>NC_069115.1:55383789-56776289 GCF_025612915.1 Magallana angulata | reverse complement strand
GGGTCCAAGGAAGAGTTCAATCACTATGGTGTTCCGACGGGACCACTGTCGCCTTTAGAGTGATTCAGATGCGAAAGAGCGGTAGTAGTATTGTTTCTTCGTCCTCGCATCTTTGCGGTTCACCTTGTCGTATTCGCAACTCCTAATTTCCTTATTTTCATACCAATTTTTTTTTCATACTCCAAAAAGAAAGGGGGGGGCAACTCCATGACAATTCAATTCTTTATTTGTAAATTTAAAAAAATTAGTTGATGCGACAAAAAGGGGGGGGGGGGCATGCCCGGCCCCCCTGATGCTACGTGCCTGCTTCGTACTAAAAACAAAGGTCGAAGTTGCCCCATCGGAACACCGTAGTTCACAATTTAGAGTCCAAATAAGTCTGGTTCCCGCCCGAACCACTGCGTTTTCACTTCGTTTTGGAGTGAAAACGCACTGGCGTGAGCGTCTGTGGGAACCAGACTGATGTAGTAGTTGGGGATATGTGGACCTTGGATATCGGATAGGGTAACTCAATGGTAGAGCTCCTGACTAGAGTTGCAGGGGTACCAGGTTCGATTCCCTGTCCAGCCATATATTTTCATTGTATTTACATACTCATTCCTCCTTTCCTACTACATCAAGCATGCCAAGTCCAAATCGAAGTTATGGCAACAGTACCGATCAGACCCAACCTAACACCAGAATCACCCCCAACTAAACCCAGGGTTTTCTCTGGGTTTGCTTTCAGAAAATTTGGGTTCACTCGGGGTTTCTCTGGTTTTACTTGGGAATTGCTTTTGAGGTCAGCTGTACGCAGTGAAGTATGAAGCAGACCCGCCTTTTATCTTATCATCCTGCTGTCTGTAATCCCTGCCCCTTGTATATTCTGAATACACAATTAGCGTCTGCTTTCAGGGGTATACTTCTGTCTGGGTTTACTCTCTGTGTCCACTCTGGGTCCACACTAGTAAACCAAGAAAGTAAACCCAGGGTTTAGTTTGGGTTTACTTTCTGTTGGGTTAGGTTTGATCGGTTCTGTTAGTGTATGTTGTTCATTTGTCAGGTCAGGTCTAGAGTTATGGCTATTGTTGTTCAGGTGAGCGATATGACCCTTGGCCTAAAATTGCTTTTGTCTGTGTTATTTTCCGTAGAAATGATGGGCAATGGTCATTGCATACTAAAAATGATGTTTGTCCCAACAATTCTAAGCAGCCGGTATAATTAAGGTATTTCTAGTGCCTCAATTATTGCGCTTAAAGGATAATCTGGTGAGAATCGGCGTTTATTTAACACCGGGCAATGTATTAAATCTGCCTTCAGTCAATAGTGTTACCCAATGTCTTAATCTTTTTGGAGCCAAAGCATATATGAAATGTTATGATTTAGACTAACAGATCTCCTCGTTTGGAACTTTAGAATGCTTTTCATATTGCACGACAACTAATATTAGTAACCTTGGCAATCTGGCATAGGTTTCATTCGTTCAGAAAATTGCCGGTACCCCCCCCCCTTCCCCCAGTCTATTTATATATTTATAAAATAGCAAAGTAAATTTGTGTAAATACTTACTTTTTTTTATCATATCACGTTTTAAGATGCGATTGTGTTCATGTGAAGCTTCTGCATAACTACTGATAAAACCTTTGATCCGTTTGATTAAGACATTTGTCGGAGTATGAATTATGTATTAACAATTTTCAATTAATCTGTTGCCATGAATACAAGAATTTGAATAAATGAAAATTATTAATGAAGTTTTAAAGTATCACGGTTTTATGTGTATTCTTCCCGTACACAGTTTTAAATCAAGAAATTGCGAAACCATTCATGCTCACAGGCACTTGTTTCTGAGAAAAAAATTTACCCTATAGTATAATAATAACACGTGTTGTTATTATACTATAGGGTAAATTTTTTTTCTCGGAAACAAGTGCCTGTGTTCATGCTCCAGACTTGCCTGATTCGTATGTGAAATAGTACTTGAAACAATGCCTCTTTGATGGGTTCAGAGGTATATATTTCAGTAAAATGCACAACCTGATGACGCAGCTACATGTACCCTCATACGCCCATGAACCACACCAGAAACCATTTTATTGTTGAAAAGAAAAACAGCCTTGTTGTAATACATGTATTTCTAGATCTGAATTGAATTTCATTCAATAATCTGTTCAAGTTATATTCCCATCGGTTGAGTAATTAGCAGTTCGGATAACAAGAATATGAAGACTTGAATATGATTTTATTCTATTCTTTCGGTGATTTTTGTAAATACGTCTATTTTAATATCTCCAGTCAGATCAATCACCTGTTACCAGTTTTTGCTGATTTTAATTCTTTGTCTGGTCGTCTGCCTTTTTAAGTCCTCACGCAAGGTGTTTAATCTGGCTGATTTCAATGTTTACACGAGCAATTTTCTAGTTGGCGCTGACACTTTTTATTTATTTTTCAACATTTTACTGTCATGTCCTATACCAATATTGGAGGTTCTCTCGATCAGGTTAAGTCTTCTAGTCAAAAGGGCACCTGCTTTAACTTGCCCCTCTCTAACGCTGAGATTAACTCACCGGTGATCTTCAGGGATTACAGTTAAATCACCGCTGTGACTTAACACTTGATTTCGGACACTTACCGTTAATTACAACATTTTATGAGGTAGCCCATCATTATCGTATTATATTTTGTTGTCACGGACTCTGGCTATCACTATGTGAATATTTTATGGGTATCAAGAACCTAAAATCATGGCTGCTAGGAAGCTTTTAGCTAATGCCATCAAGAAAACGTAAGTACAAGAAATCGTACTTTTTTTAGCTGTCAAAGATTTCTATACTCGGAAAGGTCACAATGGATTGTCTGTACAATCCCAAATAATGTTAAATTAACCAACTTTCGTTAATTAACTTGCATTTCCATACTGAATTTGGAAAGTGGTAGTCTGTATAGGACAACTGTAACTTGGGGAGTTCTAAAAATACCAAACCAACCTGGGTCGTCACCCGTTACTTATTGTATACCCAGTACTTGTCCATTACCTTTTGGTATCAATGGTTGTTCTTTGAATTATTGGTCTTTCAGTGAAGAGTGACATTTGAGATTATCTCGCTCAATCATTTTTTCTCCTTTCTCTAATGCTACTTTTGTTATTTTAACTGTTTGTCCCCGCTCGAAATACTAGTATTGTGTCACATATTTAGAAAGAAGACTTTCGTATATTTCTAGTTCATTGCCACGGGAATGTTAGCGTGGCTTTTGTGTGTGGGTGCCCCTGTCAGTGTATTCAGGTAATTAGATTAAAGGTAATCATGGCTCACGCCCTATCTCACCCCTTTTCATTTCTTCACCAATCTTCCTAAAAAATGAAACAGTTTATTTATTTTGCAAGATTTGAAAATAAATAGTTGTTACTTCGAATCTGTTATAGTATACTGTGTTATTTTGGAGGCCTTTGTCTTAATTCGCTGGAATTTTAGATTCGCTGGTATAGGATATATAACCAAAGTATTCACTGATATTTATAGGCGTCGGAAGCGGGGGAAGGGGGGGGGGGGCTAAGCCTTTATGGTTTGCTTGTCAAGATTTCTGGTAAGTCTAGCCCCCATCCCCCAACTTTCAATTTGCTTCCGACGCCACTGACATTGGTCTCCACAAATCTGTGTATCGGTTTCAATAACGACTATCGCCTTGTCTTTCCTACTCGTGCTTTGATTTCATTATGAGCGACCATGAATGCAGTCGTTTATAATGTGGTGCTCATTTGTCAGGCAGTGGTGTTATTTAGAAAGGCCAAAATTTTTAAAAATTATAATTGGAACTGTTTGTCGTGCCAATCTTTAATTGAGCATTCTAAAAATACCAAAACTCTATACAATAAGGGGGGTCTGGGTGCTATCTGTATGACAATTTTTATTGCTAAGGACTTTAAAAATCTTCTTTATGTATATGTAGTTTAGATAACGTTTATGATAGAGAGATACTTCCTCGAGAGTTGACTTTGGGAGGAGCAAGTGTTCGTGCAATGACAAATTATGGCAGTTATGGCGTCCATTCGTCTTTATATCTTGCAAACGCTTTCATTGAACTCAGTGCTTGCTTTTTCCTCTGAAAAGAGAAATATAAAACCCAATAAGTATACTTTTTTATAAGTATTTTGGCAACCGGTAGTTTCGATTTTTAAATACTAGGACCCCCCCCCCCCCCCCCCCCGCCCCCCACCCCCCGGCACCCTTCATCCATACATATTTGACTCACAAGAGGCTAAATCTTTTTAAATAATATTATATATTGTCATTATATTTTTATACGGATTGTTAAAGATGATTATAAGTAAGTATATACATGTACATGTGTTTAGGCTCGTTTTGTACAGGGTCACAGTTAACCATGTTCTTTCCAGGCACCGCATAACCGAGACGTGTATGTACTGAGAGAAATACTGTGTCAATTGTACATCTGTGTGACACGATTTAAAATTTTCAATACTAGTTAATCCGGATTAAGTAATCAAGATGAGATAAACAAGTTACTGGTACTTTCCTTCTCCTTTCACACTGTATTTGGTCATCGCCCAAGACACGTGCTGTCGGAGACTATACCGTGTAAAAATACTCTCAAGATTTAAACCAAAGTGTGGTCATTTGTATGGGATTGTAAATGTTAACTCAAGAGCTTAAGTTTCTTCACGCCATTGCCCCCGAATCTAACACTCTTTTAAAGTCAACAAAGTTTTATTTGATATGTATCTGGATTCTTGAGAATACATTCTCTTACACAGTACGACACTCTCCCTAGCAACAGATAGTATTTCTAATTTCAATTGCAAAATATTTAAATATAGAAATACATTTTTAAACATAATTAAATTGCAGTCTATTGCTTTGCTCATTTAATTATTATTATTTAAAAATAATTTCTTTTTTACTTTCTCTACCCCCCCCCCCCCCCCCACACACACACACATACTAAATAAATAAATAAATATGTTGTTACTGTTTTAAACGACAATGCATATCGTGTTACAAGATAGCTGTAAAATATAGCGAATAAAAAGTAAATAATTACATATTATATAAATTCCTTAATGGAATCTGTCAAAGTGTCTATTGAGTTTTAAATACCTTGCGTCTAGATTATTTGAAAATATTTAGTTAGGGTTTTATTTTATTGTGAAGTTATCCTTTTACACTAACAGAGAACTTTTAAAACATTTAAGGATCATTACAACTATTATGCTCGCCGTCCTCTCTGTCAACGCGCCCCCCAAAACCAAACACTCTGTAAACTTTGATCTACATGTTAAGTGGTCAAACACCTCCCCGTCCCAACGGCTTGACCGCCCAGAGTTAAACACTGGACCTGTTTGCTACAGTCTTTTGCTAGTCCCAGTGTGCCCAGATTGGCCGGATTATTGTTAGTCTCGGTGTGTCCAGAACGGAACTATGGCGTTCCGGAAACTTATTGGATCCGCTTTGAGGAAAAACGCCAGGTAAACCAGAATGTTCGTTCCAGGTTGAATGTTACGAAATAATTAAGAAATAAGAATAAGTAACGAATTCGATAATGATCCATATTGTTTAAGTTTCTATACATCTTTTTATACACTCTTTATGAAATAAGTGTCAACGTGTATATTTGACAATGGGGTGTATAGGGGATTTGGTTTTATTTTAATGTGCGTTTTTTTTTTACTGAAATAACCAAATAAATGATTTTCTTATTTCATGCTATTTAAATTGTTAATATCTTCATAGACTTTCTTCCCCGCGGGAAAACAATTTTGGAATGACATGCTATGTTTTCACAGAATACCCTTTTTATATCTTAAATATTGTTTTAGACAAATTCATGAAACAAACTGTAACTAGACATATATCCCAAAGAACAACATTTGTCTGTTTGATAAAATGGAGTGGAAGTCACTTATAAGAAAAAAGATTTAACGGAAGTGAAATGCGAGCCTAAATTATTATTAATAAAAAGTTTTAGAATGTTTTGAGCCTTTGCATGTTCAATGACTCTGTTTTGATTGGCAAAGCAACGAAGGACAGTGGCTTACGTTTGAGGTACATGTATATAATTATAGTATGCATGTATGTGATTGTAATTATGTAGTTTTCTGTTGAGTATTTTGTCCTCTAGACGTAACAAGCTTGTTCTACAAATTGACTTGGTACACTGTATTTTTAAACGGTTGTTCAAACACCAAATGTTGAGGGTCCTTTAGACCAGTCTGACCACAGTAGCTACCTATTAAGTGCCACGTTTAAAGCACGTCTTATACTTGTAATACTGCGTTCATACACTTATGAATGTTTCTGTCCTCGGTAGGATTTTCCTTTTTGGTGTCATTTTCTTCCGTACTTCAGATCGACTTTTTAAGGTACATTATCAATGCGATTATCTTGGTACGGGAAATTAATCTCCATACTATCGATATACGCGCATATATACTAGTACGTCACAATTAGTTAATTACAAAGAGGACTGTATCATTTCAAAATTCTAAAGTCAAACACTTGACATAATTGAAAGTTTAAAATGAAATGAAAAAAGAGAAATTTGAATTTTCAATCTCCAATACAGTTCGCTGTCCTCTTTGAACTGTCTGATATGATCTATGTCAGTAGGTACAATTGTATAGTGGTTGTCGCTCGACTTCTGTACCTCTGTGGGACAATCAACCCCAGGTCCTGCCGTCACCAACTTTCCCCAATTAAATAATTAGCCTCAAGTCTCGAATATTCACCCCAAATCTATGAATTTTTCTTACGTTAAGAACCGAGTTTAGTGATTTGGAAATTTTGATGACGGCGTGGCCAGAACAGTTCGCGGGGAGACTGGTCTTATGGCAGGGAACGTTACAGGAGTGCCGTAAAGAGGACCGGTCTAACTAAGGGACCGTTAGAGAAGAATCTTTCCCTTGTCGCAGTACTTGATGTGGAAATACAAAAATCAATTTAATTTCTCAATGCTCCCATGTAACACCGGTAAAAAAAAACCAACCTGGTCGTGGAGTCACCAATCAGTGAGCCTGAGACAAATGTCAGCAGTCAGTAATTCAATATCTAGTTATTATGATAGTAGTTAAATTTACTTTAAACTGACACTTGAAGTTTGCAACTAAAACAATACGACAGGAAAAAGTCTTCTATATGTATTTTTATGGTAAACGCCTAAGACATTCAAAATCGAACATATATTTCTTCATGATTTTGGAGAGTGATGTGCATCATCATCATCATCATCATCATCATCATCTAAACTTTGTTTTTAGAGGGTATGTCCTAAAAATTGTACACCCCTAAAAAGGAGTTTTGTTTTTGTTCATGTGTCATAAATATAAATAATTGTGACCCTAATGAACCGACAAAAGGGTAGACACTTCGCCATTTTGTGCACTCCATTCTTTTATTATAAGAATGCTGTACAACGTCCGTTTAATCAGTACTTGTCCTTTGGTTATGTTTACATTTCCTCACGTGGACTCCACTCTTCAATTGATTGACAAGTGAAATGCACTTAACAAAATCGAATACTTCAAATAACTTACAAAAACTTTAAACTGTATACGAGTTGTCAAAATGAACAAGACACATCAAACCAACATAGTAATTTTGATCATTTTATCTATTATAACGACGCGTCTTTCGATTTTCTTATCATTTACGCTTGCTTTCACCTTTTTAGTAGTAAAATTCGATAGAGGTACATGAACCTCAATTGACCCAACACAACAGAACACTCTCAATACCCTTTCTCCCAAATTGTGATTTAATAATAGCAGTACCATGTTATTATAGTCCAAAAGGAAGAATAAATGCATTAGAGATGCCACAATTTCATTAATCACGATTTATTTTTACATTTAAGTGTCGACAACGTCAATGCACAGAGAGAAGAAGACAGAAAAAGCGTCATCTCCAAGGAGACGGAGTCAGCCAGCGCCTCCCCCACAAAACAGTTCGGCAAGTTAGCGGGCCTCCTGGTCAAATCCAAACTGTAAGTCCATCTCAGTCATACAATAGCCGGGTCAAATCAAAACTGTCAGTCTATAAGTCAGTGATAAACTATAGCCGGGCTCTTGGTCAAATTCAGACTGTAAGTCTATAGTCAGTGATGCAATAGCCAGGCTCTTAGTCAAACCCAAACTGTCAGTCTTATACTCTATACGATCAGTGATGATTTGATGAAATGAAGGAAAACAATCTGAGTTGCTGCATCACAGGAAAGTCTCCCCAAAGGACGCCTTCTGGCGGCCAGTAACTGGGGTTTCCCATAATATTGAATTTGAATCTAAAGAGGAACTAGTGGGTCACTCTGTCAAAGCCAAACCATTAAATTTATAGTTCCATCTGGTGACTAACGGCTCATCTCTGTATAAAGATCTTTTCAATCAAACTATACACCGTCTTTTCTTACCAAATCAAAGTTGTTTAATTAAATTTTTCGGCAAACTATGGTTTCACTTTCACCCTATTAATCTGCATTGTTTATAAATTCTGTGTACGACAATGTAGCGGGTTACCCTGCCAGTTGTTAACCGGAGTTTATTCTTTCTGGACAGCCATGTCACATCCAATCTATGATGACTGTTCATTGGCAGCAGCCTATAGTTGGGACATATTGGCAATTAATTTAAACTGTTATTTTAGACTAATGATCAATTTATCTTGTCAAATATAAACCGGTTATAATTTCCTTTTAAAAACTGCAGGTGATATTATCGATAAAAATTTTACTTCTAGCAGTACATTGCTACACTTCCAAACGGTCATGTTAGGTATCCAAGGTCTATAAGGCTTGTTTGTAGGTAGATCATCTTTTCAAAACCAATCCTCAAGGTTTGTACTTAAGTAAACTGGCGAATCTTGTTTCATCCGAACCATAGAAATACCAGCAAGAAAAAAAAACCTCTTGTCGGGTCTAAACTGTGTATCCATTGGTAAACATCCGGGTTATCTTGCTCCTTTCTATCTCCGTCATTGGTATGCTCAATAGTAAACCAAAGACAATTTGTAAAATCAGACTATAAGGCGTGTTGTTTGGTTGCTGTTTCGTGTCCGTTCCCTATCACTATTATTGCTCTTGTTTTATGGTGAATGAAAGCTGCTACAATTTTCTCTCATAAATTGTACCGTATTCAATTGAACAGGGATTTAAGAGTTGTCGCTCGTTTCAAAAAATCAAAACAAACAAACCTTAACAGCATTCAGTTAGTTGATTATGTTACATTATCTGTCACAATTGGTAGATTCTATTTTAGAATGGAAACGAATTATCGATATTTTTATGCATAAAACTTATTTATTCGTTCCTCGGTCGGAATTACTACTGAATTCATTGCCGGTACATTAT
The DNA here is from genome assembly GCF_025612915.1 of Magallana angulata. NCBI lineage: Eukaryota > Metazoa > Mollusca > Bivalvia > Ostreida > Ostreidae > Magallana > Magallana angulata. The sequence continues at coordinate 56,766,956 of NC_069115.1, read as the reverse complement.
TGATGCTGCATGCTGGCTGCATTGAATTTAAAATGAGTTTTGTGGAAGTACGACATCCTGAACTGTCACTCTATTTAACGCTGGAAAGTTTTAAGTAGAAATAAAATACTGGGACTGTCGTTTTTCGAAATAATTCATCCACTGGATGGATGAAGAGTAATGAATACACTTACACCTACTGTATTCACAGGGAAAACTTATAGCGAGTTTTAAAATTCTCTTAAAATTATTGTTAACCTTGAGATGCCAGTAACTCTATTTCTAGGAATTTATTTTAGTTTACCATTGAATCCGTGAAACACATGACATTGTATTCATTCAAACATGAACTACACTGATCTCACTCAAGCCTTTTACTGGCCTTGAGTTTTGTTCCATGTACATATATTTGTGTACTTTAACAACAATTTTAGTTTGATCTGCATTTTGTTATAATGAATTACGGGAAATTCCAAGAGCAGCTTTGTATCTTAAAAAATATAAGGGATAAAGATTTTCGAAAACAACATAAAGCGTATGCGAGACTGTACGAGTCAAAGGGATCTAACCCCTACAGGAAATTCACAAAGTGAGCCAACTTTGGGTTGCATGATTTCTATATCTTTATAGGGCCGAGGTGTGTGTGTCTGGTGGTGGGGTGGTGGTTGTGGTGTGTGTGTGTGTGGGGGGGGGGGGGTGGTAGTATGTTTAAATATGACTGCATGGACCGATGTTTACCCAATGTAAGCAGTACTCATCCTACATCATATGTCTACTTACACTTATGCTGACTGTACAAAAGTATATTCTATTTAGCCTATACAGTCTGTTATTCATGGAAAATAACATCTGATATACTTTTAAGAGATGATAATCATCTCTAAGGAACAGTGCAATTATTCATATGGTATGAGCTACACACAAAGCAACCATTTAAACATTCACTAGATTTAGATAAAATTTAATGGCTTTTTACTTACAAGAATTCATTAAAATGAATCCACCTGCAACAACAGAATCTGCTCTGACTTGGTCCACCGCAGCAGTGCAGGACAGGCACGGAGCATCGTTCTTGAAAGTGTGTGTGTGTGTGTGGGGGGGGGGGGGGGGGGGCAGACTTAACAAAATTGTTGACGAGCAAAAATAAAAACCCTAGAGCTACAATCTTCAAAATCCTAATATGTAGAACGTGGGGGGTAGGGGTGGGGATGGACCGAAGTACGCGGGGGTGTTAAGGAAGCATATGGAATCTGAGTTACATGTAATTCCGTGAAATCACAAATCTTAGTTATTATGTACATATTCAAATATCTAAGCAACTAAACGTAGATCAAAAACAAATAAAAAAAATACTGAAGACAATTTTTTTCCAGAAATTAGTTTGTATTACGTAGATTTACACATTGATGACGTCATGACAAAAAGTTGAATGTCGTGTGAATTTGATCGGAAAGCATTGTAAACATATTCAAAATATAACTAATCTAAGAACTCTAATAAAGTATTGTGGTGTGATTTATTGAGAATTGAACATGAGAATACTGGAAGAGATGTTAGTTTTATCAATCATTCGCTAAAAGATATGTAAATTTGCTTTTATTTCTCGGCCAGGCTTTCCTCTGTCGTTGTTTACGATATAAAAATCCGACTAGAACAACACTACCCCGTATATATTGAACTTGAAATTTTATACGTTTCGTTAGTTTGATAAATGCTTAAATTGAAAAGTGCTGCTAGAATCCTTTGTTGTGTGTTGTTTTGATGCAATTTGCCGTTTTCCGTGCAAACTATATAAAAGTTGGGAAGGTTTTACGAGAATCGGATAAATAACTTTTCAATAAGGAAAAACATAGGATTCTAGCAGCGGTTTTGATTAAACTGAGACGTTTTGCTTTCACTTGGTATGTTTATTTTATTTTTGAAACCACGGGGTAGTGTTGTTCTATCTCATTTTATGTTAAGGAATATACGTAAGCTATTTATAGTTGTCACGTGATAATGCACCAATGTGGCAGTTATGTACTACCTGATTTTATTGCACTGACATCTATTCTAAAGGATAATATTAAGTTTTTTAACTTAGTCAAAATAATTATTTAATTTCACGATTTTGAATATAACAGTCAAAATAAGACGCTAAATTGCCCATATGCTTCCTTAACACCCCCGCGTACCTGAAACTTGTCCTTAATGTTAATTTTCTTGAATTCACTACAATTTTGTATATGCTTCCCAAAAAAGTGGCGATGGGGGGCATCTTCAAAGTTTAATTTCTCTATTTTTTAAGAAAAATGTTTGCTGCGAGGAAAAAAGATGCTACGTGCCTGCAGAAACATATATGCGTTTAAAGCTTTTAAAAGAAGACTCGACACCTTCGTATGTATACATGATAAAACACCTGTTTATTTTGTTAACTGGAATATAATGGACTAAATTTGAAAGTAGACGATGCACATGCTAGATAGAGGCGTGTGAGGAAACGTGGTGTTCAGACAAGGGGCGTTCCTCGCATTCTTTTGTTTTAATGGTCAGAATTCAGAGTTAAAAATATAACAGCTCTCCATTTATAATAATAAAAAAATAGGTTTCGAGTTACTTTTTGGTGTTAAGAAAATGCAAGCGACTCTCTTTGTTTAGATGTCTACAGAGTGTGGGAAATTTGCACCTGTATTAACACCTTACTATGGATTTTTAACTCGGGTAATTTAATCAGATATTAAACGCCCCTTTCCGGGGATATTGCATGTGATTAACTTTATGTCCATGTTTTATGTCCAGGACAAGAAAAAAATCTAGTTGAATTATCTAATTATCACAAAAAACTACTCTCTCTCTCTCTCTCTCTCTCTCTCTCTCTCTCTCTCTCTCTCTCTCTCTCTCTCTCTCTCTCTCTCTCTCTCTCTCATTGAGTTGCAATATATATAAGGTGAATACTTTATTTTTTATATACAGTATATTATGTTTTTTTAAGTTTAATTTCTATATTTTTTAAGAAAAATGTTTGCTGCGAGGAAAAAAGATGCTACGTGCCTGCAGAAACATATATGCGTTTAAAGCTTTTAAGTTTATTTATCTAATTATCACAAAAAACTACTCTCTCTCTCTCTCTCTCTCTCTCTCTCTCTCTCTCTCATTGAGTTGCAATATATATAAGGTGTATACTTTATTTTTTATATGCAGTATATATTTTCCTTTAATGGATCATAAATCAACCACGCGATGAAAGACTGTACCTGAATATTCCCAAGTTACGAGTGTCAAACTAATGCAATACAAGACCAGATTAAGGGCCTAATTCTCCAGGCTTATCTTTTCTTTAATAAAATTGAAGAAATGTCATGTTTTCTTATTTAATCTGGTATTGACTTATCGTGTATATCCTTTTGGATTTGGTGTCTCTTCTTCATTGTGCTGATCATTAATCTCAGCTACATACCAAACTGTAACTTATCTAGCGACACCGGGGTAGCAGGATCGTCGGAAACAATGGCGCGTTGCAAGATCTTGAAATATTGATGCAATATATACAATCAATGATTGTATCAACATTGGATAAAATCGAACGACTTTTAAATTTCTCTCATCCACAAATTCCTCATTGGACCCTTCCTTGTAGGCAGGTAGGGAAAGTTTGTCGGGAGATAATTAAACGCGGTGGTAATAGGACGCTCACTTTCCGACTCAGTGTAATAAGTTGTAATAAAAACTTTCCATTCCTGCTCCGATTGTGTGAAATGCAAAGAAACGGATGCGACGGGAGTATCATATTCCAGTTAATTGAGGGAGATTGAATTGTAGTGAAACCTACAAAAGACCAGAGGAAGGCGTCTGGCTGTGGGAAATCCAGGTAGAGGCTTCACCGCGGTCAACACGGAGACAGTTCCAGGGGATCAGTCCTTGGACTAGCAGTGTATGTGTGAGGCGCTGTGTATAAATTGGATAAATTCTCAAGTACATCGGTCATTCCCGGATTACTGCTGTTCTTGTCTTAGTTATCGTATGTTTTGAATCTATGGTTTCATAAAAAATGATACGGCGTAAATTAATTAAGTGTTGCTAATAGTACGAGTAAGACATCTAAAATTTCTGAGGGACAAGTCATTGGAGTCTGTAAGTGACATGACGTCATATTTATGAGGGACCAGTCATTGGAGACTCTAGATGATAAATTTCTGTGTTTTGGGACAACTTGGAAATCATCTGGACCCTAAGTGTAGTTGCATAGTCGGAGAGAAAGATAAAGTTATTGAGAATTCTCTTTGATTAACCGTTTCGAAGACTGTAGCGAAGCTTAAAGGATTTGGGAATTTATAAAGAATTCGAACAAACTTTGAATATAGTCAACTTGTCTATGTTTTCTTTTAATCAGAGGGATATGAAATAAAAGACAGACTCTTGTATGAGATTTAGGTTTACTTATCTTGTCAAGCGAATACACAAGCTTTTGATTGTATTGCTCACCGAGTTCTACAATTAACTTTGGTCAAGCTGCCGGGATAATCTAGGATTACCGCGTTAAGCTGGCGGTCTCGTCATGCAGTGACATACTTTTTGGCTTGTAAACGACCCGTCAATGAGGCGTGGGTCAATCATTAGGGGGGACGGACAGCTCCCCGGTCAGGGAGGCAGACGAAACAGTAAGGTGGACTTCATGGTGACGGAGCGACGAAGATCCTCCATTGTGACGTCACAGTAAGTACTGCGTGGTGCATTATCGGTGTGCTCCGGTGTGATTTTTTTTCCAATGTGGTACTTACTAGATCCTATGTTTGCTTTGTCAGCACTTGGCTTTATTAACGTGTAGATAACATTTTTTTTTGTAATTTTTCAAGATAATCAGGGTCGCACTACAAGAATGTGCTCATTGATCAAGCAATTAAATCTTTAATTCTTTATTGAAACTCTGTTTATTATAACTTTGTTGGGTAAATATGCTGTTTCAATGGATGACATAAGGTTTCCTGTATGTAAACGTTCTGTATACTTTGTCCTTTGTCTATTCTATTACGTGTCACCTGGGTGTTAGCTTAGTGAAGGAACGTGATTGTGCTGTAAATAACACGTCAAATTGAAGAAATTTGTCATGATGAATTACTAGTACGTATTTTAATTAACAAGGCCTTTGGGATAAACAAATGTTTCGTAACTTCATGCTGAAACTTTAGTAAAACAGAGCACAAGAGTCGATAACTTATGCCCTCAATGTCTTGGGGATACTTAGCTGGTCCTGGTTCAAGCTTTCACGCACTTCAGTAGAACTAAATGATATTACCTTTGACAGAACATGGAGAGGAAACTCATGTTACCAGGATGTCAGTTTTGTCACATATTATTCGTTGCCGGGTGCCTGTCAACCGTTTCGCTATATTTGATTTGTTTTATGGGTTTTTAGTTTTGTGTCTCTTCATTTTTATATCCATGCAGGTGTTCCCTGTGTATTAATGTAATAGAGTCCCAATATTAAACATTGTGTCAAACTAATGTACAGAAATAAAATCATTCAGATTCGCACCAATCGTCTTCTGGTGTCCCGTCATTCTCTGCATTCCACTGTTTATACCGGGAAGTTCATACTTGTAAACCATTCTCGTTTCATTCTGCATGGTCGTCTGGCAACGTTTTTAAACTTGTGATTTTTATAAGATCAAAATCATGGGACTTTGTTTATTTGATTGAATGAATGAAATTAATATTGTTGTTTGTACTTTTGAGAGATTTTAAGAAATGGATATCGGTAGTAATCGGATTATTAAGTTCATCATGCCACGTGACTCGGTTATTTAAACAGACGTGGGTGATATTGTAATGTCTACAGTGTAATATAGATGGTTGCTTGTTTCACTGTTACCATTTGTCAACAAACAAGTCATTAAGCATGATCATTAAAGGGCCCATTTCACAAAAATCGCACATTTCCAATAATTTCTATTATATCCCTCGCTTTTAATCGATCCTACAGTGCTTCATTGGTGGTCAATATGAAAACCTTTGTTGGTTTTTTTTCTGAAATGAAATTTAATGTCAATACATTGACATCATCACATAAATTACTGTTTTCAAACATCGCAACCAAAATGGCCGAATCTCCGGTTCCAGATTTGAGGAACATCCTAGCCAAGGCAAACAAGAAAACAACTCGAACAAGTATTCTGTTGTAAGTAGTCCATGTTGTAAATCTCCGAGAGTGTCATTGTAAATTTGATATGAATAGAACCGGTGTTAAACGAGTTTTTTTAAACTCTGCATCAAACGTTATCTTTACTGGGTTAACACCATGGTGACAGGAACAATACCTGTAGCTATTTGCAGATAGTTGAAATATATGATAAGTTATAAATAGTATATTAAGTTTTCATACAAACAGTAGTCTTAGGCTTATAAAAAGAAGAGTAATACGAGAGTTTTACGTTCACCTTTTAATTGTCCAAAGAAAAAAATTCTGAAGATTGACACAAAAACTATTGTCTTTTTCCTGCACATGAAAGCATGTAAAACACAGCTGTCAGTTCATATATATCAGCGTTTACATTACCAAGTATTTTTGATCTAAACTTCTGAAGTCAGTTTCAAATTTAAGAAATACCTCTGATTTATCAAGAGTTATATTCAATTCTGATGTAGAAACAAACGTAATTTTCTATTGAATATAGTATTCGCAAATTTTAACTATCAAAATTATCAATCGTAGTTTAGCTAATAATTATATTCACATATTTATATAACTTATATAGAAAAATCAATAGTACTTTTTAATGAAACCAAAACCCAACGGATCACACTGCTCTGGATGACATCTAAATTAAATTCGGTTTAACTAATTGCAAAATCTGCAGCAGACTCCGATAGCTTGGTTGCTTCATATAAATGTGATTCTCAATAGAATATCGAGTTGGTTTAATTTTGGACCTCGCTGACTTGACTATAGTACAAACAAATCCGGATATGCATTGTACCGGAAACAAAAACAGAACCGAATGGAACCATATGTTGTTTTACCCATCTTCGATTTTTGACCCGGGTAGGTTAAACAGCCATGTCAATAAAAAACTGAATGGAGTTGAGCAACGCATCCACAATTTAATAGCGGCTTTTCATTTACGGAGGGCAAAATGTTCAGGAAAAACTCTCAGGATCTGACCCCTTCTCGAAAATCTTCCCAGGACTTGTCCACCTCCCCCACGCCCTCGGGCCAGAGGAGGGCGTCCTTGTTGATGAGGAAGGTGTCCATGCAGGCGCTCACCGTCCACTCAGTCCTCAGGTAGGGCACGCACACCTGGATTATAAAGACTTCCAAAATCTCTTTATTAAGATAAACAGGAAAAAGATTAAGATTGCTCGACTTCTTAGAAAAAAAAGAGACTTAGAATCCTACCAAAATCTAAATATTTTTCTATGGTATCATGATTGTGAAATACTAGTAGATAGATCAGATGACAATTTACTTACCATCCGATCACTGTCCACTTGCACTTTAATGGCGTTCTGTTCTTTTTGGCATTGTAATGACCATGTTAAACTTGCACTGGTCAAATAACAGTAGTTTACCTCTGAGTTGTTTTCGTTTTGGATCTACCTCGATCCAATTAAGAAATGAAATGAAAACAAAATACTTTGAAGTGGTCGGTAATTTCTTTGTTCCTTGCATTTGAGACAAGTTGTACAGATTTTTTGTTGTTTGTAAGAGTTGTGTAGAGTAAGCTGTGTTGTACATGAGATAGTGGGTTGTTATGATATGGCTGGCCCGGAACACAGGGAGGGGAGGGGGCTACCCTTTGGTCGAAGACCCTCTATCAGGGCCCTGAAGACGGTGCTTCACTTTAAGTGAGTAGATTCTATCTTATAAATGTCTGCGTACAGAAAATGTATAAAGACTATGAATCCCGAATGGACAAATTTTGCTTTTGCTTTTGTAATACATGTATTGATAACCAGTCATCATGCCATGTTAACCCAAGGTACGTGTTTTATTTTTTCCCTGCAATGAATGAATCGTCCACGGCTCTTGGTCACGTGAAGTCTTTGATGCTCCATCTGATATGGCAAGAATATTTAAAATGTTTTAATTCCTTGCTCTAGTTTTGTAGGATGTTTTACTAGAAGTTGGTCGATCTGGGTCGGTTCTGTTGTTTTGCTGCTGAATGTGGGATACAATATGGTTGCTTTGAGACTGTTTGATCCACTAATTTCCACTGCGATTTCTTCTTAGCTCATTTTCTGTTAATTCACATTTTCTAAGACAAAAGCAGAAAGCTACATATAATCAAGTTTCCAAGTTTTAAAAGAGATATAAAGCCTCGATAAAGACTTTAAGCTGCTCGATAACTAGAGTATTGCCTGTAGTCTGGTCGTCGTTATTTGGTTGCTGGAAAATTATTAAATTGGGTTGCTTTAGGTTGCTCGCAATTATTTGTTGCTGGAGATAGGTTTGATGTAGGGTTTGATGTAGGCTGCTCGCTCTAGTTTGTTTACAGTAGATTTGTTTGCTGTAGGTCGTTTGTTGCATGCTGTGAGATAGTTACGTATAGCATGGCTGCTCTAGAATAGCTGATGTAGCTCGTTAATTGCTTTAATTTGATTGCTGCAGCTCCGCTTTCCATGTGCTGATTCCTATATTCAGTTTGTTTGCTGTAAGTTGGTTGCAGTGGAATTAATTAACACAATTGTGGCTTACAGTAGCCAGGCTCTGTTCTACGCGATTTAGATTCTGTTGACAAAGAACATCGAATTAAACTCCCGAAATAAACTCCCAGCGCGAAGTTTAACAAAATATATGAACTCGGCTTGTTTACTTTACATAATATTTACTTTATTTCGTCCCGTTAATCCGTTTGTTGTACCGACTGTCCATTAATTCTATCGGTCGGGACCGTCCAGCTAGGTGTGTTGTTTCTGGAATTATTAACAGTCTTTTACTTAAGATGGTTGTTTTCTTTGGTTTCTGGTGTATCGACTGGAACTTTCCACATATTTTGTTTTTGCAAAACACTATGTAAATATTCTTTATAATTGTTGGTTTTAAATTTTTTCAAGAGATTACAGGCGGGGGGATTGTTGTATCAATATATACATTTCAAATCAATACTTTCGATTACTTATTAGAAACGATTGATTTTTGTCGCTGGCTTGCGTTGCTACAGCCTGAGCACTTATTGATGTGGGGAGATTTTCGGGGATTACGGGGACACGATAAGCCTACAAGAGTCTGTTGACATTAGAGTTTAGGAAAATGCAACCCTCTCGAATCTCTTCCGATCACCAGCAGTTATAGAAAAATGACAAATCCATCCAGTTCTTTCACGACTTGCAGCTAGTTGCATGAGAAGCAGACGACCATTAAAAAATTGTCTCCACCGACATTGGACAGTTTCGCGCCGTCTATGGGTACAAAATCTGTACATTTGGAAACCATAACGGATTTTAATTTTACTTATATTAATGAAAACTATCATTTAAGAGGACGTGTGGTGTTTTATAATGCTCGAGGTGTGTAGTAAGCAGAGCTTTAAGAAATGTGACGACTAAGGACTACCTTAGAAAACAGTATTGCAGAATCTCGGGTATCCTTTAGAGTCCGCCATGAGTTCTATAGCGGAGAAGCTGGCCTCGCGGAGGATGACAGTTCCCGCCAACGTGGGACTAAACACCACCAAAATATCCCTGGGAGGGACGCTGGGGTCGGGCCTCCAGGAGCTACAGAGGAAGCGGTAAGCTGGTTAGTCCTGTAATCCCAGTCCCATGACAGGGGGATCCTGGGGAAAGGGTAAAAATGTCATTGGCTCTCTAATTCTATTTGCCGATGTTTTCTGTGAGTTTTAATTCATTGTGTTGTAAAAAAAAAATTCGATGCAACTAATATAAAAGAAAGGGAGTTCATTTAAAAGTATAGCAACGGTGGTTTCAGCACACTTTGACCTTTAGAAGTAAATTGAATAAAGATTGACATTGATTGCCATTAATTAAGTTATCTGTTTTATGATCAAGTGTTGTTTGCGAAGGCCAGAGAATATATTATCAAATCATTGTTCATGGGGTAAAAAAAGAATAATTGGAATTCATATTGACAGCTATTTTACATTTTTTTTTTTGTCCTTTACATCTCATACAGTACATTTCGGTATTACATGTATGTGTCTTACAACGCAAAATTCAGATTCGCAATTTGTATGATACCTTGGTGCAACATTCGTCATAATTTAGCCAGAACTTCGTTTTTATAATTCATTGAAGGTGTCAAAATGTAATTTTAAAAAAAAACTAAAAGATGTGTCACGTGCCTTATGACATCTTACATAATTTGCACACGGAAAATTCCAATATCATGGCATAATGACCCAGTTTCCTTAGAAACGTAAGAATAGCGGACCACAGAAACTAATAATTGGTGATGTATGTATTGAAATTATAGGAGCTGTACTTGAGAAGGGTTTTAAGGCTTACGATTGGGCTGTTATTGAGCTGCATACATTTGTTTTGTGTTTGTTTGGAATCAGAAAAGGCGTTGAAATTCTAGCATTGTAGACCTAGTCCCTAGAGTGTAGAAACCATTAAATTAATGGACACTAAAACTTTGTCAATACCAGAAGGTTTCTTTCAGTAAAATATTATCTAATCTGGTGCAATGGCTTTTGCAGTGTAAATTTACGGATTTATTCCCCAATAATTTATTTTCTGTCGATATTGCTGTGAAAATCGGCGCTACGAGCGATAACTCTACAGACAAGTGGGACAAGGAATGTTTGTGTTCATTCGTCAATCATCTTCTCACATGGGTCTTTATCAAATTTTTTTGATAACTTATAATGATTAAAATAAGGGTTTTTAAAGCTCCAAAATACAAAATAACTTTTCAGTTAAAAATTGTGTTATATGTTTAGATATATTTTACTACATCTTTGCGTGATCATAATAAATATTATTGTACAAATACTTTTTTGAAGAAAATGAAGTTTCAGTTAATTTCCTCAGTAGTTAAGCTTAAATTTCCTACTGGGTTTTATTTAAATGAAGAAATATTTTTGTTGTTGTTGATGGGTTTTTTATGCAATGTGTGCGTAATGTATTCGCTTTTTTCTAAATTCTTTGTGGTCAGCCGAGTTCTGTTAAACAAAATTATAGCACCTTTTTCCAAGGTATGGAAAATATAAATCCGGATTTCGAAGTTCGGTTTATAAAGAATAAAATTAAATATTATGTTTAGAATCAGATCTCTTCGGACTTTGGTCATGAGTATATACAAACATCGTACAGTACAGTAATGCAATAAGTTGGATTTTAATACGATAGTTACAAAACTGATATAGCTTATCAAATGTGATCATTTTTACGTCCTATTTTGGTCAATTTTGGAAATAGCTCTTTAAGATATTCGAAATTGTTACAATATTTTATGCAAAAATAAGAAGTTTAATTGTTGCCCATTTATTGAAGAATTGTTCAGTCAATTCATGGCAATCAATATATATATTCTGTCTTCTTAATTGGGACAATCATTGTGTTCTATAGTTTCAGTAATTAAGCCTGTTAATCGGCTTTTTCAGTCATTGATTACCACAAATTTCAATCGGGATGTAACACGAAAGAATTCAGTTAAACTCTTCAGAGCGCCAGATATATAGCCTGGAGAGAGCCTCACTTCCACGAGCACTTCCACAAACGTTCATTTGATCTTAAAATCTGTTGATTAACCAAATCTGGGCTGTTGGTACTGCCAGGCTCTTCTCTCGATCTCCCTCCGACCGGAACTAAGTCTGCGCCTTGACAAGAAACATTCAATGTTCAATGTTCGCAGACGCATGTAGAATGCTTGGATATGGCAGGAACGATAAGGGGAAAATTGAATAAAATTCTGATTTATAGCGAGTAAAATATTACTCGGTGTATGAATCGCGGGGTGTTATCATCTAATATGGCTGTTATCTCAGTACAACCTCTTCTATGGGACACAGAGCAGCAAATCGCAAGGTGCCAAGCGCCACGAGATGGCGTCCCGTATCTCAGTCCTGCTCACGATATTGTTTGTCTTCACCTAATTAACAAGGGACTCATCTGTTTTTATGACTTGAAGGCTCGCCATCTTGTTTACAGTTTGTAAGTTGTTGTAGTTTATGGTGTCAATAATGTTTGACTTTGGTGATAGATAGGTTTAAACAGATTCAGATTCTTATGCAGGTTCCCTACGTTGCTGACGTTCTTGCAATTCATGGTTCAAAACATCTCAAAAAATAGTGTATTCAGTTTGTGAGTGCTTTTGGAGCATTTGTGAAAAAAGGTCTTTGGAATTGTTAAAAGAGGATCAAAGTGTCTGAAAATCCCCCGCACACTGAAACCGGGAGCCAGTTAACATTCAGCTAGAAAGTACTTCTGGACTGTTAACATTTCAGCTGATTGGAGTGATCTGTGTATAAGGCCTACAGAAAATGACGCTGTCATCATCACTGTGATCTTTCATAACTGTGGTTCATCGAGGACTCAGAAATCGGTCCTACCTGAAAAGTAGACATTGCACAGCCATTTCTCGGTAACTTTGAACTTTGAAGGGATAAATATATCGACTGTAATTCTCTTGCGTCACTAATTAGGCTGCTTGACTATTGATGTAACATTTTATATTTGGACCAATTGAAAGGTTATCACTTTTATAGTTAGGAATTAAACGAGCTGTAACGGACATGTAAAAAAACAGGTTTGGTAGCGACACAACATTCACTAACGACTTTGTCCCGCTGATTGCGGACATTCCGCTGCGGACGACGTTCTGCCAATAGCTGGAATTTCCCTAAACAAGCAGTTACCTTAAACTGATAAAATCAGGGCCATTTTTCACTTTGAAAACGCTTTTGCTCTCTTGGTTATGAGTGGGTAAAATATGGTGCTGTAACTTCCTCAGAGCAGCTTGTTAGCATATTTTAAAGCTATCGCCGTATTTTTCCCTGGATATTTTATACGGGACCTGTGTCTTCTCGTTAACTCTGTGAGCAGAAACAAAGGAGGATCTCTGCTGGGTTTCGGTATATGAGGGGTAGACCTTTAAAATTGACACCTTTAATGCTTATGTTGCATCTCATAAAAGCTGATCCAAGGGTTCCGAGTTCATTATTATACAGGAAACTTCCACATGTTTGAGGATTTTTAAGGGAATTTCATCTGCAATAAGGATCAGGATTGAACAAGTATTGTTACATTTTGAACAGTGTTAAAATGAGGATTTAAATAGGTTTTGAGAATAACGCTCGGTGAGTGAGTGAGGATAAGATGGGTGAGGTCCCACCATCTAAGAGTGCTTTAAAATCCATAAGAGCAATCAAACTGGCGGCCGTCTTCAGGTAGGTTATCTAAAAAGTAATATTTATTGGGGTATATTCTTTTTATTGCAAATTTACACAGGGCCAAGATGCATATCAATCATCTTTAAAACATTAAAAGGATTTGTTGACCTATTGCAATCTTTACGTTTTGGGGATTACAAAATATTGGTTTAAAAATACATTATAATTTTTTTTATACAAGTACATGTATGTAAAACCATGTCATTAATTTTGTAAAGACAAGGGGGCTCATTCATCACCCGTTAACTCGCTCAAATTGTCCGTGACAATGAAGGTCACCTATCGATGGCTTTAGTTGTCTGGGGGTACCCACGTGTACAGTCCCTACTCTGATCCCTGTATACAGTGGCTTAACTACGAGTTAATCTGTAGAGATAATCCCTCTATCTAGTCATCGCCCCCAGTGAGGACCAGTATTTGTGTGGAGGGGACAATTGTCTTCTGATGGTTATCCAGGGGCCCAGTATCCAGTTCCCGTGGCCAATTATAACAGACACGCCGGGGGAGGGGGAAGTCGGAGGTCAAGTCTGGATATAGACATCCCCGAACTGACCAGTATGTATCCCGCCTATGTGAACTGTCTCCATGGTTATATGCACAGTGACGATAAATAGATACTCCGACTGCTGTGTCGAATATTTCTTGATTAGTTTAGAAAAACATTTCATTATGAAAAGAAAATTAAGTCATACAGAAGGTTGAATTATATTGAGTGGCATCATTTTGCAAAAGTACTTTCAGATCAATCGACATGTTTTTTTGTGAGTAGATATTCGTCCATCAAAGAACTAAGAACCTTTGTGTTCATAGAAGTACATAACTAAAGTTATGTTTAATGCAAGTTTCTAAAATGGTTGTTTGTTTGTTTGTTTGTGATGTCCACACAAATGACAATGTCTTTAACAATCAGAACGTACAATGTGTGAAAGAAAGCGATGTTTATAAATGTGATGGATGATTTAACCGATAGTTCCGCTGTTGACATTCTGCTAGTAAGATCTGATACAATGTTGTACTATCAGATCATTGTCTTCAATGCAGGCCCACAGAAAACATGCAAATGATATGTAAATTGTATTCAGTGCCTTGTATTGCCAATCTACGGACTGTATCGGGGTTTTTTGAAGTGTTGAAATGTGTAACACCGATATGTACTATGTATGTCACATGATATAAACAAAATAGGAATGGACGATTAAATTATGAATTTTAAATCCCTCGTATATTTTGGTCGAAATTTACGTTTTCTAGTACATGTGTAGTGTGTGATCCTCATCTATGGTTACAGCTATTGGGAAATCAGAATTTATGATTAAAAAGAAATGATGCATTTGCATTTCTTTTTTTTAAATAGAAGTTAGAACGTTTTAGAATGAATTGGATTTTCACTTACATTTAATTTCATTTGAAAGTTACAATATCCATGGAAATTAATCGAATTATTACAAAAATCAGGGTATTTTAAAAACGATTTGAAACTCAAGTAAATTTTATGTTCTTTTGAAGGTCTTAAGTCTTAAAGTAGTTTTAGAACTTTGGAAATTTTATGAAAGCTTTCCTTTCAAAGTGAATAAATTTCCTTTTATGCGGATATCGTGCTGTGTATATTCTCTGACCGTTTATTAAAACTTATACATACACTTTTGCATATTCAAATACATGTATACAAGTAAATTATACGCCCTCATGCCTTGATGTAAAAACCATGAGCTTAAATCCACGGCTGTGTAGAAATCGGTATTTTCCTGTGTTAGGTACTGGAAACTGTCTTGATGTAGCTGAATTTCTGGTACGTTGAAGATGAGAACAACTTTTGGAGAGTCTTAAAACAAACGTTAAAATCCTTTACAAGTCTTATTAAAGAATTTGTGATGCTTATAATCATATTGAGCAACGTTTTCCTTTTCTCTGTTGACTTGTGTTTGGCGCTTTATTCGATACCCGTTTTTATATATATACAGTAATCACAAACTTATTGCAATACTTGTTAATATGATTGTAATACCCAGTGATTAATCCGGGGATTACCGGACGTGTTGAGATTAAGAAGGAGGCGACATAACGGCCAAGTCCATGTGTTTTGATGTCGCCATTTTGTTTTATGTAGTCCTTAGACATTATCTTAAAATGAGTGAATAATGGCGAGCAAGAAGAAAAACTTGACTACCATTGACGAGAGGACTCGATCCCAGAACTCCAGGTATGGTACAGTGTACAAATCTGGGATGTTTTATACTCTATAGTGACTATAGAGTCTTGTATGTCAAAGTTGGTACCGTACGTTAGCGTTGCGTTGTTTTCCCCCTGTGTTCGTTGTTGTATTACTGCATAGAAATTTTTACTGTATAGCAGATAATACTGTCTCCCTTTTGGTTGTTGTTGTTTCCCTTTTGGTCTGTTAATAAAGCTAGAAGTACTTGTTTCTCATTTCCTTTTATATAGTGCGGTATGGTCTATTGAATCTCATGTTTAGCAGATAACACTGCTTCCCTTTAGGTACTGGATGTTCGCTAGTAAATACTTGTTCCAGAGACTGTTGCTGTGATCATGACTGACTTGGTATCAGTGTGTCGTATAAAGTGGTCGTTCACATTATGACGTCATAACTTTGCTACATGTTGCTTGGGGTAGCATCCTGTGTTGCTGAATTTGTGACTGGGAATGATATCGTCCATGACCTGCTGCGGTAGTTCAATTTCTGCTTTGATTTATTGCTGCGGTTAGAGCATTATTTTGTTGCTGTAGTTCTATTTCTGGTTCTCGTTGTTGCTTTGTTTAGAACATTATTTTGTTGCTGTAGTTCTGTTGTTTTGAATTATTGCTGTGGTTAGAGCATAATTTGTTGCTGTAGTTCTATGTCTGGTTCTGGTTTGTTGCTGATTTCGTTGCTATAGCTGTATCTTCAACACGCCGCTCTGTTTGCTTTAATTTGATGTCTTTGAAGCGTTGTTGTTCATTTTCTTTGTTTTTTTTTTGTTGTACCAAAAAATAATCCCGTCAGACAGTTATAAACCTCTAAAAATTGATAAAAATGAAACAGTAAGAAAACAAACTCACTCCAAGTTCAAATGGGTCTTACTGCATGTGCGTTCGAAATGAGTGAGCTGCAATTATTGAAGATTTGTTTCGAGTATTGTGTTAATTTCCTTTTTTATGGCGCTTTTCTTCTTTGTTCCTTTTCAAACGGGAGTTTTGTACCTTGTTAATTAAGCGGATACTTCTTAGTGATTGATTTCCGATTTTAATCCACACTGACTTGTTACAAAACTGTATTTATATTCAAAGTTTCATATATTGGAAATATCTTTATTGATTTGATACGTTTACAAATCAATTTGTACGATTCGAAATTTCTTTCTTTCTCTCTTCCTCTCGCTCATTACTTTTCAAAGGGAGGTAATTACACCTGCCTTGTAAATATTACCGTTTTCGTTGACTACAATTGGATGATTTATATGCTTCTGTGTGTCTTGTCCGCCTTCATCGATTTCGACCTTTAGTAAATTCAGACCTCGCGAGATTTATAGAACACAGCTCGTATAATATTATAATTCAAAATTCAATTTGAACATTACAGTTACCTGGGGGTATTGAATTGCTTCAGTTAAAGGAAAAGAAAAAGTTTCAATTCGCTGATTTAATCTTAATGGTACTTAAGATTAAAACGACAATCTTTAATATTTCGATTCTGTGTGTTCTCTTGTGCTAGGTTTCACTGGCAGCAATATACTTCTAATCCATTTATAGCTCAGAAAGAACCTTCAACAATGGGCATACCTAGGATTAAACGGCTTTACTTCTTGAGAATATCTGTTATATCACTTAACACGCATATTTGTTAGAAACTGTGTGCTAGCAAACTGTAGGTCTCTAAGAATCATCAAGGAAATGTTTGATTCAAGATGAAGTGGAAATAATTTATGCAAAAGAGTTGATAAAAAATGGCGGGAAAAGTTCCCAGTCTTGGGGGTCGTAAGCAGAGCAATGCTAATCTGGGGGCAGGTCTGCAGAGATACCGTCTGGACAGTGCGTCCTCACGACCCGGCACCAAGATGTCAGGTCTCCAGACGGCCAGATCAAGGTAGGGAGTAGTCATTATCTGTCAAAAGTCCCGGAGAGAAGTTTTCCCATAGTCATCCTTTTTCTGAAAGTTTAAGACCTATTTACAACGAATCCTGTTTTAATTTCAACATTTTATCTCGATCTTTCAACAACTTACATATATATCAAATAATTGTGAATTCCCTGGGAAGATTAAATTGTTTTCGGTTTGATCGCCTAGAGTTATCCCTCTTGGCGTAACTAAGCACTCCGCAAGAAGCAGATGTCATTCGACTCGGATAAAAGAAAAAAAAAAACAATTTTGATATATTTTATAGGATTACTATTGCGCTGATAAATTGTACTTCGTTGTTTTGAAGGTTAATTCTCTGCACGCTCTTTGAAATCGTTTCTAAGCGAGAACAATATGGTTGGACTTGTTTTTTCCTGAACTTATTTTCTGCTGTAAGTGCCACGGCTGATCCCGCCGGTAAAGGTCGGAGTTGCTCGGCATCTCTCCTGATGTTAGTCTTTACAAATCCATTTCCATGAAGGAATTCATAAAACGGCCAATAAATGAATAAATCACACACACGAATTTCAACACTCACTCACGCCGATAATGAACGCAAGAGGAGAATTTCACTTTGTTCATTACTGCAACGTCTTTGTTTAAAGATTAATGATTCGTTTCAGGCTAGGGGCAATAGACAATGAGTGTCCTCACTAAATCCCCGAACAGATTTATGGGGACGGGTTTCTTATCGCGGGAATTAATATCGCGCACCTTGCTTTGTCATCATATCATAGCATGGTTCAGGTAATGGGTATTAGGGCAGGATTATTTAGAAAATAAACCTCATGTAGCCACTCATCATCGGGGTATTGATACCATGGGTAAAATAACGTCCCCATAGGCCAGCCCTGTCGCCGGATGGACAGCGATTCAATACGTGACCAATCGCTCGATAGGAGTCACATCATCCCCTGTCCCTGGTAAAATTTTGTGATGAAAAGTTGATTTTGATGAAGACTTTCAAAGGAGCGACGAGAACTGATTGTGGCTTTTTGCGTGGAATTCTTTGATATTGGAGATATGGAATATTACGAGGACGAGCTGAATACGTAACCAGTCGATCATTTAACTGATGATTTAATCTCGTTTCATCTAATGAGACAAACTGAACTGATCTGACTTCAAACGACTATTAACACAAAACAAAGATGTCCGCGGGAACACGGCGACAGGGAAGTTTCCATCGGAGCGGCACGCGGAGCTCCAGCAGCATGCGCAGTGTCAAGTTCCAGACGGAGGACTCCGGCTCCGACCGCTCCTCCTCACAAGCGTCCTCCGTGGGAGGGGCACTTCCGTACAGACCCACTTCCGGTCGGCCGCCGTCCAGTCGCTCGGCATCCAGGTAGATTAATCCTTTTATGATGGAGTGGTATAGTCTTTCTCTCTATCTCTCTTTCCAGTAATGGTTTAATTTACCCATGTCTCGCTCTCTTCCTCCCTCTCTTTTACCCCTATAATTTAGCAACATTGTTGCATCACTATCAGATTATTTTTTAAACTCACAAAGCTTTGGTTTCGGGTGAATCTAAAAGTGCCGTGGTTATTGATTTTAAATACGATATATACATCAAATCATTAGGAGAAAATGGAGCTTAATGTATCGGTTTTTTAAAAATCATTTACTGAAATATGATCTTTAATTCGTGTTATTTTAGATAAAAATATTTTTAGGAACGAAAAAGTTGAACAAGCCAAGGGCAGTGTATATGCGACAGATTTATGAAGAATTTCTAATGGAAGTCGTGCAAGATTCCATATATATCGCGTTATTAAAATCCTATTAATTATTGGTTATAAGCATGCCTATCATGGTGTTTGATCCAGAATTAAAAGGCAACCTTTCCAATTTTTCCACAATTAATTACGTTCAGTTTAGCAATCCCCCCGACTTTACAAACTTTACCTGAACTTAAGGTCATTAACTGTCAGAAAAATAAAAAACTAAGAAGTCTCAATGTCTCTTTAAGATTTGCTGGAATAATTTGAAGAGCATATTACATACATCAAGAGATCAGAGATTGTTAAAATCAAAAATGTTAAGCGGTACTATAAACAGGTTCAAACTCTATCCGGGCACTTGTTGACAGCGTGTTTACTTTCTATTTGCGAAGGTCTCGTAATACATGTATGTTTGCGATACAAGAACTGAATTGAATTTCAATCTCTTTTGTTTGTTTGATCTAACGTTTATCATAAGGTTGATCCTGGAGGCATTACTGTCGGAACCCATTTAACTTGTCCTCTGAATACGAACTGAGCCAAACCTGTGCTGAAAGGGATGTGTTCTTGTGGAAAGGGGGGGGGGGGTGTTGTCATGTCTTGCCTTGTAAATGTCATATATATAACCTGTCCAAAACGAACAGAACATCTTTTCTGTCCTTTCTTTGTAATTCATGGTTCAAAATAATAAATCAAACCTTTCAATTAATCAGCGATCGGGGAAACGCATTTTCTGTGAAAAGATTCCGCTAAACTGTTGCCAATCACGACAGTTGTCCGATATTAAGGGGATGTTTATATTGATGGAGGGGATTAACGAGACAGACCGATACCTGAAAGTGTGAGTTAGGGATCTGTACAGACGACCATTAGGCACTAATTCTGATAAATTTCTAGCGCCGTTTCTAAGATTTAGTTTTGATAAATCGCCTGGTTATGTCCTCGGCAGATCTTTGCTGAAGGTAAATCCCTATGAAGTGTTACTTTATCGTCGTCCACTCGCCCTTTTCCATGGAAAAAAAGTCGATCCTCAGTCAGCAAAAACAATAATACCATTCCTCTTGTGTCTGTGGTGTAGTCTTGTCAATTTCAATCCGCCAAACAATGCAAGGGATTTCCCTCCTGCTAGGATCAGAAACACTACTCTCGATCCCTGTCAGACATTCAATCATTTCTAGGCAAGAAACCGGGCTTGTCAAATGGCAAAAGAATTTTCTAATATAAAAAACTTTGAAAATATTAATAAATGTCTTTTTATTTACTTTCGTCATGCACCGTAATTGAAAGTGTGTGAAATCGGCAGAAGGGATTTTCTTCTCTCGCGGTATTTGATAATAATGGCTTCGATTGGTCGGTTGGTTCGCCGGAGTCTTTTGTTTCTGTCCCTTTTCTTTCCCAATTACGGCTTTTGACTACTTGATACATATTTTATTCATCGCTGATTGATCACCTATTGACCCTTTTGGGGGACTATACAAAAAAAAGATCGGTGAAAAAAAAAAACCGGCAGACTTCTTCACGTTCCTGGAGGAGAGAGTGCAGCACTGTAGTGTTGGTTTAGCTTTGGGACCTCAGTCGTTTGTTGGAGTGTTGACTCTGTCCCTTGTTGAATATTCTGAAGCTAATTGAGACGGTAATAAAGTCCTTAGCGCTCCAGTATACATATGTCAACACAGCCATTGATCTCCATAGTATGTTCCGTGAGACGTCCAAAAACTGAAAACGGGTCCCGACACCGGTAGTGTAACTGATCACCGAAGTTCGAACACTAAAAAAAACCAAATATTTGGATTAAACCTTTCGTTGTGAACTTTTTTTCTATCTGATTATTCGGAATGAAAAGGAAAATGCGCTGCTATTGTGTGCATTGTTTAGGCGAACTTGTGGAATATACTTATTCTGACGCGAAATTTTCAAAAGTTTCTTGTACATGTTTCTTCCACTGAGTGGATTCGTGCTTTCTCATATTTCTGGTTGTAAATGATTGCTATTTGAATGTGATAAGCTTTAATTGAATCATTACCCCGCTGCTGTTCTTGAAAAAAAGTACATTAACAAGGCAATCTCTGGACGTTTCCTGTGTAATTGACAACTTAATGGGGATATGTGTGTTTTCTATTTCTGATCGAC
Source organism: Magallana angulata (assembly GCF_025612915.1). NCBI lineage: Eukaryota > Metazoa > Mollusca > Bivalvia > Ostreida > Ostreidae > Magallana > Magallana angulata. The sequence goes on along the minus strand of NC_069115.1, from coordinate 56,745,686 downwards.
ACTGATTTGGAAATTAGATTGGGAAACAATTCGCATTGAAAGGAAGATCATGTTTTAAAAGAACTGCTCCAAGACTGGCATATATAGTCCTGACTCTGGACTTGTTGCGTGTTGATCTCTGTGACGACTTATGACAGGTGCCTGTTCCACTTCTCGAGGTTCTGCGAGGATATTCTTTTAGTCTTTTAACATCCGTTGGCTTTTTCCGTTGGTGCGTTCGGCTTCGTTAGCTGACAAACACACGGAATGAGAGTGTACGTCCAATTACGTATATAATTGTAGTTATTGAAACATGAAGAGCGGATTAAATCTCTAGCTTCTGTCATTGATTGCTGAAAGGTAAATTTACACAGAACTGAACAGTGAAGTGGATATTTTTCTGTTTGTTGTGAATTTTTACGATGAGTCGCCGGGGGTCCACCCCAGCCTCCAGCAAAAAGACTTCCACTTCCTCAAAACGTGTGTCGTTAAAAGACGGTAATTTACTGGGAGGAGCTTATAAACAGTCCTTTGGCGACATTCGGGAGGGGGACACTTTCTACAAGACCATCAAGTTCTACCCCTCGATCTCTGATCTCCCTGATGACGTCACTGTGAACGTAGCGAGAGCTTCACGTGAAACCCGAGCGGGGTCGTCGGCTGGGGGCGCTGAATCCCGCAGGGGGTCGGTCCTTAGTCGGGACGAGTCATCTTCCCCCTCGTTAGGGCGCACAGAGTCCCCAATTAAAGAGAGGTATTAATGGTTCAGTCCTTCACTGAACAGGAACTGTATATGAATCTCTCTCTCTCTCTCTCTCTCTCTCTCTCTCTCTCTCCTATATACAAGTATATGTTACCGTTGTTCACATCATAGAACAGATGCTTATCTATAACCCAAATTTAATTTGTCATTTCCTTTTCTGGTCATCTTTATATTTAGTCCTCTCTGCTCTTAGAAGGGAAATTTAACAGAAAAATGCCACATTGTAGATTTCTTTGATACCAATTTAAATCCCTGTCATTTAGAAAATTGTGCGATTCGAACGAGTAAATTACATTAAAAGCCATTAACTATCAAGTGCTTGCGATGAGAAGGCAATATTTTTTGTCATTGAACATGTGTAAATTATCTATAAATCTGATGCTTGACACATTAGTATGGGACCTCCCTATGGTGATGCATGTATTTATGACGAATTTTTTTTTTTTTTATATCAAGATACAAAAAAATAAGAATCACAGGATGGTATGCAGTAAAAGTACACTACAGTTTTATACGGAGTCTTGCGTCGAATTTATATCCATTCCTTATCTTCTTTAGAAATCAAAAGAATGATGTTTAAGTATCCTGGCATCTTTATAATATGCTTTGAAGTTGTCAATATTCGCATTCCAGTTTTTTATATCAGAAGATTGACACTAGAAGGACTTTCAGATATACCTGTTAATTAGGACTGGATGTTCTTGGTCATTATTAGAATATATAAATCTCTTTTTGAAGAAAAGCTTTGTATATAAAAATATAGGAATATACTTAAATTTTAATTTACAATATTTGGATGTTTATTTGCTGAATAATATAGTCAAGGCTATACAAATCATGTTTACAATGTACAGGTTATAAATCTGATGGATAATTTGTGACGACCCAGCCCACTTTATCTGACCGTGTCTAGATAATCCACGTGTGTATAATAGAGAGTCCCCAGTTTTCGTCGTTGTGATGGTGGTTGATGAAGATCTTAGACAACCGAAAATCACCGATGTGGCATAAGAATGGTTGTGGTAATTAAAATAACATGCAGATTTATGCAGGGACGTATATAAATACGTCCCTAAATTTATGTAATTGACTTCCTGATGAAATGGTGTATATAGTTTTTGTCATATTCGTCGCTTTTCCTCTCTTTCATGATTTTGATTTTTCAGTATATTTTATTTGGGAGGGGGGGGGGGGGGTTCTATAATTATGTGAGGTCAGTGGTCACTCATTGCGCTCTTTGTCGGAGTAATATAGCCTACCTATTTTATTTTAATACGCGATTTACCTTCATTTGTATTTATTTATTTATTTATTTATTTATTCATTCATTTTGGTTTTTTTTCTTCTAATTATAACACATTCAATGATCAATATGAATGTAAAATACATTATTCCGTATGATTTCTTCACTGTCCCGTAATTTTAATTTTGTGCATTTGAGTTCCATCTAATTTTGTCAATACATTCCATTTAAATAACCTGTGTATATTTTCATTATTTGCGTCGTCTGCAGAGCAAAATACAAACTGCTCCCTTTAAAAGCGTCCTCTCGCGGCAAAATAAAGCTTGTGTTGACATCCGGCAAAGGATCGTGGCAACCAAATTTCTTATCTAGTATTTATGGTTTACGTGTTAATTTGCTGTTTATAAGCCTAAGATCACATGAATGGCTTCAAAGGCTTCCAAAAAGGGTACTTCTACCAACAGAGTTAGTTCTGCAACCCCGAGGGAGTAAGTGTTCAAGTGTACAGTATTCGTAATAAGTTTCATTGGTTACAACATGGCTGACACATTGTGTCATAATCAATGAGAAGAATGTAAATAGTAAATACGGTTGTTAATTTACTTTCATAACTTTTTATTGTGAATGACTTTTAAAAATATTACCTTGTTTAATACTATAACTCTAACAAACAGTAGCGTGCAATTAAGAGATTAAATAAATCTTTTGCAAGTTCTATAACGTAATAAAAATACACGAAGGGTATTTGTCATTTCGATCCATGTACATGTATAGAGACTTATAGTGCTTTGAGTGTAACAAGTTAGTAAACTGACCTCAGATGTCGGTAGAAAGATACATTGCATACACATAGATCTAGAGTCTGTTCTGATATTCTAAGAGCTGTTAACCTTTTTTATGCAAAGGGTCTGTTTAAACAAGTTTATTTTGACTTGATAAAGTTGATTTTTTTATTTCATAAGATGCTGTAACACTGCATGATTTTGATAGCATTTTACCATACAAAGATTTCCACATTTATATCCATTTAGCAATGGTATTAGTGTGTCACTTCTTAATGTTTATCATCAACAATTAAAATCAATGTGTTTTAAAAAATGTTGAATCAGTTTTGTATTAAAACATGATTATATAAATTGATATTGAAAGGAATTTTTATAATAGTATTCAAATCAAATTCTCATCAACACTCTACAACTTTTCACCATACATTTGCAAAATTTTACTGCAAATTTTGATACATATATCTAATTAATCTTTATTTGTACTCATCTTTTTTCATCACAATTTTCACTCTCTCTTTCTTTCTTTCTTTCCATCCTCTGTCTTTTCTATGATTTCTCTCTTTCTCTTTTCCTTTTCTCCCAGTATAAACAGATTGTCATTGAAGTAAAGCAATATGTCTCATAGTAAGGGTGGTTCCATTTCCTCCTTTGTCCAGAGCGTGAAGCAGATTCAGGATGCCAGCACCCGCGTCCAGAGCCGGTTCAACAGCATCAAGTAATCCCAAGCAACAGCTGACCTCATAAATACCATAACTATATTATCCATCATTTCTCTCTTAAATTCATTATGAAAGCATCATTACATTCTTTCGATCTTCTTTCATTTATAGTTATTTACTCCATGTATCTATCTTTGAAGATAAAAGATAAAACTAGTGACACGTAAACACTGAGGAATGACTCTCTCTGTCATTCTCTTATTGTCTGTTGTTTTCAACGTCCAATAATTATTTGGAATGAGAGTCCTTGCAATTTTTTTTTTTTACCAATTAGGGATCTACCCTGAACTTTATTTTAAATGCTCATTATTTTGTCATTAATTTTTTGTGAGTCTTCCTCCATTTCATCCCTTAGACAGTGTACTATACCTGTATCACATGGTACTCTGTGTTTAGAGAACTAGTAATGGTTAGACATTTAATACTGTAAGGATGTTGTAAGCTTAAGTGTAAGCCTCCTGTAGCTTGATTTGTTTATAGACATTGATCAGCTTATTAAAGTGTGCTTTATTTCTGTAAGAAGTATTTAATCAAGTGTTTTGTAATAAGGCACAGAGAATAGGGTATTTGGCCTGATTAAACAATCCAAAGGTGTCCTTACATGGCTTTTAAACCCAGTCTTATACTTGTCTTACATATAACTCGGAGATCATTATTTGTAAAAGTTATGAAGGCTAACATTATAATTTGAAACTACTGGTAAACAACTCTGATTGTATGTAATTATGCAGGATTATTTCTTAATTAAGTAAAATCCATCAGAAATGACTTGGAGTTATGGCTGCATTCTTGGTGTATAACCTATCATCAAGTTCTTGTAAATTGTCCATGTTGTTCATGTTTTGATGGAATATTAAGGTTTTGTTAATTGTGATTGCTGTGGGTTTATTTCCTATGGGGGACAATCAATGCCCATAACTTCCACCATCTTTCTCATCAGATTTCCGCGAAACGATGGCTATAATTTTATATTTCATTGACAGGGCGTTTATTTTCTACCTGAATCAAAGTAAATGGGGACTGTCAAATGTTTCTGTGATATTGATTCCTTCTATGGAGGAGATATGACACTCTCTTTGTAACGAATTGTGTTGTACTGTAATGTACAGGCCGGGCACCTGTGGCTGTGTACCTGAGATTATTGGTCACTGAATAAGTGGTCAATGAATCTGGGTCACCATCCCTCTCTCCCCCTCAGATCACATTGGGGACCAAGGCTTGGCTGGCCCAGTTGTGTCACAAGAGGTATTGATCCTGGTCTTTTGATTACCTGACTTCATTGGAAATTAACAAGCACCATTAATATTGATCTGGCAGCAATATCCTCAGGTGAGTCTGACATCAATCTATCACTGCCGGCCCAGTCAGTCAGGAGGAGAGAGAGGAGGCTGAAGTGGAGGGAAAGAAAGTGGTGGTGGTGGTGGTGATGGTGATGGTCTTGGGGAAAGTGGTTCTTGGGGAATGATGTGGTGCTAAGTTTAGTGAAATTGATGCAGAAAGACTAATGTGGTTCCATGCTGAGTGAGTGATTCTTAAAGGCAGATGTGGTTCCTGGATAAGGGAGAATTTTTCATGGGGACAGATGTGGTATGGAGTCTATAGAGATTGGTTTTGGAGGGGACAATCAATGGGAAAATATGTGCTATATGGCTTGAGCAGGAAAATGACATTGCTGAATAATATTTTAAGAATTTTGAAGCCAAGTGAAAATGGTGAATTCAATAACAAAAGATATTGCTTTTATGAACAAAAGTTTTCAATGCGGAATGGAAATTTGTGAAGATTTTTGATTGATTGGATATTCTGTTATTCTGTGTGCTTTTAATTTCTAGATTTGAAAATTTCAGAACAAAAGGAGTGTTGTTCAGATTAAAATGTAATTTGTAAAACATTGTCCTGACATCTCCTCGGATATACAACGTACTGTAACTCGCAACCAAACAATCTTTTATGCAGCATGTTTTATAAAATTTCTGACATTTCCCATGGCATTTTCATGCTATTATTTAATATAGGATGCTGCTGCTTTAGTTCACCTGAGGCTTAGCACCTATTAAAGACTATGTATTGTATTCCCATTGGACACAACAGAAGCTGATCTGTGCATGGAGTTGAATTAACTTTTACACTTTTCTCCTCCCAGGCTTTCTATCTATTATGGATATAAAGAATGACTCTTGGTGCCATACAAAATGGTTATAAATATCACTTGTGGATTCAGAGATCAATATTTATAGAATTCATGCAGGCAAGAGGATATCAATTTAAACATTTTTGAAATGCTTTTTCGAAACTGTTTCAATCCAGTGGTGATAGCATCTCATAATTCATGCCATTTTCTGCAGCAAAATTGGATAATTGTGTGAAAAAAAAGTAGTTGGAATCAAACCTTGACAATGATGGATGAAAGAATCCAGAATGTAAACAAATGAGTGATATTTCCATACCACCGGGGGCATGTTTGTCCCTTGGAACAGGTAAAGTGGTAGAAAACGGGTCTGGTGCCAGTCACAGTGTTGTGTGACAGCGCCGGCTTTGTGGGATCAATAGTTATTAATTTGATCCCTCTAAGTAACAGTTACCTGTAAATATTTGTCCAATCAATTTAATCTCCTTCATTATTCATTGGCTGTTTACAGATGAATTTCACTCCCACTTAATTATTCATCAAATTTCTCATTGTTAAAAGATCACCTGAGATGGGGGATTTTTCTTGTGCTTTAGGACTGTACAAAAACTCTGTAATGAGGAAGCTTTTCGAAACATCTCCTGCTATTGATTTCAAAGGTATAATGATGCTAAATGAGATATATCGGAGTTTTAATGATCTCCTTTTTTTCTTACAGAGCGGCATCTATTGCAGCCAGTGCAGGAGGCGCAGATTCCAAGCGACCAAGAGCGTTGATATGGCCTGAGTGGAACGAGAAAGATGTTAATGATGAGAAATGGGTAAGTTTGATACAATTATAGGTTATGTGGTAATTTAGAAAGAGGCTGCTTTGGGAAAAAAATATAAATGATGTACCTTATACTTGGTAAACCTTTATAAAATACCCCTCTTCATTAATTAAGACAAGAAATGTTGATCTTTTGTTCTGTATGCTGAGTGATGGTAAGGGGGACTTTACATGGCAACGGTTGTTTCTTTTATTACCACCACATTTTTTAATATATATTTTTACAGGATGTTGTACAAAAAGCAAAAAAAGAAGATAAAGGAAAGTCCCCAGTGGTAAGTTTTTTTCTAGGCAGTGGTAATTGATATATTCAGTAATTACCTGGTATGTGAGCTGGTATGAACAGTTACTTGTAATGTACATACAATCTGTCTACTTGTAATGTACATACAATCTGTCTACTTGTTATGTACATACAATCTGTCTACTTTAATGTACATACAATCTGTCTACTTTAATGTACATACAATCTGTCTACTTTAATGTACATACAATCTGTCTACTTGATCGTTCCAGGCCCAGCAGCATTACTTTGATGACCCCGAGGGAAAGATTGAGCTTCCGTCCTCACTGAAGGTGGAAACATGGAAGCGACCAAATGAGTTCATCACGGAGAAGGTCAGTATTTTGGATATTACTGAAGTTGACTGCTAGTTGACATTGAGGTGATTAGGTTTTGTCATTGTAAGATGCATTGTCATGTTTACAGACCCCTGTGGTGGTGGATCCCGATGGAATGGCTAGCTTTGATTTGATCTCATCCAATGAACACATTCATCACAGCGAGGTATGGCTACTTCCATCAACTTTATTCACAGTTCCTTTCATTGGATAAAAAATCATTAGTGTTGCTACCTATATTTGGTAGTTTTGATGAAAGAGACATGTTTAGTTTATAATTTTATGTTAATTTTTACAGTTGATGAGGTACATCATTAGTCAGATTGTTGCATTATGGGAAAATACAACAGAAAAGAATGTCCCTCCTGATCAGGCAGAGCCCAACCAGCCATATGAGGAGATGATCCACAGCTGGCGCCCCTGGGAACACATCTACGCCTTGATGAAGGTCCAGAAACCACCGTTTGTCACCCCCTATAACGCCTACGGAAAATATGTCGTCAAGTTGTACTGGATGGTTTGTGATTTCTTTTTATCGTATACAGATTCTGTAGTTCTTAAAACTTTCTTATGAAACTTAGAAGTCTAATAATGACACATTAAGGAAATATCTGAAATGCTAATAGATCTTTGAAATGAAGAAAACAGATGAGACCATTGTATTGCTGTTACTTGCAGGGCTGTTGGAGGAAGCTCATCGTGGATGATGCCATGCCATTTGATGAAAATGACAAACTTCTGCTGCCAGCGACCTCTATGCAGCATGAACTGTGGCCCATGCTTCTGACTAAAGCATTGATCAAAGTGGCTTCACTAGAGTAAGTCAGGAGTATAATTGTTCTAACTATGGAGTATTAACTATCAGTTAGTTATACATATATGTACTTATAATGTACTTAGTTTTGCTTACCGTATATACTCGCCTATAAGTATTGTTCGCCTATAAGTCGGTTGCCATTTTTCAGGTTCATTTACAAGATTTTGCCATTGACCCTCTTATAAGTCGGGTAATATTTTCTGGATAATCAGTCTACAGATTGTCAATCAAATAAGCCCATTTTATCAAGCATTACTATATTCTAGCTAAAAAAATATTGGTGTTTGACCCCTCTGTTGTCATTTGTAGATGCAATGCATTTTAAGTGTTGGTGTTAAGACATCTATCCTGGATTAATAACTTTCGATTTTGGACGCCATATTTTTTTTTCTATACACTAATGAAAACTTGTCAAAGCTGTAAAAATATTTTAAATACTATTGAAAATAAAGTGATAGTGATTTTGATCCCCTACTGACTGATTAAGATGGTATAGCCCCTTTTAAAAGTGGTGTGTTAGCTTGTGTTGTTTTAGGTGACATGCCACCTACAGCCACCAATATAGCTATTATCACCTCATGCAGGTGTAATTAATTATATGAATAATTATAAAATGATCTTTATTTTTTTAAAACAGACCAGCAATTATTCTGGTGTTTAATTTTTAAGTATTAAACAGAAATTGCTGTTCTGTAATCCAACTAGATCGCTTTTAGGCGCCATGTTTTTTAAGAGTTTTCTGTAAACAGAGTTATCTTTCTTGAAGTTTGTAACTTACGATTTTGGACGCCATTATATTTTTTAAACACTCAATACAACTTGATTATAGCTCAAAAACTATTTTAGATGCTACTGGAAATAAAATGACAGTGATTTTATCCCCTACTGACTGATTAGGGTTGGTAATTAGCCTCTTAAACTCGGTGTTGGCTTGTGTTGTTTTAAGTACAGTTATACCTACAGCTATTATCACCTCAGGCGTAAATAATTGCCTGTTTAAATAAAAAATACTTTAAAAAAACTTTTTCATATTTTTAAGAAATACAGTTGAAACTTTCAATGTATTCATTAATGTGTTTATCTTTTAGTATTTAAAAAATGAACATGTCAAGTATAGGGATCGCAAGTCAATAGCTGGAAGCAAAATGGCACCCAAAAACGAAGTTTTACTCAGTGGAAAAATTATCTGATTGTATGTCATGCCTATAAGTCGGACCCCTACTTTTCATTCAAATTTCTACTCCCAAAATACCGACTTATAAGCGAGTATATACGGTATTCACATGTATGTAAAATCACTATCATCTGTAACTCATATAGAATATAAAATTGGATGAGGGACAATTACAAGAACTTAAAAAAAAAGAACCTTTGGCTTTTGGCAACATTTCTGTCTCAAGATCCAACAATTCATATATTGCCTATATCCCATGCAGCAGCTGTTTTGTTACAGTAATTACAAACTAAGATGATGACATTTACATGTGTTTGCTGTTATGTAGTTACACAGGGGGCAGTCAGAGCTCGGAGTTTGGGGACTGTAGCATCGTCCAGTGTCTGACCGGCTGGATCCCCGAGGCCATTCCTCTACAGTGAGTATACCACGCGGCCATCTATAACCGTTCTTGCAGTAGTAGGTAGGGCAGGGGCTCGGCACAGACTTCACTGGGGCGGTGGAAGTTCTTCTACTATTTCACCTTCTTTCTTTGATATTGTGACAAACATATAATCAACTTCCATGTAACAGCATGTTAATCAAACACTCCTTTCAGTCAAAGAAAATCTTTTTTACATTTTTATTCTCCCCCTTTTTTTTTCATTAAAAGATTAACTGCACGAAAGTTATAATGACACTTGTTACTACTTTAATTAAACAGAGATAATCTTTATTTTACCATGTCACTTCAATATTAACCAGTACTGCTCTGTTAACATGGTGTGGAACACTCTGCTTCCAATGAAGGGAAAGGCTGGATATTTGAAGGGGAGGGAACTCAGCGCTAGTCCCGTACCACCCCCTTGGCTCTGGTATCCAGCCTTTTCCTCTCACAGAGAGATACACTCTGGCACAAAATATGACAGCCATGTGGAAAGCAACAATTAAGAAAGGAAAAAAAATTAAGCATTCAGTTTTTATTTTTTTGGCACAACTGTTTTTAAAGTTAATACCTTTGCTAAACAAATTTGGAGTTATTGAAGGGTTAGATTTCTTATTCGGGATTTGGGACGGGGAGAGATCTGACTGTGCATGGGCTGTGCCTAGGTGTAGACTGTGTTGTGATTGGGCTGAACTGTTGTACACATGCACTGTATTTTCTTTCTATGTAATGATACTACTCTCACAGGAGCCTAATGTCGGCCCCCACGGACAAACACCCTGGCCCGACCTCAGGGTCAGGCCGGGCCTCTCCGTTAGTGACCGCTAGCCAGGTGCTTGATAAATATATCCAGCTAAGTTCTCAGCCAAAGAGTGCCGAAACGGCGGCCATGCCACACGGCAAGGCTCATAAGGTGAAGTCCGGGGTGAAGCAGGAACACAGGCAAGGCTTGGTTTTCTACGGTAGCGTTCTCTCTCTGCTTGCTCTCTGTATATACATTGATATATATCTACAGCTTGTAGTAGAACTCTGTTGTATCAAGCATCTACACTTCTCCGTACGCATGGTTTTTATGTCACATCACTTGATCACTAAAGCATGGTGCATGCCACACTCTTAATCAAACTGTTTAATACAAATTGATATGCGAAAAAAATAACATGTTTAAATTTACATTGACTTTGAATAAATGCTATGTACAAAACTTTCTTATGAATTTGATCTGTAATGTTAAAAGCATGATAAAGTTATCTGTGTTTGATGATGATTTTTTTCCTTAGATGACACCAGCGATGTATCCTTGCATGTTCAGTATCACACACTGTAATACATTGTAACAATCTATGTACGTCAGCATGACTCAATCATCTGTTTACACCCAAAACACAAAATCTATGCGACTCTTAACACAAATACCTCATTCACAATTTTAAGTTTACAATAAAGCTCCAGTTTGTTGACCTCGTTTTGTGGACTGGTTCTGACCTGTGTTTGCTGGCTGTTTTAGACACGGACATGTTAATGAGGTCTGGGAGCTGTTGAAGGCATCCCTGCCGGAGTGGAAGCTGCCACTCCAGGAGTGGGAGAAACAGCTGATTGCAGAACAGCAGGAGCAGGAGAAGAAGGAGGCGGACAGTGCCACTCCACATGTAGGTCCCGTGTTGTACACTTTGCCACACATAGGTTAAAATCATAATTATAACTCTAAGCACGTGGCAAGATCCATCAGGTTTTGTTTAGCTGCAATAATGTAGCCCTCTCCGATTTTTTATATCTGATGTTTTCTCCCAAAAAAAAAAAAAAAAAAAAAAAAAAAATCGGGAGAGGGCTACATTATTGCAGCTAGGTTTTGTTGTGTGCCATACTGCTATTGTTTAAAAAGATTAAATATTTCATATATCAACTGCTATAGATATTCATTACTAAAAAAGGCACTAGTAGAGGTATAGTCATTTCCTGAATATTTTTAATGGTGACATCTTATTTACGTTGCCAGGAAATGACAAAAGACAATCTATCAGAAAAAGATGGGGCTAAAGGTGACAAAGCAGAGAAAGCTGACCCCAAGGCCAAGGATGGAAAGGACAAGGGCAAGGACGCAAAGGACAAAGGTCAGGGTCATTTAAGGTTGAAGGTCATCTTTAACATGAGAAATGATAAGTGTACATTTGATTTTGATGCCAGTTTTATTACATATTATTTCTTTTTGCTTATAGGTGGCAAGGACAAAGATAAGAAGGGAGGCGATAAAGACAAGGCCAAAGGAGCAGAGAGTAAGGACCACATTCATTATCTTTCAAGGAAAATGAGGGCAGATATTGGGTCTTGTAATTTACTTATAGTGGCATTTTCTTAATTTTGTAGAGGAAAAGACAATGGATGAGTTACCAGTGCCAGAAAACCCAGAAGTGGTTGTGTTTGCCACGTACTGGAGTACCCCCAAATACCCGGTCAAGGTGTCCATCCTGGGAGAGATGGCTGATGCCAGTGAGAAACTGAGACAGAATGGGCTGTCCCACATCTACCCTCACCCGGTCTGTATCTCACAGACACGCTCCTGTCCCCTTGAGCCACCCCCACCACCAGAAAAAATACCCGCCTGGAAACTGATTCGTCCGAAGAAAAAGAAACCTGCACCCTCCGACGAACCAGTCTGTAAGTAGGAAAAAATTAAAACAAGGTGTATGTTTCTCATCTGGACATACATGTTTGCAATTTCTAAATGTGATCTTGCTTTCAAAGTGTTTGTATTTGTCAATGGTGTTCTTTTATTTCCGATGTAGCAACACCTGAGCCTCCAAAGCCTATTCAGTGTCTGGAAATCAAGTCACCTTTCCTAAACTACAAAGTGAGCCCATTCCCCATACCTACAGACACGTAAGTACAGATGCTCTCACTCTACCATACGAATACCCCTGGTAACAATGATAGATTTCTTACTGTCTATCTGTATAGCTTTATCATATTTTCATTGCTTTGTTTGCAGAACTCGTCCAAGGTCGTCCTTGTCTCGGGGAGGCACTAGGTCAAGGCCAGCCACGGGGAACATCAACCAGATTGAGGAAACTGATGAAAACGCACCGGAACCAGAAATCAAGAAGCCAGAACCGGAGAAAGAGGAGCCCCAGAAAGTAGAGGTTAGTAAACCAAATGGATGGGACAAGTCTTGGGGCATGCTTAGTCAAACCACGAGAACTTTCAATCAAAGGAAGCTCTCCAAGTGATAATCGCATGGTCACTGATATCCCGACCCTTGGACCACTCTACAGGAAACCTCCAACTCTAATTTTCTGTCTTCCTCCCCTGTAATTTGTTTGATGTTGTGAAGTTCAAGCTGTTGTTTGAAATTTCTTGTTTTTGTGTCTGGAGTTATATTAATTTACCATCGACATTGTCAGATGTTATATACATAATTACATGTTCTTACTAAATTATTCAGTGAAATGATAATAAGGTTTCAAATTTCTTAATTTTATGGCCTTAAATTAATATTGGTAATGGGTTTTGTAATATAACAAGTTTTATCTATAATAGGTTTTTTGTGTTGTTTCATTTTATGTGCATGCTAGAAATCTAATTCAGAAAGCATGTTAAGAATGCTAGATTAAAAAAACCATCAAGCTTGTCCAGAGAGGGTTGATTATCTCAAATTGCCTCGCAATGGTTTGAATTTGTTTACAAAGTATTTAGAACTAGTTTTGGTAAAGATAAAGACCCTTAAATGGACAAGTTTAACTGGTTTGTGTTGTAATTGTTCATAGTTGTAACTGTTAATTGAGTGGAAAATTAAATTCTGATTGCAGAACTGAAATCAATATTCAAACATTCAAACACATTTTTGATCCATATTATTTCAATACTACAAGATCTGCTTATTGTATGCCTTTACCTCAATGATAACAAATTTGCAAAACTTTTCTTAAAAGTAATTTTACTTTATTTATTTCCACTCACTTAATTGTAACAGAATATGTTTTGTGTTCAAAGCTTTAATTGTTTGGCTTTTATGTTGTCTCATCCCCTAAAGGAGCCCCCTCAAATTATTGAACCGGAGGTTAAACCGTCGACCCCAAGTAAAGAGAAAAGAAAGTCTGCCTCAAAAACGAAGGAGCCCCAGAGAGAGGTAAGACATGAGTGTGATCTTAAGGCTGAACGGGGTGAGATCAAGGGAGGTAATCAGGGAAAGTCTGAGATCCATGTACAACAAGAGGAAGGAAATCCCCTTGCCTTCAAACCCTATACAGATATTTTTGAAATGATTCCAGCAATTAAAGACTATCAACTTTTGATAAATTCTTTGGATTTTATAGCTTCTTTGAGCTATATGTAATTTCTACATTTTAAATGATTTAAATAAATTCAGATTTAGTTAGATACTAGCATTCAGTCTGTAGCTTTAGCAGTCATTGCATGCTACCTATTTATCATATTTATCAAGGCATACCTGTCTTTAGTGTAGGACTGTAAACATTTCAATATCTCTGAAGGTATAAAGAATTAAATTCCTGAAAATAGGATAAACAAATTAGTTTAAAAAAAACACTTTTAAATTTAGGCTCCATTTTTTTATAGGGTTCTCCAAAAGGAAAAAGAGCAAGCTCTGCAAAAGGAGATAAGCCAAAATCTGCAGCTCGACCCGACTCGAAAGGGAAAGAGAAGGAGGAGAAAGCCCCCAAAGGTAGTCCCTCCTACTACACTCGAGCACTGGTCAATGTAGATCATGAACTGTGTGCACAATCCACAGCATTCTGTATACTCATTGATTCTGAAATGCCGCAGTTACATTTATTACATGTTTTCCTTTGTTTGCACTTGATTTGTTTGCCCTACACCAAAACTTAGATGATTTCTTATATTTATCACAATTAAGACCTTCCATGCTTTATTGGATAATTTATATATATACATATGACAATTTCTATGCTCATATAAATGATGAATTTTAATCCATATTTTGACTGGCACATTGCATTGTATATCGCTTGTCCTATTTTTGTGTGAGAGCACTGGCGTATCCTTGTTAATACATGTAAGTTTTATATCCCTGTGTATACATGTAAGTGACCATCAGTCCGCTGTTGACTGGTTTAATATGTTTACGTTTCCTACAGTGGAGTCTGTCAGTGGAGAATTCGTCACCTCACCAATCACCCCACCAGGTTCTATAGCACTCCAGTTCTACATCTAGTTCTCTTATCTGTGGATTAAACAACATTCAACTGATTACTGTAAACCAACTTTTATTCGCTTGCGAGAAATTTTCGTGAGGTTAGCGAGAGCCTTGTCGTCACGAATATTTCTTGCTGCGTCAAATCCTTTGTCTATAGTTTTAATAACAATACAGGTCTGGATAAGGCTTGGTTGCGAAGATTAGTCCTGGCGAACCAGTTTATTGGCAGTTAATTGCGAAATAAAGTCGCTGCGAATTAAAATTTGTTTACAGTACCCAAATGTGTCCTTCAAAAAAGCCCCATATTTCAAATATATTTTTACTCTGATTATATTCTTATCAAAGATTTCACCTTTGCTAAAAAGATGAGATAAATTTGCATATCACTAATTTTATTTCCAAATTTCACGTGACTTATTTTAAACTTGAATCTTAAGTTAAATTTTAGTTCATTATGTAAGATAAAGCTCTTTGCTGATATAGAAAATGGAAACTTTTAAGTGAATGGACACTGTCAGGTGATGGTCTTTAGTCCACAGTATTTGTACAATTATATTGTAGATTCTTAGTTAACAAGAGGAGAAATAACAGGGCGTTTTAATGACTCTAACTCACTCAGTTTATACAGAACTAGGTAGCTGCTGACACAGATTTAGTTCATAGACTTTAATCATCACTCAAGTAGACAATTATTTTGGTAATGGTTGAATTTTCAGAGTTAGAGCTATAGAGGAGATGTTTGCTTGTTTTTTGTGCTTGCTCCCCCAGTTTACCCTACAAATTTAGAGAGAGTAGAACCCTAGCTATTGTATACAAGCTAACGATTTCAGTTCACTGCATCAGTTTACTGAATATTACTGCAAAAACCTTCAGTTATTCATAAGGTTGTCCTTCCCTCAGAAAAGATCTTCAAAAATCAATAAGTATAAAGAGACGAATGAACCAAAAACTATTCTTCAAATTTAAAGAGATGTATCGTTTTTTAAAATTTAAGTGCAATGATATAGTGGTACAAATGGACAACTTCTGAGTATATATTTACAAACTTTACTGAGGGAAAGACAAAAATTATTTTTCTAATCATTTTGTTAATTAATTTGATCACTTTTCTATTTCATTTAGAATGTTATAATAACAATTAGGAATTAACTTGATATTTACATTATTCTAAATAATTAAAAACAGAATTTTAACTCATAATAAGACTCACTCAAACCACACTAATTCAAGTTTTTATTGATTCAGAAATATGTATGTTATGCATCAAAAACATTTCCTATCTCACAAAAATTATTTCATCCTTATGGAGAAATAAACATTTGTACATTTCAAAGTGTAAAGTCTACTTATATCTACTTCAGCCTCACCCCCGGCTGCTGCTCCTGCACCACCCCCCTCTGATGCAGGAGGATTTGCCCCGCCCCCACCCACTGACCCAGAGGCTGTCCCCCTGGAGGGAGAGGAGGGGGTAGAGCAGCCAGAACCCCAGGAGGAGCATGTCATTGATGAGGAGGCCGCCAAGGCAAAGAAAGTCTGGATGGACTTTGAGATTTTCTGTAAATGCTTTAAGTGAGTGCTGGCAAACATCAAAATTTGTTAGGATTTCCTTATACATTTTAGAGACTATTCCATAACTTACGTTAATTTGAGGGTAAAAGTTACCAATGATGATGAAATCTATAAAAATAAGCCTTTTCTAATTCTTATGATTCCACTGTAAATATGATTAGTAAAGCTACCTGATACAGTCTTAAAAGGTTATCTGCAAACAATATGTGCAGTATTGTACATATACACCTCTTTTGTTAAAGATACAATGATTGTTGAATCTGTTTGTTGCAGGACTCTGTATATTTACCACAAGCCGCACACCTACAAGTACAATCACAAGCACTCTGATCTGAAGGTAAGATATCGCACCTGTACAGGTGTTCTCCTCAGGTGTTCACTTTACTAATGGCTAGGTGCTCCATGTTTTCAGGTGTTTGTTTGCAAAGACATGTTCACTAAACATATATAAAGTTTGCTTTTCTCAAGTTTGGCATAACTGTGAAGGTGAAAGATGTCTTTAATCAGATTTGTAATTGAGGCCTGCTCATTCATTTAGCATATTAAGAAGTATTGCTGTGAATTGTGTGAAAATTGTATTTATATTTATACACCACACAGGCAAACATTTTCAGAAAAGAATGTACACTGTTCAATATAATGTTGACAGAATTTTTTTTAACAAATAATATATGTACCGGTAACAAAAAATCTAAATCTGGGAATGGATGTTGTGAACTATGATAAGTATTTAGATTATCTTTCCTTATCGCAGAAATTGGAGAGACTTTTCAATGTGCAGGTTTGTGACTGGGTATACCTATCCCCCCGCTGTTGATACTGCATGTCCTGACTTTCTGTATACATATGTATTTTGCTAGCTTAACACTGTACTCCCGGGCACAGTAAGTCTTAGACATTACCGCATGCTGCTCAGTCTCGGCAGTCATTTCAAGTTTTAGTTGACACATGGTCTTGTGTCCTTTTGATTTATTTTTTTTTTTTTTTGTTCCTATGGTTGTTTTTTCTTTGATTCTACATCCTTGGCCAATTCCTGTAGGAATTTAGTTTAAATTTTGTGTGTGCATTATTTTAATAGATGTTCAACTTCTTACTTTCTTTTTATTGATAATTGATGATCGTTAAGTTTTGCCCATATCATGAAATGTGTAACATTAAGAAAGTATTTTTTTTAAGTTATTAATAAATGGGAACCTTATAATTTAATTTCTAGAAATAAAAGGAATAAAACTTTGAAAAACTTTGTTTTGATAGATATTACATGTTTATTTTTGTTGGTCATTAAATTTTGCTAGCTCTTATGACACAATTTTACCATCTTAATTAGAGTAGATAAAATAGTTTATATATGTGAAAAAATAATAAACTGTTAAAATCTAGGAATTTAACTCAAAATGCAAAAAAGTTTCTTTAACAAGTATTTTGACACATGACTAACCATTTAGCTTATGTAACAGCATGGTCAATTAAAAATGGATGTCTATTGATAAAGCAGATGTGTTGCATGATAGATATATAATCAACATATTATATGTATCAAATATTTCAAGTGAATTATAGTTTACTTTGCAAGATTCTTGATATCGACTTCTGATTTGAGGTCAAATGCCTATAACGCTATTTGTATTAAACCTCTCTAAAATTGGTATGATTTACCTATGGAAAAATTTTGTTACCATTGCAAAATTACGGTAATTGATTTGTTTTATTCAATTAACATTGGATATTAATATACTATAATTGTTGGAGTTACTTTGCTATAACCAATACATAATTAGAACTTTCAGGTATAAACACTCCAATGACCGAGTGTCGGTCCAGGTATATCCCAGTAGATAAGTATTGTGAGACTTGTACTGACTATTTTTACAGAGTGTCACACAAGCAGCCGCCCCAGTGGGCAAGGGAGACAAAAAGGGAGCCCAAGGAAATGTTGGCGGGGTAAATACCTCCAAGACCGCTCAATCCCTCCCACCTGTGCACTCTGCCCACTCGCTCTGTAGTGGTGTGAGTATGTCTCTGTGGACACACTTCACTGCACATGTAGTCCCCCCAAGGCTCCACCTCTTCCTCTTCCTGTTATATATCCTATACTAGTGTCCCGTTTTCATTTAATGTAATCTTTTTTATGAATGATTTTTTTTATTAAATGTTTGATGGGTACTTCCATTGAATAGACCTTGATTTACACTAACCATCTCCATAAGTTCCTTCTATTTTATCTTTGTTAATGTCCCAGCTAGCTACCCCGAGCCTTGGAATTACTGCACCTGTAATAGTTTATAAAAAATTGGAATGCAAAAAAAATTACTTAACATTTTAGAAAATTTTACCTTTATTCTAACCTTAAACATATGCGACCTATGCACACGAAATTAACTTGTATATTTTTACTTTCTAGATCAGAAAATATAACAGACAATGGTTTTGTAATTGAATTATATTCAGATGTAAAATGTTCAAAATAGCAATTCTAAAACTGGAAAAATTACAATTAAAGCTCGATCGGGTTAGTCGTTGTGATTTTTTGATACACAAAAAATGAATTAAAGGACTGCAGTGAAGTGCCCACACTCTGTCTCTATACCTGGTCCTTGCTTTAGATATCACCTGTAGAATATCAATTGTTAGTCATTATTTAGCTATATACAGCTTTTGTCTACTCCTGTAGTTGACTTGTCACTCAGAGTTATCGTTCTTTCTCTTTTTCTTCCAGTCAGTTCTCATTAAATGATGTGATGAATCAATTGTTTAGGTCTAGATTTGCAAGATATTTGTTCAATTATTTTTGCTAATAGCTTTGAAATGAAACTCTATTATGTTTAATTTTCAGAACTCTTTTTAAAAAATCCATTGTATATTGTAGGAGAACATTTTTTTTTCAGTAAATGAGCACATTTTGTTGAATTTGGATAAAAACATTGTGTTTGCATGCTTTATCTTACTAACCTTGTAATACTAACCCTGTCTTA
Organism: Magallana angulata; assembly: GCF_025612915.1. Lineage (NCBI taxonomy): Eukaryota > Metazoa > Mollusca > Bivalvia > Ostreida > Ostreidae > Magallana > Magallana angulata. Next base: position 56,726,493 of record NC_069115.1, on the reverse strand, counting down.
CTAATAACATAGTCAATGATTATATATACATATCTTACTCAAGTCTTTACTGAATTACTATTGATTTTTTTTTACCTCATAAAGCATCATGTGTTTTCATATTTTCTATCATAATTGTTTATTGCTAGTGCTTATGTTTTTGTCTTATTGAATACTTTCTTTACATTTCTACCTCAGTTTTTTGTAATGTTAAAAAAATATTATTCAAAGATGTTTATTTTCCAGGAAAATGAATTTTGAAATTTTGTTAAAACAACTTTCTAATATTATAATGTTGTAGCAGTTAAAACCAAAATTTGGTAATAAATTTTGTTTAATTTGCCAAGAGGTATATGGTCATTTTTTTTGTCAATGAATTTACTCTGTACATCTCACTTCAGGGAGGAACTTTGGCTGATGAAAGAGCACCCCACTATCTGTGTATCCTTTTACATGTACTTAAAAAAGACCAAAAATACTGCACTGATAATATAACACAGTGATAAAGTTAAAAGTTAAAAATAGTTTAAAGAATCGGAGTGTTGCTTGAATGTTTATTTCCTTAACCCTGTATAGTTGTTGACAACTTAAAACCCACAGAGATAGTTGTAAGTTTCTCCGCCCTGTCTCGCTGGCATGATCCCCCACCTCAAGGGATTGAGGAGGCTAAATCTCACACCAATCTGAAAGGGAAGAAGGGAGACCCAGAGAAAGAACTCACCACCATCACCAGTAGTAGTGTCATGGAAGGTGAGAGTTATCTCCCTTTGTCATTATTCATGGTTACTTCCCTTTATCATAGAATGGAATTACTCTCCTTTAATATAGTTTAGAGTTTACCATGTTAGGATTGTGTCTTTTTAAAAGATCAAGTTTACACTATTAAGGGCTGTCGGTCACAATGCATGTCTCTAGAATGCTTCAATATATTGCCAATTTTACATTGTGAATGATTTTGTAGTACATGTATAGAAATTCTACCAAATCCTAAAGTCTAGCATAGAATAGAGCCAACATGCTGAAACATGTAGTGCTTGAAAACCTAAGTGACCTTCAATTTACTGGTGATTAACAGCTAAGACTATCAAAGATTTTAATGGAGAACCCTCTTGATTTTTTTTTTTTTTTTTTTTTTTTTGATTGTACGCATTCATTACTCATTGTCCCAAAACCTTTGACAATGAATGTGTACAGTTAACATTGTTCTGGTACCCAGATAGATAGCTCCTTGTAAATATTTCACAATCAGTGTCACAGATAGACCCTTGTAGACTGTAAAGAGGCATTGCTAGTCATAATCCCTATAAACTGTAAACAAAATAGCTAGTCTCCTGTAAAATGACTATGTTTTAGTCACTGTTCATTGTGCTCACCTGTCCTTGTATGACCTGCTCACCTGTTGTTGTCATTGTGATGTAATCTGTTTATTTGGTCATTGTTAATGCTCTCAGAGGAACCACCTGAGATTAAGGTGGACCCTGACCAAAGTGTGGAAGGTAAGAGCAGAAAAATCTGTTAAATGCCAAGGGCAGACAACTTGTTTGTGTGATTCAATGTCTCCATATGCATGTGTTGTAAGACTTTATATAATTAGTAAGATAGCATAGCTCCTAAGGTAACTTTGATAATACTGATTTAACAAAGAAATCACTTACCATGAATTATTGAAAGTGCTCAAAAGTATGAAGGGAGTTGTAAGTTAAATCTTGGTGAAATTTATTAGGTTCTATAGCCGGTGAGCCCAAGCCCCCAGCGGTTGTGAACCCCGGTACCCTGGTGGCCGAACCGTACTCCTGGAAGAGTCTGGTTACCGGGCAACCAATTCTACGTATCAGAACAACCGCCACAAAGGCGGCAGTCCTCAATCTACCCGCCGGGTAAGTCTGCCTGTGGTTCATGCTGCCATTAACCCAATCACTGGGCATGTCCTCACTGGATTTTACTATACTCCTGTGTATTTCTTATTCTCTTAAATGCTGTAGTTCAAAGTTTTTGTGAATTAAAAATTTACTTGTATCCATAATCAATATATTTTAATAAAAAATCTGAAGATTTTAACCATTGATGTCAAACTTGTCAGACTGATACCAGTGTTTGATCTCTGTTTTGATTAGGCGCCATGTTCTGCGGTTTATGATGTCCGGACCCCTGGGATACTGTGTCCACCTGGTGTCCACCGTTCCCTTCGTGTTTGGTAACGAAGAGGAGGTCATGCCGGAACTCACAAAGGTAAGGTCAGCCCATGGAAAGACTGGGTATATTTAGCCCAGAGAAAGAAATCCGGAAAAATATTTATAGTACTTCTGGTACATGTATTAGGCCGATTATCCTTAGTAATCAAACACTGGAGTGTATTAGATTTTGTCAGTTTTGAAGATAATATTTGGAAAATAATTTCTGTAAAAAGTAATACTCAAGTATAGTTTTATGCATCTACGCTCTGCTTAGTAGATCTAGAGTTGTTCTCCAAGGTCCACATGTAAACTTTTTGGTAAGAGTGAAGTTGACAGCTGTAATCTGTTGCTCTGTTACACAGATGTTAAGTTGACAGCTGTAATCTGTTGCTCTGTTACACAGATGTTAAGTTGATAGCTGAATCTGTTGCTCTGTTACACAGATGTTAAGTTGATAGCTGTAATCTGTTGCTCTGTTACACGGATGTTAAGTTAATAGCTGAATCTGTTGCTCTGTTACACAGATGTTAAGTTAATAGCTGAATCTGTTGCTCTGTTACACAGATGTTAAGTTGATAGCTGTAATCTGTTGCTCTGTTACACAGATGTTAAGTTGACAGCTGTAATCTGTTGCTCTGTTACACAGATGTTAAGTTGATAGCTGAATCTGTTGCTCTGTTACACAGATGTTAAGTTGATAGCTGTAATCTGTTGCTCTGTTACACAGATGTTAAGTTGATAGCTGTAATCTGTTGCTCTGTTACACAGATGTTAAGTTGATTGCTGTAATCTGTTGCTCTGTTACACAGATGTTAAGTTGATAGCTGTAATCTGTTGCTCTGTTACACAGATGTTAAGTTGATAGCTGAATCTGTTGCTCTGTTACACAGATGTTAAGTTAATAGCTGAATCTGTTGCTCTGTTACACAGATGTTAAGTTGATTGCTGTAATCTGTTGCTGTGTTACACAGATGTTAAGTTGATAGCTGTAATCTGTTGCTCTGTTACACAGATGTTAAGTTGATAGCTGAATCTGTTGCTCTGTTACACAGATGTTAAGTTGATAGCTGAATCTGTTGCTCTGTTACACAGATGTTAAGTTGATAGCTGTAATCTGTTGCTCTGTTTACACAGATGTTAAGTTGATAGCTGTACTCTGTTGCTCTGTTACACAGATGTTAAGTTGATTGCTGTAATCTGTTGCTCTGTTACACGGATGTTAAGTTAATAGCTGAATCTGTTGCTCTGTTACACAGATGTTAAGTTAATAGCTGAATCTGTTGCTCTGTTACACAGATGTTAAGTTGATAGCTGTAATCTGTTGCTCTGTTACACAGATGTTAAGTTGATAGCTGTAATCTGTTGCTCTGTTACACAGATGTTAAGTTGATAGCTGTAATCTGTTGCTCTGTTACACAGATGTTAAGTTGATAGCTGTAATCTGTTGCTCTGTTACACAGATGTTAAGTTGATAGCTGAATCTGTTGCTCTGTTACACAGATGTTAAGTTGATAGCTGTAATCTGTTGCTCTGTTACACAGATGTTAAGTTGATAGCTGTAATCTGTTGCTCTGTTACACAGATGTTAAGTTGATAGCTGTAATCTGTTGCTCTGTTACACAGATGTTAAGTTGATAGCTGAATCTGTTGCTCTGTTACACAGATGTTAAGTTGATTGCTGTAATCTGTTGTTCCCTCTGACAGTTGTTGCATTGACATTATTTTATATTCTGTTGCTTTGTTACAGGAGAGTTGCCGGTTTGTAGACAATGCCTTACAAGTGATCAACAGTATTGGGAAGTGTATCAATAGCTTCACCGACACCGAGGCCTTCAAGAGGAGCTGGGACGAACTGGTCAGCCACCACTGTCCCTACAGACACGACAAACTCATGTCCAAACAGCACCACTTCGAGGTCAGTTGTCTGCCCTCCACTCAGACTGTGTGTGCAGTCAGAGCTTCAGAAAATGTTGGAAAATTGTAGACTATTGAAATTGTATTCTAACATTTTGATGAATATCATGAGTAAAGTTATGTTGTTAAAATCAATATAAAATTTGATATTTATTGATTCGGTAAACATACAAAGAGGTTGCTGTGTGTTGTAGGTATTTAATGACGCTCTGTACAACATGCTACGTAAGTCCCTGAGTGACATAGCCACACCAGATATAGCCTTCGCCTGGAGGTGCTTCACATTTGATTCCACAACTAAAAATATCCTGGGACTCCCTACCAGTAGTCGACCAGGTCAGTGTATCATATTGACTTCTTAATTTAGAACTTTTAAACAACAGTGAAATTCATTGCAATGCTACAACAAATTCTATAATGGTTAGATTGTTTGCTTCATGATTAGAAAAGATTCATCAAAATTTTATCATATACTTTGAGTCTCTTGAATTTGCATGCAGATTATAACAGATGTGTACATTGTGTAGAACAGTTTAATAGCATGTATGATGGAAATTAGAAGAAAAAATGCCCTTAATCAAAGCATGTCTATATGCTCCCATGAACTAACACGCTGGCTTAACCTTACCAGGCACCGCCACTACAAGTCACCGCGGCTCCGCCAAACCACCGGGCGGTGGCAAAGAAAAGGACAAAGACAAGGACAAGGGGAAACAGCAACAGCAGCAGCGTAAGTCTCACAACATTCTGTCTATTGTGTCTACCAGTCTCTGTCTACTGTGTCTACTGATACAGTGTATTGATAGACTGTCTACTCTGTTTATAGAGAATGTCTACTGTGTCTATAAATACAGTGTTCTGATAAAATGACTACCGTGTCTATAGATACAGTGTGCTGGTAGGATTGTCTACTGTGTCTATAGATACAGTGTGCTGGTAGGATTGTCTACTGTGTCTATAGATACAGTGTGCTGGTAGGATTGTCTACTGTGTCTACAGATACAGTGTGCATGTAGGATTGTCTACTGTGTCTACAGATACAGTGTGCATGTAGGATTGTCTACTGTGTCTACAGATACAGTGTGCATGTAGGATTGTCTACTGTGTCTATAGATACAGTGTGCTGGTAGGATTGTCTACTGTGTCTACAGATACAGTGTGCTGGTAGGATTGTCTACTGTGTCTAAAGATACAGTGTGTTGATAAACTGTCTACTGTGTCTATAGATACAGTGTGCATGTAGGATTGTCTACTGTGTCTACAGATACAGTGTGCATGTAGGATTGTCTACTGTGTCTATAGATACAGTGTGCATGTAGGATTGTCTACTGTGTCTACAGATACAGTGTGCATGTAGGATTGTCTACTGTGTCTATAGATACAGTGTGCATGTAGGATTGTCTACTGTGTCTACAGATACAGTGTGCATGTAGGATTGTCTACTGTGTCTATAGATACAGTGTGCATGTAGGATTGTCTACTGTGTCTATAGATACAGTGTGCTTGTAGGATTGTCTACTGTGTCTATAGATACAGTGTGTTGATAAACTGTCTACTGTGTCTATAGATACAGTGTGCATGTAGGATTGTCTACTGTGTCTATAGATACAGTGTGCTGGTAGGATTGTCTACTGTGTCTATAGATACAGTGTGTTGATAAACTGTCTACTCTGTCTACAGAGACTGTTTACTGTGTCTATAAATACAGAGTACTGATAGACTGTCTGCTATGTACACTGACACAGTGTATCCATAATACTGATAGAGCATGTCTATTTATGGACTCTGTCTACTGATAAAGTGTACCAATACTACTGATACAGTGTACTGAGTTACAGATCATTTTGTCTAGTGTGTCTACCAGACTCTGTCCACCTAGACAGTAATTGTGTCTTCTGACACAGTGTGTCCATACAATCTGATGTTTTTGATTATATAAGTAATGTTGTTTGTTTAAGATAAAGCCAGTCTACTAATAAAGTCCATTAACTGATAGAGCATGTCTACTAATAGACTGTCTACTTTGTCTACTGATACAGTGTACTGGTAGACTCTGTCTACTAATGAAGTGTATATATATTATCTGCGAAATTTCAAAGTAGAAATTGAATACTTAAATAGAGTCGGTCTACTAACAGAGTCTCTTTCTTTATACAATATGTCTGCTGAGAGATCACATCTGATATAATTTATCTGCTTATATTAATTTCTATTTTGCCTACTGATACAGTCTGCTTATGCATGTATTATATAAAATTATGTGAAAATAGAGTTTGTCTAGTATAGCTCTTTTATTGTCCTGATAGATTCTGTATTCTTCTTCACTGAAATTATGCTTCAAATATTTAAAAGTTGATAGCGCATGTCTGCTGATAAAATGTTTTTCTACTGAAAGATTCAACATATACTGGAAATCTATTGTTACCAATAAATCTGTCAGTCTACTGTAATATATGGCTATATATAATGTATGTAGCTATGTCTATTGTGCATAACTGGAGTATCTACTCATTTGATAGTCTGTCTAATTTGTCTACTGGTCAAGTCTATTTAATAAATCTATATGAATGGATTATGCACTTTGTCTACTGATCAAGTCTATTTAATGATCTATTCTTACGATTCTGTCAACTATGCATTAAATCTTCTAATATATTTTGTCTTCTGTGGATGCTTAAACATCTGAGTGCAGTGACTAATGATGTCTACAGAATCTGTTTTTGTCTACTGATCATCCATCCAATGAATTTGTTCTATTATGAGTTTTAGATAAAATCTGTTCACTGCGTTTTCATCATTTTCTGAATAACTGTAGCTTTGCTTCTGCTATCATTTCACTCTGGTTTTTAATTTCTTAATAGTAGAGTCTAATCCTAAAAAGTAATGACATATTCATTCAGTGTCACCAAGGATATTAAGTATTCTTGCTACAAGGCACCATGTTGTCCCATTTTATCTAAGATACAGATTAAAGAAAGAATCTCTAACTTACAATGTATATGGGTGTGTGATTTTTTACTACAGGCAGAAACAGTGGGTTAGAAGGTGCCCAGGGCTCTAAGTCTCTAGGTAGGATATCCGAATCTCACGTTCTGTCTGACAGTTGGTTTGGTGCGCTATATAGTACTTAAACCAGCATTGCTAGAATCATCTCTCATGCTAGCTAGATCTATTTAGCTCTACAATTGTCCTTTGTCTAAACATCTTTAATCAGAATTGCTCATTTCCTAAAACAGAAAATTTTACAAATAGGATAAACAAATTTTATAAAATCGCCTAAAAGTAGCTCTGACTTACGTGTGTTTTCTCTTTGATTTTATGATTATCTCTCATATGAAATTGTTTCATTGATTTTCAAATGTCATCTTAATGTTAATTCATTACAAGTATTTGATGTAAACAAAAAGTCATATTTTATTCGTGTTGGGGAAATTTTGCAATGATAAAGCTTTTCAAAATGGATCACCATGCAAACAATTTCAAAAAGACATACTGCAACAATCTGTTTCAGGACAACTTTTGTAAATTCATCATTTACGCTAAAATTACCTCCACTGAATGCCGTATAACACAGAAATGAAATTACTCCTTGAAAATATCCAGAATTAACAATGTCGGTTATAATAAGATCCAAAGGCTGATTTGAATAATTCCTGTAGCTAGTGTGTATTTGTCAAATATTATGAGAGTAGTTGTTGTGTGCTGATTCTTATTTTCTACTCGCCTCACAGAGACACAACACAATGGTAGGTCCACACAGTTACTCCCCTTGTCTCAGAGTATGCAGGGTTATTGAATACAGTACTTCTGAATTTTATACTGCTTTTTTACACATCTTTGGTTCTGTTGTTTGGTCAAAGGGTCTTCCTGTTTTGCACCTCTACGATTCTCTCTACATATCTCATTATTTTGACTGAGGGGTGACTGGGTATTTGTAACATTTCCTGCAGACCTACACTGGCTACAATTTCAAAGGGTTCATCTATAGTCTGGTTTATGTTGGTCATTATCAAGCACACATTCACACCAAGGGTTTAGGCTACAAACCCTTCCAGGTGAAGGCCTAAAGGATAGCACAAGGCATACACGGGTATCACCTAGGGGTTGTCTGCTGCATGGGCTATATATGTGGTGTGTTATTTGCATGTGTATGTGTGCATTTTATTTTCAGTGATCTATGTAACAGTTTCATTTATTTTCCATTTTGGTAACTGTAATTCATGAATACTGCCTTGTTTTTTGTGTGAATGACAATGCATATATTCAGTGATTTGAAAAATCGTGAATTATTTTTAGGTGAAACAGAAAAAGTAGAAAATCCATGGGCAAACAGGTTTGTTCCTCACTTTTATACAGAGCATAATATTAACAATCAGATCAAGTAATATTCACTTTGTGCACAATGGTGGAGATTCATATATTCTCATTGATATATATACTATTTTCTTCAGGGAGCCCACTCCATTTGAGCATACATCTGCTGTAAAGATTCAGAAAAACTGGAAAGCATTCTATGTCAGGAAGATCACCCAGGCCAGGACCCAGGGTAAGGCTCTCTCCTCCATCTCTGATGAAAACAACCCCTGTCCCTTTTGATATTGTAAGTTAAGAATGTACTTTACATATATCTGTTCTGATTTTGACAGGCACTGAGGAGAATGTTAAAGTAGCAGAGAACCTTCAGAAATGCTGGAACGTCATAGAACCCAATGCAGAACAGAACGGCCTGTTCTTGTTCAGGTTTGTCTTGTACATTGTCTCACAAATGATTTGTAACAATGAATGAACAAGGGGGAAGATAATTTTTGCCCTGATGACTTTTGAGTCCAACCCCACAAAGGGGACATATTCAAGTTTACATTTTGCAATGTGTAGACGTACTATATAGATTTCAATTTCTACTATTCTTCTATTTTTAAAAAACTTTGTTGATTATTACCTGATCACAGAGTGAGTTACCATTAATGAACTGTTTATTTTAACAGATACATGTTCAAGACAGATCCAGACATCATGGTGAAGTATCCATTCTACCAGGACGAGTGGAACAAGATTTCCTACGCTGACTACAGCGGTACCTACACAGACCAGCCCCCAAACAATTGGTTCTTGGTCTTCAGGTGAGCTAGTTTTACCCTTACTTCATTTACTGTTACTATTAAACATTAAAACTCTGATAAAGTAAAGTTAAATTAATAATTTTTTTAACATAAGAAGTTTTTTTGTATTCTTTCAATCCACCTCTGCAGGGAGATTTTCTACGTGACAGAGGAAATGCTAGCTGTCCCCAAGTTGTACGTGCCCATCAACACCTGTCTGTTACGTGTTGTCAATAACGATAACGGAGAGGAGATCCCTCGTGTCTTCCAGAAAGTCGCCCCTTATGTCTACAAGAAAAACAGGGTCAGTCAACTTGTTGGCTTTGAAATATTTTTAAAATCCTTGAATACATTAGATATATTTATTGATGTTTTAACAGATATGTATTAATCTTGAGTCTGATTTTGACAGTAAATTCAAATGTAATTTTTTCCCATTTTAGAAAGGCTACACATTTGTCGCTGAAGCAAGGACGACTGATCAGGGTATCCCTAGCAACAAGTGGAGGATGCGTCTGATTGGTTCACTGAGCCCCCTCCCTGCCCCGGCAAAACCAGACACCGTCAACTCCAGCTTCGTTGTGAAGCACATCACAGACTACTACATGCCAAACTCCAGCCATGTCATATTCAGGTAGGAATTAATATTATCCTTCCTGTTCCATGGTTACCTTTTGAACTTTAACTTGTAGTATTACATCTTTGAATTAAATTATCATTTTCTATTGTAATTCAAAATTAATATTACACATGTACTTCATTTTTATTCCCTGTAAAACAATCCCCTCGCTCTTTTTGTAACAAAAACTTGAGTTCAAGTAGATTATGATACAAATAATGATTCTGACGTTGTATTTCTTTGTTTGTTGGACAGGTACACAGTTAAGGTGACAGAGGATCATCTGTCCACAATCCAGGTCAACACATCTAAACTGGACGTCTACATTAAACTGGTGATCCTGGACAATGAGGTCGAGGTTGCCACCACTCAGGGCAAAGGTCATGCTGTCATCCCGTCCTTCCTCTTCCTGAAGGACTTTGACCCCAATGAAGAGAAGCGCCCGAGTTCTAGAGCTTGTATGTTTATATTTTTCATCCATTAGATATTCTCATTTTCTATTTCATTGTGAAGGCATTAAATTAATGTTTTTGAAGGTTATTCACACTCTTAGTTTGAAAATCAATTTAAAAAATTTCAGCTACCAAAGAAACTAAGGGTAAAGGAGGAAGCAAAGAAAACGTGGGCAAGAAGCGTTCAGGATCTGGGAAGAGTCCAGAGGGCAGAATATCAGTAAGTCAGATAAGTCTGTGTAGAGCTCCCCTGTTGTTTGATTTTTGTTCGTTAACTTTGTCCTCACTTCACTGTCCATTGTGTGGTATTATATCTTGCCGATTTCACGAGTTCACTGATGTAATTTGTTCCCTCAGAGGCCGAGCAGTCGTCACTCAGACGCCAGTGAGATTGAGCTTGAGGAGAGGGACTTTAAGGTAATTATCCCTGTCTCGCTCTGGAGGGGGTGTGGCCATTGTATGTTTACATTGCAGTTTGGTAGGTGCTGAAACAATGGTATCTTTAACACTTTCCCAGTAGCAACACACCAAACTTAAAAAGCACAATATATACATGTATTGATATTGTATCAGTTAATGTCATATGATTTAATTACTGATTTAAAAATGTTTGAGCAAGAATTGTTTATTTTTAGAAAATATGGATATAGACTTTAAATATTGAATTATTGGTCTTTTTTGTAGTATCACAAATACGCATACATGGTTTAATTTTTTCTATTCAGCCCCACAAGTACATCATCCAGGCCATGGTCCTTAAGAACAGCTGGCCCCTGTCGGAGTCCAGCTGGGCATTCGTACAGATGTTGAAGGACCTGGAGAAAAACGAACTCAAAGGTCAGTTACTGCCCCTGGAAGCCTGTGGTACAGAATCTGTAACTAGCCAGTGTTTTAAGGCAAAACAGTATACCTAAAGCTAGTGTTGTTTTAGAAACAAAACTATATACATGTACAAGCCCTTGAGCAAAAGGTCATTGAAAATATTTATTGAAAATGTGTTTATATTTACTAAGGAACATCGTATAAATTTATATAGTGAGTCTGGCTATATCCGCAGATTTACCCTTTCCAGATAACTTTAATATTTTGATCCGACTGTAAAATGTATCAAAATTTCCCTATGATTTTTCAAGCTTGGTGTGATTGTAACAGTATTAATGCTTACCTTGCCTGATTTCAGGGCGTGAGGACAGTAAGTGTGGGGGGTAGACCTCTGTGTAGACAGGGGTCATCTCAGGGTTCAATATCTCAAATATCAAATTGTGAAGAAAATGAAACCCACAACAATTCAAATGCACATTTATTTTCTTTATTTGAATTAGAATTGTCAAAATATACTGAATAAGTTATATTCAAGGTGTTTGGGGTTTAATTTTGATGGTGTACAATTTTGTTGATGGGTATATAGCGGTTGTTGTGTTATATGGGTATGTGATTCACAGTTTGATACACCGACATTGTGTATATACGACGGGTCTCCACTTGGAGGCCCTGTATCACTAGGTGTTCAGTCAGCACTCATAGTAGATCAATTGTCAATTCAAACAAATCTTATCTTAGAGCAGCTAGCTAATATATCTTCCTTTGCATGATTTTACTTCAGGATTAAGCACATTACTGGCCCTGTAATTATGTATGTCCTATTCAGATAAATTTATAGATATCAGTACATTTACTAAAATATTAGTATTTTATGACCTTGACAGAAATTTTCTATTTCCAACATAGTATTTTTCTTAAATACAGAGTTTTATATATGATCCTTCCATCCTCTTTTGCTTACAGTTTAGTTGCAATAAACAGCATGAATTTAGTAGAGACTTAAGTAGTTTACTTGATTTTGTCTATTTCATATAGAAAATAAAAAAATGTCTTTGATTTATTTATAGCATTTACAAACTGTTTGTATCAACCTTACGTTTTCTGTGTTAACAGTGGTCAACAAAGAGAGGCCCCCCTCCCCTCCCAAACAGGAGAAGACCGCTGCTAGCACGGGGAGTAAGGACAAGGGCAAGGGTGGGGCCAAGGGTAAGGATAAGGGTAAAGACAAGGATCAGAAGGGATCCCGACCCTCCTCCCAACAATTTGATCACAGCAAGCCCCACTGGAGCCTCCGAATCGCTAGCGATGCCAGCTCAGCAGTAAATACCAAATTACCGTATATTGAAGTTTGAGTGGTTTTGTCATTGTTTATTCTTAGTAATCTTTGTTCCAAGAAGTACTGAGTTGCTAATGAGATTGCAATGGTTTTTTTAGGACGATATTGAAGTGAAGAAAGATACAGAGAGAGCGGACGAGATCCGAGCCCTGAAAAGAGCGTGGGAAAATGCGGAGGAAGGAAGAGCAGTCAAGGTAGGGTACTTAATGACATGCTCAGTGAATATCCTTGCTTACTAGTATTGCTTATAATAATGGAATGCAATTTTCCCAGAAATACCACATTTTATTTGCATTGTAAGGTGTCTCTCTCATGTATTTCCATCTCTGTCTTTAGGCTATGCAGTCCCGGTTAAAGTACTTGAACTCTCACACCCTCAAGTCGGACGACAAAGAGGAGACTGAGGCAGGGGAGGAGAAACCAGTGGAGCAGGAGGAGGTACCTCCCCCACAGACTCCACTCTCACTCCACGGGGAGCAGGGTGAGGAGAACCTGACCCTGGAACCACCTCCCGCCCCCACCCCCACAGAAATGCTGCAACCCATGGACTTCTCCTCATTCCTAAAGTAAGTAACCATAGTTGACATACTAACAAATTTGTGATTTTATTATAAAACAAATTTTTATTGAGTAAATTCAATATGAACAGGAAAAAGGGAATTGTCACCCTATTCTCCCCTTATAAAGACTTGAATAGTAATGATATAGAAAGATGCTATAATTGAATTTTATTTGTTGTGTAGGAAACCAGAGCGTGAGCCTCGTTACCTTGACGATGAGGAGATTCGTCGACGTGAGGAGGAACAGAAAAAACAGGTGGAGGAGTACAAAGCCTTTAGAGATCAGGTCAAGGCGTGGCGCGAGCAGGACAAACAAAAGCGCAATCTGACAAAGATCCGGCAACTGGAGCAGTGTGAGGAGCTCCAGGTAAGGGCAGCTAGTTGGTATTACCTGGGGGGAGGGGCAGTGTATCAGTAGTAGTCAGGGGGAGGGGGTTCAAATCACCTAACCTCTGATTAACATCTAAAGCACAGCTAATTAATATCATTAACCTCAATATAACGTGACAATGTTCTAGAATCTAATTCTTGTCTATACTAATTTCTTCATGTCATCTATTGCTACTTACTCTTCTGTTCATCTTGAAGACAGCAGTGTGTCACTTCAGGGACATATTGTTCTCTGTCTGTCCGTCTGTCTTTGTCTGTCTGTCTGTCTGTCAGTGTATCATGCTAACAATCTGCCTCTATCTGATCCCTACTTAGGACCGCCTCGATCAAGATAGACAACTTATAGCGCTTGCTTATGAAACAATTCGTGCCAAACATCAGGTGGAGGGACCTCCGCAGAGCCAGCCTGCAGTCTCTGAGCAAGTCGCCTGAACATTGTACATTCTCTATTGACTGTTCTATAGCTTACCTATTGTTCACTTTTTATTTGCCATGTTTATGTTCTTTTGACTGTGTTTTTTCTCTCTTTGTGTATTTCTGTCAGTCCATTATTATTTGTTTTCTTTGCTTCACAATGACTGTTTGCCAACAGACTTTAGCTTTGGATTCAGCATGAGAAGATTTGTTAGTTTTACACCTGGAATACCTGTTTTGTTTGTGTCTGGTTGCCTCTTGATTTCCTCTTTGCTTCACCTGTCTTTCAACTATAAGCCCACTAACACATTGTAGACTTCTGATGTTTAGAATTCACATGCTAGTACACTGTATATTTAGAGAGATCAATAGATGTTTAAACTTTTCAATAAATGAATGTTATGAATTAAATAAAGACTATCAAAATAAGACTTCTGAATGGTTTGTTTCTGCATTACAAATGGCTTTATAGTCTTTGCTCTGCAAATGCTGTTTTTACCTCAGGCAATGTTAGATGCTGCTCGTGAGTCCATTAACGCACCTCGGGAGGCCATTCGTCAAAAATATCTGGAGGCGGAACGCAAAAAACAGGAAGAGCTAGAGGCCAAAGAGGCAGCGTCCTTGTCCGATCAGAATTCCAAATCTCCGAAGGGAAGAAAGAGTGCCAAGGGGAAGAAAAGTCCAGCAAATGGAAAGAAGAAGGGGAAGTAACTCACCAAGTATTAATATAGGACTGTTCCAAATATCTGTGATATGAAATGTGTTGTAGATAGAAAATAACTCTTATTGCTGATATTGTTACTGTTATCGACTTGTTTGTAACAATCAGGTCTTATGAAGACTGATTTGGTATGATGCATTTTATAAACAGTGCTACACAATTTACAGCACTTAATTTTATTGAGAGAATGTGGGTGTGAAACTTTTGATATTTTTTTTTTGTGGGTACATTTTTATGTGTGTATTTGTGCACTGCAAATGTCTGTATGCTCTTTGTCTGAAAAATGTTGTACGTCCCCTTCAGAGCAGTTTGTTTCTTTGAAAAAAAAAATTGTTTAATTTCCTGAAATATTTTTCAATTTAGTTAATGATATAAATTTTCTAGTTATTGAGTTTGAAGGTTGTATGAATGGAAAGCTATAGGTTTGGTGTAAGTGTACCGCGCCCTACATCTGGCTCTGACGAGCCCGAGAGTGAGGCTCCAGCAGTGCCGTGTCTCAGTCATTCCGTCCTTACCACTGGTTCTTGCCGATCATAAGTGGCCCTTGAGACCTCCGTCCTCCAATGATCAGTGTTGTTTGTGATATTGTAAGTCCAGTGGTTCTCTCTAGTCCATATCACATGACTTATCTGACCAATCAAATCATCTCTTGCTCAACAACATACAAAAATCCAAGATTTGATTAATTTTAATTTTTTAAAATCAGGATAAGCTCGCATTCATTTTTGAAATTTGCTCGATTTCTTTATGAGTTAGGGTAAAAAAAATAGTGCTGATATCAAGATTTACTGGTATATAGCTATATAATATAGCTTTATTCTCTATCCAAGGAAAGGAGATGCAGAGAGACTTGATTGGTCAGTTGGTCAGATTTTTAAAACATATCTACAACAATATATTATGCATAATCTATTTTCCGGATCGTTCTTGGTCTGTCTCTATAGACTTTTGTCTTTATTTAATGTCTTACATATCAACAATCTGTGTCGTCCAGTGGAGTACATGTAGCATAAATGTGCATCTTAGGATATAAATGTCATATTAATTGTTCTGATAATATTTTGTACGAATTTGAATAAAATGGATATTGAATAATATTGGTTTGCATTCTGATTTTTAAGGATGTCTCTTATTGAGAAATATTGATATATAGTGGTTTGTTGATTCCTAGCAATTTCTACTGATGTCATGTGATTTTGATGCCCAGAATCATGAGAAGGAACTCTGGGAAGTGTACTTATACCCTGACCAATTCGAATATGGTTTGAAATTCACACATAAGAAATATAATTTTTTCGTGATCTACTCTTATACTCTTTATAGTATTTGTTGCGATTGATTAAATTTATTACATACGTAGTAATAAATACAGGGTTTTTTTTTGCATATGTGATACAGATGACATCACAAAACACGGATCGGCCTCCGGGGCTGATACAGATCCGTATTACACCCCTTGCGGAACTCCTCTGCCTTTATTTCTTTCGGCATATGCGCATGTTTACAGATGAAAAATAAAACGTTTGTTACAGTCGACATTTTTAAGTACAGTTGAAAACTTAAAATGCTAGTAAATGTATATGCTAGTAAATGATTTGGAGCAGTTAATTTTAAAAGCTGAGGAAATTCCGGTTCTGTAGCTGCATGTTAGGTTAAAAAAGTAAGATCTCATATTTTAATTTGATACATGTACATACTTCTCTTAAATAAAATTTAAAATCATTTTTTTTTTTTATATCTTATCACTAAGTATGTAATAAATATAATAATTGATACCCTTTTCCATATCACAGCCTGTCCCGACCAGAAAGATTCAGTGGTAAAAACAAAATATTAAAATTGGATATATGAATGTTTAAAATCCTTTTGACAGTCTAACTTGCATCACCCAGTTCCCTTTTGTAGTTGTTTCATTGTTCCACAGTCTGACCTTGTTGAAGTTGAAGGACATACAGAGGTCAATGTCAGAAGTTTATGATGATTACTAAATTTCTCACGCCAGTGTCTATCATTCTCGCTAATTTGTATCGGTTTAAGAAGTTTGGTGAAAATAATATTATGTGGAATAGTCCCTGGAAACGGAAGGAAAACGCAAAATAAAAATGTGTCAAGGTCTTCAGAAAGATCAAGGTCAGAAAATTATTTTCTCACAAATTAGATGTTTTGTTAAAGAATGTATTTCTATTCTCCCTTAAAGGAAGATAGAAATACATTTTTTACACTTACAGTGCGTTAATGCAAAGTAGAGGAACCTGGCAAGACAAATGCTGTGTATTAAAGCGGTGTTGTTTTGACTTCTGTTGACACGGAGATGCCATGTGGTCTCTTCGAAAGTAGACAAATAAATTTTGATCATGTCCTTAAAGGAAAACGTTTAATTGCGTGTCACCATCCATTTATAAAATTAATGATATAATCTATCCCGCTAAAGAGCGACTCAATTCAGGAACTGAATAAAATTAATCGATATATGAATTCAAAATACCAATAATAAAGTCATTAGTCAATTGAGGACATCTTTATTTGAATATGTTGCTTGCGAATCTCGATAACGGATATCTTCAGTGATATAAATTATATTAATTACCGGTATTTTGATATGAAATTAAATATGAGCAAAACTGAATAAATATTTGTTGTAGTTCATTGGTTGCTAGTTTAATGAGAAAAAAAAATTATGTTTATAAAGCCTGCACTTTTTCACTTTGCAAAGCGCCAACGCAAGTGAGACTATCATGAATCCTGTTAACGTAATTACCATTGCTACACTTTCTAAAAAAAAAAGTTAAGTTTAAAATTGTAAATAAACAGTTCAGTCGGTTTGTTTGTTTTTATTTGATTGAATACACTGTTTTGTTTGTTTGTTTGTTTGTTTTCCTTTGATTAGATACATTGGTTTGTTTGTTTGTTTGTTTTCCTTTGATTAGATACATTGGTTTGTTTATTTTCCTTAGGTAATATAAATTGGTTCCGACAAGTGTCACTGATTTTATACACGCCTGTTCCGCTGTCCTTTCTAGCGTCGCTTTATAACCGTGATTATTGATATTTCATACGTTCAATTATTCATATCCCTCGCACCCTGTGACCCGCCATACAGGGGGAAGGGGTTCTATTTGTGCGGGGGTTCCTAGGTACCCCAGGACTATTAGCAGCTTTCCGTTAAGTCTAAATAAAATAAACCTGTTGTGTACCTATATATATGTCACTGCAGCCGACGACAAAGACCGTACACTGGGGAGATGAATGACAGATTGTAAGGGCAGTATAGCTCTATTATTCTTCCCTACTTCAAGTTTTTTTTATGTTAAAGTTCACACCAACTTGCTTTTTGTGTGTCACTTTTTGGGCTGGAAAAGAAACTGTTGAATAAATTTTACAACCCACTACGCCGAGAATTTAATAAAAGACATTGATTGGATTTAATAAGTGAGGAAATGACTCAGATTGTCCCATACATTTTACACATTTGTTCATGGAAACAATTTCCAATATATGTTGTCAATGTGTCAGGAGTTGGTTCTAGTATAATCTCATTTTAAAGCACTTCTGGCAAAGAACAACTCGTAGCTCTAACAAATTAATACTTTTCGCAACTAGACCTAGCAATTTATAAATTTCGTTTGTCTTCTCTACATAACTTTTTCCTGTTTGTTTATGAAGATTTGTGGACCATAAATTTCAATCTTGTAGATGGCTTGAAAAATTTACCCTGAAATTTTTTGATACCCTCTCAGTGAGATTTTCTGGGATATACAAAAGCCTTAAATGAGAAGAGCACCGATTCGTGCCTGAATATATACAAAGTTATTGATCTGAATTTGAAAAACAAAATGCTTTATTAAAAAATACACGGTTCATCAAAGACTTCATTACTTACGGACATAGATATGTTTAAAATTTGAAAAGGATGGCCTGAGACTCGGTAAACACGCTGGATTGTCCCGAGTCCGCGGTCTGCAGCTCGTGATAAACCGCGGCGTATGGCGGTTTCCTATCAGGCCAGGAATGTCTATTCATCACTATTGATATTAACAAACTAAAATAGAAAAGTTATAAGGAATTATACACAGGCTTAAGTGGGGATTGTAAGCCAGAGAGCCTGGCTTTCCCTCGGTACCGCTATCTTTTGTCTAGTTGTCTATGAAGATCAAAACCAAATTCTCACTGCCCTTTATGCTCGGTCAAAATTCGTGCTTAAAATGAAAATTTAACAAAGTAGAGAAATCAAAATAAAATCCTTTATTAATTCGCCGTAGAACCTGAGCTGTTTCAGGGTACCCTTCACGTGCGCGTGAGTAGAGGGTCGGGTCGATTTTTTCGGGTTAAGATCCTAACCTGGAGAAGTCTCTTGAAAACGTCAAGATACGGGTCCTCTAGCCATGTTTTTATCGCATGAAATGACGCTGCTGTAGTACCAGCCATATTGACTTTTTGATAAGTAATTGTTGTTGAATTGGGCACCCTAGGCTTTTGTCCTTGTGTTTAAATCTATCTTTCCCCAAACTGAAACGTTATATAGATTACCAAACATTACTTGTATGTTTTTATTTCAGATAACAACTCTTAAAGTCATATGCTGAAGTTTCCTTCCTGAAATCGATATGCAAGTTCTCTGAAAGATCGTCATAAATAATCTAAAATAAATAAAATCTTAACGTTAGGAAGACACTAATGGCTCAAAAGGCGAAAATTCAAAAACTTCGTCCGTTCGGTTAAAACGGACAGATCGTTTCATGACAGTATCACTTATATTGTTCAGAGCATACGGAATGTACCCGTTGTTGGCTCTTTCATTTGCTTTGATAGTCAGACAAACATTTGGATCAAATGGAAGTCTGCTGCTTTTCTTGGGAGATGACGGCAGGTCGTTTTTGATGACGCGGCTGTAGCGCGCGGCCTTTGCCATTGGTCGTCTGGGTGTTTCGTCACATAGCGCCTTTGTTTCGTCTTTCTCGCGAATTTCCTTGTTTCCGCCTTGAAGTTTGAGAATTGATTTCCTTTCTTTTGATTCACTGTTTGTATTAGATGTCAATCTGGTCTTTTCTCCCTCTTTTGATATAGCGGTTTCTTTTGGAGTGATTCTCACAGGCGGCGGCTGAACTTTGACCTTTGGCGACACCGGTTTGGATGATGGCGTAATAGGCGTAATGGAAGGCAGTATTTGGTCGGGGTCTGTGGGTGAAGCTTTATTAACAGTTTCATTTGGTTCTTTTTCTTTCACATAATGTCCGTCATTCGAATGTGTCACTTTTATCGGAATCACTGTTTCCTCAAGTACATCGCTGTACTTCACTTTCCCGGTGGAAAATCCGTACATTCCGTAGGAAGTTCCGGTGTTTGAGAATAAGGTGTCGGCAAACTGTAGACACGTTAGATCTGTAACGGACGCCTTGGTCGGCCCCATGTATTGCTCAGGGGCCTTTGGATCGTGTCTGTTAGCCATGGTCGGCACTGACAAGTCTATAGAACTCTGGGATCGGCTCAGGGCCCTCAGCCCCAGGACATTGCTCGTCTTCCGTTTTAATCGAACAGGGCTGTGTTTTGGAAGACGGTGCCCAGGCATCGGTAAATAACCCATGTCGGAGAACTGGAAATGGAAACTCTGCAGGGCGTTGATGGAGTTTTTCCTGCCATCGCTTAGAGCCGCCATGTTGCCTAGATCCACGGACTTTCGGTAGTCCACTCCGACCGTCTCTTTTTGGCGCTTGATGGCGTTCGCGATCTCTGGATGGAGACGCGGGGCGCCTGTTTTCGTGGATTCGGGATGACTGAACAGTTTCATACCTTTCATGTTCAAAAGAACTCCACCTGACGAATCAAAAACACATCTCAGCAATCACACACTTGAACAAATCTAGCTCACATTTGTAGAAATTTACAGACTCTACAGAGCTCCATTCAGAATCTGGCACAAGGACTCATTCCATTGTTAACAACCACCATTAAAGCTTGCGCACGTCTTGTGTATATCCAGGGAATCCCTTATTTATCCCCGTAGTCCTCTTTGGGTGGGTGACCTCGGTCATATATTACTCCCCGTTTTATTATTCTTTCCTCTTTTATAGTACTTCTGCAATATATACAACGTTGTCCCCGGCAATCACACAACAACACGAGATGTTCCCAACTACCTACACAGATTATCTCTAGACAGGCTTTTTTCTTCCCGTCTTCGTTGATTTTAATGAACCTTATATTGTAAATCCAAGTTGTACAAAGTTTCGCATGCAGTTCAGAGACTAATTTATCACGCGCTGTGTTTTTCTGTTGTGATCGTTGAATGTACCTGCTTGGATTTATCTTTGAATTAATTCATTTGACCCTGATTTCCAATCACAAAATAAACACATACACGTTCAATAAGATTCCTTTTCGATAACCAAAACATCTGAACAAAATCTCTTTTTAAGGGGTGATTTTTGGCCACTGAAGTCCTACAATTTGGATGCTCTTTCGGGGTAGTCCAGACTCCTCCTACAGGATGACAATAGCAGGATATCACGATTTCAGCATTAATCTCTACATGAATTCAGAAATCAATCAACGATCGAACGTCCCAAGTTTGGCTCCTATTTCTTTTTTTCTCTCAAGCAAATATGGTTTACGCAACTTAATCAAACGAATTAAGAGTTCAATATCGGGAGGCTCCCTCTGATACCTGTGTCAACAGGTGTGCAGGAATCCCACCTGTGTCACAACAGGTACATCGTACAACAGGAGAGAGGGAACAGCAGCCTGACCGCGGGACAGCTCTTCTGATAAATATACATATATACCTAAACAGGTAACACTGCGCTATAGTCACAGCAACCTGGCGTTAGTTTCCCGTCCAAATCACGGCTACAGGTAAGTCTTTTAACCGAGTAACGGGGACCAGCGTCACAATGGGGGTTTCCGCTGCCTGGAACTCCCGCCGTCCTGTCTATTATGGTTGGTTGTTGTCACTCTCTTTACCCCTCACAAAGCAGCGCTCCGAGTTTTTCCCTGATCAAACAGTGTTTACAAATTGTCTGTTCAGCGAAGAAGAGTAAAATAGAAACTTGCAAATGACTGCCGTGACCAGTCAGAAAAGGTCTTTATTTCATATTGTAAGATGTCATTCCGCAATAGAATAGCAGCTCTATGTACTGTCTTGAATAGGTATCCCAAATTGGAAAACACAGCGGCGCTTTAATGCTCGGAGAGACTTTCAATGACCATATTTCGTGATTACGATGGAATATTCCATAAAGGGGACAAAAGAAAAGACGAGGCAATGGATGGATCCTTTTGCCAGAAAAATG
The DNA here is from genome assembly GCF_025612915.1 of Magallana angulata. Taxonomy (NCBI): domain Eukaryota; kingdom Metazoa; phylum Mollusca; class Bivalvia; order Ostreida; family Ostreidae; genus Magallana; species Magallana angulata. The sequence goes on along the minus strand of NC_069115.1, from coordinate 56,704,727 downwards.
CAGTGATAGAAAACAAGAGGGCCCCAACAGGTCACGCGGGTTAATGTCGTCTGCTTTTGGGGGTTTCGGTTTTGTTTGTGTTACAGAGGATCAATGATACAATACTTATTATATTGCTGTGTTAATCGTCGAAAGTGATTTCCTTTCTCCAGAACCGCAAAACAATTACTTTACTCCGTATGCACAGATAATAGATCACCCATTACCGCACCCTACGCAAGTTACGAATCCATTAAAGTCTTGAATCAAATTGAATACCATATGCAATCTTCATTTTTAGTTGAGCACCTTTTCATTTCCTTCGCTACACTTTTTCTATGTTAAACTCCAATCAATTTCAGAAATTGGTTTCCTGGTGTAAGCCTCAGGATAAAAATGTTTTACAGAAGGGTAAATATGTAAAATCACTGAGATCAATCAATAAAAATATCACTTTGTCATCCTAGACATTTATCTACTGATCAAAAGTCGACTTTCATTTCGGGAACTCTACTCACATCCCCAGATTGAGTGCAGCTAGGCCGGTGTGAAATGGTCCCAGTATAACGTTATCAGTCCACAGTTGAACCGGATTAAAAAATGAAAAAATAGGGGGGGGGTAAAAAACGCACCCTCCTCTTAGCCAAAGATAGCTGATTCCCTGTCGATGATTTATTACAGATAGACACAGTGTTTACTTCTGCTGTGAAGTATGTCCCACTAAGTCCCAATATCCATGTCTATATTTCTTCTTATACAGTCCTGCCCTGTTATTGCATATTAGCCGCATTACACTCAATAGAAAGAAATTTGTTTTGACAAAGTTTTATAAAACACCATTATTGCACGGATGTTTTACACAATAACGCAATTCAGCGACATCAAATGAAATTTCCTTTATACGACCAGTCAATCAGTTTAAATGAACTGTTGATCGGGGTATGAGAAAGTGCTTGTCCCGACCCTGTACTCTTACATATAAACCGTGCTTCACGGCGTTATGAGCGTACATCTTCTGATGAGTGGAGATTGGAGATATGCTTGTTTAGTTCTTGTGACGTTTGAAGTGACTAAAGTGACTAATGGAAGCGACTAATCCCCAATTCCATCATCAGAGTGATCATGATCTCTAGGAATGGCCCGAAATGGATGTACTCAGTTTAAAGTGATAACTTGCTGGGTTTTTGTTTTAATGGCAAAATTAAACAACTCTTTTAAACAGGTTTTGGGTTTATTTAATCATGTACAAAATGTCGAGTTTATAAATATGATTTGTACTTTTAAAACCAATTCTCTCTCATTTTATAGATTTTCGAATAAAAAAAACCGACGACAATAAATGAATAAAATTTCCCAAGAGCCGTGAAGGTTTTTTAAAAATCGATTTATTAAAAGCATGTACGTACTGTTATCATAAATTTATAGGACCCAGATAACTAGCTACAGAAACTTGGTGCAAAAATTTATCTATTATATTTAAACCCTCGAAAGCAGTCATCGGAAGTAAAATTCAGGTGATAGATGATTTAAAAAAAAATAATTTTAAAAACAGGTACGTTAGAACATCTTATAAATGTTTTTTTTAATGACGCAGTTTAAATAAGAGAATGCTTCACTACAACATGACCTTTGCGTGACCTCTGGAGGACTAAAATGACACTTTGAAGAGGATAATGTCGAACGCAAATAGAATACAGGGACCCTAAAGTCAGGCCCGGGACAGAATCGACAGGTCAGTCACAAGAGTCGACGGTTACAAGGGGGTTCGTGTTCCAGTCCAAACAAAACATTCCACGGAATTAGCTGAAACATATAGGATGTGACCCCCTGAACTCTAAACACTGTGAAGGGTATCCGATTCTTACGGCAATAGTCATCTCTTAAAAAGAAAACAAACAAGCAAAGATTAATTATTCAATTCAAGAAAATCATCATTTTGATATAAAAAGAGAATAACAAGACACCGTGAAAATTAAAGTTGACTTGTTATCAAAATTAGACACATTTAAAAATCTTTTTAATTCCGTTATTTCTTTTTTTTTTGGTTACATAATCTCAGAGAGGTAAGGAAATGTGATTCCTCCATTGCTACAGTGACCCAGTGTGACAGAGACACCTGACGCAGGTACACAAAGTGTTCAATTTACTGGACATGCAAGAGGGTCTCGGCTTCAGCGCCCAAACACAAAACTCGACCCAGAGAGCGGGGTATTATTGTTGTGGTGCTTTGATGTGTATCATAAAAAGCCAGGAATTCAACACTCGGCAATCAGTAAATGTTTGCTTATTAACAATTAAGTCGATTATTACTTCAGTTGATAAAACGGAAGAATTCTATTCGCAAGGAATTTGTTCTTGTATCTACATGATCAAAACAAATACTTGACTGTTTTGTATTGTTTACATTGTTGGAAACGAAAATATTAATAATCATGAAAAGATCTTAAGATCTATCTAAAGACATGTCCTAGGATATGTCTTAAGACATATCTTTGACCACTGTAAGACATACATGTATCTTAAGATGTATCCTGAATTAAGATATCTTAGGTAGACCAAATTTCCTGTTAAACAATAAAATACATGAAAAGGTATTTGAGTATTGTGAATGTATATCATAAACATATATACTTGAATATTAAGCAATTACATCTTCAAGCATTTGAAATGAGTTATTTGAGTCACCAATTACGATTGTTTATTTTATTTGCTCGATTTTGTCTCGCCCATTACATGTTTATACGTTTAGTAAAATGCATGAAATATATATACATGTATATATATACACAGAGTTTCAAACACTTCAACAATAAATGATATAAAATCGAACTCGTGTAACTCAAGGGTGGGAGGGGTCGGGATTTTTAAAGCAGGAAAATAGGAATTGTCTCTGCGTAGTGGAAAATTTCGGTTCTTCACGTGAATCTGCTATGTTAAAACTGTACTGCTTTCATGCATATCTTACCAAGGTAGATGTAGACAATGGCGTGTACATGCATATACATATGAATACATGTCATAATATTTATGATGTTTTCATCAAATTTAAAATGTGTGTATTTTTCTTTTTCACACAATAAGATTATTTGGACATATCAATGATATTTTCAATCAGATACATGTATAATTCGCCGCATATTATTTTCTTGATGAAATGCAAATTACAAAAGGCTCATTTAGATCTACATGTAAATATAATGTAAGACGGAAAATGTTTTGGAAATTTAGAAAACGGATGTTGTTCAATGTATGTAATATTAGCCATTCGTGGATTGGGGGAGGGGGTTGAATTCAAACTAAATAAACTCGCAAAGTAAAGTTACTGAAAATAGCCTCCCCCTTCTCGACAAGCAAATTCAAATCTTTTCCCTCGTTACCACCTCCCCCCCCCCCCCCCCCCCACACACACACCCCGTAAAAGTTTCCGCAAATAATTCATTCATACATTGTTTGTATTATTTTGTAGACTCAAATAAAACTAAAGAAACATGTGGGTATATTCAGTGAATCCATCAATGCTGTATCTTTCGATAACATCCATATACACGTGTATTTAGATCTATTGTTTGTGTGCTTATTCATATCCCAAAGTACTACGACATTGTGTATATATATATCAGTTCCTCTTATTTTAAGAAGTGATGGTTCACAACCTCTATGTTTACTGTTGAGTTTATTGATGATAAGACAATACAAAAAAAAATGAATTAACACGGAGTCCCCCCCCCGCACTTTTATGGGACCATGTTAATTGAATTGAAAATAAGGAAATAATCAGTGAAATTGAAGTTAAAGGTATACCCCCCCCCCCCCCCCCCGGATTAGGATTTTGGAAATTTGGAAAGTAACCTTTTCCTTTCCTTTTTTTTTTTTTTGCTTGTCAAGATTTTTTGGATGAGTCTGCCCCCCCTTTCAAAAACGATGCTATGTGCCTGTTTTAAAAGGTGTCGTAAGTTGGGAAGGCTTCGAGAAACTCTCTTATGACTAAAATATGTCAAATATGTCTTATGATAAATCTGGGACATGTCTTAGTTTTAAGACAGCTTCATGAACATGCCCCCTGGGTTCTTAAATTTCATGCCGATTTCGCTGAATAACTCGTTGTTATTTAAAGTAGTCCGAGTATCGCACTACGTCATAATACGGATTTTACAATATTGGTTCGACCTTTACAAAGCGTTTTTGATACCCGGTATATAGATTTTGCTCTACATCGCTGTTGTAAACAATGGCAATAATAAGCAATTAGAACGGTAATATATGTATTCTATGAGAGATAGAAATTATTAATGTTGAGAAACTCGATTCTGTTAAAGTAAAATGAAAAACGAAGTTTCTGATTAACCAGGATCCCAGGTATGCTTATATCTTCTTTGTTTTGACCCCCCCCCCCCCGAATTTTTATTTTTCTTTTACTGAAACCGGTTTAAATTTAGAGACAGAAGCCATTTCGAATCTAATCAATTGTCAATTAATTAATGTTTAAATGATATCTAACATTGTTGACAGATCTAGGCAGAAAACTGTAGCAAAATGTGATTTTTACGGATTTTTTCGCCAGGGTCTACTTGGTTTAGAGCTTATAGCGTGAAAAGTAATCCGTCAACATATAATTTATTTTACCAAATCTTTTTTCTAAGATGTCAATCTTTAGAATAAACACCATGAATTTAAGTTTGAGTCCATAAAATAGTAAAAAAATTACCAAACGCGATACTAGCATTGCATTTTTTGTATTCTATTTTGATACATCAAGTCCATAAAGTGTACTTACTTACAAAAATTTGCGCAAAATTATTGATGAGATATGGCTTAAATAAATATTTGTACTCTATTTTGTATGTTCAGTTCTAATTTTCCCAAAATTGGTAATTATTTTTAGGAAAAACGGACGTCTGGCAAATTTCATAATTGTCAATAATTTTCGCAAGGGGGTACACCCGTCTGAGAGGTGATAACAAACAAACTAGCATGTAAACATACATATTTTCTTTTGGTATTGCTACAATGTATATTTATCATTTAAAGCTAAGCTTTTAATGATTGAGCCCATTTAGTGCCGAGTATAGGACTACCTTAAATATTCAAGAATACTTTATATTTCGTGTTTATTATCTCGCTGTTAATTAAATTCTTCGTTCAAAATATTTTTTAAGTTACTTATCCATTGAATGCTTACTTTGGATATTGTCGGACCAATTGCATACCACGCAATAGCGTTGTAAGAAATATTTTTGTATCGCTTTAATTAAAACTACCATATACGCTCTAATAGTATATATTTACATTCGCAACTGTATTTGGCTGATATACAGCGACCGAGGGCTAATATAGGATGCGATATAAAAATTGCCACGTAATAATCTATATATATAATGCTATAATATATCAATGATATATTTTTATTACATGTAACAATTTTGCCCGAAAAATAGGGAAGAGCACAGTCGGGGAATTCATTTTTTTTTTAGTTGTGAAGATCTTGATAAGCAAAATAATTGCCCGGAGCTTACAAATAGCAACCGTTTTCTAGATTCGAGATAATATACATTAGGTCTAACTTGTATTTCGACTAAGCAAATTAATATGGAAATGCACTTGCTACAAAATTTGATGCCTCCTTTCCCTCCGTGATTTTAGATATTTAAAATATTATGCTCTGCATCATCTGATTTAGAATAAGACTGTAAAAGCTAGCTTTTCTGGTTTATAATTTTTTAATATCAACTGAACTGATCTCTTCATGTATGTAAAACCGGAGGTACTCGAGAGGCGCCCCCCCTCCATTTATAGTTTTGGATCCATTATATTTATGTAAAAAGAATCTGCATCGTCCTTTTAACCTTAAATCTGTAAAAGTTTAAGCTTTAGCAGTCCTGAATTTAGTTTTTAAATGATTGCATCACTTAGTAAGTGGAACAGGTTTAACATTTTTTGACGTCGTAATCATGACGTCAAATACGGAAATACGACAATTTTTGGTAGAATAATCAGAAACATATAAAATAAAATAGCAAAAAATCTAGCGAGAACACATATACTTTTTTTTTTACATAAATAATTTGTAAATCACGTTTTCTTTACACATAGAGTTCGTTGATAAATTCGTCTAAATTGTTTAGAAGCTATTTGCAATTTTTCAAAAAAAAAAAAAAACTCCATCTCGAATATATAGAGAAATATGTCATTTTACTATAAATTATATATTTCATTAGAAAAGCGTCAAAACAGCACTTCAAACGATACTAAGTTTAGAGCGGTATTGCATACAAATAGCGTTGGCAAAATTGATAAAAAATTTATATAATGAACTGTGTATCCTAAATAACGACTTGAAAAATTTTCAGGGTATGTTTTCTCGTTTAACATTAAAAGTGATTCGTTGTCCATCAGACTATAAAACCAGACTATAATCAGAAAAACATGCTAAATCAGCATCGTTTTGGAAGGAAGTTTTCATACATTTATCAGATGTGTTGATATACTTTTATTTTTCAGTATCTTAACCATCCTAATATAGGCATTTTCCCGCCTTATTCCCCCTCATGCCCCATTCTTCTTTCAACGTTTTCCTCAAATATATTAATGAGCAGAGTTGCGGGCAAAGTGCGACAAAGAAATAAATGGTGCTTTATTCCCTTAAAGTGACATTACACTTCCAGGCTCGCAAGTCGCTAATGACGTTTTTAATAAATCATACGTTTCTACTGTTGCCGAGGCGCCCCCTAAAGGCGAGAGTGTCCCTGGCCCGCGCTCACTGCGTACAGAGTCATTTATACGGACACATGTCAGTTTCCTCACACTCCGGGCTTGGAAACAGATTAACGTATTCATATTTATAAAATGATCAATAAGTTTATTACATAATCTGCGATTTCTCCCATCGATTTCGCTTTATTTTGCTCTTCAACGTTCTAGAGTGGGATTACTATAATCTTAGTTTTTATACATATCTTTCTTAATAAACTTGATCGTTTATCTTTTGCGACAAATGTCAGCGTCTTCAACGAACACGTTGACGTTTTCTGGTAAGGTTCATTCATTTGAATCATGTAGAAATGCCGAGCTTCAAGCTAGAACGTGGGAAAAAGAAACACTGTAAGGTTCCTCGACACACCAATATTTTATTCAATGGATTAATAAAAAATCTTTTTTCAAATATGATCTCACAATACAGAGACTGATATCGGCTTAGTAATTATCTAATTTCATTATTATGTATTTTTCAGTGAATTTGGAGACATTGTTTTCACTGCAAAAAGGTTGTTTTAAATTTTAAAAATTAGTGTGAATGAATGCGTAATATAACTTGTAACAATTACATGCCAAAGATGGTCTGATCAAGATTTTTAGTTTGTTAATTAAAAGAAATATTTCTAATAATTAAAATTGTTATTCTTTCATATATTTGAAATCTATGGATACAATCTAAAGAATAGCAAATCGTCACATAAAGCGCTTTAAGGTAGTCCTATACTCGGCACTAAATGGGCTCAATCATTAAAAGCTTAGCTTTAAATGATGAATATACATTCTAGCAATACATATACAAAAGAAAATATATATGTTTACATGCTAGTTTGTTTGTTATCACCTCTCAGACGGGTGTACCCCCTTGCGAAAATTATTGAAAATTATGAATTTTGCCAGACGTCCGTTTTTCCTAAAAATAATTACCAATTTTGGGAAAATTAGAACTGAACATACAAAATAGAGTATAAATATTTATTTAAGCCATATCTCATCAATAATTTTGCGCAATTTTTTGTAAGTAAGTACGCTTTATGGACCTGATGTATCAAAATAGAATACAAAAAATGCAATGCTAGTGCACGTTTGGCAAGTTTTTTACTATTTTATGGACTCAAACTTAAATTCATGGTGTTTATTCTAAAGATTGACATCTTAGAAAAAAGATTTGGTAAAATAAATTATATGTTGACGGATTACTTTTCACGCTATAAGCTCTAAACAAAGTAGACCCTGAAAAAAAAATATGTAAAAATCACATTTTGCTACAGTTTTCTGCCTAAATCTGTCAACAATGTTAGATATCATTTAAACATTAACTAATTGACAATTGATTAAATTCGAAATAGCTTCTTTCTCTAAATTTAAACTGGTTTTAGTAAAAGAAAAAGAAAATTTCGGGGGGGGGGGGGGTCAAAACAAAGAAGATATAAGCATACCTGCGATCCTGGTTAATCAGAAACTTCGTTTTTCATTTTACTTTAACAGAATCGAGTTTCTCAACATTAATCATTTCTATCTCTCATAGAATACATATATTACCGTTCTAATTGCTTATTATTGCCATTGTTTACAACAGAGATGTAGAGCAAAATCAATACCGGGTATCAAAAACGTTTTGTAAAAGTCGTACCAATATTGTAAAATCCGTATTATGACGTAGTGCGATACTCGGACTACTTTAATATCAAATAATAATATTTTACACACACAAAAAAAAAAAAAAAAAAAAAAAATAAAAGAAACGAGAATGCAAAATTTTAGAAAATTTGCAGTTTTTTTCACATTTTAACCGTTTCCGATTGAAAAAACTGATCCTGATTAAAATTATTTAAAAAATTGATATTTTACAAAAATACTGCAGTTTAGTTTGAGAAAATTGATATGCAATATTAGATTAATATAGGAAAAAACAATTTTACAGCTAAACCTGAATTTGTAGATTTTATCCATATGTTATAAAATTATATAATTTTTAACCTAAAAACCTATTATAGGTTATAAAAATCTACAATTCAATGAGTGATTTTTTTTAAAAAATATTATTTTGTCAAAAATGTTTTTAAGTTTATCTGGCCGTCTTTGACATGTATTTATAGATATTTACATTATGCATCAATTTATACCAAAGTGTTAGCTCTGCAATAGTCAAAAACGATTATTCTGGTTTCTATTAAAACGTACAAAAAATCATATGAAATAATTGAAAGCCAATATTAGTCTCATTTTTGCAAAATCATATTTAAAGAACTGATTCTTTATGAATTATCGATCCAGCAAATAATGCACTGGTGTGTCGATCCACCTTAAAAATGCAGATTACGAGTATCATGCATGATTCTAATAAACAAAATCCAAGATATGTGTACCTGGTCCGGTCATGACGGACTATCGTATTCCAAGTATGTGAGAGCCAAACAAAGTTTGACAAATTGTTGGTCCTGATTTGGTGCCAGTAACAATGTTGTGTGTTCCGTCAAAGAGCGCGTCGGACGGGTTTTTTGCTTATAAAAAATATAGATTGGGGCACACTACAGTACGATTTTTAATTAATCTTCACAGTTTATGAAGTGTAAACTTTCCAAAACGAGTATTAATTATCTGGTTTTTGTTGCCAATGAATTCATTCTTGTAATAACCATTACATCTGTGAGAAGAACACTTAAAAGATTGAACTTCCGTAAGTAAAGTTTATTTACATACGCGTGAGTAAAAATCACGGTGAGCGATTCGCTCAGTGTGTGAGCAGAAATACATATACTAGTTTATGTGACGCCCAAACAGGAACCCTTGTGGCAGTTCTCCTTCTGGAAATTTTGATTGAATGAAATTCCGGTAAATGAAATTAAATATTTAAAATTTAAAAGGCCTATTATTACCGGATCATCTTGAATCCCGCTTTATTGGTTCGGTCAGACAGGTTTTCCAAGTAAATCAAAGTACTGAAGGATTGAAGAGTGTTCTCGGTATTCACGCCATTATCGCAATGTGTTCTCCTCCCTTAAAGAGGAAACGAGTGGAAACTCCGGCCAATGTAACGAACAAGATACGTCATTACAAGATCTTCCATCCCAGGGCTTCTGTGACAGAGATCCGGGATTTTATCAATAAAGAAACCTCTCAGGAACTAGGTAAAACAGTATTCGAGTATCACGTGTCGAAATCAGTGGACCTGTGAAAGCATCGTCGGAAACCAACAGCTGCGAGACTGCCCGTTGGTTTCCGACGATGCATTTTAAGGAAATATAATGACCGTTAAATGACAAATCTGTTATACATGTATTGCAAATTTTGAATTCGCCGGGTAAATGCAAATATCAAATTGGTGTGTATAAATGTGACAAAATATTGCATTTTCGCCTACACAATGACTTCAGAAAATACAATAACAACCTTTTCTTTATTTTAGCAGGCTTGACAACAATAAGAGAAACTCTAAAGAACAGAAACATTACCACTGATGCACGTGCACTCCGTACAAGACACGCCCTCCACGAGGACTCGAGCGACACAGAGGAAGGCTCGGGAGAGGAGGTACCTGTAGCTATCTGGGAGGCACTGACCGCTGTCAGAACTCTGATCCAATTCTTGAAGTTTCACAAAAGAACGGCGGAATCAGAGGACAGAAAGTGGATGTCGGGAGTCCTGGTCAACCTGAGGAGGCTGAGAGGGACTTTCTTGGAGAAGCTGACCCCTGGTCCGGAACAGACCAGAATAACCGACTTCTTTATGAATAAGGTGTGAGCATGCGCAGTCTTAACGTTTAATTGTACACGTAGTGCTTGTTTTAAACCATAGACACTCACAATTGAATTTTATTTTTATTTAGAGTAACAGCAGAAATGGTTTGGGTGCTATGTAGTGTTAATATGTAAATTGTAATGCTGGTTTCTTGCACATAATAAAATATTTCTGATATTAAATGTTTTAAAACATGACATAATCTATAATTAAGAAATCTCTGTTGCAGTAACAAAATTCACACACCTCACTCTTTCTCACTATCACATTGTCACATAAGGCGCAGCTGCTGTCGCCCAACATGCTGATACAACGCGATAACACGCCCATGCTTGTGTTTCAACTTAAGGCGACAGTTTGTGCAATCGTGTGTTGTGTAATGTTATGATAGTACGACGGCTTATTGTGTGCGGCGTGTTGTGTGACGTTGTGTAAGTACGACTGCTTGTTGTGTACGGCGTGTTGTGTGATGTTGTGTTAGTACTGCTTTTTATGAACGGCGTGTTGTGTGCGTTGTGTTAGTACTGCTTGATATTTACATTCTACTGTGTTTTTCCATTAAATTCTGTGATCTTCAAATGCCTCTAAATGCAACAAGTAGTCAAAGGTCAAATTAACGAGTTTTATCATGACGTCACAAACGTTGAACGCTGTAAACTGCAACGTCACAAGCGAAAATCAAAGTGCACGCTCGTGGCTGTTACTGTGGCTCTTCCATTAATATTAACTTACCCTTAGGATAAGATCGGAATTTTAAGGTATAATTCACATTTGCAGACAAGGCAAGAAGTTAAAAAATGTAAATATAAGCATTAAATCATGATTTTTTGAAGTATACACTCTCATAACTGCCGCGGTGTGTGCATACAAATTTTCATAACGCGCTAACGCGCGTTACTCAATTTGTATGCACACACCGCGGCAGTTATGAGAGTGTATACTTCAAAAAACCATGATTCAATGCTATATTGTGCACGGCGTGTTGTGTGACGTTGTGTATGACTGCTTGTTGTTTACGGCGTGTTGTGTGACGTTGTCTTAGTACTGCTTGTTGTGTACGGCGTGTTGTGTGCGTTATATTAGTACTGCTTGTTTTGTACGGCGTGTTGTGTGATGTTGTGTACGACTGCTTGTTGTGTACGGCGTGTTGTGTACGGCGTGTTGTGTGACGTGTTAGTACTACTTGTTGTGTGATGTTGTGTACGACTGCTTGTTTTGTACGGCATGTTGTGTGACGTTGTGTACGACTGCTTGTTGTGTACGGCGTGTTGTGTGGCGTTGTTAGTACTGTTTGGTGTGTACGGCGTGTTGTGTGATGTTGTGTACGACTGCTTGTTGTGTACGGCGTGTTGTGTGACGTTGTGTACGACTGCTTGTTGTGTACGGCGTATTGTGTGGCGTTGTTAGTACTGTTTGGTGTGTACGGCGTGTTGTGTGATGTTGTGTACGACTGCTTGTTGTGTACTGCTTGTTGTGTACGGCGTGTTGTGTGACGTTGTGTACGGCGTGTTGTGTGGCGTTGTTAGTACTGCTTGTTGTGTACGGCGTGTTTTGTGACGTGATAGTACTTGGTGTGTACGGCGTGTTGTGTGACGTGATAGTACGACGGCTTGTTGTGTACGGCGTGTTGTGTGACGTGATAGTACTTGGTGTGTACGGCGTGTTGTGTGACGTGGTAGTACGACGGCTTGTTGTGTACGGCGTGTTGTGTGGTCTTGTGATAGTACGGCTGCATGTTGTGTACAGCATGTTGTGTGGCGTGATAGTACGACTGCATGTTGTGTACGGTGTATTGTGTGGTGTTGTGATAGTACGAAGCCATGTTGTGTGGCGTTGTGTATGTGCAACGGGGTGTGATAACTGGAGTTTGTCTTTTAATTTAAGATGGTAGGGGCACCTGTCAATATGAAGTGGATAAAAGTACTTTGTATTCAAAATACTTTCACCGGTCCAGAATTTTTAAATTTTACAATATATGACCAAAAATTATGTTTTAAGAATTTTTGGAATGGTAAAAATTCTAATCGCACCAGCGGGATTTGAACTTATGCCCTACGGATTAGTGGTTAACCCTCTAACCCATTGTGCTAGGTAAAAAGTTTGGTTATGAAAATATTGATAAAATAGTGCTTAATTTTATTGTTTGTTTCGATAGGAAGTACGTCCCAGTATGGAGGTGTACCATACCACCTTAAACATTTCTAAGATCAAAACAGTTATACTTAACAAGGATAGTTACAGTTTCTGAAAGTTTTTTTTTTTAGAGAAACAGTTTTAACAGAATGCAGGAACATTTTCAGATTAATATTTTTTATTCAATCCGTGCAGTTGCATGCATTACTGTCTGTTCTTCCTAGAAATAGAAATGATAAAACATGGCCTTCAAAACAAAAATAAAGACCATGTGTTTGGAACATATGTGTAATTTTATTCTTAAACAAAAAGAACTATGTAATTTTTGGGGTTACACGAACTTACATGACCCGAGACAAGCCCTTCCACAAAAAAAGAATAGTAAAATTAAAAAGAAAAAGAAATGGTTGTATAACTGCATACAGTGGACGGAGTGAATAAAAAAGCTTACATTCAATATATTTATTAACATTAGCAAGTTTAAGCAAAGATTTCAATGTTTTTCATTCGTTATATTCTTCATTCTATAATCTTTAGAGTTTGGTCTTGTTTTGTTTTTATCATCATTTTATAAGTTAAGGCGGTTATTATGATGATGATATTAATATACATTCACGAACAAAAAATTACAAATGTGTATGTTTTCAACGTAAAGAAGTAGAAATACTCAAAAACTCCTGCGTGTACAAGACAAAAATATAGTCCCTGCTTTGTTTTATTGTTACGACTTATAAGTACAACGCAGCAGCAGAGCACTGCGAGAAAAAATTCTAAAGAGCAATAAACATGCGACACATTTCCCCTTCGGGTTATGGCCTCTGGTAATCAGTTCCTTGTGCAGGGTTATGCCCCCTGACAGTCGGCTCCTTGTTCGTTGTAAATTGAGCTGAGCGCTGGAGGAGCCTGCGGACGCGCTCAATTAGATTTACATCACGTCAATTCTTTTAAATGTTTTTCTCCCGGAGCTGGAATAACGTTTGATGGATATTGTACATGATGACTGGATTCCGTTAATAATTGTTGGTTCACATTGGGTTGTCTATGAGTGATCGCCCCTCGATCGCGCACCAATCCCCACGCGTGATCATTTCTAAATTTCTGAAGAAGCAAAAAAAGAAAAAAAAGAATCATCTATCAATTATTTTCTCTCAGGTCACTGAAAAAAGAATTCGTTCTTTTGAAATTTCAAAATTTTTAAAACACAGAATCACTTTCTATCAAACATAGATCTTTTGTTTCCTCCAATGACACACCTGTGGTAGCTTTTAAAGGTCTCTTGTTCAAACACCATCTGGTTCCTTTAAGAGAAACTAATTACGTATAGGAATGATGTATAGCTTTATCGGGGATATATTCTGTTTGTCCTCTCGTGCTGTTATATACCCGTCCTTCCATATTCCTCCCGTCCGTGCCGCGTACCCCGATAGTTCTATCCATGGACCCCCGAACTAATCATTGCCCCGGGAGACGGCAGAGAGACAGTGGAGGATGACACAACACAATGGGGCTAATCTAGCGGTGTGAATGCCAAACAATGTTATTAATGGCTTATGTCAGATTTACTTAAACTTTGTCAACCTTTTGGCAGAATGGGAAAATCGGACACCGATAGGTTTGTGTGATCATAGACTATCCGAACCCGACGTCAAAAGGCGAGGAATGAATGAAACTCATATCAAACCAATTATTTAATTTCCGGATTAGAAGTTTGTTCTTTTACAGGTTTTAAATATATAAGAAATGAATATAGTTGTGTTCGCAGTGGTATATATAACGAAACCCTCCATTAATTATAGAGAGAAAGAAAGAGTACATGCAAATCCAACCATGCAGTGCCTTATGGAGATAGTACTTAGTGTAAGAAGACAAGATTTTCGGAACACAATTTCTTAAAAGTGCTTCCACTTAACCCGAAGAAAAAAACCATTATACTGGAATGTCAGGAAGATCAACGAAACAACAGACTGTACAGCTCGCCATTATCAAACTCCTTACAGAAAATCAAAACAAGGACAGGGTCTGGAGTGACTGTCATGTAGGTATATCTTTTAACTGATGAAAGCCGGGCTTTACTTTGAAGTGGGGTTGTGAGGGAGCAATGAAAGTGGAAGTAGGTGCTCCGATATTCCCAACTGATAACAAACTCTTGAAATTTGGAGTGTAACTTTTAACATCGAATTTTTTTGCGCGTGTGATTTACCAGGAGACACTGTTCGACCCCCCGCGGAGCACGCGCGTGCCGACTTGACCGAGCTCTCCCGGGATTCCAAGCTCGGTCCATTATCTCGATCTCCGCACCGTAAAAAGCTGATCCCGATAAACTTGCCCGCGCGACGTGGGGTCCCTCCAAGCCGCCATAGCGCTCAATGGAGTCACGCCTTAACTCGGAGGAAACTGTTTATACATACATCTCAAATTCTGTTTGCTAAATACTTCTTTAATGATGGACGTGCGGGGGATTAACCCGCGAGAATGGCGCACAACAATTAGTGGCGGGGTCTCCTGTGATTCGCTCGCGTGATTGCTGGCTTCCGTAACGCGTACATCTCAAACTTGATGTCAACGATAACTCGAAGATCATTACATGTGCTTTATTTCTCCGGGAAGAAAATGGGGTCTTGAAAAAAACCTGTTGGCGGTTTTTCGTTTTTATTCCTGGATTATTGGGACTATGGATCCAGGGTGGGGTAGAATGGCTGTTTTACTTTGCCTGGTGATGACCGCAAGTCTTATTTCGGGTAAGTGAGGTATAAAAAAGAGAGAGAGACATTTTTTTTGGTGTTTGAGTATTGCTTTTACTATTGGTGTTTTGGCATTGGTTAATTAAACGGAAATTAAAAACAAAATTATATAGTGTTGAGGGTAAGTCGCACTACGGTTTAATTTTCGTCATAGAATTTGATCATTAAATATGGAATAAAAAATCGCACCAAACTCTTAAAGTTTCAAACTGCGAAATAAAATGAAATAAACTATCACTTGGGTTCTGGAAGTGAACCATTTCCAATTTGTTTTTAATCTAACGATACACAGTACCGGAAAGCAGTTATTGTAGACCACTTCTCCTTGTTAATATTGATTTAGCTTCAAGATGCCAACTCACTTTTCTGTTGTCCCAATTACCGTTTGCTGCAAAGTTCAACAAGGTTCTTACAAGGGTCTGCCAGAATGAACGAGAGGCCAGAATTACCACAAAACACCCAATTACGTCGCTCAGTGTGGAGTTATTTGTCTTTCTGTCTAATGTACTTTTTCTAAATCGCTTACGTTTTAAATTTCGGATTCAATTCCTGAAATCAAAATTATTTCTGTGTATTATTATATTGTTTTCAAAAGGCCAAATAAAATGCAATAAATATTTATTTGTAGACATATATTTCAAATAATCTAAACAATAACTTTGTGCCGCACCCCATACCCCAAACACACCCATGGGGCGAGCGATGTTGCATTCTTTTCAAATGAAAATCGAACACTACACCCCCGATACTTGTAAAAACGTTGAAACAGCTTGGTATGCCTACAATAAACAGTTGAAAAGTTAACATTATAAAGTTACCTAGCTCTAATCAACGCAAGAGGCTAAACTTAAACAAAGCGGGCTTTGATATTCCCGTGGCGCTGACTAACGGTAAACATGGGGGCAGAATGACCAGCCTCGATCTTATAAACACCCAATGATGTGCCGTGTCTCAGTATATATGGTGTAAAATCATGTAAGCAACGCTGTCTCTACATTCCTCAAACTCAGAGAGATGCCAGACAATAGAGTTTATTACGACTCGATGAGCAGGCCCTGTTATAAAGCACGTTATGCTTTGTTTCAGAACTTTAAACGGATCAAAGCACTGGTCACGAATCTCAGTTTAAACAGATGTTCTACTTTATACACTCTTCAGAATTTTGTGGTTTTTTTTTATCATTGAATGTGTACATGCGGGATTAAAATAAAAATCTGAAAATTAGGAAATAATTTTTTTGATAAATACCAGTATACAGGGACTCTTATCAATCTTTTTTTTTTATCGCAAAACTTTCTCAGAGATAAGTAAAACAGCAGGTACTGAGACCATAAATTGAGTTATACAGAGTTTTATCATTTACCTATATTAACGTTAAGATAATAGAGAATGTTCGATAGTTCAATAAAAAGCCTGCTTTTCAAAAACATAAACCTATTTTCTGAGAGGAATTATCTCGATTAGACGTTCAACAACATATATTTATATTTTCTAGTGTCTTTGTTTGTAATAACACTACGAATCATATAATGTATAGTTCAACAGATTTCACCAATGACGCAAATGACATAATGTCGGAATGCAGGCGGGTTTGCATAATTTTACGAAATGAAAATAATCGGAAAATGTCAATTATCTTATATATTAAGGAAACAATTGCTGATAATTATATAAATATAAGTAATTAGAAATTAAACTTTGAATATTATGAGGTGGTCAAATACGGTCTAGCGTGATTTATTTAATTTAACAAATATTTTATTATGCAAATAAGTACATATTAGGATTGGACATCAGGCTTTACTTATTTTAGTCCTCTCCCCAGGGTTAGGGGTCGAGCGTGATCATATCTATCACAAAGCCCTTTGGGCTTTATTCAAATTAATCACCCCGACTGTATTTGATCACTTCATAATATCCAAAGAATGATTATGATCCTTATTATTTTTAAATAAAACACATGCTTCTTATTATTTCCTAAATGTTCTTCCTTATACCATAAGTTCTCACGTTTTACAGCAGTGGACGTTAGCAAGGAAGGGGCGCTAATAAAAGCCCTCACGACAGGGTATAATCCTATGATCCGCCCATCAAACGCCTCCAACCCGGCAGTGGTCGTTGCTCTAGGGCTGGCGATGACGGAAATAGCAGAACTGGTGAGTAAAGCACAACAGATTCCGGAACGAACGAAACTAAAAAACATTGACATTTATTTGAGGAATAAGGAATCATTCTTTGAGTATTATGAGGTGATAATTTCGGCCCTTCGGGCTTTATGATATATTTGACCACGTCTGACCGAAATTATCACCTCATAATATTCAAAGAATAATTCCTTATTACTTGTATTTATATTATTTTCAATTTATACACGCTAAAACAACATTATTTTAAAACCACTATTTTTTCAATGTAGCACATGCTATGCATTACTAAGCGGCGCAGCCAATACGTTTTGGTTAACGCTATAAGACACGCCCATTTTGTGTCACTCATGTTTTATGAAGTTATTGGGTTTTAGGGTTCAAAATTGATTCGCAACGTTATCACAGACAAAGACAGTTGAAAATGTAAATGGAGATGAAATCTGACGCTATTTTAAATGGTTAAGATATATAAAAAGTTCTTGAATTCTTACTTTGTTGATATGTGAGTACAGTAAGTCTGAAGTCTTGTTTTACATCCACAATATAGCACGAAAAAACGGAAATTTTTGAGTCCGGTGCATTTCTTCGTCATCTCTGGGCGGACTATCGGTTGTCATGGGAACCTTCCAAATACGGTGGAATCATAACGGTGCACATCCCGGCAGCCTCGGTGTGGAAACCTGACATAGTCCTCATCAACAGGTATACTGTGTCGTTAGTCCAGATAAAAAGTACCTGTGTCGAAAGTCCAGATAAATAAGTACCAGTGTCTTTATTTGGTTCTTAGTACTTTTATACAGGTATTTATCGTTTTCACAAATTAACAGGTACTGATGTTGTATAACAGTCATATCATAAATATCAGTGTATCTCTTCTCTCTTTGGTTCAGTGCAGATACTGTGACAGAGAAGCAGGACCCCCTGGTGATTGTGTTCCACACAGGCACTGTGTTCTACAGTCCCAAGATGAGGCTCCGCGCACCTTGCTCCCTCGATCTGACCAAGTTTCCTTTCGATGAACAGATCTGTAAATTAACATTCGGGTCATGGACTTATGACAACTCCAACATCAACTTGACGCACTTCGCATTCGGAGAGAACGGCCTGGATATTGCGGACCTGAGAGTAAACAGGGAGTGGAGTGTGACAGAGAGCCTGGCCACGAGGTCGGACAAAGAGTTCCAGTACGCCACTAACAAGTACCCGCTGATTGAGTTCTCCTTCCGGTTACAGAGGAATCCTACGTATTACCGTCACGTGTTCATCCTGCCGGCAGTCCTACTGGCGATCCTAGTCCCGTTCCAGTTCATTCTGCCCCCTGACTCCAAGGAGCGAATGATACTCGGTTTGATTAAAACAGAAATAGCGCCATTTTAACATGCATTCATTGGAAAAAAATCGAAATTTAGTTGTCATTTTTTTAACCTTATATGAGCTTAAACATGATAGGATGTTTTTGTCTTAATCAGAACGCATGTCAATGGTGATCGTACACATCATTTTTTAATTTTCTCTATTCGGTCTATGTTTAGTTTCATTCCTGTAATTATTACATCTATAATGAACGAATTTAGTTTTTTGTTTGTTTGTTTTATGGTTTTCTCAGGAGGAGTGCTGATGCTGGGCATTATCCTTCTGTTAATAATGCTGCAGGATTTCCTACCCGAGGCCCACCCTACGATCCCGACCCTAGGTGCGTATGACATCCTACACCCAACATACGACGATTTTATTTTTTTTAACACAAGAATAATCGTTGTTTTTTCGTGGCAGTCATATCGTTCTTTGATGGGAGCTCTTGTAAGAATCTGTCTTTCGTCATTTTGAGTGCGTTCGATAACTGTCTCCTAAATCAAGCCCCCTTTAACATCGCTGATTTGTCTTACACAAAACGGTAGCGATCAGGTGAAGAGGTGCTGCATCATTCACCCTACAGAACTTAGGAATTAGGTTATCTCTTGTGGGTGAAGAGGGATATGGTATTTCTTCATCCATAGCGGATTTCTACGCGCTGAAACAAATGTGTTTATTGTTATTCCCTCCCTATCTCCTCCCGTGGTGTTACATTGAAGACATCGATATTGTTTTTCTTCAAGGAGGAGGATTTTGACAGCTCGTTGGTGATAACGTATAAATGCAATATCAGATAAATCGGCTTGAGGCTGATTGTTTGATAACAATGCCGCTGTACATTTAGTGATTTATTTACTGATTCTTTTTTTCTCTCGTTTTAAGCGAGTTATTACAGTGTGACCTTAATATGGATAGCCTTGTCGATGATAGCCTCGATTTGGGTCATTAACACACAGTCACGTGGTCCAAGAGGTAGAAGGGTGCCCGAACTGATGCGTCAGGTAAGAAAAAATATACATGTATTTGCTGTATTGCTACTTCATCATAAAAACGTTACTTTGTGAAAAAATAATACGTTTTTTTATTTAAAAAATCACTTTAATTTATTAATTTTATTACAGTGCATTTTGCGGGGACTTCGTCGACTCGTGTGTCTCGGTGATGACGCGTACTTCCCCCTCAATGAAATAGACACTCTTTCCATGAAATCTCTGGACATTCCCGCTGTGGAACCAATCGTCAAATCGGACATTTCCGGCAACCAAAGTAAACTAGAGAAGGACGTGGAAGAAATATTACGTCATGTGCAGACGATGATCATTTGTACAAAAACTGCGCAGGCGCGAAAGGAAGTGCAAAACGAGTGGAAAGAGGTGGCAGTTGTCCTTGACAGGGTGTTGTGTTTTCTTTTTGGGGCCACATTCCTTTTATACACGTTTGTTTTACTTGTTTGACTGTTCAAACGGAGATGTTAAAATACTGAACAGTTCAATGCTCCATATTCTTATACACCATGTGATTTACTCGGTGGGTACTGAAGATTATTTATTAAAGACAATCAAGACTGCCAAATAAAGAAAAACAAGAATGATTATCTGTGTTGATGGTTTTTAGGACAACTTATAAAGAGTTAAAAATCTTAGTATACACTAATTAGAAACAATTGCATCACAAAGCAGTTTGCAACACATTTGAAGGTTAATCAACAGGGACCATGCAACCCTTAATCTGACCCTTCCACATTAATCATAAAGAAAAATGTTGCCTTGACCTTTGAGTTTAATTTTTTGAGAAGATGAATTACAGTACATGATATAAGATTTCTCTGAACAATGTACATCAGCTTTGTAATAATCTGAGGGCGATATCCTCATCATCCTGTAAGGTAAGACCAGTGTCCATGTCATCTTCACTTTCCTCCTCTTCATTGCTTTCCCCAATGTCTTCTTCATCCTCTTCTTCACTGCCTTCATCCTCTTCTTTACTGTTCTCCTCCTCATCTTCCTCCTCCTCTTCTTCTTCACTACTGCTATCACTGTTGACAACCATTCTCCTTTTCTTTGATGGCCTATCATTAAAAAACAAATAAAATCCTTTTTTTATTGCAATTCTCGTATATACATATAAATTGTGTATGTTGAATTCAAATCTTGAAGATTTGTTCAGATTCCTATGATTTTGTTTTGTTAAACATGACACATTAAAAAATTTGATTCACAAGATTTAAGTAAAAAGGTTTGACGTGATTCCATCATGCGCGGATCTAAAGGGAGGGGGGAGGTCGAGGTGGAGATCTCCTCCCTCCTTAAAAATTCAAAATTAAATTCACATAGTACCGGTAAATTGACCAAAAAATAGGCCTTGGACCAATCTAGCAAAAAAAATTATTTTTTCCTTTGAACCCGGGTCCCTCTTGAAAATATTTTGCATGTTTCACAATATTGACGTAATTCTAAAACTCCTCCAAGACTCCAAGCAGCACTGATCTACAGTGTAGCCAATTATAAACCAGTCACTCTGTGTACTCACACATCATCCTCACTGTCATCGCCCGACTCGTCAGAATTCTCTGGGGTGGGGATGAAACTCAGGGGGTCTTCTCTCTCATCCTCATCCCCAGAATCTCCTAGCTGCACCAACATTTCATCCTCAACTTCCTGTGAAATAAAACAAAACATTGTATAGTAAAAACCAACAAAACATACCATCCCACAGGCTCTCTCACTGCATTAAGGTATACTGTCCATTTCAAAGTAAGGTAACTCTCTCTGAGATAAGTTTAACTCCTTTAAACAAAAAAATCAATTTTAATTTTATACTGTTTTTGAACTCACAGTAAATCTAAATTTTGTGCATTCCAGTACATGTATTACGTTAGGAGCTTTTTTGCACAATTATTGCAATTTGAAATCAAAAATTTAAATGAACGTACAGAGTACTTCTAGATGGTCCAAAACGCCAAACATTGTATTATCACCATTTCCCTGTTTGTCTCTGTCTCTCTAATCAAAAACCTAAAAACAAAGTCATACCTCCACGTGGCCTCTTTTACTCCTGGCTTTTCTCTCCTCTCTCCTCTTCAACCTTTCTTCCTAAAAATTGAAACAAGTGAAACATAAGAAAATTCCTTTCCATTTCAAAAAATGATTTCTACTTCTTACTTTTGGTTCTGAAAACTACGCTTTTGGACCAAAAAAAAACATGATTTGTGTATTAACTGAAAATAGATCAATAAAATCCCCATTTTTGTTTAATCCTTTCCCTATCTGTTTAACTCACCCTGTGTTTTTGTTTGATCCGCTCCCTGTAAATCTGTTTATCTATCTTGTCCTCCTCCAACATTCTCTCTCTGGCCGCAGCGATGTCGATCCCTCCCACCTCCTCCTCTTCTTCTTCCTCATCCTTGTCCACTGTTGACTTCTTCATCACATCAGTCACAGCCTGCAGCACACAGTCAATAATTATTGCTAACTTGATTATTAAGAATTTCCATTAAAAATCAATAAACGCCATGTCTTCAAATCACATAAACTTGAGGTAGAAATTTACTTGTAAAAAAATATACAAAAATTTCATATTGGAACTTCAGAGAATTAGCAAAAAATGGCAAAGAAAAAATATTAACACAGGACACTCTAAACTGTGTATACCTCATACAAATATTGATTTAAAAAAAAAATCATACAGCAAAACTCGGTTATAACGAAGTCACTGAGACCTAAGAAATTATAGTGCTGAAACGAATGTTCGAATATTCGCGAATGAATAGTAAATTTCTAATATTCGAATGTATATTTAGCATTCGAATATTCGATCACATGTTAAACACCCATATCAAGCACTGTAAACTATGCAGCATCGTGTTATTTCATTTTACTTGGAACGAAAGTAAATATAAATTATAAAGCCATCTAGCTATGACTGCCATGCTTGGTAGAGTCTGTTACTTAACCCAGTAATAGACTCTTCCGCCATGCTTGTTTACCTTGAAAGCAAAAGCAGGGTTTACATCGAACGGAGACAAACATTCTGGATTTTTCAATTCATGTCAGACGCTGAAGAAAAAAATTACTTAACTGTTTGAACGAGTGTGAGCTACGGAGAATTAATATCGAAAGGTACATCGAAAGTTTTTTTAAAAGATACCTCGATATAATTTGTTTTTTTTTTTTTAAATAAACAGAAGATTTCTGGAGTTATGAGCGTTATCAGTTTTCTGTTTAATACTATATCAAACATGGCGGTAATATTTGGACTGACTTACGAAGTAACGTATCGGCCTCATCCAGGAGTCAGGACTGCGGTATATCATTAAAGAAGTAATAAATCTTTTGATTGTAGTTGATGGAAATTTTTAAAAAATCAGGATATTATTATTTGCTTAAAAATTAAATGCGCACCCAATTCAATGGATACTCATGCATTAAGTGTCAACTTCAAACTGACATGTTTAAGCAGTCTACACATACACCCACTTAGTAATACAAACTATCATATATGCTTAATACATTGTCTATGACGTCTACGAATATTCGAATACGAATCGAATAGCACTCACGAATATTCGAATACTGATTTATGGTATTCGTTTCAGCACTAAGAAATTACTTCGTTATATCCGTAATTCATTATAACCGTATAAGAAATTCATTAAATTTACATAGCTGGGGATCCAAGATGACTTCGCTATATCTGTGAATTCGCAATATCCGTGTTTGTACTAAACAAGTTTTACTGTATATATAAAAAAGTGATTGCCATAATAGAGAAACTACTAGCATCCTTTTTTATGAAAACCAAACCCCCTTTTCATCCAACCCATTTTTAAATTCCTGGTTAATTGACTTATTTTGGAAAAGCCTTGCTTTGATATAAAAAATAATTTGAAATGTTGCCAAGTTTTTCTTTCTCTCACATCATTCATAAACAATTTATTATTACCTCTCCTTCTTCATCGAATGTCACTTTTGTATTTACTTTCACTTTCTTCTTCTGTAATTTTTTTGCTAGTGCATATTTACTCTGTGCTTTCTTCTCTTTGCTGTCTTTGCTTAGTTTATCACCATCTTCTTCCTCACTCTCTGAATCAGGAAGAACAGTCCTCTTGACAGTAAACAAATCGTCATTGTCATCATCCAAATTGAAATCTAATCGGTCACCACTTTCACTAGTTCTCACATTTTCACTTTCACTTTCAGATTCTGAAGAGTCTGATTCCTCTGTATGTTTTACAGTATGGCCTTGCTCTGCTTCTGATTCAGATTCTTGTTCTGAAGAGTTTTCTTCCTCACTTCCCGAAGAGCTCCCTGCTTCCTCGGCTGCCTGGGTTAATCTCTCCAAACTTGCTTTTTTCTGAGCTTCTCTTTCAGCTTGTCTTTTTTCCTCTCGTTTCAAAAACCGTATTCTTGGTGGAATGGCAAGACCTAAAGAACTGGAAAGGAAGTTTTATTTAACATGCTTAAAGAGTCTAATTCTTAAGAAATGAAATAAATTTTGAATTATATCAATATATTTTTAGATAAGCATGACTTGTCACACATCATATCTTTAGTCTTACAGAGTCTTACACATATCTATTTGTTAACGTAAATAAGCAAGAATAAATATACACTTCAATCATTCATACCTAGAGAACTTTTCTGTGTCAAGTTGGTGTACATCAAACACTTTTTTGTTGCTCATCAGAAAAATTGATCGAAGGTATCCTAGAAAAGCCTACAAATAAAATCATTCATTTTGGCAATTGTGATAAAAGATAATCAAAGCCAAACCAGCAGACAGACAAATGGACAGACAGAGTGGCAGACCTACCCGCTGGGCCATTTCCTTCAGAGAGGGGTCTGAAGCCAGTAAGGACTCCAGCTTTGCCTGTATACTCCATAACTTCTTGGGATTTACTCTGTTTAAATTACAAAACATTTCATCTTTAAATGCAGTTTTCAAATATAAAATTTTAAAAAATGAAAAGAACCATCTAACGATGCCTAGTATTTTAAGCTCAAAAGACAGTGACTATAATGTTTATTTCTAACAATTATTCATTGATGACATAAATGATATAAATTGCCAATTATTTCCTATCCGTATATCCTTACCGTAATTTCCTCTCTGTATAGAAATTCCCTTAAAATATCTGGTTTTGTTGATTGGAATTCCCTTACTTGATTTTGTTGCAAGGGGATTCCTTATCTGATTTTGTCAATGGGAATCTTTACCTGATTTTGTTGATGGGGATTTTCTTGGCCTCCAGCTGTTCTATCATCCCCTTCTCCTCAGATGGTACAAGGACTAGCAGGGCCTCTCCCCCCTTCTGGTAGCGAGCGGTTCTCCCTGCCCGGTGGATGTACGTGTTCGCATTCTCTGGACAGTCCAGCTGGATCACCCAGTTCACCTCTGGTATGTCTGAAAGAGAGACAACAACCACACTTATAATGTATGTACATCTGTGGTATAATATTAAATCATGGGCTGTCTAAAATTGGGATCTTTGAATATGATTATAGGATCTCCATAAAACACAAAGTTTTTATTTCTTTATTTCACTGAAATATACACATTATTAACCTATTTAATTAGATGTGATTTTCTAATGATAATTATCTCTCAATAATTGTTTGAGGCCTTGAATCATTCAAAAGGTTTTTAAAAAAAAGCGTTAACAATTTTCCAGCCAATACGAGGGTTGTCCCAAAATAGCGTAGATAAGTGGCGTTATTCAGTTAATCGAAGACAAAGGAAGATGAAATTTGTGCCACAAAGGGTTCAAGAAATGTGCATTCAAATAATGTTTTAAAATCAAATATTGTTTGAGATTAAATTAGTGAAATGAAAGCATGTTTGATTAGAAATTCAACATGCGGCGCAATGTCAAAAACAAAAAGTTAAAATCAACATAATGAAAAGAAAATTGCGAGGAAAAGTACTTTTCGAATGAAAAAATTCAAATAAAACATACATAGATATTTGATAATAATTCTATTATTTACTCAAAAAATGTTTTGGCTATAACAAAATTTTTAAATATTTAATAGCGCATATTGTGACAAGTTGAAAAGTTAACTCGTAATAAAATGACGATGTCAGCGTTTAAGGCAGGGCAGCAGTAACTGATACAATTTTGTAAAGACCATGAAATAAATCCTAAGCGGCTTTGGAAGTAAATTAAATTAACAAAATCGATTAAAAATGCGTTTTGTGAATAAGTAGTTAAACAACATTAAAAATATTTGAACAAGTATGATAAAAATGAGTGGAAAAAAGAGACCCCGAACGATATCAATGGACTTCAAAATGCTGAACAATACATTTCGGCAATACGGACGTTAGACAAAAGTAATACAGGCAAGTTTGGAGCCGACAGATCGATTGTACTAAGAAAATATTTAAAAAAAAAACAAAAAAAAAAACTAGAAATATATGTTGAATGTGCACTCAGGTTACTTGTTCAAAGGTAATATTTTTTCTGAGACATTTTCGGATTTAAAACGTAAATGTTGTCGTAAACGATGTGGAGGGTTTAGCAACAACGTAAAACTGGAAATTTTCGACGTCGCACATTGCGCCGCCTGACAAAACTTGTTGTTACTAATTATTCATTTTCACGAGAAATAAATAAAATACAGATTTGAATTTTTCAGTATTGTTTGCCAAAGGGTCATTGAAGAAAACATAGAAATCTAATGAAATTGCAGTGAACAGATTATAAATTATGTGTCCTGTCTACGCTATTTTGGGACAACCCTCGTAACATTAATGTGTTCAACAATTTTCCAATTTAATAGTTACATTAACATGTTTTACTTCATAAAGCATCCTCTGGAAGCTTACCTAATCCTCTAGCTGCTATATCTGTGGCGAAGAGGACAGCATTCTGTTTACGACAGAACTGGTTGTAAGTGTCCACTCTTTTTAGCTGGTTCATGGCCCCGTGTAACGCCAACACAGTTACCCCAGGTCTCAGTCGCCGGAAAATCTCGTGGATAAACTTCACCTAAGAGGCAATACAAGGGTGTGTTATAATAAAAGAAAATTATATTCACTATTGAAAATCGTTTATTCAAATGAACATTTGATTACCCCTGTAATATGAGAAGATGTGACATAGAATTCTACATAATACATCTGTTCTCTGTCATTAACCTTTTTCCCCATGATATTAGAAAAGTGAATTAAAAACTTTACACGCAAATAGATGAAAAAAGTCTTTCACCTGTTTACAACTCGCCAGAAACACTAGTACTTTAGACTTCAGGTGATTCTTCACAAAGGACCACAGCATGCTGATTTTATCATGGAGTTCACATACCACATAGTTCTAAAATGTCAAAGCATCGTCATCAAGTCCATAATATGTTTACATGAATTATTCAATACAGTGAATTTAAAAAACAAAATATATAATTTATTTCTGGCTGCGTACCTGTTCAAGTTGAGTTGGTGTGCTATGCTCTGCATTCTCGTGAGCGGACACAAACATTGGATTCTTCAGACTCAAGCGGGCCAGGTCCTTTACCGATCTATAAGATACAGAGTTTTAATCAATATTTAATTATATATAATCCAGGCAAATATTTATCCATTGTTGAAACGTTGAGGACACTCACTTGGTTTGTGTGGCAGAGAACAGTAGGGTCTGTCTCTCTGGGGGCAGGTTTTCTATGATGGCATTCATGTCTCGACTGAAGCCCAGGTCTAATATTCGGTCAGCCTCATCCAACACTGTGTGCAAAAGATATACCACTAAGTATTATAAATGCAAGACCTTAATCCCCCCCACCTCCAAAAATAAAAATAAATGAATGCCGTAATTTACATCGCTGAATATATAAGAAATGGTTATTGTCTAAAATTTCATTTCAAATCTTAGGCCTTAAGCACATGATGACTGAATTTAAGTTGCGTACATTTTCAACAGTTTGTATAATGATACTTTTTGTAATCCTTCAGTTACTGTAAATTTTACAGCATTTTTCACCATCCAAACATTTCCAGGTTTACAGTGATTTGAAAATTGCGACCTTACCAAGAATCTGTAGTGAGTCTGCTGTGAAGTTGAAGGTTTCGTCCATGTGCTGTAACAGTCGTCCAGGGGTACAGATGATGATGTTGGTTCGGTTTATTCTGGCTGTTTCTTCCTTCAGCAACTGTCAAGAAATCATTATGAAAAAAAAACCCAGTGAAACTTGCTCCTAATAAAAGGAACATAAAAGTGTTCAAATAAAGGGATGGTAAAGAAAAAACTTCCTCGTAACAAAAGTTTTCTTGATTGTTGAGTTCCATACAAGTGAGTTTTACTGTTCTCTTTATGTAATACATGTAACATAAATCTATTTTATACAATGCATGAAAAATGAACAACTGCCAAAAAAATCCCTTTGGTGGTTAATATCAGATTTAAACACTATTTTTGACATGTCACAAACCTTTCCTCCAATGACTAGGCCAGCAGAAAAATCATGTAATTTTCCGATCTTTTTCAACACTTCAAATGTTTGGTAAGCCAGCTCTCTTGTAGGGGAAATGATAAGAGCACCAAGTCCATCAATGGAACTCCACTTCTGTCTGTATAAACACTCCAAAACCTAAAAGAGTTTACAGAAAAGAATTTTGTTGAGCAGGGCAAATTTGCTCTGTTTAATGAAGCCAAAACATGTTATTTTGTCAAAAGATGATTATTAGAGTCATACTTGTATAAGAATGATATTAATTTTTTTAAAGCTGATCTTACTGGAATGAGGAATGCGAGGGTTTTCCCCGATCCAGTTTTGGCTGCACCAAGAATGTCATGCCCCTGTAGAGCAAGTCCAATGGATTCCCTCTGAATTTCTGTGGGAGTGGTAAACTTAGCCTTTTGAAGCCCTGAAAGATTATCAATTCATGAAAACTTCTATGGATCAAGGGGTTAATAACAAAATAAACTCAGTTTTTAAAGCATTGGGACATTATCAAAATTAGATGCAGCACACATAATTGAATAGGGAAGGGATACAATATAAAGGTTTGAAATCAGGCCATTCATTGTAATCAATGGTCAAACTCGAGCAACAGAACTATCTAATTTCAGAGTACAAACCTATTGAAATACTATAGTAATACATGAAAAAGAAATATGTTTAACGTTTTTAAGAATATTTAACATACCATCTAAAGTATTCTTTGACAGTGGGAAATCTGAAAATGTCTTTATGTCTTTTGCTTGAACCTAAAATACAAAAATAAAAGAATAGTAAATCAGTTCATTGTATTTATTAAATCATCATGACATCAGTTTGACTTTTTATAATTTAGAGTACAGAAATACTTTCTGAGGCAGGGGCTAAATCTAACATTTGTCAATGTGGTTAAATATTTCTGTTATGATAACGTTTTACATTTATAAAACTTGCAGTATTTTGAACAGTTGAAATCTCAAATTTGGCATTATCCTGTTATTCACTTCGCGAAGTAACTAAGTTTGACGTTGTTGACGTTAACGTCAAATGTGTCAGAAGTTTTCACAATGACATTTAAGGTGCATTCTTACTTCAATTATACACATTCAGAACAAATTTCCATTCCTGTCATTTTCGGTGTAAACAAGCATATATTCATTTATTCCGTAAAAACATCCATAAGATTTTCATGGACAGTGTTACTGAGGTTTTAGTGTAAGTAATTGGTCATGTTACCTATTCATTAATATTCATTGTATAAAACTGAAGCCGCCTCCGCTTTCATAAACTAGAGTTATCGTTATTGAAAGAGTTATCCTCTCTTACACAATTTCCGGTTGGATTATGAATTTGTAAAATCTACTTTTATGCTAACATGTTATTATCATAGTACCAAATTATGTTCATTATTCAACGTATTTTTACTTTGTGAAATTGTGTAAAATATATTGCTTGTATGCTTATTAAAATGTAAATATCCCGTGTGCCTTCTCTTGTATTGTAAAAAAATGAACTCTTCTCAGGAAGAAATGCGATTCAGAACGATTGAATTTTTTTACCTTGACTGACAACAATTCAAGTGCGCCTCATGGGCTAATGATTGCGGTAGTTTTGAGTACATTTTAAGATTTTGCGTCGGTATTTACTCCTGTTATTCGCTTCGCTTTTAAA
Source organism: Magallana angulata (assembly GCF_025612915.1). Lineage (NCBI taxonomy): Eukaryota > Metazoa > Mollusca > Bivalvia > Ostreida > Ostreidae > Magallana > Magallana angulata. Next base: position 56,674,781 of record NC_069115.1, on the reverse strand, counting down.
ATGAAAACTTATATCTATTAACCTTTTAGAATCTTCATCCCCCCCCAAAAATACCAAGCCCCATTTTTTATATATCTCTCCCCCAAAGAAACCCTTTTCCCGGAAAAACCTTCCTCTTGCAGTGCTATTTAGAATGAAATGCCTCGGTATATATATACTCCTGTTATTCGCTTCGCCTCTGTATATATATACTCCTGTTATTAGCTTCGCGAAGCAAATAAATTCCAAGGTTTTGCGTCGGTATTTACTCCTGTTATTCGCTTCGCTTTTAAAATGAAAACTTATATTTCTCAAACTTTTAAAATGTTCATTCCCCCCCAAAAATACCAAGCCCCATTTTTTATATATCTCTCCCCCAAAGAAACCCTTTTCCCGGAGAAACCTTCCTCTTGCAGTGCTATTTAGAATGAAATGCCTCGGTATATATATACTCCTGTTATTCGTTTCGCTTTTAAAATGAGAAGCTATATTTATGAAACAATGTAGGCCAATATACTCCTGTTTACGGAATAAATTGATAAGTTCATAAATTGTTATTACGGAATAAATGGATTCTACTTGTACGGGCCGAAAATGACAGGAGTCGAAATGTGTGGAATTAAGGTCTTATTGGGTCGACTGACATTAGACAGAGAAGGAGTGCAGATAGATTTGACGTTAACGTCAACAACGTCAAACTTAGTTACTTCGCGAAGTAAATAACAGGATTATGCCTCAAATTTCTATACCCCCCAAAAAAATATGACTGCCCAATTACACTTTTCAGTAGCCCAGTTTACTACATTTCCCCATCGTGTTAATTATCGAAAACACATACAGACTTTGAAGTTTCGCCTTAACCTGCTGTAAACCTTCAGGTTGAAAACTGACCTTAGCATATCGCAACTGGAGTTCTGTTATTTCAGAATCGATGACTTGGGAACTCTTCAGCCTGGATTTGAACAGTTCCTGTTTCCTGATTTTCCCTTTGTGGCCTTTGAATTTATCTTTACGAGGCTTGTTTGTCTCATAGTATCTCGCCCTCGTGTTTCCCTTCGGATTCATGTTGAAATGTATATATTTCCCTATCTTCTTCAGAAGAGAGTTCCAAATTATCACGTGACAGCTGATGTATCACATGATACGAAAATGGCTCTCTCCGTAGCAGTGTGTCTGATTTCGGTTTTGAGTATATTTGCCTCATTTTGCCATGTCAGTTGCTACCCAGATAACTTGACAGTACCACCACTATATAGAATTGACTTGGATCTTCCCGAGGAGGAAAGATGGGTCCAAGTTGCCAAGGACCACAAAGAAATAGTGCCCGATGTATACAACGTCTTTCTGTAAGTCACCTTTGTGTTAACAAGCAGCTTTTGCTTAATTGTTGTATTTAATCTGTAGTCAAATAAAGCATCTAAACCATAAAGATCATTGTTTATATTTGTTTGAATAGTTCATACCAAATTAATTTGAGATAACGATAGGCTGTTCTGTGTTATACAAGATATACATGTAATGAGGAAGCTTATTAAAGCATATGCATGACGTCTTATCTACTCATAAACTTCAATGTTTCAATGGGGAAATGATGATGATATTTATATGTTTCTTTTTTTCCAGAATTTTGGACAAGTATTTAAACACACTACATGTACAATTATGTATTCACACGCGGTGGAGTGCATTAAAACATTCAAGATTATGAATACATGTATGTTGTCATATGTGGTTATATGATTCCTTCAAAAGTGTTTAGGAAGAGGAAGTATTTATTGTCTAGCCCGGTACATGAATGTTTTTATCATAAGCTGTTGTTATTTTTTGTCAGTGTTTTAAACTCATCTTTAAAGTTGTCAGTCTTGCTAAATATTTACTTGCACTGAAGAAACGGTGACAAGTTTTTTTCCTTTTAAGGCACAGGGACAAACTTTAAAACAAACCTAGGGCTTAAAGGCCCCGTTGAATTTTTATCATTGCGGACTAAATACTTTTCTATGGCATAGATAGCCACATGTTGAACTTTACAATATTTCTACTACATGTATCATCTTATATTAATATCAATGAGATTACATCACATTTATAACCCTCAAACCATTCAGATTTCAGGAGGTAACAATTTTTATTTTGTTTTAACATGAATGAATTGTTATTTTTCTTTTGTTTTAATATCGATAGCTGCAGAACTGTAGCTCTCCGGGAAAAAAAATATTGACAGACCGGAGAGCTACAGGGCCACCCATTGAAAAAATTGTATATTTATTGCGCAGAAAAACGTGTGCTAGTTTTGGACTGATTTACCTTATTTATACGCAAAATCTTTGAAAACAATTAGTACCATTTAATTCTTCATGCAATTTACTACTGATATCGCCTCTTTATTTGCCTCAGACTTTCATCGAAACACGCTACCGACCTTGGAAAATCAAGTATGTTGAATTTACATCGAGATCGAGAGTCGCCATTTTTACATGTAAACAAAGTGCACCACATGAATTTACGGGACTTGTGATGGTGTTTAAAAGACTATCAGAGGCAAGTGAACAGACGATATCAGTAGTAAATTGCATGAAGAATTTAATGGTACTAATTGTTTTCACAGAATCTGCATATAAATAAGGTAAATCAGTCCAAAACTAGCGCACGTTTTTCTGCGCAATAAATATACAATTTTTTCAATGGGTGGCCCTGAAGCTCTCCGGTCTGTCAATATTTTTTTTCCCGGAGAGCTACAGTTCTACAGCTATAATATCGTACACCTTTCATTTCATGCATAAATGGCAAAAATGTGTAATATCTACAAACTTCAGTCTTCACAATGTCAGAAGCACTTGCTCCTTATAGTCTGCTCCCTGCCTCAAATCACACTCTTTATTTTTCAGATCAATCCTCGGCAAGTTTCCATATGCCAATTTAACCATAAAGGCTATCGAAGCTGTAGCTGCTGACATAGACAACTTTCTTCCCAAACCTTATGCAGGAGAAATGAGAGGTATTTTGAAAAAAAAATTTGATCATCAAGCTGATTTCTGTTTTGTTGAGATTACAGTGATGCTCATATTGTCGGTTAGCTTGTAACTGTACTGTAGACATATAGAATTAGTACTTGTTTAAGCATTTATTAGCGTGTTTTTGAATTAGCAGGGAAGAGGAAATTTGAAAAATGATAAAAATATGATGGTACATATGTACTTAATTGAATTAGTTTACAGTATTTAAACTGCTCTCCTCTAAACTAAGCATAGCTTTTTTTAAAAATTAGATTTTAATATTAAGATAGTTCTGAATGTTTTAAATATCTTGTTTGTTTAGATTTAAACTCAATTGCTGATGTACAATAATTGATTTGATTTTGTTATAAGGTATAGCCAAGGCCCTTAATATGAATCTTGGTGGTATTGTGGGGATGAATATTCTCTATGATGTGACAGCGTAAGTCTAAACATTTCTTTGACCTACTGAAAGCAATGCAGGCTAACATCACATTGAAATAAACATTTGTACCAGTAGGTAATTTTTGAAAGCCAAATAATTTTGAATTTTTCATATATAAAAAATAAAACCAAATTATTAGTACATGCATTTTTTTCTAGTATTTTTTCTAGTTTTCATATGGTTGAAAATAAAATTATTTTTGTGATTGTTGTCCAAGTTTTTTTAATGGAAGATTTGAAGATGAAATAAAGACATAAGTGACATGTTGAATCATCAATATTCATGGAGGATCAGTTTTCAGGATTTCTTAAAAATATATCTGGAATAACTATGAAACACAGTCTTATTTTTATATATAGCAATAAATCCCTAAAGTCACATCCCAACATAGCATTTAAATATTGACAATCCAAAGAAATTGGCCCTCATGAATTGAAATGATTCCCCAAAATATATGGTAGTCTTACAAAGACCAAACCTTCTTTTCAGGTTTTGTACCAGTATTGTATCCCAGGATGCCAATGGTCAGATCTGGCACTCTCGGAACCTAGACTATAGCTTTGTGGACATGCTGAGGAATATCACAATTAGAGTTGACTTCATAAAAAAAAACCAGGTCGGAGAAATCATTTTTATAGTTGTAGATTTATATTCCTATACAAAGCTACCGGTATTTGTTCTCAGACTGATATTTAATGCTAAATGTTGCTTGAAAATGATCAATGGTCGACAATGATTATGAAATTTTCTTCTAAAAGACTTCTGACAACTGTTATTAGCTAAATGTTCTCAGACAGATGGAAGTGTCAAAGAAATTTTTATTTATGATTCATGAAATTGTCTTGTGTGTAGACACAAGAACAAAAAGGGTAAAATTACAGAGAAACCTATTGGGGGTGGTGGCACTTGGCTCGGGCCAGTTTCCTGATATAGTGCTTCAGTTAAAATGATGCTGGTATAATGTACTTATTGTAATAACAGGTGCTTCACACTTGACCACTGTTAGCTAAATAATTCTCAGGAAGAAAAAGGGTAAACTCACAGAGAAGCCTATTGGGTGTGATGACACTTGGCTTAAGCCAGTTTCCTGACATAGTGTTTCAGATAGAACAATAATAATAAGACTGGCGCTATATACCTACTGTAGTAAGATGTGCCCCATATCAAGCTTTCACAATGGTTTTTGTTTGTGCAGACTGTGTACAGTGGTGTGACATATGCTGGCTACGTGGGGCTCATCACAGGAATGAAGCCCAAGGGCTTCACTATGACTCTGGATGAGAGAGGTGGGCATAGCTTGTTGTTACAGTGATCTTTCTATGTCTCAGAACGGTCAAACTTCAATCTTTTGAGACAACTGCAGTACAAATAATATCTGTTGGCAAGGGCACAATTTTGATAGAAGGTTTTTGAAATATGGTTATTGGTCAAATACAATGAAATACAATGAAATGGATAATGTTTAATGTATCTTAGTACAATATACATGATTTTATTGTTATGAGAAGTTGTCTATTCCTGTTTATTTGTGTTTCAGATCAGGGAGCGTGGTGGGAGAATTTTATCATTGGCCTATTAGATAGAAGAGCCATGCCAATCAGTTTCTTAATGCGAGATGTGAGTATATAGGGTCACACACTACTGTAATTTCCTTATTAAACGCGAGGAATTATTATCCGCGTAAAATCGCAAGAAGCCAGTCTCACGAATTTTAAAACCTTGGACAATTGTAAACCACATGAAAATATGATAAAATTTCAGCACTTGCGATTTTATGTTCTCGTGCTTTGATGGAAAACCATTGAATTGCGGAATTAAGTACTCGCTTAAAATAAGGAATCTACAGTATATGCCATGTTTTCTCCAAATCCTCCTTAAAAGGCTTCCTCGAAAATGTATAAACATTTAGTAATATTTTGGTTTTCAATTAAACTCTTTTTTTAAGGTATTCAATGTATAATGAAGGAATATTAAACAATTTTGAAGCATTTTAAACTAGTTAGATATGTATTGCTTGATAACTATAAAAAAAGTGAAATGAACCAAATTCACATGACAGACAACATATAAGGAGCCGGTCATTTTGCACTTTAAATTTTTTTAAAGAGTTATTTCCCCTTGATGAAAAAAAGAAAAATTTTGTTTCGTCAAAATATCTGCGGTAAATGATTCATTTTATTTCATATTTAAATAAAGAGAAAGTTTATGCATGTATTAACCAAAAGGGTTTTACTAATTTTAAGTTACTTTTTACAATATCTTAATAAAACATACATTGCCCATAGACTTCAATGCAGAATTCAAGGTGTAATTTGTTGGGCCATAATAAAAATTTTGAAAATTCCTTTGGTGGAGTATTTTTATTTGATAACACCTTCAAAATGATATCATGATTAAGAATATTGGACCATTCATTTATTAGGTACAAAATGTGGTCGTTATACATCGAATACCTTAATTGATTGTAGACATTTGCTGAGAGTAATAACTTTAAGGAGGCAGTAGACAAAATGGCGTACACATCCACGGAGGCCTCGGGCTACGTTATCGTAGGTGGGGTCAACAAAGGGGAGGGGATGATCATCACCAAGGGCAGACTAGGGCCGGTCGATTTATGGCAGCTGGACCCTGAGAATGGAAGGTACAGGGTACAGAGATTTGTCAGTTAATGAGTAATGGTACAAGTACATCAGGACATTCAGTACTGTGTTTACCACCGATAACCTAGCTTCCTTTATTCTGTTGGTTTTTTTTTGCTAGGTGGTTTGAAGTGGAGACTAATTATGACCACTGGGTCCCTCCTCCAGCTAGTGACAATAGAAGGTATGGATGGCTACTGTAACAATCTTTGTAGATGTATGTATATGTAAGATGTGTATCTGTTAGTGAAGAGGCCATGGCCAAGTGGTTAAACAAGGAGTAAATGGGTCAGTATCTAAAGGTTGCAAGTTTGATACCCTGAGGTTTACAAAGCTAAATTCGGTAGTTTAAATATATTTAGCGTATTCAGAATTGGGCAGAATTTGAATTGTCAATTAGTTAGCAACTTAGCATTGATTTGATTAAGTGCATTTTTAATTGGTATATAAACACATTGTACACTCATAAAATTTGTCGATGCTTTCCAAAAAACAAAATAGTTTACACACTCAAATGTAATATGTTTTGTAGTGCCTATTGTTTTTTCCTCTCAATATTTGATTTTCATTCATCTATTTTAACAGAGACCCAGCTGTGAAGAAAATGAATGAGATAGGGCCCAAAAATATCACCGTGGATTCATTGCTATCTGTAATGTCACTTCCTCCTGTACTCAATCAGTAAGTACCCTGTCCTCCTGTACAAAATCAGTAAGCACACTGTCCCCCTGTACTCAATCAGTAATCACCCTGTCCCCCTATAATTGGGTGCTACTGTATAAGAAATATATACAGCTGTTGTACCATTAATATTGTACCACTTCACAAATAGTATCTTTTAAATTTTTTTTACATTATTTACATGTCAATTTCCACTGACCTTATTTCTGAAGCCTAATTGTGATACATTTTATAACTGCTCTAGTAATAGAGATTTTGAAAGTTCTGAGCAAGAAGATACAGTTTATTTCAATTGTTTGCTTCTTATTTATTAAGATTGGGAAGGGAACATAATGATTTAGCCTTATTCCAGTGAGAAATCCATTAGAGAGTTAAAGATTCTATTGTTTTTATTCTTTCCCTGAATTCATATCAAATTTCATTTAGATAGTAAGATGAATATTTATACCCCCCCCCCCCCCCCCCTTGAAGAAGGGAGAGCATATTGCTCTGCTGCTGTTGGTTGGTTGGTCATTCGGTGAAGTTTTGTATACAGATTTATCATAATACATGTAACATCTTCGTCAAGTTTGATTTTGGGTACGACCGAGCAATTTTCGACAGAGTTATGCCCCTTGGAGTTAAAAAAAAATACAATGTTAATTTGTATTTTCAGTTCATTTTCTTCACAGAGGTTGTACATTCTGAAATGAAATTTGATGTACATTTTCTTCACAGGTCTTCAAGGGAGGGGGCATGAATATTTCACAAACATTTCTTGTTCATTTCAATTAAGAGGATTTTTATTCAAGAATTGTTAATATTGGTACATTTTCTTTTTAGTAAAACCACCTATACAATAGTGATGTCTGCCGCGAAACCTGAGCTAACTAAGGTCTGGGTTCGCCACTACAATGGTTAAAGATTCCACAGTATCTGTACGACACTACAAAATGTTAAATGAAGACGAACCATTTACAAACATTGAAGCTTAACAGACTCAGAGCACACGTTACATCAAAGCAAGGTTATCCTATGTAATTCTGTGATATTACCTGTACTATTATTATATTAATGAATTATTCTCTATTTATTACACATTTCCCATTTTCACATCAGCTCATAATTTTGAGTTGCAAAATGCAACAATTATTAAACAAGCTCTTTACATATTATGTGTACATGTACATGAAGATGTAATTAGTTTTTAACCGGGTTTTCCAACGGAAAAATCCGGTTATTAAAATGGTGAAAATGGCGGGCGGGCGGGCGGCTGCCAAAAGGGTACCCTCATTGTACGGATAACTCCTCCTACAGTTTTCAAGATAGGAAGTTGTTCTTTTGCAGATCAATTGTACATATATCAGAGGTGTGCATATTGCTAGGATTTTGATTTCTGATAATTTATGAAAAAAATACCAGCTTTTGAACTTAGTCATTTTTTGGCAAAATATTGCATATAGGGTACCCTCATTGTACGGATAACTCCTCCTACAGTTTTTAAGATAGGAAGTTGTTCTTTTGCAGATCAATTGTTCATATATCAGAGGTGTGCATATTGCTAGGATTTTGATTTCTGATAATTTATGAAAAAAATACCAGCTTTTGAACTTAGTCATTTTTTGGCAAAATGTTGCATATAGGGTACTCCATTTCACTGGATACGTGTTGATAGGATTATGGATACAGTTCACATAAAAGAAAACCCGGTTTGCTGTCACATTGACAGCTTTTCTCTTGTCTGATATTAAAACAAGCTAGGACTCATGTGGCTAAAACAGGTCACATACTTATAACCAATGATATTTTTTCTTTTTTATTTGTTCATTATGGGTTTTGAATTTGATATTTTTACCTTATAACCATTTATAAGATTCACTATTCTTCTACACCAATATTAATATAGACCAAGAGTTCTTATGCAATGTTTTATTGATTAATACTAATAACAATTACTATTAATGAATAATTTGTTTTATTAAATTGTCCCAAGATTTCTTTTAAATAACTCAATCACAGTGACAAACTATTAGTACATTGCAAAATAGCTTTTGATACAGTGTATATAGCGTTAATGTAAACAAATGTAAATGTGTATATTTCTTGATTTTACAGATATTTCTTTCCGATAACGAGATCAAACTAGTATATACACAGACATACAATTGAAAAAAAATGTTTGTACATGTAATAACAAGTGCCTTTATTCACACAGTTCTCACAATTATATTTCTGATAATATTGATATAAGATCATATTTTTCATGATTATGTAAAACATTTTTTATTGAAATAATATAATAATGCTCACACTGTATTATATATATTTTATGTCTAATCCATTTGATTAAATCAATAAATATGTTCAATTCATTCAATTCATATATTCTAAAATTGTAATTAAGCATGTAAAACTTTCTCTTTGTTTTCAATTACATGACTTTAATAGTTATGTTGATTTTATAAAATATGATATTATTCATTTTTGATCTTTGAAACTGTTTTCATTAAATTAATTTAAGAGATAGAAGAAGGAAAACATTTAGATTTTTATAAGCATGTTTTGATGATCCGAAGCATATCTGTGATACTTGATAAGATTTTTTCCAGGACTCAGTCTGTTCATCACATAGAAAATTGAATAAAATAATAATAAAAAAAAACCCAAGCAAAATGAGTTCATGTACTCTATACTCTGTCAAGGTTACCCTTTTTAGCTCACTAAGACATAGTCGGGGGAGCTTATGAAATACCCTCTGCGTCGACATATTTTCGTTGAGTCAAATTTTATTCTTTTTAAACCAAATAAGAATTCGTTAGCATTTAATTTCGTCATATCTTATCCATTTGTATTCATTGATACTTGGGTTAAAAATTTGCCATGGATTAGATTTAGTTATGGACTGCCAACAAAATTAACAAAATAAAATCCTCAAGGAATATTTCTGCTTCTACACTTTATCTTTAAGTTAGTTATTACTGGTCCACACTTCACAAAACTTGCATGGTTGGTCTGTCATTTGATACTGATGCACCTGACAGGCTTGGATGCTGAATTTGAGTCATAGGTTTCGGATGCTGGATGAGGTTAAGGTTTTTTGAGCTGGTTAAAGATTTTTTAGCAGGTGCCCTTTGATAGACAAATCTTAATTATTATTTGCTCAATCTTTATCAATTTTTTTTTCAAGGTTTAGTATTTTGGAACAGGTCCATTGTTTAATAGATACTGGTGCTACTGGTATTTCAAATTTGTATGGCTTAAATTTTACTATATAAGGAATCACAGAGTTAGCTTCAGATACAAAATCTGATCTACATTATCAAGAATGTTTACTCAAACTTGTTTGACAGATGTGTTTGTTGTTATATGACATAACATGATTCCTATGATATAGTATGGTATGATATTATACACCTTTATATTACATGATACAATATTATATCATATGATATTCTACTGTAAAAAAAATATATTAAACGATAAAATAGTTTCAATAGTGTTCAGTGTTGTATATCACAATATTATATTATATCATAGGATATTTTTATGTATTATATTGTATATTATGGTACGATATTGCATGATATGATGTATTGTGATATTGTGTCATTTGATGCAATATTGTATTATATGATAATTGTATTAAAGAATATATTATTGTATAGCATGATATTGTATCATATGATATGATACAATGTTGTATCAAATCATATTGTATCATTGTATACAATATCATATGTATCCCAATGATACAATATTATACCATACAATACCATGATTTTAAAATGATACAATATAATATGTTACAACTATTGTGATATATTATGTAATATAATATTGTATTACATGATACTATTTCATATTATATGATTTTGCCCATAGGAAAAGGGCCCTTATGGCATTTTTTTCATAATTCAAGATTTTTATGGATTTATATTTGCATTTGTTAACTATAAGAAGGGCCTTATGTTTTTACTAAAACAGAGAAATAATGTCATAAAGATATGACGTTACGTCAAGAAAAAAAATTTCATTAATGCTCTACGAAAGTGTACTGCTATAGGGTCATAAACTTGTTGAATACACTTTTTTTCCATTAAGAATGACGTTTACTCAGAATGAAAAAATATCCACTGATGATATTGAAAAACCATCTATTGTATGTTGTAGACCTTTGATTGTAGTGTTATTTTCCTCTTTTCAAAAAAGCAGGTCAATGACCTAATTTTTAAGTTAATGGCCATTGAATATTTTTTGAAAAATCAAGAAAAATCCCATAAAATTTTACAGTACGTTTGAGATTTTCTGAATTGTAAAAATACTACAAATAATAAAACACTTTAAGAAATGAAATACAGTTTATGAATGGTAATGGCACCAAACAGATATAAAGAATTAAGATTTCAGCAACAATTTTTAGAAATATTCCAATCCGAATTTCCTCTATCATTTTTTAAATCCATACCCATTTTTGATCCAATTTTACCAAAAATTGGATCATGATATTACAAAAACATTTAATGTATTGAACTACTTATATCGACCATTTCTGTTCGCATATAATTTATATGCGTTCAAGGATCAAAATTTTGAGATATTGTGTCTTTTATCGTATTTAAGCATTTTTCATTATTTTTGCAATTCTTGCCTACCTATTTTGATGAATAAGTGAGGTAAAACCAACAGAATATATGCAAAATTATAAAGACTAAAATATAAAATCTTAACTTTTAATATTGGAGTACTGCCAAAAATGTTTTAGTGGAAAACAAAATTTGCAAAGAACTATATATGATAAGAGTTAAATTTGGCCCCCATAATTCGCCATTTTTTAAGTGTTTCGGTTACAATTAAATGTTAACTAATTTTTTTAGAAAAGTTGATATAAAATATATTTTTCATCTATTTATTTGATTTATTTGCACTCACTGGTAGTATATGACGTCAAAAGTGACGCCATTTCTACATTGTATAATTCAATCAAAATCAGCCAAAAATAGACATTTTTCTTATCTATTTACGAATGGGAAATATAGAGCGCATGCTTGAACAAGGAAAATTTTTTTGTCACTTATTAGTCTTGGCTAGATTCATTCTCTGATTAAATTATTTTATTTGTTCAAGAATGCGCTCTGTTTTCAGGAGGAAAAACTGCTTGAAAGCAAGCTGTTTTACTCTAAAAATGCAAAAATGGCGGGAAAAGGTTTTCTTTACAATGTCATATTTCTAAATTGTGGGCACTTGAACCAAAATGAATATTATGTAAACACATCACATACATATCTGTAAAAAGAAAACAAAGAATGATAGTAAAATGATGATGTTCATTTTAGGGGGCCATTTTAGGCCCTTATCATATATAGTCCTTTAGTCTGAATTTCCTCTGTTTGGCTAAAAGTCTATATTTGTTTGAGCCTAATTCCATAATAATGTAAAATTATCCAATGTAATGCCAATAATAATTCATTTCATAAATAATTTTTGTGTTTATAACAAATTTAACTCATTACATTTCAAGAACTGTTTAACAATCCGAATTTGAGAACTCAAACCCTAAGTAATTAAACAACACCCATAACCAACATATAAATTATTGTATTTTTTATACAAATATTTCATAATAATATCGTATTGAGGTGAGTTTACATGATTGGAATCACATGATTGAAACTGATCTATGCGATAGTATCAAACATATTTCTATATGTATTTATTCGTTTTATCTATTTTGTTATCCGTTTTTGTTAAACACAGTCTTAAATTTTAAATAACCGCCAGTTACACTGCGCAACTGGATTGAGTTGGCTGAGTAAAGTCTTTCGTTTTTCATTGGTTCTCTTATTTCATTGGTCCTTCTTATTTTCATTATCAAGAAAAATCCCATAAAATTTTACAGTACGTTTGAGATTTTCTGAATTGTAAAAATACTACAAATAATAACACACTTTAAGAAATGAAATACAGTTTATGAATGGTAATGGCACCAAACAGATATAAAGAATTAAGATTTCAGCAACAATTTTTAGAAATATTCCAATCCGAATTTCCTCTATCATTTTTTAAATCCATACCCATTTTTGATCCAATTTTACCAAAAATTGGATCATGATATTACAAAAACATTTAATGTATTGAACTACTTATATCGACCATTTCTGTTCGCATATAATTTATATGCGTTCAAGGATCAAAATTTTGAGATATTGTGTCTTTTATCGTATTTAAGCATTTTTCATTATTTTTGCAATTCTTGCCTACCTATTTTGATGAATAAGTGAGGTAAAACCAACAGAATATATGCAAAATTATAAAGACTAAAATATAAAATCTTAACTTTTAATATTGGAGTACTGCCAAAAATGTTTTAGTGGAAAACAAAATTTGCAAAGAACTATATATGATAAGAGTTAAATTTGGCCCCCATAATTCGCCATTTTTTAAGTGTTTCGGTTACAATTAAATGTTAACTAATTTTTTTAGAAAAGTTGATATAAAATATATTTTTCATCTATTTATTTGATTTATTTGCACTCACTGGTAGTATATGACGTCAAAAGTGACGCCATTTCTACATTGTATAATTCAATCAAAATCAGCCAAAAATAGACATTTTTCTTATCTATTTACGAATGGGAAATATAGAGCGCATGCTTGAACAAGGAAAATTTTTTTGTCACTTATTAGTCTTGGCTAGATTCATTCTCTGATTAAATTATTTTATTTGTTCAAGAATGCGCTCTGTTTTCAGGAGGAAAAACTGCTTGAAAGCAAGCTGTTTTACTCTAAAAATGCAAAAATGGCGGGAAAAGGTTTTCTTTACAATGTCATATTTCTAAATTGTGGGCACTTGAACCAAAATGAATATTATGTAAACACATCACATACATATCTGTAAAAAGAAAACAAAGAATGATAGTAAAATGATGATGTTCATTTTAGGGGGCCATTTTAGGCCCTTATCATATATAGTCCTTTAGTCTGAATTTCCTCTGTTTGGCTAAAAGTCTATATTTGTTTGAGCCTAATTCCATAATAATGTAAAATTATCCAATGTAATGCCAATAATAATTCATTTCATAAATAATTTTTGTGTTTATAACAAATTTAACTCATTACATTTCAAGAACTGTTTAACAATCCGAATTTGAGAACTCAAACCCTAAGTAATTAAACAACACCCATAACCAACATATAAATTATTGTATTTTTTATACAAATATTTCATAATAATATCGTATTGAGGTGAGTTTACATGATTGGAATCACATGATTGAAACTGATCTATGCGATAGTATCAAACATATTTCTATATGTATTTATTCGTTTTATCTATTTTGTTATCCGTTTTTGTTAAACACAGTCTTAAATTTTAAATAACCGCCAGTTACACTGCGCAACTGGATTGAGTTGGCTGAGTAAAGTCTTTCGTTTTTCATTGGTTCTCTTATTTCATTGGTCCTTCTTATTTTCATTATCAAGAAAAATCCCATAAAATTTTACAGTACGTTTGAGATTTTCTGAATTGTAAAAATACTACAAATAATAACACACTTTAAGAAATGAAATACAGTTTATGAATGGTAATGGCACCAAACAGATATAAAGAATTAAGATTTCAGCAACAATTTTTAGAAATATTCCAATCCGAATTTCCTCTATCATTTTTTAAATCCATACCCATTTTTGATCCAATTTTACCAAAAATTGGATCATGATATTACAAAAACATTTAATGTATTGAACTACTTATATCGACCATTTCTGTTCGCATATAATTTATATGCGTTCAAGGATCAAAATTTTGAGATATTGTGTCTTTTATCGTATTTAAGCATTTTTCATTATTTTTGCAATTCTTGCCTACCTATTTTGATGAATAAGTGAGGTAAAACCAACAGAATATATGCAAAATTATAAAGACTAAAATATAAAATCTTAACTTTTAATATTGGAGTACTGCCAAAAATGTTTTAGTGGAAAACAAAATTTGCAAAGAACTATATATGATAAGAGTTAAATTTGGCCCCCATAATTCGCCATTTTTTAAGTGTTTCGGTTACAATTAAATGTTAACTAATTTTTTTAGAAAAGTTGATATAAAATATATTTTTCATCTATTTATTTGATTTATTTGCACTCACTGGTAGTATATGACGTCAAAAGTGACGCCATTTCTACATTGTATAATTCAATCAAAATCAGCCAAAAATAGACATTTTTCTTATCTATTTACGAATGGGAAATATAGAGCGCATGCTTGAACAAGGAAAATTTTTTTGTCACTTATTAGTCTTGGCTAGATTCATTCTCTGATTAAATTATTTTATTTGTTCAAGAATGCGCTCTGTTTTCAGGAGGAAAAACTGCTTGAAAGCAAGCTGTTTTACTCTAAAAATGCAAAAATGGCGGGAAAAGGTTTTCTTTACAATGTCATATTTCTAAATTGTGGGCACTTGAACCAAAATGAATATTATGTAAACACATCACATACATATCTGTAATAAGAAAACAAAGAATGATAGTAAAATGATGATGTTCATTTTAGGGGGCCATTTTAGGCCCTTATCATATATAGTCCTTTAGTCTGAATTTCCTCTGTTTGGCTAAAAGTCTATATTTGTTTGAGCCTAATTCCATAATAATGTAAAATTATCCAATGTAATGCCAATAATAATTCATTTCATAAATAATTTTTGTGTTTATAACAAATTTAACTCATTACATTTCAAGAACTGTTTAACAATCCGAATTTGAGAACTCAAACCCTAAGTAATTAAACAACACCCATAACCAACATATAAATTATTGTATTTTTTATACAAATATTTCATAATAATATCGTATTGAGGTGAGTTTACATGATTGGAATCACATGATTGAAACTGATCTATGCGATAGTATCAAACATATTTCTATATGTATTTATTCGTTTTATCTATTTTGTTATCCGTTTTTGTTAAACACAGTCTTAAATTTTAAATAACCGCCAGTTACACTGCGCAACTGGATTGAGTTGGCTGAGTAAAGTCTTTCGTTTTTCATTGGTTCTCTTATTTCATTGGTCTTTCTTATTTTCATTATCCAATAAATTTAATTTTCTATTTGATATAAGTAACCGTTCAAACTAAGTAAAATTAGGCAGTATTTCATTTTCAACATCATCGGTCAATCCAGATTATATCTGCTGCATCTTGTGGTATGTTAATATTATATTTACTTATATATTTCTTAACTACCATGTTAGTGATTTGGGCATTTTATTTTAATTGCAAAGTTTATACTTTATCGTATTTTTGCAGTTAAACTTGTCATAGTAATTTCTAAAACTTGTTTGTAAGTTCAAATGTAAAATTGTTACAAAACATGTTTTTATCTTATAAATGAATACTGGCGTAACGGTAGCTTATTGTCAAAGATTTCAGAAACTAAACATATTAAATGTACATGTAAAACTTTATTTTATGTCTAATGTATTATTTCTTTGTTTATAGGTCAATGCTTTATTTATCTACTTAATAAATCGACTGAAATCACCATCTGCCTCCTTTCTGCTCGGTTACATCAGTTTGTTGGGGTTTTTAATTGGTTTTTTGTTTGTTTGGTTGGTTTTTTTTGTCTATCTTCTATATTGCTTAAACCAGATACGGAATTAAAGTTGCTTTTGTCGACTTATCAAGTTTGTTAGATATGTTTATAGCAACAAGCTTAACATTAGATTTCCCGGTCATTTAAACGATACATTTAATAGGATAATGATAATACAAAATATGTATGCAAAACAAATAGAGCATTAAAAGGTGACGCGTTTTATCAAATTCGTTCCTTATTAAGGTCAAGATCTAATAAATGAAAGGTGCCTACATGTTAACGAAATTCAAGATACGTATGCTTCATAACAACTGATCATGCAGTGAAGAAAAAATCACGTCTGATAGTACAAAACAACGCGCTGTAATTCTGTTACTTTGTTTATAAACACGTACCTTTAACATTAAAATATATAATTCAGATTATACAACGTAAAGTTTCTTTCACCAAAAAAGACTGATAATGCAGTTAGAGCGGTGCGTTGGAACACACAACATTAATTAAAGCTGACATGAATTCATAAAAGCATTTGGTCGCCATATTAGTTTCGATCGCTCCTCTACTGCCACTGGGGTATATATACCGGTTGAAAAAGTTACGGTCGGTTGCTTTCCGATCGAGGCATTCAAGTTGCACGGACTTCTAAATGCATGGACTACACATTGTAGTAAAATGTAGTAATAAAGAATAAAGAAAACAACAGTCAATGAAATGCAATATTTATTTATTCTTTGAAAGGATGTCCAAGGTATCCGTATTATCTTGCACAGACAGTGCTGCCTTACTTCGCATGCACATCGAACACGTGCGTCGTTCATACAGAGTGCATAACATGATAATGCCTGCATCTTCTAGAAAACCCCGGCGTCACTACATCCAACACAGTAGCGTAATGATAGTAAATCCAAGAAAGTAACAACGTTTCCATCCGTTCCTACAAAAACGCCCTGTTTCTAAAATCCATGCGATAATTGACATTGCTCGATCTGCCACAGTGTGTGGTTTGCGCATGTGCGGTGTAATACACAGGAAAACGGTCTACAATTGTCAAGGAATTTTCGAAGTATTTGCGCCTGGATTTTAGTCTGTCTTGTTTCGTCGTTTATTGGATGTATCTTGCCAGTGCTGTGGTTGTCATATTATTTTTGTTCAAAACGCGTTTTTACAAGTCTCTTCGTCCAAGGTAACGTGTTCGGGTGTATGAAATTCCTGAATGCGGTGAAGCATAAATAGTGCTCTCGGCCTTATATAGGGGGTGTGTAGCGATGAGCTGAACAATAGAAATCGACAACTAATATGGCGGTAGTTAGAGATAAAAGGGAAATAATGCGTATTTATGAATTCATGTCAGCTTTAACAAAAACAAATTTCGAATCCATGCGACTGCAGCTGATTACAAAAAGACATTTTTCGATCGACCAGAAGTGCAGGTATCTCATTTTTCTGATAAACCTTCAAACAATATTGCTGTAAATGATTCCATTTGTATTAGACTTGCATGCTCCTTGTTAGTTTACATATTGTGACAAATTGTAAAGTTGTTTTTTGATAGGCGAAAAGGCGCAACACTAATAAGTATTCGTTTTAAAGGAATAACCGCCATGTAATATCATTTGTCAGCTCTGTTAATGTTATACGAAAGCATTACACTACATACAATAACCATGATAAATCAGGTATATAGCACCGTTGTTATATAGTGCCTTTTCCCCCTAGCCATGTTTCCCCCCGGAAAAATGGCTATATAGCAGTTCTTACCCCCGGAAAAATGGCTATATAGCAGCTTTTCCCCCCACGGAAAGTTGACTTTATAGTGGGCTTTCTCCCTTTTTATAGCCAGATTTCCCCCACGGAAAACCTACTATATAGTGGATTTTCCCCCATTTTTACTTTCCGGACATGTTTATGGCGGACCATTCGTGACAACAATTTGAAATAATTGATATGCTATTTATTTTTCATAAAAAGGATAATTATGGCATTTATTAATACGTAGATTAAAACACATGGTTTTCCAACACCAAATATGAACGAAGGCATACGCCTTCATAACATTCATGTGTCATCATCGTTTATTTCACCTATTCTCACACCTATTTGGGACACTTTTTACACGGGATTTTGGAATACCTCGAATTTTTTTCATCTAATCGATGCTTATCTACAGTTTTGACTTCGACGTTATGAACACGTGAGAACACATTTGAGTGAAAATACGCCGGTTTGGAACTATAATTTTCCAATGTAATACCATCAATGTATAAGCTTCTCCCAGGGAACTAACTGGCCAATCTTGACTTAATTTTGTAGAGGAAGGAATAAAAAGTGGAAATGTATTACTCCCTTCGTCCAATAGGCTATCAATTTTAAATTAATACCGTTAGAATTGACGATCTTAAAACAATTATACATTTCTTCTTCTAAATATCAAACGGGAGACAGGATGCAAAGATATGATGAGAAACTGAAATGTTTTAGTTTTACTTTGATTGATGGGGTCATGTTTTCCAACTAAAATAATTCATAACTCCCATTACTGATGTAATCAATGATGTGATTGATTAGATAATTTATGCAAAACATAATTCTTGTGGCATATTCATATTTTTAAGCACATTTTTACGAAACACGAGATTTTATGATACAAATATTTAAAAAAAAAATGAAATGTCTTCACAACCAGAACAATGTCGGTATCTTTGCTGGTTACTTTGGAAAATGTGAAATAAAGCTTGAACTAACCTTTTGTACATATTGTCACTCACTATTTGCTAATTTTTCCACTTTTAAGTTTGCAACGTGATTTATAAATATACAATTTTGAAAACGATGCCATATAGATCAAGATATACGATTCAATTACCTAAACATCTTATGCTATTTGTTTCATATTTTTGCAATAAAGATTTACTTGTGTACCATTTTATTTCTTCGAACAATGAAACAAGGGTGATTAAAAAAAACCCCAAAACAACCAATGATGAGCTGACTTTTTTTTTCAAATATAAGCTTGTTCTTCTAATACACTAACAAGTAAAAAAAAAGTCGTATATGGGCTTTGGTTCGTTATTGATTTTTGATTTTCGGTTTCTCCTTTTATGAATAAAAGTTTATTGATTTATTTATTTAGTTATTTATTATATCATTAGTTATCTTAAGAATTGATTAAATGTTTTGAAGAATAATGAATTTATAATGGGGTTTTAAACATCGGGCCCTGAAACATCAAGGGCCCCTACCCTGAGGGCTGAAATTTTCAGAGTCATCTTCAAGTGGTAAACCACAGCCACTTCAAAAAATATGGTGATATAGTCATCTCTAGTTTATGAGACAATGGACCCAAAAGAATATGCAGTATAATCATTATAATAGGATTTTAAAAATCGGGCTCTGAAACATCGGAAACAAAATTTTTCTAAAACAGAGGTTTAGCCTGGATGAAATTTTCACAAACAAACAGACAGTTTGATAGATTTATCAAAAAATTCTTAAAACATTCTCGCTTAATACAATTTCAGAACACAGAATTATGCATATAAGTGTATAACTTGTAAAACCGAGTACTTTTTTCAATAAATGACCTAAATTATATTCTATTTGTAATTCCATTGCACACATGCTCAATTTTCAGCATTGTCTATAAAAATAATAAATCGGCAAAACGAAACTTAACCTGTACAGATGAATGTAGATATACATGTATGCAACCTGGGAGTGCAGAAACATTGATTTTAATCCTTACTGGATTTCCATAAATATTTTTTATAAAATCTGAACCAAAAACGAGAGGGAGAAACCATACTATGGGGGAAAAGCCACTATATAGTGGCTTTTCCCCACGGGGGGAAAGGCTACTATATAGTAGGTTTTCCGGGGGGAAAAGCTAATATGTGGGAAAAACTGCTATACAACACCGTTCCGTTGGTTTCCGAAATAGCAAGGCATGAAAAAGTTTTAAGAAGGCGAATTATACTTCCGATTAATATTTTCTTACGCATATATATGTAAAGAAAAACGTGATTTAATTCATTATGTATGTAAATGTATAAATGTTTTCTTTTCAAGTACTGTAAACGTTATTACATTTGGCTGTGTAATCTATTTAGCGTTTTTGGCGGAAAACAGCGTCCGCTAAATCAAGTACATCGCCAAATGTAAAACATATAAGAAGATAAATAAGTACATTCAGAAATTCGCTAAATCAAATCGACGCTAACTTGTTGTAAAACCATATTCCGCCAAATATCGTACACGCTAAATATAGTACGTTTACGTAAAATTTGCCGGATGCCTGAGATGGACACAACTGTGATCGGCCGAAGCCGATCACAAAAATAAGCAACAACAAATGCAATGTCAATAAAATATATGGCAACGTTAAACTAAAGCCTCAATGATTTCTACATAACAACATCGACTATAAATTCCAAGACAATATACATGTCTTGTGAATTAAATATTGTATACAACCAAAGAACATATTTTCTAGTGTCACTGCTCACATTGCTCATTGGAAGATTGCCTTTTATTTGATTTACACCATTGTCTCTTGTTTGGTGTCTATTTCAAATATTTGATTTTTTTAATATTTCCATCGTAATACTCACACACAAACAGATTGTCACTTTTATCCACACATAAACCCCAAGGATTGTTCAGATCACAGTTATCGATGCATCGCAAAAACGTCACATTTTGATCCAAAATGTGGATGCAATGATTTCTACGATCTGCTGTCAGGATACGGCCTTGGCTGTCTGTTATGACACCATATGGTTCAAAAGGCCTAAACGTGTCAACTGAGGGATCACCAGAGTATCTATATCTGAGTTTCCCTTCCTGATTAACCACCACTACTGCACCAGCACTGCTGTCAGCGACACAGATGTCATGGTTTCTGTTTTCAGTAATGTATTTGGTATGTATATTCCCTGAGTACAGCGGTTTACCTTTTTCATCAAATTGAATGGTTTGCGTTTCTGTTAATCCCGAGAAACGGACAACCTTAGATTGATTTTCATCATCATTGTACATGGTAACCAGGAGATCACCAGTAGAGGTTACACACATGTAACAAGGCGTCCACCCCTGTAACCTTATCAACTCTTCTGTCTGGTCATTCTTTACATCTACTTTGTACACTGTTTTTGTGAACCAGTCAGTGTATATTAGATCTCCATCAATATCTAAAATTATATCAATTGAACATTTTCTTACAAATGTATTGATTGTCTGAAGGAGTGCACCTTTGATGTTGAAGCATTTCAAATCACTGGGTTGTCCACTCGTCCATATTTGTTCTTCATTTATGCAGGAAACTTTACGCAATTTATCATATCCAGTTGGTATTATGGCAACAACTTCCGGGTAGTCCAAAAGTTCTGCTGACAGGATATTTCCCTCTTTAGCAATGTATAATGGGGTGATATTTCCTAAGAAACTACGCAGTTTCTTATGATCGATAGGCTTTGAAGTGAATGTTGGCAACAATGTCTTGGATGGAAGTTTGTTAAACTCACTGATTTTGGAATTGTAGTCAATGGTTAAAGAAACGACATTAGATTTCTGAATTTCTTTTAATTCTAGTAATGTTCGTTTGATGAGAGCGTGCTTTTGTTTAGTTTTAACTAAATGTTTATGTAAAAGGTCTCTGTGTTTTACTTTCATTTCGCTGATTTCAGTTTTCATTTCATTGATTACCAAGTCGATTTCTTTATGCAATTCCTCGCCTTGTTTGTTTATGTCTGTCGTAATATTTTCATAACTTCCATCAAGATTAAAAAACTGATTTTCAATGTCATGGACAATCTCTTTATAAGTAGGAGAAATACGGATTTCTATTTCTGCTGCATCTCTTTTGATAATTTCCTTTTTTAAGTTGTAAACTTCTACCACCTCTACAAAAATATGACCCCTGTGTTGTTCCGATGCAATACAAGAAGAACACACGAAAACAACACACGTCTTGCATTGAAATTCGCAAGCTTTCTGTAAATGCGATCCACATTTCGGATAAATAAAGATAGATTTTCGTTTTCGAAAGGGAACTATTCTATGTTTGTCGTATCCATCTGAAATGTGATCTACTACACAGGGCTTGCAGAGGTTGACATGACAAATGTCACAGTAACTATGAACTATGGCGGTCTCACAAAGGTTACATCTGGTTACATCTTGAAGACTGTATTGAGGGTTCATTATTCATAGGTGTTCTACCAAGTAAAAACAAATGTCTTATCTACAATGTTTCTGTCAACATAATCAAAATGTAAAACAGCAACCTACAGTCTAACATTTAATAGTATTAATTCATAGAACGTTTATGCAATTCTAGAATACAAATAAAAAGTTAAGCTTTCTGTACAACTGAATGTGTACTAAAATGCAATACATTTTATAAATATCTAACCAGGATGCTAATAACCCGCCCTTCTCTTCTTTGTTTTAAGTTTATTGGCAGTTACGTGAAAACGAAAGTGATTGAACCTGTTGCGTTAATTTTATCATTGATTTCATACAATCCGATTGTATAACTAAGTAGGTGAATAAAGATAGCTGTATTGTTGATGTACTTGAAAATTCCAGTAAAATCAATATTTTAAATGTTTTTCACCGAACCGTTTACATATCAGAATAAACACATGTTTATTAATTTACAATTGATAAATTTACATTTATTGTTTTAATTTTGCTCAATGACATACACTGAACCTTTTCGTACATTCAATACATAACACGTACATAATAAAAATCTCTTTTTGTTGAACTGTATTTGTTCGAACATCCATACAATACACCAATTTCATATTTTATGTTTCCTTAAGAAATGTTCGTTTTTCTTGCTGCTGGTCTGTAGCCCCGGTCTGAAAAAATCGGATGGACGACCATTTTTTTTTTACATATAGACAAACTGCACCAAGTAAAGGCAAGTAAAGAGACTATATCAATAGTAAACTGTGTGAAGAATTTAATGGTTTTAATTGTTTTCACAGAATTTGCGTATAAATAAGGTTAATCAATCCAAATATAGCGCACATTTGTGTGCGCAATAAATACATAATTTTTTTAAAGGAAGGCATTGTAGCTCCCAGGTCGTCCTCCGAATTTTTTTTCAGACCGAGAAATACAGACCTGCTCTTTAAATTATTATATTTTTCTTATCAGACTCGTTCAACCATATACATGTGTTTTGTTGTGCGCAAAACTCCAAACTGTTGTAGAGACAAAGCTTCTAGATCTGGTTGAACTAGACTTGTTCATATTAGTTCGCAGTCTGTAGAAACACAAGCTTCTTTTTAAAAAGTTTTATATTTAATAATAATCATAGGCGTCGGAACCGGGGGGGGAGGGGGAGGGGGGCTAGGGGGGGGGGGCTTAGCCTCCCCACCTTTTTTTGCAAATTATACATAACCATTAGGCACATAGCATGATAGAGGGCTTATCCCCCCCCCCCCCCCTCCCACACACTTTTTCTCGGAGGAAAGATTATTGTACCAAAATTTACCTTGAAAGATTGAGAAGTTGGATTCAGAGGCATACTAGCCCCCACCCCCTCCCCTCTCCCCGGATTAGGGATTTCATGATTTGGGGAAAAATTTTTGGTAGGGAAGTTTATTTTGGAGGTTTAAGTATCCCCCCCCCCCCCCCCCTACGGATTAGGATTTCCATGATTTTGGGAATTAGCTTTTTTTCTCAATATTTCTGAGGATTAGTCTAGCCCCCCCCCCCCACCCCCCACTTTCAATTTGCTTCCGACGCCAGTGATAATTAACCGTTTTTGCAGTCCGTTAATAATATAAACTATGTTTAAACTAGAAATGTTATGAATTAAACTGATTCCAACATCGATGTATTGTCCCATTTTTATGAAATATCCTACCTTTTGAAACTTTCTGTTGATATGTAGGTGATGTCCAATTCTTGCAAGAGAAATAACTTCTACATCTAATTCTACATATTACGTCCCGTTTTCAGCCGTTTTCCTCAAGGAGAGTTATTCACATACGCTAGACCATTGATACAGTATTTTCTGAAGAATGTCAGCATTTCTTGTACCATATCCAGCTTGATTATTTGATTGTTCATGTAAATCAATCACGTCACATGAATAGTAGTTGCTTTAGAATGGACTTCCGTTAAGGTAATAGAGAATATTCTCAAATGTACTACAAATCTAAAAGATTTGCACGTTACGCTGAGCAAGACTTGTAAATAGCCATACACATTTGTTTAAATATCAGTTCATCTTCATTATCTCGATTTGGTGCCAAGTCTTTATGTTTTTCAATCAGTGTCTTTTGTTGTGCAATCGTGTTAGGGTTGGACATAATTAAATCCCCGTAGATATTAAATAATGTAAAAGATAATTAGTTTCTGGCCTGGCATCGTGTTCTAAACAAAGTTTAAGAGACCCTTTTGAAATGTGTAAATTTGCTGCATAGATATTCCCAAGCTCGTGAAGGTAAAAAAGCTCTAAAAATGGAAGGATAACTGACAACTAAACAGTGCAATTCCTGTTCTTTTTCAATAATTTAATCAATACTCGTACTTGTATTACTAAAATACGAGCTTAATTATGAGAATTTTTTCAACAAGGAACTGCTAATCATGTCAGCTTAAAAGCTCTTGTGTTTTCTGTTTAATATATGCCATTGCGTTTAACAAGTTTAAACTAATTTTTAAATGGTTTATAATATCTAGGTCTTCTTCTTAGTACATTTAACTAATAATTTCATTGCCCTTTGAATAAAAGAATGGGTTTTTTTCAAAGTGCATTTATATACGGACTTGCGCATGAAAGTTCATTGAAAGGAAAGGGGAAACAATGTCAACGCATTTAATCCTATAAGTGTACGCTAAAATTTAACAAGAATCATGTTTTTCTGATTTACTGAAGCGAGATTTGGAAGTCTTCCTTTTTTCCGCCATCTTGAAACTACATGTACCTTGACCACAGTCTTTCCGCTGGTTGAACCGCGGTTTTGTTTTCGTCAGATTAAAGCAAATTCGGTCTCAGTTTAGCCGAACTACGGCGACCGTAGTTTGTGATCAAACTTGCTCTTTATAGTTCAACATATCTGAAGACGTAGAAAGACTTGCTCGCCATCTGGCGTCAAATCATTGAATGAATCGCCGATTATTTGTTTTGCAAACGAGTGTAGCTGGTCTGTTTTGTATTTTAGTATGTTTTTTTCTTCAAAAAGTTATCGTTTTGCATTAACGTTTTTTTTCACCCTTTCTGTCGCCCTTAAGAAACATCATTTGAATTCTGATGTTTTTATGAACATCAAATGATATAAGAAAATGTGCTGCAAAAATATCTTAAGAAAACATTTAACTTTTCTTTTGTTCTTCTTATTATAGTTCTTTAAACTTCCTAATAGTTTATAACGTTTTTGGAAACTTAATAATTGAGAAGGGCTCAGTGGGATTCGAACTCTCTACTTACAGATACACAATTAGCGCTCTAACAGGCCTTAACAGTCCATTGCCCATAGACTCTCATACATGCATTTCATTCTGTAGTAAAATAAAATCTAAAATATGGTAATTACAACGACCTTCCTACCTGAAATCTTACTAGGACATTGATAGGAAATAATTGTCCCATATTTGTTAACCTTCATTATAGCTTTTATCAGTTTATGTTTATATGTTTTTACAGATAAACTAAAGATGGCTAGTATACATGTACATGTTTTTTAAAACAAAAATAATCCCTCTTTCCCATCCCCAGGGGCCAAACGAACATTCTTCCCAATAGGGCATTATATACGAAAACACACACCACTATCAAGTTATTTTGATGTATTAATTCTCATGTTTACCTGTTTAGTTATCGACCATTATTCAAAGACACTTGCATCTGGCATTTATTATCTGGCATTTATTAAAAAAGAATTTGTACACATACCGCACTTCAGTATTTCTGGCTAGCCAAACAGTACAGGTACATGTTATTGTAAACAATGACATATCACTTGATGCTGAGCAAGCAAAGGGGACTGTTATTTCATAAAATACTGTTTTCAATTGTACAATTTTGTTAAAGGATGCGACTGCAACGCTTAGTGATAAAAAGTTTGTATCATTAACGGTTGAGAATGTAGATGTTCGCTTGTTTCATTAAGCGGTAGGATTGCTGAGCTTTTGTGACACTTAATGATACAATTTTATCAGAAAATGGCGATTTATCATTAGGCGGTGACTATGTCAACTGTTAATGCAAAAATTTAAAGCTATCTCGTATCCATTTACAAGAACCCGGTAGAAAACAGGTTCAAGATTTCTTCTTTGAAATCCGCCTTCTTTCTTGTTGTGAAAGAATTTGGGTTTTGTATACTCATTTATAGATGTAATTTTTAAAGCAGAGAAATGAAATTGATATTTATCCTTCCAATGCTTTCTAAAAATAGAATACCAGAACATTATTTATAGTATGTGAACGTTTAAGAACGTTGGATCCTGCGATCAAAAGTTTTAAAGTTTTTTTCTAAAGTATTTTTTAAAATTCTACACACCTAGCTTAACCAAAATTCAAAATAAAATTTTGAGGTCTATATGCTTCATTAGGCGCTATGGTGTATGTAATATGACCTTTCTGCACTGAAACTGCAGATTGCATTTAAATCGCTTTTCCCTCTATATTTTATTATCGGAATGGACCATGGCACCAAATACAAATTTATACTATTTGAAATAAATGAAATTAAAATCATTATAAAGAAAAAAGTTTCTTCTCCTAATTTAGATTTTGACTTTTTTGCATTGATAAAACGCTAATTTTATCCAATACCAATACAACATGTAAATTAATGAAATTATTTAAAAGTCTCAAACTTTTTCTAAAAGTATGATAAACTTGTCAGAAAATTTTTAAAATTTCAGAAAATAAAACAAAAAATATCGGTTTATATTGTAAAAGAACGGGCGTACAAGGCGTTGTATATCCCTCACTTGGAGCAATGAAGAATAAAGAATTTCAATTCAAGTTAGAATAGTAATATTTGACTTGGATGCATTGTTTTCATTAAAAATTTCACGATGGAAGTAAATATTGTGATTTCATTTTATTAACACGACAGGTATATGTTTCAAAATTAAGCTGCACATCGTTTTTTGCCTTAATCTTGGACCATTTACTGTTCTTAATTGTAACATTAGGCATGAATGGGTCTTGACTCCATCCTTAAAGTACTTTTATTAAAAGAAGAAGTTTATATTGATTTTTATTATTGGTTTATTAAAATGGAGTCTAGACCCATCATGGGTCAAATTTGTGATTTTCACCAAAAAGTTTTACCTTATTAAATATATTCAAACAGTTTAATTTATTCACACGTATGTAATGTGTCAACATAGCTCACTGTGATACGCGGAGGTTCGTTGTCCATCCTTCCCCATGGAGAGGGTGTTCGAATCGTCTAGACGGCGTTTTATTTTTAATTCATTTGCTTTTAAGTAAAGCATGTTAAATCTGCTTTTTTATTGGATTATTATGAAAAAAATATCTAATACCATTTATATAATGACAACAATTACGTAATGTTCATAATCTGTACACACAATGTCGGATAAAAATAGGGCTAGCACAGATATGAGATCATGCTGTAATGCTTAGACAGCATAGAATAAAACAAAGGAGATAAGTAGCAAGTGCGTGTATTGTTGTATAATTATCATATATTTGTCAGAGAATGCAGTTCTATATTATACATGTTCTGATGCACAGTTTCAAATATAAAGATTTTTTCTATGTTCATAAGCCATCTCAAAATCCTGGGTACGGGGGGATTTGTCAGGCCTTGTACGCTCTTGTCCTTAGAGATATGGCATGAAATATGCTGATTTTAGGCCAAAAATTGGGATTCATTTTTCCTTGACTTATGAAATTTAAGTTAAATTTGCCAATATGTGTCGATAGAAATGTTGAAAAATTGTAAAATTATGTTTTTCGTAACAAAATGAAGATATCCTAATGCACGAACTATCTGGAACTTTTGTTTGCATTAAAAAAAATAAGGAAGCTAAAGTGACGGTACTCTAAAACAACTGAGTTTTGAAATATGTTCATTTTCTTCTTAAAAACCTTCCGCCACAAAATATAGTCCCATACTAAACTCTGTAAATATGTAAATTTTCCATTTCTATTTTATTTAAGATAGTTTAATTGGCATTATAAAATTTGAATTTATGGGTAGAATCAATATATGATGCATAATTTCTAGAATAGAGGTGACCCAAAAACAGAGGAACAAACCTCTTTAAGTCAACGTACTACGGTATATAAAGCTGCAGGTTTGTAGCTTCCGGTCTGAAAGAAATAGGATGGACTACGTAGTTCCGTCAGAGTGGGAGCTACAGACCTGCAGCTACGATATACACAACAAAACTCGAGAAATAACGGATAGCGAATTTACGGCTATAACGAACTTTTATTCACGTCCCTACAAAGTTTTAAGGTTAACCTACGTATTTTATTAAAATAAACATATTTCAGTCTTTGTCTGTGATAAAACTATTACTGAAACTAAGAAGAAATGGACATTTATTATGCAAATATATCAAAAATATTCCAGTGTCTCTATGTACAAAGCCAACAAAATGTATGAAATACGGAAGCGTTCTTTGAATATTATGAGTGATAATTTTGGTCGGGGCGTGATCAAATCCAATAAAACCAGAAGGGCTTTATGATAGATTTCATCACGCCCCGACAGAAATGATCACCACATAATATTCAAAGAATGGTTCCTTATTACTTATATTTATATAATTTTAAACCATCGTACGATTAATATTTAAGTATAAGTAAGCAAACCCCGCTGGCGCCTCAATGTTGAGTCATTTGAAGTTATGGGTTATATAGTACAAAATCAATAAGTAGTGTTATCACAGACAAAGGCACTGGAAAATGTAAATATTAGTTGATATAACGAATTTTGCCTTTAACTCGCTTGGCTGAGGTACGGGGATAAGATATTCCTTCGAAATAAAACCAATATCAAAGTAAACAAAATATTAGATTTATTAATTTAGATTGCATATTTCAAAACGTCTTAAAATTCTAGTGTAAACAATGACTAAAACTGACGAAGAAAACAACATGAAATAGACACACATGTACAGTTACATGTACCTTCAAATTAAAACCAACGATTATAATGAGCAAAATGAGCTTGAAGCAATCAATTTTGATCTTGAGTATCAAAAGTTGACAATTTTGTTTGTTGATTTTATTTGGTAGATACAGTCAACTAGATGGGACTGTTTAAAAACTTCGAGATATCCGAGTATTCGAGATATCGAGGGTAAAATACTTAAAAAAAGAAGTTGGGACTTACAAATCAGTTCGACATATCCATTTTATTTGAGATATCTGTGTTCGAGATATCGAAGTTAGACTGTTATTACGAAGGCACACCCATAGAGAGATAATCTCGGCATAAATATATGAGGTAACTTATTCTGAAATGACTGGAATGAATTAGACAGAACAAGTTAAAGCCCATTTCACAATTAGCGCACGAGCAGAAGCGACAAAATATTCGTGCGACCGAAAAAATTGAATATGGTTCGAAAACTGTTGCCAAAATAACCGCATGTGAAAAAATACTCGTAAAAAACTCGCACGATTCAAAGCGACCGTTGTTCGATGCAAATGCATTGAATCTTGCAATATATCTTGCGTCTATATGCGACTGTTTCACAATGAACGCGACTGTTGTAAAATATTACGATAAGATCGCACGAAAGACCAAATGATGTTGCGATTCAACGTGCGCCATTACGATAGGATGGGCGGCGGTCGTCCGAATATGCGTTTCATCGTACTAATGATCGGACGAGTAAGAGGGGATATGCCGGTATAAACCGCCCGATTCCGATGCTCTTCAATAGAAATATTTTAATGCGAGAGAAGATAACGCCCAAGAAGAAGACAAAAGCAACAGCCAAAATCAAGGTCAATTGTGGCCCGAAAAAGATATGCTTATACAGTGTATACTCTGTAAGGGGTACTGTATTAAACCGATTTATTTTCGTTCGTTTCGCTCTTTTTATCAGTTAGCAGATTGGCGAATTCCAATATCTCATTTTATATTTTTTTTACCACAATATTATTGGGGCGAATTCAATACGATGCCAAACCGTATTTGGAAGCGAAAATAACGTGGGGCGAAAATAGCCCTGCATCCAGTATATTTTAGTTGCAAAGCAAGTAAACTGAAACCGATAAATCTTGCAATGATGGTAAAACGTTGCAAGATTACACGAGACACGTTGAGCAACAGTCTCATGGTTGCACAACACACGCAAAAACAGCTGCAATTTATCTTACGTTCTCACAAATCGTGCATCGCTTTTGTGAGCAGACAAAATGTTGTAAAACATTCGTACGAATGTTTGTGCGTTGCATTGCAATAATTTGGATCGCATCTGAATAGATTGCTTGTCCACAATTTTGAGAAGAGTTAATGCGACCACAAAAAACTCATGCAACGAATGCGAGAGTTCGTGCAACGTATGCGATAGCTCGTGCGAAGCCAAAAAATATCGATCGCAAAATGTTTTATAGTGCTCGTTTGTGAAAGGGGCTTAAAATCAATATAATAAGAGATACTTGTATTTACCACTGTTCAACTTTCGTAAATGTAATGCTCACAAATGCCAGGTATATAGGTATCAAACCTTGTTAAATAAGTAATAAGAAGGGTATTGAGTTGTCCAATGAGCTTACTTAATAAAAACGATATACTAACAATTGACACTTATCTGGAATAAGATATTGGAAATTAGAATTTATATATATAAAAAAAGCATTATAACATGACACGAACAGATTATCTTGGGGAGAAGGAGTTTGTTTTAAAGATGTTCCGGCCTCAACATGCACATACGATGCATAAGGTTTTGAAGAAAAAAGAAAGAAATTCATCAACAATCAAATCCAAAAATTCTATTATTCCTCCGTGAACCATTATCTTATATAACCCCAAAGCAGTTTATATATATAATATATAAAATGAAATGAAAAGGAATTTCAATTTTATA
Source organism: Magallana angulata (assembly GCF_025612915.1). Lineage (NCBI taxonomy): Eukaryota > Metazoa > Mollusca > Bivalvia > Ostreida > Ostreidae > Magallana > Magallana angulata. The sequence continues at coordinate 56,643,426 of NC_069115.1, read as the reverse complement.
TATATATATATGATCACAATCACGTTTTTCACGGAGGAAAAATTTGAAATTTGAATGTATAAACATTGTTTTGTGAACTTATGTCTTGTACTTATGTTACAAATCTGAAAAATATGTTACTAGTATTCTATTATCAAAATATACAGTCTGATAAACATGTAATACATGTAATAGTATGTCCTCCATTATTATACATTTTCCATTGTTTATATTGTATATTTATGCTTTATTACTATTTATCTATTACTTATCTATTAATTTATAAAATGTACCTTTGACTTTTGAACTGTATATGTTGATTGACCTCAAGTACTATCTCATAGTTTGAGCGAATAAACTGAATTGAATTGTAACGATATACAATATGAACTTGTTTAGCCGATAAAATATGACATAACGACCAGGAATTAATCCATCAATTGTTAAACACCTATTTCGCACATGAAGTATCCGTCTGCCTCTGATGCATTAACAACGTGCCATCCTTGTTTGCCTGCCTGGAGTTTCATTTCTCCGGCGTGAGTGTAATTAGGTTGACCGATTTTCCACGGTTGATAAGAACCAATAGGTTTGCCATTATACCAGTACCATGTTCTGTTAAACCACTCATCAATATTGTATTCGGCGTAGGCATCAAGCCAGTAATTCGTAAAGTTAACTGCAACAGAATAAAGTGGACGGCAGGTTAACAAGTAAGTAAGATATTAATTTATATTCAATTGCAGGATTAAGCAGTGAACTAGATATTACCGTCAATTATTTGACAGCATAGTTAACCACAAGTGAGTGAAAAGACAATCATTTAACTGTATAGTTAACCAATAAATTTGATTGCAATTCTGTTTAAGGCAAAGTAGTTTACCAATACGCTTCATATCAATAACTAAACAGTAATGTTAACCAATGAGTAAAATAACATATTGGACATCATAATTAATTTGATGTGTTAGATTATAATTATAAAACAGCATGTTAACCAATGAGTTTCGTAACAATTATTACATAAGCAGGAAAGTTGTCAAGCAACATGGTAAATCATGCGTTAGATAACAATTGTAAAAAAAAATAGTTTATATGGCAGTTTGGTGACAAATATGCAACAACATTTACCAAAGAGTTAGTAATAATATTTTATCAGCACACATTGTCAACCATTGGATTAAGATTATTAAACAACAAAATTTAATTAAAGAGTTAGGTTTAAGCAACAAACAAAACAACAAATGTACAGCATCGTAAGACTATGACTGGGTGTCATTGAAGATAGACGTAAGAACAGAACAGTTCATTAAAACGTAAATGCCACAGTGAGTCAATTGTATAGATAAACAATAGTTTAACAATTAACTAAAATGGAACAGGAAGAATAATCAACCTTTTTAGCTCACCTGAGCTGAAAGCTCAAGTGAGCTTTTCTGATCACATTTTGTCTGTCGTCCGTCTGTCCGTCTGTCTGTCAGTCCGTAAACTTTTCACATTTTCAACATCTTCTCAAGAACGACTGGGCCAATTTCAACCAAACTTGACACGAATCATTCTTAGGCAAAGGGGATTCAAAGTTGTGAAAATTAAGGGCCACATCCTTTTTCAAGGGGAGATAATTAGAAATTAATGAAAAATTTTGCGAATTTTTCAAAACTCTTCTTCTAAAGAACCATAAAGCAAGGGAAGCTGAAACTTGTGTGGAAGCATTCTCAGGTAAAGTAGATTCAAAGTTGTATAAATCATGGGGTAGGGTGGGGCCACAATGGAGGGGTCGAATTTTAATTTAGGAATATATAGAGTAAATCTTTAAAAACCTTCTTCTCAGAAACTAATCAGACAGGAAAGCTGAAACTTGTGTGGAAGCATCCCCAGGTAGTGTAGATTCAAAGTTGTAAAAATCATGACCCCCGGGGGTAGTAGGCCACAATGGGGGGGGGGGTCAAAGTTTTACATAGGAATATATAGATAAATCTTTAAAAATCTTCTTCCCAGACACTAATCAGCCAGAAAAGCTGAAACTTGTGTGGAAGCATCCTCAGGTAGTGTAAATTCAGAGTTGTGAAAATCATGACCCCCGGGGGTAGGGTGGGGCCAAAATGGAGGGGTCGAAGTTTTATTTAGGAATATATAGAGTAAATCTTTAAAAATCTTCTTCTCAGAAACTAATGAGACAGGAAAGCTGAAACTTGTGTGGAAGCATCCTCAGGTAGTGTAGATTCAAAGTTGTGAAAATCATGACCCCCAGGGGTAGGGGGGGGGGCCTAAATGGGGGGTCAAAGTTTTACATAGGAATATATAGATAAATCTTTAAAAATCTTCTACTCAGATACTAATCAGCCAGAAAAGCTGAAACTTGTGTGGAAGCATCCTCAGGTAGTGTTAATTCAGAGTTGTGAAAATCATGACCCCCGGATATAGGGTGGGGCCACAATGGAGGGGTCGAAGTTTTACATCAGAATATATAGAGTAAATCTTTAGAAAAATCTTCTTCTCAGACACTTATCATCCAGAAAAGCTGAAACTTGTGTGGAAGCATCCTCAGGTAGTGTAGATTCAGAGTTGTGAAAATCATGACCCCCAGGGGTAGGGGAGGCCTAAATGGGGGCTTAAAGTTTTACATCGGAATATATAGAGTAAATCTTTAAAATCTTCTTCTCAGACACTAATCAGCCAGGAAAGCTGAAACTTGTGTGCAAGCATCCTCAGGTAGTGTAGATTCAAAGTTGTGAAAATCATGACCCTCGGATATAGGGTGGGGCCACAATGGGGGGTCAAAGTTTTACATCGGAATATATAGAGTAACTCTTTAAAATCTTCTTCTCAGAAACAAATCAGCCAGATGATTCTTTATAATTGTTAAGACTTTGGCTCCAGGACAATTCTTCGGCCTCACAAGAAGGTTCAGAGTTTGATGTAGCTTTATATCCCATGTATAAACAATTGTTAAGGATCTTTTTGAGAACTGCAATACTCAAAATGTGATATGACAATAAAATCATCCTGTTAGAAAAGGGACTAATGATTATAAACATAGGAATATCCAGGGGGAAAACGGATTTTATTTATACAGGATCTAAATGTATTATTGTACATTTTCCAGATAGTTTGTATTATTATTTTATCATACCTATTGTTTCTCAGGTGAGTGATGTGGCCCATGGGCCTCTTGTGTTATATTACTAGCAACTGACACACATAGATAGGATGAATAATGTGTTCTAGCAATTGGTTAGACTAAAACAGCGATATCAATGTATGAGGAACAAAACATCAGTACCTAGATAAGGAACCACTGCGTGCCATTCCTGCTGAGTCTCAATGATTGGCATGTCCATTTGTCTGGCGGCACACTGACTCTACAATGACACAAATATAGATATTGATAGATTGAAATGGAAACCTTGATCGAATATTTATATGGGTTAATAGAATTTGTTATGAAGATTATTATTAAATTATATTTTTCTTTTTATTTTCATATACCACCTCAGGTTTATTTAATTTTGATTTTTGAATAAGTGTATGAATGAAAGTGGTATGGAAAGAGAGTGATTAAAATATTTGAAAAAATCGTCTTCAGTTTAACAGAAATTTCATATGTTTGAATTTGAAAAATTTAGATAATTTTTTTTAATACAGGTATCAATTATGTATTAACTTTACATGTAGCCTCTAATTGCATTTCTTTAGTAATCAAATTAAGAGAATATGTTAGGAAATATTGAATATACATGACCGGAGATAATCATAATTAGTTTTTTCCCTTTAAACTAACCTTTGCTTCACTGTCGTTTACTTTGAAATCGCCAAAGAAATAACACCAAGCAGAGCCTACCAAGATATTGCCGCTTGCCTTGCAAGTTTCTGGATAAATAAAAAAGACATAAGTTGCTACCTAACGCTGTATTTAAGCACTGACCATACAGCAATTAAAATTGAATACTTATATTTACATCTACCAAGTATGATTCCTTCAATTTCTTACGGAAACTATTTGTTAATTCATAGCTCTATAAAAATGACAGGACTGAAATCTACACGCCCCGTTAATCAATTGGTCGAAAACTGCAGCGACTGAAACTGACAGGACTGAAATCAACACGCCCTGTTTATCGATTGTTCGAAACCTACAGCAACCTAAGAAAAACCACGGACTGCACGAAATACTAGTATCCTGATGATGTCACGATCAGACTCAAATTCCCATAGGAGACGATTTGGCTGATTCTTTTAGCTAACGTACTGATGTAAATTTACAGTTATTTAGTTAATTTAACTTAACTTATACAATCCATTCATTCATTTGTTAAAAGAAAGAGATAAATATAAACAATAAAATGCTTTCTTTGATAATTCATGCGGGTTATGAAGGTAACGATCATTGAAGAAAAATTACATAACTCGTTAACGAGGGTTTTGTATCTTTTTCTCAGTTTTTACAATAGCCGAATCATCTCTTAAAATATGAATAGGCAGGGGTGAATCTAGGATTTGAAGTATGAGGGGGTGCCAGTTTTAGGAAGGGGGTCTTGGGCCGCCATCGAGCCCCCAGTGGGTTAAGGTACCTCACTACACCGTGAAATAGTTTCTCAAATCAGCAGAAAATTACTTGATTATGATGGAAAGCATGATGGATAAGAAGAATATATGTCAAATAAGCGAAAAAATGTGCAATTTTAGATAAAAAATGATGTTTTAAAAAATTTCATTCAGTAAACATAAACAAAAGCCCCAGGTGGATTCGAACTCATGACCTGTGGTTCACAAGCCTGATACTTTAACCACTGAGCTATGACAATATACATCTGAATCGATTGATACAAACAGTTTAACAAAACATTTAAATCGCCATCTTGTGACGTAGTGTCTTAAAAAGTGTAAGTCTCGGTGTAGTGAAGTACCTTAATTAAGAGGGGTTCCAGGGGGCAAAGCCTCTGAAAGCTCCTGGATTCTAGAGATTTTGTAAGCTAAAAACGACGTCTTCAAATTTAGACTTTTGAAAAATTTCTTATCGTGAGTATACTTAAAAGTTAACAATTGTTTACAATTTTTAAAGGTTTGGAGATTTAAGACCTTTAACAATCCCATCAAAAACCTCCGCCTTGCAGAAATATAAAAAGACATTTCCCCTTTTTTAATGGAGGTCCAGGGTGCGAAGCCCCCGGAAGCACCTGGATTCTAGAGATTTTTTAGGGTGGAAATGACGTCTTCAAATTTGGATATTTCTTCACGTGATTGTACTTAAAATTAATAATAGTATTTATAGTTTTAAAGGTTTGTAGATTTAAGAACTGTAGATATCCCATCAAAACCATCTGCCTTGAAGAAATATAAGAAATATTTCCACTTTTATCATAATCAACATGGACGAGTCGTTAAAACACAAGCTAGTATAACCAATCATTTTAAAGTGGGTGACTGGTCACAGTTGAACCCAAAGAGATCATAACTAAAATGTAGGTAGGTTTTTTTTTTAAATTTTATCAAACTTTTTCTGCATGATTTCAAAGAATGTTTGTTTGACCCCTATAAACAACGTCCGTTCATTTTGTCCCATTTCATCATATTGGCAAGTTGTGTAAGGCTCAGAGAAAGGCACATAATCAACAGAATATCAAATGTTATTGTGGGTGTGGCCCACGGGGAATGGACTCGGGGGCTGTCCGCAGCATTCGCCACAGTTGGCGGTGACCTACAGGCTATTTCTGAAACTGAATAGGTTGTTACAGACTTGTATATGGTATTTTACACAAAGATTTTTATAATTGGCAGTAACCCACAGGTTTTTTTCTGAGACATAATAGGTCGTGAGATTCTTGTAGACGGTATTTAATACAAAGAGTTCAGTCGCAAAACTTATATGAATATTGCATACATTGTATAAAGTTACCCTTCCTCATCCACAGTAAACATAACAAAAGAACGTGCATTTAATGAATTGTTCCAAGTAATAACAAGTCATCACCAATCACCAATCCATGCGTCTGTCCACACATCTATTGGTTAGATTTATATAAGTAAACAGACATACCTAAACACTGAAAGTCAACGTCTGTCCATATTCCGTTATGTTGGCAAGTTGTGTAAGGTTCATAGAACGATACATAACCAACAGTACAAGTGTACTTATGGGTGTGGCCCACGGGGAATGGACCCGGGGGTCTGTCCTCAGCATTCGCCACAGTTGGCGGTGACCCACAGGTTTTTTCTAAAACAGAATAGGTTGTTACAGACTTGTATATGGTATTTTACACAAATATTTTTACAATTGACAGTAACCCACAGGTTTTTTTCTGAAACATAATAGGTCGTGAGATTCTTGTAGACGGTATTTAACACAAAGAGTTTAGTGGCAAAACTTTTATGAATATTGCATACATTGTATAAAGTTACCTTCCTTATCCCAAGTAAACAAAACAAAAGAACGTGCATTTAATGAATTGTTCCAATAATAACAAGTCATCACCAATCCAAGCGTCTGTCCACACATCTGTTGGTTAAATTTGAATAAGAAAACATACATACCTAAACACTGAAAGACAACGTCTGTCCATTTTCCGTTATCTTGACAAGTTGTGTACGGCTCAGAGAACGGCAAGTAATCAACAGTACATTTGTAATCATGGGTGTGGCCCACGGGAAATGGACCCGTGGGGCTGTCCTCAGCATTCGCTACAGCTGGCAGTGACCCACAGTTTTTTTCTGAAACAGAATAGGTCGTTAGAGACTTGTGTATGGTGTAATGAAAATTCCTTTGATTATGAAAATAAGGCAATCAGGGTCAATCAAATATATTCAGTCATAAGCTATTCCTTGGGTGTGGTAAAATGTCTCAAACATTTTGATGATCCTACGATGAGTCAGCAGAATTAACAAAGGGTGTAAATAGGAAGCGTGTCTGCACGTAGTTGTTAGTCTGCTGGTAGACGCAGAGGAGAGAAGACCCCTTAGAGAGCAGAGAATCAGCGATATTAGTAGGTTTATGTTTCATTTGCGGGACCCCAAAATATTGTGCGGGTGGACCATTTGAAACACTAAATCATTTTATATAGTCCAAAAGCATAGACTCAGAAATAAAATAATTTGGAAAAGGTTCAGAACAGAATCTGAAACGGGTGGTTTCAGACCATGAGCGGAGACTTGTTCAAGGATAGCTTGAGGAAAATTATACTTTATGAATCAGTCAGAAATAATCATTGTGTTTGATTCAATTTGATTAGTATTGTTGAAAAGTCATTTTATTCCAATCATTTAGAAACATCGGGAACGTTTAGGGAAAATTAATATTTGTTTGAACCCACATTGAACGTTACAAAGATATAAGAAGTGCAGGGTATTTTCTGAAATCACTATGGAGTCAATGGAAGAGATTGAAACTAGTAAATGGAATTGTATGTAGAAGATAGTCAGTGTTCGAGACAAATGACGAAATACTCCAGCAAGTTATTCCTCTTTCTGACAGAAGAACGATTTTGAGACTATGTCATGATGAAAGAAACTCGGGACATCTTGGAGTACATAAAACTTTGGCAAGAGTTAGGCAAAGGTTCTACTGGCCTGGCTTGCAACAAGACGTTAGACACATCTGTCACAGGCCGAGATATTTGTATGATGCGGAAGTATCCAAACAAGAAAAAGATAGCACCGATGCAGATAGTTCCATCAGGAATGTCCTTAAAGCGCATAGCAGTTGATATTCTCGGCGAACTTCCAGTTACGGAAAATGGCAACAGATATATTTTAGTAGTCTCAGACTACTTTACCAAGTGAACGAAGGCTTTACTCTGCCAAACATAGAGGCTAAGACCGTGGCTAAATTGATTTTAGAAGTTATTGTTAAACTTGGGACATTTAAAATAATACATTCTGACCAAGGCAGGCAATGTGAACTTTTAAGCGAAGTGTGTAAACTTTTATACATTCAGAAAACGAGAACCACGACTTACAATCCCCAGTCTGATGGGATGGTAGAAAGGTTCAACCGAACCTAAACAAGCATGCTAAGCGCATACGTACAAGAAAAACAAAGAGATTGGGACCCACATATTCCCAATTTTATGACAGCATATAGGTAAATTGATCATGAATCGACAGGTTTTACACCTAACATGTTTATGCTAGGAAGAGAAAGGTCTTTGGCATTTGATTTACAGATCGAGATGCCAGAGCCTCTAAAACAAATGAGTCCAAATGAATGGGCTTGGACTCTTAGAGTGAGAGAATAGAGAGAACTCACAGTTTTGTTCGTCAATACACAGAAGCTGCTATGAATAGACAGAAAAACTCTCATGACATGAAGATATCTTGGGAGAGATTTAAACCAGGGGACCAGGTTTTTTCTTTACTTCCCAAAAAAGAAAATAGGTCGTTCTCCAAAACTCACTTCATTTTGGCGTGGGCCATGTGAAAACCGATTCGATGTTCTATACGCTGTTAACAGTGGAAGAAAAAGGCGAAAGGCAGATCATACATTGTGATCGTTTGCGCAAAACGAGGGACTAAACCCTCAGAGGAGAGGATACTGGTTTAATTACCGAGTTGTTAGACAGTTATACTGAAACAGATGAAGAAGAGCAAGAAACTGATAAGATTGTAGAGAGTGTAGATGAACTTGTTGATTGTAACAGGCCTAAAAGAAAATGTGGTCCTCCAAATTGGTTGGAGGACTTTGAGTCCTACTAAGTTATGTAAAACTTAAGTAATAAAGCGGTTTTTTTGTTAGAAAATGCCGAATCTGAAAGTTACGAAAGCTAAAGTTAAAAGTCATTGTCCATTGTGTGAAGGAGAAGTTTTTGATAACCATTGGCCTGTACATTTGATGAGATGCACGGGAGGCAAGTTTCCTTGCAAGACGTGTGGAAAATTATTCCAGAAGAAAGAATAATTGATCAGACATAAGGAGAAATTCCATGAAAAAGAATCAGTCAAAATGACAATGGTGTTGAAAGCGATGAAGAGTGGCTTACACATGACCCAGGGGATTTGCTTGGACAAGTATCCAGTATAGGCGAAAGTTCCAGCAACGAGGGAGGCGAGTCCTGTGAAGAAAAGCGAGGGGAAGTCAAAGAGAAGTCTCAAGCAGCGTCAAATGAAGATATAAGTGTAAGTGAGAGAGAGAAGCATAGTGCAAAACCAGAGCCGTAGTCCTTTGGAAAAGGGAAGAGTTGTTGAAAAGCGTACAGAACCATCTCCAGTGTTTGCGCCAAAGAGTCAACACCAGCGGTTTCAACCCAAAGCAGCGGAGTCTGCACATCTCTCGTACAGAAGTTCAGTTCAGGCTTATGAGTGTTGCTAAAATCCATAAAATGATTTTTAATGATTATCATTAGTTGAGGGTATGCCTCTTGTTGAAATAAATATGCAATATGCAGGCCCCATGTATTAGGTACATGAGAATCAGAAGTAAAATGTGAAACCTGCGGCTATTACTGTTGTGTTGATTTTACACAGTGAAAGTGCAAGTTTAAGACGAGAGAGGGGGGGGGGGGGGGTCATAACTAGAAAATAGGTTGATACGACATTGTAAACTATACATTAAGTTTCTGACATGTGATGATGCAACATGCACACGGTACGGAAGGTCAACCCTTTGCATGGAATTCGCTGGGGGAGGTTTAAAAAGATGAAAAATCATGAAAATTAGCAAAATATGAAAGGATCAAAATCTTATAAAAACCAGCATGTTGAAAATTTTACAGGTTTTGACTAGTAATTTTCTTCTGAAATTGGTGATTGGCCTTATAAAGAGTGAATGAAAGGTATTTGTGCTGAATGGGAACTGAGAAAATTCTAGTTACAGAGTTCCGAAGACAAACATCCCCTGGCTACAATGAAATGAATAAAAAAAACTGTCCCATGCCACCATAGGCTCAGAAATAAAATAATTTGGACTAGGTTCAGAACAGAATCTGAAACGCGTGGTTTCAGACCATGAGCGGAGACTTGTTCAAGGATAGCTTGAGGAAAATTATACTTTATGAATCAGTCAGAAATAATCATTGTGTTTGATTCAATTTGATTAGTATTGTTGAAAAGTCATTTTATTCCAATCATTTAGAAACATCGGGAACGTTTAGGGAAAATTAATATTTGTTTGAACCCACATTGAACGTTACAAAGATATAAGAAGTGCAGGGTATTTTCTGAAATCACTATGGAGTCAATGGAAGAGATTGAAACTAGTAAATGGAATTGTATGTAGAAGATAGTCAGTGTTCGAGACAAATGACGAAATACTCCAGCAAGTTATTCCTCTTTCTGACAGAAGAACGATTTTGAGACTATGTCACGATGAAAGAAACTTGGGACATCTTGGAGTACATAAAACTTTGGCAAGAGTTAGGCAAAGGTTCTACTGGCCTGGCTTGCAACAAGACGTTAGACACATCTGTCACAGGCCGAGATATTTGTATGATGCGGAAGTATCCAAACAAGAAAAAGATAGCACCGATGCAGATAGTTCCATCAGGAATGTCCTTAAAGCGCATAGCAGTTGATATTCTCGGCGAACTTCCAGTTACGGAAAATGGCAACAGATATATTTTAGTAGTCTCAGACTACTTTACCAAGTGAACGAAGGCTTTACTCTGCCAAACATAGAGGCTAAGACCGTGGCTAAATTGATTTTAGAAGTTATTGTTAAACTTGGGACATTTAAAATAATACATTCTGACCAAGGCAGGCAATGTGAACTTTTAAGCGAAGTGTGTAAACTTTTATACATTCAGAAAACGAGAACCACGACTTACAATCCCCAGTCTGATGGGATGGTAGAAAGGTTCAACCGAACCTAAACAAGCATGCTAAGCGCATACGTACAAGAAAAACAAAGAGATTGGGACCCACATATTCCCAATTTTATGACAGCATATAGGTAAATTGATCATGAATCGACAGGTTTTACACCTAACATGTTTATGCTAGGAAGAGAAAGGTCTTTGGCATTTGATTTACAGATCGAGATGCCGGAGCCTCTAAAACAAATGAGTCCAAATGAATGGGCTTGGACTCTTAGAGTGAGAGAATAGAGAGAACTCACAGTTTTGTTCGTCAATACACAGAAGCTGCTATGAATAGACAGAAAAACTCTCATGACATGAAGATATCTTGGGAGAGATTTAAACCAGGGGACCAGGTTTTTTCTTTACTTCCCAAAAAAGAAAATAGGTCGTTCTCCAAAACTCACTTCATTTTGGCGTGGGCCATGTGAAAACCGATTCGATGTTCTATACGCTGTTAACAGTGGAAGAAAAAGGCGAAAGGCAGATCATACATTGTGATCGTTTGCGCAAAACGAGGGACTAAACCCTCAGAGGAGAGGATACTGGTTTAATTACCGAGTTGTTAGACAGTTATACTGAAACAGATGAAGAAGAGCAAGAAACTGATAAGATTGTAGAGAGTGTAGATGAACTTGTTGAGTGTAACAGGCCTAAAAGAAAATGTGGCCCTCCAAATTGGTTGGAGGACTTTGAGTCCTACTAAGTTATGTAAAACTAAAGTAATAAAGCGTTTTTTTTTGTTAGAAAATGCCGAATCTGAAAGTTACGAAAGCTAAAGTTAAAAGTCATTGTCCATTGTGTGAAGGAGAAGTTTTTGATAACCATTGGCCTGTACATTTGATGAGATGCACGGGAGGCAAGTTTCCTTGCAAGACGTGTGGAAAATTATTCCAGAAGAAAGAATAATTGATCAGACATAAGGAGAAATTCCATGAAAAAGAATCAGTCAAAATGACAATGGTGTTGAAAGCGATGAAGAGTGGCTTACACATGACCCAGGGGATTTGCTTGGACAAGTATCCAGTATAGGCGAAAGTTCCAGCAACGAGGGAGGCGAGTCCTGTGAAGAAAAGCGAGGGGAAGTCAAAGAGAAGTCTCAAGCAGCGTCAAATGAAGATATAAGTGTAAGTGAGAGAGAGAAGCATAGTGCAAAACCAGAGCCGTAGTCCTTTGGAAAAGGGAAGAGTTGTTGAAAAGCGTACAGAACCATCTCCAGTGTTTGCGCCAAAGAGTCAACACCAGCGGTTTCAACCCAAAGCAGCGGAGTCTGCACATCTCTCGTACAGAAGTTCAGTTCAGGCTTATGAGTGTTGCTAAAATCCATAAAATGATTTTTAATGATTATCATTAGTTGAGGGTATGCCTCTTGTTGAAATAAATATGCAATATGCAGGCCCCATGTATTAGGTACATGAGAATCAGAAGTAAAATGTGAAACCTGCGGCTATTACTGTTGTGTTGATTTTACACAGTGAAAGTGCAAGTTTAAGACGAGAGAGGGGGGGGGGGGTTCATAACTAGAAAATAGGTTGATACGACATTGTAAACTATACATTAAGTTCTGACATGTGATGATGCAACATGCACACGGTACGGAAGGTCAACCCTTTGCATGGAATTCGCTGGGGGAGGTTTAAAAAGATGAAAAATCATGAAAATTAGCAAAATATGAAAGGGTCAAAATCTTATATAAACCAGTATGTTGAAAATTTTACAGGTTTTGACTAGTAATTTTCTTCTGAAATTGGTGATTGGCCTTATAAAGAGTGAATGAAAGGTATTTGTGCTGAATGGGAACTGAGGAAATTCTAGTTACAGAGTTCCGAAGACAAACATCCCCTGGCTACAATGAAATGAATAAAAAAAACTGTCCCATGCCACCATAGGCTCAGAAATAAAATAATTTGGACTAGGTTCAGAACAGAATCTGAAACGCGTGGTTTCAGACCATGAGCGGAGACTTGTTCAAGGATAGCTTGAGGAAAATTATACTTTATGAATCAGTCAGAAATAATCATTGTGTTTGCATCAATTTGATTTGTATTAATATTTTTGAATAGTAATTTTATTTGAATCATTTAGAAGCTTAGGAAATGTTTAGGGAAAATTAATATCCGTGGTTTGAACCCACATTACACGTTACAATGGTTTTTAACACAGAAGGTCTATTCACAAAACTTTAACATGGGTTGCGCGTATAAGTAACCTAACTTTTTAAAAAAGAGAAGAAAAAAAAATTTCCGCGCACTGAACATATATTTTTTTAATCAACGTATTATTTCATGTGTAATACAAAATACTGTAATAAAAATGATTATTCTGTAAAGGAAATTGGGAGAAAAAAATATTGACAAATGTAGATTAAATTGCAAACTGAAGCCATTCATTACAGACAGGAAAACGTGCGAAGACCTTAAATAAGCATGACTTAGGTATTTTAGTGTATCCAGGGTCCTCATAGCTTACCTGAGAACACGGGGACACATGCGCCCGATACACACATGCTGTAGTTGTCACAAAAGTGGGCGTGACAGGCATCGAACACTAGCTGCTGAAACACAAACGAAATCAACTACAGTAACATAGGTAACTGTCTTTAATTTGAGCCAATTGTGCAAACACAAAAGCGCCTTAAGATGAGCATTTGATTGAGATCTGTTAAAACCAGTAATACACCACATATAACTTACGGTATATAATTGTATTTGTATTTGTGTGACAGTTGTGATTTGTCAGGACAACATCTGGTGCTTGTATGGCCTATGAAACCACCAAAACTCCCAAACATCAAATTAAAATAATAACTTACGCCAGACATAAATTATATTATATGTATCTTTATTCAAATTAATGTAACTTCTTTTAAAAATTAGAGAAAAGTTTAAAACTTGCAAAACATTTCACTAACATATTGGCATAATGTGCTATATATAGGCCTATAAAATTAATTACAATATAATATCAATAATGAATAAAACCACAATACAAAAGAAAGTTAAAACTGTGCACCTACGGCTGCATGAAAATAAAAAGATGCACAAAGTCATGCGCATTCGATCTGTACACAGTCTCGTTAAAATTCATGCAAACTTGTTTTATTTGAACATATTTTTATTGTACAAAAATTACAACAGGGATTGGACACAAGTTCAAAAACTTAGATCGCCCTCTCCCAATACAAGTATATAATACAGTAAAAATAATGTATACACAACATGTAAGGTCAACAGATCATTTGACAGTTATATATAAATTTTCAATGGTGTACAAACATCAAGTTGAACTAAATCTTTTTGTATCTTTGATATAACGATAAACTAGAGAAAATAAATGTTTGTTCTCGCTGACACTGATTGCGTTGTCGCCCCAAAGTAGGACATGAGTATTAACAATATTTAAATTTACAATATTGAAAATTTCATTAAGCATAATATTTCTGGCCTCTTTATATTTATTACAAGTGAAAAAATAATGATAATAAACTTGTTATAACAGCATGCATAAATTCCCAAAATAGAGCACACACCTGTATACGCTTTGAAATGATTTTATTTGATACGCAATATACACAATTAATAAAATATTTTGTCCATAGTTTACAAAAATCTCGAAAAAGGAATGTAAAATCATTACAATTGATTATTTTATGTGTATATGCCTATGTAATTTTCTTCAATGCCGAAAAGTGGGTAAAATATGCCAGTTTCCCGTCCCTGGTCTTCATTACCACAGCAATAGATATCAATATAATGTAATTTGATCATGGCGCCTAAATCCCTCTATTTCTTTTAATAATATCAATATGCATCTGTAGATTACCAGCTAACTGCCAATTTGATTCTGTTGATAAATTAAAGATTTAGTTCCCGTATTAATATACATCAAAGCCCTGTAGTGTGAGATAGGAAGGCCTGTGTGTTTTTAACCATTTACGTTGAAAATAAATGTACTAAAATTAAAAAGTTGAACACCAGAATACATATACATGTCTTATGGCAAAACTGGACGTTTTCCTCTTTTAAGACTATATACCGAAGAATACTGGGCCCTTATTTGTTTCATATTTATCAAATAAATCGTAAATGTTTTACACCTTTTAATATTACATTGTATGATTAACGAAAGAACATTTTTATATTGCTTTAAATTTTTTCTTAATGCTATGCCAATATATTCTTATTTTAAAAATTATTTTAAAAATCCATCGCCGCCTCGAATAAACAAGCAAATCATACTTTTCTCTTTGGCTATATGTATAGTGTACAATATCGGGAAACGATGGCCCTTACTTGTTTCAGGTTTGTCAAATAAAATTGTACATGTTTTATACCTTTTAAAATTACATTGTGTTGGGAATTTTACAAATACATGTAGTATATAAAATAATCATGCTAAGTTAAAAATTGTATCTATGTACCTAACATTTTACCTCAGGTACAATGAATGAATTGGACTTATATTTGGACTTATATTTGCTATTTTAAGAAAATAAGGACTTATGTACAAAAGCCAAATAGGCTTAATTTCAAAAAAATAGAAAAATATCTAACTCTTATTTCGAGTAAGTAATATTGTTATATCGAGTAAGACTTCGTTATGATGAATCAATATATTGTAATAATGAGTCAATTATCTCTTTTTACGAGTCATTAAAATAACCGTAGGAGTATAACTCAACATTCTAGTACATTATCTCTCCCCCTTTTATCTAAGTTCTGCTATCTATGGTTGTAAAGGTTTCTACTCACTTCTGGAAATTTCTCTTTGTCGACATGAAATGAGCCATTGGTTGTTCTTAAAAGACTGGGGTCCTGGATGGACGATTTCACGTTTAACCGGCATTCTGATCGCTCTCGGTTCAAATCCACGGAGCGACACATCGAAAGTCGGTGGCACCACTCCATGCAAACAAGAATATTGGTGGTGGAGTAAACTAAAAAAGTGTGTCCTATACCTAAAGAGGAATTTAGTTGACCGATTGTGTTCACAGTTGTGAAATCTGAGCAGCCACCACTAGAGAGATGCGGCAGACCAAGGAGGACCATTGTACAAAAAATGAGGGTCCGCATTTTTAGTAAATTATAAATGACAATGAAAGGTAACACACACCGGCCTTTCGTCAGGTGACTGCATACGACCAGCTCTGTGCACAGCTTATATCAGCAATCAGTTAATCAATTAAGCTGACATTAATTCTTAAATAGGCATTATTTACCCTAAATTTCCAACTACCGGCATATTACTTGTCGATTTCTTTGGTTTCGCTCATCCATGTCATCGCTACAGAACTATATAATGCCGAGCACACTTATTCATGGTTCACCGCATTCAGGTATTTAACTTACTCAAACAATGTTGCACTGGACGGACAGATTTGAAGAAACGCGTTTTTAACATTAATAATACGGCAATTACTGCACTGGTAGGAAATAAAAAAATGAAAAAAGGAACAAATCAGACTGAAATCACAAATATTTAAAAAAAAAAACCTCGATCATTGTAGAACGTTCTACTGTATCGTATTGTTATAATGCGCAAACCACACACTTTTGGAGATCTTGCAGTGACAGGATGGTCTTAAGAAAACGGAGTGTTTTTGTAGAAACTGATATTACAATTTAACGTTGTTTTTAAATTTTTGGATTTACTATCACTTATCTACTGTGTTGGATGGTGCGGCCGGGGTCTACAATAAGATGCAGAACATATGCACACTTCATAAGCAACAAACAACAAATGTTCGATGTGCATGAAAATGCTGGTAAATTGGAAATTCTCTCACAGAATAAACCTTCTTTAATGTTAAATTGATTGTAGTTTCCTTTATTCTCTTTCACAAACATATTACTACAATATTTAAAAGTCTGTGTAACATGGATGCATTGATCGTAACGTAACCCACCGTCTCTCTCTCTCTCTCTCTCTTTCTCTCTCTCTCTCTCCCTCTCTCTGTATATATGTCATATATAAACACCCCAGTGTATTTATCTCTTCTTTTGATAAATAAATCATGTCTTAATAATGTAGTCCATTAGTTTCAAGGATGTTGAAACAAAAATCTCTGTGGTAACAAAGTTAAGTGAACACGATCTTCAAGATCTACCAGGTGATTATGTGTGATTTACAATGTGTGAAATGACGTCTGTCTTGGAATCTTTGAAGTTACGAAATGCCTCGGCTAATAACCCTATTACAAATGAACAATTCAAGAATAAAGATGACTCTCTGAAATAAAAGAATCCTAAACCTATTTAAAATGACACGATTTTGGTCAAATTGTATTTTTCTGTTTTTATTATTAATAATGTTTTAGGAAAGCATTTAAAAGGGGCACGATTTTGCTCAAATTGTATTTTTCTGTATTTATTATTAATAATGTTTTAGAAAAGCATTTCTAATGATCAGATGAAATATGAGAGTCAGTCGTAGAGTAATAAGCAATATACAGGGCTTACAATTCTTTGTCATGTAAACAAGGCTCGTGCCCTGTTTTTTCTTTACAAAGGTTTTATATATAAAAAAAAATCTTTTTTGAATTGAATTGTCTATCTTTTTTATTTTAAATATCAATAAATAGTTCCTAACGTTTTACATAGTCAGTTTAGGTCTAAAACTGGAATTTTCACGTCAACATTCAAAATGTAAACAGAAGCTTTGTTTATATAGCAAAGAATTGCAAGCAAAATACTAAATAACTTTTAACTCAACAAATGAGACTCAACTCTTAATTGCTTATTAAAAATGCCTTACTGAAGCATTGTAAACATTAAACTCGGAAAATAATTTTTGACCAATATCGTGACCATGTCCCTTTAACGCAATTGTTTGAATCGACAAAAGCCCCACTGTATATAAAGGACGCTTGCAAAAGTGATCATTATTATTATTTATCTATTTATTTTAACTTTAAGGCATTAAGCTAACCAGTATTGTACACAAATACAATCAATTGGGAGGCACGCAGACTGCAAAGCCAGTAGGCTGCAGAGAGTCTCTGCAGAGGATGCATTCTCGCTATGAAGAACTATATGCATTTTTTACATCATATAAACAATGGTGAAATTCTTAGATATATAATATTGAAAATATATCTCTTTGATTTTGTTTGAATCTAATAAATGAATAAGTTCGAACACAGATAGTTCTTTTGACAAAATAAGTTTTGATCATTTTAATGTATATGAATTGTAAACTTGACATTTTAACACAAAGTAAAAATCCTCAATGTCGTTGTGATATCAAAAAGTATATCTTCTTTCATTTCTTGCAATGTTTTATGTCTTCCAGACTCAATTGCTAATGGATGAGATTCTAATGTATATCTTAATAAAGCCGAACATTCTATTTATGGTATACTGCATTCCACCTTCGCTAGCCAAGGGTTTTCGGTCCACTTTTTGCTCATCTTCGCTAGCCAAGGGTTTTCGGTCCACTTTGCTCCCCATAAACCATTGGCAGATTTCATTACGAAAACTCGGTGATGTGGTGGCGCTATCTAGCGAGCAACTTGAGTTCCTCCCCTTGCATATATACATTTTAATCGAAATAAACAACGGGTTATATGCACATTATGGCATTAATACAACTTGAAAACATGTTGACTACCGAATATCGGAACATAATTAACGATGCTATTAACAGTGATTAAATACGAATTAAGTTATAACCTACGGAAAGAACTTGATGTTTTATTCACAGTGTTTTGTAATGACCTGTACCGGGAGTGAAGAAGTCGCCGATTTATATTAAAGCTTTCATGCCATAAAACCAGGTATCGTTGTCGTGAATATTGCGGACAAAAGAAATTAAATAAAACATAGCTTATTGAACCTGTAAAAGCAATAACCATAAGCAGGAACGTATAATTATACTAACGGGATAAGCAACTTATACATTCGCCATGTTTACTTCCCATGCTATCACGCGAGCCTTGACAAGTTTGTAGAACTATGTTCAATCCCAGTAAAATATATAGGTTTTTTAAGCGATCTGGTTAGACCAACGTTGAAGAGGCACTGTACTCGAGAACTTGTGTCTCAACTTGTTAAAAGCACCGAATGTTTTACCAAAGATCACACTTGTGTTTTCTTTTAAAGTTTATATTTACAAGCTCTGCGATTGGATCAGCTACTCGCAGCTGCAGCCAATCATAAAACGGAGCTTGTCACCGAGTTTTCGTAATGAAATCCGCCAAGGGTTTATGGGGAGCAAAGTGGACCGAAAACCCTTGGCTAGCGAAGATGACTGCATTCAGGTATTTCATTCACTCGAACACGTTGCACTGGATGGAAAGATTTAAAGAAACACATTTTTTAAAAAAAGTAATACAACAATCACTGCAATGGTAAGGAATATATTATGAAAGAGGAACAAAAAAGACTTAAATCATGGCACAAATATTTCAAATCAAAGTACCGAAGAACTGACGGGAGTTGATTTTATCGATGTTTATTTATTTTAAAATCAATGATATGGTTTTTTTTGCATTACAAGTATGGGTAGTTTCTAATCTGTATTTGAATTATGCACAGTTTTATAATATGAATTTTTTGACTTTTTCAACACAAGAATGTTGAGAAAACCCCATATGAATCATGTAATATTTAAAGATAAAATTAATTCAATTAAACTATGTATCAGTGAGAGACTTCTGGAAAATTAATGGATCCAAGCAATATTGAACTCTAGTCTTGTTCAACCAAACGCTCGGCTGTTGTTGTTAATCTCCGACAAGCAAGAGAGACTCTCTGCTTGTCGGAGATTTACGGAGACAGCCGAGCGTCGAGTTGAACGAGACTATATTGAACTCTGGCGGAAGAATACATACGACTACAAAAAATATCTAAATTGTTCGTACCATTTAAAATCTGACTATTTTCAAAGTATTTATAAATAAGTTTACTTGAAAAACAATGTTTTAGCATACATTTTATCGAATTCATAATTTATTTTCAAGAACTATGTCTTGTCAGCGGCGATGATTTGTGCTTGGTCCAAACACTGTTTCACTTTTGGTTTGTCAGAGTAACTGCATAGGAGAGTTGATTAAAATCAACTCCCAAAAACCATCGATCATTGTAGAACGTTATAATGTGTTTTATTGTTATAATATCGCACATGCACAAACCACACACTGTAGAAGTGAGAACGTGGGTTTTAGAAAACGGTGTGTTTTTGTAGAAACCGATAATAAGATTTTACGTTGCATTTACATTCTTAGATTCACTATTACTTATCTACTTTGTTGCGTGGACCCTGAGGTCCACGCAGAAAATATATAAGCGAGGTTAAACCGGATGCTATGGGGAAAATTCAGCCTGCGCATGTGCTAGTCTGGTTCCTGTGCGTAATGGGTAGCTCAGGGAACCAGGCTAAGACACGTTTATCTGAATCGGGATCGGGATTCCGTGCCATATGCACACATAAGTTCAAAGGCGCTGTAATTGTAAAGTGGTCGGTAAACAGTACAGAAACAAAGTATTCCTTTTAAAGAAATGATTGGCATATGGTATGAACTATCAGTATTATGAAATAAGTTAATGTTATGCATCAAATAGCATAATTTGCAATGTTTTGTTGTTTTCCGAATACACATATAACTTAACTTTACATTTATAGTAGGCTAGAGAACTTACCGATTAAATTTTTTTAAGCATTTAAGTATGTGTTAATAATTATGGCACTATAAAAGTTTAAATCTCAAGAAAAATGCATCAAATTATGAAATTTTTAATTTACACAAAGCTGTAACAAAGTAGTGCGAATCGTAATGTGTGCGCAAATAGTAGAATTCACCGAATGCCTTATACTATACATGCAAACTTCATTCATAGATAGATCATAATTATTTTAGAAGTATGAATCCTTTAAATTCTGAGATAAAAAGTCAGGGCTATACATACATGTATACGTAATACAACATAAAAATTTAGTGATTAAAAGCAGAGGGCTAGAGTCGGTGGAATCTTTTATAATCTTAAGGCTTGAAATCACGTTTTCGTTGGAAACACATGCAAATGGTCCACGTATTGTAGTCCTTTTTTAAAGGACAGCAACTTGTTGGATGTATTACCGCCTGGATCTACAATAAGATGCAGAACATATGCACTCCGTATGAGAAACACACGTGTTCGATGTGCATGCAATGTAAGGCAACACAGCACTATTTCTGCAAGATAATCCGGAATCATTCAAAATTCTTTAAAGAATAAACTATTTTCTATTTTTTATTGTTTGTAGTTTCCTAAATTCTCTTTTATAAGCATTTTGCTACAAGGAATTCCGCTCACTTGAGCATGTAGGTGGTTGTAGACAATTTGGGCAGAGAAGATTTCCTCTGAAAATCTAAACGTGAGCATAGACCACGCATATCTCTTGGTACAAATGCTTGCGGTTACCATTCCTTTCTAAAGGATTGCAAACCTGACAAAAAAAGCGGACCTTTAAAGAATTCTTTTAAAACACAGTGCCAGTATTTCGCCAAGTACCGTTAATTCTACACTCGGACTCAGCAGAGAGGTGAGTAGAGCTCTTCAGTCGCAGCCAAAAATTCAACAAAGCCTTCAAGATATACAGCACATACTTAACGGTCTAGAAGAACCCCGCCCAGAAGTACAAAGCAAGATAGAAAGTCTTAAAGAGGACTAGTGAAAAAGGAGGACATTCAACAAATTGCATACTTTCACGCATAACGTAGCATATCTTCACGCAGATTTTCCAAACTGCAAGGTTTTCAGGAAAAAATTGAATTGCTTAACTGCATCCTTTATCAAATAAGAATCAATATTTCATAATCTTAAACAGAATAACGTTTCCGCCAGTTTCTCAGATTCTAGTGCCGCTTTTGACACTGCATGGAGAAATGGGATTCTATTTTAAATAAGATGGGTGGGCAGGATAGCGCAAATGGTCATTTGGTTGAGTCGTAAAATACCTTTATGCTATTTGATGTTAAAATGCAAGTTCGCATATTTTCTAAGTATATTTAGTTTGAAATATTTTAACATACGATGCAAATAAAATCAGTTGTTTAAATATTATATATGACTGTGGCAAAGAATGCACGGACTTGTATTATTTTTCTAAAACGTTTAAATGTTCAATTGTTGAGATACAAAATTATATGTTTGAAGTGTAGTGGTTCACGTTTCCACGTTTTTGTTGATTGAAACTGGTTTGAATTCCAGGTTGTTATCTTTCATTTTTTTCTATTCTTTCCTATCTTCGCAAAGTGAAGATTTCCGCTAAGTAATTCCATAATTATATTTTCATGTTAAATGATACTCGTTTTATTTGGATAAAAAAGTGTTCAATTGAAAATTCATACTATAACACTATTTATTAGCATTAAAATGCATTTTACATGCTATTTTAGGAAATTTCTAAATATTCTAGACCCGAAAATATCCTATTGATAATAGCCTATTGATGTAACTAGAATTTTTTGGAATTTATATGTCTAAGGTGTAATATCCCTCTGCTATTAAATTTACCATATATTTTTTAAATACAATTCATATTGATTTTCATCAAAGTCAATATCAATAGATTCAAATGAAACAAAGTTGAAGTGATGAAGCGCTGCTAGATTTTTCAAAAATTGATAATGTGTCTAATCATGATATGAAGAGATATTGATTAGAAAAAGCAAAATTTTACCATCGCAGCATAAAATTAAAAATATTAACTGTATATGAAAATAATATATAGTTATATACATTGCCAATTCATCTTACAAAGCATAGTGAAGCGCTGCTTTTTAGTTCAGAATAGCACTTTTTTGTTTAGGCTTGTAACAAAGATTGCTTCAATCAGCAAGCGTTATCTTTCTTTACCATAGACTATTGAAGGTTTTACATATATGTTTTACATAATAAATTGCCACGTTTTCTAATTTTCAGAAAAGGTTTTCTGTTTTTAAATTTGGATAAGATAATAGTAAAAGGATCCATGTGTTCTAGAAATGCTACAAATGTAATCCAGAACATTTTATTAAAACACAAGAATGATCTTCTAGTAATTGATATGTTCTAAAGAGGAAATGTGATATTGGTTTTTTTCAAATATTTGTTGTCCCATATCTGCTCTCTCAGAATAGAAAAGCCTTCTTCAATTTAAACATTTGAAATGTTATAAGTTTCAAACTAGTACATAAAATTTAGTTTTATTTATTTTTTTAAATTTAT
The DNA here is from genome assembly GCF_025612915.1 of Magallana angulata. NCBI lineage: Eukaryota > Metazoa > Mollusca > Bivalvia > Ostreida > Ostreidae > Magallana > Magallana angulata. Next base: position 56,620,475 of record NC_069115.1, on the reverse strand, counting down.
CCATTTGAGGAAGGGGAAGGGATATTCATGCAGATATTGTCTCATAAAGATTTGATCAATATGATTCGCTTCTAACAGTTTTTTTGTAAAGGTTTTCTTTACTTCCCCCCCCCCTGCTAAAAGTTGATGTTCAGTTCGTTCTGGTCAAATTTTCTTTTAATTTCTATATTTGAATATAAATAAATGTCGCCTTCCAACATAAATTGGGGCCCAGCACCGCCTCCCTTGTTGCTACATGCCTTAATAATTATGAGTTAACAGAAACGAAATGAGATTATTTTCTGAAGAGGTTATCTCTCCTATCAGAGGGATATTCCACCTTAAGTTGTATAGAAACTCCGAGTTTATTGAAATACCATTTACCATTTTTAAAATACATTTTGTTGATTTTTCCATTTGTTTTAGAGTTCTTATTGAGCGTTTACTTGAGCGAATATAACCACTTGTGTTTTCCTCTAAATTCACCACATACATTTTATGAACATTTTCACTACATTTAACAATATAAATCAAATACAAAATACGTTCGAGAATGTCGGGTTGTATGTCAATGGAGAGCCGATATGCATCCACCGGGCGAACTACAACTCCACGATACTTCTTGAAGCTAAACAAGGTGACTTTAGTGAAATGGAAGTCATCACGTTTATCATAATGTTTTGTTGATAAGTAACCATCAATGTCTTTTTCTAGTAAAATATCTAAATATAAAACAGATGTTTCAGACTCTGTGGTATCTTTTATTCAAGTTCACTTGGATATATCGAGTCAACGTAAGAATGGAAGTATCAATTGTTAATTGATATTACGTCATCGATATACCTCGATTTACCAGAAAGCAGCAGCGAGTGATTTCTTTTTTCCTGTACAAGTCCTTGAATAAATTCTGCTTCATATGAATAGAAAAATAGGTCTGCCTACAATAAAGCGCAATTGGTAACCAAAGGAATACCAAAGCAATCCGAACGGATTTTAACAAAATGATTTAATTTGTAATGACCAATGACAAAAATTACAAGATCAAATTTTTATCAAAAAAGCCTGGACTTTACTTTCTCGTGGGAAATAGTTGTATAAAGTGTAGAAAAGTCGTAAGCTTTGATGATATTGATTCTATTGATTTTATAAAATTGGGTGATTTTTTATTTTTTTTTCAAAAATTCATTGGAATCCAGATCCACATCTGAAGTACACCTTTTCTTGAATACACTGTTGCACAATATTCTTGAAGTTTTTCTTTTACTGCCGCTAATATTTCAGTAAGGATTAAGAAGTAAAAAAGAGGATTGGTAGAACATTTACTGGAACCCGTAATAAATCTTTGTTTGTAAGGATTTTTATGAATTTTAGGTAACCTAGTATGTAAGAAAGGTAATCCAAATTCATTTTGGTAGAAGGGAATATTGAAAATATTCAAAACTGACATATGGTTTTAAAGAATGTTCTCCTTAGAAAGTGAGCTATGAGAATTAGTTTTTGCTTTTTAATTGTAGAAATTAATCATTTTTTTTAAAATACAATTTACATATGAGCCTTACAAACAAAGACAATGTTGTTTCCTGCTTTGTCAGCAGAGCCCAGTAAATACTAATCGTGTGATACATTTTTTAAAATTGTATAATTCAGAAGTACCTTTCCTGGCAATGTTCATTTTTATGCTGATTTTAAGGACACTCGAGACGTTCCTCAATTTTATATAATTGTCCTTGATATACATGTATTATTCCTTATTTATTTACATTTGAACCTGTTAATTCCCCCCAAAAAGGTTTGGGTACATTACCAGGCTTATTTTTGCAAAACGCATTTAAATGCTTATAAATAAAGTCAAAGCATATATTTTAATTGAATATTTTATATCTAAATAAAAAGTATTATTTAACGTAAAAATATAATTATGGAATTGTTTTCCGGAAAAAAAAAAGAAAATGGAAAATAGGTCGCGTCTGATCTTAACTTTTTGTTCTTTCATTGGGCAAGTCAATATTATGATGTAATATGCTTTCATTTTAATGCATTTGTATTTTAATCTTGCAAAATATTTGTTATCAACGGATAATTTTCATGCAGATAACATGGACCTTTTGTGACAAAATATTATTTCATCTTTCTGTGTCTTTTTATTAACAATGTTGGGGCAGCCTGTGCAAGTCTGTTCATCACCAAAAGAATCAAATAAAAAATGAAGAAAACATTTCAGTTCATGTAGTCTTTTATCAAAAATATACTCTTTCCAAGCGTTCCTTTATCCCAACGCTTTGCTACATGTAACTATTCCGATATACTCATAAGCAAATTTGTTTCCAAACTGAATTCACTATAAAGAGTCTAAGATTTCTTCTTTGAAATACCAACACTATCATGTAACGTTTAAAAAATGCGGCTAAAAATAAAGAAATGTGTCTGGGAGTTTGCATTAATTTTGCATTCTTATTTATAGAAATTGTCCAAGCAAAAAAGAAAACAAGAGGCCCACGGGTCACATTGTTCACCAGAGCAACAAATGGCATGATAAAATCAGCTTGATGGAGTCATATTACACAATATCTGGAAAATGTGGTATAATACAAGTAGATCCTATACAAAAAATCGGTTTCCCCCTGGATATTCTTATATTTATAATTAAGTCCCTTTTCTAACAGGATGATTTTATAGGCACATCACATTCAGCATTGCAGTCCTCAAAAAGACTCTTATCAATTGTTTATATACAGGATATAAACCTACACCAAACTCTGAACCCCTTGTGAGGCCCAATAATCATCCAGGGGCCAAAGTTTAAACAATTTTTAAAAAATCAGCAATATATAAAAATGCTTGCACATAAGAAAAAGCATATATAATAACATTTCAGTTTTTGTGAATAATTAAAACGTTTTCCATTGTACAACTGTATCCCCAATGTGGCCCCACACTTCTCCTTAAGATTGTGATTTGAACAATTTGAATCTACACTTTCCGAAGTTGCTTTCACTAAAGTTACAGCTTTCAGCTTTTCTAGGCAAATGTTTTTTAGAAAAATATTTAAAGATATTTTTCTATATATTCTTATGTAAAAATTGGTCCTCCCCCCCCCCTTGTGACCCCATCCTATATCCGGGAATCATGATCTGAATAAACTTGAAATCTCACTACCTGACGATGCTTCCAAAAAGTTTCAGCTTTCCTGTCCAAATGGTTCTTGAGAAGATTTTTATAAAAATATATATAAATATTTAAAAAGTCGACCCCCATTGTGGCCCCACCGAACCCCCGAGGGTCATGATTTTCACAACTTTGAATTTTCACTACCTGAGAGTGCTTCCATACAAGTTGCAGATTTCCTGACATAATGGTTTCTCAGAAGATTTTTAAAGATTTACTCTATATATTCCCATGTAAAAATTCGCCCCGCCCCCCATTGTAGCCCCACCTACCCCCAAGGGTCATGATTTTCACAATTTTGAATCTAAACTACCTGATGAGACTTTTACCCAAGTTTCAGCTTTTCTGGCTGATTGCTTTCTGAGAAATTTTTTTAAAAGATTTACTCTTCATATTCCTTTGTAAAACGTCAACCCCCAATGTGGCCCCACCCTACCCCCAAAGGTCATGATTTTCACAAGTTTGAATCTACACTACCTGAGGATGCTTTGTCAAAAGTTTCAGCTATCCTGGCCTAATGGTTTGTGAGAAGAAGATTTTTGAAAATTTCTCGAAAAGTTTAAATAACTCAATTATCTCCCTTTACAAAAGGACGTGATCCTTAATTTTCATGACTTTGAATCCCCTTAGCCTAGGAGTTTGTTTGAAGTTGACCCTGTTGTTTTGGAGAAGATGTTGAAGATGTTAAAAGTGAAAACGTGAAAATATGACAGTTGAATGGCGTGTATTGGATGCTATTCTAATTCTGTTTTCTTAAAAAAATCTTAATCTTAAGGTTATTCCCATTGGAATTAATTTACATAGGATATTTTCTGTTTTTTTTATGTCCATCTACAAATGATGAAAAAGGTCATATAATTGTTTTTTGTACAAAACATGTGTTAAACAAATATAAAATCCAATGGAAGTTCCCTGTTTCTCAAAAATGATTAAAAATTTATCTCGCACATGAAATATCTATTCGCCCAATTCTTCTCATCGTCCCAACCTCGGTTTCCCGCCTGGACGTTCATTTGTTGTAACAAAAGATTGTCGGGCTGACCAGGTTTCCATGGTTGATAAGAAACTCGCTGACCATTATACCAGTACCATGTTCTGTGTGGCCAGGGAGAGTACACAGCATAAGCACCAATCCAGTAACCCCTAAAGTCAACTGTAACATATATATATATATATATATATATATATATATATATATATATATATATATATATATATATATATATATATATATATATATATATAATTTTAAAAAATTCAACAACAAAGCAAACCAGTTAATCAAGAGTTAATTAAGAGTATGGTTTTAAGTAATCAGATGATCACAATTATAGCATAGTTGATAAATGCCTTAGACAAAAATTATTGATTTAAAAGCATAGTTAATCACTGAATTAAATAATTATTTAACAACAAATTGAACTAATGTGTTAGTTATGTATCATAAACTACCAGTTTGATAGCAATATTGAAATGCATAAATAATAACTGTATTAGATGGAACTTAAAAGCAAATTTAATCGAAGAATTAGAGTTGCCAGTCAGATGTAGAACCAACAAGCAGAACAGAACAAAGGTTCAGCATTATAAGCCGATGGATGAATTTAATGGAATCAATAGCTAATCAATAAGATATAAATTAAAAGAAGTTACAAAAGTTATACAATAATCGACTGATACATGAACAGAACAGTAAATTAATTATTGAGACAAAAATGAGTGACGTAATGAGTTAAACAGGAACAGGAATAATTTACAACATTATTAACTGAATTAACAGAAGTGAAAATCCAGTTATTGAAATAGTAAAAATGGCGGGTGGTCAGGGCGGGCGGCTGCCAAAAAAGTACACCTATTATATTGATAATTCCTCCAACGATTTTTAAGATAAGAAGTTGTTATTTGCATATCAATTGTCCATACTAGTATATCAGAAATGTGCATATATTGTTGAATTTGGATTTGGATATTACATGAAAAAATACCAGCTGTACATGTTGAACGTATTTGTTATTTTTTGGCAAAATATTGCATATAGAGTACTCCACTTCTCTGATAGGCAGTGTTTGTCAATTCAGGGTTGAAAAATTGATTATTGATACTGTTGCAACCGGATACATAACAACCGGTTTGCAGTCATATTGACTGCTTTTCTATTGTTAGGACATACAGATTTCTTGTCAACTCTTAACTCTGAATGTTTCTGCTTTGTTTGATTTTAAATTGATGAACTAAAACACATAGTTGAATCGAAATTGGTCATTTAAAAACAAAATGACGATAAACTTTATCACATATATACAAATTATATACAACATGTAAATAATATAAAAAAAACAATGCTTAATACTTGAACATAGTTAAAATTTTGCCTTTAAAATCAAAGGTGATTTAAGTTTAAGGAAATCATTAAGCCAGTACCTAGATGGGGCACCACGGCATTCCATTCCTGCTGGGTATCAATTATTGGCACGACCATTCCTCTGGCTGCACACTGACTCTACAATGACGGACAAATAGATATTGACGGGTTGAAACAGAAATCTTCTTACAATAAATCAATTTTTATATCTTGTATCTATGTACTGTAATTGTCCATGAATCTATCATATTATACAGGTCAAAACAGCTGTTTTATATGCTCAACTATTTATGTCAGACAAATTGCAATAGAGAAAGTGATTACTCAACCATGTTCGCATTTTTTGAACAACGTGGAGCGCGTCTTCGAAATATTTTTCGGATGTGTTTTTTAAAACGACTCGATTCGATCGATTCACTGCCTTTAGCTGTAGATGAAAAAAATTACATTAAAGTAATTGAGTTAAATGCGGCGCATGTCTGCCCAAGAACCTTCAAGATCATTTTGCGTGGACCAGGTAGAGTGCAGTTCAGGGGAAAAAAATCATTTCACAACATTTACTTTATTCACTGACAACCTTTAAAATTGATGTTCTTTAATATTTTAATCACAGATCGCCAGTATTTTTTTCAGACACCAAACAATCATTATATGGCTTTTCCTGAAGTTTAATGCAACCAGAAGTATCAAAAACCTACCATGAATGCCAAAACGTCATCATCGACACGTCAACATGGCCGCCACATTAGGGTTACACATATTCTTTTATAATATTCATCACAGATCGCAAAAGTTGTTTTTTTTACAAACACCGTAAATTCATTCTTACGCTTGTCTTTTTTCAATAAGGCAACTCAGCTTCCGATCTCTGATAGACCCTCGAGTGCACGTGCAAGCAATTGCAATTGATAGTTGACGTCCGATTAGTACAAAATTGGATTCCAGAATATGGAATGCCTTAACAAAGAATATGTTAAACTTTCATACACCTGCAATAATTCGTTGCTAAGAAATCTTTGACGAAAATTTGATTTAAAGACAGGCAGACACAAAAGGGTAAAACAGTTTACCCTCTTCTCATTCGGAACGGAGATGTAATTATGATGAACAGTGCAATATAAATACATGCCTTGGGCGTTAGAATGTTTTGACAAGTATTTACATTTACTTGCAATGCTATATGGATTTTAATGTATATATTACACTTTATTACATTACTTTGTAGGTTTTTATTCGATGTATTTATTTTTTTTTTAATATTAAATGACAATGCTATATACTATAAACCGACATTTAATTACAGGCAAGAAAATATCGCGAGGTTTGCGACCATCGTCATCGCGAATATTTCTCGCCGCGAGTCAGTCCTTAGGTTTAAATTACAAATCGGATCTAGATCATAAGGCTTATTCGCAAACATTAAGGTAGAATAACATATCATCACAAAATGGCTGACCTCTGATCAAAACGAAATTTCGTTTTATTAGAAGAATTTTATCGACTATAACATGTCAGCTTACTCCATAGCCGAGTGAATAAAGTATCGGGTTTGTGATCCGTACATCCCGAGTTCGAATCCCGAAGGGGCTTTTGTTGTTACTTACTGAGTTGAATTTTTTAGATATTCATTTCTTATCCCCAAACTGGAAATTGTTATCTTATTTGACATATGTACAGTTTATTTCTGATTAAATCTTTCATAATTAAATGTTAATTTGATTGACTTTTTCCAGGTGTGTTATTCCACCTTAATTGTTGCGAACCAGTTTATCTTCTGTCAATTTATTTATCTTATATTATATCTTCTTATAATTTTATTTAAATGTAAGTCTATTTATCTATGACACAGAAAATAATATTGTAACGTAAAGAACATGATCACGATTGTTGTCATATTTTTTTATCGTGGAGAATGCTTAAGTAAAACATTTCTATTGTTCTACCAAAATTTGAAGGTCAGCCATAAAGTAAATGCAAGTTACAGAGCTGACAATTCTTGTTATATAAACAAGGCTCGTGTCATGTTTTTATATACATTGGTTCTGATTCCATTAAAATCTCTTTTTCAAGCTATTTTTTCTATCTACTTACTCGTTTTAAACATAAATGTACAGATAAACAACTCCTAGCGTTTGTCCCATTCATAAGTCTAAACCTGGAATTTTCTTATCAACATTCAAAATGTAATCAAGAACTTTGTTTACAAAACAAAGAATTGTAAGGTCTGTATCTTGCTTATATCTCCACCACTGACACTTAAATTTTGGATGACAACTAAAAATGCCTTATAGAGGCATTGTAAACATTAAAATCAGAAAAAAATTTGACAAAAATCGTGACCATGTTTCTTTAAGGTAATATATTATGTAATTATCGTCAGATAATTTATTACAACACATATTATTTCCTTGTTTTGCACGCTAAATCTTTCTATCACAAATATTTGTTAAACAAAAAGTCCACGCAATTAATATGTATTATGTGAAAACAATGAAGTTTTGTCTTTTTCATCAGTACCTTTGCGCCATTGTAGGTTACTTTGAAATCATTGCCGAAGAAATAACACCAGCTGCTGCCTACTATAGTATTGCCGCTTGCGATGCACTGGTCTGAAACAAAAAGTATAAACATAATATTTAATTTGATTGTATTCTCTTAAAAAGGTCCGGTTGTATAAGGTGCATGCTGTTTATATACAATTAGGATTCCTCTATCATTTATGAAAATGTTACTTGTTCTTTAAACTTTAAGAATGAAATGAAATTAAGAAAACCTAATTGATAGTATCCATGCATTTTACAAAGTTATTGCAAATTTTTCCATTAATGATATGATTGAATGAATATTCATTTTAAAATCTGAGATCAAATTAAAGATAAAATGGTTGTATCGGTGCACAGGTGGCTCGAACCCGTTTACCTCTATATTATAGCTTACCGTGTATCCAATAACCCACGCATTTCGTTGAATAACTGATAGTAATATTTATGCTAAAGTACTTATAAATTTGACACCCCCCCCCCCCCTTGTGACCCCACCTACACGTACATGAACCTCGGAGGATCACTTATTTATATATAAACTACAGCCCTGTATTCGACGATGCTTCCTACAGCTTCTCTGAACAAATGATTTTAGAAAAGGGAGCTTTATAGTTTTTAAAGCAAATTTTCTTTTGATTACTACGTAAAAGTTTAACCTTCATTGTCATCCCACAGGGAATCAGATTTGAACACAATATTTAATGTAGATTTACACTATTTGAAGATCCATACACACAAGGTTTAGCCTTCCTTGAAAAAAAAAAAAAAAAAAAAAAAAAAAATATATATATATATATATATATATATATATATATATATCTATCTATCTATCTATCTATCTATCTATCTATCTATCTATCTATCTATCTATCCATCCATCTATCTATCTATCTATCTATCTATCTATCTAGCCAACAGCTCGGTTTTCTTTTGATTAAAGATATTTTGGTCCAAGTTTGGTTAATTCTTGCCCAATAGTTTGGAAACAATTTTTAAATGTAAAAAGTTTACAAACGAACGGAGCGACTTCCTTGCGTATGTCCGCAGATGCTATCGGTAAAGTTCAAATAAATCGACATACGTATACACTCAAAGACCACGGCTGTCCATTTTCCATCATATTGGCAGGTTGTGTAAGACTCATAAAACGGCACATAACCAACAGTACAAGTGTAATTATGGGTGTGGCCCACGGGGAAGGGACCAGAGCGACTAGGCTCAGCATTCGCTACAGCTGGCGGTGATCCACAGGTTTTTTCTGTAAAAAAATAATGCTGTTATGGAACAGTATTTGATATTTTACGCAACGACCTTACTCACAAAACTTTTGTTAGTAGTACAACATACAATACTACCTTCTCATCCCAGGTAATTGTAAAAATATCCAAAATAATTATGTAAACGTGTGTTTAAAGATATGAACTAAGAAGTTGTTATTTACGTCAATTAACGTGAATATGTTTAATGAAATTAACGCGATGTTTGTGAAAATGAACTGCAAGGCAATACAATTCTCATTTTAAAACACGAACTGACAAAATATATGTGTAACCGAGCAGTCAAGGAAAATGAAGATGGTGTACTGTGTATCTGATGACTTTATTTTTATTTTGAATATAGAGGCATTGACCTACACAATAATACATTATATAAGAAAACTGACAAAATGAAAGAAAATACATTATAATTAGCTATAAGTTACCACAAATACATTATACGTTTCATAAAAAAAAATTACAGTGAGTACTGTAAAGAAAGCTAACCTTTCAACTTTACAGACACATTCCAAGTATTGTTACTTTAATTACAAAAATAACCTTTAGTATTGACAATGCAATTTAAATAAAACCAGAGACTAAACATTTACACTGATAAGTAAAACATAAATTTATAAGAAATTTACATACCATAAGATGCCACAGATATCAACTGGATGGTATTTTCTTGAAACGGTATAATGCTCTAACTTGATTAGAATTATAGGTAACTTATTTATAAACCTAGCTTCAATATAATTGGTTAATATTATGAACCAAAAAATTACAGATAGGAAGAACTCAATTTACTTGCGCAGTAAAACTTTGACTGATATAATTTTCAGATTCTATTGAACAAAACAAAAATAGAAAATACAAAACGAATAAATACACATAGACATATTACTCTACTATCAGATATGCACATTAAATCAATATGTTATTTCGTGAAAAAGACGGAAATATTTGTTTGGATTTGTTTAGACCTGATGAAAGTATACCGACCGAGGCTGATATTTCATCAGGTCTATAAAAAAAACCCTGTAATCTGTAATAGCCGATATCAAAGGCTTTACTAGTGTAAAATATACGGTTCATGATGTTTAGCTGTTGATGTCCCAATTGTGTCGGTACATTGTCGCATTTTACAAAACCTGCAGTTTGTCATGAAAGTATATTTTCAGCATTGTAGGATTTATGATTTTTTTTTTAATTTTAGAACATGTAATTGGTGAAAATACGAAAAGATAAAAAACTAGAGCAAAGCTCGTTGCAAAGCAACGAGTGGGTCTTCCGTCAATGTCGGAAGTAAAGCTGGAAGTTTCTGTAAGAAGCAGAGCTCTTAAACCAACAACAAGAGTAAAAGAAAAAAATGAAAAAAATCGAATTATTCCTGGTACGACTTAATAAAAAACGAATGATTTTAAGTACGACTTAACAAAAACCTTTCCGATTTTAAGAACGACTTAACAAAAAAAATCCGAATGTGTTTAAGTACGACTTAGCAATTATTTTTGGTACGAGTTAATTTTACTTTGAACATTACGCTATTTTTTAAACCAAGGACGCGGAAAGAAAATTTCCGGAAAAATCAATTTTCAAACCCCGATATCTCTATAATGCATCTTCCGATTTTTAAACGGATTTCAGTTTCGTATTCAGCATGACCAACTCTACAAACCTCATAAACATTTGAAATTGAAACGAAAAATTCGAAAATTCGAAAATTTAAAAACACTTCCGGTTTGGACCGGAAGTGTCGGAAACTAAATTCCAGCCTTATGTCCAAATAAAAACGATCAATGCTTCAACACAGAAAATTCCAAGTCTTTATCTTTAAGCGTTTTTGAAAAACGCCCTGGACAAAATCACTTTTTTAAAATTTAAAAATTGACGTAACGTAGAAACGGAAGTGACGTTGTACTTAAAAAATTAACATCTTTTAGGGACAGTGATTTGCCATAATCCCTGAAAGTTTTATGTAAATCCGTTGAAAACTTTTTGAGATATTAAGCTTTAAAAAAGTCAGAAAAATAAAGAAAAAGAATAATAATAATAATAATAATAAAAAGAAACAATAGAATAACAAGAGGGTCTTCCGTTGGAAACGGAAGACCCCAAAAATATAGGAGAAAACGTGTGTTCACTGCAATTGAAAAACGAATAAGAATCAAGAAGTTGGTGTTATAGTGTATTGAGGGACCTCCCGGCTTACCCAGTACAGGAATACAGCCGCCCGATACACACATGGTTTTGTTTTCACAGGAGTGAGTGCGGCAAGCATCAAACACCAACTGAAACACAAGGAAACTCGACAATAGTTAATAATAACAGAAGTTACAGGTGGACAGCTGGCTATATATATTATTGCATATCATAGTGTCTGAATACATAATATACAAAATGACAAAAGTTCTTAAAACTTACCAGCAAGATGTTTTCACATTAGATATACACATGAAAGTATTAATTGAAAACAAATATTATTTGCATACATTTACTATACACAATTAAGCAAAACTAATTAAACGGACTTATAGTAATAGGTATAGTTTTAATATTAGATATTAGATAATTGATCTAGGTGGAACAATGCATCAAACATATTAATTCTAGCAGTTCATTATTTTTACAAGTGAAAAAAGTTCAGTATTGTTCTTCATTAACGGTAAGATGTGTTTATAATATTTCTTATTTATATATTATGATTTATTAGTAATAATTATGTAAATGATTAAATAGCGCCTTAAACTTTTGTGAACATATTTGCTATACGTTTGTTTTTTAATTATCTTATTACTTTTTAGCAAGAACTACGTTTTAGGTGAATATAGAGCGGTTGTCTTTTTTAAAAACAACTGGAAATATGTTCTACATTAAACAACATATCGTACATCAATTTGTTACTCGTTTCGAGTTCTGTATCTTTTTTCGATGTAATGATCAATGATTTTTTCGATACAGGAGATATGTAACTTAAAAACGACAAGATATATAGTCAATTATCTCCCCTCTTCTTTATTTAGGCACTTCTAGTATTATCTATGCATGTATAGGTGTATTATGACAATTCTTGGTGTTACTGGGGTAAAATATATTTAGCCTATATTTACCCACATGTACTTTAAGCAAATTTAATGTAAAATATCATTATGATAGGTGTCTACTCACCTCTGGGAATTTCTCTTTGTCGACATGAATTGAGCCAATGGTTGTTCTTAAAAGGCTGGGGTCCTGGATGGACGATTTCACGTTTAACCGGCATTCTGATCGCTCTCGTTTCAAATCCACGGAGTGACACATCGAAAGTCGGTGGCACCACTCCATGCAAACAAGAAAACTAGGAGTGGAGAGTACTTTGAAAGTATGTCCGGTACCCAAAGAGGAACCCATGTGTCGGATTGTGTTCAGATTTGGTATATCTGTGCAGCCACCACTAGAGAGATGCGGCAGTCCAAGGAGGGCCAATGTACACACCGTGAGGGTCCGCATTTTTAGTAAATAATGAATAAGAAACTCTGCTTGTTTCGTCATGTGGTTCTGCAAACGGCCGGTCCCGGGTTTTAGTTATACAGAGCGTGTACTGAGTTTGTTAATTTAAACATCTTTATGGAGTTGCATCACAAGATGGTGAAGATTCCTCAGTGGGCGACTTGTCGTTTAAATTGTTTTTGTCTATTCTTTTATGAATTAAACATTTGTTTAATTAAGTAGCCCGATGGTTGAACAATAATAAGGTAATCTTTACTGTTCCGGTTTTTGCTGATAGTCCGCTTGGGAATCCAGTTCAATCTTTTTTCAGGTACGGGCGAGTGTGTTCAAACAATCAAGTCATATGTACAATCGCCACGCAACAATACTCGTTTCTCATTATTAATTTGGACATACTGGACTAAAGTATGCATCATCTTGTTAGTACAATTTGTTGGAACCATTGGAAAGAGTCAGGTTTTTGTCACCTGCATAACGTCAATAATTGAGATAGGTAAACGACGTCATAGCCGTATATAGCTATAAAATTAGGCTCATATAATCACCGTTTGTCATAATCAAGATAAAGCGTGAACATTTTTGTTTTTAAAGTGTGTTAATGTACACCGCAATTATCGTAAGTCATGTTTGATGGAGTATATCCACTTTTAACGACAATACAACTTCTTCTATGATTGAAAAGCATGCAGTTAATTCATTATTAAAATCTGTATCAGAAAGCAACCATAGCATTGCATGTTTGTATGTTGTTATTGGCAAATAAAGAAATATAATTAAAAAATCTACAATTAGAAAATTCATTTTAAATTTGGTGAAGAAAGACTGAACTTGAAATCCCAAACATCAAATTTAATTGAGAAAATATTTATGGCACAGTTTTAGGGTTATAGTTATATAATCATAAACGTATGGACATCAATCAATACTTTGTTTATTATTGTTGCAATCCGAAACACACAAAGAACAAAATACCATATAATTTAGACACGCGCCCCTGTACCACAATATCAGACAAAAGTCTTCTAAATTCTAGACTAAGTGAACTATGTTTTTTACTACAACAAAGGAGTTTTCCAAAATAATTAGTTAAACATTGAATCAACAAAGCCAAATGTCGTGATAGAAACGAGCTACTACAGACAAAAGATAAGCGGGAAAATGTGTTATTTCATACTTCATAATTTCAAAATACATTCCTCTATTACAAGTGAAAGTTTTAATTTATTCTACGTTATACCATGTTCTGGATGTGGGGAACAGTTTACTGGTCAAAGCGGGCCCTTGGACATCGAATGACCGTCCACCAACAGCAAGTTCGTGAAACAGAATACGAAAGCACGGCTGTCAGCGGACACCTCAGAAACTGTGCCAAAACATATTCCGGAACTACCCGCGTGAAGACGAGACCGTTTTAAATTATCTACTAGACAGTAGAGTTGATTAAAGCCAATAAATACCCACACAGCATAGTTAATTGATAAAAGCCAATATTTAGAAAGCATAGCTTTAAAAGTTAAAATACTGGAGGGACGGCTGGCGGCAAATTGTTCACGACCTCATTTCCGATGTTGTACTGAAGAAGCACACTTTTCTGAGAAATTATAATTCATTCATTAGTTTGTTGATCATACATGTAAACTGGTTCCTCGAGATTTTTATGAAAAAGTATGATTATAGATGAGAAATGCAAATTCTTTTCATCTCTAAAAACAAAGTTTTGGATCGTTCACGTAAGTTAAATATAGTTTATTAATTTGAATGTCAATTTATCGCTTAAAACTGCATTATTAAGCTTTACACATTGAAATTAAAATCAACTACTAGACAAAGTATCCGTTCACTAAAATTCAAGATTTTTAAACTATAAAATCACATTTGAAAAACTTATAGTTTAGAAACTATGAACTGTGGTTAGGTCACTTTTAAGAATTTGGTGTGCCATAGTTATATGCATATTGGTATTGTTTTCTTTATTAATTTTGTTAATAAATTTTCTTAAATATTTTGGAAAAGGATGAAAATACATTCAGATGAAATGGCATGTTCCAAAGACATTAATTTTGAGGCTTTTTTGTTCCATATTACCTCGAATGGCAGAATACGACACATGACCAAATACGAAATATCCTTGAAATAAGTGCACTTGTTGAAAGCTGCGTCCTTAGAAACTGATTTAACTCATGAAGTATCTCAGTACCCAGGGTTCCTCATCATCCCACCCTAGGATCGCCTGGCCTGGGCACGCATCTGCCGGAAAAGGATAATGTCTGGTTGCATATAAGCCAATGGTAGGTACGAAACAAATGGTTGCCCGTAATCCCAGTACCATTTTTAGAATATAAAGAAAATCGGTGACTATTGTAAGAATTTGACAGATAATTTTACATATGATAATAACCCGTTTGAATAAAAACTGAAAAATGAAAGAAAGAAAAACCGAATATAATACTCATTAATTACAAAGTCACATTTATCGTTATATTTGTATATTTACATTTTCCAATGTTTTTACCTGTGATATTACTACGTATCAATTTTGTACTATATAGCCCATAACTTAAAATGACGTACAATTTGCTTATTTATATTTAAATATTTAATCGTACAATGGCTTAAAATTATATAAATATAAGTAATGAAGAATCATTCTTTGAATATCATGAGGTGATAATTTCGGTCGGGGCGTGATCAAATCTATCATAAACCCTTTGGGCTTTCTTGGATTTGATCACTCCCCGACCGAAATTATCACCTCATAATTCTCAAAGAATGATTCCTTATTCCTAGGCTTATTTACTATTCGAGTACTTCAGATGGAGGAAAGTGCCAGAGTTGAAGGTAGTATAAACCTGTGTACACCGAATTAGAAGGAGTTTTATCAGCTTCAAGATAGGAAAAAAGATATGTATTTATCGGATTGAATATAATTTGTCACCGATTAAAGAATGCATTATTATCAAAAATTATATGCAGATAATTCAGGCACGTAGAATTTATTCTCTTAAGTGGAAGGGCCAGACCAGACCTACACAAACTATCTTAATAAGCAAAAATTAAAAAATAAACACTGCAAAACCTCAAACTCCTAATATGTGGTGAGGGATGGTTCATACTTTATAATTTGTTTACAATACCAAAATTCCAACAATTGTCACAAAAAGGGGAAAGGTTTGCTTATAAATATATTTGCTTATATTGCAATAACTGTATTTTTCTTTATATGAATATCTGTATAACGCTTATAATGGCCATCTTGAAATGGTGCGGTTAGGCAATCATTATATTTTTTATTGACAATATTTAAGTCACTTTCCACATTATGCGATGTAGGATGTATCATGAGCCTTTTTGTACAAAGCTTGTATACGGCGTATTGAGTTCTTTTGGGTAACCAAAAAAATCTACTCTCCGATACACAGTACCTGTGTACTTATCAATGAAATTAAATTTCAAAATTATTTTTTTTAAAGGGGGCGAAGGGGGCGGGGGCTAACTTCAATTTTAACTGCACAAACCAACTTAAAGTGATTTAACACCATTTTGTTGTTTAATCATGACAACCAAAATATATATTCATTAACAGCGCGTGAACTACTGAATATTTGTATAAGCTCATTTTGTAGTAGGTGGCTATCTTTATACATGAGTACCTGTTGTATGTTTTAAAAAATGATTAAATGTAATGAAAACTAAATAATGAATTTTTAGCTCACCTGAGCCAAAGGCTCAAGTGAGCTTTTCTGATCACAATTTGTCTGTTGTCTGTCGCTGTCGTCGTTGTCGGCGTTGTCGTCGTCGTCGTTGTAAACTTTTCACATTTTCATCTTCCTCGCAAGAACCACTGGGCAGATTTCAACCAAATTTGACACAAAGCACCACTAGGTGAAGAGGATTCAAGTTTGTTCAAATGAAGGGCCACGCCCTCTTTAAAGGAGAGATAATTGAGAATTATTGAAAATTTATTTTTCAAAAATCTTCTTCTCAAAAACTATTCGGCCTGAAAAGCTTAAACTTGTGTGGAGGCATCCTCAGGTAGTGTAGATTCAAGTTTGTTCAAATCATGGTCCCTGGGGGTAGGGTGGGGCCACAAGAGGGGGATCAAGTTTTACATAGGAATATATAGAGAAAATCTTAAAAAATCTTCTTCTCAAAAACTATCAGGCCAGAAAAGCTCAAATTAAAATGGAAGCATCGTCAGGTAGTGTAGATTCAAGTTTCTTCAAATCATAGTCCCGGGGGGTAAGGTGGGGCCACAATGGGGGGATCAAGTTTTACATAGGAATATATAGAGAAAATCTTTTAAAATCTTCTTCTCAAAAACTATCAGGCCAGAAAAGCTTAAACTTTTGTGGAGGCATCCTCAGATAGTGTAGATTCAAGTTTGTTCAAATCATGGTCCCCGGGGGTAGGGAGGGGCCACAATGGGGGGGATCAAGTTTTACATAGGAATATATAAAGAAAATCTTTAAAAATCTTCTTCTCAAAAACTATTAGGCCAGGAAAGCTCAAATTAAAATGGAAGCATCCTCAGGTAGTGTAGATTCAAATTTGTTCAAATCATGGTTCCCGGGGGTAGGGTGGGGCCACAATAGGGCGATCATGTTTTACATAGGAATATATAGAGAAAATCTTTTAAAATCTTCTTCTCAAAAACTTTAAGGCCAGAAAAGCTTAAATTAAAATGAAAGCATCCTCAGGTAGTGTAGATTTAAGTTTGTTCAAATCATGGTCTCCAGTGGTAGGGTGGGGCCACAATGGGGGGGGGATCAATTTTTACATAGGAATATATAGAGAAAATCTTTAAAAATCTTCTCAAAAACTATTTGGCCAGAAAAGCTCAAATTAAATTGGAAGCATCCTCAGGTAGTGTAGATTTAAGTTTGTTCAAATCATAGACCCTGGGGGTAGGTTGGGGCCACAATGGGGAGATCAAGTTTTACATAGGAATATATAGAGAAAATCTTTAAAAATCTTCTCAAAAACTATTAGGCCAGAAAAGCTCAAATTAAATTGGAAGCATCCTCAGGTAGTGTAGATTCAAGTTTGTTCAAATCATAGACCCTGGGGGTACGGTGGGGCCACAATGGGGAGATCAAGTTTTACATAGGAATATATAAAGAAAATCTTTAAAAATATTCTTCTCAAAAACTATTAGGCCAGGAAAGCTCAAATTAAAATGGAAGCATCCTCAGGTAGTGTAGATTCAAGTTTGTTCAAATCATGGTTCCCGGGGGTAGGGAGGGGCCACAAGAGGGGGATCAAGTTTTACATAGGAAGATATAGAGAAAATCTTTAAAAATCTTCTTCTCATAAACTATTAGACTAGAAAAGCTCAAATTAAAATGGAAGCATCCTCAGGTAGTGTAGATTCAAGTCTGTTCAAATCATGGTCTCCAGTGGTAGGGTTAGGCCACAATGGGGGGATCAAGTTTTACATAGGAATATATAGAGAAAATCTTTAAAAATCTTCCTCTCAAAAACTATGAGGCAAGAAAAGCTCAAATTAAAATGGAAGCATCCTCAGGTAGTGTAGATTCAAGTTTGTTCAAATCATGGTTCCCGGGGGTAGGGAGGGGCCACAAGAGGGGGATCAAGTTTTACATAGGAAGATATAGAGAAAATCTTTAAAAATCTTCTTCTCAAAAACTTTTAGGCCAGAAAAGCTCAAATTAAAATGGAAGCATCCTCAGGTAGTGTAGATTCAAGTTTGTTCAAATCATGGTAACCGGGGGTAGGGCGGGGCCACAAGAGGGGGATCAAGTTTTACATAGGAATATATAGAGAAAAATCTTCTTGGTATTTACCCAAAAAAAAGAGGTGGATAAAAATTGGCAGATTTTCAATTTTTTTAGCAAGATCTATTGTACTTAGTTGTCAAGATATTTTGATACTGTAATGCTAATTTGATCAGAATTATGGCAATTGTTGATCAGGTGAGCGATGTGGCCCCTGGGCCTCTTGTTTTTATATCGCTGTAGCCTGTTATGACCAGAAAATTTTGCTTTAAGGACGGAATCTTCTCGTTATCAAACATACTTCTTATGATAAGAAATTTGACACAGGGAAACAGATCATATAACCAAATGATTCTCTCAGTTTAATTTTGACCTCCTTGTTTACGCAAAAAGGTCAGGTCAAGGTCCCTTCTTCTTTCCTCAACTTAAAGGATGATAAAAATAAATGTAGTTCTTTGCAGTGTGGACATCCGTTTAAGATATGAAGATTCTATACTTCAGTAAAATGATAGAATATCAGAATTTCTATCAGCTAATATTACTAAATTGGAATAAATATTTAAACTAAAATATATATTGCTTAGCCCGCATTTCCTTTAATTTTCTTAACTTTTGAAGATATTTTGATTATTTTTTATACTTCCAATATTAAAATATTTCTGATTTTACATATCATGAAGACTTTATATAAAAATATGAATTAAAAGAAAGGCTAAAATGCTCATAAAAATGTATGTAATTTGATAGGCAAATCATATTTTAAAAACATATTCTGCAACCCAATTATCATAATTGTCATTAGTTCACATTAGTTAAAAAATCCAACATTAACGTTATTGTTTTAAAAATGCTAAAATAGACTCATTAATCTACATCAACTCTGAATTGCAAAACATGTTATATTATCCTGCACAAATATTCCGCCAAAAATATAGTCCTTCTTAGATTCTAAACATTGATTACTATTTCTATGCCAAGTTGAATGATAGTAAAAAAGAAAGAAAAAAATATACTATTATAATTTCCTTTTATCTTGATTTAACGAACAATTAATCAAATTTATGTTTTACAAGTCGAAATAAGAAAAGACTCCTTCCTAAATGCTGTATGAGCAATGATGCATGCAGTCTGCAGTCCATTATTTCTATCTTTAAAAAAATCTAAACAGAAAATGGTAAAGAGCAGTGTAATTCCTTGCTAGCAAAACATCACCCAGCCTTTTTTGTATTTTATTTGCAGTCAAAGACAAAACGGTAAACACGTTTAATACTTGTTAATGGAGAGATATCTACAATTAAAATAAAAATGTTTTGAACTAGATGGTTGAAACACTATTTTATTTTTAAAACAATAAGGCAAATGTCCCTTATATTGTCCTCTCTATCAAAAAATTAATGATAAACAATTCTATGACAGTATGCAAAACACAGTTCAAATAAATATTAATACATGTGTCACACATGTACATTCAATAACTGCACGGAATATTGAAATTTTAATTGCAAAATATTAATGTGTAATATTTTTTTTTGGGCAGTACATTTGGAATTTTATTTTAAAACATGAGTTTAACAAAGGGTTCACATCATTGTGACGTAGTAAAGTATCACCAGAGAAACATGTGTGCTCACAATATTTGAATCACTCAAAATACATAACACTCAATATAGTTCATCTACTGCACAATCAAACATGATTAGATTGGTAAAACGACATACCGCCAAAATAAATTGAAAAGTATTAGAATAGACAGATTGAAACAAGAAAAATATTAAAGAGCAACAATATAATTTTACCTGTTTACTATGAAGACTGTTGGTTAATAGGTACTTCTAAAGTAGAAACAAATCGACACAAAATACATCCATATTAAAAACCATAAACAAGTAAAAAAAAAAAAAACGATTTGTAAAATACGCTGGCCAAGATGGGTTTTTTTTTAAATTAAAAAAAAACAGGTTTCCATTTTTTCTCTCTGTTTATTAATGTAATAATTGCGACCTATTTATTTGCAGTTGAAGTAAACTGAATGTCTTTCCAAACTCGTATATTAAGCATACTGTAGTGTACATGAAAAACTTATCTTATTGGGGAAAAAAATGGTTGAACGCTGAATAACATTAAAGGGACATAAAGGGGGCTTAAAAAATAACAAATAAATAAAAAATAATAAATAAATAAATAAATAAATATGTCAACCAAACAGAAGAATCATGTTCACTAATTTTCTTTGTCGGTAAGGCAAACTGTTGTTTTATATGTCAATATGATATCCTCGCCCAAAAATGATTGTACAAATTGTACAGTAAACACAGAGAGGAGATAGCCCCGGAGAGGATCATACAGTTACGATGGATGACTTTGCGCTGTGCGTGTTCGGTATGCCATCGGAACAGAACGTTTAACATCAACCCATTGTCTGGACGGAATATAACCCCTCCTACGCACGCCAGGGCGGCGCTTGCGAAAGACAAGGTGCATACCCAAGGAGAGACGGGTCCCAGGTCAAGGTCAGTGAGATAAAACGACCTGACGCTGTAGAGAACGTAGACCGGCCCCATGAAAACCCGCAGCCGACGCATCTTGTTCTTCAGTGACAGGGGTCTTCTGATGAATTGTGTCAAAGACACTCCTAATTGGACCCCAATGGCGCGTACTGGCGAGTTGATCAGCTGTACCCCCACCGGCAGTTGATTTTCTAACTCCGATAGAAATAAAACCAGTGGGAAAGAATGACGAAATTTCATATCGCTTCGCCATTTATAGGTTGAATAACAGGCCAATATCGTCAATGTTCCAGCTATTGCCGCGTGATGTCCCCACACAAAAGTTACGATCCCTTCTACCAAAAAACACAAAAACTGCGGTATATTTTCCCTGTTAAAAGACTTTCGATAGAATGTAAGTATGGATACAGAAAAACAATAGTTCTGTAAAATATTTCGAACGACCAAAATCATTTTTAAAGTCAATCCTTTGTGAAGTCCCACAAAAAATAGACTAGACTGTTTATCTGTTATATACCATTTACAGAAAATGCAGTGTGTGCGTCTATATATGCTGTTGTGTAACGGGTTACGAAGAATTGAAAACGAAAGGTCGAAATCTATATACGCATAAAAATGTAAACACCGATTATCCAACAAGTCCTAAGGTGTCCAATCAAATGTTTTCTATAGATATCAGTGGACATTCCGGAAAATGAAGATGTTTTCGTTTGATAAAGACCACACTATATAAATAGAATAAAATCCCGGAAAAGATTTCCGATATCTATATTTAATTATGCCATAATTAATTAGGGTAAGTGCTTTTGCTTTGGATGTTATATACACACTGTATTTTTATTACGTAATTTTTGCTCTTAAAATAGATCACGTATTTTCCATATTGCAATACAGTTATGTTTTTGGACTCGAAAAGCGTACATGGCTATTTTTATTCAATATGACTTATTATCATAAGCTAAAGAAAACGAAAGAAAAAGCCAGAATATAACTAATACAGGTTTCTTCCAACCATCACACCAAAATTTTTTATGTTGTACATATTTGATGTATCATTAATTGTTAGAGGCACAAAACAACGGGATTTTGTAATGTGGCAAGACTTAGCCAAAATCCTGACAAGCAATTGAAATAAGAATTTAAAAGAACACTAACAAAAACTTATCCGCCAATCATCAAACTCCTAATCCCAATCATTTGAAAGGGGGGGTCTAAATCATGAACCATCCATTTTAATGTAAATTGGTCAATGTCCATATAATTTTGAAATGCTCCTGTAAAATTATATTTCATATAAAGTATTTAAATTATATTAAAAATGTTTGTTGCGAACCCCCCCCCCCCCCGATGATGATACGTGTGCCCGTGTTTAGCTTGACTGTATGATCATATATATAGATATAGATATAGATATATAGACGCTCCCAAATATAAATCACTGAATAAAATATTTCCTACACTCTAAAAACAGGAATAGTATAGATAGGGCTAATCATAATCTTGCTTCTCTGAGCCATGTACACTACAGCACAAATTTGATTATAACTATGAAGCGCTGTTTTGATATTTTTGAGGATTCTCAGATTTCAAAAAATAAATATTTGACATCAATAATCGAATTTTTGATATCACAAAATCGATTTATTGATAATAAAAATATAGTTCCAATTTTCTAATATCAAGAATTCGAATTCAAAAATCATTTTTTGATATCAGAAATTACCTCTAAAATATTAAAACGGTGCCCCGTATATAACTGCATAGTGATCATTATATTTATCGCCAGAACCACGGGGTTCGATAAGTGTTACGGAAATTTATTCTTTGATCTCGACGATTTTTTTATTTTCGAAGTTTTAAAAAGAAAAAGTGTTCAGTTTTTATAACCACATATGTTTGTATGCAATGAAATTGAATCTGATGAATTCTACTATACACGGAAGTATAATTTAACATGCACCGTCACGGTTGAAGATACATGTATGTATTTATAGATACATGTAAAGATGATGTATGTGTATAGAAATATATCGAAAGCCAAAATTTATAATGGCTTCAATAAAAACATCTCCACCAGATCATTGAAATAACTTGTAAGAGCAATATAGTTGCATGTTTTCAATAGTATTTTTCAAAAAGAACAAATTCTCAAAAATACTTCGCTTTGTTTAGTAAATCTGTTATAATATTTAAAATAATAATTTTACAAACAAATTAATGTACATTATGCTGAGCTTGAATTTTAATTTCTGTGTGTTTATATGGGGGGAGGGGCTTGTCAAGATATTTAGAAAGAGTCTGCCTGCCCCCCTCCCCCCCCCCCCCCCCCCAAAAAAGAAATTCTTTGGTTTTTAATTTAATACACTGTACCATTATGTTATTGGTCGGAATCGAGATTCCTTAGGTAAGAAAAGATGAATGACGATAGTAGCATGTTTTGTTTAGCTGGCTACGATGCGATCGGATTTGATCTTGATCACACTTTAGCGAAATACAAACTTGTTGATTTAATGAATGTATGGCAATATTGTTTTTAGAAATTGATAATGTTTTATCAGTTTTAGATGTGTGTTACGGATAAAGTGAGGTTTATAGGAATGGACTTACTTTCATTTTCTACTTTCTGTTTGATTGTCACCTGTTTTCAAACAAATAAGGACACTTCATACAGTACACATGTGTTCTTAAAATATTATGCAATATGTATTAAGGCCTAGATTACTTATTGTTGTGTCTGGGTTTTTAAAAACATTTACATTGCCAATTTTGTTAAATCACAATTTACTGACAGCATATCACAAACTCACTGAAGGCTCTTTAAATATTGCATTAAAGGACTCTGTTTCACGTGAAGGTTAAGGGTTCTCAACACCTTTCGAATATTCTCAAATCAATTTTCATATGAATATAATCAATCTACAATATTGGGATATTAGCATGTACAAATACAAATAAATTATTGGCACAATTAAGCACAATTATAATTGGCAAAGGTCCAACATATGCAAAATGGGGGTATATGCATGCAATTGATAACATGACGAAGAAACTCATCTTTATTTATTCATTAAAATCCGATCAATCCTATTCAGGGCTCTCTCTAATAATTGAAATAGAAGAAAGAAATTAAAAAGTATAAGGGGGACTGTGGTCTATAGCTAGCTTATAGCTTGACTGCGTTTGAAATGCAACAATAGTAATTATGTGGTTGTAGATGGGGGAATTCCCTGTCTCCCGGGTCTTATAGACAACCCTGCCTATTTCTTAACTGCTTGTATGGGTTCTGTATTCTATTAACTCATACCTGCAGTTTGTATTGTTACTATGTATAAATGATTGGATTTTTTTTTCAAATTTCAGCTTACCTATGACTCATTGTGTGAAAGTCTCATTAAAAAAGGATATAACCCCAAAATTAAAGATAAACTTGATGTACACAAAGACTTTATGTGAGTGATATGTGTTGGGTTGAATCAGGTATAGAGTTTTATCATGGAAGGGAGTTTACTTATAAATCAGTATTTTATATTACAGATGCAAAGGTTTATTTCTTGACTCCGAGAAAGGAAACATTCTTAAATTGTCTCATGATGGAAAAATCCTCAGGTAAAGCATGACACACTCTCTCTCTCTCTCTATTCATATAGCACTTTGTTTCGACAGAATTGATTGTCCAGTGGGCCAGGCCAAATTTGGTAACATATATTCTGAACTCCAGAAAACGTTTAAAAAATTGCTTGTTTTATAGTTGGTCTCAAAAGAACGACTAACAAAAAAATTAAGATATTTATTTTAATCTTTCTCTGCATCTTTTTTTTAAAAGTCCATATTTTTTGCAAACCTATTTTCTAATTAATATTTGCGCAACTTTATTTAGAAAGATAAGTTTTCAACGTATAAACCCAACTCTGAGTTCGGCGAGGGCAAACGAACAATTCTCTAAAGATGGCCTCGTGATGTATATATTTTGTGATACTCAATGTCAATATGATTATAACACTCTGACCACAGCTAGCCTCTACTATTTACTTTGCTTTAGGGGCAAAAACAAAGTAATTAGTAGGGGGTGGCTGTGGTCAGACTGATATTATAAAACGAAACATAGAACACAAGCTCATGCATCCTCCTGGATAAATATGTATTGTATTGTTTATTTGCTAAAATTCATATGAATTATAGGCAGTTGTAACATACATACATAATTATAAACATATCCATACACTTTATTTAAGCAAAAGCACATGTCACTACTAGTATAAACATTATACAATATTCTTGGGATTATCATTATTATAGGTGTAGTCATGGAACCAGGATGATGGATAAAGCTGAGATAATATCTGTGTATGGTCCAGATTTACACTGGGAACACTTTGAAGAGGCTATAGGCAATGTCAAATCTGTTGGAGGTAGGTATTCACTTCTCTTATAGAAGAATAATACAGTTTGAATGAAAACTTATGAGGGTTCAGTGCTGAATTATTTCATAGAAAATATGTTGATGATGTATTATCTCATCATTTTTCTATATATTTTATGGTTGTCTTCATTTAAACAATAAAATGCTTTCTTTGGTAATTCATTCGGGATATGAAGGTAGCAACATTGCAGGAAAAATACAACTCATGTTAGCTACCTTCATGAATCATCAAAGGAAGCATTTTTTTGTTTATATTAACATCTTTCTTTAAACCAAAAAATAAGTTGATCATGAAAGTGAGTAAAATTCACTAAATAACTGATAATGTACAGAAGTACGTTTGTCAGAAGAAATAGCTAAATCGTCTCCTGTGAGACATTGAGTCTGACATCGTCATGAATATTTTGTGCAGTCTGTGATTTCTCTTAGGCGGCTGTAGGTTTTGACCAATCTATAGTCAGTCTGGCTGTTTCTATAGAGCTATGAATATGATAACTCGCTTATTAGGCCACGCATGGAAATTTTGTTTTTTACACTAATTTCTTTGTTTTATTAAAAAATCTGCCTAATTTAAACTCAAGTTATATTTTGACTTCCAGGACACTTTAACTATAAATTTCTGTAAGAAAAAGAGGAAATAATTCTTGGTAGATGTACATGTTAATATATAAAGTTTACATCATAAACTTAGTTACATTAAAATGCAAGACAACATAAAATGTTGTCCCTAAGTTCAAAGATATTCAATAAGTTTAATGCATTATTTTGTTTCCAGATAACAGAATTGATCATGTACTATTATATAGTAAATTAGCGAGATGTACCGCTGACAGATTTCAAAACCTTTCTTTAATTTTCGGATGGATGTAAACTAAAAGAAACAATTATAAAAATTTGGCAATTGCTCTTTATATTCTCACGATTTGATGCAAAGCAGTTGAATCAAAGAATTAAGTACATACCTGCATAAAATGAGGAATCTACAGTATACAATTTCTTTGCAGAGGACATGAAGTACCGATTCTTTGAGAACTACTTTGATATTCCAGCCCTTGTTTGTTGCGCTCACATCGTTGACATCTTGGATGAAGAGGTAATTCTCATCTTTGTTCTCAAACTTTGATTAAAATGATCAAAATTAAATGCAATAAAAATAAAAAACAAAACTATCACTTATACTGTACAATGGACCGTCGTAAGTGGTGTCTTTTGTTGCACAAGCTCATGCGTTCTTCTGGGCATGGAGAGGATAAATAAGTAAGTACATTTACTGTAAAATCCATTGTGGAAAGCCAGTTTTTGTTATTTTCATCAAGGAGCTGATCCAAAAAAAAATAAAACTTAATTAAAATGCAATATCTGTCAGAAAACAAATTGTATTGACATGTCAATTTCCAAGAATTTTTGTTTTATTGAAACTAGTAATATTGAAATTATCAAATTAACAAAAATTGATGTCAATAAAACATGACATGTATTAATTAAAGCTGCTTGGTCCGATTTTACATCAAATTTTATGCACGCTTTTAAACGATGGCTATGCTTAGTATATGTATTATAATAGACATTGCAGTAGTTTTACCCGTCAATTATGCCAAATTTCAAAGAAGAAAAATACGTACAAAATTTGCTAACAAAACAAACGACATTAAAAGGTACCGCGTTATTTCGCCTCATGTTAAATTTCACCCCTGACGACGAGACGGGAACGGTTGTATTACGAATTTGACATCGCTTTAGATAAAGGTCGAAATGATCAAACAAATTACAAATAAACATGTGTACATTCTGTTAACCAATATTTCTAGAGTCTGCTTTCTTTACAATCGATGCATAGCATGCGGGTTGAATAACCCCAATCATTCGGGGGACGAAACCCTGCAGTTTCCTTTTCTAAACTTTCCCGTAATGCATTTTGGTTTGTTTTTTCGTTTGCCCAAAGAGAAATTATTTTTATTTACTTTGAATATTTCTAACTTTGACAGGATACTGATTCTGCTGGTGTAAATAGGAGAAAGTCCATAATTTTCTAAGATAAATGATTTGTATGAAAAAAATTTTGATACTGTAATTACAAAAAAATCGGACCAAGCAGCTTTAACTTTTACTTTAATTTGTACAGAATGGTGAACCTTTGAAAAAGTATGATTTTTGGAAAGATGTTAACCATTCTTTTGGAGAAAACTATATCCCCACTCAGTTTGCAAGTAAGTTCAGATACATGCATTAAAGTGAAATTTTTCCTGATATAGACATTTTCTGAAATTTCATCATGATGATAACTTTGAACACTTACGTTCTAGCTGATATCTCCATGGTAATAGATTTATATTCTAAGCATGGGCTGAAGTCATTCAGTGTTTTTTATATTGACAGAAAATGCTGGCTG
This sequence comes from Magallana angulata, assembly GCF_025612915.1. Lineage (NCBI taxonomy): Eukaryota > Metazoa > Mollusca > Bivalvia > Ostreida > Ostreidae > Magallana > Magallana angulata. Next base: position 56,592,627 of record NC_069115.1, on the reverse strand, counting down.
GTTCTTTCCCAGATTGAAAGAGAATCCCAAGACATATTTACAGCCCAGCAGTAATGGAGTCAAAGATTGGCTGAAGGAATTAAAGGGAGATAAGCGTGTTGTTTTCCTGATGACATCCTCTGCCATTGACTTTGCAGGCTTGGTCATAGAAATAGTACTTGGGTAGGAGCTTGATTTCTGATAAGTTTTATTGCTACTTTCAGTAGCTGTTGCCACTATGAAATGTGAATAAAGGCACAATTTTTATAATTCTAAAATCATTATTGTGCATGTGAAATTATTGTAGATTCTCAATCAAATATAAAAAATTGTTAGGTGTGTACGATTGCAAGTAGCACCTCTTGCAAGTTTCAAAATTTCCTTTTTTTCTAACAGTTGTAAACTACATGTATATGAAATTATAACAAAATTTTGATGCTCGCAATTTTGTATTCTTGCAATTTGACACTAAACAGCGGATTTGCAGAACAAGTAAATCAAGGAATCTAGAGTACCTATTATATACTGTAGTGTAAATATAGTGTATTATTGTTCTTAAAACTGCACTCATTGCTCACTTGAATCTTTCAGCTCAGACTGGAGAAATTACTTTGATATTTATATCACTGATGCAAAGAAACCTGGATTTTTCACTAACAACAACAAATTTAAATCAATAGGTAAACTTACCACTCATTTTTATTCATCAAAGAATCCATATTCTTTCTAAATTTTTCTGCAGTAGTCTTACCAAAGATTTGCTTTTTATCACTTACAGAAGCAGGGATACCTGGAGAGGAAGTCAATTCACTGGAACCAGGGAAAACCTACTCTGGCGGAAATTACGCAGACTTGATGAAGTTCTTGGAAAAACAAACCGGAAAATCTGATCCAAAGGTTTGAAGAAAGAAAATCTTAATGCATAACAAAACCCATGCATAGGAGTGATTCAAATTTGAACTATCTACTAATATGATAAGTATTTCTTATTTTCACAAATTCCAATTTTTTAGGTAGTGTATTTTGGGGACAGCCTATGTTCCGACAGTTTTCCAGCCAAGGTGTATGGAAACTGGGATGTTGTGCTGGTCCTTGAGGAAATGGAGGCTGAGGGTTACCATCCAGGGTCAAAGGACATCCTTGAACCCAAGCGCAAAGTCCCCAAACATGAGGTGCAAAAAAATAAAAACCAAAGAAACAAGTTTGTTTTTGTAACTTTACAAAACTAGTTATAATCACAAACAAAGCTGGGAAATCTGGTGTCTTGTTTTGATGTAAAATGTGTAAAAAAAATATCATAATACATGTACAATCGCAACAGGTAAACCTGTACATCAACCCAGAAGAGGAACAGTACATTTTGTCTGAAGGTTGGGGGTCGTTTTTCTACCACGAAGAAGAAGACCCAAAACATGATAAACATATGAACACATACTGGGGAAGGATCATCAGTCGGTACAATGCTATTGCAGTCCCTACTGTAGAATACATAGCTGGTAAGTAACCTATATAGCAGTCCCTACTGTAGAGAACGTAGCTGGTAAGTTAAATGTATAACAGTTCCTGCTGTAGAGAACATAGCTGGTAAGTTACCTATATATCAGTCCCTACTGTAGAAAACATAGCTGGTAAGTAACCTATATAGCAGTCCCTACTGTAGAGAACATAGCTGGTAAGTTACCTATTTATCAGTCCCTACTGTAGAGAACACAGCTGGTAAGTTACCTATTTATCAGTCCCTACTGTAGAGAACACAGCTGGTAAGTTACCTATATAGCAGTCTCTACTGTAGAGTACATAGCTGGTTAGATACCTATAGCATTCTCTACTGTAGAGTACATAGCTGGTAAGTTACCTATATAGCAGTCTCTACTGTAGAGTACATAGCTGGTAAGTTACCTATATAGCAGTCTCTACTGTAGAGAACATAGCTGGTTAGATACCTATAGCATTCTCTACTGTAGAGTACATAGCTGGTTAGATACCTATAGCATTCTCTACTGTAGAGTACATAGCTGGTAAGTTACCTATAACATTCTCTACCGTAGAGCTGGTTAGTTACCTATATAGCAGTCTCTACTCTAGAGTACATAGCAGGTAAGTTACCTATATAGCAGTCCTTACTGTATAGTACATAGCTGGTAAGTTTATCTATATAGTTGTCCCTATTGTAGAATACATATATAGCTGGTAAGATATCTATATAGCAATTCCTACAGTATAATACATGTAGCAGGTAAGTTACCTATATAGCAGTCCCTGCTGTAGAGTACATAGCTGGTAAGTTACCTTTATAGCAGTCTGAAGAACACAGTTTCTTCTGTTTTATGAAGCTTTTTAGAATCCAATAGAATGATCAAATTATTACAGCTCTTTACATGTAACTCGACCTATGTTAAGAGGAATCAATGTTCATGGCCATCTTTATACTATTATAATATTAATCTCCCTGAGAAAAAAGCTCGATACAACAATATAGGAAAACATTCAAATTTTGAAGCTAAATATTTGGAATGTTCCTTTCCTTAACAGTTTATAGCTACAATCATCATATAGAAAGTTTCTAGGCAGATCTAATGAATACTGTATGCATGGTTATTTTTTTTCCATGTAATTTTCGCTCTTCTACTCTTGCAAACAGTTTCACTCTGTCTTGAATTCGCCCAGACACAGTTGTGTTTTAAGAGAGATAATATTGGAAACATTGGAATTTCCCCTGTCCGCTGACAAAGAGGACGAAAGGGGCAAATAAACCCGGGCCAAATATTTTCCGGTATACAATGATTTGTTGTGCTTTCAGCCTCATTAACTGAATTGGTGACTTTATTCACAGGTATGCCTATCTTACATGTTACTCATTTAATCCTTAACTAATATGTCATTTTTTCCATAGGTATGCCTATCAACCACCAATATAAAAAATTTAACAGCTCTGAGGTGGGGAACACGGAAGGATTCTACCCAGGTAAACCTAAACCACTGCTTCCCTGAGGAACTCTCCTACTGCTGTGGTTTTATACAATGGAAGTTTATTTCAGTCATAGCACTTCCGGTGTTTGACAGTCAAGAACTGATCAGTGATAAGGAATACTTAGTATGCTGAACTGTAAAATAGATGCTGTAAACTCCTATAAACCAGCCTTCATGGTTGTTAGAGTAATCAAACAATATCAAATAAACAGGAATCAGTAAAAAAAAATGTCAGCCTGTGTGTTGTTATTGGTCACTTGTTGACTGATGCAAGTTTATAAAACCTCTACTTGTGTGCAAGAGTTATCTTCCTTTGTTCTCTCTCCAGAGGTTTAAATGAAATATGAGATGGTGATGTGTAAGAACGTGTGTAAACAGACAAACTGCAAATTTGGTCAACTATTTTTCTTTTAGAAATGTTCCACTAATTATCTTTATTTATACTAATTTAAAACATTTTGTCATTGACTGATGCTCAAAGAAACATTCCTACCTGTTATTCTTTTTTTGTTCTACATGTACTTTTATTCTCGCTTCAAATATTTTGTCTTTAAATTGCGTTATTTGGTCTTTAAATTACGTGTTGTAGCTAAAACATATAAATGTATGGCTTAAATACGTGCACAGCTAACTCTGCGATTTGGTCTTTAAACAACGCATGCAATATTTGATCTTTGAGTAAATCATACTGTTGAAATCGGCACATGCACATGTATTTGGTCTTTGAATAACACACACAGCTAAATATGCTGTTTAATTAATCCACTGTTTGGTCTTTGAATGACGTGTCGAGTTAGAAATCTGCTATTTTTGTCTTTCAATGACGCTTTTCAGCATTCTGCCATTTAGTCTTCGAATGACGCGCATGTAGCTGTCATGTTGTAAATTTGAATTTACCGGGTGGCAGTAAATACAAAATTGGTTGTCATGTTGTAAATTTTGTATTTACTGCCACCCGGTAAATTCAAAATTTACAACATGATATAGCTATGAATCATCAGCTATTTAGTCTTCGAATGACGCTGATATAGCTATAAATCCGCTTTTTTGGATTTTGAATGACGCGTTGCAGCTATAAACCTATTTAAAATTTGCCTTTTGAATAACGCTCACACTTACATTGTAGAATGGCGAACACAGCTATTTCCACTATGGTTGGTTCTTGGGTAGCACTCGTTACTACCCGTTTGGTCCAGTTCCAAAAAAAATTTACTTGAATTTTGTCTTTGAATCGGTATAATGGATCATAATTCAAAATACAATTAGCATTTAACATTCACATGTAATCTTTAGACAAGGAAGGTAAAATTGTAGCTAACGGTTTCACGGTAATATTTAGCAAAGTTTTGTATCATTTTGAAAACACGTCGTATTTCCTTAAGTCTAGAGAAAATAATGAAAGAAAGGGTGTTTGAAAGGAGGGGGAGGGGGTCATCTATGTAAAAATGATCGCAGCATATTGCATTATAAATAATTAGGCTAACTGAAATTGTATTAAAAACAAAAAACTGGTTTCGTTTTGATATTTAAGAGTGTGAGAAAAAGAATAGCATAAAAATAGTATAATACTAAAGTTAGTGAAAAGGAAATAAAAACAAGGAAAAAGATGCGAGTCATGATCACTCAAATAGACGTGCATTGTGAGGTTTTCAGCACAGCTTGGGCGTAATTGAATCGTTTTTAGTTTAAGATCGATCTATATTGATGGAGGAGTTTGTAAACAATACAACCAACCAAGTTAAAAAATGCACCATATTAAAAGTATAATTAATCGAGTAATTTTCACGCATTTTAATGAACTTTAATGAAAACGGTGAATTTAGGTGAGTAATTTAAGATACATGTAAAATGCGACCAATGGTTTAGCTATAAAGTCATATAGATCTAGCTTCAAGTTTGCACTTTTAAGATTTACCATTGAATGTCAAACATTGATTTCTTTGTCATTTCAGTTCAGGTCTGGACAAGTAATCAAAGTTTTTATAAAAATTTTGCCTTTTGGGGAGACGTGCAGTTTCCTCTGGATGTGTCCTTGAAATGTCTTCCCATTATCGTGAACATTGAAAGGAGATTACATTGAGCTGTCCTGTGTGATATTTTATGAATATGATGATATGAATATTTTATTAGGGTTTTCCGTTTTTCAACGGAAAACCCTTCTGTTATTCTACTGTTTCTTATTATTATTTTTTTTTTTTCCCGCAAATTTTGTGCACGAGATTTCTCGAACATTTTTTGTCTGATTGCTATGAAACTTTCAGGGTATGTAGATGATATTAATATCTCTAGAAGTTTTTTTCAAATTTTTAAAATTCACTTCCGGTTATGAGTTATTGCCCTTTAATTGAAAATTGGGGGGTCTTTTGTCCAGAGTTGATCTCGGGAACTACAGATGATAGATGCATGAAATTTGGCGAAATTGTCGGTAACATTTTATAATTTTGCTGGCATGAAAATTTTGGTAATTTCTTTGTTAGTTTTTGAGCTATTTGTCGCCAAAGTTTAAGATTTTTTCGGGGCTGAAATTTTGTTGCTTTTTGTATTATAACCTTTAAACTAAAAATATTTTGTTAATACATATAGAACAAAAGTTGTTTAGAATAACGAGAGCTTTCATTTAAAATTAAGAAAAAAGGGCTGGCCCCTATAATTAGGGGTCAGCAGCTCATACACGTATTTTTCTGATAGCAAAAATTGTTATCATTTTATGAAAAAAAATTAATTTAGTTATTGTTAATATATTAAATAATGTCATTTGGTATCAAATTAAACAAGATCTGTCCTATATTTGTTTTCAAATTTCATAAAACAAATATGTGAGAATCGTACATGAACGAGTTAATATGTCTACATAGACACACAAGCGAACAAATGCCACATTAAGGCCCAGGCATTTACTGCATTACGTTGTGTTGCGTCTTAGATAAATTGTTGTGATTCAATTTCATTTTTTTCATCTATATCATTTATGAATTCAATGAACACACATTATTTATAAACGTTCTATGTGCAACTATTTGTCGGGGCGCCCCTGTTTGTGAACCCCGCGCGCGCGCGCCGAATGTAAACAGTAACGAACGGCATTGTAGAAAAGAGAGAGCCGTAATGCAGAAGAAAAGTTGTGTATTCTTTCGGTGTACACATGCATTTTCAATTTGCTGTGAAACATATGAACATGCACAGGGAACAATACTACATATTTGTTTAAGGAGGATATTTTTCTCGTGTGAATCGTTTACGAGGAAATTCTGACAGCCACACTTCGAGTCTTGGTAAAATGGGTAGGCAAACCCGGGCCGGGGCAAAATAAAAGCCGGGGCAGATCGATATTTTTCAATTTTCTTTCTTAATACTCAACCAATCTCATTGAAATTTTCAGGACATGTCAACAATCAGTATAAATGTATTCGCTGTAAATATTTATGCAAAACAATGTATATTAAGAAATTTGTCGACGATTGTTGATTTTCAAGTTGGTAAAATGGGTAGGCAAACCCGGGTCGACATTTTATTGATCCGGTTTTAGTGACCCGGTTTTTCTTAAAAACTGTTATCAATCGAAGAATAATTATTTTCCGTTCAATAAATTCCTATCTCTTATTAGTATTTCATTTGTTTTACCGGAATTAAACGTGAAATGTTCAGTTATTTCTTAAATAAGTCTACAAAACCGTAAAATGTCGACCCGGGTTTGCCTACCCATTTTACCAACTTGAAAATCACAATTGTCGATAAATTTCTTAATATACAATGTTGTGCAGAAATATTTACAGCGAATACAGTTATATCGATTGTGAACATATTCTGAAAATTTCAATGAGATTGGTTGGGTATTAAGAAAGAAAATTGAAAAATATCGATCTGCCCCGGCTTTTATTTTGCCCCGGCCCGGGTTTGCCTACCCATTTTACCAAGACTCCCACACTTCTGTCGACGATCAGCCGTTGATAAGCTACGAGTAATAAAGGAGAAAAGATGGACATTAAAGTGTGTGATTTATGTGGATGTTACTGAAGAAGGTGAGGCTTTTACTACTTTTAAAGTTTCTTGTTAACTGGTTAAAATTTAGTATATAGTATAGATGTACATGTAAGTACGTGCACACTGTTAGATGTTTTTGTTATGGTGTGGGTGTTTGTTTAATAACGTGTAATTTTTACATGTTTCATGGGTGTTTAGACTCGCTCGAGGTTCATGGGGGACTGGAAAGGGTAACTGAATTTATCTATTTAAAAAAATAACAGATTGTGAATTTTCAACTCAAAATTCAAAGCAGGGTCTAATTAGAAACATATCATATATTCTTGTGCAGAGGACTCCAAATGTAGTCATGAATACCCTGTAGACATAACTTCAAGTAAATAAAATTGTATACTTCAGACTTCAGAGTTAAAACATGACTTTAATATCTTTATGATGCCGATCATTGTATCATTAAAGAGGTTTAGCAGACCAACGGGTACCCGGTACATGTACTTGTACATGTAGGTTACAAGTTAGAACTATGCCTACCATTCTACCAGTTCACATAATTTTTCTTGTTTAGCAATAATGATGTGTACTTAAATTGTCCTTGTTAATGTTTTAAATGTAATTTTTTATTCCCTTTTTTTAATCTGACTACTGGCAGTACTGGCGTGCGAGCAGTTCTCGCCGAGGACCATTTCCCGCTGGTGCACTGTTACATCATATTTTTGTATATAATTTTATGTGTTGATAAAATGACGTAACAATGCACTGGTGAGAAATGGTACTCGGCGATAACTGATCGCACGCCAATATTGATTAATTACAGACAAAAACTGAAGGTTGCGAGTGTTATTTTTAATTGAACAACATTGTTTAAAATAATTCTTTATATATGTGACGATCAGACCGGTTTGAATACCAGTGCCAGATAGCTCAGTTGGTAGAGCACCTGAATAGAGATTCAGGGGGCCCAGGTTCAAATCCCTTCATTATTTCTCCCATCCTGTTACAATATTGGTGTTGTGACCAACCCCTGGAACTAACAGGTTAACTCGATCCTGCCAGGGATGATCTTCGAGGGTGAAGATCATTTAAGGGGGAGGAATGTGACGGTCAGACTGGTTTGAATACCGGTGCCAGATACATGTAGCTCAGTTGGTAGAGCACTTGACTAGAGATTCAGAGGGCCAGGTTCGAATCCCACTTTGTTCTGTCGTTATTTCTCCCATCTTTTACATATACATGTATATCAGATATATGACAGATGATTAAGGTCATCACATGTTTTGCAAGATGCAATAAGTGTTAAAAACCTTTACTTTACAACAGAATACATTTAAGTGAATATTTATGTTTCTAGCTTGTTATTATTTGGTGTGGTTTTCTTGACAGTGTCGCATAAACAATTTACCCGCTCCTAAAACACAAACTTTCTTTTTGTGGATTCAGCTTACCGCTGATTGGCTGCTGTTGCAGCAGACAAATAAGATATGCACGCACAAAACACAATGAACTTATCAGAGAATGAGTTGAGTTTATTTAAACTGTTGGAATTTGGGTATTTTTTTTTAAAATGTATACTTGTGACAAAACATATATGTGGTACATACAGCTGTAGCTTTATGAAGAAAATTTTGGTTAGACCATATATACCTATCATGCAAGTAAATGATATTTACAAAAAACTTGCAATTTATGGTGCACGAAATATACGCTAGTTTTATAAAGATTGACATACATGTAATGTACCACATTCTTTGAAAAATAATCTATTAAAAATTCTTCATTAAGTTTACTCATACATGTTTTATGCTTATTACACGTAGTATTATTTTTAAAACATGTAATTTATAAGAAAATAAACAAAAACCCTCGCTAAATTTATTTGCAAACAAAAAATACACAGTAGAATTGATAAAAAATGGTATACCAGAAGCTAATACCAGTACATGTACTTTGACGCTGTTCGGTGGGTAATATTTGTTTGTAATTTACGAATTGAAATATTGACTGTTGCACTACAAGTACAGTAATAAACTCTCTCTCTCTCAAACTCTCTCTCTTTCTCAATTTGATAAGTGTTTATACCTATGAAAATTTTTTAATATTATATTATGACTTGATATGCAAATTTTTGATCTTGTACTGCCTAAATGTTATGTCATGTATTGGGATATGTCATACTTATTACACTGCATGGTCAGTGTATTTTTTACAGAAATACTATGCATATGTTAATGTAAACACAGCTATTACTAGTACATGTATGTAAACACAGCTAATTATTTTTTTTATTTATTTCAGCTCAAAACAGACTCTTGTTACCACATGGCTTTTACCGGTACCTGTTGATTCTTGTGGGTCAGCTCCTGAGATTAACCTGTCACCTCTATCCACATGCATATTCCTTGTGTTCTACAGACTATTTACTGGTAATTCAAATTAAATCCGATAATGCATGAACAATAATGGAACTTGAAGAAAGCATCATGCCATGTTGTGGTTTGTGTTTGATAAGAAATTATGAAAACAAAATTAAGGCTGTTTAAAGAAATTCATAATTGCTGTGAAAATTTGTTTTTCAATAAAAGTATACAATTATGTTTCCTTTATTTTTTATTTCATAAAGATATTTAGATGTGTTTACATAATTGAAACCCCCCCCCCCCTCTATTTAATTGTCTGCATTAAGATTACATGTAGGATATGTAAATGTACATTTGACTTTGAAATAACATCTGCTATGATAATTACTTTTGAAATGAACAAGAAACAACCTATTTCTACCTTTCTAAGGTATATATGCATAAAAAAAGTAGAAAAACATGTCAAATTTGAACATTTTTCATTGAAATCAACTCTGTCTCCAGCTACCTGGGTGTGTTTGAATTTAATTCTAATTTAAGGCAGATGTCTAACTTGTAGGTTGTAACTTACTGTTTTAGCATGGTTAGAAGAAGACTAGAAATCAGAATAGATTAGATATTCACTAAATATGATTGTTAGCTTACTTTTTTCATGAAAACAAGAAATCACAAGCAGGACAGCTGTCTATTTGTTAATTAAAATGGTACAAATCATACAATAAACAAATAAAGATCACATTTTAGAATCATTGATGATTGTTTTCAAATATGTGTGAGAAATGACTCAAGGAAATTGCCACATGTTTCATAAAATTAGGTAAAACATTTCAAACCATGACTTTTTATGAAAATCAAAAGATTGGGGGGTGGGGGGTATACATGTAAGGGTATTTCTAAGTGATGTGAAGCTTTTATCATGATTATATCATGTAGGCATATGTTGTATTGAATAAGGTTTCTTTTTAAAGGTGGTTGAACAAAAGTTGACCTCTAAAAGGTCAGATAAAGATGTTTTACTATGGAGAACCCTGTAAATCTGTGTTTACTAAAGGAAATTGGAAATGGTGGGTTCACTTAAATGGCCATATTTTTATTAAACCTCAATGGAATTGGCAATATGTGGTATTCTTTTTCTCAGAATTGCATTAGCTTTCTTATTCTAAGACAAACCGTCTTTTCATAAAAATGTTAGTGTACTAAGTTAAAGATACAAGGAACAGTTTCGGATAAAGTACCGTCAATATTTTTGTAAAATTGAGAGTGACTGTACTTGAAGGTTTATCATTGTTGCGTAGATTCATGAAATGAATTTTAATGATTATCAATAGTTAGAGGGATGTCTCTTGTTGGAATTGGTAAGCAATATTAAGGCCCCTAATTTTAAGTACATGAGAAGCAGAAATAAATTGTGAAACTTGTGGCTATGACAGATATGTTGACTTTACAGTGAAATTGAAGGTTACAAACGGGAGGTTATATAACATGAAATGTAGGTGGATGGGATATTATATGCCTATTTAGTATTTACTGGGTATGAGGACAATAGCAAGTTTATTGTCCCCCAAGACAGCAAATATTTAATGAGGCAAAGCCAAGGGAAATAGTTGCTGTGGAATGGGACAATAAACTTGCTATTGTCCGAATAGTCAGTTAATTGGTATTTCATTATACAGAAGAAAACTTTATTTGTCAGCGATGCAGAATTTCTTGATGATAAACAAATTAGAGTTAAATCAAACTTTGTATTTAATGCGGCAATCTTATTAGGTCAGAGGTGTTCCGAGTTTAAGGTGATATGGGACACTTCCATGTTGTGACGTATTGTTTATCGAAATAAACAATAAAATAAAGTGTAATTATATAAGTACATGTAGTTTCTTCTCAAAAATGGTCACCTAACTCCTTAGCACAGTGGGTTAGAGGGTTTACTAGGAACCTGTAAGTCATGAGTTCGAATCCCGTTGGGGTTTTTACAATTTTTACCTTTTCAAATATTTTTAAAAGCTATTTTTTGGTTAAATATTGTAAAATTTGAAAATTCTAAACCGGTGAAAAGTTTTCAATTATATAGTACTTTAATCCACATTAATATCGACAGATGTCCCATACCACCTTAAAAAGGAGGGAAATCAAATTCTGCTAATGAATGGTTTTGATGACTCTTCACCATGGGCAGATAGCATGGATACTATTTTAGATAAAAAGGCATGTTTATGCGGGCGCCTTCTAGTGATCAATTTGTCGGTCTGTCCATCCGAGATGGCTTGACAGGAACATAGCTTCTCTCCCCTTGGCCCAATCTGGCTCATACCTCATCCACAGGGTTCCTTTGGTTGAAGGATGTGCAGTGACCTTGAACCATGTTTTTAGGTATAAGGTTAAGGTCATAGCAGAATTTTATACATAAAATCCTTGTCTGGGGCATATCTTTTTTCCCTTTGGTCCAATCTGGCTAATACTCACAGAGTGTCTCTATGGTTAAACGATGTGCAGTGACCTTGCATGAAATTTCTAGGTAACGGGTGAAGATCATATCGGATCATGCAAAAATCCTTTTTTGAGAGCATATATAATTTCTACTAACCCCTATTTGGCTCAGACTTCACATAAGCAGAGGTTTTGAGTAAAGGGTGAAAGGGTGTGTAGTGACCTTGAACCTATTTTCAGTGAAAAGAAACTGTGAAGGTCATATCAGAATTATATTTTTAAAAATCCTTGTCCGGAGTATATCTTCTCTCCCTTTGCTCCATTCAGCCTCATACTTTACCCACATGATGCCTTTGTTCAAAATGTATGCAATGACCTCGAATGATATTTGTAGATGAAGAGTCAAGGTCATATCAGATCACACAAAAATCCATATTTTAAGAGCATAGATATACTCTCCTTTTAGCCCCTATTTGGCTAATATTTTACCTTTACAGAGTTTATTGGTAAATGGCGTGCGGTGACCTTGAACCAAGTCTGTCAATGTGAAGGTCATAGCAGATCTTTTTAAAATTAGTTTTAAATAGTAGATTATTTTCCAAATATGCTTAATCTTGGTCAGATTGAACAAAAATGCATGTATGTTAGGGGGAATGAAATTGAATTAAGAGTTCTATGCCAGCTGGAAAAATTTCAAGTTATAGGTCAAGGTCAAAGCAGAATTCTCTGAAATAACATAAGCGGGGCCCTTTGAAATGTTCACCATTTCAATGTTGTCTGGTTCATAGTAATTTTACATAGAAAATATTCACAGAAGTACAGTAAAGTAAACTTAACATTGATAAGTTTCTGACAATTAATGACGCAATGAGCACACAGTACGAAAGGTCAACCTTTTGAAAAGCAGTGAAGAGGAAAAGTTGCTCAGAATTATGTTTTAAACAAAATTGATTTTTTACATAAATTTTAATTTTGCATTCTGGGTTAAGAAAAAAGATGTTAGTTCCAGGTAAAGTAAACTTGTACCTAAAATGAAGTCAAATTTGTTAAGTCGTACTTAAACACATTGGTATTTTTTGTTAAGTCGTTCTTGAAATGGTTAAGGGTTTTTGGTTAAGTCGTACTTACAAACATTCGGATCATGTTAAGTTGTACCAAGAATCATTCGATTTTTTTTTTATCTTTTTGTACTTAGGTTTCTTTGTTACTAGATTAAGAACTCTGCTTCTTAGACGTACTTCTAGCGTTGCTTTCGACATTAGCGGAAAACCCACTCGTTGCTTTGCAACGAGCTTTGCTCTAGTTGAAAAATTACTTTCGGTTTGTGCGTCGGCCTCCTACTAAACGTCTCAGGGGTAGAAATTTCCATCGGGTTCGGAGTTCCGAGCTCTCCTTGACCGGTGCGATGAAGAATGCAGACGACCGGAATTTTTGTTTGGCGGACTATGATGCAATTGGATTTGATTTGGATAACACGTTGGCAAAATACAAACTGGTTAACTTGATGAATGTAAGGATACCCATAACATGGCTTCTCTCTTTTTATTTAGCATGTGAAAAGCATGTGATAATTTTACTTTCGGTTTCATATGAAACTTGATCGATGTTTTTTTTTTTTATTGCAAGCAACAACAGTTTAGATAACAATTCCGATGAAATATATCTATATGGTGCACAAATGTCAAATCATTGATTACATTACTAGAAAAGAAGATTTAATTTTTGAAGAAGTAGGCTAATGTTAGTGGCGTCAGTGCATTGTTTGACCCGACATACTCGTTTCCCTACGTGCATGTTTATGCATGCACTCAGAGGTGGGTTAAAAAAATTCAACATTTGCTGGATATAGATAATAGGGACGTCTTTAAGATATATTTTATTGAATTGTATTTGCCTTGCATTAAATTACCATTTTTCTTTTTTAAAATGCGTCAAGTATGAAAACCTTTATCTATTACACGGAGATAATATTGACTAATATGTGATTCATGAATTCCTAGCCCTCTGATTGGCTTATGTCCAACCATCTAGGAAAAAACAACGTTATATTCACCTGCACGATACCTAAGAGGTCAATATAACATTTGATTTTCTGTACATATATAATTGGTTTAAAAATAGATCGTCTAATAAAATATCACGTCTCTCAATTTATTCTGCTATGTCTTCAAACTAAAGTCTTCGCTTAAAAACACTGAATTTGATATGTCTGTATCAATTTGTCGATAAATCATATTATTATAAAATAATTAATGCTGGGTTTTTTTTCTATCAATACGATGATTTAGCTACCCTTGAAGTACAGTATTCACTTCAGCTCAGTGTATATTACTTGTTTTAAATTTGCACTTCGATATTTAAATTTTCTTGTTAATATGATAATAAATTTGAAAGTCAGAAAGATGTAATGGGGCAATGCTGATCCAGCAAATAGAAATTCTTTTTACCATTCCCATCTCACTTTTTTGTTTTTGCTAAAGTTCATTGATGAACATCATGTCAAAAGTAGTATGAAAAATATTTTTGTAAAAACTCCATAATTGAATAGATATGAATATTTTTTTCAGCTTATTTATGAAACTTTATGTGAACTCCTAATCAAGAGGGGATATAGCAAAAATATCAAGGACAACCTTTGTACCCACAAGGACTTTATGTGAGTTAAAATATTTTAGCTCACCTGAGCTGGAAGCTCAAGTGAACTCAATTGATAAAAATTTGTCTGTTGCCTGTTGTTGTCGTTGTTTACATCGTTGTAAATTTTTAACATTTTCGACTTCACCAGAATCACTTGACTGTTTTTCAACAAAACTTGGCACAAAGCATTCTTATGTGAAGGGGATTCAATCATTCAAGTTTATTAAAATAAATGGCCATATCTTCTTCCAAAGCAAGATTATGAAGAATTATTGAAAATTTGTTGTTTCCTTTCAAAAATCTTCTTCAGAAAAACCAATTTGATCTTTAAGTAACTGATATGTTGAAATCAGTACATGTATTTGGTATTTGAAGAACATGCACAGCTAAATTGACTGTTAGATTAATCAACTGTTTGGTCTTTTAATGAGGTGTTTTAGCGATAGATCCACTACCTGGTCTTTGAATGACTTGTTGCAGCTAGAAATCTGCTATTTTTGGCTTGAAATGATGCTTTTCAACATTAAATCTGCTATTTGGTCTTTGAATAATGCGTATGTAGCTATGAATCAGCTATTAAGTCTTCAATATAGCTGATGTAGCTTTAAATTCACCGCTTGGCTTTTGATGATGCGTTGCAGCAGTAACTCCGTTATTTGGTGTTTGAATGACAAGTTCAAGCAATAAACCTACTTTTGGTTTTTGATAAACTCCAATGTTAATTATTTGATATGAATATAAAGTCATCCTGTTACAAATGGGGCTCAATGTTTAACATAAGAATATCTTGAGAAAGAAACATAAATCTTTTTATACATACATTTTATACATATTTTCTACTAGATTGTCAAGATATTTTTATATGTCTCCATTAAGCTGAATTTATTATGGCTATTGTTGCTCAGGTGAGCAATGTGGCCCATGCAATTCTTGTTTCAGTTTATAATTAATGTTATTGCATTTACATGTAAATCCTTTTACCGAAATCACCATGTCATTATTTTTTAAATTTAGACAGCTCAGTAATTTTATGTTAATTTATCTTTGTATAATTATAAATTTATTGTAGGTCCTGTTTGTTCTATTATTTGCATGAAATAGTTTCATGTGAAATTAATAAAAAACACAGTAATTTCTGTCTTTTTGAACTTTAATTCCATTTTAATCCTGATGGAGTACATAGGTTAAGTCATCCCAACTGGGTAATTATTGATAAAAATCATTAACATGTAAACAGACAAACACAGTGTTTTTGAAACAAATATCACCAGTGAAATGACTTCCAATTCACTTTTGATAACTTTTAGCATCTATTTTCATAGTCTACATTATCTTACTTTATTCTTATCTTATATGTTCCCATACTTAGCAATTCCTCATTGACATCTAAAGCATTCCTTATTATTTATTTCTAAAGGTTGTCCAAGCTGTTCTTTACTTTTTAATCCCCTAGAATATTTAGTGATTTCACAGTAATTGTTAATCTTTATTGTCAGTGACACTGCTCATGGCACTGGGCACTCATAGGTGTTAGGGTAAACAAAACCACTTTGACTTGGATGACACTGATAACTCAATTATTTGATTAGCTCTAAGTGATAATTACTTTGCATTGGGCTATTCATAGAGAAAATTATTTCTTGTACATTAGTTCTTTTAGAGAGAGTTAGCTTTGAGACTTCGGACTGAAAGGATGTAGGGGGAAGCTAGGAAATCATGTAGAGTGTTAGGAGACAAATTTCTAATTCATCTGTTTAGGCCCCTTTCTCTAAATTACAGTTAGGAACAAGACTTGCTCATTAATGTTGTTATACCTGCATGTGTAGATTGGATTATTTAACGTTCAATCTTTAATAAACATTTCTCATATCCTGCCATCTGGACTTTGTGCATTCGTGATTTACTTATTCCCCTTGAGCTTAATTCCCCAAATGAACGTGCACCATCGCCTAGTTATGTACCAGACATCCGGGAGTGGTCACACAAATACACTTAAAATGACAGATAATTTTCTTGATATTGTTGAGTTAAACAAAAGTTTGTATCATTTCTTCATTTAATGATAATATAGCTACACTAGATGTGCAGTATTCACCTCACGATTTTGGGATAGCTTTTATACTAAATAACTGTGTATTACCTCAAATACAGCAAATGTTTCAGTTTTTAGGTCACCTGAGCTGAAAGCTCAAGTGAGCTATTCTGATCACATTTTGCCCGTCGTCCGTCTGTAAACTTTTTACATTTTGAACTTCTTCTCTAAAACCACTTAACCAAATTCAACCAAATTTGTCTCAAAGCATTCTTATGGACAGATGAATATAAATTGCAGAAATGAAAGAAAAATTTTCATTGAAAGCGGAGAAAACCTCAAAACTGTATAAAAAAAAAAAAAAAAAAAAGGGGGGGGGGTGCATTTTAAAAAATCTTCTTCTCAAGAACTACTAAGGCAAATTCAACGTAATTTAGCATGAATAATCCTTATGGGAAGGAAAATATAAATTGCAAAAATTATGGGCTAATTCTGTTTCAAATCTGAGTTATTACAAAAATGATAAGAAAGAAAATGCGTGTTTCAAGCAATTTATAGCATCCATGAGTCTTGTAAAAATGGGTAGGCATGACCATGCCAGGGCAAAACAAAAGACTGACAGTTATTGATATCGATCTGCCAATCTCATTAAAATTTCAAGATATTTACTGACCAGTATATTTGTATTCGCTGTAAATATTGCTGAAAATTATGCTTAATTGGAATTGACGATTGCCGATCTGCCCCGGCTTTTATTTTGCCCCGGCCCGGGTTTGCTTACCCATTTTACTAAGACTCGTATTCCATAATTCTAAAACATGGTTTTTTGTTTAAAGCAGCCATGACACTATATGATAAACGGGTCGATCTGAAAATGATGAATTTGTTTGTTGTGCAACAGTTTGTGTACGAAGGGAATCTTTGAAACATGCAGAATACATTGGTGCCGATTTTGTGAAGTAAATTGAGGCTAAATATTTCAATGCGTTGACAGTTTTCACAAATGACGGTGGTGTTAGCTTGTTGTGATTTTCGTTTGGTTTTTATTCATGCTTTGCGTTAACCTGTGAACTGTTGCTTGTATTTCCTGATTTTTACGTATCAAATCAAACAGAGACTTCGGTAAATCAAACAGTTTCTTGTTTACCTGCGCAAATTAAGCAACATCCGATGTATTAAGAAAGAACTAAAATGCAATTCAATCAGGCTATCGGTAATTCGGTATCATCTTTTGCGTAATGGTAGAATAATGCAATATGTTTTGTTGCGATGCTCGGCATTTTCTCGAGTTTATTCAGTTTAAATAGAGTTTAATATCGCTGACGGAAATATGTAGGAATATACATGTATATGATTCATTTTGAAAAATAAATTGTGTTCTTTATTTGTTAAAGTGTATATGTTTCTTGTGTTTAATTGTTTACAATTTCTATTTACTTACCATATTTGAGTGTTAAGCTTCGAATTATAAGCAAGATACAGAGATTTGCTCACAATTCTATGTTTGTACACAGATCTGAGGCCATTCATTTTTTTCCATTTTAAAGGCCGAATAGTAATTACCAAGTTAAAAATCTTAAGCTGAATGTAATAAACTCATGTGAACAAAATATGACTCAAACCTAGCAACATTTTGAGCTCATCTTGCTCATAATTCTACGATTGACGCTGAAATTTTGGTTGATCATTAGAAATTCTATATGAATTAGAGTATGTTAAATACTTGTACACAAAAAAATTAAAGAATGATATGCTGTATATAACAACAATTTTCTTCTTCACATATATACATGTAGGATTTTTTTGATAAAATACAATAATTTATATATTTTAAAAAAAATACAATATCTAGTAAGTAGTTGAGGAAAAAAATGTACCTATATGCTCTCATATATTTTGATCGCTTTATTAAGTGGGGGAGGGGGGCAGAACGAAAATACATGGAATTAGAAGTTATAACTGTACCCCTACCAAATATTTAGTTCTATATCTTGCGTAGGATTTTCTTATTCTGTGTAAAAACAGTATTTCATGAAGGTACAATGTCAAAGATTACGTGTATGCAAAAATAAGTGTAAAATTCGAATACTTTACAATATTTATTTTTTTGTTATTTTACCGAGGGCCATATGGCACAATATCTTTTGAACGCCCATTGTTGCTCAGGTGAGCGATGTGGCCCCATGGGCCTCTTGTTGAATAATATTTCACTATGGTATATCCTCAAGTTAGGTGATAAAATTTATTATAATCTCATTGCAGATGCAAAGGTTTATTTCTTGACACAGAGAAAGGAAATATTCTTAAGTTATCTCATGATGGGAAAATCCTTAGGTAAGTCTCTCTCTCTCTCTCTCTCTCTCTCTCTCTCTCTCTCTCTCTCTCTCTCTCTCTCTCTCTCTCTTGTGGTTGAAAACTACAATCAATGTCATACTATCTTCTCCCATCTCAGGAGAGCTAAACAGTAAAACATGGTTATAGCGAAGTGCCAGGAATGTCTTCCCGATAAACATAATTCATCACATCCAACAAGTTTTCAAACCAATCTCAAGCTTTATGAAAATGGCTTAGCTGTAAGTGTAAATTCAATATAACCAAGTTTACTGTAAGCATGTATTACTGTATATGCTGGCTTGAGATGGTGAAAATTAATCTGACTATTTTTGGTGACAAATATTTTTGTACAATTAGGTGTAGCCATGGAACCAGGATGATGGATAAAGCTGAGATAATATCTGTGTATGGTCAAGATTTACAATGGGAACACTTTGAAGAGGCTATAGGATGTGTTAAGTTCCATGGAGGTATTTAAAAACTTGTTGCTTAATTAGAATTAATTTAAGGGACTGTGCTCTATTGTGGACTTGACACAACATTCTTAAGAGGATTGAATGTTTGTTGCCATTTTTAGACTTTATGAATTTCCTTGATAAGAAGAGCTCTGTAAAAAAAATTTTAGAAAACAATCTCATTTTAAAGGTGTTAAACATATTTAGATTTTTTACTGATTAAATCACAGTTTATGACAAAAAAAAAATTATGTAAAATTTAAGAATAGATCAATTTAATGACCATCTAGCCTCCTTAAATTATGAACCTGCGCAATTTGACAACATCAAGATGCACAGACAGGTTTGAAATTGCCTGTACCCTTTGGAAAAGTCCACATTGTTTGCAGATTTGTAAAAAAAGAGATGAAAATAACAGGTGATTATTGTGGGTGGAGGGGATGGGGGATGAGGGCCTTGCCACTTTATACTGTACAAGTCTTAACAGTCATTTTTAGCTCACCTGAGCTGAAAGCTCAAGTTAGCTTTTCTAATCACATTTTGTCTGTCGTCCATCTGTCTGTAACTTTTCATATTTTCAACATCTTCTCCAGAACTACTGTGCCAATTTCAACCAAACATAGCACAAAGCATTCTTAGGCAAAGGGGATTTAAAGTTGTGAAAATTAAGGACGACCATCTTTTTCAAGGAAAGATAATTACGAATTAGTGAGAAATTTTCAAAAATCTTCTCAAAAACCATTTGGCCATGCAGGAAAGCTGAAAGTGTTGTGGAAGCATCCTTGGGTAGTGTAGATTCAAAGTTGTGAAATTCATTACCCCTGTGGGTAGGATTGGGCCACAATGTGGGTCGAACTTTTACATAGAAACACATAGAGTAAATCTTTAAAAATCTTCTTCTCACAAACTAACCTAAGCCTGGAAAGCTGAAACTTACGTAAAAGCATCCCCATGTAGTGTAGATTTAAAGTTGTGAAAATCATGATTCCTTAGGGGTCGGACCCCAGGGTGAAAAAAATGAATTTTTATTTATGCAGGATCTACTGCGTTATACTACATTGTTCAGATAGTTTGTATGATGACTCAATTAAGCTAATTTTATCATACCTATTGTTCCCCAGGTGAGCAATCTGGGCCATGTGCCTCTTGTAATTGTTAATTTCTAGATGCATGAGTAATGAATGTGTTCAGAGTTGTGTAAATGTTCTGCCTTTCAGAGGAGTATAAGTACCGACTTTTTGAGACTTATTTTGACATCCCAGCTATTGTATGTTGTGCTCGCATTGTTGATGTGCTAGATGAAGAGGTATATATACTTTATATGCTATTATTTTTTCATTATTTTATTAAACATTGTTCAATAATTACCTTATGTTGCATGAGTATTTTAGTCAACTGCATGGCTTGTTACAGTGTATCAGCTACAACATACTGGTATTGCTACACAAAAGCAAACCTTCTTTCTTTTTCTTTTCTTTTTTAAAGAAAGGTGGGATATAATAATGGGAGTGTTTTGTTTTGATATGCATTTACATTTTATGAATTAATTAAAGTGCATGCTAGCAAGAGTATGAAAGGGAAATTTTTTTCCATTTTTATGTTTCTGAATTTCGATATATTTATATATTAGTTTAACTTAATCTCTCTGTGTTAAATAAAATATATCCTTGGTTTAAATGACACCAGCCAGCAGTCATGTCGACTTTTTAGGTCACCTGAGCAAGACACACTGATCAGTTTATGTTTATTGTCCGTCTGTCTGTCCAGAAACTCTTTACATTTCAATGTTCTTCTCTAGAACCACTTTACAATTCTTCCTTCTCCCCTGTAAATTCTGTTTATCTTATAATATCCTATCCAGACTGAATCCTGTACACATTACCAAATATCAAATTGACATTTTGTATTCATTCTATTGGAGTGTCAGTAATTTACATGAATTTTATTGTTTATTTTGGGGGACCCATTTCATTACATAAGTACTTAAAAGACATCCATTCAATCATTTCTTTTACAGAATGGAGGGCCGCATGACAAGTATGACTTTTTTAAGGATGTTTATGATGCCATTGGAGATTTTTACTTTCCTCCATCTGAAGGTATAAACACCTAATTTAGAGAAAGCTGCTGAATTCTTGAGTTCTTTGAAGTTTGCTATAATCTGTGTGGTTTAGTTGGAAAGTAAACTTCCATATAACTCAGACACACTGATGTGAGCAAATACAAGAGATTTTTACAGACATATCACATCTATAAGAAACCATATGTATGACAAAAAATGACTAAACAGGATTCATGGTTAAAGAGCTTACTCAGTGATTAAGGATCTTTGAATTGCATGAAGATTATACTGAGAAACTATGTTTTTTTTCCCTTATATTTTTCATACCTTTTTTAGGTGAGGAAGGCTT
The DNA here is from genome assembly GCF_025612915.1 of Magallana angulata. Lineage (NCBI taxonomy): Eukaryota > Metazoa > Mollusca > Bivalvia > Ostreida > Ostreidae > Magallana > Magallana angulata. The sequence continues at coordinate 56,571,047 of NC_069115.1, read as the reverse complement.
GTTATTTGAAGGGGTAAGAAAGAAACCGGAAAAGTATCTACAGCCCTGCAGTAATGGAGTGAAAGAATGGCTGATGGAATTAAAGGGAGATAATCGTGTTGTATTCCTAATGACATCCTCTAAGAATAGATATGCTGAAATGGTTGTAGAAACTGTGCTTGGGTAGGTGTAATGGCTATATTCAAGTTATTCAACTCTGCAATATTCTGGGGGGGTTTTTAAGAACAAAATTTGTTAAAAGTTGTTTGTAAATTGATTGTTAAGGGTGTGCAAATAATAGTGCAAGATCAATCTTCAACAAAAAAAAAAAAAAAAGATATACCTGGGTGGGGAAAGGTAGATGGAAAGGTGCAGGTTGTTGATTAGATTAGGTAGGTGTCTAAACACTAGCTTGATACAAGGTTATATGTTCTTATTGCATATAACAATATTTATCAAAACTATAATCTGTGTTGAGCAAAATTCTGTATAATTGGATATTTCAATAGGTGGGACACTAATTTTTTGCAGAATTTTTCAGTTTCATTCCAAATGCAGAAAAATTCAATTGCAAAAAAGTGTTTTTAGTTATTTATCTGCCAGTAGTCATCTGTTCTAAAGTTGCAAAAAATAAACATATTTTTTTCAAATCAAAGTGCAAAAATTTGCACCTACTGAATAAAAAGTTATTATTGATGATGTATAACATTTTATTTTAGGTCAGACTGGAAAAACTATTTTGATATTTACATCACCTATGCAAAGAAAACTGGAGGGTTTTTCACAAAGAATGAAAAATTCAAAGGTATGATAGATATGATACTAACATTCAGATGATCAATGGTTTTCCACATTTACTGTGTGCATGTGGTGTTACATTATTTTTTTGTACTGTTAATTTTTTTGCATTTTTTTTTTCAGTTATATTAATATTCCAGTTATATTATTCATTTTGTTATTTTTGTTACATATAACCGGGTTTTCCAAAGGAAAAATCTGGTTATTGAAACGGTAAAAATGGCAGGCGGGCGGGTGGCTGCCAAAAGGGTACCCCTTTTGTACGGATAAGTCCTTATACAGTTTTCAAGATGGGAAGTTTTGTTTTGCAGGTTTATTGTAGAAATGAGCATGTTACTTGGATTTTGATTTTTTCATTAAAAAAATACCAGCTGTTGAACTTAGTAATTATTTCACATAAAATTGCGTTTAGGGTACCCCTATTGTATGGAAAAATCCTCCTACAGTTTTCAAAGTAAAAAGTTGAAACGGTGAAAATGGCAGGTGGGCAGGTGGCTGCCCAAAGGGTACCCCATTTGTACGGATAAGTCCTTCTACAGTTTTCAAGATGGGAAGTTTTGTTTTACAGATCATATTGCACATAAAATAGAGAAGTGCATATTACTTTTCATTTTTGAAAATTCATGAAAAAAATACCAGCTGTTGAACTTAGTATTTTTAAAATAAGAAAAAAAAAAAGTACCCTTAGGCTTATTGTAAGGAAAACTCCTCCAGTTTTCAAGATAGGAAGTTGTTGTTTGACAGCTAGATCAATTGTACATTTATCAGAGATGTGCATATTAGGCCTATAAAAAAATTGTGTGTTTAGGGTAACACTAATGAAAAAATTAGGTTAGGTAGGTAGGGATTTTTTTTTATTTTATCATATTTTTTTCTGCATGAATCCTAAGAATGTTTGAGTGTGTCATATTTAAAAACATATTTTTTAATAGAAATAATATAAAATTCACAATCGGATAAAAACAGACATCTAAAAATGGTAGGATCTGGGCATTTTTGTAGGTTAGGTCGGGTTACCCTAAACACACAACTTTTTTTTTAGGCCTTATTTAGATTTTGATTTTGATGTTATTTATGAAAAAATACCAGCTGTTGAACTACATATAAGTTATTTATTTATTCATTTTATTGCATAATTATGTAGAGTACCCCATTTCTCTGGATAGGTACTGTTTATCAATTCAGGGATGACAAATGGATTATGGATACTGTTCACACAAAAGAAAAACTGGTTTACTGTTACGTTGACGTCTGTTCCCTTGTTTAGATTTTTGCCCCCATTATGTAAGTGCTTTTGCCCTGTTACATTTTTGCACTATTATATTTTTGCTCCATTTAACAATTAATATGTGTTTTTAAACTGTTATCCTTTTGTACAATTATATATTGCCCACAATAAGTATATTTTTTTGCCCTTTAATATTTTTGTACCATTATACTTTTGCCCCATTTTACATGTATTTTTACCCAGTTATATATTTGCCTTATTCACTAACATCCTAGGAGGTTATTATTTCCCTTCCGATGAAACCGGAAAAGACTATAGTCATTATTGCTGTTTGTTGTACACCATGATTTGATGAAATTGATTTGAAACTTGCTGTGTAGTTCAGTATGAGTTTTATTAAGACAGATCATCAAATGATGAAGACATTAAATTTAAATGACTCATTTTTATTAACTGGTCGGATTTTTTCCTTTAAAAAAAATTTTACCATATATTTTTGTTTTGCTTATGAAACACTCTCAGAATGTTTGTTACAGAGGGAGGAGTAACAGGGAAGGAGGTGGATTCACTGGAGCCAAAGAAAACCTACTCTGCCGGAAATTACCCAGACTTGAAAACATTCCTGGAAAAACAAACAAAAAAATCAGATCCAAAGGTTTGTTAAGATGATAAATTTTATTTTATTTATAAATGCTTTTTTGTGAACAATGTTCATTTAATTTTTATTGATACACATACATGTATTTACAGATTGCCATCTTTTTCAGGTAGTTTATTTTGGAGATTGTCTGTGTTCGGACAGTTTTCCTGCCAAAGTGTATGGAAACTGGGATGTTGTGCTGGTCCTGGAGGAAATGGAGGCTGAGGGTTACCATCCGGGATTAAAAGATGTACTTGAACCCAAACGCAAAGTCCCCAAACATGAGGTAAAGGTGAAAAGTGTAATATGGTTACCGTTAATGGTATAAAATTTAAATTTCATGTCAAACTTCTTTAAGGTGAATCACTACACCTTTTATAGTTCCTGAAATCAGCAGAAAATTACTTGGTTATGAAAGATAGCATGATGTTAGTATTAGAAGTATACAAGTCAGGTAGACTAAAAAATATGCAATTTTGGATAAAAATTTAGGATTTTCAAAAAATGATCCAGTTATATAAACAAAAGCCCCAGTCGGATTTTGACCTGTGATCTGTGGTCCACAAGCCCATCAGTTAAACCACAGAGCTATGATGATAACCACAGAGCTATGACAATATTCAACCAAATCGATTGATAAAAACAACTTAACAAAATATTCAAGTGGCCATCTTGTAACATAGTGTCTTCAAAAGTATAAATCTTTGTTAAAAAAAAACCCTGTAGTCTGAATTTTTAAAAGGAGAAATATCTATTTCAAGATCTTATTCCAAGCTAAATGTATCTTTAAAAATTATGAAAATCAATCATCGTTACAGGTTGACCTGTACATAGACCCAGAAGAGGAGCAGTACATTTTGTCTGAAGGTTGGGGGTCATTTTTCTACCATGAAGAAGAAGACCCAAAACATGATAAACATATGAACACATACTGGGGAAGGATCATCAGTCAATACAATGCTATAGCAGTCCCTACTGTAGAATACATAGCTGGTAAGTTATCTGTGTAGCAGTCCCTACTGTAGAGAACATAGCTAGTAAGTTACCTATATAGCAGTTCCTAATGTAGAAAACATAGCTGGATAGTAACCTATATAGCAGTTCCTACTTTAGAGTACATAGCTGGTAAGTTACCTATATATATATATCAGTCCCTACTTTAGAGTAAATAGCTGGTAAGTTACCCATATAGCAGTCCCTTCTGTAAAGAACATAGCTGGTAAGTTACCTATATAGCAGTCCCTACTGTAGAATACATAGCTGGTAAGTTACCTATATAGCAGTTCCTACTGTAGAGAACATAGATGGTAAGTTACTAATAAATATCAGCTCCTGCTGTATAGTAAATACCCGCTTAGTTGCAAAAATTACTGATAAAAGAGTATGAGTTGGTTGAGAAAAAAATTGAATGTTTCTTTGTATGAAGACTGAAGTATATCACTTGTCAGAGTTTCTTTTCCTACTGTAATTTTATTAATATTCAACGGTATCAATTTTTGTGGATAAAGTGAAAATGGCAGTTTCAAGGATACGTAAATTCGAGGGCAATGTCCCTATCAATACAAAATGTCAATAGAAATTGCACCACAATGAACATTTAATTTCGTGGAACAACGTAACAACAAAATCCACGAAAAATTGGTATTCAATGAATATTGATGAAACCACAGTATTCTGTACATATATAACATAAATACATATATCTTATGACTTAAGTTTGAAATGAATCCCTTATCTATAGGTATGCCAATCAACCACAGATATAAGAAGTTCAAGGAATCTGAAGTGGGCAATACGGACGGGTTCTACCCAGGCAAACCTAAACCACTGCTTTCTGATATATGATTTCAGCTGTAGTCATCCGAAACTAAGGAAATCAAGGAACCTTAACTCTGACTGAATTTAATGACCATTTAAAAATTGTTTCTTTAGAAAATTGTCAAATCATTTAAAGGTTATATATGTCAAATTTGCACTACCACGTACAGTAAAAAATAGAAAAAAGAAAGTACCGTAAATTCTTATTGCAATGATAAAGAAAAGATACTATTTTCCTTTAAAAATTGTCAGACCTAATTTCTTATTGCAATTTATGATTATAAATTCCTCGTATCGATATCCTGTAGATGTGGAAAAGTTATTTACGAGTACACTGTATTGTAGTTTTTAGTTCAGTTTAGAATTATTTTTACATCTTGCAAGCCAAAGGTTAGAGTTTATATTATTATCAAAGCGATTGGTTTAGATGACCTTCCTGGTACAGTAAATTCATTCCTGCCTTATAATTTAATAGTATAGGTATACATCAGTGTTCTTTTGAATTCAGCTGTGGCTTTTATTAACTTTTTGTTAAGAGATATACGTGTATTGATATAATTTATTTAGATGTGGTGATTTAATCACTAGTTTTTTTGTATATTAAAATGCCTCGTAGTTATTACCCCTTTGTTTGAAAGGTATGACTAAGTGATCTAATCACGGTGCTCTTCCTCAATATTTTTACATTCAAGTTCATGCTCATGTGATCTCAGACTTTATGATATAAAACAATTCCAACCGTTTATTGTACAAAAATAAATGAAGGAATTTTTGTTCAGGTACAACCAAAGTGTCTTGTGAATAGACCATATAATCATAAGTTTCTATATTGGTATGATGTTTTAAAACCTTGAACTGCAGACATATGCCATAAATGACAATGACTATTTAAGAATTGAAATAGGAGAAATCATTCTAAAACATGGGTATGTGCTTTTTCATCAAAGAAAACGAAAAGTTTGCCTTATTTACTGTAGCATTCCTGTGATAGTGTACCTTGGCAGGATATCTAAAGAATGTAAGCTACCCATATTATAGGTAGTATAATTCTTCTTTTATTGAATACATAAGACTTAATTATATAACGGAATATAACAAGAGAAGCTGAGACTGTTTGTCCATCAATCAACCAGTAACTGTCTCATTACACCTGTGAGTGTCTCATTACACCTGTCTCACAATACCTGTCTCATCGCTTTTCTTAACTTCATTACTACATGTTGTACTAAGAACATTATGATGGCCATTTTTTTATCTGCTGTATTTTATCTAGTCTAGTTTGGTTTTTTCCATATCAGATCTATCAAAAATATGAGAATTATTTTAAATTTCTGTAAAATATATATCGTCAGTGAACTTTTTTTATTGTATGCAATTAAAAATTCCTGGAGAATCTATTCTATTAATTCGTCTTTTATTTTTAACCGTTATATGACGCAACTTTCTGTATACAATTGCATTGTATTTAGCTTTTTTGAAATCTCCAGAATACTGTTGGGTTTTTTTCTGGACGCTTTTACGCAAGTCTTTGTTGCTTTATAGCCGTGTTTATTTCGTGTGCTGTTTTTAGTGGATGGGAATAAATAATTAATTTCTTAATACAAGTGTTTATTATTTAAGTAGCTATATATATTAGATCTACAGGACCATTACAGGAACTCATTACAGACACATCTATGAAGACAATTTGCAAAATAGAAATCATAAATTCACCATTCTAATTTTCTTTCACGTAAAAACCTTGCTTTATATTTGAGTTCCGCTCAAGAATGTGTACTCACTTTACCACAACTCATGAATTTCCTTTTATAAAATTACCTAAATTCAACGTTAAGTTTGTTATTTATACGCACGTTCATTTTATTGATAATTTTGTATGACATTAAGTCGCATAATTGAAGTGTGTCTCTCACCTCTGTGGTTGTTGATTTCAACAAATCTGACGGTTGATTGGCAAAATTTTAGTTCAAACACGGGTGAAGGCGAAATATTGGAAAAAGACGCTAGATATATATATACTTCTTTGTTTCTCCTCATATTCTTGTCCACTAAGCGAAGCGAAATTTGTTTACGCGTCATTTTTTATCTAAAAGTTATGAAGTTTAAATCTACTGAAATCTTTAGTGTTTATCCTTGTAAGGTATTTTAAAATTATACAATCTACCTTACTACAAACACCCCGTATCGAAGAAGTAGGCTATAACCAAGGAACCCATTCTCGCGAGTATTACTGTAAAACTGATGATAGGGTCCAGAAAAAACACGTGATCTAATCTAAACGACAATAGAATTCGAAGTGTTGTCCACAGACATCTTTCTACAACTCGAATTACCCGTGTATCTCGTGTCATTGAATCGAATACACCCTACAGGTGAATATTGCAAGGTGACTCCTGAAAAGTTTCCTCGATCTGCGCCAATCAGATCGTACTAGGCGGGGTTTAAACATCAAGAGAGAGAGAGAGAGAGAGAGAGAGAGAGAGAGAGAGAGAGAGAGAGAGAGAGATAGAGATATGAGTTGATAAATATTAAAAAGTGACGGGTCTTCCTTTTTGTAAAATAAAACACTGTTTGAGGATGCCGTAAGTATATAAGGTCAAAACATGGTATACCTTATTACATGTATATACAGGTACCTACATGTGGTCAAAGTTTATGTTTACTTGACGAAAAAATAATGCATTACAGGTTCAAAAAGAAGAATGTGCAGTCCCTTTTTGAAACACACTTAACTAATTTTCCTAAATATGCCGCATCACAATGATAACGCAGGAAAACAATAATGATGTTGATGGATTTTGGTTTGATCGGCTAGAATATTTCGACTTGAATTCTCAGACACCATCTTTGGGAGCTTGTAGTAGAACAAGTAGAAACCTAGATATCCGTGAGTCTCGCCTGACCTTTTTTTGTAGCTAAAAACAACTTTTATATGATTCTATTGTTTAGAGATACATGTAAGTATTTTATTGCAGGCACGTAGCATCGTTTTTGAAAGTGGGATGGGGGCAGACTCATCCAAAAAATCTTGAAAAGAAAAAAAAAAGGAAATTTTGATTTTTCCGAAATGCAAAATCCTAATCCGTGGAGGGAGGGGGGGGGGGGAAGGGGGGGGGGTGTCTTTAACTATAATTTCATTCCTCATTTCCTTATTTTCAGATAAAAATTTTTACATGTGATACTCCCAAAAAGGGGGGGGGGGACTCCATGAAAATTCAATTTTTTATGTGTAAATTTAGAAAAAAATTAGTTGCTGCGAGAAAAAGTGAGAGGTGGGGGCAGCCCCCCTGCCCCCCCCCCCCCCCCCTTGATGGTACGTGCCTGTTATTGTACATATTTTGTATACACTGATTTAGATGGGAAGCGCTCATGCCAGTAGCAATTAATTTAATACATGTACTTGGAATACGTGGATTTCGCTGCTTGAAAAAAAAAATCCCGATAAAAAACACCGGTTCTATAATACAATAATTAATGAACAAATAAAGTCTTTATATTTATTTTTAGATAGAACGGGGGGGGGGGGGGGGGGGTTGATCGATGCTTGACTCCGCCTACTACGATGATCTCATTGGACAAGAGTTAGTGAAGGACATTTGTTGAAAACATCTCTGGATTTCCCGCCTGATTTCGCTTATAAAAACTCGTGCAGAGTTCGCTGATTTCGTTGCGTGGTTTGACGATTGGGGTTGGTTGCAGCAGAAGTACGAGAATACTGTAAGTTTATTTTTGTGAATATTTTGCAGAACATAATTGCTACGTATACATTAAATGGGTGTATTACTTAAGCTGTGGCTGCATTTACATGTATTTCTTAGTTTTTATATATCAAGGTAACATGTTCATGCTGTATAAAACTCGCGCATTATTTAGTCTTTCTACAAAGTTAAAGGTTATATCTTAAGTTAAAAGGATATTTAAACAATAAAATGCTTTCTTTGGTGATTCATGCGGGATATGAAGGTAGCAACATTGCAGGAAAAATACATAACCCGCTATGTAAATTTTTCCTGCAATGATCGCTACCTTCATAACCCGCATGAATCACCAAAGAAAGCATTTTATTGTTTATATTAACATCTTTCTTTAACTAATTAATAAACTGATTATGAAAAGTTAGTAAAATTCACTAAATTTCTGTTAATGTACAAAAGTACGTTAGCTAAAAGAAACAGCCAAATCGTCTCCTGTGAGACTTTGAGTCTGGCATCGTCATGATTATTTCGTGCAGTCCGGGATTTTACTAAGGTCGCTGTAGGTTCAGACCAATCGATAAACAGGGCGTGTCAATTTCAGTCCTGTCACTTTCAGCGGCTGTAGATCTCGACCAATCGATAATTAGGGCGTGTAGATTTCAGTCTGGCTGTTTCTATAGTGCTATGAATTAACTATAAGTTTCCGTAAGAAATAGAGGAAATTATGCTTGGTAGATGTAAATATATCCTTGTAAATTCATTTGATAATTTGAAAGTTAAATGCACTAATGTTTGTTTAACCACCATTCATCGACGCTAATGTTAGAACTTTCATAATTTTACTGACAATGCATCAAGGAATATCTAATTGTTAATCCAATTTTGATTGAAACATTTTTAAAGACATTAAGTATTTTTCTCTTCCTTAGGTATACCAAAATGACGTCTTTAGTACCTATGTTTTTTGTGGTCCTGATTTTTGTGGTAGTCTCGGGATGGAAGAATGACTTCGATCAGCCAGTCGACTTCCAATGTCCTTCAGACCTGTCCTTCGTTAGTCGTTTTGAGTCATCACACAGCAACAAAAAAGAAGATAGGCGCTTCAACTTTGACTGCAGACGAGTCCCAGCCGTCAGCGGATCGGTGACCTGCAGTTGGTCTGGTAATGTTACAGTTTATTTGTCAGTTGGCAGGCACGTAGCATCGTTTTTGAAAGTTGGGGGGGGGGGGGGGGGACTCATCCAAAAAATCTTGACAAGCAAAAAAAGTATACTTTTAAATTCAACTGTTGATTTCATTATTTACAATTCAGTTATTTTACATGGTCCCATAAAAGGGGGAGGGCCAACTCCAAGTTAACTCCACCTTTGCTGCGCAAAAAAGTCCCCCCCCCCCTCCCCCGATGCTACGTGCCTGGTTGGTCTGGTAATGTTAAAGTTTATTTGTTAGTTGATCTGGTAATGTTAGTTTATTTTGTCATCTGTGTTGTAATTGTCTAATATTGACGGCATTTATCGCTGTAACTTTCATTGTGATATACGTTAACAATCGACGGCTGGTGGTAGTTGGTCTGGTCCATTACAAGTTATGTCATCGGCGATATTGTGAATTTCTAAACGATACTAATTTTATGTGTTTTCAAAACTGATTTTTCTCTCAAATTGGAAAGTCGGTTAAAGTAAATGCGCTTATTGGTGCATGCACCATAACGTAATGAGAATTTATTGATAATGTATTGTTCAATATGTAATGTTACTTTTTATCGCAAATTTGTGCCCCCCAATTGTTTCCATGATTAAATTTTCGTCGGAAATAACACAAAGTAAAATTTCTTTTCCCCCATTTGAATTTACCTTTATATTTTACAGGCTATGTCAACAACTATGATGCCATGATTCTCTACACCTGTCCAAACCAAGGCTATTTAAACGGCATGCATAGTATTCACAGCAATAACTATGAAGACAGAAGATTCAAGTTCAGGTGTTGTTCTCCTCAATCAGGTAGCTTATTTTTCTCCCTTTATTTTTAGACCTTGTAATAAAATGAAAATTGGCGGATAAATTTATTTCATCGTCGTAAACGTCTTGCATCGTAATATAAATAAAAAAATGGACTATAGATTGAATTGTGATTTAAATATGTTAACGTAGTAGAATGTTTTTGAAGGACTTGACTTCAAAAACTGCCACTGGACCGGATATGTGAACGGCTGGGATTCCTATGTCAACTACCATGTTCCATATGGTTACGTCATCAGAGGTGTGTTCAGCATTCACGACAACGGCAAGGAGTAAGTATAGACTATACTTAAAAAAATACTTATATAAAATACTTATTAATACTAAATAAAATACTAATAAATACGTAAATGAAATACTTGGTAATACGTGTTGTTTTATATAAGAAATTAATACTTGTTTGAATCACGCTCGGAACTACATATGCAGCAATGGAAGGTCAGTTTAACCAAACCATTTAGAAAGGGACAGAAATTCTAACGTGATACGAAAGACCAATTGTTAATTTAATACATGTACACTGTATATCAAGTTTTATTTTCATTACTTTTATAGGGACAGGCGATTCAGGTTCGAGATTTGCCGATCTGTATAGCTCTGGTGCAAAGCCTACCCAGGTCCAGATACCTTACTTTGGTGTAACATGTTTTGTCACAATAAAAGTTTTTGCTATGGAAATCATGTTGCCTCTTTGCTTAAAGTAGCCTCCAAGTTAAAGTTTATTTTATGTCTTTTTGTGTAAAACTTTAAAAAAAAACTCGAATATAGTGTTCTATAATTTATAAACACATTCAACAAAACTTGTAAGTGTTCACCCTGATAGATAGAACAATTTGAAAATTACGATATAAAATAATGTGAAATTTTCAACTTTTCGTAACTGATGTCTTTTCATCAAAGGTACAGATAAAATGACAGCAACGATTGAAATCAATTACCCGTGACAAAACGTCAAAACAATAAAGTTGACATGAATTCATAAAAACATTTGGTCGCCATATTAGTTTCGATCGCTCCTCAACTGCCACTAGGGGATGAATACTGTGGTTTCATCAATATTCGTTGAATACCAATTTTCGTGGATTTCGTTATTAATTTGATCCACGAAAAAGTGTTCATTGAAGTGCAATTTCTGTTAACATTTTGTATTAATAGGGACATTGGCCACGAATTTACGTATTCTTGAAACTGATTTTCACTTTATCCACGAAAACTGATACCCTTGAATATTAATTAATGAAACCACAGTACCGGCCGAGAAAGTTACGGTCGGTTGCTTTCCGGTCAATTTAAGGCATTCAGGTTGCATGGACTTTTAAAGATAGAACTACACAATGTAAACAAAATTAAAACTACAATCAATAAAAAAATGAAAGATGGTTTATTCTTAGATAAAAGGACAGGGGCGTACAAGGCGTTGTATATCTACCACTTCACCCATGCGAATGTTACTGTCAATAAAATTTTAGACCACGTGGATTTATTTGACCCTTTCAGTTTCGCAGTAAAAGTCGTGCCTCGTGTTTAAAATCTATTTCATAGAATCTATGTACTTGTAGTCAAATATAAAATCTAGAGGTTTCTTGATTTTAAACGTTATCTACATTAATTGATGGATAAAATGTGTTCTAGAAATAAATGTGACAATACAAAAAATAGTTTTTGTCTGCTGTTGCAACAATTAACATGCTATGTAGAGATCCCCCTGAGAATTAGTTTTCGATCCGCGCCTGACCTAGTAATATCATCAATAGTGAAACAGACTATACTATTTTATGCAGAATGTTCCTTGAAAATGGCTCGATATACTAAATTTTTATGCAAAACAGACACCCATAATTTTTTTTAAAACTATCAATCTACACGTGGTTGAACACGAACGATAACTCTGTTCTGAATATCATCGTTTGATATAAATAACCGCTAGATGGTGAGATAAGACATACATCTTAAAAGATTTTCATGTTTTAACATAAATCAAAGTAGGATAGGATATGTAAACGACCAGTACTTACGTATTTTAAGAATATTATTCGAACACTTATATAGTCTCGTTCAACCAGACGCTCGGCTGTCTCCGTAAATCTCCGACGTCGGAGATTTACGGAGACAGCCGAGCGTCTGGTTGAACGAGACTAACACTTATACTTCCGCTCGAAATTTCACAGGAACTGAACAAATCTCGGGGAGGTCTCGTGAACTTTCATTCGAGCACCTCAGGATTTATTGCATACTTAGCAACGATAGAGAAAACATTCCGAACACATTCGCAGGGGTGACTAGGAGCAATAAAGACGAACGATTTTCAATTTCAGATATAATAATTTTTGGCTTGTAAGCATTGTTTTTAGTATAAATGTCATGGTGTGAGTTAAAAATATGCTTTCATTATGTGAACACGACAGGTATGGGTGTCCAAATTAACTGCACAGCGTTTTATGCCAAAATCTTGATCATTTACTGCTAAATTGCTAATTTTTAGTATGAATGAGTCATGACTCCATCCTAAAAGTACTTTTATTTAAAGGATAAATTTTTATTCATTTTTTTTAAAATGATTTATTAAAATGGAGTTTAGACCCATATTACAACCAAAGTTATCCAGCGTTCCAGGGGCCCGTTTCTCAAAAAGGCGTAAATTTGGGCCTAAGTTAGTCCGACTAACAGACTTGCGCCAATATTTAGTCGTCTAACTTGGGTTTCTGAAGGTGTCTTCCCACTTAGCCAACATTTTGAAAGATACAGGTAAAATACAGGTAGATTTGTGTTGGGGATGGGGTGCAGCTGGAGAACAAAAGAATTTAATTACATGTGAGCTACATAATAGTCTCTTTTCAGATGAAAGTAGGAGAAATAATATGTATTTGTTAGCCTTCAGAAGAATACATATGAATTGAGCTTCTGTCCCAGTATTTTTTTTATTTGATAAATTCAGATGAAAATGTTATTTTAAAAAAGTGAACTGTTTCGTATTCCCCAATAATTCATGCCCTTAATAAGAGTACAAATATCAAGGTTTGTCTATTTTCATCATAAATTGAGATAATCATATAAGCTGACATAACTTTAACTTGGCATTGAAAAAATATTGTTATTACAAGTATAAGAATCACGCTTGAAATATTAACTATACCTCATATGAGTCATATTCCAATTCTTCTTTTTTTCAATTTTCTTTGGTTTCTATGATTATTTTCATTAATTCCAATCTACTGAATATGAAATTAACAAAACACAAAATCGCTAGAGTAAAGTGCTTATATTTTTAATGGTGTATATTTCATATTTAATAAGATTAATTGTATGATGATCAATACAACATTAGTTATGAAGATAAAATCCTCCATTTTCATTTTCTATAAAGTTGGCTTGCACTTGAAGATTGGACATTTTGATTTTTTTGTCTTTCAACTAGCAGTCCATAAAACAATTAAGAAGTCATAATTTTCAGGCTTTCGATTTTGTAAATTAATGGCCATAATAATGCTTCTTAATTTCAATTTGTTTTTTTCTCTCAAACCATTAAAATACACATGAACATGAGGTACAAAATTGTGTTATTTGCGTTAAATTGTAACGTCAAAGGTCTTATTATATTATATTACAACATAGTAATATACGGAAGCCCATTTAGGACCTATCAAAGAATATTTTTGAATTTGACATAACGAATTCTTGAATTTGTTAAAACGAATTTAAATCGTTATAACGAATTGTTGAATCCGTTATAACGAATTAAATTTGTTATAACAAATTTTAGGAATTTGTTATAACGAATTTAATCTGTTATAACAAATTCGCTGAATTCGTTGTTTTAAATTTTAAAATCTGTTTTAACAAATTAAATTTGAAATAACGAATTCTTGAATTCGTTATTACAAAGTTTTAATTCGTAATTTCGGTTTTCTAAAATCGGTTATAACATATTTTCATCCAATTTATGGTAACAAATATCTTGTTTTGGGGAACAAATTAAACGGGGCGGACTTCATTTGTCCCATATCGGCGTACGACGATATGTGCCGATCAATTGATCGGCGTTAAACGGCGAAATGGTAAATGAAGTGAACTGGCGTAAAAACAAAAGTGGAGGGACATATTGTCACAGCTGTTGCTGTAACCATGGTAACAGATGTAAGTAATCCAAAAGACACCTTACTTTATCGGTTTTGCTAGAATTCCTACATTGATAGAAACAAAATATTTAAGAACTGCTATATATTTTCACAAAAATACCATGCAGGATATACAGAATTATTTCGACCGGTTTCTGCGCAAAATTCCCCAAATTTTTTTTAATTAATGCTATCAATCAATGAGCATGCTGATTTGATAACATATATCTGCATATTTTATCTCATTTCATCACCAAACCGTGAGATTACGCCATACTTAAAAAAAATACCGGTTTGGAATAGAATTAATTTAAGAATAGGAAATTAGTCTTTGAGTATTACTAGTCTCAAGTGATTTTGGCCGGGACGTGTACAAATCAAATAAAGCTCGAAGGGCTTTATGATAGATTTGACCACGCTCTGACCGAAATTATCAACACATAATATTCAAAGAATGATTCCTTATTACTTTAATACTTATATTATTTCCAATTTCTATACTCTAAAACAGCATTCTAAAACCACTGTTTTTTATGCATATGCTATGTATTATTACGCAGCGCAGCCAATATTGTTTTTCGGTTATGCTGTAGGACACGCCCATTTTTTTATGAAATTATTGGGCAGGGTTATCTAAGTAAAGGATATTTAAAAATATAAATATAATATTTTATATGACGTAGCCAGGCATTATAGCCAGGATGTGCGTATGCGTGTACCAACTTTTCGGTAAACTTTTGGGAGAAAATTCGAAAACTGGAGGAACTTAAAAAAGTATAGGAAAAATCGATTTTTATATTATAAATGTTCATTTAAAGTGATAGGAATGTTGTGTACAAAATGTTGAATAAATATTAGTATTTGAGAGAACAATAAAGAGCAATGTTACAGGAAAACAACAGGCACTTAGCATTGGAGTGGGGGAGGGGGTGGAGTGGAGCAGGGGCAGGGTACGAGACTACCCCCTTTAGCACACGTTTTCTCGCAGCCAACATTTTTCTTAAATTTACATATAAAAGGTGAATTAACAAAGAGTTGCCCCCCCCCCCCCCCCCCCCCCAGTGTTTTTGGGACCAGGTAAAAACTGAAATGAAAGGAAGGAAATAAACTGTAAAATTGAAGTTTAAGGTTCAACAAACCCCCTACCCCCACGGATCAGGATTTTTAAATGTTTTAATAGCATAGTCTACATATTACCAGGGTCAGTGTTCGTATCACCAGGGTTTGTATACCCATAACCTTGGTCAATATTACGATTATCAGGATGTCTGTATCTATTACCAGGGTCAGTGTACGTATCACCAGTGTCTGTGTGGCAGGAGGATAAAACGTACGCTCAACTAGGACCCCACATCACCTGCTTATTCACAACTACCAAATCTGTGCACTCCGCTACAAAATGTAGTGCATTACAACCGCAAAGTGAAAGTAGAATAACTAGTAACACTACTTAGCCTTTAGAAATGATATACAACAGGCAGAAATGTATTTTTTTTTAAAAATGTGCCCATCACCTGGGTCTACATACAAATAACCTGGGTCAGTGTACGTATCATCAGGGTCAGTGTACATATCACCAGGGTCAATGTTCGTATCACCAGGGTTTGTAAACCCATAACCTGGATCAGTATTACGATTATCAGGATGTCTATATCTATTACCAGGGTCAGTGAACGTATCACCAGGGTCTGTGTGCCCATCACCAAGTCAGTAGACCCATCACCAGGGTCTTAATGCATATCACCAAGGTCAGTATACATATCAACAGGGTCTGGGTGCCCATTACCAGGTTCTCAAACATTGTTATAAGTATTGAGACCCAGGTGATGGGTATACTCACTCTGGTTACGCGTATACATGCACAGACACTTGTAACTGGGTACACTAACCTTGGTTATAGGTAAACTGACCCTGGTTATTAAGGTTTTCCGCTGGGAGCGGAAAACCTTACTATTATTCTGAAAAAATTTCAAATTTCTTATTATTAGGGTCTTCCGTTTTCAACGGAAGACCCTCTTGTTATTCTTCGGTTTCTTTTTATTAGGGTCTTCCGTTTTCAACGGAAGACCCTCTTGTTATTCTTCGGTTTCTTTTTATTATTATTATACTTTTTCTTTTTTTTTCTGACTCCTTCTCGGCTTTATAACTCAAAAAGTTTCCAACCGATTTTAATGAAATTTTCAGAGATAATGTGAAACTATTATTCCTCAAAGATGTCAAAGTTTTCTTTACAACGTCACTTCCGTTTTGACGTAACGTCATTTTTAAAATTGTCAAAAAGTCATTTTGTCCGCGGCGTTTCTCAAAAATGCTTTAAGATAGAGGCTTGAAATTTTCAATGGCTATTATTTGGTCGATTTACCTCTGTAATAAGGCTCGATATAAAAATCTGTCACTTCCGGTCGAAACCGGAAGTAAAACAAATTTTTCGAAAAAATGAATTTTCTGATCAAATCAAAAATGAATATGTGTTTTGTAGAGCTTATTAAGCTGAGTCTAACACTGAAAGCCGTTTTAAAATCAGACGATGCATTACAGAGATATTGGGGTTTAAAAATTGATTTTTCCGGAAATTTTGATTCCGCGTCCTTGGTTTAAAAAATAGCGTAATAATCAAAGTAAAATTAATTCGTACGAAAAACAATTGTTAAGTCGTACTGTAACACATTCGGATTTTTTTTGTTAAGTCGTTCTTGAAATTGATAAGATTTTTGTTAAGTCGTACTTGAAATAATTCGGATTTTATTAAGTCGTACCAGGAATAATTCGATATTTTTCATCTTTTTATTTTAGTTACTCTTGTTGTTGGTTTAAGAGCTATGCTTCTTACAGGAACTTCCACCTTTACTTTCGACATTAACGGAAGACCCACTCGTTGCTTTGCAACGAGCTTTGCTCTAGTTATTATTTTTTTTCTTTTTCTTTTTTTTCTGACTCCTTTTCGGCTTCATAACTCAAAAAGTTTTCAACTTATTTAAAGGAAACTTTCAGGAATTATGTGCAATTATAATGCCTCAAAGATGTTAAAGTTTCCATAACAACGTCACCTCCGTTTTGACGTTACGTCATTTTTAAACTTTAAAAAAAGTCATTTTGTCCGCGACATTTCTCAAAAACGCTCTTAGATAGAGTCTTGAAATTTTCTGTGGTTATGAATTTGGCTATTTACATGTGCAATAAGGCTGGAAATAAAAATCCGTCGCTTCCGGTCGAAACCGGTAGTGAAACAAATTTTTCGAAAAAATGAATTTTCTGATCAAATCAAAAATGAATATATGTTTTATAAAGCTTATCAAGCTGAATCTAACACTGAAATCCGTTTTAAAATCGGACCATGCATTAAAGAGATATTGGGGTTTAAAAATTGGTTTTTCCGGAAATTTTGTTTCCGCGTCCTTGGTTTAAAAAATAGCGTAATGTTCAAAGTAAAATTATCTCGTACCAAAAATAATTGTTAAGTCGTACTTAAACACATTCGGATTTTTTTTGTTCAGTCGTTCCTAAAATTAAAAAAGGTTTTTGTTAATTCGTACTTAAAATCATTCGGATTTTGTTAAGTCGTACCAGGAATAATTCGATTTTTTTCATCTTTTTATTTTAGTTACTCTTGTTATTGGTTTAAGAGCTCTGCTTCTTACAAGAGCTTCCAGCTTTACTTCCGGTATTAACGGAAGACCCACTCGTTGCTTTGCAACGAGCTTTGCTCTAGTTTTTTTTTTTCTTCTAGACGCCAACTTTGATCCTTAATATCTCGCTCGTTTGTTCACCGATAGTTTTGAAATTTTCAGGACTGATAACATGCCGCGTGATGTTGTCGTTGCCTATTTTAGTTGAGAAAAATCCCTATCCGGTTTTGAGTTATTCCCCTTTTAGTAAAATTTAACGACTTCTTTTGTCCAGGGGGTTTAGCTTTAACGATGACTTGCAGAGTCTCAAAGATGGGCTGGTTTGGAAGCTAATACATTGAATTTGTGCGAGATATATTTTATTTATTATTTAAATGCAAATAAAAGGGGTGGTATAGATGTTGAAACAAAGGTAAGAAAAAAAATCAAAAAAATTCGCGTATTTTCCGTGTTAGTTTTCTACCTGATAAAAATTTGTTATAACATGTATTTTAAAAGTTCTTGGTCTTACTCAGACCTTTCATTCGGTATGCCGAAAAAAGGGCTGGCCCTTATAATTAGGGAGTTAGAGGCGTCCAAAGTTTCTTGTCAATAACTTAAAAAGGAATAAAAATTTCTAATGCATTATTGAAGCAAAGTTGTAAAGAAATTAATTTTGAATCCTTCTATAGTATTCAATTTAATGTTTTCGTAATTTATAGTCAGTATTTGCAGAAACAATTGTTGTCAGTTCGGTCCATTTTTGTGGGGGTGCGCACGTTTATGAGGTTATGAAAGGGCTTCTTGTAATGCACTAACTGATACATGTAGTGCGCAAAAATAATTCCACATAAAATTCCCAAATGTTTCTATTCATATGTACATTTTCATTTCATATAGATGAACCTCTTTGACCTTATTTTTGTTGTTTGTTTCATAACTGTGCCCCTGTCTATATTTAGATGCATTACGAGACTCAGGTAACCGATCGATAGGAGAGTCGCTAGCTGTATTCAGGCCGTCGCCTTGACGATAGTGCATGTGCTTGTAGAGCTGGACGTACACGTTTAACGCGTCGCCCCCTGTGTTACTGTAGAAGAGACATTTTGAATTGTTTCAGTACTGGGAGATGTGTTAATAAAATGGTTCCAATGCATGGTAATTAAACTCAACTTTTCTACAATACGTATACACGGCCGTCTTATAAAGCACAATGTGTATTACTGACATGACAAATGTACGCTGGCAATTTAAACGAACGCGGGATTGCTCCCGATAGAACAATTCTTTTAAAGCAAAAAAAAAAAAAAAATACTGATTTGCGATGGATATAATATAATTATCATCGTGGAGATGATTTTAAAAAGTGAACTTAATATTCGTATACGATAATATTTGAATCCAAAGCCGCTAGTTTTAAGTTACGAATATCAGGGATATTAATTATGACTTGCCCCGCGTTTCAGGTTCTTTACTTGCAAAACATCTACAAACGAAAATACCAAACAACCTTCAGCAACAACTTATAGATTATTTATTCCATACACAATTCTAAAGAGGTAATTAAATAAATTTTATAAATGCTTTATACTTGTATACATTCGCTATCTTCCATGGAAAAAAGAGGCATGGAAAAAATGTTGTTCAATGTTCATCAAATACGCTGTAGTCTTAGCAATCGAAAATAATTAACAAGCTGTATATTGATAGATTGACATATCAACAAACATTCAGACCCGCAATGTGTTTTTTTACAAGTTCTATAAAATGTAGAATCAATGACTGAATTCTTTACCGTTTTCCGTGTTGGTTATTTTGAATCACGTGTGTACGTTATGTGTAGCCATAAAGATGAACACTTTAAGTGTTTAATTTTTATAAGAAATTGTGTACATGCAGAGCAATGCAATGCTAGGACAATTAAATTCCAACAATGTATATGGTGAGGCCGGTCAGACTGATACTGGTTCTGCTTGTTCTACAAATAGCGAATGTAAGACGAAGTATTTGGGTGTTATATTTTAAACAAATATAAGTATTGCTTGCATTACTCAACAAAGTATTTTATTGGAATCATTCTTAGTTACCTTAACTGCATATGTACCGCTCGGTCTGTATCCCGGAAAAATTGACTACCATCCGAAATTTTTCATACAAGGTCTACAGACTTGCAGCTAACATTACCTTTAAAAATACATTTTAGAATTTGCCGCTGTTTATAAATTCATTAAAAAGACGCGCAGAATCAAGTAGTAATATGTCGTTTGATATGGGATTTATGACGTCTATTTATATTGTTTTCATTAAAATTATTTCATTATTTCAAGCTTGTGGGTGGAATGAAATCAGTTTCACATGTTATATGACATTAAAGATGTCCTCTCCCCACTTTTTCTCGCAGCAACTATTTTTTTAAAATTTACATAAAAAATTGAATTATCATGGAGTTGCCCCCCCCCCCCTTTTTTGTAGCATGTAAAAAAAATGGAATGAAAATCATGATATTATGAGTGAAATTTTGAAAATTTTGGAAAATTCTTTTAAAAAAAATTCATTTTTTTGCTTGTCAAGATTTGTTGGATGAGTTTGCCCCCCCCCCTACTTTCAAAAACGATGCTACGTGCACATAACCGATCCAGATAAATATAATTACATGTACATGTATCAAAAATAAACTTCAAAAACAAACTACACATTCATCCTTCACCCACAATATTGCCTTTTCGATATTTGTCATCGTTGTAGACCCGTGTAACAATCTGTTACATTATATATGTAAGTAGGTGCTTGCACGACAAAGAACCCCTTGCTGATCTACATTTTCATTAACGCATACAAAGAAAAAATATATTTTGATTTATTTTTGAATTTCTTTTGATGTAAAGAAATAGAGAAGAAATTGGTTCTCAGTCTCTCTTTATGCCTGTTTGTTAGCTGTTAATCCAAGTTCATTTTGAATATCCTTTTGTAATTTAAAAAATGCGATGTAATTTTTTTTTCATGCAATATTTCGGATAAAGCAATGAAGAGTAGTTTCTTGAAATTTTATTAGACCATAAAATTGTAAAATGCTAACATTGTGCCCGATTTCTTTCTTTTTTTAAAGGTAAAACTTTATTGATTTAAAAAATGATTCTTTGAGACAAACAAATTGACATAATCAACAAGAGTTTGACAATCTCTAACTGCAGGTCTGTAGCTTTTAGTCAGGAAAAGAATCGGATGGACGACCTAAGACACAGATCGTCCATCCGAATTTCTTGAAAATTGCTATTAATTTCGTACGCGGACGCAATACTCACCGAGACTAAATGGTTCGTATCTTAAGTTTTAACTGCTTTGAAAGGTTATATTGGTTCTCTGATAATTTTGAACATGAATATTTAAATAAAAATGGTTAAAATTATAGTAAAATTACCGGCATCGGTCTTCTCCGTGCGCGGATCTAGAAGGGGAAGGGTTCCAGACCCCCCCCCCCCCCCAGCGAAATTTCATTCAATTACGTGTACATTATAAACTTAACAAATATGCCTCGGACATCCCTTGGCAAACTCAAATAACCGTCTGACTTTCCAACCCCCACCCCGGAAAAATTTTCTGATCCGCGCATGTTCCCACTCCTCAAAATACAAAATTATTCTTCAAAACCCCTTGTAAAATTTCCAGGATCTCCCTATATATACTAAGAGATTCATTGGCGCTTGCGTTCGATAAAAATGGGTGTAAAACGTTTGCCAATGGTCTTTTTACCTTCGTACCGGGCATAACCACAGTCCCACTCTGTGAATAAAATGCGGCGAATCAAACTAGTGACAACGTGTTAAGATCTATATTTGCTTATAAACATGTAGTATCATCGTGCAAAATGCACTGTTCAATTATAAATTTTTTTTTTTGACTTTACTTGTAAAATTCGTAATTTTTTCTAACAGTTTATATCTTACAAAGTTACTTCTTTATTTAGTGATTGACACTTTTCAGACTTTATATGTGATTTCAAAGAGACAGAGTATCATGTCTCAAGGACTGTTAATCTCTTAAAACAACATTGTGCAATTATCAGATTATCATTTCTTGGACATCAAAGACTCACTGAGTTTATTTAATTTTTTATATCTGTAAACCTTCCACTCGGCTTACTTATATCATTACCTGTCAATTTATACTCACTGTTAAGATTCTTATAAATAGTTATGTACAATTGGCAATGCGCAGTCTGGAATATGGCGGCCAGCCCCGGCCACGTCCGACTCTCTCAGAGTCTTGAGTCCGGAGACCACAACTGGCCATATCCGAATTGTTTGTAACATGTCTGTCTGTTAAATTGTTATAATGTTGCCATCGTTGAGTCTCGTCCAATAATGTGGAATCTTGCATCAATTGCCTGTTTATTTCTCTGGAACTGTATACTGGTGGACCTTCGGGAATACGGCAAACCTACCCTTCGTTTTAGCTTACGGCCCACAGCGCGCCACAACCTTATACCTTATACACTTTACGCCAACATTCCCTCACCCGGTTCGTACTGCACACGACCGATGCAGATCCAGACGAATTCTCTATCACCGTAAAATCTACGCGGTCACAGATATATAATACTTTGTTTCTCAGTGTTTACACATCTAATATTGTACTATGGTCAGCTATCAATTTTTTGTAATACGTCACAAGTATGACGCAGCTACGACGGAAAACCTAATCGTTGCTTGCAACGAGCTCGTCTCTAGTTGGTATACTGATTCTGGATATGGGTATACAGACGCTAGTGATGTGCACTCTGACTCTAATGATAAATACTAGTATACAGACCCTGGTTTAAGGCATTTATATAGACCCTGGTGAAACGTACACTGACCCTGGTGATAGGTATTGAGACCCAGGTGATGGTTACGTTGATTTCTGGCTATGTGTAAACAGACCCTGGTGTTGAGCACAAAGACACATTGACCCTCGGGATAGGTATTGAGACCCTGGTGTCCTGATGATGGGTATACTGAATCTAGTAATGTGTATAGAGAACCGGGTGAGACGTACACCGACTCTGGTAGTACGTATTCTGACCCTTGTGTTGGGTATACAGACACTGGTGATGGACACACAGATCGACTTTGGTGAGGGGTTATGGATAGAACTACATGGGGTCGGTGTTTTGACCACACTTACCCCTCCCCAATAACCCCTGAAAAGAAAAGAAAAACAAAATAAATTATCCCTCTCCTCCTAACCTTGGATTTTTTTCATATTGAATCTAAGCGTAGGTGTTTGTATGAGATACAGTAATATTGGTTTATATATAAACTCAATTCTGTCTTACTGGTATATGGAAGGAAACCGTGATATTTTGTTCAGGCAGGTGGCATCGTAAAAAAGGGAAAAGAGGCGGTGGGGTGGGAGAATCGCCAACAATTCTTGACTTGCAAACAAAAATGTTTTTTCAAAAATTCGAAAATCGAACAACATGGGGGTAGCTATAGAAATGCTATGTTTACCTCAAACATTAATTTCACTGTTTATTTCCTCCCAGTCACTTTCAATTTTTAACATGCTCCGAAATTGCTTTGGAAAATGCTATGAAAGGGGGATGGGGCAACTGCATGGGGACAGGCCCCTCCCTGCCACTCCCACCCTCCAACCCGTATGTCCAAGCTATGTGTCTATTGTTTTCCTGTAACATTGCCTTTATTGTCCTCGCAAATATTTAATTCACTTTTTTTTAGTGTAAACCAAACCTATTACTTTTAATGATATAAAAATCACGGTTTTTTTGTTTGTTTTTGGTTTGTTTTGGGGTTTCTTTTGGGGGGCACCTATCATCAGTTCGAAGTTCCTCCAAGAAGCTATGGGATTTCCCCCAAGCGTTTACCAATCCCGATGGAAAGTCGGATGCGCACATCCTGGTTATAATACCTGGCTTTGTCATATAAAATATCATATTTATATTTTTTAAGTGTCCTTTACTGTGATAACATTACAAATCAATTTTGATAACTATAGCACAATAATTTCATAAAATATGAGCGACACAAAATGGGCGTGTCCTACAGCACAACCGAGAAACAGTATTTGCTGCAATAATACACCTGGTTTTAAAATGTTGTTTTGAAGTATAGAAATAGAAAATAATATTAATATAAGCAAAAAGACATAATTCTTTAAATGTTATATTTTGGTCGGAGCGTGCATATCAAATCTATCATAAAGCCCTTTAAGCTTTATTGGATTTGAACACGCACCGACCAAACTAAATATGAATAATGAACATAAATCTGTCCATGCAAGCGTTTAAAGATATCGTATTCATCGGTAAAAGGCGATTAGAATAGCAAATTTTAAAATCGTTTAAAAAGAAATCTGACTGTAACAAAATAATTACCGATTCAACTTTCTTAATCTACGATACTTAAAATAACTATATACGTCAAACCATCAGATCTCTATCAATCATTTTTGCTGTAAAATCGAATTTATTTTGCATAGCTTTATAAGGAAATTTCCCTCGTGCTGACCTCGTGACGTCACTGAAGCCTCGTTATCGCCTAATTTCATTTTCTCTTGATTAGATTTCTAAAAGCAGATAAAAATAGGCACTTTGAAGAGGCGTAACTCCATAATTTTTGCATTGATTTCGATGCAGTTTTTGCATTTAATTCTGGTAAATAAATTCTATAACATAAGTTCAACATTGGCTGGGCTGCAGGTACCCTTTAATAATACAACATGCTCATTTTAAAGCGTTAACTAAACAATTTTTGGAAATTTTGCGCAGAAACCCGTCGAAACAAATCTGAATATCCTGCATGGTATTTTTTGTGAAAATATATATCAGTTCTTAAATATTGTGTTTCTATCAATGTAGGAATTCTAGCAAAGCCGATAAAGTAAGGTGTCTGGATTTGTTACATCTGTTACCATGGTTACAGCAACAGCTGTGACAATATGTCCCTCCACTTTTGTTTTTACGCCAGTTCACTTCATTTACCATTTCGCCATTTTAACGCCGATCAATTAATCGGCACATTTCGTCGTACGCCGATATGGGACAAATGAAGTCCGCCCCGTTTAATTTGTTCCCCAAAACATGAAATTTGTTACCACAAATTGATGAAAATATGCTATAACCGATTTTAGAAAACCGAAATTACGAATTAAAACTTTGAAATAACGAATTCAAGAATTCGTAATTTCAAATTTAATTTGTTAAAACAGATTTTAAAATTTGAAATAACGAATTCAGCGAATTTGTTATAACAGATTAAATTCGTTATAACGAATTCCTAAAATTTGTTATAACAAATTTAATTCGTTATAACGGATTCAACAATTCGTTATAACGATTTAAATTCGTTTTAACAAATTCAAGAATTCGTTATATCAAATTCAAAAATATTTTTTGATAGGTCCTATATGGGCTTCCGTATCCGTAGTAATACATGTTTCTAGTCTTCTTTTTTTTTAAACTGCTGATCGATTTCTTTTTTATATATATATTATATACATCCAATTTAAACAGTTTAAAATTATTTACACAAACCTTTTAATCATGCAAGTTCCCGTATTGGTTTCAACATAAAATATGTTTAGTGCAATGATCTTGCAGAAAATTGCTGATCTTTATTTCCAAAAAAAAATTGGTTATTTTTATTTATTCTGATAATCATTTTATAGGCAAAATTAAATGGGTTTTTTTTAATTTGTTTTCAACAAACTATTCTCAAGTAATTGATAACAAATACATTAACATATGAAAACAGACTATAGCCTCTTGATCACCCAGGTGTGAAAATCAAAATGTTGGCCAGAGGGGAATTGAGAATTTCAGAATGTTGGCTAAGTGGGAATAAACCGTTTCTGAAAGAGGCGTAAGTTATGGTTTAAATGTCGAAGAACTTTTAAAACATCTCCGCTGAGTACTAAGCATGTGCACATTGTATTACATTTACTCGAAAGTACACAAGTTATACTATACCACAGAATGTTCAAGTTAAAATTGTCCCAAACAGTTTATGTTAATAAAAAAAAAGAATAAATGCTTACACGCTTCTTGACATAATGAAATTTTAGAGAAAATACAGGTGATACAAAAGGGCAGACATAAGAGGTTGCAGAAACCAAATATATGACAATTGAATTCATTGAGTTATTGGGGGCATACATTTGTATATATAATAAGTATGACTAGCTAGTTAAATTTGTAAATAATGCAAACGTGTTGTAAAATTTTTCGTAATATAGACAAAAACATACAAATACACACAAGCACAAATTACAACTGTAAACGTTTTGAGATGCTCTTACTAAAGAAGTATTCTCAGTGTTTTGAAATCAGTTTCGTTTCATAGGTTCAAATCTTATTAGAAATCGACTTCACTTACTGAGTATTGATTTAAAAATTAATTACATGTATTTATCCATGCTTGTATACATCTATACAATGCATGAACTCGGAGTTATAGTTATTGTTGTGGAATACATGTATTATTAAGAATTATAGCATCTTTTTAATTATTGTGTTTATATTAGTCATCAGGGTATACCGAGTAGTATTGTATATTACATACGTTTAGTGAATTGAGCCCATTATTTATCAAATTGATTTAATTAAAGAGACAGTACAACTGAAAACACATGTGTGAATAACTTCAGATTTACCCATTGTATCGATAGGAAATAAGAAATAACGTTGATTGTAATAGTTGAAATGCACAAAAATCCCTTTCACATACCTAATTAACGTAATTATGAGCTTCCGGAAATTTAAGGGTCGTACAAACCGGAATAATCTTATATCGTTTATTTGTACCACGTGGACTTTGATTGACACGTGCTGAAAACTGCAAGATCTTCGTCCGAACACATCGTCACTTACTTGATAATTTATAAATGGTTTACCAATTTCGGTTCATTTTAAAATGAACAGACATAAATATGTCAAATAACCCTTCAAGGGGTCTCATTTACATAAAATTAGGTTGTATCAACTCCTATGATAAACACGAAAAATACATGCTTACAAAATAATAATTGTGTTTATTTTTAAAACTTTGAACAACTATTATCTGAGAGAAGAAGAAAAACATATTTTTATCAACAGTTTAAACATGTCCAGGAGAATCTTCGCGAGCCCTCCATGTGTTTTGTTTACAATACATACGCATCCGTAATAGTATAGAATGCTGAACCCCGTAACACGTTGCGATGTAAATATGTGATAGGTTATACGTAATTATTAATTTTAATGAAACAATTAGATTTATTTCATGGAGAACTTTTTAATTTTCTGAAAGTTTATACATTCATGAGTAGTATAAAAATACTGATCGGAAAATTTTTTCAAGTCGGTTTTTTGATAAGATGCGCCGTACTGTCTCCTTAATCTAAATATATTTAGAAATAGGAACAGTTATCGAACAATAGATTTTTTGTTTATAAAAAAGTTATATGTACATGTGCAAATATCTCAATAAATGTGAATGTTTCCTTAATAACATGTAAACCAATCCCAAAATTAAAAATCTCTGTTTTAATTATTTTGCCTTAGAAACAAAACGCTCGCCATTTTTGTGTACAGACTAAGGACTTACGCCTACCCATTAGCAGGCGTAGATTTAAACCCAAATTTAGTCCCGACTAAGTTTCCGCCTTTTTATGAAACGCAGCTTAGTCGGGTTTTGAGGTTTAGTCCCTGATTTAGTCTGGACTAAGCTTACGCCTGGACGTAGACCTTCTTGAGAAACGGGCCCCAGATGTGTTTATCATAAGACCAGAATAAATCTTAAGACTGTGTAATTGTTTTATATTCTATGCTATTTATATTACTGCTTTAATAAAGCATATATTTATTTTCTAGATAAGTAAATGATATATAGTGAAATGTAAATCTTTTTAAATGTAAATTATCATGAGTGAAAACTTAGTGTTTGAGCAATACTCATTATAGTTATTCAAACAATCTTAAGCTAGATAACCTAAATGTAGTTTTAAGTTATATGTATATAGAGTCTAGATACCAATTGAATATATAAGGATCATGCAGATGCAGATCAAGGCTTTGTGTCACACATAGGTATGCATATATATAAATATCAGATTTGATACTTATCCTAAGTTAAGTTTCATATGTTTTATTTATTAAACATTGATAACTATCTAAATTAATAATTACATAGGATAAATATTATTGAACTCTTTAGATATCAGTTAGCACTGTGATAAGGGGAATAACTCTTGATTGCAATTGTAAACTGTGCTTGGCAAAATCATGAAACGGATGTTCTGATTATTATACAATGTAATGATATATTATGTGTGTGATCTAATTTTATTTTTATGATGATAAATTATACTTATTGTGTTACATGTATTGTTAGGTATTTCAGAGCTAATATAATATAAAGTAATAACCAAGAACCCTACGTTGGAGTTGTTGTCTATCTATCTACAATAACACCATAACTACAGAAAAAACGGGGGTAGGTCAGTTAGAGTTTTCCGTCCCTTGCCATCCCGGCTTCAGAATCGTCCCCTTATACAAAAGGTGAAGCTGTTAACACGGAATACGTGCAATATTCGTCGCAAAGAATCAGAGGGTTTGCTACCTTTGAGATAGCGTCACGCGAGACTTTCGATAGTTGCTAATATGTCCTTGGTTGTAAGTAAACGCATATAAAGAACATGTATCGTATTATAGAGGGGAAAGTGAAAATAGAATATAAAGATAATAAATTTTTAAAAACCGTCCATAACTCATGCTGCTCGGACAACGACTGTGAGACTTTTTTTCAATCACTATGCATTATCCAATGAGAACTAGAGCCCAAGAGTTTACTCTGTATGGCCAATAATCAAAAAGTGGAATGGAAATTGATATGTTCTTTGTAAAGAAAAACCAATACCGGCCCTAAATGTCAATTCTTTTGTTATTCGTAATCTTACCCTTCACCAAGAATCAGATGTTGCCATAAAATCAATTGTTAAGTATCATATGTTAATATTACATTGTTTAAATATTTCTCAAACTCTTTGAATTCTTAATGTACATGTTTTTTAATTAATTAAATAATTTTAACACTTGATTGCAAATTCATTAGAGGTTCATACAACAACGAACAATTTATTTTGTATGTTTGCAATACCATTACAATGGATACAAAACTTATTCTCTCGTATCCCCTTCTATGTAAAAAGAGTAGAACGCTCCTCTGTGGGTTGAACTTCCAAACTTATAAATCAAAAATATTATCTTAAAATTATTTCACTTGTCTTAATTTGTTAAACATTATTAAATGCGCAGGTAGCATTGGTGCGTTATATCTAAGCCTTTAACCTTTCTAATCAACATTGAGTTCGATCCATGCAACCAGAGTGCAGCGTAGTTCATTTTTTTTTCTTTCATATTAAAAAGAAAGTATTGCGATTTTACTCAGAATACTGCATGAATTATCGTCGGAAACCCACGCATACGCTTACTCAGTAGGTGATTTATTTTGTGATTTCCCAATTTAAACATATTTTCTGCAAACTATAGAATAAAAAAGACGACTTAGTCTGTGGTGTTAATAATAAAAAGTCTAGATATGTGATGTTTAAGATGTTTAAGATTTATAGTTGATGCAAAAGCAGTATTCTTATGAAAGGTGAACATCAACTTGAATGGAATATTACGTTTGGAGATCTATTAGTGTTGATATTTATTTTGCATGATTAATCCGGTCTCATCAGTTAAATAACTTCCGTATAAAACTACAAGAGATTTAATTATTTGTTTATTATATTATTAATTTATTATAACATCATTTGAATAGTTAAATTGTTTAAATGTTGAAGAGGTAATAAAAAGATATGATTAGATCGCGCATAAAATTTGACATTATATGATTTTTTTCTATAATTAAATACACATTGGAGACGTATGTCACATTCCCTCAGAGTTGGCCGAGAAATACCAGTGTTAGTCCAGCTTTTTGAACCCCAAGTTTTACAGATTAATAATTCAAAGCACAAAATAAACTGTTATGATTACTGTAGGTGTTACAAGTAACAATTTAATAATCACACATGTCGTTTTAATAAATAATTGACTCTTGACAGATTTGTGCTTCTGTTTTGGGGAGATATCTACTTTGAGTGGGGTTAATTGGCTTCTCAAGTGTGTTGCATAGTGTGGTATTTATTTATCATAATTTTCTTGGCCATTTTCACATACACCAAATAACCAGAAAATGAAACTTTTAATTCCATGTTTATACTAAATGCACCTATATCTGAATTTAAAAAAACAAAACAAATAACAATGGTGTGTGAATGAACCATGTTTAGAGTATTCATAAGAAGATAACCAATGCATTACTGACCAGTCAAAACTTGTTAAAATCAAAGACAATTATAAAATGTCATAATTGCTGACACGGTGTACTATTGTCTACAACCCAACAAATTTGATTAAGACTAAGTATGAAGTACTAAAATATGTAGTTATATTTTATTTCCCGGTATTTCTCGGGGAATACCAAAAATTCCCGGGAATTACCAGTATTTCCCACTGTCCTGGAAAATATGAGTATTTCCCGCTTTTTTGCAAACCCTGCATTCCCTACATATTTTTGTGAAATGAGATATATTTCAAATGTATTTCCATGGACACATGAGGTCAAAGTATAGATTGTTTTTATTCTAAAAATAGATCTTGCACCGTATGATAGTTTTTGACACCCATTTTAGGATACCCTATTTTGAGACAAATTTTGATCAGGTTGTTTTAAATCCTAAAAGTTTCAACAAAGATTACAAACCTATACATCAAGCACTGCACTCCTGATGTCAGAAATCGTACATTGCTGTCGATGAGGCTCTTTGTAGACATACGAGGAAATACGCCCAGTTTTCAGAATCAGACAATTAAGAGGTGTTGTTCCAGATTCTCAAGTGCTACTTTGCCCAAAGATGGTCAGAACAATTTTGTTTGGCATCTGCTGACGACCGAGTATATCTCATTTATATTAATTCCTACAAAAGAAAACATCAGACTTTATGTTAAAGGGGCATGGTCACGATCTGAGTCAAAAATTATTTTTCCGATTTTAATGTTTACAATGATTTAGTAAGGCATATTAATAGGGAACCAAAGTGTGAGTGTCATTCGTGGAGTTACAAGCGAGATACAGATTTTGCAACTCTTGGCAATGTGAACAAGGCCTTTGTTTACATTTTGAATGTTGAAGTAAGAGTTCCAGTTATCTACCTAAACTAATTGCGTTATACGTTTAGAACTGTTTGTCTATGCTTAAAATGACATGTTTTATAATTACTCAACAAAAAAGTTGACTTTATTGTTAAAAGCAACATTTCAAGAGTTATTTATCATGGATTATATTTTCATGCTCGTCGATCTAATCTCAACAGGCTATGTGAAAACCAGTTTAAACCGGTTTTACAAAACAGCTTTTCTTGCTGTTACTTATTCACTCCCTCCGTGATCTGCACTTTATATCAATTTATTTAAGTAAACAATTGATTTCCTCAGTAAGGGAAAGTAAATATAAGCATTAAATAATTTATTTTTGACGTCGACGTGTAAATAACTGCCGTCAGATGAGCAGACAAATTGAATAACGCGCTAACGCTAACGCGCGTTATTCAATTTGTCTGCTCATCTGACGGCAGTTATTGACACGACGCGTCAAAAATAAGTAATTCAATGCTATAAAGAAGATAGACAAATCAGCTTGAAAAGATTTATTTTACTGTTAAATTGAACTTATGTAAACAAAAACGGGACACAAGCCTTGTGTACATGACAGAGAATTGTGAATCCGGTATCTTGTTTATATTTCTACGATTGACTCTCAAACATATGATTATTAGAAATGCATTCCTAAAGTGTTGTAAATGATAAACACAGAAAAAAAGAATTTGACCAAAATTGTGATCATACCCCTTTAAATAGACCTGGAGTTTAGAAAAACCAAATGATATGTTAAAAAGCTTTTTGACTGTATGTTTGAGTCCGTCTTCAAGGACCCCCATACTTCACATTTCTATTAACGAGTCAGAGTTGTATATGTTTCTCTCTCTCTCTCTCTCTCTCTCTCTCTCTCTCTCTCTCTCTCTCTCTCTCTCTCTCTTACGCATGCATTGTTAAATTATAATCTCTGTGTACCATTGTGCAATGGTGTTGAGATTGAAATAAATGAATGAGTCAGGAACTATCACAAAAGCCTCAAGATTATAGACTCGCTATCATTATTGCTGTAGAAACATGACTGGGGAAGTCTGCAGGTTTTTATTCAAGTGTGATGCTAAGTGTTTCCAATATAAATTCATGAATGTTGAGTTTGAAGGGAGTGAACACTTTATGTATTCCTTTAAAAATTCTCTTTTTGTCTCGTCTAGGTCATGAAGACTACAAAATACGACAAAACGATAGCAATAATTAATATAAAATTTCAAAATTACAAGAATGATTATAGTATTGAGTGTTTTTTTGTATTGTATTAGAATCAAATGATTTACGATATACCGGTAAATACTACAAATATAATGCACTGAAAATATTGTGAATTTTCTTATTCATGTACAATACTAGAAACAGTTTAGAGTAATAAAGTGGGTTTTTCTATTTTGTGGTTTTTTGTCCACTTATGTAAAAGAAGGCCGAACGTCCCCCTAACATACAAGTACTTCTACGTATATATATTTATATATTCTTGGAATTAATGGATATCCCCGGATGGAGAAATACTTATTAAAATACTTCTAATAATTCTATATCACTAAGATGATCAAAGAAAATATGGATAATTATTTATAACTAATGAACATTTAATACGTCTTTATATTAATTTAAAAGGAGATGGGAGGGTGGGGGTAAGACAAGTATTGTTAAGTGATTGACTCCGCCTACTATACAATCGTTGGAAAAGAGTGGGACAAAAAACCTCCTGAAACTTCTATGGATTTCCGCCTTACATTGCCTTTAAAAGATCGTGCAATGTTTGCTAATTTATTGCACGAGTTTTGACAGTTGAAGTTGGTTGCAATAAAAGTACGAGTATACCGTAAGTGTACTATTTTTACACATATTACATCTTTATCCATTTAAATTGTAATTTGATATCTTTAGGTACTCCAAGATGACGTCTTTAGTACCTTTGTTTTTGGTGTTCCTGATTTCCGTGGTAGTATCGGGGTGGGATAACGATTTCGATGAGCCACTCGACGTCCAATGTCCTTCATACCTGTTCGCCTTTAGTCGTTTTAAATCAACACATAACAACAAAAAAGAAGACAGGCGCTTCGACTTTATGTGCAGACAAGTTCCGGCCGCCAATAGTTCAGTGACCTGCGGTTGGTCTGGTAATGTTACATTTTTGTCTTCAGTGTTGCATTGGTCTTTAGTAATATTGACGATTTTTATCGTTGTTACTTTTATTCGATGTATCTTAAGAATGGTTAACGTTGTAATGGTTCTTTGTATTGCAAATTTGTGCCTATATTTTATTTTCCATGTGATAATGTTCGTCCGAAGTTAAGCAATGTAAACTTCCCTTCGCATCGGATGCATATACATGTACATGTACCTCTATACTTCACAGACTATGTCAATGATTATGATGCCGTGGTCTTCTACACCTGTCCAAACCAAGGCTATATAAATGGCATGCATAGTGTTCACAACAATCATCATGAAGACAGAAGATTCAAGTTCAGGTGTTGTTCCCCTCCATTAGGTAGATCATTTTACTCCCTTCATTTTTAGACCATTTTAATGCAATGAAATTTGTCGACACATTTATTTCTTCCTCGTTGTTGACGCCTTGCCTTTGTAATTTGAATAGAAACATTTAAATATCATTTGAATCATAATTTAAAGATGTTAACATGGTCGAATGTTTTGTAAGGACTTGACCTCAGAAACTGCCACTGGACCGGTTATGTGAACGACTGGGATTCCGATGTCGACTACCAAGTCCCATATGGTTACGTCATCAGAGGTGTGTTCAGCATTCACGACAACCACAAGGAGTAAGTATAAAATACATGTACTAATAAATACTAGCTTTCTGAGATTCATATTTGTTTTAATCACGCCTCCCCGGTAGTATGCATGTAGCAATGGAAGATCAATTTAACAAACTTTTAGAGAGGGGACATGATTTTAAGCCCGATAAATGTCACTCGTGTGAACGATGTTGCCAATAGGCCTCTTGCCTCTTAAAGTATAGAACATTTGTTATTGTGGCAATGTGGTGCATCTTGTAAAAATACGAACGACGATTGATAAATAAATTTATATTTAGTTTACTTTCATTTCTTTACAGGGACAGACGATTTAAGTTTGGAATTTGCCAATCTGTCTAGCTCTGAAGCAAAATCTACCCAGGTCCAGATACATTACTTTGGTGCAATATGTTTTGTCATAATAAAAGTCATAGCTATGGAAATCAAGTTGTTTTCGTTATGAACAGCTTTGCATGAAAGAAGCCTTAAAGATTACGTTTATTTGATAGCTGTTAGTGTAAAACTTATCACAAAGCAGTTTGAGTTTCTGATAGACAACATCTATGTAGTTTTTGGAACAATCTGTTGGAATTCTATGGGTATCAATTGTGCCCCATTGTTAGCAGACCTATTTTTGTATTCTTATGAAGCAGAATTTATTAAAAAACTTGTACATATATTTTAAAATTGAAATGAAAAACAATCTGCATTGTTGGATATTTAGAAGAGCGGGCACGGTTGAAAAATCGATCTAAAATGAACGTTCCTCTGTGGGTTGAACTTCCAAACTATTATCTTAAAACTATTTTACTTGTCTTTATTTGTTAAACATTATTAAATGCGCAGGTAGCATTGTGCGTTATATCTAAGCCTTTAACCTTTCTAATCAACATTGAGTTCGATCCATGCAACCAGAGTGCAACGTAGTTCATTTTTTTTCTCTCATATTAAAAAGAAAGTAATGCGATTTTACTCAGAATACTTTATGAATCATCGTCGGAAACCCACGCATACGCTTACTCAGTAGGTTGAGTAAGCGTTTGCGATACTATGAGTTTTCGGCGGTGATTTATTTTGTGATTTCTCAATTTAAACATATTTTCTGCAAACTTAAAGACGACTTAGTCTGTGGTGTTAATATTAAAAAGACTAGATATGTGGTGTTTAAGATTTAAAGTGGATGCAAAAGCAGTACTCTTATGAAAGGTGAACATCAACTTGAGTGGAATATTACGTTTGGAGATCTATTAGTGTTGATATTGATTTTGCATGATTAATCCGGTCTCATCAGTAAAATAACTTCCGTATAAAACTACAAGAGATTTAATTATTTGTTTATTATATTATTATTTTATTATAACATATTTTGAATAATTAAATTGTTTAAAGGTTGAAGAAGTAATAAAAATATATTATTAGATCGCGCATAAAATTTGAAATTATATGAATTTTTTTAATATTTAAATACACATTGGAGACGTATGTCACATTCCCTCAGGGTTGGCCGGGAAATACCAGTGTTGGGAATTACCAGTGGTAAATACCGGTATTTCCCGTCCTGGTAAATACTACTGATATTCAGTAAACTGGGAAATACTGGGAAATGCAAATTTATAATCTTTATTTCTTTAATTTGCTCAATGTAAATTGTATGTTTAGGATATAAGATATTAACAATAAGCATCAAAACACAATTTAGCATACTTTGCTATTTCACTGTCAGTTCATGAATCTTAAATTCACCAGATCACCTATTCCCAAAGACTTCTGTAGCTGCTAGATTACAAATTTTAGTCCAGCTTTTTGAGCCCCAAGTTTTACAGATTAATATTTCAAAGCACAAAATAAACTGTTATGATTACTGTAGGTGTTACAAGTAACAATTTAATAATCACACATGTTGTTTTAATAAATAATTGACTCTTGACAGATTTGTGCTCCTGTTTTGGGGAGATATATACTTTGAGCGGGGTTAATTGGCTTCTCAAGTGTGTTGCATAGTGTGGTATTTATTTTCATAATTTTCTTGGCCATTTTCACATACACCAAATAACCAGAAAATGAAACTTTTAATTCCATGTTTATACTGAATGCACCTATATCTGAATTTAAAAAAAAAACAAATAACAAAGATGTATGAATGAACAATGTTTAGAATATTCATAAGAAGATAACCAATGCATTACTGACCAGTCAAAACTTGTTAAAATCAAAGACAATTAAAAAATTTCATTGCTGACACGGTGTATAACGCGCGTTATTCAATTTGTCTGCTCACCTGACGGCAGTTATTGGCACGACGACGTCAAAAATAAGTCATTCAATGCTATAAAGAAGATAGACAAATCAGCTTGAAAAGATTTATTTTACTGTTAAATTGAACTTATGTAAACAAAAACGGGACACAAGCCTTGTTTACATGACAGAGAATTGTGAATCCTGTATCTTGCTTATATTTCTACGATTGACTCTCAAATTTCATATGATTATTAGAAATGCATTCCTAAAGTGTTGTAAATGATAAACACAGAAAAATAGAATTTGACCAAAATTGTGATCATACCCCTTTAAATAGACCTGGAGTTTAGAAAAACCAAATGATATGTTAAAAAGCTTTTTGACTGTATGTTTGAGTCCGTCTTCAAGGACCCCCATACTTCACATTTCTATTAACGAGTCAGAGTTGTATATGTTTTTTTTTTTCTCTCTCTCTCTCTCTCTTTCTCTCTCTCTCTCTTACGCATGCATTGTTAAATTAATAAGTAAGAAATACCACATATTGTATCATTATAATCTCTGTGTACCATTGTGCAATGGTGTTGAGATTGAAATAAATGAATGAGTCAGGAACTATCACAAAAGCCTCAAGATTATAGACTCGCTATCATTATTGCTGTAGAAACATGACTGGGGGAAGTCTGCAGGTTTTTATTCAAGTGTGATGCTAAGTGTTTCCAATATAAATTCATGAATGTTGAGTTTGAAGGGAGTGAACCCTTAATGTATTCCTTCAAAAATTCTCTTTCTGTCTCGTCTCGGTCATGAAGACTACAAAATACGACAAAACGATAGCAATAATTAATATAAAATTTCAAAATTACAAGAATGATTATAGTATTGAGTGTTTTTTTGTATTGTATTAGAATCAAATGATTTACGATATACCGGTAAATACTACAAATATAATGCACTGAAAATATTGTGAATATTCTTATTCATGTACAATACTAGGAACAGTTTAGAGTAATAAAGTGGGTTTTTCTACTTAGTGGTTTTTTGTCCACTTATGTAAAAGAAGGCCGGACGTCCCCCTTAACATACAAGTACTTCTATGTATATATTTATATATACTTGGAATTAATGGATATCCCAGGATGGAGAAATACTTATTAAAATACTTCTAATAATTCTATATCACTAAGATGATCAGAGAAAATATGGATAATTATTTATAACTAATGAACAATTAATACGTCTTTATATTAATTTAAAAGGAGATGGGAGGGTGGGGGTAAGACAAGTATTGTTAAGTGATTGACTCCGCCTACTATACAATCGTTGGAAAAGAGTTGGACAAAAAACTTCTTGAAACTTCTATGGATTTCCGCCTTACATTTCCTTTGAAAGATCATGCAAGGTTTGCTAATTTATTGCACGAGTTTTGACAGTTGGAGTTGGTTGCAATAAAAGTAAGAGTAAACCGTGTACTATTTTTACACATAAGACATCTTTATCCATTTAAATTGTAATTTGATATCTTTAGGTACTCCAAGATGACGTCTTTAGTACCTTTGTTTTTGGTGTTCCTGATTTCCGTGGTAGTATCGGGGTGGGATAACGATTTCGATGAGCCACTCGACGTCCAATGTTCTTCATACCTGTTCGCCTTTAGTCGTTTTAAATCAAAACATAACAACAAAAAAGAAGACAGGCGCTTCGACCTTGGCTGCAGACAAGTTCCGGCCGCCACGGGTTCAGTGACCTGCGGTTGGTCTGGTAATGTTACATTTTTGTTTTCAGTGTTGCATTGGCCTTTAGTAATATTGACGATTTTTATTGTTGTTACTTTTATTCGATGTATCTTAAGAATGGTAAACGTTGTAATGGTTCTTTGTATTGCAAATTTGTGCCTATATTTTATTTTCCATGTGATAATGTTCGTCCGAAGTTAAGCAATGTAAACTACCCTTCGCATCGGATGCATATACATGTACATGTACCTCTATACTTTACAGGCTATGTCAATGATTATGATGCATCAATCCTCTACACCTGTCCAAACCAAGGCTATATAAATGGCATGCATAGTATTCACAACAATCACCATGAAGACAGAAGATTCAAGTTCAGGTGTTGTTCCCCTCCGTCAGGTAGATCATTTTACTCCCTTTTTTTAAGACCATTTTAATGCAATAAAATTTGTCGACACATTTTTTTCTTCATCTTTGACGCCTTGCCTTTGTAATATGAATAGAAACATTTAAATATCATTTGAATTATAATTTAAAGATATTATCATGGTCGAATGTTTTGTAAGGACTTGACCTCAGAAACTGCCACAGGACTGGTTATGTGAACAACTGGGATTCCGATGTCGACTACCAAGTCCCATATGGTTACGTCATCAGAGGTGTGTTCAGCATTCACGACAACCACAGGGAGTAAGTATAAAATACATGTACTAATAAATGCTAGCTTTCTGGGATTCATTTGTTATTGTGGCAATGTTGTGCAATCTTGTAAAAATACGAACGACGATTGATAAATAAATTCATTTTTAGTTTACTTTCATTTCTTTTATACAGGGACAGACGATTTAAGATCTATTCTATGTAGGAATCAATGATTTATAAAAGGGTCTGGCCACGCATAGTCACCAATTTTCCTTATATTTCATACATGGACACACCTAGGTGTAAAACACAAAAACACACTAAAAGTTGGTTGCTGGGGGTAATCGTTGCCATGGTAATCGAGGCTAAAGATGGGAAAACAGCATAACTTACCAAGTTTGAAGCTATATTAGAAGGTTTTGCCCACTAATGTAAGCTATCAAACACATTAAACAGCCTTTGTCCTATTTTCAATTATTTAATTATATAAGAAAATTGATGGAGAAACCAATACTTTTAATTTGTTACCATGGAAACCGTTACAAATTTTTGAAATCAGTTTTCTGCGGTTTTTTAATAAGCCCAAATGGGAAACTGTTAAATTTTTACATTCATATCAATGTCCATGCATTACATATTTTTATCATGAAAATTGACATCCGTTGCTATGGCAACAAGGCCAAATTTTAGAAAAACTGAGAAATTGAAGATTATATTGATATGCTTTCATTCCTGATTTAAGAATTTATTTGCAATTGTTTTAGTTTGAACTTGTAAAAATATATCTAAATTTTCATTATACACCAGAAAAACCTTTGTTTAGCAACAGAGAAGTGTTGTTGCTATGGAAAATTAAGTTGCGTAAAAAATCACACAGAAATTCTTATTTTTTGAAAAGTCCATAGCAACGGCAGTTATTTTTAGAAAAATTCAGATTTTTTTCAAGTGTCATTAAAGTTAAGGACATACTTTATTTTTTCTCACCATTTGGTTTTATATATTTATTCATTATAAGTGAATACTATCCATTTAAAGATTCCAAAAATATTATAATTTTCCTTATTTTTAAGCTTGTTACCATAGCAA
Source organism: Magallana angulata (assembly GCF_025612915.1). Classification (NCBI taxonomy): domain Eukaryota; kingdom Metazoa; phylum Mollusca; class Bivalvia; order Ostreida; family Ostreidae; genus Magallana; species Magallana angulata. The sequence continues at coordinate 56,531,453 of NC_069115.1, read as the reverse complement.
CGGTTCTCAATTTTCATATTTAATTTTTTAATTGCACAATCATAGTAGTGTTTACCAAAAAATCCAAGATTTGCACTTTTTATTCAAATTAGATGAAGAAAACAGATTTTAAAATTTCTATTTAGTAACCATGGAAACGCTCTAAAAATATGGGTTTCTCCATGAATTTTTTTCTTTCTTTTGAAAAATGACAACTATTTTTAATTATATATTCTACCCTGGAAACCCCAAGTTCTGCACATTACTCACAATATCTTCTCAAATAAGCATTAAAATGCCAAATTTACATCTTTAACCTCGGTTACCATGGCAATGGGACCACATAGCAACAAAAAAATAGTGTTAGGCTTTTTTATTCACCAAAGTCTATCAAATTGTCAAGTATGAAGAAAATCCGTGACTATGCGTGGCCACCGAATTTTGATTCTTACATAGAATTGATCTTAAACATGAAACAGCTTGTTTTTAGGCAGTCTATCTTTCAGAAAACATAGAGCGCACGCTTGAACAAACAAAATATTTTAATCAGAGATGTATCTAGCCAAGGCTAATAAGTGACAAAAAAAAATTTTCCTTGTTCAAGCATGCGCTCTATATTTCCCATTCATAAAAAGATAAGGAAAATGTCAATTTTTGACTGATTTTGATTGAATGATAGAAATAGCGTCACTTCTGACGTCATATACTGCCAGTGAGTGCAAATAAATCAAATGAATAGGTGACAAATATATTTTACATCAACTCTTCTAAAATATAACATATATAACCAAAAAGACTTTAAAAAATGGCGAATGAAGGGAGCAAAATTTCACTCATATCATATTTTGTTCTTTCAAAGAATAAACATTTGATTAGACCCGCTGTAATATTAATGAAATTAAAACTGCTATTAGAATGCACAATAATGAAGTAATTTTCTATTTTCATGTTATCTTCAGCACAATATTTTGCTAAGTATAACACATAATTCAATTTTCAGGGTTTTATAGCAGTAAATGATCCACTGGAGACACTTTTTTGGGTGTTGATAAAAAAGTAGGTACTCTAAAAATATTTCTATTACTCTTTTACTCGCTAACTTCATGTATATTTGTCGGCGAGGGTGGGGGTTAAAATGATATTACTATAATGTAACCTATCATAATATTTTTCATTGAACTTTTTTTTCTATTGAAATTAAATATGAAATTATTAAATATTCATCATTTCAGGCATTGATTTTCCTATCAACTGCACTGCCTCCTTACATCAAAAAGACAGAGGAGAATTACATGTAGTTAGGCAGAAGAATGGTCAATTTCCATAAATTCCACATCATGACTGAATCATGCTGAAAATTAGAAAACACTAGTCTTGTTGAACAGTATGTCACAGAAAAGCAATCTCTATTAATAGTACATTGTATTTGTCAAGTTGATTATTATAATAAAGTCTTGATAAATATTGATATTTCTTTAACCATTACAAAAATATTAATTACAATTACAAGTAAAATTAATTATATATAAAATAATATTTTTTATTTATTTATTTACCAGCAGAGTAACATTAATCATTATGAAACATACATGTGCAAATCACAAACTAACCCCCTCCCCCCCCCCCCCCCCGCCGCCTTTTTATCAATAGTTATTAGTAAGGACAACAGATGAATTCATATTTCCAATTTAACAATTTTTGATAATGATAACTGCTGTGATTAGAAGCAACATTCTTACATTATTTTAAAGACATTCACAGCGTTTAATCATTTTATGAATGAAAATTAAAATCATAATCTTAGTCAGTGCTGCGTTTGAATTTCACGCAAATGACGTCGAAAGTGAAATGGGTCAGAAAAAATGCAGTAGTGCAAGGGCATTGATCAAATATATTGAAATTTTACATGTGTTACCATTATATCCCCATTATATCAAAAAGGGCTGGGAGCTCTATGAAATCGCTACGCATTTCACATTAATAAGCATGAATTGTGGGAACTCCCTGCAAATTTCTGTTCATACACTGTTGATGTTGAATAATTGTTCTTTCTTGAATATTTCAAGCTTCCGGCACTTTTCGAAATTTAAGATGGTCATTTTACAAGTTAGAAACAGAAATAATTACATTTTTTTATGTTACGCCCTTGCACTTTGCATTTTTCGTATATTTCCTGCTTCATCAATTTTTTAGCAGCACCACGTGACAGGGTTTTCCAAGAGACCCTACAATTGCTCATGCAATAGCGAATTATCTAATTTGTATATTAATAAATCTCACTTTGAGTAACATTTTTTGGAATAGAATATCAAGATTATTCAAAGGCTAACATTTTATGTGATAAATATCGCTATTATTTTATGGACGCCCTTAACATAGCTGAGATTGAACTGTATTCAGCAAAAACATTTTTTAACCTTTAACATTTATAAACCTGTGTGCCATATTTCTACATCTTTTTTATAGAACGCTTAAACACGTGTACACTTTTATCCAAAACTACTGCTTTTTTAGGTTTTCTCAATCTGTCTATTTTTTAATAGTATATTTTATTCTTTGTACGTGCACAAGTTCAGTAAATACACTGCCACCTCAAGTTATAAATATGTTATACTGATAAGCCTCATTAAAGCTTAAAACAATAAAGAATTGAATTGAAATAAATTCTATATATGCCTTAGGAATATATTTCTAGGTCTTCCTTATACTTTTCCATGTGACAAATTAAATAAATGAACTAAATGCATAAATTCTTTTTAAATGTAGCTCAATTATTATACTTATCGAAATAAAAAAAAAAGTTCTGTTTTAAAAGGCTATCGGTAAACTATTAATGGTGTAACGTTCTATTTTTAAGTATTCATTGCAGTTTGGAATATTAATCTTGATTTTGATGAAGAATAAATACATAAATTACATAAAATACATGAAATAATACATAAACTTTTGGTGTAGAATTAAACCGAAGACTATAAAGTATATTCTAACACAGGAAAAATGTGTGTTGGGTATAATCGTGATTCAAAATTCAGCCAATCAAATTTGAATTTAAAATTATCTAAAATCAAATCAACCCTTTTGTGCTTTTAATTGCATTTATTGGTTTTAATTTTACAGAAAGAAATTTATCGCATTTAATCAAATGAATTTCGTTATTTACTCAAAATGTCACTAGTTCAACGGCACTTTCTGTCCACTTCCCAACTGTTGACGAATGGATCAACATCGACCACAGTGCGACGCGATGATGTCATCATATCATCATAAATTTCGTTGTTGTTAGTTCCAAAAAGCCCGCCCAGTTTTCCATGGTACCAACCACTGACAACTAATTTCAATTCATCTCTTGGGATGTTGTATTTAACTGAGAACCCACGACCGTTCACGTTCAAAGATTCCGCCTCTTGAACAATCTTCAATTCAGTTGACTGGTAGGGAGCACTGGTGATCTTGCCATCAACGAGTAGCTAAAAAAAACCCATAAATCAATCTTAGTTCTTTTAGTGATTCAAACAAAAACTTACAGGAAGAATAAATAAAATGCTTTTAGTTTACCTTTCCATTTGGAGCTATCTGCAGTGTTTTTGTAGCTGTAGTAATGATAAGGTGTTTTTTGTTCTTGCTATGGTAGTTTATGATGATCGAGAAGTTTCCGTCAATATAGTCACGTGTCAAAACGTAAGAACATTTTCCTGAGAAATCAAATTCCTTGCCATCAAAGGTTGTGAAGTGGTCTCCTCTTAAATAGGCAACAGCTAAAAGAAAGAAGACGCAATTTAATTGTTTCTATTGCATAACAATTATTAATCTTTAAAAACTCCCCTTTGCATAAAAAACAAAAATGATATATATCAAACTTGCCTTTAAAGGGAGGAACCCAGTTGGAGGCATCTGAATCTGGAATGTATTCTGATAGTGATCCCATTTTGTTCCTATACTTTGGAAAGTAGGAGTGAAGTTTGCTGGTAAACTTTGAAATAGAGAATTTGGGAAGTTCTTGCAGGGAAGTCATTGAAACTGGTAAGTAAGTGTCCATTTGCAATTCTCCTGATTTCAGATCAAATACTGTGATTTTCGAATTTCGAAGATTACTAACGGAATTTTTCAGGATAGAAAACTCTTCCTCGATGTCTTTTTTTATCATTTCAAAAATGTTCTTCATTACCGATTTAATATTCTCTTCTACTTCCCAAAATTTGTACGCATCGTAACCCTATAAAATGAATAAGAATAAGTTTGTATTATATATCATGCAACATGATTATTTTATAAATTCGAAACATTCACGACTTCAAATGAAAAAATAACTTACAAGGTGGTAGCTTTGACAGGCGGCCTCTTTAATTGTTGCCAACACTGGTCCGTTCATTCTTGATGAAATTTGATCTCTGACATCGTAGATGGCATTTGTGTATTGACTAGCAATGTCTGGAACTTGGTATTCAGTGGCAGTTTTTAAAAGTGAATTGTATTTAGATCCAATGTATTCGGAAAGTTGATTTTTTGAAATTCTCGACACTGCGTCTACAAGTACGTTTAGAATGATTTTAAATGCATCTGACATTACACAATTACCAAAACTACATATTATATTGGATATTCACGTATCGCCAGAACAAGTACCTTCATAATGTTTCATTGCCGATTCTAAAGAGGCAGACAACTCCAGAAATTGTTGTCCAATTACATCCATTAGTTCTGCATAGTAATATCCTCCTCTAGATTCAATGAGCTGTAAAACAAGCAGACGATTCACCATTGGTAAGTTACTAGTATTAAACTTTCTATAGACTAAAGGTCAAATAGTATGAAAATGTATTACATAAACATAAGCACTTACTGTCATCAGTTCTTTTGTAAATTCAACGTACAAGTCGTACTTGTCCTTCCCAGGAAAGGATTGCCACTGGACTTTGTTGCTTTTAATCAAATTTCTAAAATACATTAAGATGTGTGAATGATTTTTTGCATAGATGATCTCAAATTCAAAATAAACATCATGATTATTTCACATGAATATTTGCATAATGATCTGAAAACTAATTTAGATTTTGACCTCAGAGAATATCCTTGTGTGCAATACCTTAACATTGTAAAGTCAGCAGAAGGAAAACGTTTGCTTAATTCTTCGATCATTTCCTCAAGAAATATGCCGTATGGTCTGTATCCATTACTGGCAGCTTCTCGGATGAGATTGTACTTGGAGTTTAACTCTTTACCAACAGCATCGGCAACCTCAGAGAATGCAGTGTTCATTTTTCTGCTATACAGGGAAATTTTGCCAAGTCCAGAAACCTGTAGAATTTGTATATTGATATATTAATCAACTCTGTTTCATGTCTCTGTCACATGCATTTTTATCGCATTATCACCGGAGTGAGACCGGTTTGCCTAGTGTGAGACAGCAGTGAATAATTTTTCTGTCTTACACTGTGCATTACAACGCCGCTGTAAACGTTAAAAATAGTGTCCACTATAAGGAAATGATAAATAATGGAATAAACCAATCCATAACGTAATTTCTTTGGCTAATTGATTCAATAAATTAACTCTCATTGAAAAAAATGTTGTTTGCTCTCTTCTGCCAATGCACTATATTTAGAACGCGGAGAGATAAAGCAAAAGACATTTTTTGAAGACTATCACAAAAAAATTCAGATGTATAACAAAGCCGAAAAAATATCTCTTTATTATATACTAAAGTTGGACAGTGCAGTTCCATCCTAGGGCCAAGATTCAGGGTCTAAGACTCGGCAAAACCTCGTCCTATTCTCTCGGTGAAAACTCACAACCCCTTACTCGTAATAGTGGATGATTCTATTTGTTTCTAAAAAACAATAATGCAGTTGCTATAATGTTACCTTTAAGTCATTTATCATGGTAGGTCTCCAATGAATTCGTGTGTGCAGGATTCTCGAGGTATTCAGTCTCATTGCAAACAAACTATCTGTGATTCTACGTGAATTTTCCTCTCTGTACACTTCAGCGAGAATGGCACTGGCATTCACATATTTCGCAACAAAATGTAAAACATTGGCTGGGTTCTCTACAAAAATAAGACTTTAATAGGTATTGCCTTTAAATTTTATTTCAAGTTATCAATCGAAATATTTTTTGAAAACAAAATTACCAATGTCGTAGCTTGTTTGGGCTTCGATTAATTTCTTTTCAGTATCAAACGTGATCAGACTGTTGATTTCATTTGAGTCATCATACACATTTCGCAAACTTAGTCTGTAGGGACTGGTTTCGATTTTCCCGGACATCCTCATTGATTTAATCGGTGACACAACCTAAACCATGAATAAAAAATAGTAATATCCATCAAGGCAACTGCAAAATCAAAATTACATTTGGCCTTAGCTTTACAACTGGTAATATTACCGCGTTACAAACTGACACACAGCGGATACCGAACATTGCTGAAATAAAATGCTAATATCAGCTACTAATAAAATTGTCCGACGCTAAAATAACACCATATATAATTTCTTGTGTCTTTGAATTTGAGTGCAAATGATCATACCTCAACATTCATCTGGCGACGCAGGCTGTCAATTTCTCCCATGAGAGCAAAGTTTTTCTTCATACGTTTTGCTGTTAGATAGTCGACGTTAATCCCACTGCTGTACTTGTTATCGGATATTCCAACATGTGATTGAAGTTGGATGTTCACACTGCTAAACACATGTCGAACTCCAAAACTAAGAGTATAATTTTTGTTAGAGTATGTGGAGATATTTTCGATCCTGGAGTTGATAACCACTGCCTTATCTTCATCCTTTGAGTACTTGAACTCTGTTTTTCCGTCAAAGAGGACACTTCCGCTATTTAGTGTCATCTCAGAATCCAATTTTACATCCTAAATAAAAAAGATATATAAATGATAAAATATATCAATAATCTAAAGCTGTAATTTTGATTCAGTTTAAGATTTAAAAGACATTGAAAGACTAAAGTTACCTTTCCAATACTTGGAATTTCGAAAGACACATCAGCTTTAAGGGAATCTCCTTGAGGGAAAAGACTTGCACTGACTCCGAGTTTTTTATTTATGTCCCTATCTGCATCCCACGAAATAGACCCATGGACTGTTTTCCTGCCATATTTATCTTGATAAGAAGAAGACATTGCAACGCTTCTCTCCGGAAATCGCAACTTCAGATTGTTCATATTTGCATAGTTGTTGCGACGCTCGTCAAGGGAATGTTCAGCGTCAAATCCAAATACTTGGGCATTATTAATAAGAGTATCCCATGATGAAAAGATTCGGGAAGATGACATTTCTCCTGATCCTCGAACTTCAACTGATCTAGATGGAGTTACTATTTTTACTACGGTCTGTTTTTTCTTGTAACGATTTGTAGTGTATTTCATTTCCACAGTTGCTTGTCTTTCTGTTGAAGTTGTATCCAAGTTCATTGACAAAGTACCTGATTTGATCGCATCAGACATGAGAACTTCTGCTTTTAACTCTAGGGGCTGCGGTTCTCTCATAGCAAGTGACGCCGTGTGCTTGGCATCTCTGGTATATCCAATGTCCATATCCAGTACTTTTCCACCATTAAATTCAGCAAGTGCAGACTGTTTAAATGAGGTCGCCGATTTTTCCATGCTGCTTTGAATATTTAGCTTTCTCAGCTGAGTAAATGGAGTACTGATCATCATACTTCCCGTTTGAGTAGTTATTCCCCAGGAATCCTTGGAAGAATACGTCAGAGTTGACACAACGCTTTGTCCGTTCTCCCACGAAGCTGTCATTTGGTTTTTGAACTCACCGTCTGTTCTTTCATTTTTCAAACCAAAGTTAAAGTTTTCTAATCCATTCATGTCACTCGAGAGAGAAAACGAGCCATCTAAATCAGAAAAGGTGGAATATCTAAGGCTGGCACTCGACTTCATTTTCAGCCAAAATGATTGTAAGTCAATGCTTGAGGTAAAGTCACGTAAAGAACCTTTGCTTGTAATCATAAATTTAGAAGTTTCCAGTCCTGAAAAAGGAGTATTAACAACTGTTTCGAACACCACCGGTGATGAGTCTAGATCTAACAAAGACTTGAGTGATATGGCTTTGTTTTGGCTCGACATGATAAATTCGGCATTGTACTTCTTTCCAGAATTGCTGTATTTAGTTGATGCATGGAGATTTTCAATACCATCGAAAGGTGATGTAAACACCAAGTCTACTTCCATTGGTTCCAAAGATCCTTTGACAGATGCGCGGACATTGTTATCATCTCCAAACGAAACGTCGACGAACGATCTGATACTGTTTCTATTTGCTGTATGTTTTAAATTCAGTTTTGTTTGTTCAAATCCAACGAATGGGGTTTTAATGACCAAATTTGAATTGACACGACGCCAATTTTGTTTGAAAAATGTCATTGTTCCCTCCAATTTACCAATGTCTTCATGCTGGAAGTCACTTGAAGTGGTAAACTGATCTTGATCCCCGCTGTGTGTAAACTTAGCATGAACATTGCGCAAATACGGTACTGGAGATTTTATTGAAAACGAGCCTTCAATTGCGTTTGTACTTTTAAACTGAACGGATAAAGAAGCCTCCTCGTTTTCGTAATTTGCCATGAGTTCAGTCTTGAAGTCTTGAAGTTCACTCATATGATAAACTTTCATCTCACTGGTAGATGTCGCACCATCAATGGTGTATCTAGTTGTTGATGTAAAGTCAAGCATTGGGGCAGCACTGTATCGCAAATGGTTACTGTGGCTTATACTGTACTGACTTCCAAATGATAAATCGCTCTGTGATTGAAATACACCGTTCTCTGAAGATTGGGTATGTTTTGCTGAGAGATCAGAATATGGACTTTGGAACTTTAAGACATGTTCAGACGAGGAATCCTGTATGATGTTACGGAGGAAGAGAGAAACGGTTTGAGAAGAGCCATACTCAAGACTGCTAGATAGCTGCATGTTTCTCAAAGACCCATCTCTTTGGAAAGATATTGAAGTCGATTCAAAACCAGTAAAGGGGGTTTTTACAATCAAATTGGCCAACAACTGCGGTTCACGTTCATAATTAAAATCAGCCTCAACTTTCTTTTTATCGAAATGGACTTCTGAGTGTACTTTTAAGCCGTTTGGCGATGGTACTGCTTCCACGCAAAAAACCTGTTCTTTATAGCCTGTGATCGGTGCTTTCAGCGAGACCTTGAATTCCTTATTCAATTCATTAATGATACTGAGATCGAATTCAGACTTTTCTTGGTTAAAAAGAACATCAGCATGTGTTTGGCAACCTCTATTTGTCATATGATGCGAAAATCTAATTGCTTGTTTCTTAAAACCTTCAAATGGAGTTCTGATCTCAAGTTCTCCTTCTATTTTTCCGTCTTTGTTAAAAAGGGCGTCAATTTCTACTGTTTTCTCCATTAATGTTCCTTCTGCAATTAGCTTTTGTCCCTCTGCAGTAAACTTAATATACTGGGTCTTAAAACCATCGAAAGGTGTTTTGATAGAAAGACTGCCTTTCTTAGCTGAGAGTTTTCCGTTGATTTCGATGGTCTTTTGTCTGAAAAGACCCTCTGCGTGAATTTTATTTTGATCAATATTTAAGCTCAATCTTTGATTTTCAAATCCAGGGAAAGTAGTTTCAACAGATAAAAATCCATTTCTGAGCAAAGTTTGTCCTTTTAGTTCAACTGTGTGTTGCATGGCTAAAATCATGACATTTATGTTACCATTTCCGACTTTAACTGAAATCTTTTGTCTTTCATATCCAGAATAAGAGGAAGTTATTTCTAGATCGCCAGTGATAACAGTATCAGTAGTCAGTTGAGCGCTCAATTCTATATTTTTCTTCTGGAATGTACTTTTTGCTTGTGCTTGGTATCCGGTCAGTGTCTTTTCGTAGCTCATTGAGACTCCTTGTTCTTCAAACCCTTTGAAAGGTGTTTTTAACGATATAGTGCCTTGTATATCATCAGAAGTAAGAAATGATGCGTCAAGCTCGATAGTCTTTCCTCTAAAAATACCGCGTACGTTTATACCATCTTTAGTAGATGTCATAGATATTTCTTGTGATTTGAATCCTTCAAATGGGGTTTTAAAAGATATCTGTCCATTTCCATTACTCTTGGTTCCTTCAATTTCTATTTTTTGGTCACGGGCTGCGGCTTCCACACGAATGTTGTTTTGGTTGAGAACGAAAGACCCCGATTGTTTTTCAAAGCCTGAAAAGGGTGTTGATATCTTTATGTTTCCAGCAAGACTGGACATATTGCTGAATGTTGCCTCGACTGATACTTCATTATTTTCAATTCTTGCTTTTGCGACATTCGAAAAACCTTTGACATTCATTTCATGGTTTAGAGAGACTGAGACAACACTGTATCCTTTAATTGGAGTCATGATTGTTGTTGCTGCAGATATGGAATTCTTGTTGCTAAATGATGAATCGATTTGAACAGTTTTTCCTCTCATTGTTATTTCAATATGACTTTTGTAGCTGCGATCAGAGCTGGCGTGGTTGAATGATGTTTTTATTTCCTCGAAACCCACAAAAGGTGTTCTCAAGATAGCACTGCCCTGAAATGGAACTTTATCAAAACTCATATCTGCTGATATACTTTGCTGGCGGAATGTACCCTTCGCAGATGCCTTCAAACCTGTAGAGGAATAGTCATACGTGAAATCAGCTTTGGACTCTCTAAATCCTTCAAACGGGGTACTGAGAATGATTTTTCCTTCCAAGGATCCTCTTTTAGAAAGCGACATTTGACCATCAATTTTTTGTCCGTTGTTGAATTCAATTGTAAGAGAGCTTGACATTTTATCGCTGTTGTTTGAATACTTTATAATTATGGATTGTTGTTCAAATCCCTCAATTGGCGTAATTAATGATAATTTTCCACTTATTCCGTCAGCAAATGAAATTTCGGTTGAACCAGTTATAGTTTTATCTGATGAATAGAGGGTCATGCTGCTTGAAATCTGGTCATCGTTTTGATCATGAGTAAAAGAAGCTCCAATCTTTTCATTAAAAGGACTTGAAAGTGAAATCGATCCTTTTTGGATTCCGCTGTTCGAATAAGTCATATCTGCTTCAGAATGCTTACCATTTACGTTAATTTCAACGTGAGAATTCATTGATCTTGCGGAAAGCGCATAGTCAAAAGCTCCATCCAGATTTCCGAAAACACTTCTGATGTTCCAAGCCCCAGAAAGGGGTTGGGAATTGAAAGAGATGTCTCCCGATATTTTTTGATCACCTGATATGCTAGCTGATCCTGAACATTTGAAATTGCTTCGATTTCCATCGTGACGGAAAATAATATTTACATCTGCAATTTCCGAAATTGGCGTTTTTAAAGAGAATTGCCCTGTTACCGATTGTGACAGTCTGAACGCTGCATCCAATTCAATTTGCTTTCTCCCACTGTATGAAACTTCTGAAACAGTTTTAAAGTTTGCCATTTGTCCTTCATGTTTTATAGAAGCCGTTATCTCCTCTGAGACAGGTGTAGTCAATAGAAATCGGCCGTTCAATCCACTGCGGCTGTCAAGTCTTACATCTGAGGAAACTCTCTGGTCATTGAAACTTGCTGAAGCTTGGACATTAAAGTTTTCGAAAGTACCTTCCTGTGAGATCGATATTTGGATGCTCTTTACAACTGGACATTTCGATTTTAGGACAGCTGACAGAGTCATTTTTGGAACCGCTTCAAAAGAAACTTCTCCTTCAATTTTCTTTTCTCCGCCATATTTTAATTCAGTTTCGCTTTTGAATGTTCGTCCATATCCGTTGTGGTTGAGTTTAAAACTAATATCGTGAATAGACGGACTTTTCATTAAAACATCGATGTGTACTTTGTTGTCAGTGTCAATGGTCAACTCAACTTCGGATTGTTGGCCTTCTAGGGAGTACTCTGCGCGGCTATTGAAATTAAGAAGTCCTCCATTGTGTCTGAAGGAAAGTTCACTTTCCCGATAGTTTTCGAAAGGTGTTTTTATTACTACGGATCCCTCAATCGAATCTCTGCTGTTATATGCAACGTCACCTTCAACTGCCTTACCATTGATAGAGACATCGGCGTGACATTTAAAGTTGCTCCATCCTCCAGCGTGTGATACAGAACTAGATATGCTCTTAACAGTTCCAAATGATGTCACAATGGAAGATTTGGCGGATATATCATTAGTTGAGTCAAATTCGGTTGTATACTTCATAGTCTCTTTTCCGTAAGCGATCTCAACGACTGAATTAAACTTTTTCATGGAGCCTATATGACTTACGACAGCTTTAAGAGGCCGAGTGTACATTGAATTTAGCAGAAGAGACCCCTGTAGAGGAGAACTGTTGACAGATAATTTACTATCCAGAATGTTTCTGTTTCCGTATCTTAAAGTAGCTGAAGTTGCAATAGGAAGGCTTTCATGAGCAAACATTCCTTCAACTGTTTCAATGTAAGCCGATTTAAGAAGCACCCGCCCTTCAAGTTTGACTAAAGAGCTAAAATTAACATCTATTTCAGATCTGTCGTTGTTCATTTCAAATTCACCATGAGTATGGAAGTTATTTATTGTTCCATCATGAGAAAGGCTTGCCTTCAGAAGTTCAACGGATTTGAATGGAGTTGTCAGTTTCATATCATAGATAATCTGATCGTTAAGACACAAGGTGATGTCACTGGTGAATTTGTTATTTGTTCCATCCAAACCTTCTAAGTGGAATTGGAAGTCATTCCAAGTGCCTATATGAGTAAGTGATCCCTGTAGCACTTCAAAGCCCTCGAAAGGTGTTTGAATGGATACATCAGCTGTGATGTCCGAGCGTGTATTAATTTTCAGACCAGACGAAATTCGCTTCTTATTCAAGGAAAGGTTTACCTGGTTGTTGAAGTTCCTCAGAGAACCATCATGTGTCATAGAAAAGTCAAAATCTTCTACTTTTCTAAAAGGCGTCTGGAGAGCAAAAGAAGCTGCCAACTTTGGATCAGTTGCAATCATAACATCTGCGTTATAAAGTTTACTCTTTCCAACAGTGATTTCTCCATGGGATTTAAAATCTTTTAATGAGCCTTGGTGAGAAAGGACAACACCTGCTTTCTTCAGACCTTTGAATGGTGTTTCAATAGATACGTCCGCTTTAAAATTAGGTCTGAGAGACATTTTGAGATCAGCTGAAACGGATTCTTTTCCAATTGCGGCGCGAGCGCTGGTTTTAAAATTTCTCATGTTACCACTGAAGTTCCAGTTTCCTTTCATTTTCTTATACCCTGGCAATGGTGTTGTGATACCAATAATAAACGCTGAGTTTGATCCTCGCTTCAGTGTTATATCAACTGTGTATTTTTGGCCTTTCCCAAGGATTGCATTGGTTATTATTCTAACATTGGTTGGTTTTCCTTTCTTCACAAGAGTAAGGGTGATCGGATCAGTAAAAGGGTTTTCGATCTGTAATTTTGCTTTTGTTCGCTTTTTGTTTACCATATCAGCAGACAATTTATATTCGGTTTTCTTGTTCATTTTGATATCAGCAGCCGTCTGAAAGGCTGAAAAATCTCCTGAGTGTTTAAAGGTTGCGGAAATATCTTTGTGAAATGGGGTTTTCAAAGTAGCTGATCCTGTTACTTTCCTTCCGTTTGAAAATGAAACGGATCCTTCGTATACAATTTTTCCAGCCTTTGTCATTGAGAGTTTGGTATCAAAATTACTCAAGGTGCCCTCGTGAGAAAATTCAGCTTTGATATTATCGATCAAAGAAGATTTCAGTTCTAAAGATCCGATGGTTTTCTTTGCTTTCTTAAACATAGCTGCAACAGAACCCTTTTGCTTTCCATATTTACCATCAGCGCTAATCTGGAAGTCGCTTAGCTGGCCTTCGTGTGAAAATGAGGTTGCAAATTCATCTGTGAGTGGAGAACTAAATGATACCGATCCTGTCCAGGTTTTTGCCAATGAAAGTTTGGCCATAGCTTCATACTTCTTGGATCCTCCATACTGGAATTCGGCTTGGGAAACAAAATCAGTCAGTTTTCCTTTGTGGTTATAAGAGGCAGAAATGTCTTCATACAGTGGAGACTTCAGTCCAATTGTTCCACTCTTCTGGTTATATTTTGCGGTTAGCTCGTATTTCTTACCTCTACCGTATGAACCTTCTATGTGCGAGTCGAATTCGGAAATGTCTCCTTTGTGGTTAAAGGAAGCAGCTATATCGTCATGCAGAGGAGATTTAATTGATAGATCTCCCGCAAGATTTCCATACTTTCCAGTTATTTCATATTTCTTGGACTTTCCATATTGCATTTCAGCGTGAGAGGCAAATTGCGACCATGTTCCTTCGTGATTTAGTGCTGCGGTGAGGTCGTTTGCAAATGGCGATCTTATGACCAAGGTTGTTTCCATTTTTTTGTCGTTTTTAAAAGTGATATCCCCCTGAATTTTCTTTCCCCTGGTGTATTCGATCTCCCCATGACATTGGAATTGACGACTATCCCCACTGTGTCGTAGAGATGCAGCAGAATATGGAAGCGCTTGGAAAGGTGTTGTGAGAGTAATGCTTCCTTCTAAATTGTCGAGTGTAGGGCGTAATGAAGACTCTAATTTTACAATTTTTCCAGGCAAGTATTCCACGTTCAATTCGGTGACCTTCTTCTCGTTTTGATTGCTATGTGTGAATGAAACGCGAGTCTTTTTATGCTGTACAAATGGAGTGTTGATCTGAATGCTAGCAATTATTCCACCGTATGAACTCCACTGGGAAGTGACAGACATTGGTCCAACTATTGGATTAATCATCAGATTTGCAGAAGTATGGAAGGACTTTGAATCACCTGTGAAATCGGCTCCAATGGTCATCTTTTGAAGATTTTTATATGGTGTGGAAAGAATTGTGTTAAAGCTTTTCTTTTTACCCCATTGACCTCTATTCTCCATGGTTATTGTGTTTCTAGATGGAAGAGAGAGAGAGGACCTGGTGACAATTTCCCCACGTTCGTTGGACTGATCAACACTGAGTTTCAGGCTTTCAAATCCAGAAAATTGGCTTATCAGTGCGATTTTCCCGCTCATTAATCCGGTGGGAGGGAAATCTAATTGTCCATTAAGCTTTGACACAGATTTTCCATTGTCCTGGTATTCAATTTGACCTGTAATTGGATATTGTTGGTATTGAGAGGTCACGGTTAACATTTTGGTGCTTCCATGGCATGTAAAGACATGACTTGAATCTGCAACTCCATTGTTTCGTTTATAAACGTTGCTTAGTGATATAACCTTCTTTCCCTCTGTACTGTAATGAATTTTGTTATCGATCATTCCAATACCATGTTCATGTGAAACTGCCAATGCAAGGTCTCTGTTGAAAGGTGATCGCATTGCAAAGTCGAAAGTCAGAGATCCTTGTGGCAGGGACATGCGTTGCATTCCCTTTACCTGGATATCAACAACATTGGCACCCGATTCAAATTTCAATGAGGACTGGAGGTCATCGTGAGTGTTTCTATGAAACCATGATGATTCCATTTGTTTCATGGGTGAGCTCAGTTTGATATTTCCGCTGTTCTGAAGTTGCCAACCATTCCTGAAGTGGTGTACATCTCCTTGGTAGGCATATACATTACCATTGTGTTTGAAATTGAGACTGTTTTCAAATTTCTGGCCGTTGTCAACATGTTTTGCAGAGACAGAGAGACTTGCAATTTGATCCAGACTAGATTTTACACTAAGACGTCCAGTCAGATCTCTGTTAGATGCGGAGCTTTTGTCGACAGCAAGAATATCTGATTGGAAAAAGTCCTTATTCCAGGAAAATTTGACAAAACTCACCACTCCATCTTCTATCTTATGTTTAAGTTCGATGCCTGTTCTCTCGAAACCTGAAATTGGAGACTTTATTTCAAGCGAAACGTCAAAATCATCAAAATGCAATGGTCGTTTCATATTCAAGGTAGATGACATGCGTTTCATTGGCTTCCAGTCGACGTCGATGTTTGAAATAGACTTTGAATTTTCTAGCTGGTGACTCAAACCAATGTTGATTGATCTATAGTCTTTGAATGGAGATTCAATCTTTAGATCTGCAATATAGCCATCATTTTTCTTGCCAAATGAGGAATCAACTGAAACCACATCTTTATTCCATTCAGCATGGGCATGGGAGACATATTTTTCTCCACTTCTGTGTTTCAGATTAACATTGCCAAAACCTAGAGGGCTGGATTTTGAAAACGTTGCTTCCATATTTTGCAGACCTTCATATGTTATGTCTCCTTGTATTAAAATCTTCTTGTCAAGGTCTTGATTTGCATCCCATTTGACATCTAATTTGCTAGAGAAGACTGGATCTTTAATTATTGTGTCGAATTCGGCCGTCACCTTTCGTGCGGGATATTCTAGGTCAGCTGCAACCTGAATGCGAGATCCGATTCGGACCAATGATGACAAAGATACTGCATACTTTGTTTTTCCATACAGAATTTCGGAATTGGCTTGAAAATTGCTTGGAATAAATCGGTATTGTCCTGAGACTGCGAGTACATCATATGTTGGGATGTTGAAGGAAGTTGAAATGTCGTATTCATTTGTACCAACGTTTCGAAGGGTGCTTTCAATGATGCTTTTTTGTCCATTTTCCAGCTGAATAGTCAAAATGTTGGTGTATTTTTTGGCAGTTCTTTGATCAAATACATTACCAATGACTATGTCTCTCCCTGGAACAGAAATACCTAGTTTACCGACAAAGCTGGCTAATTTTTTAGACTTGTCTTTTAACTCAATTGCAGCGCTGTAAGATGATTTCTTTCCAAACACGACATCCAGGGACGAATCAATAGATTTCAATGACTGTACGTGCTTTCCTTTCATTTGATAGTTCACATTCTGAAAAAATGTTAGAATGACAGCTCTATATGACATTCTTTTAAAAAATAAACATTCTTATATCCTAGAATAAGACACAGTTTAGTCAAGAGTATAAAAAGAGAGAGTAATGTCATACCAGGTATGGGAAGATAAATTTTGTATTTGCATCCAGATTAAACTTCTTTTGTTTCCAATTTAGGACGTGATTTAAAACAGTGGAAAACTCGATTCGCTTTTTTATGTCTTTCTTGTTTAGCCCATATACAACAGTCAGTGAAGCTTCAGAATGTTTCCAGTTCTTGCTGACATCAAAATTTACATTAAGATTGTAGTCGGACCGCTGCTTAAATGTCAAAATGCTGAAAAAAGAATTAAAGTAAAGCCCAGTTTAGACTGCATTGTTCAATGTAGAAACCATGTTTATTTGTGGATCATTTGGAAATTGATATTGTGTTATTTATTTCAACGTGTAATCAACGAAAGCATATTTTTACTCACATGTTTCCTTTCGCAGCCGAAAGGCTTTTTGTGTTAGCAAGATTCAGTTTTCCATTTAACGTTACTTTGTCTCTCATAACCTTTGGAATAACATAGTCGAGTGTTGAGCGAACAATGGCCATCTTTTTGTTCTTTAGCATAAACGTAGAGGTCAATTTTGTCGTAAATACAGGAGATTTAATATCAATTTTGGATCTGAAACCTGTGCTCTTTTTATTGCTGGCATCTCTGACTTGAACTGAAAAAATATATATATTTATTTATTTTCCCCAAAAAAGGGTAATTCTTAAACGTTTCTTTAGCATATACACATTCCCTTATTTATTTTTCAAAAATATTTGTTAACGAAATAACATACCAGACAGTTTTATTGGCTTTGACACGATGCGGTCAACAGTCAAGTCCACCTTTATGGCTTTTCCCTTCTTGTATTCAGCTGAACCTCCAAAACTGACAAGTTCTTTTTCTGGAGTTTTAATGGAGAGATAGGGTCGATACCTTGCTGCTTTTGCAGTGGCGTATTTCTGAACTCTAGACTCGATGACGTATTCCTTCTTCTTTTCAAAGCTGATACTAGCTTTGCCAATCACCACAACACGTTTCTGGACAAAGTTGACTAAAAACAAAAAAGTTCAATCAAATCAATCGTAATTTTATGGTGGGATTTGATATAAAGATGGTTTTTTATTCTTTGCATGATTTGGAGGATTAACTTCATTTTTACCTTCTGCTTTAATTGGTTCCTTTGATACTCCAATCAAAATAAGTTTTGCATCAATAAGTTTCATTCCACTGTACTTCATTCCTCCTTTCAATTGAATTGACTTCATTTTGGGCGCGGATATTTCCACGTGTGGTGTGTACTCAAAAGTGTTGCCTTTTCTTGTCATAGCTGCTTCTGCCACAACGGAGTACTCCTGTTTGTTGTAAACAAACTTTCCGCTGATGTGACGGAGATTTTTCTCATTTTCGACTTTACCTTAACAAAAACATTTCAGAAATTAATCAGTATTTCTTAGATTTACAAATTGATGACGTCATGAATAAAAGTTGAATGCCGTGTTAATTTGATCGGAAAGCATTGTAAACATATTTAAAATATAGCTAATCTAAGAACTCTAATAAAGTATTGTGGTGTGTTATTTGAGAATTAAACATCAGAATACTGGGAGAGATATTAGTTTTATCAATCATTCGCTAACGGGTATGTTAATTTGTTTTTATTTCTCGGCCAGGCTTTCCTCTCTTGTTGTTTACGATATAAAAATCCGACTAGAACAACAATACCCCGTATATATTGAACTTGAAATTTCGGACGCATCGTTAGCTTGATCAATGCTAAAATTGAAAAGTGCAGCTAGAGTCCCATGTTGAGTGTTGTATGTTTTCCAACATACCGTTTTCCGTGCAAACTTTATAAAAGTTGGAAAGGTTTTACGAGAGCCGGATGAATAACTATTTAATTAGGAAGAACATAGAATTCTAGCAGCGGTTTTAATTAATTTGAGATGTTTTGCATTTGGTATGTTTATTTTATTTTGGAAACCGCGGGATAGTGTTGTTCTATCTCATTTTATGTTAAGGAATATATATCAGCTATTTATAGTTGTCACGTGATAATTCACCAATGTGGCAGTAATGTACTACCCGGTTTTAATGTACTGACATCTATTTTAAAGAATAATACTAAGTTTTTAATCTCATTCAAAAAGTCATCTAATTTCACGATTTTGAATATAACAGTTAAAATAAGACCCTAAATTGCCCATATGCTCCCTTAACATCCCCGCGTAGAAAACCACTTAAACGTCATAAACCACGAGAAAAGTTAGAGATGAAAAAAGATAAATACCTGTAAACACAGCTTTATTCCACGGTGACTGAAGACCCATTTGAAGTTTGGATCCAATTTTGTCCAGTAAAAATTCTGCAGAAAGAGCTCTATCAGTCTGTGAACCTGGCGTGTCAAATGCCAAACGGATATTCACCTCCTTCTTTGTCTGAAAATTATGTGGAAAAGATATTGTTTTGCAGTTTGTACTATTTTTTGCAACAAAATATTATATACCTAAAATTGTATAAAAAAACAAAAACAAAACAAAAAACCCAACAACAACAACAAAGCACAAATAAAAATCAAAATATAAAAAATTTAATACCTTGCTCAATCGGGCCTCGACATTATATGATTTGTGAGAATCTTCTTTCTTCAAGGATACACCCAAACTGATGGGTCCTGTCAAAGGAAAGTATGGAGCGCTCGTTTCCAGTGAAGCATTCGGAAATTGAATTTCTCCGCACAACTTCAATCCAGTGATACGGGCAAGATGGGATCCGGTGCATGTCTTGTGAATTTTTCTATTTTTTGTGATCAAATTCTGTTCTTTTTCAACATCACGATGAACAGTGAAGAAAGCAGTTCTGTAAATTTTGATAAAATGATTAAACTCATGTGTGGGCTTTATTTTTTTAATGTACCCACTATTACATAATAGCATTATTCTTACTTAACACTGAAGATTTCCATCTTGTCCTTTGGCACGTCTAAGTTGGCATTGAAAATTGTTCCGTCCCGAAGTTCCACATGGCCCTGCAGTAATGTGCTTGAGTGAACAGTGGATACCATCTTTAATCCGCTCTTCGTCACAAACGCATCGACGCTCATCATGCTGGAAATCTCCACAGCAGTGCTTAAAAGTGCATTTCTCTATTAATCATTTTTTTCACATCATCTGGAATTATTAAGGTCTTCCGTTTCCAACGGAAGACCTTATAGTTTTCGTACTGTTTCTTATTAAGGTCTTCCGTTTCCAACGGAAGACCTTATTGTTTTCGTACTGTTTCTTATTATTATTAAGGTCTTCCGTTTCCAACGGAAGACCTTATTGTTTTCGTACTGTTTCTTATTATTATTATTATTATTTTTTTCCACAAATTTTGTGCACGCGATATCTCGAAAACTATTCGGCCGATTTCAACAATTTTTTCACAGATGATTGCCAGTGGTCATAATTCTAGAAGTTTTTTGAATTTTTGAAATCGTCACTTCCGGTTCCGATTTACGGCCGATTTTGTCAGTTTTTACGACCCATTTTGTGCAGACATAAACTCAGAGACTATCAGAGATATAAATATGAAATTTTCAGGATAGGTAGACCATAGTTTGAAGATGTGCAGAACGTATTTTTTTTGCGCCAGTGGCGCCATTTCTTTGAGCTCGCCTAGGCTCGAAAATTGAATACGAATTTTGCATCAAAAATTTCATACATTTTGATCTGTATCTTTTTATCAGTTAATATTTTGTTACGACATATATAACAAATGTGGTAGATAATGAAAAGTTCTTTTTAACAAAATCAAGAAATAGGGGCTGGCCCCTTAAATTAGGGGGCAAGACACTCATAAACTCTATTACAAATAACTTAAAAACGATAAAGATTTTGTAATGCATTATAGAAGCAAAGCTGTTGATCGTACCAATATCTATTAGAAAAAATCATTGCCACGCCCATTTATTACGTAATTAGAGATTTTTAGGGGCCAAAGTACTGAAACTTTGACGCAATATATCTAGAGAAGGAGACATATTTTGTTAAGCTTTGTAGAAAAGAAAATGCTTGCGTTGATGATTTTAATCGATTCCATCAATCAAAACACCGATGTCTGTCCCCGTTAAGGATCTAGAGGGCTGGCCCCTAAAATATTCAATCATTTGTATCTCAAACATTATCAACAATTTTAGATGGGTGTAAGAACAAAAAATATCATTATCCATGAGAACTTTCGAATGAATTCAAGAAAAAGGGGCTGGTCCCTTTATTTAGGGGCCAAGACTGTCGTAAACTCTATTACAGATAACTTAAAAACGATACATATTTTGTAATGCATTATAGAAGCAAAGTTGTTGATCATTACAATATCTATCAGAAAAAATCATTGCCACGCCCATTTATTTCGTAATTAGGGGTTTTTAGGGGCCAAAGTACTAATATTTTGACGCAATATATCTAGAGAAGGAAACATATTTTGTTAAGCATTGTAGAAGAGAAAATATCTGTATTGATGATTCTAATTGATTCCATCAATCAAAACACCAATGTCTGTCCCCATTAAGGATCTAGGGGGCTGGCCCCTAAAATATTAAATCATTTGTATCTCAAAAATGATCAACAATTTTAAATAGGTGTAAGAACAAAAAATGTTAGAATTTATGAGACCTTTCGACTGAATTCAAGAAAAAGGGGCTGGCCCCTTAAATTAGGGGTCAAGAAACTCGCAAACTCTATTATAGATAACTATAACTTTTTTAAAGGATATTGACAATCGTATACATTATCAGGGAGTGGAGGGGGGGGGGATTTTGAAATTCCATTGATATTTTAATCGTATCGTTTAAAAATTGAACGGAAGACCTACTCGTTACTCGTAACGAGATCGTATCTAGTTATTATTATTATTTTTTTCCAAATTTTGTGCACGCGATTTCTTGGAATCTATTCGACCGATCTCAACCATTTTTTCACAGATGTTAGGGCGTGATCTAAACTTAATACATTTTTCTTAATTTTATCGTATTCACTTCCGGTACCGAATTGTCGGCCATTTTGTAATTTTTGACGACCCATTTTGTGCAGCTATAAACTCGGAAACCATAAGAGATATGAATATCAAATTTTCAGGATAGGTAGACGATAGTTTGGAGTTGTGCAGCATGTAGTTGTTTAATGCCTGTTGCGCCATTTCTTGGAGCTCGCCTGGGCACGAAAATTGGGTACGAATTTTCATTCAAAATTTTCACACGTTTTGATTTATATCTTTTTATCAGTTGATATTTTGTTAAGACATATATAACAAAAGAGGTAGAGAATCAAAAGTTCTTTCCAACAAAATCAAAAATAAGGGGCTGGCCCCTTTATTTAGGGGCCAAAACACTCGTAAACTCTATTACAAATAACTTAATAACGATAAAGATTTTGTAATGTATTATAGAAGCAAAGTTGTTGATCGTACCAATATCTATTAGAAAAAATTATTACCACGCCCATTTATTACGTAATTAGGGATTTTTAGGGGCCAAAATACTTAAACTTTGACGCAATATAACTAGAGAAGTAGAAATATTTTGTTAGACATCATAGATGAAAAAATGTTTGAATTAATAATTTAAATTGATTCCACTTATCAAAACACGAATTTCTGTCCCCATTAAGGATCTAGAGGGCTGGCCCCTAAAATATTCAAACATTTGTATCTCAAACATGATCAACAATTTTAAATATGTGTAAGAACAAAAATTGTTAGTATTCTTAAGACCTTTTCAAAGAAATCAAGAAAAAGGGGCTGTCCCCATTAATCAGGGGCCAGGGCACTCTTAAACTCTATTACAAATACCTTAAAAACGATAAAGATTTTGTAATGCATTATAGAAGCAAAGTTGTTGATCGTACCAATATCTATTAGAAAAAAAATAGCCACGCCCTTTTATTACGTAATTAGGGATTTTTAAGGGCCAAAGAACTTAAACTTTGACGCAATATAACTAGAGAAGTAGAAATATTTTGTAAGACATCATAGAAGAGAAAATGTTTGAATTAATTATTTAAATCGATTCCACATATCAAAACACGAATGTCTGTCCCCATTAAGGATCTATAGGGCTGGACCCTAAAATATTCAATCATTTGTGTCTCAAAATGATCAACAATTTTAGATGGGTGTAAGAACAATAAATGTTAGTATTCTTAAGACTTTTTCAAATAAATCAAGAAAAAGGGGCTGACCCCTAAAGAAGGGGCCAAGACACTCGTAAACTCTATTACAAATAACTTAAAAACAATAAAGATTTTGTAATGCATTATAGAAGCAAAGTTGTTGATCGTAACAATATAAGTTTGTAAAACTCATAGCCACACCCATTGATGACGTAATTAGGAATTTTTAGGGGATTAGAACATTAAATCTTTAATGTGCTGTATGTGAAATGTGAGTGGAAATTCTGAAATTTCATTGATATTTTAATGGCCAAAGTACTGAAACTTTGACGCAATATATCTAGAGAAGGAGACATATTTTGTTAAGCTTTGTAGAAAAGAAAATGCTTGCGTTGATGATTTTAATCGATTCCATCAATCAAAACACCGATGTCTGTCCCCGTTAAGGATCTAGAGGGCTGGCCCCTAAAATATTCAATCATTTGTATCTCAAACATTATCAACAATTTTAGATGGGTGTAAGAACAAAAAATATCATTATCCATGAGAACTTTCGAATGAATTCAAGAAAAAGGGGCTGGTCCCTTTTTTTTAGGGGCCAAGACTGTCGTAAACTCTATTACAGATAACTTAAAAACGATACATATTTTGTAATGCATTATAGAAGCAAAGTTGTTGATCATTACAATATCTATCAGAAAAAATCATTGCCACGCCCATTTATTTCGTAATTAGGGGTTTTTAGGGGCCAAAGTACTAATATTTTGACGCAATATATCTAGAGAAGGAAACATATTTTGTTAAGCATTGTAGAAGAGAAAATATCTGTATTGATGATTCTAATTGATTCCATCAATCAAAACACCAATGTCTGTCCCCATTAAGGATCTAGGGGGCTGGCCCCTAAAATATTAAATCATTTGTATCTCAAAAATGATCAACAATTTTAAATAGGTGTAAGAACAAAAAATGTTAGAATTTATGAGACCTTTCGACTGAATTCAAGAAAAAGGGGCTGGCCCCTTAAATTAGGGGTCAAGAAACTCGCAAACTCTATTATAGATAACTATAACTTTTTTAAAGGATATTGACAATCGTATACATTATCAGGGAGTGGAGGGGGGGGGGGGATTTTGAAATTCCATTGATATTTTAATCGTATCGTTTAAAAATTGAACGGAAGACCTACTCGTTACTCGTAACGAGATCGTATCTAGTTATTATTATTATTTTTTTCCAAATTTTGTGCACGCGATTTCTTGGAATCTATTCGACCGATCTCAACCATTTTTTCACAGATGTTAGGGCGTGATCTAAACTTAATACATTTTTCTTAATTTTATCGTATTCACTTCCGGTACCGAATTGTCGGCCATTTTGTAATTTTTGACGACCCATTTTGTGCAGCTATAAACTCGGAAACCATAAGAGATATGAATATCAAATTTTCAGGATAGGTAGACGATAGTTTGGAGTTGTGCAGCATGTAGTTGTTTAATGCCTGTTGCGCCATTTCTTGGAGCTCGCCTGGGCACGAAAATTGGGTACGAATTTTCATTCAAAATTTTCACACGTTTTGATTTATATCTTTTTATCAGTTGATATTTTGTTAAGACATATATAACAAAAGAGGTAGAGAATCAAAAGTTCTTTCCAACAAAATCAAAAATAAGGGGCTGGCCCCTTTATTTAGGGGCCAAAACACTCGTAAACTCTATTACAAATAACTTAATAACGATAAAGATTTTGTAATGTATTATAGAAGCAAAGTTGTTGATCGTACCAATATCTATTAGAAAAAATTATTACCACGCCCATTTATTACGTAATTAGGGATTTTTAGGGGCCAAAATACTTAAACTTTGACGCAATATAACTAGAGAAGTAGAAATATTTTGTTAGACATCATAGATGAAAAAATGTTTGAATTAATAATTTAAATTGATTCCACTTATCAAAACACGAATTTCTGTCCCCATTAAGGATCTAGAGGGCTGGCCCCTAAAATATTCAAACATTTGTATCTCAAACATGATCAACAATTTTAAATATGTGTAAGAACAAAAATTGTTAGTATTCTTAAGACCTTTTCAAAGAAATCAAGAAAAAGGGGCTGGCCCCATTAATCAGGGGCCAGGGCACTCTTAAACTCTATTACAAATACCTTAAAAACGATAAAGATTTTGTAATGCATTATAGAAGCAAAGTTGTTGATCGTACCAATATCTATTAGAAAAAAAATAGCCACGCCCTTTTATTACGTAATTAGGGATTTTTAAGGGCCAAAGAACTTAAACTTTGACGCAATATAACTAGAGAAGTAGAAATATTTTGTAAGACATCATAGAAGAGAAAATGTTTGAATTAATTATTTAAATCGATTCCACATATCAAAACACGAATGTCTGTCCCCATTAAGGATCTATAGGGCTGGACCCTAAAATATTCAATCATTTGTGTCTCAAAATGATCAACAATTTTAGATGGGTGTAAGAACAATAAATGTTAGTATTCTTAAGACTTTTTCAAATAAATCAAGAAAAAGGGGCTGACCCCTAAAGAAGGGGCCAAGACACTCGTAAACTCTATTACAAATAACTTAAAAACAATAAAGATTTTGTAATGCATTATAGAAGCAAAGTTGTTGATCGTAACAATATAAGTTTGTAAAACTCATAGCCACACCCATTGATGACGTAATTAGGAATTTTTAGGGGATTAGAACATTAAATCTTTAATGTGCTGTATGTGAAATGTGAGTGGAAATTCTGAAATTTCATTGATATTTTAATGGTATCGTTTGAAAAATTGAACGGAAGACCTCCTCGTTACTCGTAACGAGATCGTATCTAGTTATTATTATTATTATTATTTTCCACGAATTTTGTGCACGCGATTTCTCGAAAACTATTCGGCCGATTTCGACCATTTTTTCTCAGATAATAGCCAGTGGTCATAATTCTAGAAGTTTTTTGAAATTTTGATATCGGCACTTCCGGTTCCGATTTACGGCCGATTTTGTCAGTTTTTACGACCCATTTTGTGCAGACATAAACTCAGAGACTATCAGAGATAGGAATATGAAATTTTCAGGATAGGTAGACCATAGGTTGAAGTTGTGCACAATGTAGTTTTTTGGCGCCAGTGGCGCCATTTCTATGAGCTCGCCTAGGCTCGAAAATTGGGGACGAATTTCGAATCAAATTTTTCATACGATTTAATCTGTATCTTTTTATGAGTTGATATTTTGTTAAAACATATATAACAAAAAAGGTAGATAATCGAAAGTTCTTTTCAACAAAATCAAGAAATAGGGACTGGCCCCTTAAATTAGGGGCCAAGACACTCATAAACTCTATTACAAATAACATAAAAACGATAAAGATTTTGTAATGCATTATAGAAGCAAAGTTGTTGATCGTACCAATATCTATTAGGAAAAAAACATTGCCACGCCCATTTATTACCTAATTAGGGATTTTTAGGGGCCAAAGTACTTAAACTTTGACGAAAAATAACTAGAGAAGTATACATATTTTGTTATACATCATAGAAAAGAAAATGTTTGAATAAATGATTTAAATTGATTCCACATATCAAAACACGCATTTCTGTCCCCATTAAGGATCTAGAGGGCTGGCCCCTAAAATATTCAATCATTTGTATCTCAAAAGTGATCAACAATTTTAGATGGATGTAAGAACAAAAAATGTTAGTATTCATGAGACCTTTCGTATAAAATCAAGAAAAAGGGGCTGGCCCCTTTTTTTAGGGGCCAAGGCACTCATAAACTCTATTACAAATAACTTAAAAACGATAAAGATTTTGTAATGCATTATAGAAGCAAAGTTGTTGATCGTACCAATATCTATTAGGAAAAATCATTGCCACGCCCATTTATTACGTAATTAGGGATTATTAGGGGCCAAAATACTTTAACTTTGACGAAAAATAACTAGAGAAGTAGAAATATTTTGTTAGACATCATAGAAGAGAAAATGTTTGAATAAATGATTTGAATTGATTCCACTTATCAAAACACGAATTTCTGTCCCCATTAAGGATCTAGAGGGCTGGCCCCTAAAATATTCAATCATTTGTATCTCAGAAATGATCAACAATTTTACATGGGTGTAAGAACAAAAAATATTTGTATTCATGAGACCTTTCGTATAAAATCAAGAAAAAGGGGCTGGCCCCTTTTTTTAGAGGCCAAGGCACTCTTAAACTCTATTACAAATAACTTAAAAACGATAAAGATTCTGTAATGCATTATAGAAGCAAAGTTGTTGATCGTACTAATATCTATTAGAAAAAAATATTGCCAAGCCCATTTATTACGTAATTAGGGATTTTTAGGGGCCAAAGAACTTAAACTTTGACGCAATATAACTATAGAAGTAGAAATATTTTGTTAGACATCATAGAAGAGAAAATGTTTGAATTTATGATTTAAATGGATTCCACATGTGAAAACACGAATTTCTGTCCCCATTAAGGATTTAGAGGGCTGGCCCCTAAAATATGCAATCATTTGTATCTCAAAAATGAACAACAATTTTAGATGCATGTAAGAACAAAATATGTTAGTATTCGTGAGACCTTTCGAATAAACGGAAGAAAAAGGGGCTGGTCCCTTCAATTAGGGACCAAGACACTGGTAAAGTCTTTTACACATACCTTAAAAACGATGAGGATTTTGTATAATATTATAGAAACAAAGTTGTTGATCGAAACAATATCAGTTTGTAAAACTCATTGCCCGACCAACTGATGACGTATTTATGGATTTTCAGGGACTAAAACCTTAAATCTTTAATGTGCTGTATCTGAAAAAGCAAAACACTTTGTAAAGCATTTTAAAGGATATTGACAATCGTATACATTATCAAAAAGGAAGTGGTTGAGGGAGAATTCTGAAATTTCATTGATATTTTAATCGAATCGTTTAAAAAATTGAACGGAAGACCTACTCGTTACTCGTAACGAGGTCGTATCTAGTTAAGGTCTTCCGTTTCCAGCGGAAGACCTTATTGTTTTCGTACTGTTTCTTATTATTATTATTATTTTTTTTTTCCAAATTTTGTGCACGAGATTTCTCGAAATCTATTCGACCGATCTCAACCATTTTTTCACAGATTGTTGGGCGTGATCTAAACTTCATACATTTTTCTTAATTTTTTCGTAGTCACTTCCGGTACCGAATTGTCGGCCATTTTGTAATTTTTGACGACCCATTTTGTGCAGCTATAAACTCGGAAACCATAAGAGATTTGAATATGAAATTTTCAGGATAGGTAGACTATAGTTTGAAGTTGTGCAGCATGTAGTTGTTTAATGCCTGTTGCGCCATTTCTTGGAGCTCGCCCGGGCACGAAAATTGGGCACGAATTTTCATTCAAAATTTTCACACGTTTTGATTTATATCTTTTTATCAGTTGATATTTTGTTTAGACATATATAACAAAAGTGGTAGAGAATCAAAAGCTCTTTCCAACAAAATCAATAAAAAGGGGCTGGCCCCTTTATTAAGGGGCCAAGGCACTCTTAAACTCTATTACAAATAACTTAAAAACGATAAAGATTTTGTAATGCAATATAGAAGCAAAGTTGTTGATCGTACCTATATCTATTAGAAAAAATTATTGACACGCCCATTTATTACGTAATTAGGGATTTTTAGGGGCCAAAGTACTTAAACTTTGACGCAATATAACTAGAGAAGTAGACATTTTTTGTTAGACATGATAGAAGAGAAAATGTTTAAATTTATGATTTAAATCGATTCCACTTATCAAAACACGAATTCCTGTCCCCATTAAGGATCTAGAGGGCTGGCCCCTAAAATATTCATACATTTGTATCTCAAAAATGATCAACAATTTTAGATGGGTGTAAGAACAAAAATTGTTAGTATTCTTAAGACCTTTTCAAAGAAATCAAGAAAAAGGGGCTGGCCCCCTTTTTTTTTGGGGGGGGGGGCAAGAAACTCGTAAAGTATATTACAAATTACATAAAAACGATTAAGATTTCGTAATGCATTATAAAAGCAAAGTTGTTAATTGTAGCAATATCTATCTGGAAAACTCATTGCAACACCCATTTATTACGTAATAAGGGATTTGTATACATTATCTGAAAGTGTGTGTGTGTGTGTATGTGTGGGGGGGGGGTAATTCTAAAATTAAATCGATTATTCATGGTATGATTAAAAACAGAAATCGCAAGGAAGACCTACTCGTTACTCGTAACGAGATCGTATCTAGTTATTATTATTTTTTTCCCAAAATTTTGTGCACGCGATTTCTCGAAAACTATTCGGCCGATTTCGACCATTTTTTCTCAGATGATTGCCAGTGGTCATAATTCTAGAAGTTTTTTTAAATTTTGAAATCGGCACTTCCGGTTCCGATTTACGGCCGATTTTGTAAGTTTTTACGACTAATTTTGTGCAGACATAAACTCAGAGACTATCAGAGATAGGAATATGAAATTTTCAGGATAGGTAGACTATAGGTTGAAGTTGTGCACAATGTAGTTTTTTTGCGCCAGTGGCGCCATTTCTATGAGCTCGCATAGGCTCGAAAATTGGGTACGAATTTCGAATCAAATTTTTCATACGTTTTGATCTGTATCTTTTTATGAGTTGATATTTTGTTAAAACATATATAACAAAAGTGGTAGATAATCAAAAGTTCTTTTCAACAAAATCAAGAAATAGGGGCTGGCCCCTTAAATTAGGGGCCAAGACAGTCATAAACTCTATTACGAATAACTTAAAAACAATAAAGATTTTGCAATGCATTATAGAAGCAAAGTTGTTGATCGTACCAATATCTATTTGAAAAAATCATTGCCAAGCCCTTTTATTACGTAATTAGGGATTTTAAGGGGCCAAAGTACTTAAACTTTGACGAAAAATAACTAGAGAAGTATACATATTTTGTTAGACATCATAGAAGAGAAAATGTTTGAATAAATGATTTAAATTGATTCCACTTATCAAAACACGATTTTCTGTCCCCATTAAGGATCTAGAGGGCTGGCCCCTAAAATATTCAATCATTTGTATCTCAAAAATGATCAACAATTTCACATGGGTGTAAGAACAAAAAATATTTGTATTCTTAAGACCTTTTCACACAAATCAAGAAAAAGGGGCTGGCCCCTTTTTTTAGGGGCCAAGGCCTTCGTAAACTCTATTACAAGTAACTTAAAAACGATTAAGATTTTGTAATGCATTATAGAAGCAAAGTTGTTGATCGTACCAATATCTATTTGAAAAAATCATTGCCACGCCCATTTATTACGTAATTAGGGACTTTTAGGGGCCAAAGTACTTAAACTTTGACGAAAAATAACTAGAGAAGTATACATATTTTGTTAGACATCATAGAAGAGAAAATGTTTGAAAAAATGATTTAAATTGATTCCACTTATCAAAAGACGAATTTCTGTCCCCATTAAGGATCTAGAGGGCTGGCCCCTAAAATATTCAATCATTTGTATCTCAAAAGTGATCAACAATTTTAGATGGATGTAAGAACAAAAAATGTTAGTATTCATGAGACCTTTCGTATAACATCAAGAAAAAGGGGCTGGCCCCTAAAATTAGGGGCCAATAGACTCCTAAACTCTATTACTCATACCTTAAAAATGATCAAGATTTTGTAATGCATTATAGAAGCAAAGTTGTTGATAGCAGCAATATCTGTTTGTAAAACTCATTTCAAAACCCATTGATGACGTAATTAGAGATTTTAGGGGATAAAAATATTAAATCTTTAATGTGCTGTATGTTAAAAAGCAAAACTCTTTGTTAAGCATTTTAAAGGATATTGACAATCGTATACATTATCTAAAAGGAGGTGGTTGAGGGAGAATTCTGAAATTTCATTGATATTTTAATCGAATCGTTTAAAAAATTAAACGGAAGACCTACTCGTTACTCGTAACGAGTTCATATCTAGTTCTATTACTATTTCGTACAATATATATATATATATATATATATATATATATATATAATCCAAAATGAGTAAAGTTAATCCACACAAGTATTAAATAATAAAAAATAACAGAAAGCCGATTCAAAACTTTTATGCAATGTTTCTTTTAAACACTCTTACCTTGGCTGAATGAGTCCACTGATAAGAAGACTTCTAGGACTTGTGCCTAGTTTCCGGAGGTCGACCTTTCCTGAAGCTTTCATGTCAATAGTGGCAGTACCATTAATTGTCAGGTTCAGAGGAAATCCAGCACTTGTTGGAATTATCATGGAAGTGTCCATGAACATGATATTCTGGGTAAACGTGTAATCGTGATTTTTTGACATACTTATCAACATTTCAAGAACGTTGAAGCCACTGGAAAAACTGGCGAGTCCGTCAAAACTGTTGTAAGAGAGTTCATTTCCAAAAATCCGCATGTAAAGAGCTCCTCTCAGTTGGCCCATTCCAGTCCCAAACTACAATTTTTTTAAATTTTAAAAGTTAGAACTTCAATAACACAAATTGTCAAATTTAATCATAAATACTTAGTCGTACTTACCTGGCTGTCGATTTTCTTCATCTTGTTTGCGTCAATCCCTTTGACAATCTGAGTTGTTGCTTCCTTGACATCTTTTTCAGTAAAATAGCCATTTGGTCCGAAATAGGATTCTAAAAAGTATTCTAGTCCTTCCACTCGTCCTCCAATTTCTAGAATGTTGACTGACTTTCCAAACAAATCAACAGTCAGATTTGCCATCAATGATCTTGGAATAAATGATTTTGAGGACCAGATCAAGTTGCTTTCGATTGAAGCCCCAGTGTTGATTTTTTCCAGGAAGAATGACCCCTCGTAATTTCTTGAATACTTTCTCTTGTCCATGTCAAATTCTTTTTTTAGATATTCACTATTCAAAATTGATATTATGTCTTGCTTAAATGGACTGGACGACTCCATAAGATTTGTTAGATGAGACCAGATAAATGACCCAACTTGGTTGACCTCTTCCTTCTCTAGGGCATTTCGAACGGTGGTGATGATACTCTTTGATGGACATTGCATTATGGCCAGGTAAGCAGCAATTCTTAATTCTGCATCTTCTTCTTTGTCATTAAAGACTTTCAAAGCCTCGGTTCTCTAAAAAGCCACATCAAAATTCAGATATTCGATAGTATTTTTTATCTTTTAAATTATATTTACCATGAAATTCTCAATTGTTTTGTGGTTCAGTTTTTCGGGAATTTTGTTTATACCCATCGTCCACAATTTTATATCATCAATTGATTATAAAGTCTCTATTCATTGTTCATAGAAGTAAATCGACAAAATTTAAATACCCATGAAATTAAACAATTGATAATCCCCCAAAGAATGGTTCGCACAAATTCAATTAATATCACATATAGTAATCTTAATACATACGTCATTGTCACATGAAGCACGACGGAAGGCCTCAATTGCAGCAATACGAACTTCCATTGGGTTGTCTTTTCGAGAGATGCAACTGTTGACAGTAGCTATGGCTGAGCTGGTGTGTCCAGAATTGCCCAATGCACGTAATGTCAAGACAATCTGAAACACCAAAATGAAAATATAAGATGGAATTAGTATTCTAAACCCTTTATACACAAAACAAACAATATGCATTTCAAAGATGCATACAATAGCTAAACATTACGTTTTCTTTGTTGTTGTTGTCCACATAGCAACCGTATCCAATCTTATCCTCAAGGGCTGAAATAACATTTGCGATATCCAGGTCGTTTTCACATCTGGTTTTTTTGCAATACGTGTTTATAAGAGAGCTGACGGCCAACAGTGCTTTGCCATTCTTCTTCAAAAGCGGCTGTAAAAATAATAAAAATTGTTATACGTAAATTCCCTCTGTCATTCAAATATAATCGATTTTAAAAGGATAATGCAGCCTTATCTACGACATTAGCTAGTCTTACCATAACTTCCCTAATCATGTCCTTTGATGGGCTAGGAATAAAGGCTAGTGTTGTCATCCACATATCAGCCTCAATTCCAGTTACTTCATTGTCAGTGATCATTTTTGTTAACATTGTAACAGAGGCTGGTGTTCCAGTCATGGGCACAGCGTCCAAGAAAAACTTCCTGTCATCAAGAAGACACTCAAAGGTATGACTTAAATTTACATACTGTGAAAATGGAAAAAAAGTGAAATGTAAACGTATCTATTACCTGACTTTCTGGTTGTTGTCGCTGCAAAAAGCACCACTCTGGACGTTTGTGTAAACATCGTTCAATGTCTGGGAGTCAGCTGATCTCATAATGTGCACGAGGTCAGAAAAAAGACGAGGAGTTTCAGGACGAACGTCTCCTTTTGTTTGGGCACAAATGTTGACCAGTTGTTTTTCTATATTTTTTCGAGCTTTTGTGCTGCTTGCCGTGTCAACATGGTGCTCAAAGTTCATGTCAGCTTTTCTAGTCACAGAATCTGAATAATTAACAAAACTTATTAATAAATGTTGTAAAAGCTTTGGTCGAATTTATTGAAATTACGATATATAGTAATTATGAATCTTACTTGCTGTTGATACTCCAGTTCTTTCATTTGAGTATTTCAAGGTCTGTCTGCTCTCTGTCATGGCACCACTTGAATCTCGTGAGAAAGGTCTAAACACATGTTGTTCAGTGCATGAAGACCCTTTAAGGATGCCGGATTTGCTGATTTCTTGTTGACAGTCGTGGCTACTCTTCATAATTGGTAAGGACTGAATTTCCTTTAATAAAAAATGTATGTGAGAGTTAGTTTTAATTTATATCTCTATAGTATTTTTTGATGACAAACTATGTGGATGTGGAGATAATTAAAGAAAGAGGCCCTCTTACAGATGGCACCCGATAGGGAGTTCCCTGTAGAGCTGTGTGGTATCCATGACGCTCGGTGCACCCAAGAAGGTTCTTGTGTTTCTTGATGGTTACAGAGTACCACCCATTTTCAGACACTGTATAATCGGCATCACATGTTCCCGTCACGTCAGCCTAATCATATATGCATGTATGTATTTAGATATATAGAACATTGATATCAGCATTATGAAATTATTATCCAAATTATCAAAAGCTAGGCTACTGACCTCACTGACTTTCTGATCGGCTTGTAGATTTTCCATGGTGTTTTGAATCATGGAAAGTATACCCCGTTTGATGTTAAGAACCCAAGGTGTTTCACTGTCAGCCGGACACAGAGACTCAATACGACCGTCTTGGAAAGAAAATCTCAGTGAGTTTTCTTCAAGTTGTTGGCTGAATTTCCCAGACATTGCTGACAGGATAAAGTTTTCAGGTGACTCTGCATTGCGTTCGTGGAGCTGAACGTTCTTTACCTTTAAGACAAGGTCACATTTTGAAAGAACTTCCACTTGAACTTTAGCAGTCATTTTTATTCCAGATTTTCCTTCCGATGCTCCTTGGATGAGAGTCGTTGTATCCACGTCATAGTCGTATTCGTAAGTTGTACCAGGTTGATATCCGAATTTTGTAGAGTCTAAAATTCAATATTTTTTCTGTTATTTTATTATTGAGTTCTCTGTCTGATTTAATGAGCTTTTCGCGAGCAGCTCTCTCAAATAAATTTTAATTACAATGTTATTTACCTGTGCATGTTGTTGAACATGTTTCACGTGAGTTAATATCTGATATAGGTCCTGTAAGAAACAAAAAAAATCCAAATAATAAATAAAAATGGAATAGATTTAAAAATTTAAGGGATGTTTACTTTCCTTTGATTGTTTATTCAAAAAGGCTTGGAGACTAAGCGGAGCTTAAGTCAAATACACGGTTTTTTTTAAACTGTGCATCCTTTTCGGACAAAATAATGCTACTATCACCCACAACGTATTCTCAAATGTTAAACTTTTAATTTAAAACTGATATGTTGACTAACGGTGTAAGATTTCAAATAATAATTTATATAAGCAATATTTTATTACTATAATCATTACACTCCAGAGCTGTATGTCACCTCGGGGCAAATAATCTAATATGTTTTCCCCAAAGCCATGTTAAATATGTATTGAAACACTTTAACGTTATTTAATTAAAGAAAACATAAGCAGTATGGTGAGCTTTTAATACTTGATCACACCAAATTTGAGTTCAAGTTCCATTTTGTTTAATATCCTTATGGGTCTGTGTACAATAAAAACAAAATGAAAAATATTCAAGGTACATGTGAAAACCAAAGGTGTAATAACATTTTAAAGAATTTACTTAATAAAGTTAGCAAACATTTATCTTATTTTAATTCTATTTTCTAGAAAGAATCGAAAGCATATACTTGTGAAACTTTTATCCTTATAGCGTCTGTTAAATTGTCTCGATTACACTTGCTTACACTAGCCAATAGAATATATAGCTAACACTTACCCGCCAAGATGCCTGCCGTAAAGGCTAGCAATAATATAAATGTGCGCTCCATCATTGGAGCTCGGCGGTAGCTTCTCTATTGGTGGTCAGGGTGGGCTCCTGTCAATTTATAGGAGATCAGGGAGAGTAAAGTACAGCGATAAAGTTTGCTGACGATTGTGAATATATCTTTATCTGTATAACGTTTATCAAATAGTTTGCTTCAGGTACAGAGTGCAATATTCTCTATTAGGGTAAAGTAGATTAATGAATATCATTGATTTCAAAGTTTATCAATTATCAATATAATGTTACGTATTTATTATGCAATTGTCAAACATGCAATAACGCATACATGTTCAACGCGTTTTGGTTATATATGATTGTCTAAGAAAACTAATTTGTGCAAGTTTAAACATTTTTGCTTTACTTCGCAATGTCTTGCTGCTTATATCTGACGAATATTCAGGACAAAGCACTTAAAGTTAGTCCAACTTGTTTCTTTTTTATGGAGCAAACATAGCATTATTCTCTACGTACTTATTTGAAATTGAGTTTTGAGGAGTGATTTCAATTCCTAGCTAATATATACATATAAAATCTGGTGTGCAGCAGTTAGGCTATTGGTTAATAATTTGGCCTTAAAGGCATAAAATTATATCAGTATTTAAGATAATTTTAATTTGTTTTTGTAGTGAATTTAACATAAAACATTTATTATCCCTCTTTTTAGTTCCCTTGTACACCCTAGTAGCTGATGACATCATTCATGACTCAAATATGCAATCCAATCAAAAAGACTAAAACAATGTCTTTTGTGATATTAAAAAAAGCGAGCAGTACTCAGATTTAAATAAGCAAAATATTTTTGTTAATAGATAATTATGATAACATTTCGTTTGCTTAAGCAACTTTAAAGGTCAAATATAGATCATTATAATATTGTGGAATCATCATTGTTCGTGGAAGACCAATGTTCGTGATTCTCGTGGGTAACCCTTGCCCACGAATTTGCATTCCAACTAACTTATATGAGATCATTTGTTTAACATTTATTGAAATTATCCCGATTTTACTACCAACAAAATTACGTCGCCATGACCAAGGAAAATTTTGGCAACACACGTGCATTGACCCCCCACGAATAAAAATGATTCCACAGTATATTATCATTTAACGTATTGCATTTTACCTTCATCTAAAAATGATATTAAAACTTCTTTATCAGAATTTGAATTATACAATATCAATATTTGACACACTTTTCTTCTTTTTATGTGTGTGCGATGTTTATTTTAAAATAAAATAACAAAATAATTAAAAAATATCTTTCGGTATATTCATGTCTTAGGTTTACTCTATTTTTGAATTCATATTAATAAAGCTGACGAAATAATCACATGAAATGATAGTATAGTATCATTTAGATTATCTTTGTTTTCTTTTGATTCAGGATGATTCAGGTGATTGATTAAGATATACTATTCACAAACAGCTTGGAACAGACTTGTTGAACTCCCTTTTAGGTCTACACAGGAATCAAAACTGCATTGGCTACAATATCAAATTCTATATAGGGTTATTCCTACAAATAATTATATTTTTAATATATAAAAAACAGTCTGCTGTGTTTACTCTTTTTTTTTTATAAATGAAGAGAGTATTGATCACTTATTTTATGAATTTAATATAGAAAAATGGTGTTGTGTGATGTTTGAAAGTGGATTTTGATAGTTTGAAATTTTATTTACATTATATATACATTCAGTTCTTTATGAAAAATACGAAAACAGACATGTTTATATATTTGTTTTAACTTGATAGCTTTTATTGTGGATCATTATATATTTCGTGTAAATGTAAAAATAATAATACAAAAAAAAACTAATATTCATGCATTGAAAAATGTCATAACAGAAAGACTTTTATCCGAAAAACATTTGCTGTTGGAAAAATGCAGATATAGGGAATATAAAAGCCACTGACAGAAAATAAGTGAAACTATTGTGCTTGAATAAATGTTGATGTGGTAATTATTTTTAATTTATCATTTCTGTGAAGTTTGTTTATCTATCATATCAATTGTCCTTAATTCATTGTACACCCATACACTACCTCTCTCTCTCTCTCTCTCTGCTTTCACAACACAATAGAGTTGCAAAATTAAATAATTCATTAGTGATCATTCTTAACAATTGTATTAATCATATTTCATGTAGGTAGATATATATAGTGAAATGAAAAGGTTAAAAAAAAGTAAAATCCTTAATGACAGTGTTTGATCAAAAATCAAAATTGTTTAGAGTTTAATAACATACTGTGGAATCATTAATAACCTAAGTCGAACTTTTTAAAAAAATCTTTTAATGATGTTGTTATTGATATTTATTTATTACTGATTTGAAGAACAAGTATATCAAAATAGGTGGAAACAATATAGCAATAATTGGTCAACGAGACTAGGAAAAACAGGGGTAAAATCAGTTTTCTGAAGATGTAAAAACAATATAGTATACTTTTCTCAAGAAATGAAATCAAATGAGTTTATTTTTGTCATTTGAAATCGTCTAGCTCAATTTGATCATAATTAATAGGTTTCTTTCACTCGTTTGCACGTTCATACAGTTTAGAAACGTTTCTAAACATGCAACATGTTGCTTAATTCGAATTAAGGCTAAATTTGTCGTCAATCAAACCTGCAAACAAATATCTTTCTATTTTTGTTAATCATTTTAAAAATTTCTTCAAACGTGTTACGACATACAGATCCCTTCCTTCTGTAATATTTCTTTGTTATTATAATTGATGCTTGTATAACAAAAATATTTCATCATTAACACACTCATTAACAAATTCTTTCACGTCTCAGCTGTGTTAAGGAAGGTATCAGAATTCTAGCACGTTTGATTTAGGAAAATTTGCATATGCTCCGCCCCTTATTTATGATATTTTACGAGATGTATTTCAGTAATTAACAAATATCTACCAAAATGAATATGGTTAATTATTGGGTGAGATTGTTTCAAGAAAGGTGTACTGAAATAAAAATTTCAACTATTCTTTATATCTTGCGAAATTGTAAAATTCAAAAGTCGCCTGACGACTTATCGAGGTTGACTACGTCACATCGGCGCTTGCAGCTGTGATCAGAATAAACATGTGCACTTGAGTGACATTTCTGGGAATTTAACTCATTTACAACCAGTGTGGATGGAAATCGGTAGAGGATGCAACTGAACAAGGTAGGATTTATCTGTACTTCCCCTAGATGTTGATTTATATTATCTAATACTGTAGGATGAAACGGAAACAAAGGAAAATTCCCCGGCTTCGATTTTGTTTACTTGTTTACATTTGTTTTTCATGTAATATTGTGTTTGATTATCAATTTAGTGACTCGATCAGGCAAAGTAAATGTTCTGCGATTTGCTGATTTTGATCATAAAGAGTATTGATGTTTATGTAAATCGAAATGTGTTATTTCAACTAGTCTTCTTTTAAGATGATAACATGTATGAATATACAAAA
Organism: Magallana angulata; assembly: GCF_025612915.1. NCBI lineage: Eukaryota > Metazoa > Mollusca > Bivalvia > Ostreida > Ostreidae > Magallana > Magallana angulata. Next base: position 56,492,550 of record NC_069115.1, on the reverse strand, counting down.
TTAAAATGTTGAACTGAATTTCCACAAAGGACTATATATGACATGGGCCTAAAATGGCCACTTGAAATGAATATCATCATTTTACTGTAATTCTTTGTTTTCTTTGTACAGATATATATATATATATATATATATATATATATATATATATATATATATATATATATATATATATATATATATATATATAGAAACACCATAAAATCCACAGTGGTCGGCGAGTTATAGATAAAAATTAAATAAGTAAACACGAAAAACGTTCAATATAGCTTAAGCGCTTTCATTTTAAAATCTTCAGAAGCTATATAATATATAATATAGCTTCTGAAGCTATATAATATATAATATAATATGTATAATATATAATATATAATATAATATATAATATAATATATAATATACCTTCTGAAGATTTTAAAATGAAAGCGCTTAAGCTATATTGAACGTTTTTCGTGTTTTCATATTTAATTTATATATATATATATATATATATATATATATATATATATATATATATATATATATATATATATATATATATATATACACACACAAAATGTTCATTTTGATTCAACTGCCTACAAGTAAGGAATATGATATCGTAAAGACAACCTTTTCTCGCCATTTTTGCATTTTTGCATTAGGTAGATCATTTTACTCCCTTCATTTTTAGACCATTTCAATGCAATGAAATATGTCGACACATTTATTTCTTCCTCGTTGTTGACGCCTTGCCTTTGTAATTTGAATAGAAACATTTAAATATCATTTGAATCATAATTTAAAGATGTTAACATGGTCGAATGTTTTGTAAGGACTTGACCTCAGAAACTGCCACTGGACCGGTTATGTGAACGACTGGGATTCCGATGTCGACTACCAAGTCCCACATGGTTACGTCATCAGAGGTGTGTTCAGCATTCACGACAACCACAGGGAGTAAGTATAAAATACATGTACTAATAAATACTAGCTTTCTGAGATTCATATTTGTTTTAATCACGCCTCCCCGGTAGTATGCATGTAGCAATGGAAGATCAATTTAACAAACTTTTAGAGAGGGGACATGATTTTAAGCCCGATAAATGTCACTCGTGTGAACGATGTTGCCAATAGGCCTCTTGCCTCTTAAAGTATAGAACATTTGTTATTGTGGCAATGTGGTGCATCTTGTAAAAATACGAACGACGATTGATAAATAAATTTATATTTAGTTTACTTTCATTTCTTTACAGGGACAGACGATTTAAGTTTGAAATTTGCCAATCTGTCTAGCTCTGAAGCAAAATCTACCCAGGTCCAGATACCTTACTTTGGTGCAATATGTTTTGTCACAATAAAAGTCATAGCTATGGAAATTATGTTGTTTTCGTTATGAACAGCTTTGCATGAAAGAAGCACAGGCACTTGTTTCTGAGAAAAAAATTTACCCTATAGTATAATAATAACACAAGGTATCTAACTCCGAATGAGGTAAACCACCCCCTCTCGTGTGTTGCAGTCGTTTTCGCTTTTATACGAAATGCAATGCAAAAGTGTTTAGTACCATTTTCTTCTACAATAAATTATCTAAACAACCATATATAGCATGCTTACTTTTGTTGTATTCTAATGTGCATAATCTGTGTCAAAACGTAAATTTTTTTCTCAGAAACAAGTGCCTGTGGAAAGAAGCCTTAAAGTTAACGTTTATTTGATAGCTATTAGTGTAAAATTTATCACAAAGCAGTTTGAGTTTCTGATAGACAACATCTTTGTAATTTTTGGAACAATCTGTTGGAATTCTATGGGTATAAAATTGTACCCCATTGTTAGCAGACCTATTTTTGTATTCTTATGAAGCAGAATTTGATTCAAAAACTTGTACTTATTCTTTAAAATTGAAATAAAAAACAATCTGCATTGTCATGATTGTTGGATATTTAGAGGAGCGGGCAGGGTTGAAAAATCTAAACTGAAATGGAAAATAATTATATGTAGATGTACGTGGCCTTAATTGTGTTAATTTGTTCAGATGACTGAAAAAAACCACTTTTTTTTATTGTATTTATTTCAAACCAGTTAATGGGTAGTGTGTGTGTGTGTGTATGTGTGTGTGTTCCCATGTTCTTCCCATTAATACTAAAATCGAATTAATTTGTTCCATTTTATTTATGAACTTTTGTATTAATTGAAGTCCGACCCATTTGCAAGGTATCTGCCCGTGATGCATGATGAACTCGTCCTACACTTTTCGTTAATTAGTCACAGGCACGTAGCATCGTTTTTGAAAGTGGGGGGGGGGGCAGACTCATGGTTACCCCGTTTTGGAAAGTTCTATTCTATTCTTTCACTAGGGCTGCGTTCAAGATTGTAGCTGTTACGTAGGGCTACGTAGTTGAACGGTAGGCTAGCCTAGCCGCTACGTGTATATTTGTATCCTAAATATTTTAAGCTAAGCATCAAATTCAAGATGGCCACCTTAGTTACCTCTTTGAAACAAACATGAAATCTATTTATTTAGTGATATTTTGTTCATCCTTTAAGTTATAATGAATTTTAACATGCATATCCGCTTGAAATTAACAAATTATGTAAGTGTAATTAGTCTTCAGTTGAATATTTCCAATTTCAAATCTGACACCTAGCGGTCCGTTCAATAGACCTAGATATCCACGACCTAGCGGCTAGGCTAGCTGCTACGATCTTGAACGCAAGCGTTCTATCCATCAAAACTAAAATCGCACATTCAAGAAACGAATTGGCTCATTTTATTTGTTCAACATTTGTCAAATCTTAACTTCTATGTATAATCTTAATATCTTACCGATAAATATATTAGTTATTTACAGACTCATCCAATATCATTTCATTGCAAGTATATATTTTGATGCAGACTACTGCTGACTTGGATCCGCCAAACCGTGTCCACCAACATACTCTCATTTTTGCTATTTCGGGCTTGTTGTTCGAAAATGAAAGTAGGTATTTGATGAATTTTACAAATATACTTATCAGATAAAATTCTATTATTGCTTACGGACATCGTCTCACACGTTTTTAATTACCAAAGTTGTAAGCAGTTACTCTGGTGCAGGAGTTTAAGAGTTTATTTGCAAAATGCCTTAAGTTATGAGTATAGATGTGCCTTCATAGACACAGGGGGTCCAAGTATAGACTGGATTTTTTCTTATTCTAAAAATAGATCTTGTGCCGACTGCTTAAATGTCTTTATCTCAACAAATCGTTGTACTCGGAGTGGACACCAATGATCGTCTTTCACATTTTCTAAAACTTTTGAATTCTCCGTAAAAGTCTGTGGCTGCGCAGTTCTAAGTGATTAAAAAGACATAGTTCTGTACGCGTGTGCACAATTTGCGTACAAAACAAATAGAAAAAACCTCAAATTTATTACTCATTTATCTTTTAACGACAGTCCTGGCAAGGTTGTGTCATTAATAGTCAGTTTAAGACATGTTTTCTTTTTTGGTCCATTTACATGTACGTACAAGATGACCAGACATACTTCAATACTTGAAATTAATAGACATGTACGGAAGCTTATTGAGGCCAGCTTAGCAGAAAAAATAATTTCTTTAGCGTTTAAACGCAATAACTATTGCGTTTAATCGCAATCTTTTGCGTTAAATCGCAATAAGTTTTGCGTTTAAACGCAAAAGATTGCGATTAAACGCAATAGCTATTGCGTTTAAACGCAAAGAACATTGCGTTTTAACGCAAAGGTTTGCGTTTAAACGCAAAGTTTTGCGTTTAAACGCAAAAAATTATTGCATTTAAACGCAATAATTTTTGCGAATAAACGCAAACGTTTTTGCGATTAAACGCAAACGTTTTTGCGATTAAACGCAACAATTTTGCGATTAAACGCAATTATCGTTGCGTTTAATCGCAAAAGGTATTGGGTTTAAACGCAATAGTTAATGCGTTTTATTGCAAAACTTTTTTTTTTATTTGAACATGGCTTTTTCTATTCAGACCAAAAGAAGAGGTTTACGACATACTTATGTTATGTATAAGTAGGACATACTTATGTTATGCCACAATCATCCGTCAATCTGTTCATTAAACGTTATGTTAGACATTTCTCGCTTTTTACGTCGTACTCTCTCCACTAATTCTAATGGTTTTTCAATTCGATAAAATCAAATAGTCCGCACATACACTGTATTACTGCCATCCATTATGCTTTATTATATCAATGTCAAATGAAAGTGATACTGTTTATTCAATATGACGAACTGATTTGGCATTTAATGTAATTGTTATATCACTGATTTAAATAAGTGATATCACCTATTGAAAAAGTGATAGCAATTATTAGAATTGGTATTATTATACGGAAGCTCATTGAGGCCAGCTTAGCAGAAAGAATAATTTCTTTTGCGTTTAAACGCAATTATTATTGCGTTTAATCGCAATCTTTTGCGTTAAATCGCAATAAGTTTTGCGTTTAAACGCAAAAGATTGCGATTAAACGCAATAGCTATTGCGTTTAAACGCAAAGGTAATATTGCGTTTAATCGCAATAATTTTTGCGAAAAAACGCAAACGTTTTTGCGATTAAACGCAACAATTTTGCGATTAAACGCAATAATCGTTGCGTTTAATCGCAAAAGGTATTGGGTTTAAACGCAATAGTTATTGCGTTTTATTGCAAAACTTTTTTTTTTATTTGTACATGACTTTTTCTATTCAGACCAAAAGAAGAGGTTGATGACATACTTATGTTATGTATAAGTAGGACATACTTATGTTATGCCACAATCATTCGTCAATCTGTTCATGAAATGTTATGTTAAACATTTCTCGCTTTTTTCGTCGTGCTCTTTCCTCTATTTCTAATGGTTTTTCATATTGTTTCTCTTAATCGAATCTTAATTATTCAATAAAATCAAATAGTCCGCACATACACTGTATTACTGCCATCCATGCTGTATTACATTATGTCAAATGAAAGTGATAGTATTTATTCAATATGACGAACTGATTTGGCATTTATTGTAATTGGTATATCACTGATTTGAAGTAGTGATATCACCTATTGAAAAAGTGATAGCATTTATTAGAATTGGTATTATTACTTATCAATCACTTATTTATCTTGTGATGTGAACAAGGGATATCACATATTTGAAAAAAAAAATGATACATGCATCACTCTCTGAGTGTGAATAGATGGAATCACCTATTCAAATAGATGATTTTACTTTTTGAAAAGGTTATATAACCTATTCAATTTGGTTATATCTTGGAGACAATAAATTTTCATAGTATAGCCATCAATGCAACTGTGTGTGCAAGTTCCATTTGTTTTAATTTGTCGCGCGAAGCGACATGCCTCTATTTATAAGGCCCCTTTGCATTATGCTCTTTGCGATGGATTCTTTTCCGTCTTTTCAATCCAACTATTTCTCACAGTCTAGATACCAAGTATCCGGCAAGCAAATATCACTAGGGCATCCATCAATAGCCATTTTGCATGTCATCTGTAATGAATTTGGAAACAAATATAAGCAAAGACTTATTCTCTTTCTTGTATTTATTTATGGCACGATCCTTCTTTTCAGGATACGTTTGCTTAGAAGTGCCTGATGCTTTCAAGTTATGACAACTTACTATTTCATTATAAGTTATTCCAAGTGAAAACCAGAAATTGAGTCTTTGTGATGTGTCAAGTGGTGTCATCAAATCACAGATTGTGTACATATACTAAATGTATATATAAGCAAATGAATTAATTGCGATTTAACGCAAAAATCATTGCGTTTAATCGCAAAATCATTGCATTTAATCGCAAAATTACTGCGTTTAATCGCAAAAATTATTGCATTTAATCGCAAAAACGTTTGCGTTTATTCGCAAAATATGTTGCGTTTAAGGTAATGGTCCATACCCCACTGGATAAATAAAATGCGTACAGAATTTTTTCATATTTTTCAAACGTGTATCTGAGGATATGTTCTTATCAAATTTTAACCTGTTGGCTGGTCCATCGGTATTATAAAAGCTAGGACCGTTGCTAAAAATAGAACCGATTGCGGAAAATGGCGCTTTTCTCATACATAAAGAATATAAACCTAAGCCTGAAATTTGACTTCCACAAAATCAGTTTTTGACTTATATCCCATGTAAAATAAAGGAATTATTATTTCAAAACAAAACTTTTATGTTACACTTGCTAATTTATCAAAAAATTGATAAATCTGCATACAAATTAGTTAAAATGAATAAATTTTCAAAGATAATTTAAGCTCTTATAATTTTATTTACGTACAGAATTCTCTAAAATTTTGATATTATTTACACCTTAACGCCCATAATCAATTGAAAATAAAATTACCCAAGGGACCGGCCTTTTCAGGATCACAATTGGCATATTTTTGGTAAAATCATTAAAATATATATTTTGAAAAAATATCCGTAAAAATAAAACTGTGCATAGGTTTATTATTTCATAACTCTAAAAAATATGTTTTGATTATTGTTAAATAGAAAACATGATTTAAACAAACTGTTGATTAATCTGTATTATTTAAATCGCAAAAGATGGTTTCTTTGAATATCGTCAAGTATTACGGATCGAGATCGGTATTTAGAAATTGCAGTCACATTTGTGGATAATGCTAACTACCTGATATATGCCTTCAAGACAAAACCTCTATTCATACCTTTTTTACTGGTTTTATAGACTGTTCTTATAATGAAATAACTTCTCTTCAGCGCATTATTTTAATTCTAAAAACATTTTTTGTGGAAATAAATCTATGCTCATTGCTAAGCGAATTGGATAAAGATGATAACGTGTTATAGGTCAACTTAATTCCCCTTGTGTATTTATCTCCCTTACGCACTGGAATATAAACTCGGTCAGGATTTCATTTTCGATGTTTATAGACTTTCGGGGATTTATGTTCAAAGAATTAGATTAAATTCAACTTTATAACGGATTGATGTTTATGCAGGACAAAAGTAAGCGGTCTAACGTTATATTTTCAAAACGAGTACGCAATCGATACAACCCAGTCATGTTATTTCGCTGATGAATACCCCGGTAGGCCTAATTGATTGCAGTTGTCAGGATTTTTGATATATTTGTTTTGAATCAATTTCTATGTCAGCTTGATTTCTTTGTTTTGTAATACACCTTTTAACGTAAGGTCTCAATTAGATCGGGCACGGATAAGACGTAATAACGCGTGAATTACGTCAGACGTTGTTTTGTGACGTATGGATAATTACCTTAAACGCAATAATAGCTTTGCGTTTAAACGCAATATTTGTTTTGCGTTAAAACGCAATAATTTTGCGATTAAACGCAATACATTGCGTTTAAACGCAAAACTGCGTTTTAATGCAATCCACTTTGCGTTTAATCGCATAATTTTTTGCGTTTTATCGCAATCTTTTGCGTTTAAACGCAAAATACATTGCGAATAAACGCAAAAGATTGCATTAAAACGCAATAACTATTGCGATTTAACGCAACATAAATTAATTTATTTACTGACTTGGCCTCAATAAGCTTCCGTATTTAGGAGTGTAGGACTCGTGTCTTAAAAAACGACTGAGCACATTGCGTGCAAATGCAGGTGCCTTTCATTTATATAATCTTACTTTCAAACAAGTTTTTCAGCCAATCAGACTATGGTTTTTTCTTTCACCTCTCACAGGGAATTAGTCAAGAGACCTCAAGCTACACAGTCCCTAAAATTCAGCAGAGTTGCAAGCTTTTCATGATATTTTTTGTGTTAATATGCATTCATAAACGAGTTGCAAATTTCGAGTTTAAAATCTAATCTGCGACCGTTTAACATCTCCTAGGCTACTCAATGACAAACACTCTGATTAGAGAACAGTTTTTTACGCTATTCGAAATGATGGTGCTCATCATCAAACGTGTGTACATGGAATTCATTTTAATCCAATTTCGCAATTGGTTGTGATGGCGCCATGTCACTAATTTCTATCTCGACAATTTTACATCCCTACGAAACATTCAAACGGATATACTTAATGTTTATATATTTTGTGACTAGTAAACGATATTAAGATTACTAATAGGGCGACCTTCCTTAAAAAGTCAGAATATAACATGTTGTCGAAATATTGCTCTCTTAAGAGAGACAGAGAGAGTTTAGTATCGGATATTATCAATTTAGAACAGTCAAAGTTATCTACCACCTTGAAAAACACTTGATTTATTAACACTAGTCGTCATGAGAACATTTAATCTTTTAAAAGTATTTCAAAATTATGTATGCATTTTACGTCCAATTTAATTAATTTTTAAGATTTTGAATTATTTTCTCAAGGTACCCGACATTGATGAAATTGATAGATGACAAAGTTCAAAACAAAAATACAATTTTACGTGTGATAATAATTGAATGGCAAATAGTTATTTGAAAAAAAAGGTTTTTCTTTACTAGTATTTTAAAGGTGATAAATGATATAGGCCCATGTAGATAACTATTTAGACAATAAAATGCTTTCTTCGGTGATTCATGCGGGATATGAAAGTGGCTACATTGTAGAAAAAATGCATAATTTTTTCTGCAATGATCACTACCTTCATAACTCGCATGTGTCATCAAAGAAAGCATGGTGCTAACACCTGTGCCAACGAGAGATATTAATATAAGTTGTAGAACTTGTTTATCAATCGTTGTAATATAAATAAAGTTCAGTTTAAGTTTAAAGAAAGCATTTTACTGTTTATATTTACATCTTTCTTTAAAAAAAAATAAATTGGTTGTAAAAAGTAAGTAAAATCCGCTAAATTATTGTTAATATACATCAATACGTTAGCTTAATTTCGTGCAGTCCGTGATTTCTCTTAGGTCGCTGTAGGTTTTGACCAATCCATAAACGGAGAGTGTTTATCTAAGTCCTGTTAGTTTCAGTCGATGTAGGTTCGACCAATCGATAAACGGGGCGCGTAGATTTTAGTCTGGCTGTTTATACAGCTATGAATTAACAATACGTTTCCGAAAGAAATAGAAGGATTATACTCGGAAGTTTTAAATATGAAAATGAATGTTCAGGAGATTGTGACGCATTTAAAACATTAGCATTATACTTAAAGCATGTATGCCGGTAAAAGATTGACAGGAATCAATACATATAACATTTTCACAACTATATTTATTTTTACCTGTGAAACAAAATATGATGATGTCGTGCAAGAATAACCTGATTTTCAGTGCAAACTATTTCATTTTTAAATTAGTTGATTTTTATCTCATTTATTCAATACTGCTATGAGAAAGAACTCGTTCGTATCACAAACAGAGCATACATGTAACCTGTAATCATTTGTGTCGCAAATTTTATTTTTTTAAAACTATTAAATGTAGAACATATGTACATATAATATTTTTTCTTTTGTTAATTTACGAAAAAATCATATATTGTCCACAAAAATTGCAATATTTAATATTCTTAATGTGCAAAAATTTCGTTACTGTTATCTTTAAAACCAAAAGATGTACAAAATATTATCAAAACCGATTTGGTTTGACTTTTCCTATAGCGTCACGATCATTTCTGTCAGCTACGTCATGCATAAATTATACACGCCGCCGGTGTGAAAACTATATGATTGGTTAACTCCTATTTTTAGGCCGAGTTATCAGTATACGCTTGTCAATGCCAGAGCTGAAGGATTTCTCAGAACAGTTTATTTCCCCCCAATTTTATTCATTCAAAATCGACTATCCCGTATGTTTAAATTCTGTGCTAAACTCTCTCTCTCTCTCTCTCTCTCTCTCTCTCTCTCTCTCTCTCTCTCTCTCTCTCTCTGTGTAAACGGGCGTTAAACCATAGCCTCAAGCTACGGTCCAGAGTACGGCGTTATAAAAAATATAATATTTAAAAGTTGCATGTGCTAAGCGTTCATTTCACGTAAATACCGTTCATTTCATGTAAATACCGTAAATGTATAATGCACATGTATTACCTACTAACTTGCCAGTCAAAGTGATAGGTATGAATTCCTCGATTTCTACACCTTTCGATCGGCAATCGACAGTCAATAAAAGTATATTGAACGATGGTGTGAAAGAACGAGACGGAAGTGGAGAGTGCAAGGAGGTTTGTACATGTGCGTCTTCATTAGGCAAGTGTCCGATTCGTTTCTCTTCTGTTGCCCTATCACTTTCGGTGTAAATATATATACTAAAATATCCACAAACCATTTACTGCAGATTTCTTTATTTTACCTGTCTCTGAACCCCCGATCACCCGCTCCATACATGAACACTGGTTTGTTTACATACATAAAAAATACAGTTCTTGATCCGCTTTCCGAGTACGGTTAAAGGTTGTTTAATAGGAGAAAGTTTGGGGCGGGTAAAGCTACAAATATTAACAGTAGTAAACTAAATGAAGACTTATTTAAATGGATTATTTGCACAAAATGTGGTATGGTATGATGTAAATATTTTTAAAAAATAGTGTTATTTTTATACGCGGCAAATTGCCGTAAAGTTTTTTTGTACATGTAAGTATTGTATGCACTGTAGCTTTATATTTTCTAACCCAAAATTTATACACAGAGCTACAGCTATATATGTTATGTACAGTATGTATTGTTTTATCACAAGTGTACACTTTACCCATGTGAATTTTTCATTCTCTGATATGTTGTTGTTCTGTTCGTGCATAATTTAGTCTTAGTTAACCAGCAGCCAATCAGCGGTAAGCTGAATCCACCAATAAAAAAACTGTGGTTAAGGTGCGGGTATTGTTTATGTATGACGTAGCTGAAAAAGTTGAACGCGACGCGATCGGAAAAGTCAAACCAAATCGGCTTTAGTAATATCTTATGTTTAAATCGGCCCAACATCGGCCCCGTGGCACTCTACGCAACTGTGTGATCCGCCCAAAATCGGCCCTGTGGCACAGAAGTGGTTAAAACGAACAAGGAATTAAAGCAAGTAAACCAGTCTAGCACTGTCATTCTTTGTCTGTCTGTCTGCCTATCTTACACACATTAAAAATTATTTCCTTTTGCGAATTTCTTAAACTGCATCATGATAAACCTTTACAGCTGCAGCCAGCAATGCCCGCCTCTTGACCACTAACATATTTGCGTTATCATGACTAATTAATTAGTTTTTGAAAATTATCCGCTATTAATGACAATGATTGTTACAAAAATATCGTATTAATGATGCATACAGGCTCTAAAACAATGTAAGTTGGTTATATAAAATCGCTTTAAAACATTTGGTGTTTTGCTTAATTACACATATAGGGTAGATTTACAATTTTATTTGAGTAAAAATATTCCGGAAAACCTTGTTGTCCTTTTAACAAAATATAGACTGTCATCGCATATGCTTTTGGTAGAGCAAGGCCGATATAATGGAACTGTCAGATCGATGCGTATCTGTAAATATTGTAATTTAGGTGAAGTCGAGGATGAATTCCATTTCATACTTATCTGTCCATTTTATAACACTGCACGAAAAGTCGTGTTTAATTTCACCTTAAATGCTATTTAAACGTTACGATTATTTAAAATTTAAGTATGTAGTATTACATATTGTGTGCCCGAAAACGTTTAAAAATAATTAGCATTTAATATGAGTTTACTGGATTCCGTAAAAGAACAAATTTAATAATGTCGGAAAAATTGTAAACTTACTCATACGTACAGATTTAAGTGTTCCGTAAACTAACATTATACCTCTTGTATGTAAAACGTATAAGTTTCATTAAAGATGCTCAATAAAATAAGTTTAATGGATATATTAAATTTGTTTGGTTAATAAAATTTAATGTTGAATTTTAATTCATTATTTGTTCTCGTTTAATTTACATTTTACATTATAAAACTGTCAAAAATTAAATTATATACGGATATCTTAAACTTCCTAAAACATTCAAATAAACGCTTTTATCAACTTACATTATACCTCTTGTTTATGCGACGATAATATTTTGATTAAACCTGCCAATATAAACTGGAATTGTATATATTTTACGTCATTATTATTTTCGTTTATTAGATAATTATACCACCGCATACATCTGTATATAACTTCAAACATCAAGTTGTTTTCTTTGAAATTGTTTTTGCTATCATTTTTGAAAATTAAAATCACACACAAGTCCACTTAAGATTCGATTTTATTGCATGTTAAAGTCTCAAAGATGTAAAAAAAAAAATACATGTATTCTTACAGAGCAAAACATTTCAAAGTTTTAAGCATAAAAGTCACAATTTAGAAAATTATAATATATACGTACGTCATGATCAGATACATATGGAATGGATGCCATTATAATTTCTGATATAGTTCTTAAAAAATACTTGGGTAAAATGTCCAAATTTGGAATTGTGAAATGCACATTTGACTGCAAATGCAGGCTAATACACATTAAATGGAAATAATGGAATCTATATTGACTAGTAGGAAATAAAAACACAAATGAAACAGACCCATAAAAATTGCTGCATGGTCTGCAAATAACAAATTCTAGTTTAACTTGCGTATTTTCATATACAACATAAATTACAAGATAAAGTCAGTTTTTCTATATAATGCATGTGGATAAAGAAAAGCAATTGTTGAAAGTTGACAATACTGAAGTAATCAAATTTTTGTACTTATTTACTGGTCACTAAAATACATACACACGCACACACAAATTCTCTTTCCTAGTACATGTATTTCGAAAATAGCATGTTTTCATAGAAACATACATACTACATACATACTCTATAGTTCATAACTGCAAATAGATAAGAGTTTCCATGAAAACCACTTCAGAGAAGATATATATTAACAATCATATTATATGAATAGCGTTGAAAAACCCTATATATTTATATATATGATGCATACAAATACCAAATTATACTAAATTGAATGAACAAATTGTTCAATAATAGGATGTACATGTGCATTTCTAATCTCTAATTTTAAATACTTCATGTGATTTAAAAAAAAAAATTCCTTAGGTTTTACATTATAATATTGAAAATTTATTATACAGAAAGGAAAAATACATATTCTAATGACCAGACTATTCAGTTAACATTTTGGAACATATATAAAGTAATTTTAATTTACACAAACTTCCAATGCAAACAATACCGTAATTGATTATCAAAATTTGGCGAAATGGTAAATTTAAATCATGGAAATTCAATAAAATTCTTCTAGTCTATCCTAATAAGGTCTGGAATAAGATCAAGCATATGCATGTACAAAATTTAAAAAAGTTTTGACACTATAAAAATTCAACTCAATCTTACTTATCATAAAAAGAAGTTTTCCCAATATTTTACTCAGAAATGTCTTATCAAGTCTTGTTTATTTCTTGCATCTGTAAGAAACTGACAGGGAAGCCTCACTCGCCCACAAGCAAGAGCAAAAGGATCGGTCTGAGACACCACCTTTCTCTTACTTGGGTATCAAGATCTGCAACTTACTGCCAGCAAAACCCTTTCAAAATACTTTTTCATTGTCTCCTGCTTAAAATTCACTTTCAATAAAAATTCTTCTAGTCTATCCTATTAAGGTCTGAAATAAGACCTGGCATATGCATGTACAGAATGTAAAATATAGTTATGACACTATAAATATTCAACTCAATCTTACTTATCATAAAAAGAAAACAGTTCCCCATTATTTTACTCAGAAATGTCTTATCAAATCTTGTTTGTTTATTCCTTGCATCTGTAAGAAACTGACAGGGAAGCCTCACTCGCCCACAAGCAAGAGCAAAAGGATCGGTCAGAGACACCACCTTTCTCTTACTTGGGTATCAAGATCTGCAACTTACTGCCAGCAAAGCCCTTTCAAAATACTCTTGCATTGTCTCCTGTATATTTTTAACAACAAATTTTGTTCATTATAGAGTAATTAAGCTAATTAATTATATAAGTGAAACTTGTACAAATATGTAGATTAAAATTACTTGAGATAAAAATTGTATTTTTTCCGTAAATTTTCTAGTCTACGCCCAAGTTTCAGGAACAAGCTCTGAAAGATATACATACAAAAAGTCCTGTATAACTGCCTAGATGTCCATAAAAACTACTCTTTACTCAATAAATTATCAAAAATCTAGTTTTTAACTCTTTACTTAGAACAAAAGAAACAAATTATGATAAAATATTCATTAAAATAACCAATTTATATCACTCATATATGTGTTCAGTTTATAATTTGATCTATGATTTTAAACTTATACAAGCCTTTGACAGGGAAGCCTCACTCGCCCACAAGCAAGAGCAAAAGGATCGGTCAGAGACACCACCTTTCTCTTACTTGGGTATCAAGATCTGCAACTAACTGCCAACAGAGCTCCCTTTAAAAATAAATAACTTCTTATTGTCTTCAGTTCTATTATGCTATAAAGATGTGTGCACTAATTACTGGAAATAAACTAAACATATTTGTAAATAAATTGAGATAAAAAAAAGTATGACTTGGTTACATGCCAATATGACAAAAATTGAAAAACATAATGGCCAAATTTAATCTGTAATTGATCAGCATAAAAAAAAATTCAACAATAAAAAAATACACAATGAATATTCTTTTATATAACAGTATGAGTTGAACAAGTAATATCAGATCCTGTATTTTAAAAAATACCCAGCATATTTTTAGGTTCATCATACTACAACAATACATCAAGCTATTTTGCAATGATTTTACAGTCATATCACATATTGAGCTTTGCAGTTCTCAAGAAGTGTTAAACAACTCTTTATACATGGATAATAAACCTACGTCAAAATATGAACCTCTTGCGAGAAACAAAAATTGTCCATGGGACGGAGTTAACAATTTTATACAATCAACAATGTATATGTCAAAATGCTTGCATATTAGTAAAACCATATAATAACTTTCAGCTCAGGTGAGCTAATTATACATGACTTTTAAAATCTCAAATGGCCCATTTCTGTTCATTTGATATATTTTCTCGTTTGTCTCTAGATGATTCATTGTTGGTCCTTATACGTCTTATACTTTGCCTTTTTGAACATTTGGATTTCAGAGCAGAACTTTTGGTGTCCAATTAAACATTCGTCAGAGCGCCACTTTAGAGATGTGATTTCATATATTGTGTCATCTTCCCAATCATTTTCATATTCTGATGACATCATCAAGTACTTGACAAGAAATACAGGTTCTACTTGTTTCTTTTTCTCCTCATCCCAGGAGGTCTTTTGTTTAAATACAGCCTAACAGCCTGTCTATAGTATAACTTCCATTTTCTACAACATATATACACACATAAATACACATGTTTATACACACATATTGTCTTTAAAAAGCCAACATTGTAAAATGTTCAGGCTTTTCTTTTAAATTCCTCAGACAATTTATTTAAGCATTAAATCATTGTTTTTGGAAAGAGGAGTAACAGGTGTTTGTGCATCATGAAAATTTGTCTGCACACACTATTGCAGTTATTAGACTATATATTTCAAAAAACAAGAGATATTTGTGAAACACAATTGTCTCCGTCTTCCTTGGAGACCTCTACAAAGAAATGAACGAAAAAGCAAATAATTGGGATTTTCCCATATCCAAAATATCAAAAATTGCTCATTTAGACTCTAAATCAAACTTGACCAAAATATTATTATGATGAATCTGTGTGTCAAATTTCATATCAATAGGAGCAACCTCTGCGTTAAAGGAAATTGTTGGTGGACCGGCCGATCAACAACAGCAATGTAGTATTCCCTCCCTTGTCTGAAGGGGGCATAATATCAAGTATTTACATTTCTGTTAATTCTTGCCTTATCTGCAAATGCGATTTATACATCAAAACTCCTTATTAATCTTAAAAGGTAAGTTAAATCAATGGAACAGTCACTGTATATAATACAGCATAAATTAGAACTTCACTACAAGTTCATGATTTTGGCAGTTGTAAACAGGGACATTTGAACATATGTATGGTCTAGACTCTCAAAACATGTAGTGCATATAATTGGGCATACCCTTGTTTCCTTTGATACAGATCCATTCCTTTCTTGAAAGGATCGACTCTCTCCTTCCTTTATCTTGCATAGACAGGAAATATCTGTTTATTGCATCTAAAATATAACATTGCAACAAAAATTATAATATTATTTGTAAAGTTTAATTTAAATACAAGAGTGCGGGATCTGACAAACACAGGGTTCGACACTAACTGTTTTATGCATTAGTCCAGCCGGACTAGTGCCTGTTCATTTTAACTAGTCCGCAGGCAATTTTATGTGCCCGTCAGAAATAAATTAAAAAGCATTACCGTATTTCCCTTATATATAGTATGGAGTTTTTAAATAGCATTTGTAAGAAAGGGGTGCATAATATACACTATAATGTTTTTCTTACAGGTGTTGCACATGTTTAGTTGTATTGTGCTATGCAGTACATAGCAATGAGCTGCGTATTCACTATCTCTGTGTACTAGGTGTACGCCGCCATTACAGATGTTATAAATAGATCTATGCAAATTAGATCCAGGCTATGAGCTACCTTGTTCTTTTCATTGTCTAAGTTCTTTAAAAATCTGTATAAAATAATAAGCAATTTATTACAAATTATTTAATGTAAAACATTGAATTCATTTAAATTAAACAACTCACAGGAGATTCGTTTCACCTTTATATTTTTAAAACACATAAGCGTCCCTTTCGAAGCTGTTGTTGTGAACACGTGCGTTTGTAACCTATTAATTTTCTCGGACATCCCCTTACTGCAAAGAAATAATCAAGTCACCCATAATATCCTGCATACCTCCGTTGTTTTCGCTCGGTAACTCTATAATCACTGCATATGCTAGATAATAAAAATACAGTCAAGGTTTTCCATTAAAATGTCAACAATCACACATTGTTAATTTACACATTTTTTAAGCAAAACTTTTTATTAGTTTGACCGGACAGACTAGACAGAAATTTTATTCATCCGTATGAAAATCTATTAGTCTGTGACTAACGGACTAAGGTTAGTGTCGAACCCTGCAAACAAAAATTTTTATTGGTGTGGTCTAAGTTATTAATTCTTTAAAAAGTTTTACTTCAATATTTGGTTTCCATCATCAGATTTCATTTTTCACTACAATCCTAGGGAAATTCCATGGGAGTGTCCATCATGCACAGCAATCTGAAAGTATGCATTTACAAAATATCATACCAAGGCCATACAATTATATAGTTGCTGATATTGAGATAACTCCTCTCAATACGCTCCACATGTACATTACAGTATAAGCCTGTATAATACAATTAACAAAAATTTTAGATGTGTACAAATGATTGAATATATATTAATATACAAGCCAGTCACAACATTTATGCTTATCAAATATATGTATGTTATGTCTCAGTAATATTACATTCAAACATGCAAAAAAAAAAATCAGTAAGGTATACAGAACATCATGAGTTTTAGGTGTGGAAATCAGGTGTACAACAAAAATGAAAGGCTTTATCACCCAATTCTTTTATTTATTTTAGCCAAAGCTTTGTAAAATGTTGTGTTCAGATGAAGCCTACTGTTTTAATTCCTGTTTTTTGTCAGAGAATGTACCACACAATCCACTAACTCTTAGCCCCCCCCCCCCCCCCCAACAAGATTCCAGCAAAACCTAATTCAAAAAACATTTAAACAAAATGCTACAATAGATTAATCACTGAAAAAAAAATCTGCAGCTTCAATTCAGTCATGAATTTTTTCAGGGCTGGGACGATACTTTACTTAGCAGATTTGGTACAAATCACGATACATGAGATGCGATATGATACATATCACGATACATTGCAACTTAATGAAAACATGAACAAGGGCTTAAAATTTATTGAATCTGTCTATGTATCACCACATGTCCAAAGTGATTTCATTATATTTAAAATGAACGTTGAACAATTTACAAATTACTTTCGTCTTGTATTCAGTACTTTTCATAAACAAATAATCCGAAAGTTTTCCACACTCCAGATTTAGCTTCTATTTGACAACTTTACGAGGTTTTTTGCCATCTTTGTACTTTCATATTAGGCGCATGGACTTAAAATAGCTGATATATGAAGCTCGGATATTTTTGGAAAATAAAAAAAAAGTTTGCTACGGTATCGCTGTATTAATGGTAAATGTATCAATCCAAATATCGTCAAAGTATATACCGTGATGAACTGGTGTATTGTCCCATCCCTATATTTTTTTGCGGTTATATGTTAAAGATAGCAAATCAGACCAATATTTTATTGACATCAAATATACTTACATGTACTTGGCTGGGTACACATATTTTAACTTTCTTATTTCCTTTCTTTTGCGATGGATTACTTTCAGAGAGTATTTAGCGATGATTTCCTTCTGCCCCTCCAAGATTTTTTCCTGCTGAAACTCAATCTTTCTCAACTTGAAAAGAGGCCACGATGCTGGTCCTATTCATCAAAATAGTAAAAATAAATCAAAATACAGGCATTGAAGAGTTATTCTAGTCCTCTAAGGGGAATCAAGTCAAGTCGTACCCAAACCGACTCGTATACCCAAGCCGACTCTTAATCAATAGGTCACAGATTGTGACTATAATGGGTAGCAATTCTTGGTTAATAGCTACACTCTGTCCCGAGTTTTTTCTTCTTTCACTTTTTCTTGATATTCTGATAATCATAAATACCTATATGCTCAAATTATGTTCATCCTCAAAATAGATATGAATTCGAAATATCTTCAGATTATCTGTTTTGAAACACCCCTTTGGCTTTTGCCCCTTCAGATCTCAATATACAACTCAAAATAGTCTATGGGGATTTTTCATTGCACCAGCCATGAAATAGCCACCTGGATAACGTTGAATAATTGTGCAAGGTATATATTCCAAGTGATTTCCACATGGTGAAAAGATGTAGACATTTCCTGTTATAAATTTCCATAAGAAATTTATTTACCTTCCTGTGAACTTTTATGAGTGAAAAATGATGTCATTGAATGGAGATATCTTGGATATATTTTCCATTTCATCGATTTCAACTGTACTTCTATTTGAGTGTAGGTGTATTTTTATAAAAAATCATCAAAAAGTGATGGAAGCAATAACTTGGGACAAATTATAATAAACATTGATTAAATTTGAAACTTGTGTGTTTAATCATTGTCCCCCCCCCCCCCCCCATTCTCGATTTTTTTTTTATCATTTATTTTTAACTACGAGGGTTGTTCGGAAATTATTGAGACAAATCGATTATTTTCTTTTCTAAGTGACGAATTTTGGTAAAAATTGGCATAGACACTGAAGAAACACCAACAAATAATAAAACAATGTAATATTAAAAGAATATTTAATATTTTGTTTACGACAGTAGATAAACAAGACGGTGGTCGAGGTACCCGGCGCAGCCATGAACTCGGAGATTAAACAACTTTATCATCTACTTTATAAGTGTTCGTAGAATTACAGTTAATGATAAAAGAAATCAAATTAAATATGTTCATTTTGCTATTCTTTGAGACTAACTGTTGATTAAGTTTCACTGATGTTCGAGTTGAAATATGGATATGGTACACATATATTTACCAAACAATAAAAATCTGACAACGACTTTACATTGAATTTTGATGTCAAGGCGGCGCAACGAAAACCATTAAACTGGTGGAAATCTCAGATTGAAGAAGACCTTTTAAAGCCACACAATTGCGTAAAAAACTATACGATGACAAGACAAGGTACATCTGTATAGAACTTCAGTTCATCATATATTTTTTTCACTGATTGTTTAACTAGAATGAGGTCAAAGGGATTAATTAACAACTTTTGACACACTAACTGTTGTCAACAGTTCTAAAATATGTAAAAAAAAAAAATGACTGCAGGAGACATTCACAGTAATTAGACTTTCGGGTAAAAATAACTTGATTTTTTCTCTACAAAAATAAGAATGAGAGAAAATGTAAATGATGACATCTTGAAATTAAAACAAAAGATGAGAAATAAAGAATAATTCTTATTTCAGTTCGTTTGTAAGGTGTTTAAAACACGGGAGCAATAAGAAGCGTTAAAATGACGTTGCGAAAAGTTTGCGGTTGCGCCGGGTTACAGGACGAAGGCATGTTGGTCAGCTTACTAGGAATGATCTATTCATGCCATGAACAAGAAACTTTTCACATTGATAAACTCTATCCTGATTTACGTTCTGGTAAAATTTCAAGCCTTTATCTTTTTTACTAAAAGAATAAGAGAAAATGTCTCAATAATTTCTGAACAACCCTCGAACATATGTTGATTTAATTAAGCTACATTTAAAAAACGCAATTAACGCAAAAGCTATGTAGAAATAAAATATATACCCCTGGTATAAAAAGCAAAGAATTTGCAGCAGACACCATGTTGTAAAATTTGACACCTCGCTAGGAAATCCTTAAATTATTCATACTTGTTTCTATCATATTGCTGGTTCTATGGTATCGCGGTATTTCTGTTTACTTATAGTAGCACGTGCTGAAATTGACATTTGATGTCGGAATATTTTTAGACATTGTAAACAGACACGTTAAACATTACTGAGGTATATAAACTCACAAAACATTAGTTTCTGGAAATATTTGGGAATTGATAGATTTTTTGACAAAATAATATAACTACCGCGATATCATAGGACGGGCTCATAACTGAAAAAGTACTGACCGGCTGGAAATGATGGTCTCTTTAATTTCATAAGGTGTCAAATGGTGAAAAAATAACTTGTGAATGTGGTGGGGGTGAATATGGGGGTTGAGGGTCCCGTCCCCAAGCATCTGTGAGTACAAATACTTATACCGGTAGATAATATATAATTTGATAATATGACATACCCGACAATATTTATTTAAATGAATATCAATATTAAAAAGTTATGACTGTGGGCATAATCATGTAATTTTAAGTTATTTTTCACTCGGACTATCCGACTATTTGATTACAAATCAGTTTGGTTACGAGTTGACTGTAATTCTTACAAGGGAAATAATCATGTTCACAAGGGGAAGTAACTATAAAATTACAAGAGCATGTGTTAATGGGACGCTTGTTTATCGATACCGTAATCACCACCATACCTATTAAACAACTGGAACTACTGGCCGGCGAACCTATCTCCAATGTGCTGCTACATGTAAGAACAGAAGTTGAGGCAAAGGACTGACCATGTATTACGTTGTGGGACTGTTTCGCCATCTTGTTTCTCACGAGCGCTCTACCTGCTTGACATGGTGGTGACTTTTTCTTCCCTTCCGGCACTTGACAATGGATGTTTTCCTAAAGATTTCGTCGATGTACGAATCTGATGAATCATCAGTCCAAGAGCACTAAATTCTGATAGATCTACTTCGCTACTTCACTCGAATCCGACATGTTATCTCAAATTCAGCTTGGCGGGTTCAGAATTCTCTCGATTTTTGATTGGCTTAATTTGATTCGCATGCGCTGTGCGCGTAGAGGTTAAACTCTCTCTCTCTCTCTCTCTCTCTCTCTCTCTCTCTCTCTCTCTCTCTCTCTCTCTCTCTCTCTCTCATCCTGAATCAATTGTTATAGTCAAATATTTTTTACTTGCTTTGTGAGTTGGTTTTTTTTTTTTTTTTTTTTACTACAAATCAAATATTTCCTTGAAGTGATTAATTTAGTGTGTGTTTTTTTTCGTCCCAAACCCCTTCCACGTACATGTAAGTTCAGAGCTGCAGCATATAATAATATTGGATGCTTTATAATATTTTGTCTGTTTGTATCAGTGTAAACAATATTTTATTCTAAATGAAATATGTATTAATGGCACATTAATATATTTAATGCAAATCAAACTTAGTTAAACTTCAAGTATAAGCAAATTTACATATAAAGATCAAACTAAAATTATCATAGTTATATATTTTTTCTATTAAACTTTATTATTCTTTTTTGTATATTGTATCTAAAATACTTATACGTGTCTGAAAAAATAATCATTAGGATGTTTTGTGTTTACCGCCTCGAACCCCTCCCATGATTAAATCAGAACATAATATCAGATACTTTGATACATATATAGACGATTTTGTGTATTTGCAATAATGAGTACGTAAACAACATTTCATTTTGTATAAAATAACATATTATTGACACATTAATTATCATATATATTTCCTGAATACCAGAAACATTATTAAACTTTATGTATAAATTTATTTACGTATGAATGTCAATTTTCTTAAACGAAACGTATAATTTTTTCTATTAAACTACATTATTCTTGTTGTATATCGCATTAAATCTAATTATACTTTATTATAAAATCCAATCAAGTAAATGACATTATATTTTGCATATAATATAACGTTATACACAAATTATATTAAAAACAAGAAATAAAATTTGGTAAACGAATCTATAAAATTATATTAAACGCGACTTTTCGTGCAGTGTAAAAGTCTACGGGTATTGTATTTAAAAAAATATTACTGGTCTCGTCCTTCAATGTTTAAGTTAGTTCAACTCCTTGCCATTCATAATCGCAAACAATTGTGCCATCTCGCAATGTTTCTGCGTGAGGCAGGTAAAAAACGGGATGTCGGATAACTAGTACATCCAACTGATGTATTATTACTATCACTATTATTATTAATATTACTATTATTATCATTATTATCATTATTATAATCATTTGATTTATTGATTTATAGGGTCTCTCCTCCTATGAATGTACATGTATGAATAATATTTTTTTTGAATATTGTTTAACGTCAATAGCGAACTGTTTGATTTTGATTGGATAGAGTGTAGCATTATATATTTATAATTATGTACATATGTTTCAACAGCTTATAATTCATTTGAATTTAGCCAATAAACAATACGGGGTAATTTCGACCACCGATCAATTTCGACCAAACTACAAAAACTCACCACAAGGATTCAGGCAAGTGTTTAGAAACGTATGCTGTTTCGGAATTAGAGAAACTCAGTCCCAAAATTTGTTTTCCATTGAAATTATTTGATCAGAATAATAGTTTTCTTGTTTAAAATCCCCGTTTTCAGAACGCTTGCATTCACGTCGGCAAATACAAGAGAGGCAACTCTTACCACATTGTTGACATTTCATAACGTATCAAAATTCAAAAGTACGTATCGAATTAAAACTGTTTTAATTTCTATGTGCATTACTTTATGTTACAGGTTGTAACTATTTTTAATTCGATTTCCCTTAAAATGCACACCTTTTGCCCGCAGAAGTTTGGTCGAAATTGACCCGTATGGTATTTAATGACGCGGTTCAATTTCGACCACTCGTGGCCACAAAAAGGTGGTTTCACAATACATCAGACACCCTTGGTTTTTTTTATCATACGTAAATTATGGTCCGAATATAAATAATTCAACTTGTAGTAAAAGTTACAGGTTTTCCCCTTGCTTAATTTTGAAAAACAGAGAGTTTGCTTAAAAATATATATAATAAAGGATATTAATCGCAGTATCAGTGGGGGTACTATTATCGTGCCAGCACCTACTGGAACTTTGTCTTTAATTAAAAGAAAACTCGGATTTTGTGTTGTTCAGTGGAGGAATTACATTTTGATATGGATTTAAGTTATATCACAATGAATTCGCACCTAGCATTCGATGGTGAAATAAATAATGTGCAGCTTAAATGATCTTGGAGTTCATACAATGTAGATCAAATTTCCTAAACTAATTCTAATAAAATTTGTTTTAAAACAATTTTTTCTTATATTTTTGAGTAGATGATGTTTTTTTTTATTAATTCACATTCATGCAAACCATTCAATTTATGAAATGGACCGGACAACTTTGGTTAAAACTTTATGCCTAAATAATCACGCGTCCATGTGTTGTTTTGCATATTCCTAAGTTAGAACTAAAGAACTTTATCATTATTAAAAATTTGACAGTCAAAAAATAACTGAAGGAAAGATGAAGAGGAGTCAAGCTATCTTTATTGAGCGACAATGGATGCGACGGTGGATATAAAATTGCCCGCCAGTAATAACTTAAAAAAGGTCGAGAGGGATCGTCAAGAACAGTTTTCATTAAACGCGATGTACATTATAAAACTAAAATCAGCGGTGGTCAGTCTTTATTCTAAGGAATTGGCGATGTGTTGGAAGGAGTATAAGCATATTTTCGCAAGCAAATTTTGCTTTGTGGTTTTTTTTTTTATTTCAAGAAATACATTACACACACAATAAAGACACACATTTCAAACGAACAATGTCGGCAACGATCGGTAGAATATTTTAATTATTGCACGGAACAACTAAGAAAAGATTGTGCAATCTGAGCATATTTTCTATCCAATTACATGTCTGATAAAATCAATCATAAATCGATCCCTTCAGGCTTGATTGGATTTGACCACGCTCTGACCAAAATTATATATTTTTGTTATACTCAAAGAATAACTCCTTAATTATTCCTTGAATAAATCTATAAAACAAATAAGCATCAGCTATAGTAGGTAATAAAATGAAACAACTCAATTCTTTCAAATTTATTGTTTCTCATTTTTATAAGTAGATAATCATATGTCTCAGACATTTCGATTTTAAAGGTACTGATAGATCATTTATTCTTTTTGCAAGCTTACATTTCTTCTCACGGCGCTGATGCAGAGGTTCGACCTGGATTAATCCACTGTAGGGGAAGGGGTGGGTGGGGTGGATTGTTCCAATTTTTCAGATCCAAATTACCGTGATTACAGTTTATATACTTAAATCGCTTTTACGTGGGTTTTTTTAACTAATAACGTAGTTGACAAAAAAAAAAAAGTAAGTGGTCGAATTTGACCATCCATGTGGTCGAAATTACCCCGAGACCGGTCGAAATTAACCCGCGTGATATGTTCATTTATTTTTCTTCATTTTCCTGTTTACAGTGACAGTTTTTCATCGGAAGTAGAAAAATACGTGATAGAAAAGTAATCCGAACTATCCTAAATGATTTCAAACAAGCTCATGGGAATATCGTACAAAATTTGAAACTAAAAGTTACGTATCAGTAAAAGTGGTCGAAATTACCCCGTTCTTAACCCTAGTTTACTGTTGATCTAATATGGTTTGTACGTGGTCAGTAAATCCCATACGGTGCGAGACCGAATGAAGATGTTTTAAAAATATTAAAAATTAATATTTATTTTTATAAATTAAATATTTAAAAATAAATGTCCAAATTATTCGGGGGGAAAAACTTAGTTATTGCTATTTAGACCATATACTTTCGTGATAACTATTTGATAATCCCGCCCCATCAGTTCCATTTTTCACAATTTGAGGGAAACTCTGGTGTGAAAAACATGATTAAGTTTGCATTGCATGTCATAGATTAGCAAAAAAGAAATCCGATAATTTACAACCTTCTTAAACTCTCTCTCTTTCTTTCTCTCTCTCTCTCTCTTTCTTTCTCTCTCTCTCTTTCTTTCTCTCTCCTCTCTCTCTCTCAGGAATAGGATAGCTTTTTTATCGTGAAATTTATGTCCCATATATATGCAAACAAAGAAATTAGATATATGCGTTAGATCTTATAGAACTAATTACAATTTCAATGATAAAAAATTCACATGTATGCGTGGATTATAATAATAATTATATCATTGACTTTAATGAAGTCGAACTCACATTTTAACAGATCTTAAAATGTGTTGAATTTATTTCAAGTTTTGCAAAAAGGAGGGTTGTCATGGACGCCTAGGTAATACATTCGAGGTGTTTTTCCGAGCTTGCCGGAAAGGCCCGAGAAGTTGCGGCCGAGAAGTTGCGATTGCTAAGATATATCAATTTTTAAGGTGGTATGGGACACTTCCGTGTTGTGACGTATTAATTGTTTATCGAAATAAATAATAAAATAAAGTGTAATTATATAAGTAGTTTCTTTCCAAAAATAGTCACCTAACTCCGTAGCGCAGTGGGTTAGAGGGTTTACTACGAACCTGTAAGTCATGAGTTAGAATCCCGCTGGGGGGTTTACAATTTTTACCTTTTCAAATATTTTTAAAAGCTATTTGTTGGTTAAATATTGTATAATTTGAAAATTCTAAACCGGTGAAAGTTCTTCAATTATATTGTACTTTATTCCACATTAATATCAACAGATGACCCATACCACCTTAAGGGCACACTACTCAATTTTGCATTCGGTCCTTTTTAAAGATTCTTCACTCATTCATAAAAATATTTATTTTTAACAATCTGATATGGCTATATCTAGTACAGAAGTACATTCAAATGTATTGGTGTCGTATTATGGGTCGAATTGCATGGCTACCGTTTTCTAATTTGTAACGTATGTTGTGAGTTACCTCTCTTTGTAACGCGTCATCATATTTTGTGCACATTAGAGCACAGTTGCCTTTGACAACGATAAAGCTTCCCGAGAAGTGCAGTAAAGGTAAATATTGTTAGTTTCTCGTCTATATTTGCTTTCTTTCAGGTAAGAACAAGAGGATGAATATTATATCACATTCTTCATTAAATGATGATTTCTTTCTAAATTATTACTTCGTAATTGTTTGCCCATACAATAATTGTTATGGGCATATCCAGATGGGGAAAAGCAACACTTGTCCATAAAAGCATATTCAGTGTTATCGGAATTCGGTGAAATGGTTGAAATAATTATAATTAAGTCTTTGTAAAGACGCTCGTACATGTCATTACATGTAGGTATGTACGTACCGTACCTGAATATTTTAGAAATGGCATTTACATACACAATGACATTATGATTTTATATATCTTCACAGACCTGTTATAGAAATATGTAGAACTTTAAATTTCTTGCAATTTAACAAGTTTATATACTCACATCTATTGTTAAAAGTCTATATACCATTTGATAAATCTGATTTGTATTGAAACACACATGTATTAAAACTTTTTATCATTTTAAACATCTTAAATTAATTGCATGCACATGCAACCAAATCAAGTAATGAAGAAGTTGACCATTGTGTACATTATCAAATTTACACAGCCAAGATGGGGCCACTTCCACAGGGCAGTAGAAATGTTCACATCATGGCCAGTCAGGGGCCGGATATCAACATGATGAAGTTTTACAACACCACTAATTCCACTACATATGGTCGTTATTACGACAAGTTCAAGCCTCGACCAGGCCGACACACAGGTACTGGATACTTGTCCAACTTCCGCCCTGCTGTGTATTACAGCCAGCGCCTAGATGAGGTGGATAACCCCGTCCTAAGGTAGAGATTTTGATCCGTTGTTTGTTTGTTTGCCTAAAAAATTTCATTTTTTGAAATCATTGTGTCATCAAAAACATTAATCTCAGCTGAGATTACAAAAGCATCTAAACAGATAATCTTCCCAATGCTTGTATTGGAAGAGTTAGTATCTTATTATTGTTGAAAAAGAGTTTGTTTATGTACCAGTATTTGGCAATATTTGCTTGTCATTTTTAGCAAAATTTGTGCAAAGAATTACCACAGTGTAACGGAGTTACACTACCAGCCTTATAAAGAGAACTCCGGCACTGAGCCCCTTCCTGGAAATGTTCATCAAAAGGGGTCAGGATTTGTGAGGCAGAAACCCATCACCAACCCAACCATAAGAGAGGTGTGTGTTATAACTCTGGGAACTCTGAATTCACATTATATACTGGAATCTTTACTATATACAATTACGGCAAGGAGGCTGTGTGGTCAACTAATTAACCATTAGTTTTTCCCTAAACTTTGACATATGATATCTTTAATAAATTAAAAACTTACCATAGTGAATTAAGAAAAAATCTGAATATTTTATTTTTAAAATTTGAGTGTTTTCCTATTATCTTTATACAAAGCTCTTCATATTTTAAGGATAAAATTTAAAAATGGCATGGACCATCCAACCATCTTATCACAACCATAGGAGACGTGCATGCATGTGTATTAATACCCTGGGAAATAGAAATCAAATGTACCACCAATTTTATATCTGTACATGAAGGCTATACCATCCAGCATAAGCTTGGAAGGAACTGTAGACTGAAGTGATGATATCTAATAACCATGATATTGTATGAACCATTTGTAAGCAGACCTATGTGTTGTAGGTGAACGGAGTGTTTATTGATACCCGGGCTGCCACTGCCCCGTCCGACATCCTCCCCAAGAGTAAGCCCCGCCTTCACACCCTCAGGGCAAAGGACCCAGTGGAACTAGAAAATGGGGGATATGTATGTTTTTACTTACATACTATTTGTCTATTTCTATCAAATTTTTACTTATATTTGGATAAATAAAATACACACCCAATTAAAATTTAAATTGAACTTGTTGCTGCATATACATGCATGTATTTAGTTTTAAACTGAAATTAGATTTCTTGTAAAATTTCAGGGTCCAAAGTACATGCTGTCAGAGACGAAGCATCAGTTTGTGGGAGAGCAGCCTGATCGAAGTAAGGCAGGCTATCTATTTAGCCAATATACCGTGTATCCAGTTTTTTCCCCATGTGTCACAAAACTTGTGAATACGGGAAAAATTTGAGCATTTTTAATTTGTGTCAGTCATTTTTTGCGATTTAACAATTTTCTGATAGAAAATAATACAGAATATAATTTATGCATATTCAATAGTTTGATTGAAAAGAGATCATGAAATAAATGAAAATTAGAAAACAATTACTGGATATACGGTATCTGATCATTTCTCATATTGATTGAATGTTGTGGTTTTGATTGCAACAGAGTTACTGAATAACAATCACTGATTGTAATTTAAAGGCTTTTAGCTGTAGAGTCCCAGCTGGGGTCTTAATGTTTAGCAAACAACACAATGTCATTACCATCAACATACTCGTATGTGTAATGATGTAAAGTGCATGTGTAGTAATACAGTTATATTTAATGTGTTTGTACACTGCCCTAAACTGATTGCAATTAAATAATTTACTTACTGTTAATGTTTTAATCTTTCAGAGATTCATGGTAAGAAGTATATATATATCTATAAAGTAGATAAGTAGAGAGAGCAGAGTTCGAGCTGTAATGATGAGGCATAATTATTAAGTCGATCTGCCATTCAGGAATCTATAAATTGTGTGAAAAAATGTTTAAAAAAAATAGAGGGCTTTTGTGTTAAAATAAGAGCTTTTACTTGTATGTTTAATAACAATTTTATCTTCACACTTTGAAGTACCGTTAGTTCAAAACCCTCATCATTCCATCTCTATTGTTCTTGAAAGCATTAATTATTATAAAACTGCCATATTTCCCCTTTACTATTTGAAGATGGACTTTACTTTTAAGACTGTTGATATATATCTTGTAGACTTACAGATTATTTCTTATTTTCTTATTATTCAGATTTTAAATTTTTTTTGAGATTTTTATTTGATATTTCTCCCTTTAACATGTTACTCAGAGCTTTTGTTAAGTTTCTTCTGA
The DNA here is from genome assembly GCF_025612915.1 of Magallana angulata. NCBI lineage: Eukaryota > Metazoa > Mollusca > Bivalvia > Ostreida > Ostreidae > Magallana > Magallana angulata. The sequence continues at coordinate 56,463,165 of NC_069115.1, read as the reverse complement.
AGGTAATTCATCTCTTCCCAGCTCTCTCTGGCTATGCATGACCCACAGGCCCTAAGAATGATTTATCAGATACATAGTTCATCTTTTAACTAATAAAGCATGAGCATTGTATATTCATTAACAATGTATCTGTTTACCCATCGTATGTACTTTTATATATCATACGACTACATGTTAAGCATGTTTTCACTTCTTCCAGCTATACCTATATATCTTTAGCTCATTCCACCATCTTATAGAGTAGAAATATTTATATACTGTAGATTCTTATTTTATGCGAGTACTTTATTTCGTGATTCAATGGTTTTGCAGCGAGAATATGAAATCACAAAAGCCCAATTTTTATCAGTTTCAGTGTCCTGAAATAATAATTTAAAATCTGCGTCGTGCTTCTCATGATTTTACGCGAAAATTAATTCCTGGTGTTTAATTAGGAATCTACAGTACATACTTGTAGGTACAGTTATTATTTTGAGAAAAATGTATTTTCCTCATATATTTAACTTTTTTTTACATATGAATATGGAATGTGAAGTATTATATTCAAAGAACATATTGTTTGACAATTAAACTGATGATTTAAACAAACAGCAATATACATTAAATGTAACCTTTAGTACTGATATGCACAATTTAATTTCAGTAATTAATACTGCTGTAACCCTTATTCGCTGAGGGTAAATAGCACTTTAACATAAAATTAAACTGAGAGTGTTAACTTTACAGTGGACCTGACCAACAAAACTGTCGGTCCCCATGAGGAGAGTGGCTTCACCCACGCCTACAATGTAGAACCCATCACTTACATCCCAGGGTCACCCCACAAAAACGAACGTCCGGTTAGTACTTAGACACATCTCATAATACAAGTACTCTGTCATGATGTATCAACAACCCATAAATCATAGCTAGTGTTTATGTTAACTTTTGCCCATGTAATATTTTTAACCCTATTTGACAACATTCTCTATTGTCAAATTTATATTACATATGGAAAAAGAGCTATTGGAGTTACATGTACTTATATGTTAATAGTGATACTTTGGGCAAATATGAGCTGTAAATTTCATCATTTCAGTTACTGCATGTGGTTAGTCTTGCATTATTTTTCCTGTTATATGCTGACTTCTGATATGACGGACTTGAATTTTGTTCTTTGTCAGGGCTGGGCTACAGGGCGACCCACAGGGATTAGCATAATGAAGACAGACTTCTTGAGATCAGAATATTCCAAGGTACAGTATCTGTCATAAATCTGAACTTGTGAGTCACACTTTGGTGTGTACAAATAGATTTGTATGCTGGAAATTAAAATGAAAAGTGAATACAGAAATGTATACTTTATAAGTACTTGTGATGAACAAAGGTTGAATATGTTACAGGGTAATGAGCCCTTCCCAGTCCTATCTCATGGGTCAGAGCGTGGTACAGGATTCACACACGAAAAAGCCAAGCCCCTGTATGTCAACAGAGTCATGGGAGATGTAAGTCATGTTTAGTATTAACATTGCATAGCATCTATAAATCTACTGTGGAATCATTAATTTTCGTGGGGGCGAGTTTTTCGTGGATTGCTTAAATTTTACAGGTTCGTGGGGACGTAATTTCGTGTATTCTCTTAAACCTACAAAAGAAATATGACTTTATTACCTTGATTTATTTATTAGTGGAGGATGTTAATTCGTGGATGAGAGGTACCCACGAATTCCACGAAAATTGAGCCACCACGAAATCTAATGATTCCACAGTATATCATCTGTGTCACACACCATCTATAACACATATAACGTGTACCATTCGCAGCACATGTATTTGTAGCAGTAACAGGTACTAGCAAATTGCACTGTATTGACTGTGCTTCTTCTGTAGGCCTATGATAAGGCAGAGAACATTCCATCCCTGAGACTAGAGAGGACAAAGAAGGTTGATCCTACAGAGTACCTCAACATGCAGAACCCCAACAACCACTCTAGGTAAGGGAGATAACTGGTGTAGGTAATGGAGATAACTGGTGTAGGTAAGGGAGATTACTGGTGTAGGTAATGGAGATAACTGGTGTAGGTAATGGAGATTACTGGTGTAGGTAAGGGAGATTACTTGTGTAGATAAAGGAGATTACTGGTGTAGGTAATGGAGATTACTTGTGTAGATAAAGGAGATTACTTGTGTAGGTAAGGGAGATTACTGGTGTAGGTAAGGGAGATAACTGGTGTAGGTAAAGGAAATTACCATTCTCTCACCAGAAGTCGTGCTACACAAGCTTCGCTTACACCTCTGTCAACGCCGGAAAAATAGTCTGTCACATGATCAAAACAAGCATGGCGAGCACAAGGCATTGTTGATTTGCTTCTTCTGTACAATCAGCTTGAAGGGGAGTCGTCGACGGACGATGACTTTGAGGACACATTTAAAAACATCACAGGAGATGACATTGCTGCTGATTTATGTAAAATCATCGATGAATCAGTAGCGTACAGAAACTGATTTTTCAAACATCTGTCAAACTAGATCATGTGATCATATTTTAATATTTACCTCCGCAAAATAGTTTTCCCAGTAACTTTGAAATAAAAATGAATATACTGCATAAAAGATTTAAATTTAATTATTCATAATCATATTCATAGACAAAAGGAACAATTACACAGATTTTAATTACATTTTGCCCACCGTTTAAAGCTGCTTGGTCCGATTTTATATCAAATTTTGTGCACATTTTTAAACGATGGTTTTGCAAAGTATATGTATAATTTAAGACATTGCAGTAGTTTTCCCAGTTGATTAAACAAAATTTCAATGAAAAAAATTAAGTACAAAATTTGCTAACAAAACAAACGAAATAAAAGGGTATCGCGTTATTTCGCCTCTTATGAAAATTCACCCTAAAGCCAAGACAGGTATGGTTGTGTTACGACTTTGACATCGCTATAATAAAGGTCATAATGTTCAGGCAAATTGCAAATAAACCTATGTATGTTTTGTTCACTAATATATCTGAAGTTTGCTTTGTTTACAATTAATACATAACATGCGAGTTTAATAACCCCAATCATTTGGGTGACGAAACCAAACGGTTCTCTTTTATAAACATCCCATGATGCATTTTCATTTGCCCAAAAGGGAATTATTTTTATTTACTTTAAATATTTCTAACTTTGGAAGGAGACTGATTCTGCTGGTGTAAATAGGAGAAAGTCCATAACTTTCTAAGATAAATGGTTTGTATGAAAAATTATTTGATACTGTAATTACAAAAAAATCGGACCAAGCAGCTTTAAGTTTGTAGAAGAATCTTGTACATCGGGCGTTGACAGAGGTGTAAGCGAAGCTTGTGTAGCACGACCTCTGGTGAGAGAATGGGAAATTACTAGTATAGGTAAGGGAGATTACTTGTGTAGGTAAAAGAGATTACTGGTGTAGGTAAGGGAGATTACTGGTGTGGGGTATAAAATTTATTCATTTAAAGAATTTAGACAAAATGTTAGACTGAATGTAAATTATAATCTTAAAGAAATGCAATAAATTAGAGGTTTGATAATTAATTAGAGATTTGAATTATGATTATTAAATTTTTGTTCACAGCATTACCATGAAGATGTACCAGGGCCAGCAGCGGCCAACGCCCACTGAGGCTGACCGCCTGAACACCACTGCTGTGGGGAGTCAAGAGCTGTCAGGGTACAGCGAGAACAACGACCGCTTTGTGGCCCAGCCTGATGATTACAAGAGGTTCACAACCCACTACCTGACGAGGTACATCATTGTCAGACTCTAATTGGATCTCAAACCTTTCATCTGGTTATAATTGAGGCCAAACCTCATCACGTGTTTATAGATAATTAAAATACATCAAATTGCAGCTGGAAAATTAAAAATGCTTTCTTCAAGGTTTTTTTGTACATAAATAGATAATTAAAATACATCAAATTGCAGCTGGAAAATTAAAAATGCTTTCTTCAAGGTTTTTTTGTACATAAATAATATGCTCAAAATTTCAAAAAATATACATATAAGTTTAGATGTTTGTACATGTGTTTTGATTTCTTGAATTTTCCCTGTAGTTGCCTGGGTTTGTTTTGTAGGTTTGGACAGGACCCAACCCCTGTGGGTAGGGACCGTGAGGGACACACACGAGGAGCCGTACAGACCCAGAAGCCTGATGGATTCACCAAGAGCACCGCGGTGCACTCGCACGGGCCTGACGTCCAGTCTACCGCCACTCTGAGGAGGCTGGAGCCATATGTTTCCAGGTAGGTCAAGGTGTGATATTTTGTGACAGGTATTGACAATCAAATGACACCTGACTGAGTAGTGTGTGCTATTAGCATGTCAGCATCTTCCAAATGCCCCTACAGTGATGTGTCTACATATAATGTGCTATAGTGATATAGACCTATCATCTGTGTTGTGTTTTTTACCTACACCTGTCTATTTTTGTGTTTCAGGAGTATCAAAGCAAGAGACGTATTCTTTGATGATCACACACATGATATGAAGTCTCACTCCTTAGTCGTGTCATAATCAACACAAAGAGGAATAGAAAGTTAATCAATGATAGAAGTATACCATTAAACTGATGGTCAACAAGTGTGAACTCACTGCAATATGTATTATAAATCAAACATTGAACAACTGGATCTAAACTGACAAAATATTTAGCTTACTTTGAAGGTTGTATAACCTTTTAACTCTTATGTATCAGAATTTTAAAAAAAAAATTATGAGTTATGAGAAGTTGTTTGTTTATTTGCTAGCTTGTTGAAGGACTTTTGAGTTTTAAGTAAGCAATACAAGTGCTAATTTCTCTGTGATTTTTTTCCAACCAGTATTAAACGGTGTTAATTTATGTGCTGTATAATTATGAGGTCTATAATTTGTACTACAAACGAACAGGTTCTTAAGATGTTTCACATTTTTCGAATCAAAGAGCCTGCTAATTCAGTGTATACAGATTGACTTGTTTTGTGTCTCTCCTTAATCTTCTGTCTCCTGAATGTTAACTGTGATACTTTTGTTTACTGTTTTGTTTTTTTATCGATCATGTTTTGAAATCAGCTGATTATTGTTTTGTATAGACAGGGTTGTCCTTCTTGTTTAGAACATTTGTCATGGTCTGGGGTTACATGATGCATCTCTTCTTATTAATAAAAGATGCCTTTTTGCTTGTTCCTTAAATGCAGAATTATGAAAATATTTTAATGCATATGTAACATTCCCCTGTGTTTATTTTGCCCTTTGTAAATTGATATAATTATGTATATATGGACTTTGTGATGTCCATTGTTCTAGGTGTTTTGTAAAATATTGTTTACATGGGATATTGCATGCTCATCAGAACCTATTTTATTGACCATGTTTTACACATAATAAATTTTATGGAAACACTTTACATTCATTATGTTTTCCCTGATGCAGTTGTGACTATGTATTTGGCATGTGGAACATTTTCTGAATTACTGTTTTTAATTATTTAAGCCAGTTTTAATCAGTTAAAGAAAAACATTTTCAGAAGCAAAATACCAATGAAACAATGCTTTGATTTTTATTTGACAAACATTATCAGTTTTTACATGATTTCTTAATAACCTTTGACGGTCCCCATATGTAGCATTATTTTACGGCACGTAACAATATCACAGTGCAGGTCCTTGTTTACAGGAATCTGGATCACTCAATATAACATTCATCCCAATCCAAACAACCTATATATTAGTCAATGATTTCCAGATTACCAATCACATTCATCAAAATCCAAATCAGCTAACAGGAAATCACTGAAATCCAGATCCAAAATCACATTCATCAAAATCCAGATCACCTATCAGGAGTCACTGAAATCCAGATCATTGAGTTCATTAGATATTTCGGTGTTGACCTGGGTCTCTATACTAGCCGGAATGATATCCAGACAGATGTCGTACTGCTGATCCAGGCCAAGGTATGCGTCGCTCATCAGGTAAAGCGTGTAGATGACCCGCCCGAGGGTCTCGGGGGTGTAGATGGCCAGACTCTGCCGGGAAGCACCTCGGAGGTATCCTACCCTCTTCAATGCCACCACCTCGCGATTCTCTATGTCTCCAATGATCAAAAACCAACCCTCGTCTTTTGGCTTGGGGAATCTAGGAGCATGGGCTTTGCTGTCTCTTTTCTGCAAATAAAAGTGCAAAGTATAGTAGATATCACAAGTACATGTTAGCAGCTAAAATAAGGATAGATCTGCCCTTATATAATTGTATACAAGCTTAATAATTTGTGCAAAATATGACACTAGTGTTTAGAACTGTTCCTGTTTCACTTAGAGTCTCATCTGACATGAAATCAACTCTCCTATTTAGAATTTTTAGTAAGATTCAAAACCTATGATTAGTACATGTATTTCTTTTTTTAATTATGGAGTACATGTATTGTACCAGACACTGACCTTGAACTTGTTAAGTCTCTTAAGTGTGACCTCTATGACATACTCCTGGTCAGCATGGACCTGGATCCAGTCACTGTCTGGTCTACGTCCACCTGTCATTACAAAATCAGGTCAAAAAATTATTCCACTATAAAAATTTGGCAATTCAACAACTATATATTCTTAGACCACCCTTCAATGACTAAATGTAACTTCTTACCTGTGTGTGCTTTGCTGACCTTCCTAGCTTCCTGTTGACCTTCACCTCCTTCCCACCAACCTTTGACCTCCATGTTGACCTCGACCTGAGGGAGAGTGCCCATGACCTGGTAAAGCTGATCCAGCTGATTCCTTGTCATGTCCTCCCCTAGCATCGCCAAGACAGCATCAAATTTACCATCGCACACTGCTAGGAATTCTGGGAGAGTCTGAATGGGACCCTGAATGTTGGGAAATCCTTTCCGCTTAGCACCTTCTCCACCTGGCCTACTGCTTAACAAAAAATAAAAGAGTCTCTTGTAATACTAATGTACTAATCTGTAAAAAGATGCTGTAGAGTCACAGTTGTTGTTCAAAAGCTCAATGAAATAAATGGTTCTATAAGGGTGTGCTACATAGGGACTTTATGATAACAATGATTCAGAAGACGAGGCCACATACTTTAGACAGCTGATGTGAAATGGTGTCATATGAGGCAGGGTCAGGAGGGCGTTGTCATGGTACCAGCGTCCCTGGATGACCATTTGTATGAGCTGAGTGATTCGTAGGGAGGTGACTAGCCAGCCCTCGTCTGCACTCACATCCAGCATGGCCTGGAATATACAAGTCTAACATTAGTCACCTCTCACAGTGGAGCTAAGCAATGTTTGTACTGATGGGATGTTTAATACAGTACTTTGTAATGCTTTATGTTCTGTGATGTTTGTTACAAAGCTTTATATTTTAGCAAGCCAAAGCAAACCTCCTGATTAGATTTCAAACTCTCTGTGTGGATGACAAACATTTACCCCTGTAGACCAGTAAAATTCTGCACCTTATTACACATGTACACATTACGTTAGAAACTACATGAGGACTGACCTGCAGGATTCTGATGGCCTGATCCAGCACAGACTTGGTGTCCGTGTTGTAGTCGGTGGAGGGGAGGGGCAGCTGACCAAAGTGGCACTGTAGCAGGATGTGGGTCTTGGTGTGGGAGGAGTCGTAGGTGTGGGGGTTCACCTCCAGGGGCACCTTCTGGGCCAGCTGACTGTACAGGGAAAGAAGAGTGAAACACAATGATGTATGATAATGAATAATATCACAATTATTTACATTTGCATGGGATACAATCTTCTTTCTATCCTGTGTAAACATTATTAGGGAAAAAGGTGTATCTGTTGATAGGTACAATACGTACATACTGTGACAACCTGAATGTATGACTCACCTGTTAATCTGGTCCTCATTGTGTCGGACAGGTAACTGTGCATACTCCTCTGCATTCTGTTAAATAAATTTACAATCCTTGCATTAACATTAACTGAGTATAGAACAATCTCTTTCAGATGTAGTTTTATTCTATGATTAAAACTTTTGACACACTCCGAAGTTACAATTGAGAACCATTTTAACAAGACCTTGGACTTTTGGTAGTTGTGTCATACAGCAATGTGACGTAGGCCTGTCTATTTCATTGCCGACCACTCAGCCATGGCTCTTTAATATCAACAAGATTTATCTGGCTTTTTAGCCGAGACTACGCAATTGGTGCATATTTCGCTTGGAACCACTCATTTTTAACTTGTTTTGATGCAAGAAATAAACTGTAGATAGCTATGCCATACTGAAAGTCCAAGGTTTTGTTAAAATGGTTCTATAACTGATACCTTTGACACACACTGTTTTCACATTTTATGACCAAAACTCTTCAGGTACTAAGAGGTTAGATCCTATATATACTAATATTGTTCAGTGATATGAGATACATGTTATGACCAATAATATCATTCACATTCTATGACACCTCGGTCACATGACACTTACAGAGAGGACCTCGATCAGCTCTGGCATGGTACACTCGGACTTGAGTTCGTCCCGGAACATCCTCATGGTCTTGTGATTGAGGTAGTAGTAAGAGGAGATCCTCCCCAGGGTCATTGGGTGCACACCTCGCTGATCCTGTCAAACAGAAACCAAAAGTAGACAGTATCTGACAATTCAGGCCACAAATGAAATGTCTTATCTCAAATACTAGTGTAAAATTTTTCTTGTATTTCATTAGATACCTTGAAATCTAAAAAATTATCATAACAGTTTTATGGGTACATGGTTTTTGGGAGTTGATTTTAATCAACTCTCCTACGCAGTTACTCTGGCAAACCGAAAGTGAAACAGTGTTTGGACCTAAGCACAAATCATCACCACTGACAAGACGTACATCTTGAAAATAATAGATAAATTCGGTGTACTGTATGCTGCACCATTGTTTTTCAAAAGTATATACATGTATTCCTATGCCAGGGTTAAATATAGTCTTGTTCAACCAGACGCTCGGCTGTCTCCGTAAATCTCCGACAAGCAGAGAGTCTCTCTTGGTAGTCGGAGATTAACGGAGACAGCTGAGCGTCTGGTTGAACGAGACTAGAGTTCAATATTGCTTGGACCCAGACGTGTACAATTTTTAGAAACATTTCCATTACTGATAAACAGTTTGATGGAATTAATTCTATCTTTAAATATTACACAACATGATTCATACGGGATTTTCTCGAAATTCTTGTTGGAAAAGTTCGAGAATTCATATTATAAAAATGTGCAAAATTCAAATACAGATTAGAAACTACTTGCCAGGCAAATTAACATATCGTTAATTTCAAAATTGATAATGATCAATAAAATCAACTCCCGACAGTACTTCAGTACTTTGATTATTAATCTATTTACCCAGGTACATTGAAACGTTATAGACTTATGCAATAATGCTTATTAATACCATTGTTTAACAAATACCATCATTTAACACTATAAAGTAGGAACACTTCAATTTAAAAAAGATATATATTTTACGTTCACCTCAAAACAGAAGGAACACTCCAGTTCACAGAAATACAAATGTACTACAGTACTTACATCATCCACCTAAATACAGTATAGTTATAAACACTCCAGTTCACACAGATATACTACAATACTTACATCATCCACCTCAATACAGTAGGAACACTTCAGATCACACAGATATACTACAATACTTACATCATCCACCTCAATACAGTAGGAACACTTCAGATCACACAGATATACTACAATACTTACATCATCCACCTCAATACAGTAGGAACACTTCAGATCTCACAGATATACTACAATACTTACATCATCCACCTCAATACAGTAGGAACACTTCAGATCTCACAGATATACTACAATACTTACTTCATCCACCTCAATACAGTAGGAACACTTCAGATCACACAGATATTCTGCAATACTTACATCATCCACCTCAATACAGTAGGAACACTCCAGATCACACAGATATACAACAATACTTACATCATCCACCTCAATACAGTAGGAACACTTCAGATCTCATAGATATACTACAATACTTACATCGTCCGCCTCAATACAGTAGGAACACTTCAGATCTCACAGATATACTACAATACTTACATCATCCACCTCAATACAGTAGGAACACTTCAGATCTCACAGATATACTACAATACTTACATCATCCACCTCAATACAGTAGGAACACTTCAGATCACACAGATATACTACAATACTTACATCATCCACCTAAATACAGTAGGAACACTTCAGATCTCACAGATATACTACAATACTTACATCATCCACCTCAATACAGTAGGAACACTTCAGATCACACAGATATACTACAATACTTACATCATCCACCTCAATACAGTAGGGACACTTCAGATCACACAGATATACTACAATACTTACATCATCCACCTCAATACAGTAGGAACACTTCAGATCTCACAGATATACTACAATACTTACATCATCCACCTCAATACAGTAGGAACACTTCAGATCTCACAGATATACTACAATACTTACATCATCCACCTAAATACAGTAGGAACACTCCAGATCACACAGACATACTACAATACTTACATCATCCACTTCAATAGTGTAGGAACACTCCAGATCTCACAGATATACTGCAATACTTACATCATCCACCTCAATACAGTAGGAACACTTCAGATCACACAGATATACTACAATACTTACATCATCCACCTCAATACAGTAGGAACACTTCAGATCACACAGATATACTACAATACTTACATCATCCACCTCAATACAGTAGGAACACTTCAGATCACACAGATATACTACAATACTTACATCATCCACCTCAATACAGTAGGAACACTTCAGATCACACAGATATACTACAATACTTACATCATCCACCTCAATACAGTAGGAACACTTCAGATCTCACAGATATACTACAATACTTACATCATCCACCTCAATACAGTAGGAACACTTCAGATCACACAGATATACTACAATACTTACATCATCCACCTCAATACAGTAGGAACACTTCAGATCACACAGATATACTACAATACTTACATCATCCACCTCAATACAGTAGGAACACTTCAGATCTCACAGATATACTACAATACTTACATCATCCACCTCAATACAGTAGGAACACTTCAGATCACACAGAAATACTACAATACTTACATCATCCACCTCAATACAGTAGGAACATTCAAGTTCATATAAGGCCTTTTCAACTAAAGAGGACAGGAACTTGTTGATGGAGTCAAAGTCTGTGCTATCTAAATTGTAGTACCTATAAAGAGAGTTTATAAAAGACACTCAATCTAAGAGTTTAGTGCATTATACCAGTACATGTATTAACAGTTTAAACCAGTGATATTTGGCAGTTACAGTATATGCTTATTGTGAAGAGCTAGGGACAAATCTGATTCATTATTAATGTACCTGTAATTCATAATTTCTGATGAATTAGAATAATTTAGAAAATACCCAAAGATAAGTGAGGATGAAATTTACTTTGCTGTTAGTTTGAATGGTTTATATACATAGTTTGCAGGCAGATGTCTGCTTCCATTGGATAAATAGATTCAAAAAGTGTCATGAATGTTCATCAATGGGAGATCATGATATTCAGAATAATCGTGAGGGATATACACAGTAAAAAGAGATGAACATAAAAAAGACAGAGTTAAATCCTTCTGAACAAAACATTCCAGGCAGTCGCTAACTTGGACCCATCATTACAGATTCACTGAGTCTCACATCTGACCATAAACAAGACATCAAAACCTTGAACACTAAAGTCAGGGGATTAAAATCAATTGATGACCATTTTGTGAGGGATAATGAATTCAGGGCGGTGTGTGAGATAGGTAAGCACATAATGAGACATAATTGATCCAGGGATAGGACCGTATTGTATGAAGACAGAGGAGAGGTAACATCTTGTCCTGTAGAGCAGGAGGCTGTACAAACTCTACAAAGACAGTGTAAAGACATAGAGATTTTATTTCTTAAGGACCAGTTTAATGTTTCATCCAACTAATTTGATATTCAGGGAAAATCCACACCACTGAAACTTTCACAGGGAAGCTGGGCTTTAATTTAATGTGGATGATGTGAATATTGGAGACAAAATGATAGAGACTATATTTACATTCATAAGACAGAATAAGGATGAAGTCTTCACTTGAGTTTATGATTTGTTTGATAATGGGAATGGTAATAATATTTCATAGAGGTAAGACTCGTTCATTTAATTATTAAACATTACGGCTAATATTGTATAACTGTTTATATTTACATTCAAACAGACAACACTCAGAAGTATAATTATCAAAATTACTTCATATCAGTAAAACTCAAAAGAGACCATGAAAAGTATCATCCGATGTATGTATAGATATAGTTATAAAACCAAATCATGATAAATCATGATATGATGAATTCAAGTTCCTCTCTAATTTTATACAATTCTGTCTCCTTGTAAAGCAACCCACTGCAGGGAGGTAACCCAGTGTGCAGGAAGGGAGATAGACCTGAACTGCTCTAGTCCTGATTGGCTGATTCACATAGACTATGAGATCTATGCTTACAACCAATCACAAGGCTGCGATGTGTCAGCTGACTCCTGCCAGGGGGTGGAGTTTCTGGCCCCGCCAAGTGTCAGACACTGTAACGGCAGACCGTCCTGCTCTTTCAAGGTCCCCACAGATCAGTACTTGTCTGTGTGCAGAGAGAATGCCACCGAACTAAAAGTCTTGTACCAGTGTGTGGCAAGTAAGTACCGGTAATGTTCTTCTTCAAAAGTGTTACATTTACAAAATGTTTAGTAAAAGGCTCGTATGGTTGCATGTCAAGAAATCGTAAGAAAAATCAACAGTTTACAATCTACAAATTGTTAGAGAAATCTCCTCTAATCTATCTAATGTATGCACATTTATATACAGAAGTAAACTTAATTTCTTTGTTATACATGCTGATCTATAGCACTGATTCTGGGTCCATTCCTTGCATGCAAAGTTGCAGAGCTCTGTGTACAAACTGGTCCCGGGGCCATAAAACTCAGATGAGCTCACTTTTGATCTCAGTCTCAATTTTCTGCTATACCGGTATATTTCTTTTGTAAAAGAGACTCAGATCAAAAATGAGCTCGTCTTTCATGTTGCCCGGGGCCTTATCTGTATCACAAACTGTGAGTCTTTTCTTTGTTAAAAGAAATGCAGAGCTAAACTGATTAATTTCATTAACTCCGAGTCCTTTCCATACTTTCAGAGTCGCAGAGCTTTGACTTGTGCACTGACTTCCTGGAGCGGCACAGATCCACCATTTACCTGACTTCCCCTCAGTACCCCTCCCCCAAACTGTCTCCCATTAAGTGTTCCTGTGAGGTCAAGGGTCAAAACATTAGTGTCCTCACCCTGGAGCAGACCAAGGCCCCCTATGTGGTCTACATACTATCCACCGAGTCCCTCAGTAAACACATCACAAAGCTCCAGGTCATCAACAGACTGGAATTCTCCAACATCTCCAGCCTGGAGGTGCTCCTGGACAACAAGTTCCCGGAGCAAGAATTCAGACTGTGGCTCAAACTGACTGGCACAGGTGAGTCCAACTACCCGTACTCAATGTCTAATAGAGCTATAATCTTACTTTAGCATAGCCTTTATCCAAATATGAAAGCTAATTGTATTTCCACTTCTCTGAAGAGAATATGAGAGCTGCTGCACCCTCCCTCAAAGTCTTGCATTTGGCGGTTACTGTATACGGGGTTATTTTTGCCCCATGATATTTTCGACCTTCTTTGCTTGCAAACAGTTTCGCCCAGCCTTGAATTCGCCCAGACAAAGTTATGTTTAAAAAGTGACAAGGAGGGCTAAAGGGGCGAAAATATAACAATAGCAAATATTTCCTTGTATAAAGTAATTAAATGACACCTAACAAACTGTCAAAACAAATTCTAAATGATAAAGGTCAAATATTTACCATTATGCAAAAACGTTGACCTTCTCTGACCAATAAAACGAGCATTATTTTACATACATTTACAGTTTCTGTGTCTTTGTCTGTGATAACACTAGTGATGGATTTAGTAACAATACTCCGAAACATTTCATCGATGACTTTTTTAATTCAATTGTACAATTGCTGAAAATCATGTAGATATAGGTAATAGGGAAACTTTCTTTGAATATAATGCGGTGAAAGTACTGTCAGGGTGACCAAATCTATCATAAAGCTCTATAGACTATTGGATTTGATCACCTCATAATACTCATGGATTAAATTTCCTTACTCCTTTTAAAAGTACAACATGTCTTTAGATATGACGGTTAAATGTGGCTCTCCTGTGATAACCTCAGAAATCAGCAGCTTGGAAATCGTCACAGCAACTCATCTGAGTTACCTCCCTTCAAGCATCCTCACGGCTTCAGAGATGGGACATTACTCCACTCAGGAAGTCAACCAGACTTCTCTACCCAGCATGCACTGGAACTCCACCAGCACTGCAGGTCTGGACATTTCCAAAACTGCTGCAGGTCCTGATAATTCAAAAACTGTCCTGAGACCTGACAATTCAGAAACTGACTCAAGTCTTGATGAATCTAGGACAAGTTATCTCTCTTTGTATACAGTATCTGCGACTGCCACTGTGTCTTTATCTTCTGTGTCCATCACTGGACAAAGTACCCAGAGGATCAGCCAATCAGGTGATTACTTACCGGTACTAATATATTTCAACCAATCAACAAATAATCAATAAATTATTATGTCCATTTCATCCAATCAGATAATTATAACCAAACCCATTTGCATGTCTAGGTCTGACATACCACAGTAGTTACTATGCAGAATGGTTATTGTCTTCCTGAAAAATGTTTATTCTGCATGTGTAAATATTATGAGTGATAAGGTCATTCAACCTGATAGAATTCAGCCAAGTCAACATCATCAAAGTATTGGCTTTGAAACGCACACACAAAACTACACACTTGTGAGATATTGCACACAAAATTCAACTGTTAAGTATTTACTGTATCTATTAGTATTTACTGTTCCTATTTGAGGGAGGGTTTACTGTTCCTATTTGTGGGTTCCTCTGTTAGTATTTACTGTTCCTATTTGTGGGTTTACTGGTCCTATTTGTAGGTTCCTCTGTTAGTATTTACTGTTCTTATTTGTGGGTTTACTGTTCCTATTTGTGGGTTCCTCTGTTAGTATTTACTGTTCCTATTTGTGGGTTCCTCTGTTACTATTTACTGTTCCTATTTGTGGGTTCCTCTGTTAGTATTTACTGTTCCTATTTGTGGGTTTACTGTTCCTATTTGTGGGTTCCTCTGTTACTATTTACTGTTCCTATTTGTGGGTTCCTCTGTTACTATTTACTGTTCCTATTTGTGGGTTTCTCTGTTAGTATTAACTGTTCCTGTTTGTGGGTTCCTCTGTTAGTATTTACTGATCCTATTTGTGGATTCCTCTGTTAGTATTTACTGTCCCTATTAGTGGGTTTCTCTGTTAGTATTTACTGTTCCTATTTGTGGGTTCCTCTGTTACTATTTACTGTTCCTATTTGTGGGTTCCTCTGTTAGTATTTACTGTTCCTATTTGTGGGTTTCTCTGTTACAGATGAGGTGATTCTGGTTGCAGTAATCTCTACAGTGTGTGGGCTTTTCTTCATCATTTTCATCATCGCTACCATTCTTATATGCAGGTATGTTCACTACGGATAAATTATAACAGAGTTGTCTGCCCATTGTTAACAATGAATAATCTCCCCTTTGAGTCTGACTACCCACTTTAATGTACTGAACTGTTCTACTTGTTTATTTGTAGAAAGAGGACTGACGAGGTCTCCGAGTCCAGAGAACATATTCACAGGCCAGGGACCAATGTCATACATGCCTATGAAGATGACAATTTTACTGTCAACTTTTAAAATTGATCATTTCTTATAATAAAAAAGCAATATTTTCATATTAGTTTTCTTTTATATAGACACAACATAATGCACTCATTTCCTGAGTCAGTGTCCTGTGTCTTCATTTCATTTGGATAACATCATAGTATTGTAATACATGTAATAACACTTATAAATCAAAACAAAAACCTTCTCTCATGTATTTGTGCATGTTAAACACATCTGTGAATGTTAAAACATCACTTAATGATGGACTCCAAGTTACTATTATCATCCATAACTAAATGGGTTCATACTTTGCCGTGATAAGATACAAAGTTATTTAGACACAACACATTTCTTAATTTCCAGTGCCAGGTTTTAAATTAGGTCATAAATGCAACATTTTCTGTCACTTTCTTGGCATATTATTTAAACAAATAAATATATTCAACAAACTCAGCTACCAACTTGTTGTATGTATAATTCCTTAAATTGAATCTTATAGACCAGATTTTACAATGCGCCATAAAAAAAACCTGTTGTTGTTCACAGCATTGTGGGATTGTTAATATTTGTTTTGAGATACTTGCACCATTCCACATGTTACGTCTAACATTGAACAACTCAATGTTATAAAGACACAAGTCAAAAAGCATAAGTGATACCTCATGTACCATCTGTACATTAAAGTGATGCCATATTACTGACGACTATCTTTGCAATATCAGTCAGGTCTATTGGGTAAGGTCCACAGTCAGGTCTATTGGGTAAGGTCCACAGTCAGGACTATTGGGTAAGGTCCACAGTCAGGTTTATTGGGTAAGGTCCAAGCAAAAAAGTCAGCATCAGACTATCATATAACGTTTAAATGAACACTGTATAAATACAGTTTGTGTGATACCAGCTCCACTCCACAATGTACATGACCACTGTCCGGTCCAGGTTTTACACTGCGCCACTGATGCACTACCGATGCTGCTGCTGCTCTGCACTCCAGATAAACAAAACACCTGGAAGCCAGCCAGGTATGCCGATTACCTTTTTACTATTTTTACTACAGAGTTACAACTGGGGTGAAAAAAGGAATTCTGAATATAAACCAACTCTGACCTTTATAACAAGTGAATGACAGTGTTGATAATATTTATGATATGAAAGACATTTGTAGTTAATGTAATAAGTAAATTGTTTTAAAGTTCTTTTGTAATCAGATTTTATGAGCATAAGCAGATGCAATATCAACCTGTTGCAGATTTGCCAAAAATTCATCCTTAGATGATTATGGGCTTAATTCTTACCTCCTTGAATATTAAAAAAAGATACCTTTTCACTTGAAAATTAACATCGGTAATTATATATTTTTCATTCTGCCGCATTAGCAGCATACCACATTAATTCTTATTTTTCAATAGAAACCAAAGTTCCCTTTTCCAACAAAATTGTGATCATTCCATGCAAATGAAGTGAAAAATTCCTTGTGCTCATGAAAAAATCCTAATGGAAATGAAATGTGTATTACAAACCTTAATGTATCTAACATATATTACCCTTACTTCAATGAACTTTGAATCTTTGCATTTAGCACAATCATGTACAAATATACTGAGCTTTTAAAAGATGAAGTTCAGTCGATACTTTTATAGTCTTGGAAGAGGCTAATTCAAACTAGATGTGTTGTACAGGTACCCTCAAATGTGCTTAAAGTTTTGATCCTTTGTACATCACATCACATCTACCCAGGTCAAACACTGTGATCCCCATCCAGTATGCTGTGCAACCCTGATCAGGCAGTTACATAGTGTATCTATATAAACACATGCACACACACAGGGAAAAATCAAAGTACTGAAATACTGACGGGAGTCGATTTTATTGATTATTGTTCATTTTAGTATCAACGATACTTTATTTTGCATGGGTTTTTACTTATGTATGTATTTGAATTACGCACATTTTTTATAATATGAATACTCTGATTTTTCTGAAAAGAATTTCGATAAAACCCATATGAATCATGCCGTGTAATATTTAAAGATACTATTAATTCCATCATGGTATGTATCAGTATTCGAAATATTTCTGAAAAATTGTATGGATCCAAGCAATATTGGACTCTAGTTTCGTTCAACCAGACGCTCGGCTGTCTCCGTTAATCCCCGACATGCAAGAGAGATTCTCTGCTTGTCAAAAATTTACGGAAACCACCGATCGTCTGGTTGAACGAGACTATGGTAATCTCTAGCGTAGGAATACATACCACTACAAAAAATATCTAAATTGTTCCTACCATTTAAAATCTGACTATTTTCATGATATTCATAAATAAGTTTTCTTGAAAAACAGTGCTTCAGAATTCATTACAGCGAATTTATCGATTATTTTCGATAACTAAGTCTTGAGGTGATGATTTGTGCTTAGGTCCAAACATTGTTTAACTTTCGGTTTGCCAGAGTAACTGCATAGGAGAGTTGATTAAAATCAACTCCCAAAAATGTCCTTAATCTGATGACATTTAGAGGGGCATTAATAGGTGAATACTATGGAATCTGGGGTCAAGAATTTGTCAGTTGTGGGTTTTTTGCTTATTTGCAAGGATATGACTTTGTCGATCGATTTAGTAGGAAAATTAATTTGTTTTATAATAAGTTTTTGTCAAGGATGTAAATTTATGAATGAGGGCTACCCATGAATACCACAAAAAACAAATTCTAATGATTCCACAGTATGCATGGCAAACTTTAAGATATTACCTGCTACAGTTAAAAAATAATTAAGTTTTCACAGAAAAAAAGAAACGCAGAAGACAAAATTGTTATATGCCTCACTCATCTTCTATCTTTAGGGGAATAAAAATTCATCGCTACACCTCAAACTTTTTATTAATTAAATAGAATCTTAGACTAACTTGTTGGATGCTGATCAGAGTGGAGTACAAAGGCATACGCTCATTCCTAAAAAGAAATTGCATAAAGATTTGTACAGTATAAGGAAAATTCCCAAGGTTCTGTGAAAAATAAAAAATATTCAGCCCACAAAGAGCATTTACTTGACCCAACATGGCGGAAAACCTCAAAAACTGTGAATTATGAAACCACTCTCTGTAAATGTTTGTTATCTAATCTTGTAAATCACTGTATTAAATTCAACTCCAATTGAAATCAATTTAACCATCAAACTCTTAAATGTATTCAAACAGAAACCATTTTAACAACCAGGCCACCAGACTTAGAAATCTTTGATCATTTAATACATTTGAAACTGTTGCTGCACTTTAAAATAAAGTCATACTTCAACATCTAATACTTATAATACTGGAATATGCTTGAAATATGTATTTGAAGTGATCAGTTTTCAAATCTGGATTGAGACTGGAGCTCTTGAGAGTAAATCAATGTGACATTCCTGCCAGTGTTTCCCAAGTCTTACATGAGCCTCTAATTATCAGTCAATCCTGTCTACCTTCAAGAAAACAAACAAAACATGTGGGATCAAAGAAAACTCCGGTCTGAAATCATCCATCAAATTGGAGTGATGATGTGTGCCTGTTAAAAATGGTAGATCGTCTCTGTGTCCCAGAAATTGTCAATCCCCCCCCCCCCCCCAAACAAATTACCCCACCTTTACAGACCTGTCTCTGACAGATCTTGGGCACTGTTCCATTCTTAGAACCCCCCTCCCTCCCCCTTCTTCTTTTTGACTTGCATCCAAATTTGCATCCCTCAATGTTTATATAACTGATTCAGGTGCAAACATTCATCATTACCCAACTTCTGTGTACGTACTCCAAAGAGAAAAATTACAGCTGAATTCTATCAACACTGTAGTTATCATTTTCGCATAAAAACTTGTGAAACACTTGATAGCTTATTAGAACCACTTTAAACTGTTGAGTGCAGCGAGAGGTACAGTAAGACACCATACGACCCACAGGTGAGGGAGCATCACAGTGTGCTGCTAAATAAAAGAAAAAACAATTTACAAAATCGTGCACCATTCCCTCGACTTGACTAAGTCTGTAACATGTTGCTGCATTGCTTGAGCTTCATGTAAGAGAAGTTCATCCGAGGCAAAACTGGTGGTGTAACTTTATAGGACCAGCATCCATTCTTACTAAGGACTTTGTGAACTTTTATTCTGGTAGTGACAAGTCACCACTATCTGTGAGTGTTCACCCTTAGGACACCGTTTTTGATCTCCATTTAATTAATGCTTGGTGGTGCTGAGGTGGTGACAACTACATCTGGTCCCCTCAGCCACACTTGTTGACACCCCCGCCTTTGATGTGGAGGTCGAATCATCCCCTCTGTGGGCAGTGAGTCTGACAGGGAACTTACGTCCCCCCAGGAGATCAAAGGCACCACTGATACAAAGTAAGTCAGTCATGTTTCATCATTTTTTGTAATTGGCTTTGCCAAATTTTACTTCTGGCACCCTATATTGCTGTTTGTAAGAAATCATGAAATTCGACAAGTCTGAGTCCTGGTTTTATGCAGAGCTGTGTATTGTTCAGAATAAATAGATAGCTCCTAGTCAACATCTGGCTTGTTTACAAAACATCCCATAATAAAAAAAACCTCCCTCTCCATCTGCAGAAGTTCCTATAGTGTATATTTTGGAGACTTTTCAATATTTTGCTACTTTTTTACATTTCAAGCCCTTATACATGTAATAATGACGTGTCATTGTGGAGCACTAGCATTATAGGTTTTCTGTGTCCATTTCCTCTCCATCTATCCGCATGGCAGGACTAGGTTTAACCACAGCATTAAGTGCACACCAATTGCAGAGTGCACGTTTTCACCTGCACCGTTCGTCTGTTTGTGTTATCTGTGACTTGGAAGAAGGCCACGGAATACTGGCAGCCACACGACCATTACTGTCATCAGAATCAGCTGATTGTGGGGCTCTGTGTCGGCGAACAGCTGACTTCTCCCTCACTGTCACTCCTGCTAATTGTATAATCGCATAAACTGACAGGAATACGGCCAAACTTAACACTTCAACACCAGTCAAGATTATCTTCAAACAAATTTATTCTCAAGTTTTTTAGTTCCTTATAATCTCTCTCTTTTTAACTAATTAGGATAACTCCTTATAAATTCAGAGATGAAATATTCCACCCTGTGCAGATCAACATGGTTGATGATAAAAATATATTATTCCTTTAATGATTTGTGTGAAGTTTGATTCTTGTCAAACAAAGTGTTGTATTGTATATAACTTCATTGGTTATATAATTAACATTTATTTCATCATAAATAAAGGGATACTAATTTGTTTTAAAACCCTCTACCATTTTTTTTTTCACATATAAATTGGTTTCTTCTTTGGTAACCTTTGACATGCAAGATATAAACATGTCCTTATACTAAATAATTGTATTATGATACACAAAATTCCTTTTAACATCATTTCAGTGTAATACAAAATATTACTCACAAAATTAGAAAGATTTTATTTCATCTTTGCTTGAATTAAGATTATAATCACAATAATCCCTGCATGCCACATTACTGACATAGTACCCGGTATTATAATATGTTATAATGTGTCCATTAATTCTTAAAGTATTTAGAAATATACGTTGTGTTCAAAAGTGTGAATATTGATATACTGAAGTTTTAAATTCCGATAAAAACTACCTTCAAAATAAAAAATACCTGTACATCTCACAGTCATCACAAACCATTGAGGTTTTGTTATTTATGCTGGGGATCAGAATTTTTTTTATTACGATTGGCAATATGATTTTCTACCACACAAAAGCAAGATAAGAATTAATTTGGGAGGAAACCGTTTTTACTGATTGTATCAAACATCAGTACAGTTTCTCTCCAAAAACTGATGAATCGATAATGAATCATAGAAAATGAACAAACACACTGTAACTTAAAAGAAATCTTCCACACCTAAAGTAAACAAATTAGGGGAAGTATATCAAAATATAATTCAAGATGTATCCTTCTTGCATTGAAATCCTTTAATCATGAAGTAGGATCCACAATGTTGTCTCTAAGATAATTGTACACCAACCACCCATTGACTGGTAATATGTACAATAAAGAGAAGAAACATGTCTTCCATCTGGTCAATGGTACCACTGTCATCACCTTACAGTACAGAAAGGGCAGGCTGCCTCCAGCTGATAACAACACAGCATCCTGTCCTTCCTCCTGGCTTTTTACTTTGTGGTAATACCCCTTGGATCTAGCCTCTACCACAAGACAAACAGACAGGGATGACATCCAACAAATCTAAATACTCTTTGTTACTACCCCTGGGTTCAAGCCTTCAACCACAAAACTTAAAGATTAGTCTAATATCAGAGGAATCTTTATACTTTGTATTACTACCCCTGGGTTCAAACCATCAACCACAAAACTTACAGACAGGGCTGACATCTAACAAATCTTTATACTCTGTGTTACTTAACTTTTAAATTAATTCCTGCAACAAGCTATTAAGACTTACAGACAAAGCCGACATCTAACAAATCTTTATACTCTGTGTTACTTAACTTTTGGATTAATTACTTCAACCACAAGCTATTAAGACTTACCGACTTAACTTAAGACTTACAGACAAGACTCACATCAGAGGAGTTGTAACAGTTATACTTTGTGTAACAACTCTAGATTCAAACCTTCAACCCCAGGACTTATAGACAGGGATGACACCAGTGAAGTCTTTTGATTTCACTTTTTGGCGCCGCCATGGATAATTCAGAAACCACAGATTGATGAGTATAAACTCCGCCACCTGTCTGTCTGTAGCTATACACAGAAAGAAAGAAAAAAAACTGTCTTCTCCAGGATAAATTTATCATTCCAGATCCCTTCCAAGATTGCATTGTTTTATGTAGACACTATCAAAATAACTTCTTTTTAAAGACCTTTTTTTTGGTCTTCCACCTATTTTTCTTAATGATGACGTCCGTCTCCATCTTTTTTCTCTGGATGCTAAAAATCATCAATCTTTGTTTTTGACTTTTTTTGTGTTGAAGGCTGTAACATTCATCAATTCAGCAGACTTGGTTGGATTGTATACTTATCTCCTTGCTGTTTTATTTAGAGAGGAGAACTTGAACATTCAACAATATGGAACTAATAATAAACAAAACACCCAGTAAATTATAACAAGAATATGAAAGATTGCTTTGGATAGAGATCAACAAAAAAATTTGCAGATTAAGTGCAGAACCATAATGAGACTCAGGAAAAGGCAGCATTGATGATTTTACACCCATTTCATAAAGATTAGCCCAACTTAACAGCTAATTAGAACAGTTTGGTCACACTCCAAACTTCCGTAGGATTAATCGTCGTCATCATCAGCTTCAATAGAAACTTCTCCAAATTAAAAAGGAAGGTCTTTTGGCTGGTATCCTCCCAGCCAGACAATGAATTCATCTTACCGTTTTGGTTATCAACCAGTGCAAAATATCCTTTCATTCAAAATCTCTTTTACTTTCTTTAACCATCCATTATATGCATACATCATCCCCAAAAATCTAGATAAAGTTTTTTTTGTTTTCAATTATTTCAGGGAATTTCTGATAACACGAGATTGATGCACTGAGCACTTTTTAAATTGAAATTTAATGCTCTTTCTCTGACATTTTCAATCTGACAAGATATTCTAAATGCATACAATATTCTTTTATCTTAAATATTTCCATTTACTTTGATATGCCTTTAACATGGGGGGAAAGCAATAATTTTTCCACAAAAAACCCTTCATATATTGTGCAAGCAAGGCAATAAAAATAATGATTGATTTTAAATGATGTGTATAATGTCTTTCTCCCAATTTTATCCTCATCCAATTGTGCTATATCCCATTGAGTACGAGCTTACAGATTTCTAATACGGAGCACACCCTTCAGGAATTACTGCAACAATTTCGTATCAGATTTGACTTGATTTAATTTTTGTGTTTTTAGACATCTATTTTTTGAAGAAGAAAAAATCTGCATTTAGCAGTTACTTGTATACATCTGTTTCATTAAAGACCCCCTCCTCCCAAAACACCAAAAAAAACCACAATAATATTAAAAATTTATATCAGTTTACAATACACATTTTTTCTATCTCAAACTCCCTGATAGACACTTCCCTGCTTTTTTTGGAATGGGTTCTATAATCATTAATCTCGCATAAGAAAACATGAAAGTAGATTTGAAGACCTGCCTTATTGCTTTGATCGTTGTACAGTGCAGGGCTTTCATCCAGCAGATTCTACTAATCTGTACAGAATTCTAGCTTTAATCAGTGTGCTGAATCTTGTGGATAAACAATGGAGGAAGCCACTGCACCTTAATCTGAGATACATCTTAGTGGCGTCTTCCAAAATACCAGTTTATAAATACCCAAACTCCTGATGGTTCAAAGTTGAACAACCTTAAAGGCTATAGAGTTTAAAGTCGTGTGCATATTAGGCAAGTTTTTGGTGTAATAGGCCTTGTACTTTGCAATCATGCACTGAAAAATTCTTGAAATGGTGTTTAAGATTCATATGCATGAAATCTAGGATTTGTTAACAAAAGATATTTATCATAACTACATGTACTAATGAAGTATGTCATAATTATTGAAAGTGGTATCATAAATTTGTTTTTAAAATCCTTTTATTAACGTGATCCTTAAAGAGATTTTCTATCATTGTAAAGTCAAATTCTTCTCTAGAAAATGGTTGATACACTTGAAGAAACGTTTATTAAACTATGGTAGTTTTTCATTCCCTGGGGTCTGGCATAGACTGAATATTTTATTGGTGTATCATTATCCAAGTATTAGGGGATTTTTTTGGTGGCATGTCAGATTTTTTTTGCTGCAATAACAATTGGAGTCCCAGCTGGATTTGAGAGCTGCCATATATTTACTACAATATGTGGCCTCTGTTCCGGAAACTCGTTCCAGTAGCTTTAATTTCTAAATATTTTGAAAACAGGGCATTCCTTCCGATTGCCACCAATAAGCATGTTTATCCCATAAAATCACACAATTTGTAGCCAATGGCTGATAAAAACTCTCACATCTAATGTGGCCAGTGTTTGAAGAAAATCAGAGCAGATTAATCTTCAAATAAGAAATGTACGTGAAGAACCAAGTGTCTACACACAGAAATCCGCCTGATGCGGAACTGTAAGGCAGCCCTGCAACAGGTTATAATTGAGGGAATTAGATCCGTAATGTTCACACACGGCTTGGTATTCCAGTCACGTCAAACTTGTTTCTGTTCTGGAGAACTTTTACTTATCTGTGATTAATGATAAAGCCATAACAAGTGTTTCTGAAACAGCAAGTTTTCTAGTTTTATTTTCTTGGTAAAAGCATATTACAGTTGCATTCTAAAGACAGTGATGACCTTGACTTTTTTTTTTCTGCAATTAAATTTTTTAATTAATCACATCCCACAGCACAATTGACTTTGGTGGCCAATAAAAATATATCAATATTGCTACATGATATAAAGTATAGGAATCTGAACTGACAATTAAACTCAAGACATAAAACATTGACCCTTGCTTCTCTTGTTATTCTGAATATAATATTTTTTCTCGATTTGAAGCGACGCCATCTGGGAAGCCAGTCGCCATAAACTACCAGGTATCAATAAAGATGTCATACATTTTCTATCAATCTGCAGTAGCGGTGACATAACACTGCTTTATTGAAGCAGGCTAATATGCGTTAAGTTGGCAACAGGAGGCAAAATAAACAACAGCACGCACTCAACAGTGATCATATCCCAGAATCAATGGGGGAGTACTGCAGTACAATTATCGCTGAATGGGCCCAACAAAAGGTCCCAATAAAATAAATCACATTGACAAAGCCTACCTATCCAATACAGCTAATTTACACAGCACTGATTCAAAACTAATCCACAATATTTTCTCTAAAATTAAGCAATAATAACCATTGATTTTTGCGCTTGATACGGCCAGCTCCTTCGTTAATGTGTGAGAGGTAGGGACGGTTAATTGGATAAGTCACCAGGTGTGGAAGCACACACTGTCAGACGGACCCCGCAATCAGGTAACCATCTTTTATTTGCTTTCTGTTTTTAATATGTTTTACGGTGCTACCGTTCTGGCGAGCGCAGCAAGAATTACACATACCGTCAACCTAGTGTTATTTAGGTATCAACGAACGTCAAAAATTTTTTGAGCCGGGGCAAATGTACTAATTTTAATGGTCATGATAAATACAGCGCAACCCCCTACCCCTCTCCTGAGAGAGAGAGAGAGAGAGAGAGAGAGAGAGAGAGAGTCCGGTTCCTGCGTGTTTGTAGGTGTGTAATTTCCCACTTTTAAATTTAATGGTTTGACTATATGCAATATCTACATAAATTTTTTAACTGTTTATTTTTTCTCTTTATTCCTTTTTATTTTGTTCAAAATATCCTATTGTTTATTTCCTCCCTTCTGATATACTCATATACTTACCTGCCTACTTTACATGCATACACAATTAGCTTAAAAATGAATTGATATGACAGTAAAGTATGGTTTTGCTAGTATATACTTAAATAATCTCTATATTTAAAAAAAAAAACAAAAAAAAAAATCGTATGTCAATAAGACAGGTATCGCAGTCTATACTGAAATAGCTAGTACACGCATAACAGATGTTTGATCCACCTCTAAATTTATCGCGGGAAATATAGCGCGAGTGCACTGTGACGTCATCCATAACTTTGTTCGTCTTTGTTTACGTATCTCGACTCAATACGAAGGTATGGAAGCAACTAACAAATCTCTTGAGTCTCACTGGTTCTTAGAGCTCGCTTCACTCGCTATAATCAACTCAAAAATGTTCTATCCCAAAAAACTTGAATAAATTTTATCTGCTTTCTCTGTTTACCGATTATAAATGAGAAGAAATGGAATTGATAAATTTAAATTTCCATGTAGTCTCTTTGGGTGATGTCCTGGGGATGTCCTTATCACTGTGCATACAGGCAATTCTATCATTATTACAAAATTGATGCTGATCAGAAACAGTGGATGCTCTGCCAAATGCACCGATCAAGCTAAGACTAGGGGATTGCTATCAGATACATGCATTTACCTTTGAGTAATAGATTAACTTCAACTGATTGGTATGCCATCATATTCAAGGAAAACGCAGTATTTTCAATGTCTCTATTTCTTATATTGACTTTATCTGCTGCTTGCCAAAGAAAACTGCAGTTTCCTAAGAATAAAACCCTGATGTATGAACATGCACTGCAGATGTAAAATAGCTATGCAATATTTTTGAGGGGTAAAATAACAAATTACAGGATGAACATGGTAAGAAATTCCATAGTAAATTCAAACTATCCAGGCAGAAGATGTTATACCAATATTGTAACAATCGTTCATTTACTCTGAGAAATATCTGTAGCATCCATATAGTAAATTATCACTGAATCTAAAAATTCAAATCAATTTGTCAACAATTTTAAATATTTGACCATTTCTGTGAAAAAAAAAAATCCATCAGAAATAAATTATGCATGGAAATTTTTATCAGTGATAATGAAAAATTTATAATCTTCTTATTGACTAATGCATGAAGTATTATGAAAATTTCTTGGACATTTGTAAGTAATTATGAAGACCAGTATAGCCTTGATGACCCTCCCCCTGCATGTATGCACCAATTTCTTCAGGGGTGATTTCTCCATCATATTTGTTATTTTGATAAACCATTGAATGTGGTCATAGTTACAATCAGTAAGACCAATAGGCCAACCTCTATTTATTTTTATTTGATCGCTGTATATGTAGTACGTAGCCTGTCTCGCTAAACATCTGGTCGGTCATTCACCCAGTGGCCACTGTTTGATACAGTAAGCAAAAGGCATTGGCCAAAAGCTTACATAGCT
This sequence comes from Magallana angulata, assembly GCF_025612915.1. NCBI lineage: Eukaryota > Metazoa > Mollusca > Bivalvia > Ostreida > Ostreidae > Magallana > Magallana angulata. The sequence goes on along the minus strand of NC_069115.1, from coordinate 56,435,431 downwards.
GGTGCTTGGACTTTTGGTGTTATCAATGGTCTCATTCAGTACTGAAGACAAAAGGTATTAATAGTGTGACAATGACTATTACGTTTAATCAGACCAATGCCCTGCTTTGTACATGTGTATACAAAAACTGGCCCCGCATGCAAATACCAAAACTCCACTTGTTTGAACAAGACTCAGAATGATTTTGCTTTTTGTCCAATATACCTGAATGACTGGGGAAAAAATACATTCCTTAGGCGAAATTATGCACAACATCAAGCATTAGCCACGTAAACATTGGTGTCCCCATAGACCTATCCTTGAGCCCCTTGTGTCAAGATGAAGGGTAAGGGAGATCATGCTAGTCGCTTGTGCAGCTTTCTTGGCATGTTTCTGATTTCCCAACAGCTGAATGGCAGGCATCCTAATTCTTGGAAACAGAAGCTACAAGTTTTGTGATCTAAATAGCAGGAATTCAGGGGAGATAACTGTGTCAAGACTACGCAGTGTTATCTGCTAGCTTCTGTCAGTGTGATACACTTTTGTTTGGCATTCTTCTACCTTGTGTTGTAAACAAAAGAAATCCTGTCATTATACACACACACTATTTCTGCAGGAATCCCATATATAATTGTCACTGAGCATTTGGCATCAGAAATGTATATCTTCATAACTCATTTCTGATGCCATAAATGAAATGAATTATCAAAATGAATTATCTACTTTTATAAATCAGTTGGCTTACAATTTATGACAACCAATATCTTTATTTACAACCTCATATCCAATCCACTTTCAAATTTATACACTGAATCTAGAGTAACTATAATAATAATAGCTCTGCAATTCTAAACCAGAAATTTTCGGAAGTGAATGTCAAAACTTACACATCAATTAAGTCAATGAAATGGTTAATTGAATCACGGATGAAGAGATTTCATTAGTGGAGCCAAGGACAGATGGAGCTTCTGTCTGGTCAGAGTGACAATTGGATTAAATGGACAGTGGGTCATCAATTGTCCACTTCACAGATCAATGTTAAGGTTCTAATCACATCCAACAGAGCAGGAGTTCCCTACGGTAATACTGCAGAGTTCTGACACAACAGAACGATTGGACAGTGACCAGAGAGGGGGGATACCCTCACCTCTAGGTGTTGAACACAGCCCTTATCTGTAGAATCAGCACTTAATGTGTCCATACAGTAAAGCACTCATAGCTGATACAGTGGCAATTTCAGTACACAGGTTGGGGGTGGTATTTATGACAAACCATGCTCAGAATCCATACAATTAACAAGTTCATGTCAAATATTATTTTGATCTGTTCATATTTATATCTTCTGACATGGAAATGAAAACAATTTACAATAATGTAACAAAATTGCTTCTGAGATTATAATCTTGGAGACAGTATTGGGTAGCGTTATATGGTACTTTCTGTGCTATCTCTCTATTGTGTGATTTTGCTAATGAAGCCGTGGCTGGGTTTATAATGGGCAGCTGCTGATTAGAAGCAGGGTACCCTGAGTAAACAGCAATTGTGTGGATATGGAGGATCCACAAAGGTCTCCTCAACAGCACCGCCTGCCAAGGTCACACGACTCCCTGAAACATCCAGTAATTATGGCCATCTTCCAATTAAGAAGGAGGTTAAAGGGTCACCACAAGACACACGCCAAACATCACAGTCCCTAAATGTAGTTGTAATTGTCAACATTGACTATGAAGTTTCCGAACCCAATTCTCAATATCTCAAAAACTGTTGATCCACAGAGGGAAGAATTTACTATTTGATATATTAGGAGCAAACTTGAAAAATAGCAATGATGATAAAGAAGGAGATAAAAGATAATTGAAGCAGGTTAAATGCTTGCTTAGAATATCTTTATGCATTTAGAAAATTTAGATATAAAATGCTGCTAGTGTAAGTAAAACAGATTAAACAAGAAGATAGTGTATACCGGCTTCTTTCAACATTACGCTGGGTGATGGCTTCCTTTATGAAAACTCTCTCTGCTAAATGCATTCTGCTTCCTCTCAATAAATTTTGCAGGTGTGCTGAAGAATCACACATGTGATGCAATAAACGACCAGAAAATCCGCAAAAACTTCCTGGAAATCAATTGCCCAGGCGTAAAATCGCAGCAGAATTTCTCCATGAGCTGAGTTAAACAAAACAATGGCCTAAACTGTTATCAGAAATAGGGATCTCAATGAAAAAATGGTAGATCTAAGGAATCAAATCAAAACTCAGAAATTTCTTGTTAATTGGTCAAATTTCCAGTAATTCTATATTTGTCATCTTTTTCCTCTAAGCCATAATTGAGTTCCGTCTTTGGCGATTGTTACAATGGGCGGTTACACTGTACAAATAAATGTTCCGGCCGCGGAATCGATGCTCCAATCACAAAACAAAAGTGTCAATAATTCCACTAAATATCTAAAGATTTATTTAAAGCTTTTAGAAGAGATCAATATATCATTATAGGGGCATTGTGTACAGTTGCTTGGTTCACAATGCTGGACTTCTTTGAATTGCAAAGTTAAATTAACTTAAGCAGATATTATGTGTGTGATACCTGCATGTAAACATGATGGTTTGTGTTTGTGTTTGCCAATGCTATATGATGGTAAATTGGGTTCCATGATTAAACAAATTGTTCCGGATAATTTCAGAATCTCAACTGAGTCGATTTGTCCCCTGTAGTAATCGACTGTATTATGAATTCTTAATGATCTTCAAGTGTTAGGATTGTACACAGCAAGCTCATATACAATCTTTTATTAACAAACTAATTATTCTGTTTGATAAATAAATGAAAAAATAAAAATGTTTCTACATTAGTCAATCTTCATGTGATGTATACAGCCAGTACAAATAATTCCCCCTATACCTAGTCAATACATTCTGCGACTCCATCATATTGCATGTATCCATTGTAATACGAAGAAACAAACATCATATCGGTCGGACTGGTATAACAATGGAAGAGGTTATGAATTTTAATATACAGCAATCAGTGGTGAATTATAATCCGCTTGTTTGGGTTTAATATCACCAAACTGCAGAATATTGTTTGGTTTGGCGTAAATTTGCCACGCGTCCCCATTGTTATCAGGAATTTGTCCATTGTCTCACAGATAAGGAGGAACTCACGACAATAAGAAGTCGGTAACATGGTCTTTATCAGCGCTTATCACCAGCACCCAGTTCTGATAGCAATATCACAAACTATGACAGGGAATACAATGGCCCTCAGGCCTGCATTGTCCGGGCTGACAATGGGTCAAACCTATCCAGTGCATTACACGTCTGGTCAACAGCGTTTGTAACACTCAAGTTTCATAAATTATGTCCCATTCAAAAACAAGCCTTTGACTAGATTGATCAAATATCAGATCTATCTTTCAACACTGATTAATACTTTACACAACATCTCAGATCTTGCAATCCATGTATTTTTTATGTTTGACAAATGTTGACATTTTTAATACCCATCAATTATATCTGATTGAAAATTTCAATCATGTTTGTTATCAATTTCATAACCAGAACTACTCTGTTAATTAATATCCAGACTTTTTAATGAGATAATATTACCAAATCCATACTTAAAATTTCATGCATATCAGTTCAACCATCTAATATAAGTCTTAATGCTATTATTATATTATTTAATTCTATAAAAATAAGTTCAATTTTTTTATATTTTTCTCAAACTCAGTGACAAAAAAAAAAAAATATCATAATACTAATGACTCTATAAATATGCAGTAATATGGGTCTCAAAATATACATGACTTGTCAAATAAATCTCCTTTTAATATTATAATTAAATTATTCAGACCAATATGAAATGACACGTTTAATTTCTGAAATACTACTCCCTATGAACAAAAAGCTGGCTGCTGTTTCACGCCCGTCTAAATTCACCACATGCACGAGCGGGAAATCGGGGGACCATGACCTTGGTCCTACAGGTGTCACTGGCTTCATTTTTCAATGTGCGGAACAAAAGCTTAATTATGGATGCTACGCAAAACAGCAGGTGCTGGCGGGCAATATTTTTTGGGGGTAGCAAAGCACAAAGAAATCTTATTCTTCTAATCTAACGGAACAAACTACAGAGCCTAGAAGAAAGGTATCCCAATCGGCACCAATCAAAATCTGTAACTTAACTCTACAGATGTGTATTGTTTTCTTTATTTTATTTCAATCCAGTTAAACTAGGTCCATAGAGCCTAATCAATCATATGGTGGTATTAACATTTCATGTTTTACACCATACCGCACACAAAATTAGCCTCAAGTCCCCGATTAACTCCATCATACAATATTGATTTGCTCGATTTGATTTTGTGTTAGGTTTCTTTGGGCAATGAAATACCACTGTTTCAAATCCAATAGTTTAGTACGCAATAATTTACGATCATTAAGTGAGTCATATTTTGAACCCTTTCAACTTTTTCAAATTTCACAGTACCTTTGTTTAATCTAAATTTCCAATGAGTAAGAAATAAATAAAACCAAAATAATTTTGTTTTCCAGCATAATGAATAAGAGTGTTGCCTAAATGTTAACTGTCAACTTGGTTTACTATGAGGGCAGTAAAATTCAGCCAATCCACATTTCCCTGGACAATATAGGGGCCTATGAAGACATTTTCTGTCACCATTGCATGGTGCAGTAATTCCCTTCCCTTTCTATCCCCTTGTTCTTATCTGAGGCCTCCCTCTCACAGATGTGTGGTACTGTGGTCCCTGGGTCTATATTTGATGTACTAGGCCCCCCTCTCACAGATGTATGCTAGGGAAGCTTCCCCAGCCAGCCAACTGTTGACGGTCTGTTTCTGTGACAGGTGAGAGTCTGTGCCCTTAATAAGCTCTACCTTCAGATGGCCTGCTTATCTTAATGCAAACTGATAGCCTCTTTGAAGACCAATTTTTGAGTAAACAGGGTCACTGCTATATGTCAGGTGCACAATTGCCACGCGCCTTTTCTTTTGTTCATTGGTGTCCCCTGGTTCTGATTGGCCAAGATTTTGGAAATCGCGAGACACATGGTGTCTTCTTGATCAACATGTGCTAGGAGTATAATTCTCCACTCTGAAGTATTTTAACGGCTCTTGCTGACTATAATTATCGGCACGCGTCTGCCTCTTTGTTGTGGTTGGAAGACTGTATGAGGAATCACTCTACCGTGACAGCTGGTCGCGTGGCCAGGTGATCATCTTACACAGGTAAAATACAGGCACCCAATTTAAGCTCCGCCTCCCCTCTTCAGAGTGACAGAAGAGCAACAGATCTTCAAATCAGAAACCCTCCGTTCATAAATATACTGACAGATGGAAAACATTGTCAGTAGAAAAGAATAGAAATCCTGATCAATTATTCAAATTTAAAAAAAAAAACAGGAGGCAAGCTCCGCAAATCTTTTACGCGTGCCTGGTACAAAAGTTTGGAGTTTGACTCCTCCCCCTAATCAAGCCCTGTGACGGCTGGGAGCTTTTGATGTTAGAACCACTTGATGATAACTGCATGAAAATGTGGGACCATTATTTAGTTTTTGAAGAGTGGAATTAATTAGATAACTAACCCTGTACTCACTGAGCTGTATCCAAGACCCCTGGGTATAAAACAGGAAGACAGATGGCCTAGGACAACAGTTAGGTTTTCATGTTGACCAGGTAGCATCAGTTGATTTTTGGACCTTGCTTTATTTTTAGGAAAAGACTTAGTGCAAGTGCTACATAAACTTTACTTTGGAAAAAATGGCTTCCAATTTGATCCTTATCTTCACAGTGCTCATCATGGGATTAATAGATCTGGTAACAGGTAAGACACTTATATCCAAAAACAAATTCAATTTTCAAATTCTGTTAAGGTGAGCTACAGAGTCCTGATTTTATTCCCTTAATTAATTCATTCTTTTAAAATTCAAAATTTATTATTTTCTCATGGTTTTAATACTTTTTTTTTATTCTCAATAAAAAAAAAATATCTAACATTTTTTAAAAACCAAAATTGTTCTAGAAAAGTGGCCTGTTTCAGTTAATTTAAAACAGTATTATAGGCAAATTGTGTGCACATGAAACTTGAATTAAAGCATATATTTTCAAAGAATATTAAATAACTGCATTGGAAATAGAAATATGGGTTAATTGTTGAATGTGTAACACTTCATCATTAAATGTAAACACATGATAGTTTCTTGTGAGAAAATTCTGATCATCATGAATAGGTTTCCAAATAAATAATAGAACAAAAGGTTTAAATCAAGGATTAGCTGTATAAAAAATTGTCATATTCTGTTTTAATCAGGCGAGAGGACAATGGCATCTGTCGCGTTTATCTACAGATAAAGTCTGTCATTGTAAACCATGAACTTGTATGGCTCCCACATACTACTATGGACTGTGAGAACAAAATATTATGATAGGGAATTATCCAGACACAATACATGAGGGCTCTTAATGCAATTTAACTGTACTGGTCTTATAGGGATTATCTATCTAATATACAAGCTAGATCAATGGTAATGTGTCATAATGTACACACTACTTAAATCATCAGACACCAAATAAATATTAATGGAACTTTAAAAAAGAGACATCTTAAAGAGTTTGTTTGTAAACCCTTTTTAAAATGCCTTCCAATACAGAACTGAATTCTAAAACCATTTCATTCTGAACTACCATAAAAGCTTCACTATCAAAGTGCCCAAAACATACAATTCAATGTTTGATGATTTCATTCTAGTCATTATTATAGTAATTCACACTTATTAAACTTGGTTTCTTTTAATCAAACAGGTGAAATCAGTTCAGCAAGTGCCTGTTTCAACAAAGCAACCAAAATAGACATTCAGTGTCCAGAGCGGACCATGCTGCGGATCCACCGGGTCTTTTTTGGATACAGTCCGGACAACCACTGCTCCTACTCCCCCGGGGACTGCACCTACACGGAGCACGAGAACTACCCCTGCGTGGGTAAGGAGCGGTGCAGCATCAACCTCCCAAGCGGCGGATTCGGCCGCAAGATTCCGTCCTGTAAGCAGGAGAGTAACTACTTCCAGGTGGACTACGAGTGTGTTCCAGGTAAGGCTAAAACACGCCATATACACAAAAAACCTTACTTATATATGTAATCAAAATTCACAAACTGCCAAAACCTTATGTACACTGTACAGATATTATTTAAATAATTAACAAATAGATTTCAAACAACAAATAAAATACATTACATCAAACCAAAATTCTTACAAATTCAGATTAAGCAACAATAAGTCTTACAAATAAAACATGAATTCATATGAAACCTCAAGACAAATAGAGAAATTTGTATATGTAACCCATCGGAAACAATTTGGAACAAAACAAACAATAAAAACAAGATCATTGCTTACAAAAAGGGACTTCAGGAAATAAATGAAGCTTTCCTTTTTTATCTTCAGAATGCCTGATTTGATGCACTCTTTGAGTAGCACATGTTATATTTACAAATTATTCAACCTTCATGAAGTGAAAGAGATTATTAACAGTTTTTTGGAAGCAAATGTGTTAAAGCTGCTCATCCCCCTAGCAGGGGGCTTTCCCTCTCTCCACCCCTTCCCTTTCTCCTCAACAACCAGTCGCTCACTCTTACTCTTCTACCTTATCTCCAGCTCTTTACTCCATTTAAAACTCAATCTGTAGAAATATGTGCAAAATTTAATAACAACAGATAACGGACACTCTCCATGCAGTGGACTATTACTGCAATCGATCAGCTGATAATGTTCCGTGTGAAGTTATGAGCACTGAACACTTCTTAAATTGATTCCAAAGGTGAATCAATAATTAAATCTTGCATTGTTCAATTCTGCACCTGAAATTAATGATATTCTTTTCAAGAGCATAAGGCCTCAGACACCCGCTCTCTTAATGTGCAGCGTTTCACTGTTCAACAAATATCAAAGATCTCATTTATCAGATCTTACTATTCTAAATATCTGAGTAAACTAAATATTTCATTTAGTCCATTCAACTCTCAAAGTTAAACAAACTAATGTACATAACTCTCTTTTATCATAGAGGTACTGATCAACAATGTGGCTTTCATTTTCTGCTTTTTATGCCTCCCTTTGTAACTCTTCCTTCAACAAAACCTAGTAAGCTCTGAAGCTGCAGAAACAATTAAACAAGCTTGTCTTGTTTGTAGCTTCACAGTCTGAATCCAACCTCAATTACACCCCAGCTCTGCCAGCCTTTTGTCTTCAGAGTTTGGCATTCTTTGAGAACTTTTTTTATGTGTATTGCCATCAATCTTATCTGAAGGCTCTCACTTTGCTAACAATGCCAATAGCCATGACTGAGTTTAGTAGTCGTCTGCGGGGCAGGGGTCCAGTAAGTAGCCAAGGTTCAGACATACAGGGGAGAGGACCCCCTTATTATAAGTGCCTCCACTGCATACTGTGTGACCTATTATTACATTAAATCCAGATTTCCACAGGCAGGTCAGAAGTGCAAAAGCATTCTCTGAAAGTTCCATGGATGCCTAAAGAGGTCCAAGCTAAATTAGAAACATACTAAAGAAAGTTCTGACAAAATTTTATTTAAAAAAATAGGCAAAACCTTTCAATGTTTAAAAATATTTAAACAAATGAAAGAAAAACCACTTTTTTTTTATAATTGAATATAAAATTATGAAATATCATGAATTTCTTTCAACACAAAAAATGTTGGTACAAAGAAAGCTTTAAATGAAATTGCTGATGAATTCCTTGCTATTGGGAGCAAGTTGCCATCAAACAGCTGTCCCAGTTTCCCTCCATTTTAGTCACCAGGGTCCCCCATCTGTCACTACAACTCCATCTGCAGAGACCCTCGATCAAACATGGCCAACATACAGCAACAGATGTCCCCAAGGCAACCAACTCAAGTCCACAAAGACCTCATTTCATTTCTAAACTTTAATTGTGGTTACTTCACTGGAGCATTAGTTGAAACAGCAGGTGTCAAAATTAAATCACCTTTTGCAATGCACAGAATGTAATCAAAGGAATGGAGTGGGTCTAGCCAAGTCATACTGTGGGACAATTATTGAATATTTCACAATTCTAATTTGCCCTGGTTATTGAGTAAAGGAATCATGTTATCTTTCAAGTTTGTTTTCCAGAAGTTTATCAGAAAATGTCCAGCTGTAGCAAATACATGAGGAAAATTAATCAAAAGAAATGCTAAAATATTTTATCATTGAAAAAAAAAGTTGTTTGCAAAGACTATATTAAAAAATTAACTTTGAAGTTAAAATAAACATAAATGAAAATTCAAAATATCAAATTAACATCCCTTCCCGGTTTATTAATAAATGCTATCCAACCTGACTGTCAATGAAAAAACAAAAAAAATTCAACCTTTATGACAAAATTCTTCAATTTTGATAAATATCTAAAATAACAACACTGCCTGTAATTTAAATGTTTCCCATAATGGTTATTCTTATGATAAATGCCAAAACTGTGTTAATACCAGAACTGGCTCACTGATTCCTTAAAAGACCATTAAAGTCTGGCCACTAATTCCCACGCACACTGTCCAATGGAGAGCAGCCATTCACAATGGACACGGCCCTCTCCCAGGCCATTGGAGTCCCTGCCCGACATATGAGATCCCCTTAGATTGATAGGGTTGATTAACAAAGTCTAATATCAAACACAATAATTAATCAATACCGTTAATTTTTTAATTGAATACTTCCCATGCCTACATGTCAAGCTCTTTACTGAAGATTGCCCGTGTCAGTGGGTGAACACTGTAAACAAAGGGACCAGATCCCGAGCCTTTGTCTGTAGTATGTGGTAAAATACATATACCGGTGGGAAACGGAGAGGTATACCCAATACATAAGTATTAGGTATCCAGCATAATTATACAGGCCAATATTCTCAAGAAATAAATTCTTTGGCAGGGGGTCTATGGATTGGTCAATACTTCAGATACAACATATATCTGAACATAAATCGAATAAAACGTATCCAAACAAAAAAGATTGATACAAATGTCGCGATTGGTTTGGAATCAATAATTGTGGGTAAATTTATTTTGCATTCAATTGCAATATAATTGTAATTAGAGACAGATAATTAATACGTAATGTAAACATGTCAATCCCTGAATGATAGAAACACAATTGTTGCATTCAAATATTTTACAAAAATGATGACTAACATTTCCAAATACTTTGAATGTTTTCTACAATCAAAAATATAAGATGTACAGATATTTCAACTTTTGATCTCTCTTTTCCAGCCTACATGACAAGGAGTATCTGCAATGTAGAGGACCTCAGGGATCAGTCAGGGTATTTAGCCAGCCCTGGTTACCCTAACAACTACCCAGCTAACCTGGACTGTGCGGCCAGGATCCGGGTCAACCCGAACCAGTCGGTCAAACTGTTTGTGATTGACATGGACCTGGAGACCAATGTGTCCATAGAGTGCACCGACTACCTGTATGCCCGGGATGAGACCCGCAGTGTCACACTGTGTGCCCGCCGGGCAAATGAGCCCATTCCAATCCAGTGGGGCGAGCTCTTCATACAACTTGTGTCCAATGGAATCGAGAACCACAAAGGATTCTGGATGTATTACGAAGGTGGGTAATCACAGTCCCGCACCAGCCTACATCACTGCTAATGAACTGAATAATTCACTTCTGTCGTCACCGATAACCATATTTGAAAAATTAAGTCTTCCCCCTAATTGACTTTCATGTGTGAAGATCCTATTAGTGTAATGATGAGGCGTCCGTGTGTGTGGTAATTCATCCTCGTTCCCGTCAATAATTGATGTCTTTTTTCCTCCAGCTGATCCCCCTCTCCCAAAGCCCACCACCCCATCTGTACAGAGAACTACCCCAGACACCCAGAGGGAGGGCCAGGCCTGGGAGGAGAGCGAAGACCCCCTCCCAATGACTCGCACAGACACCCTCAAAATGCAAACCAAGGAAAGCAAGCTCCCGTTCGGTAAGAAAACAAATTCTTTATATGAAATCTAAAATATATAAAAAAGATGCAGGAATTTGTTACATTACTTGCACACCCGACTATAATCATGCATCTTTATTTGTTTTTCTCTCCCTTACAGTGGCAATCATTGGTGGCGTGATAGGAACACTGAGCTTCATTCTGATCGTCTTACTCGTCCTGCTCGGACTTAAATGGTTGAAGGAGAGGAGGCGACGAATGGACAAGAACCGATTCATCGAGGTCCAGAATCCCGCATACAGGAACAGCACTGAGTTCCGCAACGTGCCGAATGACAATTTCTATAATTACATCGACTGCTAGGGGTGTCAAAACCTGGTCCAGTCCAAACAATCAAGTCTGCTGTAATTAAATCACCTCTCGAGCCTCGGACTGAAGCAGGCATTCAGAGTCCTGAGGCAACCAATGATAATCAAGCACTGTGATTGCAGATGTTTCCAAACTCAAATTTTCTTGGCAAACTAAGGAGAAAAAATAGTCGGTGTTTGTTCAGCAGAACGAGGATGACAAATTCCTGGAGTAATCTCCCCTGAAATCATGGACAGGACTGTTTACCTTTCAGCATAGGTCCAATGATTTTTCGGGGGTTGATTAACCTCAGTGTTGCAGATAGTGACTGCTATATAATAATAATAAACTGTGATAAGAAACAAATAATGGCAGACTCACACCAGAAGCTATAGGTGCAATATAAAGGTGTGTGTTCCTTGAGACAGCATTAACGTGCAATATATCTGTATAACATGTACAGCCTTTCTTCCTATTCTGTCTAACTGTTCTGACATTTTAATCTTCCATATTAAGCAAACACTGGAACCAACAGTGACACACAGAAACTTGATGGCTCTGCACTGGTGAGCTTTAGTGCTAATTGTAAAAATCTGAACTCTCTGATGACTCAACCCTGATTTAGATAGTGAAACAAGTGATTGTTTTGAATTTGACAGAGAAATCAATAGAGTTGAAATGATAAGACACAAAAGTCTCCCATATTACACAATTATATATAAAGCCTATCATGCTACGACGCAGCCACCAAATTCAGGTGCCTTGTCATTACGCCCTGTTCATTAATATCCCACCTCTCACCAATCTGTATAATATTAAGGTCTCCCTCATTCTAAACCTCTTCACAACTAAACAATCACCACACACAGCCTCCAGCTACAGAAATGGAGATCCTGAATATATGACAAAGTCATTTACATGAATTATTTAACCCAAAGCAGAGCGTCCCCGTGAATCTTTAATTTCCTGTCATTTCATTACAACTCATTGAATCAATTACAATGACGAAGTGTAAAAGGGATCACATGACTTATTTTTTGACCTATTTGTAACAGTTTGTTTGTAAATATTCCATTGTGTATTAACTTATTTGTATTTATTTTGTAAATTAATTGTGCCCAGAGCAAACCTCTACAAAAGGGATGAACAAATGGTAAAAATTTCTAACACAATTTTTCCTAGGTTACCTCCCCTTTGTGAGACGTTTGCTAGCGGTTTTTTTCTGTGATATGTCACTTATAATTAATGTTATTTTTTCCCTAGTCAAATCCAAAATAGCAATGCCCTAGTACAATGTTGCCTTGGGTAATTTTAGTAAACATTTTTTTGCTTCAATATTAATAATTTTTATTGATTTTTCAATCATCTAAAATTTCCACGTTTAATTTTTCATGTATAGATTATCATGGCCAATGAATTTGGTAACTAATACAGGATCTCAAAATAATCAGTATTAATCACATTTTATATAATAAACATTTAAAATGTTTCCATATTAAATGTGAATCATCTTTTTGAAAAAATGAAAACATTTTCTTGATTCATAAAAACTGCAAACATGTAAACATGTTTATGCATCAATTCCCTCCAACACGGACAGAGAAATCCACGCTAGATTCATGTCATGCTATCCGACCCGCATGATTATGTATGTCAGGCTACCCTTTGTGGCGACGTACCCATGCTACCTTATGTGATAACGTGTCACCATTATGTTGTGTCGTTCTGTAGACGTTAGCTTGCATTAGACACGGATCAGAAATCCAGTCTCATTCCACTAGCTGTAGATGTGTTGTATGTATTCGGTACAACTGTACTGGGGTAATGCAATTCAACTGTTATATAGATCATTGCTATTTATTGATGCATATTTTGTTGGTAAGAAATCAAATTGCTGGCAATTTCACCAGAAAATAGTCAGAAATTATATTGTTTGAATAAAAATCAATAAATAAAATCAATATGAAACCAAAGATTGTGTGCATTTTTCTTTAACAATTTAGAATGGTTGTTGATTATAAATGAAATACAAACAACCATTAGGGTTTGTAGTGGAAACACCAAGTCTTCAAAGAGCCAGAGTGCAATTATTGTTGTTCGACAGATTAAAGATAACATATATAACCCAATATTGAGAGAACTAGGATTTCTAATACACAATAATATGTACATGTACTCAGTATGGTTTAATGTTATTTTCATTAAAATTATCAATGATGCATGAGTCCTTCTAGAAGGACATCATATTAGTTTAAAAAGTCAAGATTTTTCATAATTGAGTCCAATTGTTAAATCCTTTGTTCTAGGTCTGTGGGATTCTAATGAACATATAAAGTTGAAAACAACAAGCATTGTTAAAAAAAAAATGTCATATTTTTGTTACATAGCTTAACAGATTTTCTATTAACAAGATAAATGATGGTCGACAAAGTGTACTGTCAGACATTAAAGAGGTCAAAGCTCAATTACAATGACGTCACATAGATTCATCCAATTTTTTTTTGTCATTTAAGAATTGAATCATTATTTTTTCAAAGATATAGTCTCATAACTGCAACAGTGTCTGCATACAAATTGAGAAATGCACGTTAGAGCATTATGAAAGTTTGTTTGCACATACTGTTGCAGTTATGAGATTATGTCTTTTAAGAAGTAAGGATTTAGTGCTTAAATTTACATTTTTTGAACGTTTTGCCTTATCTGCAAATGTGATTTATACCTCACAATTACTATATTATCCTAAGGGTATGTTCAAGGGAAGAGCCAATGTAAAAGCCACAAGCGTGAGCTTTTTTTCCACTTGTGAAATAGTTCTTTTTCAGCATTCAACGTTTGTGACATCGTAATAAAACTCAACATTCGACCTTTGAGTACCCTGTCTGTGTTATGGTATTATATTTATGCAGTGGCTTTTAAAACGCTTTGCATGCAAAATGTGGATTATTTTAGCAGTGGAATTCTAGACAGGAGCTAGGAAGTGCTCTCTCTCTCTCTCTCTCTCTCTCTCTCTCTCTCTCTCTCTACACACACAGATATACAAGTGTTACATACGTGGGGTTTTGGACAAGGCGGCGGAAGAAATAGGTCCATGTGATGTAGTCCATGGCGTCCTGTTTAGAGGTGACGGTCCCTGCCACGATCTCTGCATTCATGTGGTCGGGTAGTACCTCCAACAGACTGCAAAGTCAAACAAACATACAGAGTCAGTGAAAAATACCAAGTATCTCAGAATTAAGTTGAAAATATCAGTGGTTTAGACGGCAGTAATAAAACAACAGACTCCAATGACAGCCAAACATACAGTGTGATTCAGGATTAAAATATATGATCGATGGTAAAAAGAGTTTAATAAGACATTTTTACAGAAAATAAAATTATTTGTCTTTTATCAGCATAACAAACTAAAAAAAACACAAAGTAAAAACTACAAATTTCACAGAACTTTAAATAACATACTTCAAACTTTTTTTTGTGGGTAGAAAAAAATCAAGAGAATTGGTAAAATTTTAACTTGAACAACCAATCAAAGGTATATCTTTTTCTATAATTATAAGAGAAATTCCTGCCAACTGCACAAGAATGAAAGAGTTGTCCTCATTCTGCTTCAGACAGACAAGTTAGCAATGCGAGTTACTTCCCTTTGACTGTGCTTACTCCTACTTACTTGGACTCCACAGGGAAAGGTTCGTACAGGAATCGTTTGTAGAAGTGTTTCTTGATGTCGTGGACCAGAATCATGGCCACACCCTGGTCATCAAACTGGGGACGCCCGGCCCGCCCCATCATTTGTAGCACATCTGTAATTCACAACAAATAATCAATGTGGGAAAAAAGATGTTCAATCAAAACCAAATACAATGGTATGCAAATTTTCATGGATTGTAAATTTTTTCCACATGTTCTTTAATGGTACATGGATGTTAATTCATTGATCTGTTTAAATGGCTAACAAATTAATACTCTGTTTCATATTGCCATAAGGATATAAAGAAATCTAAACAAAATCCCGAATATTGAGACACAATAAAATTGAATGAATTCACAGTAATATAAAAAAATTAACTTGCTTCATATCAGGTGAGAACTAATTGTAGTTCTAATCTAAGGTCAAATTAAAACTAAGACGTAAATGGAATGTTCTGAAAACTTCTGTTACCTGTGATTGGAAAATCTACATAGCGTCGAGTTTTTCCGTCAAAGTATTCTGTTCCCTTGACGACAACTAGATGGGCTGGGAAGTTGACCCCCCAGGCTAGGGTGCTGGTCGCTATTAGAACCTACAATGTATCAACAAAAATACAGGCACCATTAAAAAACAGAATTGTCTCTACATTCATTAATCATGAAATACTGTAGAAACATACCGTATATTTGTTGGGTTAAAATTTTGTTATTTTAAAATTAAAGAAAATTTTGTTGGGATTTAATTTTCTCATATTGTAGTCTCCAAAATATATCGCATATCAACTCTGTTTTCTGAATGCTTCTATTAAAAATTCGTCAAGGATTTAATTTCCTTGATTAAGGACGTTGTTTACTCAGGGTTTGAGTTCTCAAATCCAGATTGTGAAAAAGTTAAATTTTATGGGTAAAACTTGTTTTAAATACAAGAAGTATTTATGAAATGAGTTATTATTGACATAACAATAGATAGTTTTATTAAATTATGGAATTAGGCTCTGACAAAGTTTGACTTTTAGCGAAACAGAGGAAATTCGGACTAAATTTTTCAGATTTTGTTTTCCACTGAAATATTTTTGGTAGTACTATAATATTTAAAGTTAAGATTTTATTTGTTAGTCTACATAATTTTGCATATTTTCTGCTGGTTTTATTTTGCTTTTTCGTTTAGATAAGCGCATGGCACACACTACAAAAATATTGAAAAATGCTTAAAAATGATTAAAGACACCATATCTCAAAATCTTGATCATTGACCTCATATAAATTTCATGCCAGCAGAGAAAGGTCAATATACTTAGTTTAATACTATAAATGTTTTAGCATTATCATCATTCAGTTTTTTGTTATATTGAATCAAAAATGGGTAGTAATTTGAAAACTGATAGAGGAAATTCGGACTAGAATATCTATTAAAAATTGTGAATGAAAACTTAATGCTTTGTATCTATTTAATGTCACTACCATTCATAAACTGTATTTCATTTGTTAAAGAGTTAAGCAATTTGTATTATTTTCACAATTAAGAAAATCTCAATCATAGTGTAAAATTTTTATGGATTTTTCTTAAATTTTCAAAAAATATTCAATGGCCATTAACTCAAAAAGTAGGTCATTAACCTACTTTTTTGAAAGTGATGAATGACACTACCATGTAAGGTCTAAAACACACAATAGTTGGTTTTTCATTATCATCAGTGGAATTTTTTTTCATTCTGAGTAAACGTCATCCTTAAATACTACCAATGAAAATAACGACATTAGATAATAAGTACTGATAAATGTTTGAAACCCTAGCTTTTCATTGAATGTACTCTTTTTTATGGATTAAACTGAACTGTATCTGTATTAGTAATTTCATTGTCTGAGTAAAGCCTGAAAGTTTTTGTGTTTTAAAGAGTACAATTAAAAAATTGAAAATATTTCTATTCCTTTTTTTTTTTTGGATGAAATAAGCAGTCAAAATAAGACCTTTTTTAGAGAATCAGTTTTTAGAACTACCTGACTTAGGAATAAGGAATCATTCTATGAGTATTATGAGGTGATAATCTGGGTCGGGGCGTGGTCAAATCCAATCCAAATGAGATTTAATCAAGCCACGACTGAAATTTTTGGTCCAATTTTTTGGCTATTACAGTCCAAAATAATTTTCCATACAAAGCAATTGTTTTAGAAAGTGAAGGACTTTCACCTTATTACACCAGCAGAATTGGTCTCCTTTCAAGGAGAGAAATATTCAAAGGAAATTATTAAAAATTCTATATGGAAACACACACTAAGTGCTTTAAAATAGTTCTTGACACTAGAAACATAGAAAAAATTTAAGAATGAATGACAACAAAATAAACTTTATTTAAGACCTTCTTTATATTACATTTCTGGTGTAGCGAAGACAGTAGTGGTACCCTTACATACCATACCATGGTATGAAATGTCAGAAAGTCCAAAGCTAATGGCCAGACAAAGTAAGTATACATCTTAAATTGTCAATCAGTACAAATGATGTACTAGTTTACTAGATACAATCCACATGATGACAGGAGACAACAGAAGAAATGCATTTAGTTTACGCTGCGAACTTCCTTTTATGATTACACAATTTACCAACTTGGGGACCTTATCAGTTCCATCATAATGGTCAGGATATAGTTTCTTTAGCAAAAAAAACCTCAATACCGGTACATGTAAAGTGGATATAAATGACCAATTATATTCCCTGGTGAGAGTTAATCATCTGTGAGTGACGTCCCTGGATGGAAATTAATCCAACAGAATCTTGCGTCTCTGGTTCAATTGAAGAAGCCCAATTCCTTGCTTTGAATTTTCCCCTTGAATGCAATAAACTTCCATCAAAGTCTCAGGAAAATGTGACGAAGTGTCTTAGAAGACAAGCCAGGAGCAAATTGATGCGGGGAAGAGAATAATCGCCTCCAATTCCCACAGTCCTAGCGGGCATGCTGATTGCAATTTGGTGTCACTGTTTTACCCGGAGACAAGATTTAGTAACAACTCAACAGATGCCAAAATAGTAGAAATCTCAGAGGGTGTCTTTTAACACATCATTAATTTCAAGAGTTATATAATCTTATATGGGGCATAGAATCAATACTGCACATGCAAATCTTACTAATATGGTAATTTGATTTAGGAAAAGAAGTAATTTTGGAATATCAAATTTCCACCAAAATGAATTACTGTATCAACACTGCTGTGAAAGCCGTAGTTTCTACACTCACTAGAAGAGTCTCTAAATGTCATACTAAGCCCACCTATTTTAATGATTCATGACATCTTAATTCCACCAATACTTTGAGCAATTTTACAATATATATACAGGCACTAGTCGCCCATAGGAATGCCCAAAATATACAAAACAACATTTCTTGGAATGTCAAGAATCTCACATGAACCGGTGAGTCTCAATGACTGTCCAGGAAAGCAAAATGCTTGTAAAAATGTCTGGTGTACTATATGACTTATAACAGCACTGGACACGTGCTGGAATGTTGAGAATAAACAATTACATTGGTAACCCCTTGGTATGTCCAAATATTGATTCTAGAACATTTTTTAAGTGTTTTTGGAACGTTCTAGTGACCAGAGATTTTAAATTATCTTAATACACATAGCTTCTTATTGACCTTTTAACCTTACCTGTATTTTCTTACAGATCATTTGACAGTACCAGTATATTCTGAATAATCATTTGACCTTACTTTTACCTTCTGAAATACTTTTTTCCCTCATCTGTTTCTTCTGATTGACCTTTTGTCCTTACCTGTATCTTCTAGTTGACCTTTGCCTTTACCTGTATCTTCTGGTTGACCTTTTGCCTTTATCTATACATGTACCTTCTGATAGACCTTTTGTCCTTACCTGTATCTTCTAGTTGACCTTCGCCCTTACCTGTATCTTCTGGTTGACCTTTTGCCTTTATCTATACATGTACCTTCTGATAGACCTTTTGTCCTTACCTGTATCTTCTAGTTGACCTTCGCCCTTACCTGTATCTTCTGATTGACCTTTTGCATTTATCTATAAATGTACCTTCTGATAGACCTTTTGTCCTTACCTGTATCTTCTAGTTGACCTTCGCCCTTACCTGTATCTTCTGGTTGACCTTTTGTCTTTACCTATACATGTACCTTCTGACAGACTTTTTGCCC
Organism: Magallana angulata; assembly: GCF_025612915.1. Lineage (NCBI taxonomy): Eukaryota > Metazoa > Mollusca > Bivalvia > Ostreida > Ostreidae > Magallana > Magallana angulata. The sequence continues at coordinate 56,416,290 of NC_069115.1, read as the reverse complement.
TTACCTGTATCTTCTAGTTGACCTTCGCCCTTACCTGTATCTTCTGGTTGACCTTCGCCCTTACCTGTATCTTCTGGTTGACCTTCGCCCTTACCTGTATCTTCTGGTTGACATTTTGCCTTGACCTGTACCTTCTGATAGACCTTTTGCCCTTACCTGTATTTTCTGATTGACAAACAGTTCCTCACACACTTTCCTGTCTCGCTCTATTAGTCCGGCGTGATGGAGACCGATCCCAAAGGCCAAGGTCAACTTAAGGTTGGTGTCCTTGATTCCTGATATGATGTTCTCCATCTGAAACATCAAAATGTAAATTTTAGAAATATTGTATTCAATTGAAACATCTAAAAACAAGAATCTCAAAAAAGTTTATCATTTAGGCATTGAATTCTAATTTTTGGATGTTTTCAGTCCTATAACACACCAAGCAGTGCAGACAAGTTGAATACCGACATTAAAAATAAGCATTCAATTCTTATATTTATATAATAGTACTGAAGTCTATATGTATGAAATATTTGTGCATCGTTGCTTTAAAGCCTTTATATACGCTCTTAGTCAGGGATATGAAACATACATGGAACAGCCATATTAACATGTTATTTAGTTCACTTCTGTGACTTAAAACATAGTGCCAGAATCTGTCAAATTGTGAAAAAATTACTTTTATTAACAAATAGATATGATTTAATGATTATTTTCCATAAGTACATATCAAATTGATTATGTAAGTTTGAACTTCTCATTTAATCTTGCTATACCAGGGTAATAAATATACTCAAGACATGCATGATGACGTTTATATTTGTTATCCTGGCACATGAATTAACTAAGCGTATTCAATGGGAATTGAAAGTCAAATATTTCCAATGCAAATCTAAGGGGAATTACATTACACTGAATGTAAATAAAATTTGATAAATAAAAGGCCAAGGGGCCACATCAGGGTTAGGGACATATTTTGATCTGAAAAGCTCTATTAAGCCTCTGGCCCTGGTGAGCTAGAAAGTATAGTTTTTGACAGTAAAGTATCAGATTATAAGTACATGCAAAATAATACTGGGGCTGTATTTCGCATCATCCTTTTTTATAAGTTACATTAATTTTCTACATAACCAATGTAAGATTTCAAATAAATTGTATTTCTTTGAATCAAATCCATGAAATCTTAAATCAAATTACGGGTAAGTGTGCAGAGAATGGGGTCAGATTGTCAAAGTAAGTCATTTCATTTAATTGGTGAGTCTTATAAGCTATATACTTCCCTAATCTAAGTTTCATCTCGTGTTTCAATTAAGCTGCTATTAATAATTAACCTTTACATAAATGTTAAAATTTTATTCAAAATCAAGTGTTCAAGCATTTGTATACAATGCAACCAACACACTCAACTTCCTTAAGGAAGAATTACATACAGCCGGTTTCCCCTTTACAAACAACTGTTAAGTAGACTCAATTTTCCTGCTGTGATTAATTGCCAGTGAGTTTCAAATTTCCAAAAAATAATATTATCAATCATAGTTGAAAATTGAAAAGCAGCATCTCTGAGTCTTTGAACCAACTCTAAACTATATAGCTACTAGCATTTGAACTTTAAAATGATCAAGTGTTGACATAATGAAAGAAAAAAAAACCCCAAAAAAACCCTGAACATTTTATCTACTTACTTATTTTTAAATGACTTTAAGTAATGACATTAATTCAATACAATATGTCTATACATGTACTAGAACTGGATGTTTTCCGATTGTGATTTTAAGTCACCCTGATGGTCAATAATATGTTATTGAAATGAAACAAAATATGCTTGTCTGGAGAATTTATATACAGATATGACTTTGGAACTGTACTGAAGGCAATTTATTGTAAGTTCATTAATACACCTTGGAACTCATGTTAATTTGTTCATTTCTTTTCTTCAATTAGGCCTGGGAGGATCTGTAACTCTGTTTTTTAAAATCTGGCACCACTGACATGCAAATCTCTGGCAGTAACCCATACTGACATGGAAATCTTTGGCAGTTAACCCATACTGACAGGGAAATCTCGGGCAGTAACACATACTAAGAAATATCTGGCAGTAACATGTTACTGCCATGTTGCATACTATGACACGGAAATCTCTGGCAGTAACCCATACTGACATGGAAATCTCTGGCAGTAACACATACTGACATGGAAATCTCTGGCAGTATCCCATGCTGACATGGGAATCTCTGGCAGTAACCCATACTGACACAGAAATCTCTGGCAGTAAATCATACTGACACGGAAATCTCGGGCAGTAACCCATACTGACATGGAAATCTCGGGCAGTAACACATACTGACAGGGAAATCTCTGGCAGTAACCCATACTGAAAGGGAAATCTCTGGCAGTTACACATATTGACATGGAAATCTCTGGCAGTAACCCATACTGACAGGGAAATCACGGGCAGTAACACATATCGACACAGAATACTCTGGCAGTAACCCATACTGACATGGAAATCTCTGGCAGTAACCCATGCTGACACGGAAAACTCTGGCAGTTACACATACTGACAAGGAAATCTCTGGCAGTAACCCATACTGACATGGAAATCTCTGGCAGTTACCCATGCTGACATGGAATTCTCTGGCAGTTACACATACTGACATGGAAATCTCTGGTAGTTACACATACTGACATGGAAATCTCTGGCAGTAACATGTTACTGCCATGTTGCATACTATGACACGGAAATCTCTGGCAATAACCCATACTGACAAGGAAATCTCTGGCAGTAACCCATACTGACATGGAAATCTCTGGCAGTAACACATACTGACATGGAAATCTCTGGCAGTAACACATACCGACAAGAAAATCTCTGGCAGTAACAAATACTGACATGGAAATCTCTGGCAGTAACCCATGCTGACATGGAAATCTCTGGCAGTTACACATACTGACATGGAAATCTCTGGCAGTAGCCCATACTGACACAGAAATCTCTTGCAGTAACCCATGCTGACATGAAAATCTCTGGCAGTAACCCATACCGACATGGAAATCTCTGGCAGTAACCCATGCTGACACGGGAATCTCTGGCAGTAACCCATATTGACACAGAAATCTCTGGCAGTAACCCATACTGACATGGAAATCTCTGGCAGTAACCCATGCTGACATGGAAATCTCAGGCAGTTACACATACTGACACAGAAATCTCTGGCAGTAACCCATACTGACACAGAAATCTCTGGCAGTAACCCATACTGACATGGAAATCTCTGGCAGTAACCCATACTGACACGGGAATCTCTGGCAGTAACCCATACTGACACAGAAATCTCTGGCAGTTACCCATACTGACAGGGAAATCTCTGGCAGTAACCCACACTGACATGGAAATCTCTCGCAGTAACACATACTGACATGGAAATCTCTGGCAGTTACCCATACTGACATGAAAATCTCTGGCAGTAACCCATACTGACACGGAAATCTCTGGCAGTAACACATACTCTTCTCCACCAGTCTGACCCTACAGGTACTTACATGTACTTATACATATTAGGAGACTCTTTACACATTTATAGTAAAACCATGATTTTTCTGAGGCATATCTAGGAATATGCTGTAACCGTATATTTCCTACACTCATGTTTGTCATACTCAAGTTTTGCTGTATCACTTGGAGGATTGATTATCCATTTGTAGGAACACTGTTTTAGTCAGGCATTTAAACTGTGATCCAATTGGTCATTACTAATTCAGATGTTTGTGTGTTGACAAATTGCTGCCTTGCTGTTTTGATTCAATTGCTTAATAAACATTTTTACTAAAAGGTATTTAACCTTACTTATTAATAATTGAAGAACCTAATTCTATGAATCCTCCAAAAGCAAGCTGATATATAATAATTGCAGACCTTGACTTTTTTTGCAGACATTTTCTATAATTTACCTACATATGAGAACAATTCAAATATATTCTTATGTTTGGAACTTTAGAGCCTTGAAACATCGACCACCGAGATTTCATATGAAGTAAATACAAGATCTACCCTGTTGATACTCACCAAGGCTTAAATTCAAAAGTATCAAATAACAAAATATTTTATTATACTTTGATGTTAAATACTGAAATCTGATTGGTTAAGATGCAGTTTATATTCCCTTCTATTACTCCTAGCACTAGCAACACACTTTGCAATGGGTAACACAACAAACTGTCACATGCGCATAAATTTTGCGCATTCATATCCCTGTATAATTCACATCATTCCTTAATAAGTCAGTTATGCATTTGAAATAATGCGAAGACATCTATACTTATAAATTAAGACATTTTGTCAATAAACTATGAAATGTCTGCACCAGAGTAATTTCTTACACCTTTAGTATTTCATCACATGTGAGTTGATGTCCGTAAGCTATCATTGAATTTTACCTAATACTGTAAATTCTTAATTAAACGCGAGGAATTTATATTAGCATAAAATCGGGAGTAGCACTCCTCGCCGATTTTAAAATCTTGCCATTATTTTCTGAGAGATGGGAACTAAAAGAAATGTGGATAAATGTTCCGCGTTCGAGATTTTATAATCTCGCATAATATAAGGAATTTTCAGTAATTAATTATTGAGAAATAAATTAAAAACCTACTTTCATTTTTGATAAACCAGCCCAAAATAGCAAAAATGAGAGTAAGGTGGTGGACACGCTTTGGCGGATCCAAGTCAGTGGGAATTCGCATCAAAATATGTGCTTGCAATTAAATTATGTTGAACGACTACGTAAAGAGTGAGTGTATTTACTGGGAATTTATTAAGGGGATACATAGAAATTAAGATACAAGAAATGTTGAATAAATAAGATGAGTCAATTCGTTTCTTGAATGCACGATTTTAGTTTTGATGGATAGAACTTTCCAGAATGGGGTAACCAAGAACGCGGGTTTTCTAATCAACGTCATGGCGGAAAGTGTAGGGCGAGTTAATCATAGGGCAGTTATCTTGGATGTAAAAACTAGCAAAAAATATGTTTATTCTTAACCTTATCTAGCGTTTCTAAATTACAAACATTTTTATACCACTGCAGATTGGTAGTAAACTATATACTTTAATTTGTAAAACATAAACCAATCGTGTTGAAAACTCTACGTCTGTATGAATAGATGATGACTGTACGCATAAAACGAGGAATTCGAATCGGGACGGGTAAGGTTACAGTCTTTTATCTGATACTATTTTTGGGACAGTCGTAATAGTTTTAGTGAAATTTGGCTTAAAGACCTAAAGAACAAAATTTATAAAAGAGAAACGTCGCACTGTACAGCCACTCCCTAACTTGAAATAAAATGAAAAAGTTTGCATTTTCTTTGTTCAAGTCAATTGCAACAAAAAGAACAGAGGCCATATACGAAGCATTGTATCATATTTTAAATGTTTTAAGTGTTAATTCCCGCGCTTGTGCGGGTTATTATCTAGTTCAGTATAATAAAATAAATAGTGCCTGTTTGGGAGGGTATCAGATGAAATTGACACCACTTGAAAACCATTGTCAACCTCCACTTGGTGTTGATTGACAAGGGTTTTCTCGGGAGTGTCAATTTCAGCTGTTACCCTCCCAAACAGGCACTATTTACATAATATTAAAGAGTAGTAACAGAGGGACAGAGAGTCAGATTGACAGATGGTCCTGTATACAGCTGTGGCGTACTATAATACAGGTTAATAAATCATTTAACAACTTCCTCACTAGGGTAAAAATATCTATCCGATTTCTTGGTCAATTGAACAAGGAAAGTTTCCTATTCATAGGCGTTACATTCACTTCAGTTTTATCCTACAAGCAAATGTAAAAAATTATGGATTCATTTTCAGCCTTATCTTTAGTTACTTTCCTATTAAAATCAATCATTGATAAAGACATAATTAATTCATGCGATCTTGTGAAGTTCTTGCTTAATTTGTGATTCAATTCATTCAGCAACATTTAGCTTGAAGTCTGAAGATGTATTGGCTTGTCAGAAATTCAGTTGCAGCCTTAAAAGAGTCTGACTCATCAAAGACAATTAAGCATTCATCTTAATTATCATTTTTTTCAAGATATAGTCTTATAACTGCAGGGATGTGTGCATATAAAATAAGTAACAACATTAGCGCGTATGAAAATGTGTATGCACACAACACTGCAGTTATGAGCCTTTATCTTTAAAAAGATAATGATTTTATCCTTACATTTACGTTTTTTAAGTTTTTGCCTTGTCTGCAAATGTGATTCATACCTTAAAAATCTGTTTTATTTTATATCCTAAGGGTAAGTTCGTATAAATGGAAGAGCCACTGTAACTGACACAAGCATGAACTTTGATTTTTGCTTGTGATGTTGCATTTTACAACATTTGATGTGTATGACATCATAATAAAACTTGATGTTTTAACCTTTCAGTACCCTGCATGTTATTAATATATAAATAGTGCCTGTTTGGGAGGGTAACAGTTGAAATTGACACCCCGAGGAAACCATTCTCAACCGACGCGAAGCGGAGGTTGAGAATGGTTTTCGAGGGGTGTCAATTTCAACTGTTATCCTCCCAAACAGGCACTATTTATTTTAATATACTGAATGTCTTAATCTTAGAGGATTTTTTACTACTTTTATATAGAAATGACATGAATTCTACGGCAAACCGTACGTGCATGATTTACACGCATGTAACAATTCGTTGTGTTACCCGTTGCTAAGTGTGTTGCTCATGCTGAGGGTAATAGAACGGATTATCAACTGCGTCTAAACCAATCAGATTTCAGTATTTAACATGAAAGTATAATAAAGTGTTATAACTGCAGTAGCTTTACACACTCTTTACATGCAAAACAAAAACAAAAACGTGGAATTTAAACACAAACTAGGGTGGGCGACTTCACAAAACATTTTTGTCTCCAGGAAGATTTATAAAAAAGACATTTTCATAATGACCTCTGTCTCTCTGTCTCTCTCTCTCTCTCAGCAATGTTTCCAATGCCTATGGTTACCAAGAGCCTCAACTTTTTTATATATTCAGTAAAGACAGCACACATTTCATTTTTGCCAAAAAAATTTTGTTTAACAGTTGAAAACTGACAAAATACCAATTTTTATTTCAAAATGTCTTTGTACATGGGTGTGAAATTGAATAGCTAGACACATAACATGGATGCTTTTATTCAGTCATGCATACAATCTCAATACTACCAGTAAACAAGTTATCCACAATAAATTATAAATGTTTTGAAATGTGCAACAAAAGTGAAAAAAAAAATTAATCTGTAGCCTGGCTTTTCTCATCACATAATCAATACCTTTCAATACTTATTTTAAAAGAAATATTAATAATGGCAACGCAAACTTGGCACAACCACGTTAAGTCTTTGATAGGAATCTAACTCAACATATCATTACAAAACCAATCAATAAGATTAAATCTGACTTCTTCAAAAAATATGATCTGAATTCTTTTCCTAATGCTTTGCTGTTGTGATCATAATATAGTGAAATTCATGATGTATCTGAATCTATCATTTAAAGATTTCACATATTTGAGCATAGTTTTGTCCTCCACATTTTTGTCACATTTCATGCCGAAATTCTTCACACATTTGCGGTAATGATGTAGATTGGCCACGTTTGTGTCCACTGTCTTTATCGTTGAGTCCTCGAGGAGTGGCTTACTGACGTGATGAATTCCCACCTCAAAGACCTGGGCGGGAACGACCATGACCTTGGTCCTGACTCTACTGTACATGCTTGTCCTTGTAAACTGGGACATGGTTATAAGGTCCCCCGATTTGGAATCCCCTGGGTCAAAGAAAGCACTGTGAAAGCTCAGCCCCACCACCCCCACCTGGAACAGATGGGACAGGGCAGCTGACCAGGTCAGGTCCTCCGTGTGTGGCACAATGTACTCGTCAATGTCTTGTAGCACCATTACCTGATACAGGCTCATGGCTCTGTACAAGCAGTCGTTGTGAGCTATTAACTGTCCATGGTACCAGATCGAGCTGTCCTTGATCTGCGGCGGTAAGTTCCATGGTATCACAGTCACTAAACCAACGGACCGATAATAGTCTAGGATTTTTCTTGATTCGTTTTTTGATATATGGTAATCATAAAATATGAAATGCTGAGCACCAAGAAGTTGATTGAGTTCAATGAATTCTACGAGCCTCCCTTTGTCTACTTCCCCAAAAAGAGGCGGAATGCACACGCCATACTTGTATTGAGCCATGTCGGGCGAGACTGCTGTAACACTGACGGTCACTGTCCTTGTCAAGGTCGAACCTGATTCTCTTACCTCCAAAGTAACTTGGCACGGTTTAAAGTCCTCTACCGGGAAGGAGAATATGTATCCCCCCAACTTTTTGTTATGATTCTCACACATTTCATATACAGCAGCACTAACATTTTGCCCCCCGACCAGGCATGTCAATTCTATTCTTCCTTTCTTGTTCTTAGCGAGAATGGCCATGACCCTTATGAAAGTTTGACTCGTCCTAGCATCCCAGTAAGCCGAGTAGACGTATAGAACATCAGGAATAACCGTCTGGAACTCGTACTCAGGGGTCCGCGGAGAAATCAAGCAATCGGCTGACAGTGGCCGGTGAGGGCTTGAGTGGGCTGAGTCATTACGGATCTGATGCTTGTACAATTCCCTCTTCAATCCAGCGACATTATCTGAACTTTCATTGAATTTGAGCAGGGCGGTATGAACGTGCCTGACGATTTCCCTCATCTGTTTGTTGTGGAGTCTCTCCATCTGCAGTTGTCCATGGAAAACAAAGACCATCAGCATGTAGAACAAGCACATCAACAAAAAATAAACTCTGTACGGCCATCTTCTTCCCATGCCACTGAGCAGTCAATTCTGTAAGACAAAGACGGACATTAAATAATGAAAAATCAATATCACTGCAACAGTCAAACAGCCTAAAATTTCAATCATTAGAGAGGTTTTTTTTTATTTTTTACAAATTGCTTTACTAGGATCTTATAAATCATTCAGTCTTTGAATTCCAATAGGATATGTCGTTTAAAACGATTGTGAAGATGATTAAATATGCAATACATTCAAGAAAAAATGAACAGCAAGTTAAAAACAAGCAAAACTGCATATTTTGAAAAAACTTTTGAAACCTTTTAAAATCATTCTTTTAGCTATACAATGTCGTATTTGAATTCACATCCAATTCAAAACACACATAATAACAGCCCTGTCTAAACCAAATAATAAATAAGACAAAAACTTTGAAATATTGAGTGCCCTTATTTCACAAAAGATACAATATATCCACAAGAGCTATGGTATTTTTACTATTCACAAGAGCTATGGTATTTAACTATCCACAAGAGCTATGGTATTTTTACTATCCAGAAGAGCTATGGTATTTTTACTATCCAGAAGAGCTATGGTATTTTTACTATCCAAAAGAGCTATGATATTTTTACTATCCACACAAATATCTATTTGTTTCAACTAGGAATTACTTTTTCCCTTTCACAAGCTGTTCTGTATAAGCTATATCTACTATCGTCCTGATGTCATGGAACAATCCTATTGGTCCTCTACAGCTTCTTTACACATAATTAATTCACAACCAATAATTCCTGGTAATTGCAACACATTACCCAAAATCAAGTCCCCGGCTTCCAAATGATGGTTAAGCAGGAGTAAAAAACTTGGCAAAGAATGGATTTACCTGACCTGTGCATTTTTTTTACAAGTTCTAGAATAAATACATCTGTTTTCATTCTTTGATTTATATAATTTAAACAAATACCAATAAGGTAACAGGTGCTCTCACCAAAGCATGTGGGCAATTTTCATTATTATGCATGAGAACTTACCCTAATGATAGCAAATTGTATATAATTCCGTTTTCAACACAATTGCATGTACACATTTGACAAATTGACACCAATACCCGGACCTCTAATTTACCTGCATTACTTCATTATTAGCTGGTTGAGTACTTTGATTATAAGCTAGTTTACATTTCACCAGGGCTTACATACAGCCAATAACCACATCTCAGTTAGGTTCTTTAGGTGAGCTGGTTAATTTGCAGTGTTGGACTGCATTGGGGCATTGTAAAGTAGATATGAATAATGACAAATACAAACATCAGTGGATGACTGATATATCACATGTACACCCAACACTTAAATTCATTTCCCTCTCTCTAAACATTATCATTTAAACCAGGAGCTAGCCAATATAAAACCTAGTATATTTGTATTTTATCTTGATGTTTCACAATGCTATCTAGATTGGTCCAATTCCAGTCAAACTTCCTGCTAGATATACAGGTTTTGCTGACAATGATAAAAATCAACATGTAACATGCTATAGCTGTGGGTAACTTATTCCAGGGTTTATACACCTACACTGGGTAGGGGTGTGATTTTTTTTTCAAAATTATCTGGCATGGACTCCCTTGAATATTAAGATACCAGCTAGTCCATCATGTTAAGGACTGACACAATACAGTTAAAATGCTTAGTCCAGTAAAACAAAATTAAGTGTACACAGCAGGATTTGAACAAGCAACCCTTTGGTTACTCAGCAAATGCCTATAACAGATCAGTCATCAGCTAGAGTAATCACACTTAGAAATACTACATATAAGGAAGTAATTTAAAAAAATAAAAATAAATTGCTGTAATTTTGATATATATTATTGAATGGATAACATTAGATTTTAAAATGGTGTTAAACAGTAAAAAATGAGAAAAAAAAGCCACATACTGTTAATATAGACAAGTCATGGCCGAGACTCGCTGTTTTCCTCCTCATACAAGTCAAGGAATGAGTCGAGTTAGCATCCTTTACTCTCTGTACATCCGTCACTCATGAGCACATTGGTCATTCTATTGATGTGTAATCTGTAGAGGACCTGCTTCCTGATAAAATTCAAACTGTCATTAAAAAATAAGGAAAAAAAACCACCATCACAATTCAGGGTTTGAATAGCAAGTTTCCTGTAAAGCACAATGTGAAACAAAAATCAAAGTGCATCAGCTATCGAGTACTCTCTGTCACATGCGCTGTTTTAAATCTCTGTTATCACAGAATGCAACTGTCCATTGACTGAATGTGAATGTGATTAATGATTCCTCACAGGTAGACGGCATTGTTTCCGAGTCCAGCCCAGGTAACAGAGCCAGACAAAACATTAGCAGGCATGCATGAGGCGGATAGGAAACAGGACTGCGTTCCCAGAAGAGCGATAAACGCTTTCACCAGTGTCCTGCCCTAAAGTCGTATCATTCCCTTTCACTCCAAAAAATAATCAATGACTTTCCCATCTTCCCCTAACGCAGCAGCATTTGACTGCATAATGTCGTTCCCTAGTTATATCCAATCATTGACAATATGTTATTGTTTTCAAAAAAGATATTAATTAAAAGCTTCATTTTAAGTGATTAGAGTTACATCACTTAAAAGGACAGTTCAAGCTTTGTTGAAATAAATTCATTAACCGTCATATTATGGGTATTCATTGAGTTTAATTCAATTCTAACAAGTCATCTAATTCAACTTGAAACAAAAATTAAGCCAATAACAATGTCATTTTTAAGCGTACTAATGATTTTATTCATCCTCACTCACTTCCAATATTTTTTTAGCTTTTATTTTAAGTGCAATTTTATTTCCTCCTATAATAGTAAATTTTTCAGCACTCTAATAACTTGGTTTCCAAGTTGTTGCAATTAAAACTGCTGCATGTTATCAAGTTATTATTCAGGAAAGGGAAAAAATATCAGTCATCCAATTGAGTAACCATGATATTTGTACAAATCAATAGAAGTCTGCACGATGTAGCCCGACAAGGTCTTACTTTTTAACATTTACTGTCAGTTCTTCAATTCAAAAAAATATCTCAGCATGAAATAGCTGTCCCAATTGCATAACAACGATTGCACACAGACGGACTTGCTCCTTTGTTTCCATTAAAGACTCCCAGAGTCTCCAGTAGTGAATTAAAATAAAAATTGACTTGGATTTTCTCTCTCCGAGAACTAAGCTCTAGTCAAATCCTCTAGGTCTTTTATGAGCTAACACAGAATGATGACCGATAGGTTTGAGGAAAACTTAATGCGACAGTGTAACGAGAAATTCTACGGCCCCTCTCACCTTCAGGGTGTATGCTGCTAAATCCAATTCTGAAGCTCTGCAAAATCCATATTGGGTAAAACTTAACCAGTTCCTGGTATAATCAAAATTGATCTACATAGAATAATCAGTGAAAACATAAATATCTCAGTTCTGATACAAGGATTATAATTTTAGTAACTTTAGGGAGAGACAGTGAAAACAAGGTTTCTGAAATATTCAAGAATCAGGAGCATTCATACACTTCTCATAGCTTAATGGGGACAAAAGTTCTCATTGAAATTAAAAATTATTTCCCCAATTTTAGTAATCTTTGGTGCTTGAAAGTTTTCTGATGAATAACAAATTATCAGGTTATTGATTTCTCTGTCTGTATTAATTGGTCGTATACATAATACACGTACTGTAAAAAAGACCAAGTGACATAAGAAATTATACCTGTACCCTTAGACACTCAGTTGTTTAGTATCAACTTTGTGAACTAGAGGTTGCAGGGGTAAGCCCCTTTCATAACCCATCTCCACTCCCCTAGACAAAAAAAAAAAAAAAAAAAACTTTAATGAAGTTTTTTTTTTAATCTACGTCTGACCATTAATAAATTCATTAGTAAATGTGTTGCTCTTTTAATTAAGGATTAAGGAATAAAATACATGCATATAATTAAGCAATTAATGGTACAGTCAGACAGCTGTCCAATGTTTCCTTTAGATAACTTTTTCGACAATTTTCTAATAATTACACATGCCTTTCTGTGAAAAACAAGAATAAAAACAATAATATGAGAAAAAAAATTTTGGCCTTCAACATGGTATCCCCCTGTCATTAATTCATAGTACAGTAAAACTTGTTTAGTACGAACACGGATATTGCGAATTCACGGATATAGCGAAGTTATCTTGGATACCCAGCTATGTAAATTTAATGAATTTCTTATACGGTTATAACGAATTAAGGATATAACAAAGTACTTTCTAAAGTCCCAGTGACTTCGTTATAACCGAGTTTTGCTGTATATGATAAGAAGAAAACTAAATTTTTCCGAGGATATATACTAGGAGAAACTGCATCTTTGATTCATTTTGAACTTTTCAGAACACCTTGCGTTATTTTTCGTCATTAGCATCTACATGTACTGGGTATTTTCATGTCATTTGCAATACAAAATTTTCATAGAATTTTTATTTATAATGGTTGTTTCAAAACAGAATAAATTTTGAACTTTGTTCATTCTAATAACTGAATATAGTTTGGACACAAAGATATTTCTGTTTTATCAGGAAACCCAAATTTCAAAGAAAAAGTGACAAGCAAGGATAAAAACTCGGCATTACTGGAGCTTATAGCCTATGCTGTCTACCATTAAGATGTTTATACTACTGAAGCTATCTGTGTCTATAATACTGTCCTATCTAAGAGGACAACTTGACAGTTGTAACGATTTACAGTCAAGTCGTACACAGACCAACTCGTATACAGGTCAACTCGTATACAAAATTTTCCGCATAAAAAAAACGAAAGTCAACTCGTATACAAAAAATTCCCGTATACTAAATCGACAGGAAACACACAGGTGTCGTACCATGTTGAAAAATGTTTGGGAAATGACATTTAAAAGCGGAAAGTTGGATATATTTTCTTCAAAAAAAATAACGAGGACGTATCTTAATTAGCCTTGCCTTTGAGAAGTCATCCGTTTGGACGTGCTTGTTGTTTTAACAATTATTGTTTTGATGTGTAGAAATAATTACCAAATAATAATGATTGGATTGACACAATTAATTATCGTTAATTTTTTTGTTGTAATTTCACATCGTTACCGAGTTTAATCACAATGCACAATCATACATCTATGAATTTTGCAATCTTTGTAATGGTTGATGACATCCATTTTATTCTTATATGTAATTTAAACATATTTTATTGAGTAATCAAGTGGATTAGGCAACAGGCAAAGCCTATATAAACCCTCTCCAAAATATGTTTTGTTACGGGATTTTTTTGTATACGAGTTGACTTTCGTTTTTTTATGCGGCAATTTTGTATACGAGTTGACCTGTATACGAGTTGGTCTGTGTACGACTTGACCGGACACCGTTGTAACACAGAAAGGCTGCAAATTGTGTGAATTTTGAAATAAAAATTGAGATTAAGAATGATCAATAAGCTTTTTCTGGATGGAAAATTAGAAATTTAATTGCCATTCCAAAAAAACCTGATTAAAAAAATCTTTGATATTTTGTAAAGCAAATCATTGTTAAAAGAGATTGACATGGAGATATTGGCCATGATCCTACTTCAAAGGCATAGACTATGAAAAAAATGTTCCTCATTTCCTTATCACAAAGCCAATGGTAATGGATTGGCCACAGCTCTGGAGAAGAAACCAACACTAATTCCAACATCTCTAGTTTCATTGTCACAACAGTGAAAGCCAACTCAAATTTTTTATTTTTTGGTGGGGGATGGGGAGGGGGGGGGGGTGTTGATTTGTGTGACTATTCCTGACTGGTCTGTGGGGTTGAAGGGTTTGATCTTGGCCTGAAGGGTTTGATCTTGAGCTGAAGGGTTTGATCTTGGGCTGCATTGTCTCAGAGAGTTAGCAGAGATATGGATCATGGTAAGTGTGGTATTGTACAGAATACATCCTTTGTGTGGAATTATGCAATGCTTCCTGTAACACTTTATTCCCTAGGAGACTGGAGTTTTAATATAGCTTGATGGAGTGATACTAATTAGGGTTTTCCGTTTTTCAACGGAAAACCCTTCTGTTATTCTACTGTTTCTTATTATTATTTTTTTTTTTTTCCCGCAAATTTTGTGCACGAGATTTCTCGAACATTTTTTGTCTGATTGCTATGAAACTTTCAGGGTATGTAGATGATATTAAGATCTCTAGACGTTTTTTTCAGATTTTTAAAATTCACTTCCAGTTATGAGTTATTGCCCTTTAATTGAAAATTGGGGGGTCTTTTGTCCAGAGTTGATCTCGGGAACTACAGATGATAGACGCATGAAATTTGGCGAAATTGTCGGTAACATTTTATAGTTTTGCTGGCATGAAAATTTTGGTAATTTCTTTGTTAGTTTTTGAGCTATTTGTCGCCAAAGTTTAAGATTTTTTCGGGGCTGAAATTTTGTTGCTTTTTGTATAATAACCTTTAAACTAAAAGTATTTTGTTAATACATATAGAACAAAAGTTGTTTAAAATAACGAGAGCTTTCATTTAAAATTAAGAAAAAAGGGCTGGCCCCTATAATTAGGGGTCAGCAGCTCATACACGTATTTTTCTGATAGCAAAAATCGTTATCATTTTATGAAAAGAAATTAATTCAGTTATTGTTGATATATTAAATAATGTCATTTGGTATCAAATTAAACAAGTTCTGTGCTATATTTTTTTCAAATTTCATAAAACAAATATGTGAGAATCGTACATGAACGAGTTAATATGTCTACATAGACACATAAGCGAACAAATGCCACTTTAAGGCCCAGGCATTTACTGCATTACGTTGTGTTGCGTCTTAGATAAATTGTTGTGATTCAATTTCATTTTTTTTCATCTATATCATTTATGAATTGAATGAACACACATTAGGCCTATTTAAACGCTCTATGTGCAACTATTTGTCGGGGCGCCACTGTTTGTAACCCCCGCGTGCGCGCCGAATGTAAACAGTAACGAACGGCATTGTAGAAAAGAGAGAGCCGTTATGCAGAAGAGAAGTTGTGTATTCTTTCGGTGTACACATGCATTTTCAATTTACTGTGAAACATATGAACATGCACAGGGAACAATACTACATATTTGTTTAAGGAGGATATTTTTCTCGTGTGAATCGTTTACGAGGAAATTCTGACAGCCACACTTCTGTCGACGATCAGCCGTTGATAAGCTACGAGTAATATAAAAGGAGAAAAGATGGACATTAAAGTGTGTGATTTATGTGGATGTTACTGAAGAAGGTGAGGCTTTTACTCCTTTTAAAGTTTCTTGTTAACTGGTTAAAATTTAGTATATAGGCCTAGTATAGATGTACATGTTAGTACGTGCACACTGTTAGATGTTTTTGTTATGGTGTGGGTGTTTGTTTACTAACGTGTAATTTTTACATGTTTCATGGATGTTAGACTCGCTCGAGGTTCATGGGGGACTGGAAAGGGTAACTGAATTTATCTATTTAAAAAAAATAACAGATTGTGAATTTTCAACTCTAAATTCAAAGCAGGGTCTAATTAGAAACATATCATATATTCATGTGCAGAAGACTCCAAATGTAGTCATGAATACCCTGTAGACATAACTTCAAGTAAAAAAAATTGTATACTTCAGACTTCAGAGTTAAAACATGACTTTAATATATTTATGATGCCGATCATTGTATCATTAGAGAGGTTTAGCAGACCAACGGGTACCCGGTACATGTACTTGTACATGTAGGTTACAAGTTAGAACTATGCATACCATTCAACCAGTTCACATAATTTTTCTTGTTTAGCAGTTATGATGTGTACTAAAATTGTCCTTGTTTATGTTTTAAATGTATTTTTTTATTCTCTTTTTTTAATCTGACTACTGGCAGTACTGGCGTGCGAGCAGTTCTCGCCAAGGACCATTTCTCGCTGGTGCACTGTTACATCATATTTTCGTATATATAATTTTATGTGTTGATCAAATGACGTAACAATGCACTGGTGAGAAATGGTACTCGGCGAGAACTGATCGCACGCCAATATTGATTAATTACAGACAAAAACTGAAGGTTGCGAGTGTTATTTTTTATTGAACAACATTGTTTAAAATAATTCTTTATATATGTGACGATCAGACCGGTTTGAATACCAGTGCCAGATGGTAGTTGGTAGAGCACCTGACTAGAGATTCAGGGGGCCCAGGTTCAAATCCCGGTTTGGTCCTTCATTATTTCTCCCATCCTGTTACAATATTGGTGTTGTGACCAACCCCTGGAACTCACAGGTTAACTCGATCCTGCCAGGGGTGATCTTCGAGGGTGAAGATCATTTAAGGGGGGAGGAATGTGACGGTCAGACTTGTTTGAATACCGGTGCCAGATACATGTATCTCAGTTGATAGAGCACTTGACTAGAGATTCAGAGGGCCAGGTTCGAATCTCAGTTTGTTCCGTCGTTATTTCTCCCATCTTTTACATATACATGTATATCAGATATATGACAGATGATTAAGGGTCATCACATGTTTTGCAAGATGCAATAAGTGTTAAAAACCTTTACTTTACAACACAATACATTTAAGTGAATATTTATGTTTCTATATTGTTATTATTTGGTGTGGTTTTCTTGACAGTGTCGCATAAACAATTTACCCGCTCCTAAAACACAAACTTTCTTTTTGTGGATTCAGCTTACTGCTGATTGGCTGCTGTTGCAGCAGACAAATAAGATATGCACGCACAAAACACAATGAACTTATCAGAGAATGAGTTGAGTTTATTTCAACTGTTGAAATTTGGGTATTTTTTTTTTTAAATGTATACTTGTGACAAAACATATATGTGGTACATACAGCTGTAGCTTTATGAAGAAAATTTTGGTTAGACCATATATACCTATCATGCAAGTAAATGATATTTACAAAAAACTTGCAATTTATGGCGCACAAAATATATGCTATTTTTATAAAGATTGACATACATGTAATGTACCACATTCTGTGAAAAATAATCTATTAAAAATTCTTCATTAAGTTTACTCATACATGTTTTAATATGCTTATTATACATAGTATTGTTTTTAAAACATGTAATTTATAAGAAAATAAACAAAAACCCTCGCTAAATTTATTTGCAAAAAAAACAAGATATCTGTGAGCCAATGCTCACTAGTGATACCCCCGCTCTGATGTGAATATGCAAAATAAGCAAAGTCGACATTTAACAGAAAGCTGGCATCCGATTGGTACAGAAATATATCCCACAATATAGCATGCCTAAACAAATAGTGTATTAAAATTTCAAGCATCTGCGATAAACAGTTGCTGAGAAATCTTTGAGGAAAATTTGTTTGAAAATTTTGGCTAAAATAAACAAAGTACTCATTTAACAGGAAGTTGACGTCCGATTGGTACAGAAATATATCCCACGATACAGCATGCCTTAACAAACACTGTGTAAAAATTTCAAGCATCTGCGATAAATAGTTGCTGAGAAATCTTTGACGGAAATTTGTTTGAAAATTTTGGCTAAAAATAAACAAAGTCGTCATTTAACAGGAAGTTGACGCCGATTGATACAAAAATATATCCCACGATATGGCATGCCTATACAAATATTGTGTATAAATTTCAAGCATCTGCAATAAATATTTGCTGAGAAATCTTTGACGAAAATTTGTTTGAAAATTTTGGTTAAAAAATAAGCAAAGTCGTCATTTAACAGGAAGTTGACGTCTGATTGGTACAAAAATATATCCCACAATATGGCATGCCTATACAAATACTGTGTAAAAATTTCAAGCATCTGCGATAAACAGTTGCTGAGAATTCTTTGACGAAAATTTGTTTGAAAATTTTGGTTAAAAAATAAGCAAAGTCGTCATTTAACAGGAAGTTGGCGTCCGATTGGTACAAAAATATATCCCACGATATGGCATGCCTTAACAAACACTGTGTTAAAATTTCAAGCATCTGCGATAAATAGTTGCTGAGATAAATGTGACAGAAATTTTTGTTACGGACGGACAGACAGACGGACAGACAGACAGACAGACAGACAGACGGACGGACAGACAGACACACAAGGGTAAAACAGTATACCCCCTCTCCTTCGGAGCGGGGGTATAAAAACACAGTAGAATTGATAAAAAATGGTATACCAGAAGCTAATACCAGTACATGTACTTTGACGCTGTTTGGTGGGTAATATTCGTTTGTAATTTACGAATTGAAATATTGACTGTTGCACTACAAGTACAGTAATAAACTCTCTCTCTCTCTCAAACTCTCCCTCTCTCAATTTGATAAGTGTTTATACCTATGAAAATTTTTTAATATTATATTATGACTTGATATGCAAATTTTTGATCTTGTACTGCCTAAATGTTATGTCATGTATTGGGATATGTCATACTTATTACACTGCATGGTCAGTGTATTTTTTACAGAAATACTATGCATATGTTAATGTAAACACAGCTATTAGGTACTAGTACATGTAGTACATGTATGTAAACACAGCTAATTATTTTTTGTTTTATTTCAGCTCAAAACAGACTCTTGTTACCACATGGCTTTTACCGGTACCTGTTGATTCTTGTGGGTCAGCTCCTGAGATTAACCTGTCACCTCTATTCACATGCATATTCCTTGTGTTCTACAGACTATTTACCGGTAATTCAAATTAAATCCGATAATGCATGAACAATAATGGAACTTGAAGAAAGCATCATGCCATGTTGTGGTTTGTGTTTGATAAGAAATTATGAAAACAAACTAAGGCTGTTTAAAGAAATTCATAATTGCTGTGTTTTTCAGTAAAAGTATGCAATTATGTTTCCTTTATTTTTTATTTCATAAAGATATTTAGATGTGTTTACATAATTGAAAAATCCCCCCCCCCTTTATTTAATTGTCTGCATTAAGATTACATGTAGGATATGTAAATGTACATTTGACTTTGAAATAACATCTGCTATGATAATTACTTTTGAAATGAACAAGAAACAACATATTTCTTCCTTTCTAAGGTATATACATGTGCAGAAAAAAAGTAGAAAAACATGTCAAATTTGAACATTTTTCATTGAAATCAACTCTGTCTCCAGCTACCTGGGTGTGTTTGAATTTAATTCTAAATTAAGGCAGATGACTAACTTGTAGGTTGTAACTTACTGTTTTAGCATGGTTAGAAGGAGACTAGCAATCAGAATAGATTAGATATTCACTAAATATGATTGTTAGCTTACTTTTTTCATGAAAACAAGAAATCACAAGCAGGACAGCAGTCTATTTGTTAATTAAAATGGTACAAATCATACAATAAACAAATAAAGATCAAATTTTAGAATCAACTGATAATTGTTTTCAAATATGTGTGAGAAATTACTCAAGGAAATTGCCACTTGTTTCATAAAATTTGGTAAAACATTTCAAACCATGACTTTTTATGAAAATCAAAAGATTGGGGGGGGGGGTATACATGTAAGGGTATTTCTAAGTGATGTGAAGCTTTTATCATGATTATATCATGTAGACGTATGTTGTATTGAATAAGGTTTCTTTTTAAAGGTGGTTGAACAAAAGTTGACCTCTAAAAGGTCAGGTAAAGATGTTTTACTATGGAGAACCCTGTAGATCTGTGTTTACTAAAGGAAATTGGAAATGGTGGGTTCACTTAAATGGCCATATTTTTTATTAAACCTCAATGGAATTGGCAATATGTGGTATTCTTTTTCTCAGAATTGCATTAGCTTTCTTATTCTAAGACAAACCGTCTTTTCATAAAAATGTTAGTGTACTAAGTTAAAGGTACACGGAACAGTGTCGGATAAAGTACCGTCAATATTTTTGTAAAATTGAGAGTGACTGTACTTGAAGGTTTATCATTGTTGCGTAGATTCATGAAATGAATTTTAATGATTATCAATAGTTAGAGGGATGTCTCTTGTTGGAATTGGTAAGCAATATTAAGGCCCCTAATTTTAAGTACATGAGAAGCAGAAATAAATTGTGAAACTTGCGGCTATGACAGATATGTTGACTTTTCAGTGAAATTGAAGGTTACAAACGGGAGGTTATATAACATGAAATGTAGGTGGATGGGATATTATATGCCTATTTAGTATTTACTGGGTATGAGGACAATAGCAAGTTTATTGTCCCCCAAGACAGCAACTATTTAATGAGACAAAGCCAAGGGAAATAGTTGCTGTGGAGTGGGACAATAAACTTGCTATTGTCCGAATAGTCAGTTAATTGGTATTTCATTATACAGAAGAAAACTTTATTTGTCAGCGATGCAGAATTTCTTGATGATAAACAAATTAGAGTTAAATCAAACTTTGTAATTAATGCGGCGATCTTATTAGGTCAGAGGTGTTCCGAGTTTAAGGTGATATGGGACACTTCCATGTTGTGATGTATTGTTTATCGAAATAAACAATAAAATAAAGTGTAATTATATAAGTACATGTAGTTTCTTTTCAAAAATGGTCACCTAACTCCTTAGCACAGTGGGTTAGAGGGTTTACTAGGAACCTGTAAGTCATGAGTTCGAATCCCGCTGGGTTTTTTTACAATTTTTACCTTTTCAAATATTTTTAAAAGCTATTTTTTGGTTAAATATTGTAAAATTTGAAAATTCTAAACCGGTAAAAAAATTTCAATTATATAGTACTTTAATCCACATTAATATCGACAGATGTCCCATACCACCTTAAAAAGGAGGGAAATCAAATTCTGCTGATGAATGGTTTTGATGACTATTCACCATGGGCAGATAGCATGGACACTATTTTAAATTAGATAAAAAGGCATGTTTATTCGGGCGCCTTCTAGTGATCAATTTGTCAGTCTGTCCATCCGAGATGGCTTGACAGGAGCATAGCTTCTCTCCCCTTGGCCCAATCTGGCTCATACCTCATCCACAGGGTTCCTTTGGTTGAAGGATGTGCAGTGACCTTGAACCATGTTTTTAGGTATAAGGTTAAGGTCATAGCAGGATTATATATATAAAATCCTTGTCTGGGGCATATCTTTTTTCCCTTTGGTCCAATCTGGCTAATACTCACAGAGTGTCTCTATGGTTAAACGATGTGCAGTGACCTTGCATGAAATTTCTAGGTAACAGGTGAAGATCATATCAGATCATGCAAAAATCCTTTTTTGAGAGCATATATAATTTCTACTAACCCCTATTTGGCTCAGACTTCACATAAGCAGAGCTTTTGAGTAATGGGTGAAAGGGTGTGTAGTGACCTTGAACCTATTTTCAGTGAAAAGAAACTGTGAAGGTCATAGCAGAATTATATTTTTAAAAATCCTTGTCCGGAGTATATCTTCTCTCCCTTTGCTCCATTCAGCCTCATACTTCACCCACATGATGCCTTTGATCAGAATATATGTAATGACCTCGAATGATATTTGTAGATGAAGAGTCAAGGTCATATCAGTTCACACAAAAATCCATATTTTAAGAGCATAGATATACTTTCCTTTTAGCCCCTATTTGGCTAATATTTTACCTTTACAGAGTTTATTGGTTAATGGCGTGCAGTGACCTTGAACCAAGTCTGTCAATGTGAAGGTCATAGCAGATCTTTTTAAAATTAGTTTTAGACAGTAGATTATTTTCCAAATATGCTTAATCTTGGTCAGATTGAACAAAAATGCATGTATGTTAGGGGGAATGAAATTGAATTAAAAGTTCTATGCCAGCTGGAAAAATTTCAAGTTATAGGTCAAGGTCAAAGCAGAATTCTCTGAAATATCATAAGCGGGGCCCTTTGAAATGTTCACCATTTCAATGTTGTCTGGTTCATAGTAATTTTACATAGAAAATATTCACAGAGGTACAGTAAAGTAAACTTTACATCGATAAGTTTCTGACAATTAATGACGCAACGAGCACACAGTACGAAAGGTCAACCCTTTGAAAAGCAGTGAAGAGGAAAAGTTGCTCAGAATTATGTTTTAAACAAAATTGACTTTTTACGTAAATTTTAATTTTGCATTCTGGGTTAAGAAAAAAGATGTTAGTCCAAGGTAAAGTAAACTTGTACCTAAAATGAAGTCAAATTTGTTAAGTCGTACTTAAACACATTGTTTTTTTTGTTAAGTCGTTCTTGAAATGGTTAAGGGTTTTTGGTTAAGTCGTACTTAAAAACTTTCGGATTTTGTTAAGTTGTACCAAGAATCATTCAATTTTTTTTTATCTTTTTGTACTTAGGTTTCTTTGTTACTAGATTAAGAACTCTGCTTCTTAGACGTACTTCTAGCGTTGCTTTCGACATTAGCGGAAAACCCACTCGTTGCTTTGCAACGAGCTTTGCTCTAGTATTATCAATATTTTTCTTCCACTTGAACATCTTCTGTGCATTGAACGGTTTCACCTAGAGATTGTGTTACTCCACAATTAACAGAGTAAATGAGTCCTTCACACAGATATTTACCAAGTCACTCATAAAATCAAAGTACTGAAGTACTGAAAGCCGGGCTCTTTTGGTGTGTCTTTATGCATATTGTGTAGTAAAGACTGAAAATCTCTCTCTATCTCTCTCTCTCTCTCTCTTTCTCTCTCTCTCTCTTTCTCTCTCTCTCTCTCTCATGCTTTTAATGTCGGCAAAGCATCAGAGAGCGACCAAATTTTGTAAGCGGCTAAAAACAAAAAATAAGTCTGTCTAGTAGAAGTTAAAAAGTTCAACAGTTGCTGCCTTGAATTTTGCAACAAGCATCATATATTCAATCCCCGTTTCATCATCGTGCAGCAAAGTAGTTCATGGAAATTCATGCGCATTGTATGTGTCCAAAATGCATAGTCATGTTTTAAAAACACACTATTGATAAGAAAACTAAAAAAGATAGACAAATTATTCGAAATTTAAAAAAAGAAACAAAATGCCAATACTTTTGACAAAACGTGGCTCTTTGTGTAACTATTTGGTATAGCGGAAGCTTTAACTTGATGCTGTTTGGTTTTTTGTTTATTTGTGCTATTTATAGTAACATTGGCGATTGGCCTGCCTATAGCCAGGACTCTGCTTTCAGCAGAGCCCGGCTAAAAACATTTAAATCAAAGAGGAAGCAAAAATTTGTTCCTAAACTTACCTTGTGGCTTTTCTATTAGAACGGCATGCAATATCCTTCCTTCTCCCACCGTATCGAAACACCAATTATAATGAAACTGGACGCGACAATCAGGGAAATACGACATAAAATGTAACATGATTACGTTTGTTAATTATTCACTCTGACTTCAAGTGACAATGGCCGCCGTACAGAGCTAAATACTGTTCTCGTAACACGTGCGGAAAAGATCGACATTAATATGTACCACATAGTTTTAACAAATTTGACATTGTAGAAGTGCACAGTCATTTGAAAAAAAAGAGGGAACAAACATACTGACAGCTGATATTGAATTACAAGTACATTCCAAACCTTTCTCAGTATGAGGCAGATTTGTTATACTTGTATATACAGGGATATCCTGCTATAGTGCTCTATCATAACATCACCATGAGCCAGATTCCTTGATACTGTATTATATTGATCCTTAGCTAAATTGTTTCATTATAACATTATTATTAGCCAGGTTTGTTACACTTGTATGTACAGGAGTCCCTGGCTATTTTGCCCCATCATTACAAATGTGTTAGCCAGGTATATCTAGTGATCCCTGGCTATTTATCCCCTATCATAACATGAGTGTTAGCCAGGTTTGCTAGACTTGTATGTACAGTGATCCCTGGCTATTTTGCCCCTGTCATAACATCAGTGTTAGCCAGGTTTGTTACACCTATATGTACAGGGATCCCTGGCTATTTTGCCCCATCATAACAAATGTGTTAGCCAGGTATATATAGTGATCCCTGGCTATTTATCCCCTATCATAACATGAGTGTTAGCCAGGTTTGCTAGACTTATACGTACAGGGATTCCTGGCTATTTTGCCCCTGTCATAACATCAGTGCTAGCCAGGATTGATACACTTGTTTGTACAGGGATCCCTGGCTATATTGCTTCCATTTATCTCTTGCTATTTTGCATCTATTAAAACAACAGTGTTGGCTAGGTTTGTTACACTTGTATGTTCAGGGATATCTATTCCTGGCTATTTTTTATCTATCATAACATCAGTGTTAGCCAGGTTTGTTACACTTGTATGTATAGGGATCCACGGCTATTTGGCCCATGTCATAACATGAGTGTTGGCCAGGTTTGTTCATTAATCTTAACACACCACTGACCTCCATCTCCTCCATGTGTAGCCATTGTTTGGGGTTATCCTCTGCGGCCAAGAACGCAATCAGGTCAAGGGCAGTCAGGCGTGTCTGTCTCCTTGACGACACAAACACCAGCACAGGCTTCTCTGGGGAGTGGGTTTTTATGGCTGCCACAAAAAAAAGGTTTTAATCAAATCAATGCATTATAAAATTGAAAAATGCAGCAAAAAAATAAATACAAAAATAATTCAAACTTACAGAATCAAAGAGCTTATTCATAGTGTGTATGGGTGCTCTATGTATCACTATAAAGCCAGAACACATGTCAGTGAAGAAAAGAACACTATACCAATATTCAATGCCATTTCACCAAATAAAATATATGTATTACAGTTGTCTTGACTGATGAAAATGATAGAATTTCACTGAACTAAAGGACAAACACAATTTTCTTTATTAGTTCAATTTCTTCATTGCTGCTGCCTGCTAAATCTTGCTTCATCCAATCAATTCCATTCTAGTAAGATAACTGTGGTTTGTTAAATGACTGCAAGAGTTTTAACCCTATAGAACTAATGAAAGAAACTATAATACAATATGTGTTTTACTTTTTCTAAGAATGAAGTGGGAGAAACTCATGAAGAAATTTTATTACTAACTCACAGGTATCTATGAGATTATCTTCCTGTACAAAATGGATCTGACTATAATGGAATCAGATATAAATGTTGTATCGGAGATATCACTACTCCCACATAAACCCGTCGTACAATACAACAGAGAGAGGAGCTAGTCACACCAGCCGAGCACCAATTAACTCTCCCTGCAGACAGTCACCATTTTATATTTTTGTTCAATCAGTGAATACAATTTACACCAAGAACAGGCCCGGTCTAGGATCAATACCAGTAAAACCTGACCTCTCCTGACGATGTCTCTGAATACAAGTCGAGTTTGGCCATAACGGGTCTAAATACCAGTAAAAACGGGATAGAATTCCCTTCCGTAATTGCGCTGATTTGGTCAGTGACATTCAGGCGAAATTCTAGGGTTCTCAAATCTAAGAAGATGAGTTATTACATGACACCAACATGAATCTGATCTCTGTAGGAATAATGTCTTTTCCAGGCTTTATTGTCTATAACTTTACAAGATATAATTCAAGGAGTTTTATTCCTCAATAATTGATGTCTATAATACTACACGTTTATTGGCACTCATTTTCACTGCTGTACTGCATTGCTAGACAATGTACAATAAACTTACAGATAATTTTTTAGATTCATGATAAGAATAATGTTCTGATTTGTAATAAGAATGGTGTACTCTTAAATTGAGGAAAATAATGAAGATCAAATTTATTCTGATGGATAAGTACTGTGTAATATTCTACAGTATATGTGATGATCCATACACTTTGGGTTCTCTCAGAGTTAAATAAAAGAAGTGCTAGCCAAGTCTTGCAGTAGTCTTTATATCCATCATTATCATGCTGCAATATTAAGAGGTCCTCCATACACCATTTCAATATGACTGTGAAAAGTTAACAGACATACAGACAAATGACAGATTCTGGGTTTAGATACTAAGAAAAGGACACATGTTACACACAAAAAGAGCATTTCATTAAATTTCACTAAATATAAATCTCTACAATACTGTACCGGTAAATTGGCAAATAATCAGGATGATTTTAATTTCACTAAGTTTGTATTTTATCATTTTTCCGCAAAATTAAAACAATGGTGAATTAAGGAGTTTAAATTAATTTATTCAATTTCAAATAATTGATTTAATTTTGATTTTATTGCAGCATGAAAATCATATTAAAGAGTAAACTACCATTGCTGATTTTACTTGCTGTGTTATGAAAAAAGCATGGGAACAGCTTTTTATAAAACACTACTTTTACTCTGGTATTATTCAGTCATGCATTTGTTAGGTGAGTACCATATAAAATCTAAAAGAGCATACATCATTGTCTGGCTGTCTGCAAAGCTGATAACTCTTTTTTCCAGGTAGTATATTGTAATTTTGTTTTTATGATTGATATTGTAGAGGTCAGATTTCTTTAACTTGTTTTGTTTACATTAAGACAGTTTATTGGTTTCTAAATTATTCATTGCCAATAGGCATTTTCTATACAACCAAAAAGGTTTTAATACTGCATTTTAGCTAAAATGCCCCAGTAAGTTATGTTTCATACTTTACTTTGATTAAGTTGACGTCATGTGATCTGAAGAGTCTGAGGGATGAAATCATTTGTCAATGCCATCGGACAAAAATAACAAAATACTAATCTAACCCAGAGTTCTAGCATCGAAAATCAACTGGACATCCACAGTTCAACAAATTTAAGATAATAAATTGACTCTACTTGACACTAACTACTGTATGAAGGAACTGTATCTGTGACTTACACTGAAAGGTTGGCTTATTCATGGTGGCCATACGCGGGCAGTAATGTTGTCCGGGGAATCCGTGGATGTGGACCTCTAGGGGAACGGGGCGGACAGACGGACGGAAGTTGTACAGCCCCATCTACAAAGGATCACAGACATTGTATACAAAGTCAAAAATTTCTCTTATCAAAAAATGTCCTCTACATAGGATTGCAATATACGAAACAAAGTGCAAATTTAATCTTTCCTCCAAAATGTCTTCAAACTTGAAACATTAACCTAAAACTCAATTTAGATAATTGAACTATTCACATGACAATTTATAAAGGCTGATGTAAAATTCTGCTTTTTATGTAATATCTTAATTCTATGCAGATTGTAATTTTAATCATACTAAAACTTTCATACTGCTTCACATTGCATGAACAAATATTATTTACGATCACATATAAACAAAAAAAACAAATTGTTTTCAACAGAAATGCGCTGACCTGTTTGATTCCAAGCCAGTCAGCCAGGTCGCGGGCGTTCGCCAGGGCGGTGGACAGCCCCACCACACGGACGGGCTTCTCTGTGTGGGAGGAGATGAAGTTTGTACGGGAAACGATCACCTCCAACACGGGTCCTCGGTCATCCCCTGTATAACATACAAACAATTATAACTACCTATCATTATAAAATTCCTTCACCTGTATAACATACATGTATAATGTTCACTGCATCTAAAGGAATATTGTTTTACCACAGATGAAAGAATGTTGAAATTTCATTTCAAATATAGATCTACATGTACCATTACAGTTTAATCAATATAGAGCAAAATTATCCAGATAAATTATTTCTACACAAATGAAAACAATATATACTGTACCAGCACTATGAATTAACACAGCTAACTACGAGGGTCAATCAAAAACTAGAACTGTCCTAATGGGACTAATACCCCCGCTAGGCTAATTTCAAATGGGACAAATAATTGAATTGAATAATAATTAAGGTTTGGAACACATACAAAAAAAAAATTCTAGAATTGTAAAAAAAAAAAAAAAAGTTAACAAAGAAAAATTAAAATCAAAATTGTCAGAATTACACTGTAAAAACATATCTATAACAGTAATACATTTACAAATGTATGTATTTGATGATATATTTTTTTAATTTAATTGATTTAAGGAAAAACCAACAAAATGACAATAACCCCTCCCTTTGCAGTGAATAGAAATACCGGTAGCCAAGCAATGCTCTTCTGTTGATAAAACTTTCAATATCTTTCTAATAAGAGTCTTGACAGATGCAATTAGTTGTTTCAAATTTTCCTCACTTTCTCCTATGGCACAATTGAACTCCATATCAGAAAATTGATCCCATAGGACTATGATTTTCTTTGATGAGTTTGTTAAAATTTAATAAACTCCCAAAACATTACCATAATTACCATACTATGTAAAAATATGTAAAAAAGAAAATTTAATATTACAAACAATTTTAAAATTGCCAAAACACTACAATCATATCAGTAATTTTGAATTTCATTTAAATTAATGCCCAATAGGGTCACTTCATCAAATTACTTGACAAATAAATTTCAACAACCTCTAAAAATAGTTTAACTTCTTTATTAATAATTATATTATTTATTTCCTTATAATGATAGACCTTTTGGTTTACATGAAACAGTTTTAAAATAGCCCCAAAACCATCACCCATTTTACAGATTATCAATATCCCCTAAACACATGCTCCATCTGAGCCATGGCTCAGATAATGGCTCCCTTGGGACGAATGAATTCAGCCACACTTGTCTTTGATGTTCTCATTAGCTCCTAAGAATTTATCATTGACAAACAAAAACTTTGCATTGTCAGTTGATAGAATACTTATAAAAAATAATTTTTTTTTATTAATTAAGACATAAAGACAAAAAACTCCATCTGGATGTATTTATATAAATATATTTTAGAGTGTTTTCTATTAATTAATTAATAAAATCTGTAAGGATTACCTCCCTTACTTTTCAACATTAGTGTACAATATATAGAATAAGGAAAATGAAAACTGTCATAAAATCATTAAATCTTGTCTGATCTTAAAAAAAATTGCAGGTGCACATCTTCAGATGGTGTTCAACATATGTACAAATTTTCAAACTGTTCCATGCAGTAATAAAAAATTCTATAGGGGGGACAAAGTTGCGTCTACAGACAGACGGACAGACGGACAGACAGACAGACGGACATACGGACAGGGTGAAACCAATATACCCCCCTAAACTTCGTTTGCGGGGGTATAAATACGAAGACAATGCGGCTGTCTATCATATATTTTTCATGAAAGTCACACTTAACAGATTAATCTGTGCACCAACACTTATGTTATTGATATGCGAAGATTTAGTCCATTTGATGAAAGGGTATTTTTGTTACCCCTTTTTAAAAACAACATGTTTTGTCACCACGGCGCACGGTAACGTTCAAAACATGACGTCAAAATTAAAAACGCACAGTCTATAGATATACCCCATCTTTATATCACGCTTAGTCTCTTGTGCCTTTATTCTTACAATTTAAAATGGCACTGAACCACTTAACATCTTATTTGCACATATTTGCTAGAGGATCATAAGTTTGTTCTTCAATGTTTTCATTTTCTAACCGTGTATATCTTAGTTTACAGTAAGGATAACCCTGAACGTCGGTTGACGTTACTTCTTTTATGACCAAATATTCTACTCTCTTTCGGACTGTTTTATATTCAAAATACAATGACCACCACCCCCACAAAATTTATTACAGTTAAACACAAACTTGCAAATAATTGTTGACTTATTTTTTGCACCATTGAGCATTTTCACAGCTTGTATCGGCTTTTTCCTGAGTTAAATCCATTTTATTTGTACTTCTCGTTGCGCCGTGACCTCAGGCGACGTCGATGTTTTTATTCAATTCTAAAGAGGACTATCTGACATTAATTGCTAATATCTGTTCGACAAAACAATATATCCCATCATTATTTGGTACATAGAATACCATGACTATACTGAATTTAAAGTATCAATATAATTTGGTTTTAAGCCAAATTTATAGAGATAATACTTTCAATATTATATGGTTTATTGTTGACATAACACACATTTTGACCGTGCGCCGTGAACGCATTTTTGCAGGATTAAATTCTAAATAATTCTTAAAAATAAAGAAATTTATTAACTTTTTTTCTTGCAAATTGTCTGAAACTATTGCTAAATTATGTCTACCAAATTTAGTAATGATATGACGTTAAGTAACATAGCTATGACAAAAGTCTTCGTATTTTTTGATTGACCCTCATACAAAGATTTTTAAGTCTTATTTGATATCTGTGATTAGTGTATCGAGTAACGTTTGTAAAATATTAGTACCCAGTGCCGTATATCCGTTTTTTTTCACATGCTACAAAATTTTCGAAGATGGGGAAAATATGTAGGATTTTTAATTTGCTTCAGTCATTTTTTGCGATTTTAAAGGTGTCTTATAGAGAATAATATAATTTCTGCGTATTCAATATTTTGCGATTTTAAAGAGATCGCAAAAATGTGAAAATTAGATCATCACGAAAATTACCGGATATAGGGTATTTGTTTTAAGTTTAATTAGACTCTTTTACAGTGAATTGATAGAGGTTTATATCTAGAGGGATATAACAATTGAGCTCAGTGTACCCAGTGAATAAAATAGTGAATGTATGGTGAAATATTTTTGGGGGTAAAAGAATGGAATTCCTCGTACATGTACAGAGAAAATATATAAAGGGGCATAATTATGTAGTTTAGTGTACCCAGTAAATGGATCTCATCAATGACCAGCAGGGCCACAGCCTTGACATAGCTCCTGGTCTGCCAGCTTCTACTGACCCCGTCCCACTTCTCGGGCGTGGTCACTATCAGGTCAGCATTGGCCACAGCTCTCATGTCAGGGGTGACGTCTCCTGTCAACTCAACAACTCTACAATAGAAAAAGTCAACTCATTATCTCAAAAACCCTACAATTGAAAATGTTCCAGGTCAACTCAACATTCTTCAGATGATGCTGTAAACATTTACAATATAACCAATTATACATGAACATACAAGTACAATCTCTTTCTATATAACTTACTTTTTTCCCAGTTTTTGCTCAATCCTGACTTTCCAATCCTCCATTCTTTCTCTTACCAAGGCTTTCAATGGAGCTATATACACAGCCTAAAGAACACAGCAAACATTCACCAAAATTTCAAACAGTACAGAAACTGTGAAAATCATGAACAAAGACTAATACAACCATCACTTTTTCTCTCACCTTTGCTTTGGGGTATTCCCTGAACACTCTAAATATAGCCATCTCAGCTGCGACCGTTTTCCCAGACCCTGTGGGAGCCCCCAGCAGTACGTTGGTGTCTGTGTGATATAGGACGTGGAAGATCTGGGTCTGTATGGGGTTAAAGTGGGAGAACTTGTACAGGGCCTCCAGGGCGGGGTCATCATAAGCCGACTTAGGGAGGGGGGTCAGGTCAAGTAACTCTGGTCAAAGAAATACACAAAATATCAGGCAGGTCTAATAACTTTAGTGACAGAAAACACAAAATATCAGGCACTTTATGATCTAGCTAATTTGATAGAGATACTTTTGTTATATTTGATCATTTAATAATATAATTTCTAAAACATGGGAATAAAATTGACTTCACTGCAATTGTGAATTTTTTCTTAGCATATCCGCTGCAACTGCACAGAGTTTTTAATTACTGTACTTACCAATTTATTTTTGAGGTTTTTTCAAAATTAATTTTTTTCTGTCAATCTGTTATCTGTTTAATTTCATTTATAGACATAACATAGGTAACACCTTCATATATGAATATTGTATTTAATTGGGTACCTGTATGAGGGGGATGTCTTTCTGGTAAGATGAGATGTTGGAATGATATTGCACAGGAACTCTGGGAGCCAAGCCATCGGTCAGACACCGCCCTCACATAGTACTGGGAGGGGAGGGGCTCAAATATAGGAATAGTGAACACAAGCTGCTGGGCCTCCCCACTCAACACCTGTAATACAGGTAAGTTATAGAACATCCCAGTTCAGTTTTACAAGTTGCTGTTTTAAAAATCAATGCTTGTGGCCAATTTCAAAATTTGTATATATCTATACATAAAAATTCTACAAATATGAAAAACTTCTTTTTGATAGTGAAATTCATGATTATAAAGGTATTTAAAAAAACACAATGCTACAACTGGAGGTTTAATTAATTCCAATTTGGGTGATGTTTTCATGTAAAGGGGTACCTGTTTCTTGTGTAGAAGGAAGTACTCCGAGTGGTAGATGTGATTGTTGTCCGGATCCTCCACCCAGATCCAGAACGACTCAGCTGTAGCTCCGTGTACCTGAAATACACAAACAACAATTTACTGCGATTTTATCAATATTCATTGAATACTAATTTTCATGGATATTTTTCCTTTGTTGAACCATGAAATTAAACATTCATTAAATTGCAATTACTACTAACACTTTGTATTAAAAGGATCGTTGTTCACAAATTTACAATCCTTAAAACTGTGATTTTAATAAAATCCACGAAAATTGATGCCCTATTTATGTATTGACTCTCTATTGGGTTCTGTCAGTAAATATCACACTTGTCATCCATCTTGAGGACAATCATGAGGAGGATGCGAGTGATCGAAAGGACATACCTTGTCGTCCCACTTGAATTCTGGTTGGATGTTGAGCCGCACTCTCAGTACGGTCCGTGTGATTGGCTGGATACTGGCCTCCAGATCTAGTAGAGGAATTTGGTTCACACATCGCTTTATAACTCCCCCCATTCTGGGATGATGAACCATGTGACCTGTCAAAGAGGCGATAATGTTAAAACTGATCACCCTCCTGTATCACATAAGTTTTTAGTTAGCTATAAAAATTTACATATTTGTAATCATTTCATTCTTACTCGGTATATGTATATCGAATGAATAAGTATCAAAACTCAAAGAAAATGCAAATTTTGACTGAACAAATTTCAAATGCTGTTGTATCATTTAACTTCCAGGTGGCAAATTTTTATTTATTGTCATTTACAGGTTCATGTTCATTTGCTTCTTAACATAAAGATTAAAGATAAAATTCATAAATCGTTGGAGTATCTATAAAACACAAGGAAATTGAGCCCCCACAAATCTCAATGATTCCACAGTATTCAATAAGCCGAGCCCTGACCTATCTCCTTGGGGTCCATCTCCTTCAGCCTGTCGACGGTCATCTTCTTGGCCTCCAGCTTGTTGAGGATCTCATTGGTCAGGAGGGGAAACTGTCGCAGGGGATTCTCAAAGCCCCATAATCGCTTGTCTATGGTCTTACACAAGTTGAGGAGACGCCCCGCCATCACAGGCCAGCCCTTCTTTAGAGCTACTTCAAACAGGGCGCGTATGATACGACCAGCATTCTACAGGATAGAAAAATCAGAAGAAACAAACTGTATAATGGAACACTGTAAATGAATTTTGTTTAGCATTTAAGATATTTGGCTCAATACAAGTTTTCAACAAGTTAGCAAGAATTTGACTTTTTCTGAATTAGGGCTGGGACGATACTGTACTTAGCCGATTCGGTACATATCACGATACATGATATGCGATACGATACATATCATGATACATTGCAACTAAATGAAAACATGAATAAGGGTTAAAAAGTTATTCAATCTGTCGATGTATTACCGCATGTCCAAAGTTATTTTGATATATTTAAAATGAGCATTGCACAATTTACAAATTACTTTAGTCTCATATACTCTACTTTTTCATAAACAAGTAATACAAAAGTTGTCCACACTCCAGATTAAGCTTCCTGTAACAGTTTTGACAACTTTACGAGGTTTTCCGCCATCTTTGTATTTTCATATTTAGGCGCGCGGACTAAAAATAGCCGATATTTGAAGCTCGGATATTTTTGGAAAATAAAAAAATGTTCGCTTAGGTATCGTTGTATTAATGGTAAATGTATCGATCCAAATATCGTCAAAATAAATATCGTGATGCACCGGTGCATCGGTGGATCGTCCCATCCCTATTCTGAATATACCTATTTATCTACTGATAAATTTTAAATGTGGCAATGTACTTGATTAAGCAGACACCGTTTTCCACCAAAAACGCTAAATAGAATACACAGCCAAATGTAATATGTTTACAGTACCTAATAAATGTATTCATGTGCAAGCTTCACATAATGTGGACACATGTCAGAAGTTTTTGCAATGTACATGTATATATCAGCAAGGGTGAAACTCATTAAAAAGCATACATGTACATGTATAAATAATGAAACTTCTCTTCTTTGATGAGAGATAATTTCCGACTATCCTGTTACTATGTCCATTACCTGGGCAACGTAGGCTTGGTCTGACACCAGTGAGAAGGCGTCCATGTAGTGACGTGAGATGTAGGCCTGTAGCAGGATGTTGACCTTCCCATACGTGTTTTCTGACCCCCCGGGGACCTGCATCACACAGATGTCGTGGTGGATGCCGTCTAGTTCCTCCAGCTCATCATCTCGCACCTAAAACAACACTTCTGTCATTAGTCTGTTTACCCTCATAGTTTATTAAACTTTAATCATCACACCTACTGTCTAATTTTCTGAACAATCTCAGATCTGGGATTTTCAATGTATTTAATTGAATAAGATATGAAGATATCAACGTTTTGAGGATTAAAATACTTAAAATGTTCAGAATTTATTTTTTATGACCAAGTCACCACTAAATTTTTTAACAGTTTCCATTACTCTGAACAAGTAACCAATTTTAACTGGTTAGAAATTGTCATTCCTTGATATACTGAGTGTACCTTAATTTGGTCAAACTCTTGTGCCTTGGACACCACAGCAAACACATCAGCTTCTGTCATGATCTGCTTCAGATGTTCATTTATCACCTAAAAGCAATTAAACAAAATATGAATTCAGAATTCAAGGGAACCTTCTCTCCTCTTTGTATTTCTGTTCACTCTATTGCAAGCGCATTAAGTTTTGCTAATCATTCTAATAGACAGACAGACAGACAAGCCGCAGTAATGTGACCATACCTCCACTGTGTCATACTTGATGTAGAAGTGACTAGCAATGCGGCCGAGATCTGTGGAGGCGAAATATCCTGTTCTCTCATCGAACCGCACCATCTGTGCCTTGTCCAGTTTTCTCCCAGCGTCCACGATAAGATCTCGCCGATGCTGCTCCAGCATAGGGTCAGTCTAGAAAATTTTTAGTACTATACAGAAAAAATCGAATATAACAATCAAGGCTTAAGTGAATTTGTGGCTATATGTATATGTTTTACGAGATGGAAAAATCCTTATTTAAAAATTATAGTCTAGAACATAGAAAACTGAATGTAGTGTCCCGGAATTATTCTTTCCGGTTTTGTTGGGTTTTACTTTTCATTTTTATTAACTGTATTCCGGGTGATCTAAGGCATCAGTGCCAACCTCGTGGGTTCCAGAACCCAGCATATTTTACTATCTTTAAAGCCACCTATGAAGTAAGTTTTGTGCCTTTTCATTTATTACGATGTGTAACCAATGGATAACACTCGTTTCCTACTCATATATATAATTTTTAACTGTCATATAGAGTCATCGAGTATTTGGCGCGTTTTTACCTGCCTTTGTTTTGTTCGTTAATTTTGTATGCAACAATTGATTGATAATTGCATTTTTAATACATTTATAAACATGATAGGGATAAACTATTTTAATGTCCGTTTATGAACTTGTGTAAAAGATTTCGATCGAATAGCTCTGAGATTTGTCAAAATTCAAAACTATGGAAGCCCACTTTAGTCATATTTTTATTGTGTATGTTTTATATTGAGATACTGTTTACATTTTGTATTGTTTGTTTGTAGTTTTTCACCCTCTCCGGGGGTTTGGATGCAATAAAACCTCGAACATTGCACAGTGAAAAATTCATAGCCGAGCTAGTGATTAATTGAATGGAAGGTTCAACGACAAACATCAGCCAGATAAGTCCACCTTCAGCCATGTCTTCAGGAAGAAGGTCTTCCTCCATAGCTTCAGAGCTAGCCAGACACCGGGCCAAACTAGAAGCGGCAAAAGTGCGGGAAAAATATCTACAACAAGAATATGAAATGGAAAGACAAAAAGCCATACTTGACCGAGACCTTAAGGTACTTCAGTGCAAAAGAGAGATGGAGGAAGCACAGATTGAAATGAACAGTCTAGAAGGTTTAGATGAAGTACCTGATGAGAATTTTACAGATAAAGAATACCAAAACCTTCGGCAAGTTGCTCAGGAGAGAGTCGAGGAGTTTGTACAACAGCAGTCAGAGTTGAAGACTGGATCAGAGAAAAAGGAACATAGTGTCGTACCAAACAACATTACACTGTCTCCTATGGCGCCGGCATTCGTTCCAAAACAAGACTCGAGCAATGGACATATTAATGAAGTGTCTAAGTTCCTTGCAAAGAAAGATTTATTGTGGTGTCGACTCACAAAATTTGACGACCGCCCAGAATACTTCACAGGATGGAAAACAAGTTTTAAAAACATTGTGAGTGAACTGAACTTAACATCTTTGGAAGAGATAGAACTATTGAATAAGTGGTTGGGACCAGAATCAGCGAGATATGCACAAAGCATAAGGACCGCCAGTGTGAATCCGGATATCGCTTTAGCCCGACTATGGGAACGCCTGGAGGACAGATACGGTAGGCCGGAAATGATTGAGGCAGCCTTAAAAAACAAACTTTCAGCCTTCCAGAGACTCAGTATTAAAGACAACAAACGATTATACGACCTCGTGGACATTGTGTCAGAAATAGAAGCAGCAAAGGAAATTCCACACCTCTCTTCGCTTTTCGCATACTTCGACTCATCAAGTGGAGTGAACCCCATCGTGTCAAAACTTCCTTACCAAATCCAAGAGAAGTGGACCAGGCATGCAAACAGCTTTAAAGAAAGTCACTACATGACCTTTCCACCCTTCCATGTTTTCTGTAAATTTCTCCGTGACACGGCACGAATGAAAAATGATCCATCCTTTTACTATGACAATGTGATTGAGAACGCCAAAGTTGATGGAAGTCGACGAAAGCCAACAGGTGCATCATCTGTCGCTACAAGGAAAACTGACACAAATGCTTCAAGGCCCATGGACAAGACGGAACACACGCAACTGTGTCCCTTACATGAGACTGGCCATTCACTGAACTCTTGTCGTGCCTTCCAAAAGAAAACTGTTCAAGAGAGAAGAGAATTCCTTCGATCAAAGGGAATTTGTTTTAAATGCTGTGAAGAGAAACATCTGGCCAAAGACTGTCAGAAAAGAATGAAGTGTAACATCTGCAAGGAGCCAGGACATGCCACTGCCCTGCATGTCGAGAAACGCGCAAGCGACACTGAAACTGATAGCCAGGTAAAGGCCGTATGTACACAAATTTGCGGAAACGTGCATAAAACTAGCAAATCCTGTGCTAAGACACTCTTGGTCAACATTCACCACGCAAACAACCCAAACAAGGTGCTACGAACGTATGCGATAATTGACGAACAGAGCAATCGATCTTTAGCAAACAGTTGTTTCTTCAACTTCTTTGGCGTGGAAGGTCCGGACGTCCAGTACGAGCTTACCTCATGTTCGGGGCTGTCTACCCAAACTGGAAGGAGAACGGCAGGATTCATTATCTCATCTTTGGACGGAAAATCTAGTCTTCGTCTTCCATCATTGATGGAATGCAACTATATCCCAAACAACCGTGATGAGATTCCGACACCAGAGGTCGCGAGGTCTTACAGACACATGAGGGACATTGAGGAGGAAATACCCCCCTTAGATCAGGACGCAGAGATAACATTGCTGGTTGGCAGAGATTTGTTGCCTGCCCACCACATTTTAGACCAAAGACTGGGAGACTCCGACTCTCCATTTGCTCAAAGACTACACCTAGGGTGGGTAGTGATTGGTGAGGTATGCTATGGGGCCTCACATTCTCAGGAATCCTTGTCAGTGTGCAAGACATATACTAGGACCAATGGACGTACGTCTCTCATGGAAACTTGCGAAAATTCATTCCAATTGAAGGAAACAGACATATTTGCTAAGACGAAGCATGACGACTCACCAGGCCTCTCCATAGAGGATAAGAAGTTCGTTGACATCATGGAGCAAGGTTTTGAAAGAGATTCTGAAGGATGTTGGTGTGCACCACTTCCATTTAGAGAAAACAGACGGCTCCTTCCGAGCAATAGAATTCATGCACTTCACAGGGCAAATCTACTTACTAGAGGACTTCAAAAGGACCCAGACAAAAAACGGCATGTCGTGGAATTCATGGGCAAGATCCTGGATAATGGTCATGCTGAGATTGCGCCACCACTTTCTTCTCCAGAGGAAGAACACTGGTACCTGCCTCTTTTTGCAGTTTACCACCCCAAGAAAGGAAGCGTCAGATGCGTGTTTGATTCATCGGCACAGATTCAAGGACTCAGTCTCAACAGCATTCTCTTGACCGGACCAGACTTGGTTAATAGTCTACTTGGAATCCTGTTAAGGTTTCGCCAGTTCCAGGTAGCAGTGACAGCAGACGTAGAACAGATGTTTTACCGTTTTTCTGTTCCAGCATGTCACAGAAACTACTTACGATTCTTTTGGCACAAAGACAACGATACAGAGAAAGAACTTACAGAGTACAGGATGAAGAGACATGTCTTTGGGAATAGTGCATCCCCAGCGGTAGCTACCTTGGGACTACGCAGAACTGTAAGAAACGCCGATGAAGATGTCAGGCAATTTGTGTGCAGAAACTTTTATGTTGACGATGGGCTTTTATCTGTAGATACAGTCGAAGAAGCGATCAACTTACTCTCAAAAACACAGAAAACTCTTAAGGAGGAAGGGAACATCAGGCTGCATAAACTTGCCTCCAATGACCCAAAGGTATGCAGTGCATTTCCAACGGATGACCTAGCCAAAGAACTCAAGGATCTGAACCTAGATTTAGATGAAACCCCCCTTCAACGGACCCTTGGTGTGAGCTGGAATGTGTCCACAGACATGTTTACATTCCAAGTGTCGCGTACTCTTCATCCGTATACAAAAAGGGGAGTACTTGCAACTATTAATAGCCTTTATGACCCAATTGGATTCCTTGCACCTGTTATAGTCAAAGGAAAAATGATACTACGGGACTTGATGGCTGAGAAATTGGACTGGGATGACCCTCTCCCTGAGGACCAGTACTCTCTATGGTGTGAGTGGCGAGAGTCATTGCCAGCGTTAGAGGATATAGCAATACCAAGGGCTTATGCGTATATCAATAGTGCAGAAGTCTCGCGCAGAGAACTACACATATTTGCCGATGCATCACAAAAGGCAATTGGTGCAGTGGCGTATATGAAGACTTTCAAGGCAGACGGCACCCTTCATGTGGGATTTGTCCAGGCAAAGGCAAAGGTTGCACCTATACATGGGCACACAATTCCACGTCTGGAATTGTGTGCAGCTGTGTTAGCATCTCAACTGAAACTTACGATTTTGAACAACCTAGATGTTGAAATAGCTGCCACGACCCTGTATTCAGATAGCAAGGTAGTACTCGGGTATATCAACAACGAAAGCAGACGATTCTACATATATGTGGGAAATAGAGTAGAGAAAATACGTCAGGCGACATCTTGTCATGAGTGGAAATATTGTCCTACAGATCAGAACCCCGCGGACATTGCCACCAGGTCAATCAAGCCTCAGAACCTTCAAGAAAGCAGATGGTTATGTGGACCCCATTTCCTTAGGAACACAAAAGATGAAAAGTATATTCCCAGTGAATCAGGAAATCCCACTGACAGATTCCCATTGGTTGATGTGGAACAAGATAAGGAGGTGAGACCTATTGTGAAGACCTTGCATACCGCTTGTAAGGATGAGGTATACCACCCCTGGTGTGAGCGATTTAAGAATTTCTCCTCTTGGATCGGACTGGTCAGAGCTATTGCGCGACTGCAGCACCTTGCTCAGTCCTTTAACAAGTCTAGTAGCTGCGTGGGATGGCACCATTGTTCAGTCCCAAGGAGTGCTGAAGCTTACAAAAGAGCAGAAGAATTCATTATCAAGGCAGCCCAGAGAGAATTCTTCCTGGAGGAAGTTGAGAGCCTTATGGAGGGGAGAGAAATTAAGAAAGGAAACGCTATCTTGGCCTTGTCACCGTTTTTAGACTCTCGAGGACTTCTCAGAGTTGGAGGAAGATTGAGGCGTGGAACCAAATCACTTCGACAGATTGAAACTTGCCCTATTTTGATACCGAAAGGAAGTCATTTAGCAAACTTATTAGCTCTACATTGTCATGAACAGGTCTTTCATCAAGGTCGACGCCTCACTGGAGGGAAACTTCACAGCATGGGATTCTGGATCGTAGGAGAGAAAAGGTTAATCAACAGTCTTCTGGGGAAATGTGTCATCTGCAAGAGACTGCGTGGTACATTCTGCTCTCCTAAAATGGCCGAACTTCCTGAAGACCGTTTAAGTCCTGGACCCCCTTTTACCTACGTCGGAGTAGATGTATTCGGCCCTTGGAGCATAACCGCACGCAAAACCAGAGGAAGTCATGTAACGCAGAAAAGATGGGCTGTACTTTTCACGTGCTTAACCAGCAGGGCGGTCCACATTGAAATCTCGGAGGAACTCAGCACCTCAAGTTTTATCAATGCAATGAGGCGCTTTATCGCCATTCGAGGACCAGTCAAGATCTTCAGATCAGATCGTGGCACCAATTTTATCGGTGGAGTCAAAGAGTTGGGCATGAAGAATGTTGTGACCGAAGATGCCTCCATCAAGAACTTCTTAGCGGAAAACGGCTGTGTTTGGATTTTCAACCCACCACATGCTTCCCATTTCGGAGGCGTGTGGGAGCGGATGATCGGAATCGCACGAAGGATTCTAGACGGGATCTTGCTGAGCAAAAAGTACATCAAAGATCTTACTCATGAAGTGCTTGTTACCCTCATGGCCGAAATCAGCGCTGTCATGAACTCCAGACCAATTGCTGCAATATCCACAGATCCTGATGACCCATCCATATTAGCGCCATCCAGTCTTTTGACCCAAAAGGTTGGAACACCACCAGATGACATTCCTCAGTTTGGTATCAAAGACATATACAAGTCACAGTGGCAGAGAGTCCAGGTGATGGCTGATGAATTCTGGAAAAAGTGGCAGAAAGAGTACCTGACGGGACTTCAGACCAGAAGAAAGTGGGCGACGGACCAACCTAACCTAAAGACAGGTGACATCGTTCTGTTACGCGAGTACGATTCTGGACGCAACTCATGGCCGACTGCCATGGTCAAACAGACTTTTCCGGGAGCTGATGGAAGAGTGCGAGAAGTGGAGGTCCGTTTGTGTAGAGGAGAGAAAGTGGTCACTTACGTTCGTCCCGTTCATGAACTTGTGCCGTTGATCACTGATTGAATTAACATTTGTACATAAAACTGCTCTTGTGTGTTTTCATTTTTGAGTTTGATGAATAAGAATGATTATTTTCTCATCACCTTATATGAAATGCCTTGTTAGTTGTCAGTTTGTTTTGAATTATTTCATTGAGGTGATTTTTTGTAAAATCAGGAGGGGAGTGTAGTGTCCCGGAATTATTCTTTCCGGTTTTGTTGGGTTTTACTTTTCATTTTTATTAACTGTATTCCGGGTGATCTAAGGCATCAGTGCCAACCTCGTGGGTTCCAGAACCCAGCATATTTTACTATCTTTAAAGCCACCTATGAAGTAAGTTTTGTGCCTTTTCATTTATTACGATGTGTAACCAATGGATAACACTCGTTTCCTACTCATATATATAATTTTTAACTGTCATATAGAGTCATCGAGTATTTGGCGCGTTTTTACCTGCCTTTGTTTTGTTCGTTAATTTTGTATGCAACAATTGATTGATAATTGCATTTTTAATACATTTATAAACATGATAGGGATAAACTATTTTAATGTCCGTTTATGAACTTGTGTAAAAGATTTCGATCGAATAGCTCTGAGATTTGTCAAAATTCAAAACTATGGAAGCCCACTTTAGTCATATTTTTATTGTGTATGTTTTATATTGAGATACTGTTTACATTTTGTATTGTTTGTTTGTAGTTTTTCACCCTCTCCGGGGGTTTGGATGCAATAAAACCTCGAACATTGCACACTGAAGAATTCACAGCTACACATGTACATATATAGAAAAATAATTTAATGAAATTTGTTATT
This sequence comes from Magallana angulata, assembly GCF_025612915.1. NCBI lineage: Eukaryota > Metazoa > Mollusca > Bivalvia > Ostreida > Ostreidae > Magallana > Magallana angulata. Next base: position 56,373,553 of record NC_069115.1, on the reverse strand, counting down.
AATAATTTTTGCTCCAATTAAATAAAACTGTTTTGTTTTTCTATAAAAGACACACTTTTTATCTTCCAAAAACTATCAACAATCTTCACTAAGAAAGTTCCATATTCATTTAACACTCTGAGCTATCAGTTCTAAGAGTAAGATAAATCTATGTGATAGAATACCTCCAGTGTGTTGTAGTTGATGCCGTAAGCTAGAGGATTACACCTCATTCTGACGTAGAGGTAGGTGTAACTCAGCCACTTGACCGCCTCCTCAATGTTGGTCACTGTCCCCAGTGCTATCTGTAATCAAAGTCATATTATAGCATCTTATCGAAAACTTCCATAATTCCTACCCACAAAGTTGATAATTGAAGACTATACTTAAATTACAAGTGATTTATCTTGGCAATGCTCATATTCAGATTCAATATTCAATGCTCATATTCAGATTCAATATTCAATGCTCATATTCAGTAATATTGGAAAATGTTATAAGAAAATTTGTACCTTTTAAATCATTAACAGATGCACATTACCTCTAGTTCACAGGTGTCAACTTAATAATATCTCTAACAGATTTTGTTAGTACTTATTTCTGCATTGCTCAGTCAGACTCTTTTACTTTTTTATTGGACTCTTTTCAAATTCAGTCATTAAACAACATACTTCAGCATTGAGGTTGTCAGTCAGACTATTGGTTTACTGACTTTCTATTAGGTTTTGTCAGTTAATAACCTACCTCAGCATTGAGGTTGTCAGTCAGACTATTGGTTTACTGACTTTCTATTAGGTTTTGTCAGTTAATAACCTACCTCAGCATTGAGGTTGTCAGGCAGACTATTGATTTACTGACTTTCTATTAGGTTCTGTCAGTAAATAACCTACCTCAGCATTGAGGTTGTCAGGCAGGCTATTAATGTACTGACTCTCTATAGGGTTTAGTAATACATGTATATTAACTTCAGGTTGTAAGATAATGTACTGACTCTCTTTTGTGTTCTGTCAAAGAATAATCTACCTCAGCATTGAGGTTGTCAGTCAGACTATTGATTTACTGACTTTCTATTAGGTTCTGTCAGTAAATAACCTACCTCAGCATTGAGGTTGTCAGTCAGACTATTAATGTACTGACTCTCTATAGGGTTCTGTCGTGTCATCAGAGAGAGGTAGTGGGAGAGCTTCTCATGGGCAGTGATAATTGTTCCGTGTCCAAACTTGTCAAACTGAGGTCTCCCAGCGCGACCAAAGATCTGCATCACATCTAGAATACCCAGGTCCACAAAGGCTCCCTTCTTAGAGTCATATATTTCTGTTCCCTGAGGATTCAATGAAATTATCATAGATTACAATGATGAGGTTTTCTCATAATGATTAAAACTTGTTCTTAAGGTAGATAAAGATTTAAAAACCTTAAGTTATATTTTTTCATATCTTTTACTGTGGTTTCATTAATATTCAAGGGTATCAATTTTCGTGGATATAATGAAAATCACAGTTTCAGGGATACGTAAATTCGTGGCCAATGACCCTATCAGTACAAAATATTAATAGAAATTGCACTTCAATGAACAGTTAATTTCGTGGATCAACTTAATAACGAAATCCACGAAAATTGGTATTCAACGAATATTGATGAAACCACAGTATATGATATTATAGATATATGTGTGTGATCTGTAGGCATTATTAATTTCGCATCACCAATTTGAGAGTGGTTTCCGACGACAAAAAATATGCATATGAATGCTTAAATATATGATAAATTAATCTACTATCTAGCAATCCTTCAATCACATAAAATAATAAGATACATCATAATTTACAGCGAGCTGTGAACCCGGCCATACCTTGATGATGACTGCATGGGCGGGTAAGTTAACTCCCCAGGCCAGGGTCGCCGTACACACCAGACACTTAATGTGTCCCGCAGCAAAGTACCTCTCCACCAAGTTCCTGTCCTGTCGGAGCATGCCCGCGTGATGGATTCCAAATCCGTCCGGAAACAGCTCCTTCAGCTGTTTGTTTCGAGATTTCAACGTCTACAAAAGTCAAAAAGTCTTCATGAGGCATGAGACATACTATTAGTTGCTTATTATCTTCATTCAAAGTCCAACCTTCAGTTGTTGTTTGAAATTTCAATGTTTACAAAAGTAGGAGATTTTTCATGAGCCATGTGATGAAATTGTTTAATAATTCACTTTAAAGTATGATTTTAAATAAATTCCATAAAACACCAATCCAAATTTTTTTATGAAGTGCAAGATTATATGCAGTCTAGAAATACATGTAGATCCTACAAAAGCAAGGAGATAAGAATCCCCCTACAGCAGGGATCTACTCACTGATTTTTCCGCCTGTCCATACTGAGCAGACTGTTCCGGGGCAAAAAATCCCATCTCCCCGTTATTTTTGGCTAAATCTCGAAGCACCATGGCCGTTCTGACTGTATCGTTTCGCGCGTGAACGAACACCATCACCTGGTAGCCCTGTCTGACTTGCTCCAAGACTTTATCATAACACACAGTGTTCATGTCCTGTAAAAACTGCACCTTACTCGTTGCCTTTATTCCTGTAATTTCAAGAATTTATTGTAAGCCTTAAATTCATGTGCCTCATACATTTACACGTACATAACTACACATACATTTCATTAACTTTATATTTAGAGAAGTTGCCTCTTTACAGACAAACAATGATACATGTTCAATAACCTTAAACATGTACCTGCATGATGTTAATTTCAATCAATCTACAACTAATTTCATCTACTTTACCTATAAATGATTGTCTCAGTCAGCTTCAATCTACTTTACCTATTAAGATATGTCCCAGTCAATTTTTATGTACTTTACCTACAAATGTTTGTCCTAGGGGCACAGGTCTGAAGCGCCCATCAAAGAAGTAGAGCCCGACATAGGGGTTAACGTGGAGGAATCGGGCCACGTCGATGTAGTTGGGGAGGGTGGCGGACAAGCCCAGGATACGGATCATGCTCTGGGAGCTCTCCACCTACAGAACACAATGCATATACAGTGAATCAAACAATATGATGGCTCAAATTTTGAGGATTCATTGATACCACTCATGATTTATATCTAAATTACATGTATGTGCCCACAAACCTGTAAAAAAAAAACTAACAATCGAATAAATAGTCAATGAAAATTGTCCTTGATGAATTCAAATGAATCAACAGTAATTGTTATCAAGATCAGAGAATGACTCAAATCTAATAGTAAAGCACTATTATAGAAAATCTACCTTGTATACAATCAAGTATCTATAAACTGACCTGTCTGATGGTCCTAGCGACCAGACTCTCTATCACCGAGCCTCGGTCATCATGGAGAAGGTGGACCTCGTCTATAATTAGTAACTTGACCAGCTGGGTCAAGGCGACGTCCCCTGTACTCTTCCGGGTCACAACATCCCACTTCTCAGGTGTTGTCACCAACATCTATCAAACAAGATAAACAATGCTTACAACACTGACTCAATAGAATTAAACATTCAAATACCTCTCAGATAATAAAATTTGGATTTATCTAAAATAAACCTCAAAAGTTCTAAAAACAGATGACCTACATGAAAAAAAATTTGATGAAAAGTTGTCATCTATAATTAGTATATAATGATGATACCTGTGTCTTGATGATTTCAGACTTTGACAGCTTCATATCTCCAGTGAGTTCTTTAACAGATATCCCAAGAGGCTCCAGTCGTCCCCCAAAGTTACGCACCATCTCAGCGGCCAGAGCTTTCATCGGTGCCACATACACTATCTGAGAAGACACGGAAAACTTTTCAATAAATTAACTTAAAAATATATGTATGAATGGAAAACCATCTTAGCAGCCATCACCTAAAGAATCTTTGTCATTGGTGACACAACTTGAAAATAAATGAAAATATTTAAATTAAGACATTTTTTGATAACCACATTAACAGCCATTACCTTAAAAACTTTCCATTGGGGATATACAAATAACAGCTATTACATGCATATTAACTGGGGACACACAAATACATGTAACAGCGATTACATGCATAACCCATGCTGTAACCAACGAGTTATGCCCCTTTTTTGTCTTTGTTGCATAAGTTATCTAATGTTTTGTATTTTGGAACTCTTCAATGTTTTCGTTGATCCAACGTTTTACCAAGTTGACATACACGAGGTGCTCCACCTTCGTTTCCTTGATTTATGCTATCCTAGCCTGCTCAAAATGTAAGACTGATTATATAAACTCATAGTTATGAATATCTCTGTTTCTTAGATTGCTTTTTATGTGAAAATCAACTATTTTTAATCGAACACGGTTTAATACTTTAATCGATACTTTGACGGCCATATTTAAATGTGCTATTTCTGTATATTTAGTATCAACAATTTGTTTTAAAAGTTTGTGGTATATTAATAGATCTTGAATTTATTAAGTTTTCTGAATATGTAATTTCTCTCTATTAACTCTTAAAGATAGCTTGCTAGAATATAAATGCATGTGACTGTGTGTGTATTGTATGACATGGTATTGTAATGGTGTGTGGCAGATCGGGATTTTGTTTCTATTTATTATTATTTGTATTCCGATCCCGATGCGATTTATTCTATTACTTTGGTAACGCCCACTTTATACGATAGCCAATAACTTTAATGACATTTGTCTATTGTTCTGTCCCATATATAAACCCATGTAAGTCCTTATTTGACGAGGGAGACAGCTGGTTTCGCTAGCTACTTTTCTCCTGAGTCCCGGCCCGTCTCGTCTGTCTATTTAAGGTCCCTGTTAAAGTTAGGTTTTAGGGTTGGGAGATTTTAAGTATATGGTATTGCTTTGTGTTCTTATATTGTTATAATAAATTTATAAAGGGTTGTTAATCTTGGTTTTCATTTACTTTGAGTTTTGGTTTATTATATCTGGTTTATCTATATTGAGAGTAAAGTCGTTTTCATACCTTATTTATAATTTAGTAAAGTTTAATTCTTAATGTAGAGGTCAAATTCAGTCTCAAAACAAAAATAAAAACAACGCGAAGTACTGATAAAAACCTATACGGCACTGACCTGCTACAGGTGTCTTTATTTGTGTTCTATTTTTTGTTACAGCCTTTTACCATATGTTGGCACACGCTTTATCAATAAAGCTTAGAAGATACATTGCTTTCTATGGTTAACTTAGCTGTTCTTCTAACAGCACATAACTATTATCTTTATAATTTCTACCGGTAATCATTTATGTACAATGAGAAAAAGGCTGACCTTGAACTCGTCCTTTTTGATGACACCCTGGGAGATATGCTGCTTCATCTCATGGAGGATGGTTAACATGGCAATGTTTGTCTTTCCTGCTCCAGTCGGGGCACAGATCAACAAATTCTCATTTGTTTTATACGCTGCGTCGAACACAACAGACTGAATACGGTTCAGAGCTTTGGTGTTTTTGAAGGCCAGCTGAGCGATCTAAAACAAAAAGTAACTGAATATGATTTTTATGTTAATGGTATGGTTTAGGGCTTTACATGTGTTTCTGGTTTACTTTCTTAGTGTCTGTTAATTTTGAAATGAAATAGAAAAAAAATTGATTAATTTTGTGAAAATGACAATAAACTTAAGTTACCTCATCCAGGTCTTCAATCTTTATCCTCTGGTTGCCTACGTTTGTGGCCTGGGCCTCAGTGTGGGGAATACGGACCTCCTCCGCCAGCTTGGTGGACTTCCTGGAGAAACTGTCCGGCAAAACCATCTGAAACCAAGGAATGAATTACCATAGTAACAGAATCATAGAGACCTTTCTTGCTAGATCAAGGGACATTTTGAAAAGTGGGGCTGGAAGAACTCAAACCTATGTCAACACATAAAATTAACAACCTGAAGGAAGTGTGTGTTGAAAACAGAAAATAAGTTGCTTTAATGATGGTGTACACGTATAACGTACCTTGACTCCTCCTATGAAGGCAGAGGACTGCCGTGCCTCTTCCATCGAATCAAACACAAAAGGATACTTCTCCCGCGGGGCATAGTTTCCTCGCCCTCCGCTGAACATTGGCTGTGGGGCTCTAAGAGCTGCCTCTCTATATAAATTTTACACACGGTTTATGAAACATGTGTATTGTATAAGATTGAGACCTTATGTTAGGAATCTAAAACATTCATCTACATAGTGCCTCCACACTTTTCATTAAATATGATACTGAATAATTTGTATTATTTATCGCTTTGTTGCATTTGATCTCTATTTGTTATTATTTCACAGTGCTGATTCAATTGTCTTCCCTAACCTCTGAGCCCTGAGATAAACAGGATCAAACAGGAAGCCCACGTCTTCTTCACCTTCTTCATTCTTCCTCTTCTCTTTTTTCTCCTCCCTCCTCATTATCTTCATCATCTGACGCTCATTCTCCGTCTAAATTCAAAAGCATATGGAAACTATGCTTATATTTCTCAAACGTTTAACGGCAACTTTACTGGTAACAGTGGACAATTTCACTTTAACTCGTGCCTCGTAACTTGACAAATGTTACTGTATTGTTACACTGAATACCTAAATGTAACCACAGTTACCTGTTCATTGTAACTACACTTACCTGTACAGTAACCTGACAGCCATAGTTTGGTCTGGTCACGGGCGGGCGGTTTCCTCCATCAGCTTTGGCTCCTACAGAATCAAAAAAACATAGAGGAGTTCTACTGGCTGTTTTACTATTGAAATAGTACTTCAATAAAGCATACCAATACTTTGCATAAACACACCATTTTATCAATACCATCAAATAGATAAGTACTATTGATTATACTTTGTTTATAACTTGTCCATGAACTTTGCATTCTTACTTGTTTGTTTATTTGCCTCTGGTTGAGTTAAGGCCCCCTCAATTATTTTCTGCTTGTTCTGAATCAAACTCTGAATCAGTTCAAATCTGTCAAAACCTAGGAACTCAAATAGCTGAAAGTAAACAGAAATATCATTGAAGGTTCATAATGCTTATTAATTCAATTAAAAAAGTACTGTATCAGTAATTGACAGAGGAATCTCATTTCCTAGCCTACCGGGTAATTACCAAACATGACATTAAACAAATGTTCATCCAATAAGTAACAGTGATATAAACCATAAAATAATGGAAAGTTATTTTATTTTCAGCACAAATTCAGTGCTTACATCATTTTGCAGCTGTTCGTCGGAGTTGGAGGCTGTCAGGACATCAAAAATGGTGGAGCACAGGTCCTCTTTACTCATTCCTAGATATGTCTCCTCCCCAGGGAAGTATTGGGTGACCTCCCTTTGTAGCCATGAAGAGTCAAAACTACAAAAAAAAAAGCCCATTAAAATATAGTATATCATAAATGAAAATTTATTTAAGACATTTGAAGATACTTGAAAATTGCTGCATAACAATTCCATGGAAAGTGGGTAAAAATAAAGAGCAGTCCTTTGGGTAACTGGAAGTAGGTTTAATCAAGGAGGAAATTTCCTCCATACACTAAATTAAAATTTTCCTTTGATAATATTTTTCAAAATATTCAAATTCAAAATTAGAGTGACACAATAAGGGGAAAATTTAACCTAAGTCACTCTTTAACTTGACCTTTTTCTATTTTAAAGCAATACAGCTAATAGGTAAATCTATGTACCTGTCTTTGTTTGGGGACTCTTTCTTGGGTGCGATGGGTTTTTTGGGGGATGCTATGTACTTGAGGTCAAGTTCTCTTCTGTCCTCATCATCGGAGTCTGAACTGAGCACATCTTCCTCGAGGGTCTGACCCCGCCTCAGCCCCTGGAACTTGATGTTCTTCCCGAACTCTGTCACGCTTGCCTCCCCGTCCGCTTCCTGTCTGTCCTGGTTACCCAGGGAATCCAGGGTATTTTCTGGTAACCATGACCCTATCTTGTTGATCAAAGAGCAGGCATTGCTGGCTGCAGAGGCAGGGAAAGGTCCAAAGACCTGTCGCAGTCTTGTGGTTTCTTTCTTCCCCACGATACTGACCGACTTCAGAAGATCAAATATAAAGGCTGCAGAGCTCTCTACAGTCTCAAAGCTGGCTTCTGATCCCACTGTGATACCAGAAAATATTCCAATTATAACTTCATTATAGTACGTAAATAACACCTTAACTTAAAATTAACTGTTGCAAATAATTTCTTAAGCAATTTTGGATTTGTCAATACATCTGCTGTGAAATCATTAGATTTTGTGGTGGCTAAATTTTTGTGGAATTAGTGGGTTCTTATCAACCATGAATTAACATCCTCAACAAATTAATAGATTAGGATTTTAAGTCATATTTCGTTTTGTACCTATAGGAAAATACAAGAAATTACATGCCCATGAACCTATAAAATTTCAGCATTCCATTAAAATTGGCCCCCACGAATTTTGACATGTTTAATGATTCCACAGTATTCTATATTTACTTCATTAATATAATATTTTAATAAATTCAGTTCAATTCAGTTTATTGAAATCACCATGTTGGCATACAGTCAAAATGAAATCAAATGACAAAAGAATATTATAACATAAAGGCTATAACACAGCCATAAACTATGGCTTAAAAATGATCAAAACTCATTATTAACACAGAGATTTGTTTTCCAAACTTTACTTCACATTTAGTGCTCAATTGGAACATAATCAAGTTAACCTTACTTTAAACCTCTTGACTGTCATTAGGCCTACATGTACTGTGTATTGCCAATAGCAGTACCTTTTAGATATAGATGTATGACAGTACCTATAGCTTTGACGTATTGTGTCAGTTCTCTGAGAGCTCCGTCCACTTCCTGTTGAGGTACATCAGCCTCCTTTGTGATTATTTCCTTCAGACGTTTCCAACTCACAGTATCTGTGTGTTGCTTGGCAAGTAATTGTCGCTTATTTATAAGCTCGCGCTGCAGATCCGACGCAGATTTTTCTTTATTAGAACTCACATTGGCAAATGCTCTTAGAGCTACGGAAAGTCGAGGCAGAGAACTCATACCTGTTTAGTATAAAGAAAATCTGATTCAGAATTGTTTCAGTGAGAAGTACAAATGAGTGGAATTTAATCACTGATGTACAATCCTTTTTTTCAAAATATTGGCGCATTTACACCTGCAACAATATAATTATATAGCTGCATTTTATCTCCGACAATGTTCATTGGCATGGACATAGTAAACTTTACAGTGTTTAGGATAGTTATGTAAATTTGTGGTAAATTATCCTACTGATAAAAATTTGTTACATTTGTTTTTGCAATGAGCATTAATTTGATTTCATGGATTATCTACTCAACAACAAACTTCTGAAAAAAATGCTGTTCAATAAAAAATGAAAAAAAATGAAGTAATAAAGATATTAAGTAATTTCTGCAATGAATATTAAAATAATTAACTTTACTACGTAGGTCTCCTTGAACTTATTTAGATTTTTTTTTATTCGTAACTGAACAACCTGTAACGTTACCGTACTGTGCAGTATGGGAATCGGTTATACGGGATATACCGTCGAAAGTCATTTGTTTAATGTGGACAGAATGCGAGATAACATTGTATTGATTAAATCATAGGCGTCCGTGTTCTTCAGACTTCAATTGTTCAGTCAATTACAAGAACCAAACTTTCACTTTTACATTTAGGCATTCACCTGTTCACTTATGTTGTCGATTTTTTGTTGAAGTTCGGTTTAAAACTCCCGTGAATTTTAAAGTCAATACAACGGTGAACTTGCCGATAGATCTGTGAATCAAATATTCTCCAAACTGTTGGGGGTTTCAGCACTGTTTCACCATCTTCACGTGTATTCGGCTAAATTACATCTTGCACAACTGTGAGACTGCAGAAAACCGGAAATCGTAATAATCAAAGCTTTTGTCGCACATGCTCACTTTATAAACGTTTTCTGATCTTCACCTCTCATGCAAGTCTCTGTGGCGCAATCGGTTAGCGCGTTCGGCTGTTAACCGAAAGGTTGGTGGTTCGAGCCCACCCAGGGACGGATATTTTTTATTTTAAGCAAGACTTCTTTACCTACTGAGCATAGCTGCATAGATATATTATATATTAATAATGCACAGATCCAGAAAATTTTTCCTCGGGGTTCCAATGTTTATTTGAGTTTCCCAGTGGGGTCTGAGGAATACTTTTTTTTTGGTGATTTTATAGTAAATGTAAAAATTTAAGAAATTGAATTTGCAGTGGGGGGGGGGGGGGGGTCTGGAACGCTTTGATTTTCCAGATCTTCAGCTATAAAAATTTGTTTCCCCTTAGCTTTATTGCATTTATATTTCATGAGTCCGAATTTGCTTGCCCTTGAATAACTAAAGCATCACATAAGAATTAAAAACAAATTTTTTTATTGGCTTAACTCAAATCATTTTACAGAGTTCTTTTCAGTCATATTTTCAGTGCCTCTATATCAGCATATCTTCCTTTGGTTATGACTTGGCTCTTGCTCCATGTTAAGGTTTGGTACATATTTGTCATGGGTCATTGGAGAGATTCGGTTCACTTCACACGATCCCACCTCCATATAGTAGCATTGTCGGAGACAGCAAGCATGGTGTTTCCGTCTCGTGTGAATGAAATCTGCCGTATTGGAGTGTAACATTTTGGATGGGTTAAAATAATGGGTCTGGAAATTAAAAAATATCAAAAATCATTTTTCCCTTTTCATCATAAAGTTATGTATTAATATTGAATTTTATCTATCAGTCATCACGAAAATGCGACTCAAAGACTGCAGCGAGAGAATTTTGGGGTCGGGTCAGAGAAATTTAAAAATTGAGAAGTCAGGTGGACTTGTAAATATTTTAGATGTCAACCTTCTAAAACAGTTTGTACCAGTCATCAATTATGCATAACAGAGTTCCTGTGAACATTTTAATGCTACACATTTGGATAGTTAATCACATCCGAATGGCCTGTTAGTCTGAAAAGTTTTCGTAAAGATTGTTATATATGAATTACGTTTCAGAAAAAAAAAACTGTACTACATGTATTGTAGATTTTTTAACTGTTCAAAAATTATAATTTTAATCATTTGAAATAAATACACAGTACATTTCTAAATACAAAGTAATATGATCTTTTTTATCATCAAATACCATTTCAAGGCTTTTTGTTGCCAAGATGTACGTAGAAAATGTTAATATGTTTTTGTTTTCTTTTTCAATCTGTAGATGTGCCTATTCATCAAATGTATCAAGGTATCTAAAACATGCAGAATTTTGTACCACACAACCTATTTAAACTAAATGAATAAAAACTGCCATATGATAAATTTAACAAATACAGTAAGACACTGTTAGAGTAAAAACACTTAAAATGAATTTATGTATGTAAACGGTAATCTGAATTTCATTCTCTGCATTTTATAACACATTATGAACTAACAGGTAAAGCAGATTGCAACTAACTACCGGTATAACAAATAAAATTACTTGTCCCTGACACTTCCCCACAAACATATTATAATAACCAGGTTTTCTTCTTTATCAAGGAAGCATCCCTTAACAGCTTTCAATGCATCATTTTTGTAGATAGTGTGATTGAGATAATGGATTTTGGTTTGACTTACTTGGACTGTGTCGGGTCCTCCAGATCTAGGTCCCACACATACACTTTACCAATCTGATTTCCCAAGGCAAGCACCTGTTAACAAAACAACATTCATTCTAAAGTGCAATTGTATTGAGAATCACCTCAGAATTAAGACTGAACCAAAACAGCAGCAGCTTATTAGCACATGAACACTCTACCTACATGTTACATGATGCTGATATTTCTAATGAAAGTCAAAATAATGAAAATGAAGACTTCAAAAATTTAAACAGGTTTCATATTTTCTTGACCTGATTTAATGGTCAACTGTGGACAATTGTTACTTGTATCTTGCTACAAATAAATAACTGTTTCAAATTTTAAAAATAATTATTGTGTAATAACACACCTAATGTACATGTAAATAGATGACAGTAACATCTACAAATGAAAGTTTATGCATAACAATCTTATCAAAGTATGCAAATACAGCATTCTTATTTCCAGACAAGTGACATTGATGTAAAAACTCCACTGATGCTTTACCTTTATCTGCATCTCAATTTCATATCACTCTGCAGTGATAAGTCCATTAGAGCAGAGATTGCAGCACCAGCATGTACACATGAGACAAGCTGTAAGATATGCACGGACACAGTGCTTTGTACAGCCTACTCCTCATTATAGATACAATGATTGGTTTAATCTGTGGTCTCTAATTACTCACAGGGTGGAATACTAGCCCTTTATCAGGACAGTCTGTATTTTGGGAAAGTCCAAGAGTGGGGCAGTTCTACAACCCCCCATGTGAAGTAAGCTCTGCTGTACTGAAGCCATCTCTCCATTGAGAGCTGAATCTGGCCATTGATAACAGGGTGTTTTTTCTATATGGAGACAAGTAATTGATGGAGACACAAGGCTAGACCTCAAATCAACCACACCTAATAAGCAAGAAGAGAACGAGGAGTACCCTAGCTTTTAGTTCTTAATAGGAAGATGTGAGAAGAGGCTACAACAAATTAATTTGGTATTTTTTCCTAGAGGATTTCATTTTGATACTTTCGCAATGATTGCGATAGGGTTGGTCAGGTGTCTGTTCTATCTGTGGATTGTCTCCCCTGTTTTGGGATGTATGCGGGGCTGTATCTGTGACAACGACACAGTGACATGTATCCACATTCTGACCTACAGTGCCTTTACATTTCCGCCCAAAATGACCAAACTCAATATAACACAGAGTTACATAGGACCAAGACTACAAACTCCGTTTTCTCCTTACATGGATCTAGAGGAGCTACATCTCACTAATAATGGACTCCATGCGTTGGATGAAAATGTGCTGAAATTTCTACGAAGGCTGAAGTACCTTGACCTCAGCAGGAATCACCTTGTGAGGCTGGACAATCACATCTTTCAACATTTGACATCTTTAGAGGTTTTGGATCTCAGTCACAATGACTTTTTTGTACTTCCAGATATTCCTTTTAGATACCTTATCAATCTAAGAACATTCAACATGAGTTTTAACCAGTTGCAACAACCCAAATTAGGACTACGATTTCAGGTCATGACCTTGCTACATAATCTTGATCTTTCAGGGAATAACTTTACCCGTCTTGATGGAAACACATTTGATATGGCTCGGGGATGGTCAGACCAAGTGCCTAAACATGTCAACCTGTCATACTGTGCAATATTAGTCATAGAACAGGACACGTTCCGATACCCTGTTAGAATGGAGCACCTGTCACTTGCAGGGAACCCTGGGATAGGCGTGGAGAATCTCACCAACATGTTTAATTCCTCTCATTTCGAAAAACTCAAACATCTGGACATATCTGATATGAATCTGACTGATGTCAAAGATCTGATTCCAATGCTAAGTAAAACCTCCATCTCAGATCTAAATATAGCTCACAACAACCTCCGGAAAATCCCTATCTCTTTGAGGGATTACCTTCGTCGGTTGACTGTGCTGGATATCAGCTACAACCAACTTGACACACTGTCTAATGCTGTGACAGAAATCGGAGGCCTCCTTCACTTGGATGCTTCTCATAACAGGATTTCACAGGTCAGTAGTTGATTTATACTTTGCATGAATTCATTCTCTTGTATTTTGGAGAGAAAGGACGGAGGGGATATTTATTTTCTGAATAAGCATTATACCAGGTAACTATATGTACTTTCAAGTAAAAATTGCAGGAAATGAACTGAATTTTATAATCATCAAAATATTGATGTGCATTACAGTCAAACCAAATGCCATAGGTGAATTATTTCTCTGCTATGAATTCATAAGAGAAAAACAAATACATGTAATAGTTGTTGACTTTTGCATTTTGCAGATAGATGAGACATTCCAGCAACATTTAACAAATCTTCTGACCTTACACCTGTCTCACAATAACCTTGGGGACAACACTGTGTCACTAACAAATGCAGCCTCCTTGAAGATTCTGGACCTGAGTCACAACACCTTGACCCAATTCCAGGTACCAAGCACTCTGGGGGACCTGGAGCACCTGTCACTAGCCAGGAACATGATCAACAACATCACTTCCATGTCTGGCCTCCACAAACTGCGCAGTCTTGACATCAGTGGAAACAGGCTGACCCAACTCCCAGGGTTCCTGCTCTTGGACTCGAGGAAAATTATCCATACGAACTTCAGCTTCAATATGATCTCCAGGATAGATCATCAAACCTTCCGCCCTAAGTCTCCAGACATAATAGACTTGTCAAAAAACAAACTAGTGAAGCTGTGGAATGCTGGCTGGAAGACTGCCAAAACCATAGATCTCCACGGCAACAAGATCACTGAGATGGACGACCAGTCATTTTATGCCATGTATGAATTGAAAGAGTTAGATCTGAGTTGTAATAACCTCAGTCGCCTTAACCCAGCAGTGTTTGTCTTCCTGAGTGACCTTCTTGTTCTATATCTACAAGACAACCAATTGTCTCAGGATGCTGAACTGTACAACACAATGCATTCCTTGCGAGAGATCACTAGCATAGACCTCAGTGGCAACAAATTCAGATACATCATGGACGGAACATTCAACTCCTGTCCAAACTTACAGAAAGTTTCAATGAGTGACAATCCAATCCAAATCATTTACTCCTCAACTTTAGCTGTCCTTCGGAACTTGGAGGAAGTTGACTTTTCAAACAGCAGCTTCTTGTGTGGATGTGAACTGGTGGATTTCCAGGAGTGGATGATGGAAACCAAGGTGAAAATCATTCATCAGTTCAACAGCAGCTACCAGTGTAAGTCTCCAGCTCACAGACTCGGGCACAGTGTAAGAAGCTACACAATGAGCGAGTTTGAATGCAATGAGTCTCTGTTCTTTGTGACCGTATTTAGCTCTATTGGTGCAGGAGTGATGTTGATTGGGGTTATTGCAGCTCTTATTTATTACTACTGCTGCAAACATAGACAAAAGAGTTCTGATGAATTGAATAAACCCATCATGAATGGAAGTATTCCTTCCAAAGAGGAAAAGAAAAGAAGAGGCATTCCTATAGAAGTTTTAAAGAATGCAGATGCAACTGAGGTGGAGAGACTGCTTAAAGCAGAATACAGAAGAAAGAGAGAACCTGAGCAAAAAGGGAAAACAAAAAATAAAGACAACAAGAAAACGAAAAATAGACAGAGTTCTAGAGAAAATAGAATCACCAGAGATATGATCAGATACCCTGATCTCCAACGTGATGTGATGACATTGCCAAGAATACGAGAAAATCGTTACATGGACAGACGGGACTACTACAGGCCAACACCAGCCAGACCGATCTACAACCCTTACCTATACGACCGCAGCAAGTCACAAGCAGAACTATATCCGTCGTCACGTACGACACATCATCATGTCTATAGAGAGAGGCAGAGAAACCCTTATTACTCCGCTCAGAATGTGGACATTATTCGTCGGCCGCGGCCTAGATATAGCCAAAGCATGCCCGACATGCTGAACAGAGTACACACCCTTCCTAAGCCACGCCCCCCACGAGAACCTCATTACATTACCAGGGAGAAGAGAAACGATGAAAGCTCCTATGACGTCAGGCTTTTCAAGGACCCTACGTACAGACCATGGGTGGATCAAGAAAGGTGGGAGAGAGACAGAAGAGAAGTTGTTCCTCAAGAAATACCCCGGGATCCTCCTACAGTGCATTCTGGGTATTATACAATATCAGCCAAAACAGCTGAGAGGGGAAGTGGCAATAGAACTCAGTGGATATGAAAGCTTCTTTAAATTTTTCATATTTATCAGAAAACATTTCATGTATTTATATATCAACATTATCAAGTATAAAAAAACAATCCTTAAATGTCTGTTTACATTATTTATGCATAACTGTGTAGAATAAATAAACATACATATTCTTATTTCATAGTTTCTGTGCGATATTTCATTGATATCTTCTACAATGTACACAGACCTTTTGCCAGAAATCCAGTCCGAATCTCATGTACCAGATATCACAATCCTTGTAGTCGAATCGATGGAGGATGGACACATTGCTGTCGCTGAGTCGCAGGGGGTAGTTCATGTCTGCCAGGGGGCCGGGCTTCCAACAAATGATACAGTTCTCACACGACTACAAAACAACCAACAAACAATGCACAGAGCACACAACTGCAAAACTACCGATCAATTCCTAAAACAAACAAGTTCTGTATATCTACACAATTACAAAACAATTTCTGATATTTTAATAAAACATAGAAAATTGAACAAATCTTATGATTTCCTGCAGCATTTAATGCCAAATTTCAAAGAAATAAGTGGCCAGTGTAAAATAATTAATCCAAAAAAGAATATTTACTTTGAAAATAAACGAATTCTAAAGTTTTACCTTAGAGAGAATAAAATTGCCGAACCATCGAACACAGTCTACATAGTTCCTGTGGATGTCTCTTGTGGAGAAATCTGGGAAATGTTGAGCAACAGTAGGAAATGGTCTGAGGAGAAGAAATTCATAATTACCGGTACTAGTAAAAGAGCCTTCAACAGTGCGAAACTGACTAAGAAGAAAGAGAGAAGTCATAAATACCACTGCAGGCTTAAGAGCATTAAAATAACAGTGAAAAAATTACATATTAAGAAATGCAAATCCCCTTTACAGAATCATCATAAATGTATAACAAATCAAGTCATCAATGGATAATATTGCTTAAATTATGCAATCCATACCACTGCATATATAGACAAAAATTAAATGATGTATTCTTTCATTCAACAACTCAAGTACTCATAACAATATCATGACAAACAGAGGTACACATAAAGTAGTAGATTTAACTATTACATCCTTTTACATGACTAGGCAAGCACCTGTTGGAGTTGGCTGGGTTGTATGTGTAGGAGTCCTTCATGGCGGCCTGTATTGTCTCTGTGTCTGTCTTCCAGATCTTCAGGGAGTGGTCCATACCACACGTAGTGATCAGGTTCCCCGTTATATTGAAATCCTACAAAAGACAATCACATTCAACACCAGGATTCCGATTCAACACTAACAACAGTAGACCATAGGACTTATTTTTAGTTTTCTATTTTCACTGAATCTGGCATCGCAACCAACACATTGACAGTATATGCTTTACTTACTATAATTTTTTGAGTAACCTAATTTCTTGAGATATTTTAAAAGTGCAGTAAACTGATAGGCTTTTTGATCAACGGTTAGTCAACTCCATAAACAACAATACAGTATGTGACATCAGAAGGAAATTTCATAGAATTCCTGAGTTCTAACTTACTGTTGAATCATTTAAATTTGTGGGGGCCATTTTTCGTGGATTGTGGTTTTTTCCCTTATTCATGGAGATGTAATTTTATGGACGCCTCGGTTTTCAGTTTCAGTAACAGAGATAACTCTTTCTAATTTGCTTTCGTTGAGGGTGTAAATCTGTGGGGGAGGGCTATCCATGAATACCACGAAAATTGAGCCACCATGAATTTTAATGATTCCACAGTATTGCTAATTCACCAATCCCCATCGTCACCAACTTTCCTCAAGTCAATACTCAGCCTCACGTTTGGACTTCAAATTTATACACTTTTCTTATAAAGAATTGAGCTGAGGACTGAGTTGAGTGACTTAGAAATTTTGGTGACTGCTGGGCCAGACTATCTTTTACTTTAATGACATTCCACTAGTAGATTGGCATTAGTGTTGAAACCATGAATAATACCCAGATTGTCACTGTTCATTGTTCATACTTACTGCACTGAATACTTCATGTCACTGTTCATTGTTCATACTTACTGCACTGAGTACTTCATGTCACTGTTCATTGTTCATACTTACTGCACTGAGTACTTCATGTCACTGTTCATTGTTCATACTTACTGCACTGAGTACTTCATGTCACTGTTCATTGTTCATACTTACTGCACTGAGTACTTCATGTCACTGTTCATTGTTCATACTTATTGATCTAAGTACTTCATGTCACTGTTCATTGTTCATACTTACTGCACTGAGTACTTCATGTCACTGTTCAATGTTCATACTTACTGCACTGAGTACTTCATGTCACTGTTCATTGTTCATACTTACTGATCTAAGTACTTCATGTCATTGTTCATTGTTCATACTTACTGCACTGAGTACTTCATGTCACTGTTCATTGTTCATACTTACTGCACTGAGTACTTCATGTCACTGTTCATTGTTCATACTTACTGCACTAAGTACTTCATGTCACAGTTCAGTGTTCATACTTACTGCACTGAGTACTTCGTCCCTATGGCCGTCCACACCACCAAACTTGACCACACACACATCTGTCTTAATGTTCCACAGTCGGATTGTGTGATCTGTGATATAAATTAAAAGCAAATATATCAGTGTCTACTTTCACTTTACTTGATATTTTTATATAAAATATATTTTATTCTAGAGAATTTCAGGCTTTTCTTTTCTTTCTTTACCTTTGGATGCAGAAAGCAACATGTTGGGATCTTTTGGGTGAAATTTCAGTTCATTGACAGCAATTCCATGGCCAACAAAATGCTACAATGTTAAATTCAGGCTTAATTTATAACTGCCTCAGTTTTGTAAAATACTAACCCCAAAATTAATTTTCATGACCCAAAGCTTATGACTGGTTCACAGTAAGAAATAATGGTAGTGACAAAGTTCTCTCAGACCTCACAACATTTTCTCACATTAACATAAAATTTGGGTTACGCTTGAAACATCATAATATGACTTGTGTTTAGACTCTACAGTTTAAAAGTTCATTTGACAATACATGTACTGGTAAATATCAAAAACAACTTACAGTCATTGATGAACAAATATTATCTCATTTTCCATGACAAAATCACTGAGTATAAATTACAGAGGCAAACCACCTCTGAGGTAGTAAAGCTTACCTTGTGGGTAACACGTGTATGTGAGAATGATAACATATAATGATGATTTCATACTTTGAACTTGAAAATCATGGTCACACCATGAAATTTTTTTATTAATTTATCTGTGTAGAATAGGGAAAAACTGATTTTTTGAATAAAGCACTTACTTTCACACAGCATAGAGCAATAGGACTTAGAATACGAATTATTCCACGTAGTCCAGCCACAGCCACTAGCGGCTGACCTGTGACATCATCAAATGACCAGGCGCAGCAGTAAAAGTTCTCATCTGCCTGAGGGCATTGATTAAGGCATGATAACAGTGTGTAATATATACAAGATAATACTTCATAATGTAACAAAGAGGTGAAGAATGAACAGTTTACAGAAGCAGGACATAATTCCGCATCTAAAGGATACACAGGGGTCTGCATAAGCCTGTAACAGTTTGATTTTTCCATTTTCTTGTAGTTCATAAATGGTTACCTGTAGGGGGAATTGTACAATTTAAATATAGGTATGTATATACAATGTACATTGGTTATTAGGAGAGCAACTTACATGTAATTTTAACTTTAAATATGTTGAAAATTGAGGTACCAGGTACAGACTTAACTCTTTAACACAATATTCTTGGTACATCTCAGAGCAGACTCTGTGTAACACTGTGTATTCACTAACCCTGTTGTGTCCCACCGATGCAAACACGATCGGTTCTCCATCTTTGGTGTTCTTATTCACATCTATCCCAAATATTGGCTGGCCATGGTCCTCCTATTAATATTAGAGTTTAAATTTTGATTTTAATTGCAAAATCTCGAAATTTAAACTCATTATATATGTACATAGAATTCAAAGTTTCAACATAAGATGCCCTTTGAACTGAACGATACTTCATATTCAGTTCTAAAACATTAATACATAAGTATGTATTTGATAATGTAGTTGATTTCTTTTGATGTATGGTAAAAAGTAATAGCTCTATAAAGACATTTTTCATGAAAGACATTGTTAAGACCAGATTTAGAATAAGACAACCCTTAGATTGAATTACTAGTTACCTGGTTTATACTTTTCTTAATCTTATACGGACCTTCACGCTTCCTCTTTCACATTTTCTTACAGCATATACAATCACATACATGTACATAATACAGAATATACCTATTAACAAACCTTCACAAAATTGGTACACTTGAATTGTAGTTTGGTTCTCCATTTCTTGTTGCGCCCCCTGCCCCGTCGGCCCCCCACCCCCTGGGTAGGAGTGTCACTCCTAGAGGAGGCATCCTCCATGATTGTGCTGGCAGTTGAAGATTTGTCATCCTGAAATATTACAGGAATTTTACCTCAGTCATACAATGATGCAAGAAATGGTTAATCTAGGTTACATTAATATGTAAATGCTCAAGAATTTAATCTTGACTCCTTTTTCAAACTTCAAATTCATTTCAATTTAAGTATACCGGTAGTTGTCTCAGATGTCTTTACACAAAAAGTTCTCTCACCAAACACTGGTACATTATCACTAATATACAAGAGGCCCATGGGGCCACATCGCTCACCTGAGCAACAATGGGCTTTCAAAAGATATTGTGCCATATGGTCCCTCGGTAGAATAACAAAAATAAATATTGTCAAGTATTCGAATTTTACACTTATTTTTGCATACACGTAATCTTTGACATTGTACCTTCATAAAATACTATTTTTACCAGAATAAGAAAATCCTTCGCAAGATATAAAACTAAACATTTGGTAGGGGTATACTGGTAAGTTGTTAACTTCCTATTCCCTATATTTTTGTTCTAACCCCCCCCCCCCCCCCCCACACACACACACACACTTTGTAAAGCGATCAAAATATATGAGAGCATATAGGTACATTTTTTTCATCAACTACATACTAGTTATTGTATTTTTGAAAAAATATAACAGTTATCGTATTTTATGTTTAAAATCCTACATGTATAGATGTGAAGAAGAAAATTGTACCTCAATGTGCTCAATTCCTCAAATTAAAAACATTCATAAATTTAATTTGTCTTCTCCATTGTAATTAAATGACTGTTATTTACCTTGCATACAAACCAGGATAATTTTCCGCTGTGATATTTTCTTAGGAATAGCGATAATTACTTTATCCCCGCAACAGAAATGTATGGAAACTGTTTTAAATATGTCGTTTTTATTTACTCGTGTCTGGAAAATTATCAAAATTGATGTAGATTTCACATTATTTATTGTATAAAGAGGGGGCCCCAGAGAGTAGGTATACACAGAATATCATTCTTTTATTTTGTTTGTACAAGTATTTAACATACTCTAATTCATATAGAATTTCTAACGTTCAACCAAAATTTCAGCGTCAATCGTAGAATTATAAGCAAGATACAGAGCTCACAGTTCGCCTAGGTTTGAGTCATATTTTGTTCACATGAGTTTATTACATTCAGCTTAAGATTTTTAACTTGGTATTTCCTATTCAGCATTTAAAATGGAAAAAAAAAGAATGGCCTAAGATTTTAAATTCTTTTATTCACTCAAGACAAGTTCACTGGTATTTGAGGCTCAAAATGAGTTTATACAAATGTACACAAACACAGTCAAAGATCACATGTACAGTAAGAGTAATAATGACGAAAGAAGGTTAAGTTTACAATACAATAAGTTGTTAAAGTTGGTTTCTGGAAGAACAGACTTTTAAAATTTTCTTAATAAATATTGACAATTGTTTTACTTTTTTAATCTTTAGGTTTTAAGATCTGTGTACAAACATAGAATTGTGAGCAAATCTCTGTATCTTGCTTATAATTCGAAGCTTAACACTCAAATATGGATAGTAAATAGAATTCGTAAACAATTAAACACAAGAAACATGCACTATAACAAATAAAGAACACAATTTATTTTTTCGAAATGAATCATATATATACATGTATATACCTACATATTTCCATTAGCGATATCAAACTCTATTTAAACTGAATAAACTAGAGAAAATGCCGAACATCTCAACAAAACCTATTGCATTAATCTACCATTACGCAAAAGATAATGCCGAATTACCGATAGAATGAATTGTATTTCAGTACTCTTTTGATACATCAGATTTTGCTTAATTTGCGCAGGTAAACAGTTAACTGTTTGATTTACCGAAGTCTCTGTTTGATTTGATACGTAAAAATCACGAAATACAGACGATAGTTCCCAGGTTACAAAGCATAAATAATGAAAACGAAACGAAAATCAGAACAAGCTAACACCAACGTCATGTGTAAACTGTCAACGCATTGAAATATTAAGCCTCAATTTACTTCACAAAATCGGCACCAATATATTTTGCATGTTTCAAAAATTTCCCTTCATACGCGAACTGTTGCATAACAAGCAAATTTATCATAGTCAGATCGACCCTTTTTCGTATAATGTCATGGCTGCTTTAAACAAAGAACCTCGTTTTAGAAGTATGAGTACGAGTCTTGGTAAAATGGGTATGCAAACCCGGGCCGTGGCAAAATAAAAGCCGGGCAGATCAGCAATCATCAATTCCAAATACGCACTATTTTGCAGCAATATTTACAGCGAATACAAATATACTGGTTTATCAAATATCCTGAAATTTTAATGAGATTGGCAGATTAAAAACTGCCAATCTTTTGTTTTGCCCAGGCCAAGTCTTGCCTACCCATTTTACCGGATGCCGAACTCGAAGCTGAAACACGCCTTTCCTTTATTATTATTTTCGTAATAACTCAGATTTGAAACAGAATTAGCACTTAATTTTTGCAATTTATATTTTCCTTCCCATAAGGATAATTTATGCTCAACTACGTTGAATTGGAGTCCGTAGTTCGTGAGAAGAAGATTTTTAAAAATGCACCCCCCTTTTTCTACAGTTTCAAGGTTTTCTCCGCTTTGAATACAGATCGGACTTTTATTTCTGCAATTTAAATTCGCCCTTCCATAAGGATGCTTTGTGCCAAATTTGATTGAAATTGGATGAGCGGTTTTAGAGAAGAAGTTCAAAATGTAAAAAGTTTACAGACGGACGGACGGACGGACGGACGGACGGACAGACAGACGGACAGACGGACGACGGACAAAAGGTGATCAGAAAAGCTCACTTGAGCTTTCAGCTCAGGTGAGCTAATAATAAAAAGAATCCTTAACAATTTATTGTTAAAATGGTACTAAGATAAATTTACTTTTTAATCTGTCAAAATGGTTATAATTGAGGTATTCGATGTATAACGACCACATTTTGTACCTTATAAATGAATGGTCCGATATTCTTAATCATGATATCATTTTAAAGGTGTTATCAAATAAAAATACTCCACCAAAGGAATTTTCAAAATATTAATTATGGTCCAACTAATTACACCTTGAATTTTGTATTGAAGTCTATGGGCAACGTATGTTTTACCGTAATAAGATATTAAAAAAAGTAAATTAAATTTCGTGAAATTCTCTCGGTTAATACATGCATAAACTTTCTCTTTATTAAAATATGAATTAAAATGAATCATTTACCGCAGATATTTTGACGAAATTAAAATTTTCTTTTTTTCAACATGGGGAGATCAATCTTTAAAAAATTTAAGGTGCAAAATGACCGGCTTCTTACATGTTGTCAGTCATGTGAATTTGGTTCATTTCACTTTCATTGTTATCTAGCAATACATATTTAACTGGTTCAAAGCGATTCAAAATTGTTCAATATCCCTTCATTATACATTGAATACCTTAAATACTGTAATAGAAAGCTGAGTAAGATCCATTGAAACTAAATATTTTTGACCAACATTTCACAGAAACATTATTGACAAACTTTTTTAGTCTTGGCAAATAGTTTGCATTTCTTCTTTTCTTTTCTTTCTTCAAAAGATTCTTTATTCATTTTTTTTTTATTGGTCTTGACGAATCTTTGCTGAGATTATAGAAAGATTATAATCACATTTAGCATTATCAAGTGGCTTAATAAGGTTCACACCTAAACCATATAGTTTTTTTTTACTGAGATTATACATCGTGTATGCAAGAAACCAAAACTCTGCATGATCATACACATTAATCATGTCAATTTATGGGGTTTTTTTGGTTTTTTTTAACCACAGGGACTCGTTACAAACTTTTTTTCTTCTATCTACAGTCAGGGGTGCATGAGACGGATTGGATCGAATTTCATCAACAATTTTTTTTAAATGAGAAAATGATTCTTCTATTCATAAAATTGATTTTTTAGTAATGACTGAAATATATGATGATCAATTTTAGAATAATGATAAAAACAGTCATAGCTATTTGGTGTTTATTCTAAAATATTAAGTGACCTCTGCAAATAAATATGACTGTATTTCATGAATTTTTATCAAGTTGGTAAGTCTGGGCGCACTTCATTACTAGCATGTAGTATCTCATTTGATTTTCGGGCATGCTTCTTTATTTAGGTTTTCTGTGATCCAAAATGTTTCTCTACACATGGGACCAAATATGGCAGGATAGTTTACTATATCACATTAATGAAGTAAATGGGTTGGAATAATGGATATATAATGAAAACAAGTCATATTTACAAAAATAAATAAAGATGTGTAAATTTTAAAAAGTGGGTACCTGGGAGGAAAAATAACAAGAGGGGAAGCCATCTTGGAGACCGCCTCGCTTCATCTGCTAATTTCTCATTCAAAATGTCATACTAGAAACTTACGCCAACTTGTATTTCTTTATAAATTATTTTTCTGTAAGATCCCACCTTCAGTTTAATTCTTTTCAAGTCTTCATCAACAAATTTTTATTTAATCTTTTTCTCGCGTAAACATCCGGAATTGACAACTACTTGGCTTTTCCCATAACCAATCGTATGACAGAGATCTCATGTACCATACTTTCGCTTTCTACAGGAGCCAGGGAGTTGATGATTTTTAATGTCTATGCGAGAAATCAACAAGTTTGTTAATGTTGGTGTAAAAACGAGCTAGCTTAAACTGCAAGTGGAATTGATAGCTCAAAGAAGAATCATCTCTAGTTTAACAATTCAAACGAAAAATAAGCTGATGAATCGAGGCGGTATCCAAGATAGCGTCCTCACTTGTTATTTTTCCTCCGAGGTACCCATTTTTTTACGATTTTTTTTTACACAAGTCCCTCTGGTTTAACAAAGAATGAATCGATGGTTCTTCGTTCCAAAAGAATATCAAATATCATACCAAGTTGGTTTTAAATAACATGACACTGTGTTACCTGATCATCGCCAGATCCGTCTGCATTTGCAACAAGGGACATGCGCGCTTTCTTTGTACACAAGTTTAGCACATTGTCTTCGCTGTCCGACATGCTTTTATATCACGTGATAGTCACATGATTGAAAATTTTTCGCGCCAAAATTTGATACTTTCTATAATATGATTTTTACTTTCAGACGAAAAGGGATAAAAATTTATATAATCTTGTTGCTTTTCCCATGTTTATGTACTTTAGAATGAAAATTTTGAAAATCACAAAATTATACGTTCGGATGAAACATGCACTTTAATGATGATGTAATGTAAGGGAAATACATGACTTAACCGCTATATGTAAGTATGCATCGCGGCATTTCATCATTTCAT
The DNA here is from genome assembly GCF_025612915.1 of Magallana angulata. Classification (NCBI taxonomy): domain Eukaryota; kingdom Metazoa; phylum Mollusca; class Bivalvia; order Ostreida; family Ostreidae; genus Magallana; species Magallana angulata. Next base: position 56,348,057 of record NC_069115.1, on the reverse strand, counting down.
AAAATTCTTGCTCATATATACAATTTGTTAATCATTATGTACAAGATCACGTAGCTTAACTGGATAGAGCACCCGACTTCTAATCGGGGTGATGCGAGTTCGAGTCTCGTCGTGATCCGAATTTAATTTTATTGACATACATGTTATTAATTATTTCTTGATATCCTCCACAGGCACTTGTTTCTGAGAAAAAAATTTACACTATAGTATAATAATAATAGTGTGTTATTATTATACTATAGGGTAAGTTTTTTTCTAAAAAACAAGTGCCTGTGGGTTTGAGCCTAATTAAAATGGCCCCCTAAAAATGAACATTGTCATTTTACTGTAATTCTTTGTTTTATTTGTACAAATACACATTTGAAGTTTTTTCATAATTTTCATTTTGATTTTAGTGCTCACAATTTAAAAATATGACATCATACAGTTTACCTTTTCCCGCCATTTTCTCACTTTTAGCATAAAACGGCTTGTTTTGAGGCAGTTTTTCTTTAAGGAAACACTGAGCGACTACTTGAACAAACAAAATATTTTCACCAAAGATGTATCTTTCCAATACTTATAAGTGACAAAAGGTTCGTTCTTGTTCGAATTTTGGGGGCCAGATTTGACTAATATCATATTTAGTTCTTTAGGGGGTAGACACCCTTTAAATTCAAAATTTACAACATGATAATTTTGTATTCACTCTGAGTATTTTATATGGTCAAATCAAACTATCCATAAAGGTATACCATTAACAACAAAACTCGTCCGCGGCTTAACGCGGAACAATAGTAAACATTTTTGTTATAAGTTTATATAACGAATAACAAAAAAAGATGGGGGGGGGGGGGGATAAGATAGCGCAAATGCCCATTCGATTAAGTCGTGAAATACCATTTTGAATTTATTTTTTCCCAATTGAATCCATTCAAATATATAATAATACAATTTTTAACTACATTTAGTTTTGAATATACAGGTGGTATTTAAATTAACAAATGATACGAAAAAAAAATACTGCCTTTAATTTTGGTGGCATCGAACCCATAGCATAAAAACCCTAGATAAATAAGCTTAGTTTATGTCAGGTGCTCTAACCACTGAGCCATGTCAGACACAGGAAAGTAGTCTATTTAAATAATATGTGTGACTTTACCCACGGACTATGACTATAGACTATGAGAAAAATATGGAGCACAGACCCACTCTATAAAAGAAACTGCCTCGAAGTTCTAAAAAAAGAACAGTTTTTGCAGATTTTGTTATACGTATACGCCTGTTTGTGTCAACATATTCCAAATATTGAACATATTTATAGGTTTCAAATCAATGATATGTTAAATATATGTTGCTTTAAATGATTTTTTTTTAAATATCAGATTTATTAATATTTAATTTTCCAGTATATAGCTTGCCCGACGGTGTATGGGCATTTTACACGCCTTACTCACCCATCTTCTTTATACGTGTAATAATTAGTGCAAAGAACAGATATAACTGTACTTCAAATTATCGTGAGTTATAAAATCAATATCGCCATCATTTACAAAATTTGCCCCCCAAAAAATGCACCTTAAATTCGCATCTACACAAGGGTTCCACCCCTCGAGAGGAGCGGTGTAGATCAGAAACCCGGCCTTGGTAACTGAATATGCCAAAAATGTCAATATAAAAAAGGCTTTTCATTTTAATTTTCTAAAAAGAAAATTCTGTATAATATTTATATTTTTTGATTATCCTTTATTGTTTATTAAGTATACGAAGGTTGTTCGAAAATTATTGAGACAACACAAATATCTCTCTTTCTAAGTGGCGAATTTTAATGAAAATTGGCATGAACTCATACATTGAGGAATCCTAAACGAATAATGAAGCAAAGTAATATTATATAAATAGTGCCTGTTTGGGATGGTAACAGTTGAAATTGACACCCCGAGAAAACCATTGTCAACCGACGCGAAGCGGAGGTTGACAATGGTTTTCGAGGGGTGTCAATTTCAACTGTTATCCTCCCAAACAGGCACTATTTATTTTGTTATACTGAATGTCTTAATTTTTAAGAAAATTTTACTGCTTTTATATAGGAATAACGTGAATTCTACAGCGAACCGTAAGCGCATAATTTTCGCACATGTAACATTTTTTATTGTTATACTTTCATGTTAAATACTGAAATCTGATTGGTTAAGACGCAGTTAATAATATTTACTATTACCCTCAGCGTTAGCAACGCACTTGGCAACGGGTAACATTAAAAAATGTTACATGCGCGAAAATTATGCGCGTACGGTTCGCTGTAGAATTCACGTTATTCCTATATAAAAGCAGTAAAATTTTCTTAAAATTTTTAAAAAAGACATTCAGTATAACAAAATAAATAGTGCCTGTTTGGGAGGATAACAGTTGAAATTGACACCCCTCGAAAACCATTGTCAACCTCCGCTTCGCGTCGGTTGACAATGGTTTTCTCGGGGTGTCAATTTCAACTGTTACCCTCCCAAACAGGCACTATTTATATAATGTTACCCGTTGCTAAGTGCGTTACTAACGCTGAGGGTAATAGAAAATATTATTAACTGCGTCTTAACCAATCAGATTTCAGTATTTAACATGAAAGTATAACAATACAAAATAATTAAATAGTTTGTTTATGACAGTACATAAACAAGTCGGTGGTTGGGTACCCGGCGCAGGCACAAACTTGGAGTTTAAAAATGTTAGACTTACAATTCTTGATAAAAGAAATCAATTTATATATGTTCATTTGCTATTTATTGTGCCTAACTTTTGTGTAAGTTTTGCTAGTGTTCGAGTTGAAATAAGGAGAGAGTACTCAAATATTTAACAAGCAAATGAAATCTGACCGAGATGGTTTGTTTAATTTTGACGTCAAGGCGGTGCAGCGAATATATATATATAAAGAAGACGGGTGGATAAGGCGTGTAAAATGCCCATACACGGTCGAACAGGCTACTGAAAAATTAAAGTATCAATAAATCTAATGGTTTTTTTTTTTAATCATTTAAAACAATATATATTTAACGAATCATTGATTTTTAACCTATAGGTATGTTCAATACTTGGAATGTGTTGACTCAAACAGGCGTATTGGTATCAAAACCTGCAAATACTGTTATTTTGTTTAGAACTTCAAGGCATTTTCTTTTATAGATTGGGTCTGTGCTCCATATTTTTATCATTGTCTAATTAAGGTCTATTGGAAAACAAACCGATTTCAATCAACAAAAACGTGGAGAGATGACCCACTCTACATTAAAAATATCATTCATATCCCAACAATTGAACGTTTTGAAAAAATAATACAAGTCCGGTAGTTCGTGGCCAAAGTCGCACATAATATTTAAAAAGCCTACTTTGTTGTGTCTGAAATGGCTCAGTGGTTAGAGTACCTGACATAAGCTAACCTTATATATCGAGGGTTTTAATGTTACAGGTTCGATATCACAAAAATTTCCGACAATATACTTTTTTTTCTTATTTTTTGTTAACTATATCAAAAAGTGACTATTGTTAGAAATTCTGCTTTTGCAAACTTGTATTATGATATATTTGAATAGATTTAATTGGGGAAAAATAAATTCAAAATTGTATTTCACTACTAAACCGAATGGGCATTTGCGCCATCTTATTCCCCCATCTTCTTGGTGTGAATCTCGGAAGAGGACCTTTTAGACCAAGAATTCGAAATTGCCTAAATAAAAACTATACAATGAAAAGGGGTCAAAAGCTTCAGTGTCCCGTTGTGCAAGTTATTTTTCTATCAAATGTGTCGACATGCAAGATAAATATGTTGACATGCAAGATAGTTATGTCAACATGCAACATAACTAGGTTGACATGCAAGAAATTGCAATCAAATGAGATATCATAAAAAATCTCAAATATCGCCAACATTTGACATCCCAGATGCTAGATGATACTTATTTATGTTGACATGCAACTTATTTATGTTGACATGCAACTTATTTATGTCGACATGCAACTTATTTATGTCGACATGCAACTTAATTATGTTAACATGCAAGATAAATATGTTGGCATGCAACATTTTGATGTCGATATGCAACTTAAAAATGTTGACATGGAACTTATAAGTTGCATATCAACATATTTATCTCGCATGTGAACATAAATAAGTTGCATGTTGACATAACTAAGTAGCATGTGAACATAAATAAGTTGCATGTTGACATAAATAAGTTGCATGTCAGGATATTTATCTTGCATGTTAACATAGCTCAGTTGCATGTCGACATAACTAAGTTGTATCTAGCATCTTGGATGTCACATATGGGCGATATTTGAGATAATTTTCTTATGTTGCATGTTGACATAACTATCTTGCATATCAACATATTTATCTTGCATGTTAACTTATTTGATAGAAAAATAACTTCAATTTTCTTGAATTTTTATATAGTAATGTTGCATGCTGACATAACTATCTTGCATATCAACATATTTATCTTGCATGTTGATTAACTATTTTTGATAGAAAAATAACTTGCACACAAGGGGCAGAGATATGCCACCATACTTTTGGGAAGAAATATTTTTAAAAAATCAAGAATAGAAAGTAAATTATATATATAACTGTTGCAATTTTAAAATAAAAACAAAAAATGCATGAATAATGAAGAATAGTTCTTGTTTTTCGTTCGTTTGAAAGGTGTTTATAACATAGGACGAAGGAAAAAAAGGTTAACACGGCGTTGCGATTATAGTTTGTAGTTGCGCCGGGTACTAGCTATAGTATTATGTCATATTAACTTCAAATGTTTTCGTTAATAAAAGACACCCTGGTTTATTTTCTGATGAAATTTTAATGATCTATCTTTTTTCCCAAGGGAGTAAGAGTAAATGCCTCAATAATTTCCGAACGACCCTCGTATGTAATAGAGATCTATATTGTATGTGACGTGAAATCTTCAAAAGGAGGAAATTACATCTTCGCTAGCCAAGGGTTTCTGAACCGCACCGCGTGCCCAGCAGAAACCCTTGGTTATAGCGGAGAGGGCCCCGAAATAAAGATTGAAAGAAGGTATAACCGTAAATTATGTTATAGGCCTAGCTGTGTTCGTTCTCACTTTTTTGCAAAATTAGACCTAACCAATAGGAACATAGCACCATGGAGGGGTTCAGTCCCCCCCCCCCTTTTTCTCTCAGCAAAAAAAAATTGTTTCTAAAGATACCTTAAATAGATAAAAATATGAATAGTGATATTGAAAATTGGAGCCATAGTAGGTATAGTACCCCCCCCCCCCTTCCACGGATTAGGAATTTCATGATTAGGAATATTTTTGGTTTTTGGTAGGTAAAATTGGAGTTATACTCATAGCCCCCCCCCCCCCCCCCCCCACGGATTAGGAATTAGGAAAACAATTTGAGCAGGTAAGATTGGAGTTATATGTATGCTCCCCCACGGATTAGGATTTTCATGATTTTCGGATTTCTTGTCGAGATCATTTCTGAAGATTAGTCAACCCCCCCCCCCTTTTAATTTCCTTCCTACGCCACTGGATGTTGATGGATTGAAAAAAATGACAAATGTACACTTCCCCGAAAAAGAAAACAGAAATAAAGATAATAAGAGCATCATCGCAATTATTGACACTCTATAGTCTGTTCCATGTTGTTGCTTCCATCACTTTTTGATGATTTTCAATAGAAAAACACATAACTGTGAAAGAAATACAGTTGAAATCGATAAAAGGGAACGTATCCAAGATATCTTCATTGAACAATTATCATTTTTCACTCATAAAAGTTCACAGGAACGAAAACACGGAGATTCATAATGGAAATGTTTACATCTTTTCTCCATTCAGAAGTACTCGGGATACCTCGCACAATTTTGCAACGTTATCATCCGGGCTTATTAATGGCTGATGCAATGCAAAATTCCCGTAGACTTTCTATTTTTGGATGTGTATTGAAATTTGAAGTGGTAGAGGGAGTGTTTCAAAACAGATAATCTGGACATTTTTCATATTAGTGGATTAACGTAGATTTAGCCCAAGGGTATTTATGATTATCAAAATATCAAGCCAAAAGTGGTGGAAGCAAAAACTCGGGACAGAGTATATAGCTAGGCTATAATATTTTATTAAAGACTGAGTTAATTCGAAGATTTTTAATTATATAATATTTACGACGTACATGTATACGGTACTGCAGTAAAGTTTCAAAGATTCTTTTAATTAACCAAAGCATAATCTTGACACAAGCGTTATTATTTGTATAGATGTAAATACTTATGCTTTGTCTTATAATTATATGTGTTGCATGTATGTATAATTGTGTGTTCTGAAATAATCCTCATATGAGGGAAATAAAGTATGAATGAATGAATGAAAACCCTGTGTGTCCCCCCCCCCCCACACTTTTTATGTACAAAATATTGAATAAACATATAAGGATACCTGCTTCCCCCCCCCCCCCCCATGGATTAGGATTTTTAGGATTTGGGGGAGTAACCCCCCCCCCCCCCTTTTTTTTTTTTTTTTGGTTGTTGTTGCTTGTCAAGATTTTTTGGACGAGTCTGCCCCCCCCCCCCACTTTCAAAAACGATGCTACGTGCCTGCACAGGTATACAGAAGTGGTGCAGACCTGTACATTCGCCCCCTGTTAAACATGTTAAATTCTGGGTCTAGCGCTCCAACATTGATCCACCTCTGTGTTACAACCAATGAAATAACACCAGGTACAATGTTTTTGACCAATGAAATTAAAGGAAAGATTTTGCACCAGCGCTCTTTCACATCCGGTACACGAGATCACCGGTTTGTCAACAGAGTAAACTTGAAATGTGGTTATAACACAAATGTACATCACAGACAGTGGTCAATATTGTCTAACGATGTTGGAAACAAAATTATTGAGTCTATTACATGTTTTGATAGCTGTAGGGGATTTCTTAAGACATTGTTTTTATAGTCTACCCATTCGTTTTCCTTACCAATGGAAGAATTTACAACAGAAAGCTGATGCAAGAGACCTGAAGAAAGTGCCAACACACCTCGGTGTGATAGTATGTGAGGAGGATATATCGCTACCTGATATAGCGAACTTAATAGTGTGGTCAATAGCATTAGGAGTGTCCTACTTCAGTATATACGACCTCAATGGTTAGTATATGTTGCCATTCCAATGAAACACTGATCATGTCCAGTACAATCACTAGATTTAGCTGTGTAGCTTGATCTACCTACATTTGAGTGCTTGTTGAATGCATGCTTATAGCTGCAGATCTGGTTGACATGGCTAAGAGCTACAAACATGACAAACACTCGCATGCAAAATATTTCAAATTATGAATCACCAATACTTTTGCTATAGTGTCGGAGTGAATAACCTTATTTCTAATTCATATGATGGAAATTCTTTATACCGTGAAAATCTTAAACAACATCACTTATTACATAGGAATATACAAGGTGAAGTCTTTAAAAATCCTCTTCTAGGATTTAGACGTACCAGAAAAGCTGTTACTCGTATGGAAGCTTCCTCAGATAGGGAAGTTTCAAGTTTGTTCAAATCATGATCCTTTGAGGCTGTCAAATTTTTACTTAGGAATATATTGGGAATAATTTTTAAAAATCAAAACACAATTTGCTTAGAAAAACTGTAAGGCCACACCAATATAATTTCTTGATCGTCAGACCTTGCTTTAACTGAAAATATGCACAAGTGTACCATACAATATTAGAGAATAAATTACAGCTGATTTTTTGGTCCAACTTTGTGCTAGTTTGACTGTCCAGTTTATCATCTAACTTGGTCACTCTAAAAGCTTCTTTTTAAAATCCCTGTCAGTTGAATTGATATTACAGAATGTCTAAAGAGGACTTCTGATTTTTTCCTAGGTTATATAAAGAGAAAGAGAAAAGAATTAAAAGAAGCACTAGATAATGCACAAAAGAAATGTTTGGACGAGGAGCAGAGGAAGTATACAATAGTCATCCATAATGATGCTGAGTCAAGGCCTCATGAAAATGGTAAGCGTTTAAGTGAAGGTGCTTTCACCCATATGCCTTCTTTAGATTTTTATGAATTGTGTGTAATTTAGATCTTCACTGTGTTGTATACTTAAAGCTACTGTATAAACCCCAAAATATTAAAACTATAGGAGAATATAGGTTTAAACTGTTTCACCTATCTGTCTATTCATTTTTTTTTTCAGTGAAAATTTATTTAAAATTGCTAGGTAGCTTCCACTAGCTGCAATAATGTAGCCCTCTCTGATTTTTTATATCTGATGTTTACATTATTGCAGCTAGCTTCCACCAGAGACTTGTAGTGGACACGTGTTGCTTTTGCATTATTTTCCAAAAATTTTTTTTAAAAGAATTGAATTTGTACAGCATGTATAACATTGGCTTTTTTTGTTTAGTAAAGTAACATTATAAAAAGATCAATCAATTTTTAGGTTGTTACAGTTCCAATAAGATTGATATACAGTTGCTGTCAAAAGCTGATGGTCGACAGAATTTGGTAGAAACTACACGATTGCTAAGTCAACAGGTAGCTTCAAAACAGCGGCGATTAGAAGATATTACACCATCTACTGTTGAAGAATTTATTAAAGGTATGAGTTGATGTGGGTCATAACTAGCGGTACAAATATTGATGTACAGTCAAACTTTCTTATCTTGAACCAGATGGGACTGTTTAAAAAATTCGAGATATCCAAGTTTTCGAGATAATGAGGGTAAAATACTGAAAAAGTAAGTGGGTGGAACTTACAAATCACTCTGACTTATCCATTGTATTTGAGAGATTAGTGTTCCAGGTATTAAAGTTCAGCTGTACATTGTAACTTATTAGCGAAAACTTAAATTCCAATAGAGTAAAAAAATAACATGATATCATTATGCAGTGTATTGCATTAGAATATATCAGTTATTCTCTATCACAGAAAAATTCCATTTCCCTGACCCAGAGTTGATACTAAGGTTTGGAAAGGGAGAATGTCTCTTTGGATTCCAACCCTGGCAGATTCGACTCACAGAGATACTGTAAGACTTGATACTAAGCCTGCAATAATTTACTATGAGACTTGAGGTTGTGCTCACAATCCTTTCATCTGTATATCATATGTTGTCATAATCTGTCATGTCTATTTTTCTTAATCAGCTGTTTTTATTTAAATACTTTCAGTAATGACTCGTAAAAAAAAGTTTTACGAAGATGATTTTCTATCTTAGTACTAATCCTTTAAGAAAAATTGAAAACATCCCACATAATGTAAACACTTTTGGTTTACTTTTCCAGATCGGCCAGGAGTCATCATAACTTAGGATATAGCTCATTGACAGACTTGTTTCATCAATATGGAGAAACCAAGCAGAGGTTTGGCAGATGACCGCTGCACTGCTAGTCACCAGTTCAAAACCATGTTTCATCACTCATTAAGTCTCCTTATCCACACATGTTTTCCATTAGACATTAGAATTTGATTTCTTTTATGTAATGGTCTGTATGTGATTGAAAGTATTGACAAAGTCAGAGTTAAGGTAATTTGTTTTGTAAAATTTTTTACTGTTCTAATATTATTTTAGGTGCTTTTATCGATTGTGTTGTTATAGATATGATTTACTATTTCACAGGAAATAGGAAAAGCTATGAGATAATTTGGAGGAATTTATTTGTTATAAACTTCTACTTATCATATACTGTTATAAAGTATACCACTAAATATGGTGAAGATACTGCAGAATTAATGGAGCTTTAGAAGTTACTTTGTACAGTTATTCTGGTCATAAGACATTCCTACTCAAACTGTGACCTAAAGTCTACAGTCCCGTTGGTTAATCTTGTTTAAGTGTTTATTATTTATTAAAACTGTACTAGGGCATTTGAATGGGAGTATCTGTAGCTATGAATTTGAATGTGAGTATCTGTAGCTATGAATTAATCATTTTGGTATATATATATATATTATAATATGTGTTTGAGCCAGTGTCTGAGATACTACCGTATGTACCTAGTATTGTAAATGGGAGAAAAAATCTTGGTTTTTGTGAATTACACTACTCGAACGCCCTGATGTTCTACGCGAATGGAAGATTGACTGGATTTGATACTTGAATTATATTACCAGTACATGCGCACCACAACTGCTTGCTTTACTATTAAACATTTTGTTTGTTTATTATGAGGGGTTGATAGCATACAATTTTGTTAGGTGGGTTTAATTGGGTAAACATGAACATGTTTATTGTACTACCATGGCATTTACTGATGACCTAATTTTTACTCAGTTCAGGAAAGAAGACATAAAACTAAATGGTTGCTGAATGTCTGCTGATGTTTGTTTTGTTTTATAATGATTTTTTAACTCAATTGTGTTGAGATCAGTAAATATTTACCGTAATCAAAGTTTTTTTTTAACCAATACATAAATTGAAGAAATGAAAACTCATTTATAATTATTGAAATCAATCAAAGTGCTGTCAATGATTCAATTTTGATGCAATAAGAGTAGGAAGAAACAGATATTATTGATAAATTATTAATGTTAAGACGCAACGAAAACCTTTCTTCTATATATACTTAAAAATTCTACATCTAGGGTACTATGAGTTGTGATCATTCATGTTTTTTATTGTCTTATAAAATACTGTTTTGATGACTTAGAAAAGTTTATTATTTCTACAACCATTAAAAAAATTTGGAAAAGTTTGAAAGTACCGTACATGTGAGCAATAACTTCTACAACAGTCGGTTGACTGTTATGTTATGTTTGCCTGTAGCATATATACTTATATATGTGTAAATGTATGTGGAATAGAGATTTATTTTAGGGGAAATGCCAAATAAAAGGATTTTGTACCAGATATTAATGAGTTTGAATTATTGTATTGTAATGAGCCATCTTCACTAGACAGACATTGGTAAACATTTGTATTGGGTAATTTTGTGAGCACCTGCTTTGTTGAATGGTTTCGGCGGAATTAGAAGTTATGGCAATTGTATTCAAATTATTGAATTTAATCATAAATGAATTATATTCTGAATGAATAATTTAACTTTTGAATGTAAATACCTTGTTCAGTCCTGTAATGTAGAGAGTAGAAATGTTGCAGTATTTGTAGTTTGATACAATTACTGGTACATGTATATAACTGATACATGATTATTTTTTTTATAAAGTAAAGCATTTCTTTAAAAGATATAGTGCTTATGGATTTAACAGTGTACAGTGTCTGATACTTTGTCATAAATCTGGGGACTTGTGTGTGGATAGCTCAGTGCATACTGTATTATAAGTAAAGACCAATGGAACCATACTCGTGACTTTAAAATTATTTTTTTTATAATGTATGTTAAAATGGTAAAAATCTGTATCTGGGTTTTTATCATTTGAATTTTATTTTGGGAGAGGGTGTAAATTGAATTTTTTCAACAGCCATTTTCAAAGATTTTTCTCTTAACGAGAACAACAATTTGTTATTTCGTGTAAACCAAGAAAAATTGTGTATTCTCTCTCAAATTACAGAAAATATCGTATTCGTATGTAATCCGGATTTTAGAACGGTTTCGATTCGACTCTTACGCGTTGTATCACCTAAGCACTTCCTGGCAACGGAAGGATAATCGAAATCAATCAACAGTAAATTATTCACAAAATAAGCATGAAGTGATATAATATTTGTGCTTGGACAACTATTACGAAACAGCAGAGGTAAATAGACAATTTGCACTGAATTCAGGAGACGAATGAGTGTACTGATAAGCACAATGAACGTTATTTATCGTAACACGGTGGTTTATCTGGACACGAACAGGTGTTCTGCCATGGTCTCATTTAATGACCATCGACAGTCTTGTCACGGGGAAATATGTTCCTGTGTCGTTTGTAACAAATGGAGAATAAAATTATTTCATTATGCTACTCATTTGGCGAATGTCGATGGTTTTAGCTATGATATGTCAGTTGCTTGCTATCTAATTTATTAATAATATATAAGGTAAATAAATTCCTCAGCTGGTCCTATATGACAATAAACCATTTAAGAAAATTTATGGGAGTACTGTAAACGAAGTATAACACATGTTATAAATCACTGCAAGGAACATCTTCGTGATAATATTTTTTTTTCATCCCAAACAGAAATTACCAGGTGAATTTGTTTGGAAATATAAAATTGTTTGGGATAATTTAAGTTCATAATTTGGCATTTTTTAATAAAAATGGACTGGCATGATACTTGTTTTAGTGTGTTAAAGTTATTCCATGCAGCTGTGCATTGATTTTTTAATATAAATATTTATAACACACATTTGCAGAACATTTTGCAAGTGATGGTGCAAATTATTAATAGAGTGATTAAAGTTTACACTGCACTAAGCCTTGAGGTGATTAGAATAATAATTGCTAAATATTAGTATAATAATATATTGTAGGGTAAACCAGTATTTTAACAAATGAATATTTTATTATCCACTTTAGGTAATGATATTTCCAAAAATTCTCATCAAATGGTACAATAAATGTTTGAGTTTTAGTTTGCTTTTAGACATTTCATCAGAATGGAGAATACAGTCTAGAATATGAAATGTTTATGCTCCATTGATGATGTTTGAAGCACTTCATAATTTTTTAATTTTTTTTACCAGTACATATAGTTGTATATTTATCAATGTTTGCAATATTCCACAATTAGAGTGTGATCATAAAGATATAAATAACTATAATTTTATTTTTGTAGGAGTGTGAAACATTAGAATGGCGACTGCCAGCACACTACTCCCAGACACCCAAGGGGTTCAGTTCACTGCCCGCCCAGCGGTTCTCCGCACCAAGGAAAATATCAAGTCACGGAATGGCCGGTCATCTTCTCTGAGTAAGCCAGCTACTGACTCTCAGATACTATTGAAATTTACTGAACACTTCCAGAGATCGAATTTTATTTTCACATTTTGATCTTCCTTTATCAATTTTCAATAATTAGTTGGATGAATTGGTAAATCGATGTTATCTGTGCTCTAGCTGATATTAACTATGCAAGAAATTGATTTTGGGATTTAAACATTATTTTCAGGCTCTGAGGGTGGGATCCAGCCAGTCAATGCTAGTCTGTCTAGTATTGAGGTAGAGGCGATCCTCAGGGAGAAGGTGAGGGCCAAACACCAGAACATAATGCAGGTAAGTGGATCGCAGCACCAGGGGAGAGAACTCTACAGAACTGTGTGCATCTAATACATGTATAGGGAAATAAAGTCTTATTTTTTGTGAAACTGATTGACCAATTATGTTGGTGAAAGGGATCGATTTGGCCTCTAATTCAGTGCAGATTTTAGATACTAACGATAAGAAATATGATTAAATGCAGGCGTAGAATAAGAGCATAGTACATGCTATAAAATGTGTTCAATATGTCAGGACAATCAAGAATCGAAGAATTTTAATGAAAAAGGTCTTAATTGAATAGAGCTGAAATGTTCCTCTTTTGCTTTATGATAAGTTATTGATTTTATTTATTCCTATTAACTATTTTGTATACAATATATTTACACCATTTCAAGATTGCTAGGAAAAGGTAGACTATTATGTAAAAACTGATAGGATATAACCCTTATTCAACAGGTATTATCTGTTTGTTTTTCATTAAAATGAAATCTATAATCCTAATTGAATATGACCCTCTCAATGGATTAGTAAGGGCTAAAGCCACCAGATGACATTATCCTAATCTATGCTTTGTACCTTTAAACTTGCCAGTCTTGATAAATTTTACGGTTATTGACGATACACTGGGTGAGGTAGAAATAGCTTAGCTATTTAAATCCCACATGCATCTATTCTATGCAGTGATTTAATCATGAAATAAGTAATTTAAGTTGTTTTAACTGGTATTTAATAATCACTTTACACGAAAATGCAGTTGAGAATTCTTAATTTTATGAATCTTTTTGTAAATATCTAGAGGAATGACCTTTGATGCCGAGTGTTAAATCTATAGATAGTCTATATTGAGGTAATGCTTCCCACTCACAGTGTTAGGGGTATACAGCAGAATTACATAGTCTGTTTGTTTGTCTGTGCCCTGTTACTTTAGTTTCTAACTTTGGCATAAAGAAACAAGAATTCTGAACAAGGCAAAAATTTGTACGTCATGTTAGGGAATGTCATGACTCAAAACCAAGGTCATCTGATGAAAGTCAAGGTCATGTTATCATATTTAATCAAAAAGAATTAGCATAGCTTAATTCTATTGACCAAAAGTCAATTGATAAATGCTGTATTCAAGTGACTTGGTGTTCTTTCATACCAAAAATCATGATTGAACCTTTGGCATTTTCTAAAGAATTTTGTGTTAACTTAAAAAGAAAATCATGGTTACAAGAACATTATTATAAATATAGTGTAAGTAGTTGTCCATTGTTTAGATGACTCCATCAAAATGTGAATTTGATGAAGGTTAGGTTCACATAACTGTACATGCATCAGTTGAATTTGTGTTGAGTCCATGGTAAAGAAAATTTAGAACCTTGTTCACCATGAGGGTACAAAGGTTACCCTCAACATCCAGGTCATGAACATGGATCTTTTGATCAAGGTCAAGGTCAAAGTGTTTTTGTTTTGATGATTCTGGTCAAACTCTTTACTTCGATGTTCACATTAGGCAGAAATTTGTTTATAACCTGTAAAGATTCTTTAGCTGGTGCATTTTGAAAATAAGTTTAGACACTATAGTATAAGCAAGAACAATTTTATCATGTTCATATTTGGGAAAAGGTTTATAAATCATTAATTGGTTTAATATGTCTTCTCCGTCAGACCAAGATAATTGCGTCTCTTGGGTTTTGTTGCTAAAGTACACTTGAATGAAATTTTTAAAAATATTTAAAATCGGTTGTTAGATTTGCGTCATCTCATTCATGCTATATTTTTTTTTATTTCAGGCCTTTATGACTTATGATGTTGAACACAATCTAGGGGTTACTAAGGGGGAATTCCGTCGAGTTTTAGAATCCTTTTGTGTCCCCTTGACCTCAGAGCAGTTTGAAGCAGTAGTGGCCAAGGTACATAACTCTGTACTTGTAGATTATCTAAAGTGTGAGACTCACTTCAACCCTAACCTATTAAATTGTGGCTTCAATTTGCCTTACACCCAAAGCCTTGTTATTTCAAACACACCACATTCACAATTATTACACATTACATGTATATGTATTATCAGTATTCTTAGAAAGAAGAATGAAAGAAAATATAAGGAGAAATTAAAGACGAATGAAATCATGTCATAATACACAGCAGCGATTTCTTGCCTCATATATCCTCATCGGTTTTCTTGGATTATAAGCACCCTGTTTTGTTTTTTGGATACATCACCCTTTTTGTTTTCATTTCAGTCTTGATAAGGACACCACTCAGTTTAAGACCTGGGGTCAGGTTAATTTTAAGGAAATATACTGTGTTCTCCACAAATTTCATATCAGCCTGCATTTTTTTCTGGATTTCTCTAGTAGTTTATGTTATGTAGTCAACATTTTAATTGTGAAATTAATGAACTGCTGAGGTAAGGCTGAACGGCTTGTGCATTTCTGTGTATTCATGTTGTATAACTAAATAAAAGACCATGATTTTGCATATTGAAAGCGACCCAATATTTAGATAGGCAATGTTTAAGTACAGATGAAGCTATAATAATGCAGCCCTCCCCACCTGATTTTTTGTGGAGGGTGCATGAAAATAGAAAAATCAGAGAGAGCAACATTTAATTGCAGCTAGTACATTTTAATGCTCTTTTGATTAGTCTCCTACACAATTATCTTAATCATGGTCTTTTGAAAAACTTTTCAACATTCTGAGGCATCTTGTATCTTTGCTTTTTCATTTAATGCCAAAAAAAGAGAATGCATGTTTATCCTATCAATATTTTATTCTAATGCTTTGACTTTCAACATGTGACAAATTGTTTCCTCAGTAAGTCACAGTTCACTAAGCACAATCTATTTAACCCGATGTATTATATCGTAATCACCTTTTATCAATATCAGTAATATTCGAATTATGCATGCTATGCAAAACTGTTAGTACATGTATTATGATATAGACGTCATGTGTAATGTTGTCTTTGTTACAGCACCCTCTTTATTGACTACATAATAAACTTGTATATCCAAGCTGTTATAACATTTGTTAAGCAAAATTTATCAGTAGATAGTATTTTCACATAACCATGAATTGGTAAGATTATTTTGCAGCTTAATTTGGAAAGGAAATTATCATCAAATACATTAAAAATATGTGAAATTATTAAATAAAGTAAAAGATATGAAAAGCTTGAAATGTGTGAATGTTGAATGAGCTAATTTAGTGCATTAGGAGGTTCACAGGATGTTTCTGCATTGCACACAATTAATGTGCCTTTTACGAAAGATTGGCCTGTTTTTTTGGAGTGTGTAACATTTAGTAAGGTGTTGGCTAGTCCCCACACAACTGGTTCTCTCTTGCTGTTTTATTCCCAATGTGTCGTGTGAGGTGATCTAATACCTAATCCCTCATTTCTCTTCTTGCCTCATCTCTGTAGGTGGAGAAGAATTCGAATGGAACGGTGAGGTACCCTGACTTTATGGAGAAGTTCTATGGGCAGCCGCCCAGCTCTGTAGCAGGCGGTCAATGGGCAGGCTATCAAAAGTAAGTCCACCAGTACTTCATTTCAATATATACTGCAGAGATTGATTGATTGATTGAATATTCACTGTTTAGCATCCTCTCAAGATTTTTAATTTGTAAGAAGATCATTAAATTCAGGTCTTTAAGTTATAACTTGTCCTTTGTGTTTTATATGCAGTAAACAGTATGAAGGTTCTGTTTTCAGAAGCTTTCTCTTTCTCAGCAAAGGAGATAAATGATACCATGATAAAAATCAACTAATAATTACATCTTCTCAACAAACATATACACATGCAGTTTTAAAATGGACAGGTTTCAGACTTGTATATCTATTCATTAGACAATACTTTATCTTCAGGTTTTCGCCTCCTCCTGCAGTAAGGGAGATAAATATTGACATGATAGAAAAGATGTTGAAAGACAAGGTAAGAACTGCATAAAATCTGCATAAGATTGAATGTAAGCTTTAGCTTTTTCTTTCAAGATTCCCCTAAATTGGCAGATACAGTACCTAGGGTTCAAAAGTAAATCTCAACCTTTTATTCTATCACCATGGGGCACTAACTGAGTTTTTGTCACATTTTATTTTACAGATAAGTCAGAATTTCAAGGCTGTTGTGAAAGCTCTGCAGTTGTTTGATTACAACAGAGACGGCAAAATTCAGAGGCATGAGCTTAGGCGAGTGATAGAAAACTACTGCTTCAAACTCACAGACGACCAGTTCCAGAAGTATGTGTCTGCTAGAGTTCAAATTATGATATAAGAGATAATGAATAAATACAGTTGTAGAATTAGGGTAACAGATCGTCCATCTTTATAGGTTGTGGCTGAGGTATGACTTCCACCACACAGGGCTGGTCAGCTACAAGGAGTTCCTGTCCAGACTCGGGGTAGCCGCCAACAACCAGAACCGACCGCCTGTCGATGGAGCCAAGGGAGGTAAGTCATCACTTTATAAAAATTTAGAGTCATCTTTTAATACCATATGCCTTGATATGTTCTCATGCTGACTGTGATTTGACATGGAGAATTTTTGTCTTTTGATTTAGTCGGGGTTTTTCAGGCTGGTCGTTACAGGTGAACTGTCACAACTGTTCCAAATGCATGCCGTTCACTGTTTTGTTTATAGCCTATTATATGAACGTTTCACTCGGAATGAATTACAGATATTGCATGTCTTTTGTTTATTTATACATGCTGTATTAAAAGCGCATGTTCATTGTTACACATACTTCAATGTGTCTTGATTCAATATATTTATCAACATTACTATGCATGGTTATGACCCATTCACTGCTTTCAACACTTTTCCATGAATAAGACTTCATATCTGTTTCAACTATTATTTTCATCATCATAAATACTCTTTGATATATATTGAAATCCATACCTCATGGTTCATTCTTAAGATAATATACCGGTAAATATTTTTTACATTAATTTCATTACATCTATAGGTATTGCATTCATTACGTTCTATGTTAGAGTTTCATATTTTTGTGATCATTTTCATTGCTAATATTTGTTGATATAAAGTCATGTTTTCAAGAGTTTTAATGTTTGACTTTCAGCCCTGTTGTGGCCCCAGCAGATCCCTGTCTCAAACAGCAAGATCTTCAAACAGAGGAAAGATGACGAGGAAGCTTTACAGAGGCTGAACTTTGATCAAATTGAGCTTGAGTTCAGAAACAGAGTAAGTGTACTCAACAAGTCTGATGAATTCATCAATATAGCCACAGTCAAGTCCTTCTTAAACTGATATGTTGTATCAAAATTTCAATGGAACATATCTTTTTTTTTTTTGAAGCATTCAAATTTGAAATAAGTTGAAGGACTTGTAAATTGTTGATTTACTGTGTTATTCACTAAACTTTTGTCATGACAATTTGGTTTGTTATAAGGTTACATTCTTTTTTCTCCGAGTGACCTCGACAATTTGGGCTGTTATAAGGTTACAATGTCTTTCTGTGTGTAGATGAGGAAGAATTACCTGAATCTGAAGAAGATTTTCCTGACCTTTGATCGTCACCTGGACGGATTTATCAACCTGGAGGACCTCAAGTCCATCCTGTGTCAGTTCACTGTCCCTATGTCTGACCAGCTCTTCAGGCAGATGATGGAGAGGTAAGGGGAGGAAACTCTGGTTTTGAATTGAAGAGCACTTGCTAAATTTTTGTGTACAGTATTAAAGGATAAAGCTCTTGTGTGTAGCAGATAAGATTTAAATTAATGCATTGTCTGTAATTTTTCAGGTGTGGGGTGAAAGGATCTGGTAAGATTTCCTGGGAGCAGTTTTTGGACAAATTCCAGGATCCTCAGGGTGGGGGAAATGGACAGACCATCCCCATGAGAAACAACCACAAGTAGGTCGACTACCATGTAGAGGGTTCATTTTCAAATTGACTCATTTGATTTCAAAAGTGCAACAAAGCAATTGTTTGATTAATTTAAGGAATATTTTTGTTACCAAAAGCTTTAATTCCACATTTACATGCATGAATTTGAAAAGAAGTTTATGTTTTAAGGACTTATCGGGTTTTGAAAAGAAAAATACATGCATATTGAATTGTCTGTAATTTCACATATCAATTTCAGATTTTTCCCAATCCGTGAAGGTATAGAGACGGTGGCAACGGATGACATCTGGAAATTACTGTACAAACACGTACAGAGCCACTACCCCTCCCTAAAGCAGGCCTTCCTACAGATAGATGCTGTAAGTCTCCATTTTCATAGTGATTAAAAGGCAAAGAAACCAACAATATTAAAGTTTAAATCTGTAGTATATGTTATTACCGGTTTCAGATTTTTCAAAAAAGTTAAGTCACTGAGAAGCATGTTTACTTACCGTAATTCAGCTTACAAATTGACGCTGTTATTCTTAGTTGTCAACAAGATTGATGCAAAGAAGCAAAACTATTGATGTTATATTTATACTGATTATCAGACTTCATTAAAAATAAAAGGTACGTTACAGGAAAGCTAGTTTACTTTTACAGACCCGTAAAGGGCGCATCACTCGTACAGAGCTGAGGAATGTGATTGAGAAGTTCGCCTTCCGATTAGACAACGAACAGTTCAAACAGCTAATGCTGAAGCTGGACCCGTACCACACCAATAGTATCTCCTACCATGACTTCCTGAAGCTGTTCGAAGAAACAGACACCCCAGTAAGTCAGCCAATCAGATTTAAGATCCCCGGAATTATTTCAAACTTTGTTATGTGTAAAGAATTAAAGAAATTGAATAATGATAGAGTGTTCATGTGAAGATAATACTTCTGATTAAATAGTTCTGCTTTTATGTCACACGCTGATTTTAATTAATTTCAGGAGGGACACAAATGGCTGAACTCTGTCCACCGTTTCAATGAAACTCCAAAGCCTGCCATTATGGCCTGGGAAACAGTGAGTCCATTTTGAAATAATACATACCTTATTCAAACAGACTGTTATTTTTCCTGGATAAAAAAATCAAATATATATACTGTAGTGAGATGACCAAGCTCTCTGCTCAGTTTTGGTAATTAAGCCATTTGTTCAGCAAGCTGTGTTCAAAACAAACAGAGCTTAATATTTACAAAGTTGTTCAATGAGCCAATTGTTTCCCTCACAGATTGAAGAGATTCTACGAGAGAAGATCACAGAGTACTGGAAGCCTGTTTCTGCTGCTATCATGGCCGCTGATTCTAAAGGAGATGGTTACATCTCCATCCCCAAAATGAAGTCCATCATTGATAACTGTGTGCTGCCCGTCTCAGAGGATCACTTCAAGAGGTTAGCAAGATGGGGTTTGCCGCGGGTGTTTCTGAATGTTCAGTCCAATTGATTAAAAGCAATACTAGCTACATCATTTTAATTGCATTCAAATGGAGGTAAATGTAGTTTAATATGTATAAAGAGAACTCTGTGTTTTGTTGATAGCATGGTGTCAAGGTGTCAGGACTGCTCCAACAACATGATTAACTATGTGGAGTTCCTGGAGATGCTGAATGTGGATGTGCGGCCTGGGGATCTGGTGGGACTGAGCTCACAGATCCAGTCAGGCAGTGAGGAGAGGGAGGCCATTAGGGTCAAGAACCACATAGCAAGGTAAGTCAGAAACCACAGAGTAAGGCAAGGGCAACAACCACAAAGTAAGGTAAAGCGCAAAAACCACAGAGTAAGGTTAGGGCAAAAAACAAAGAGTAAGGTAAGGGAATACAAAGTAATTAAGGGCAAAAACCACAGAATAAGGGCAAAAACCAAAAATTCATAACAAGAAATGGTAAAAACCGTCTGCTGAACAGAAAATCTAGGAAATATAACACATTACAAGATAAACACAAAATAATAAAGGAGGTAAGAATAAGGTAAAAAAAACCTTCATCTTACACATGTAAGTGCAGCTTCAGCAACATTACATAGCAAGGGAAGGGCAAAAACTACATCAAAAATAAAATGCTCTGGCAAGGGGAATTAATTTATTTTGTCTGATATTATTACAGTGTATGAATATGAATGATTGAATTTTACAGGGCTACAAGGGTTAACAGAAGAGCTCAGAATCGAACCAACACAATGACAGCTGATGAAGTGATTACAAGGCTAAAGGACAGGATGTCCCAGCACAAGGTCCAGATCAGACAGGCCTTCCTCTCCTTTGACAAGTCAGGCAAGGGTCGAGTCACCAAGAAGAACTTCAGAGAGGTGAGATTCTAGAGCACAAAAAATCAACAGCAACTTGGATATAAGTGTATATGTACTTACAAGTCTATGGGTTACAGTTTTCCTTACTAGATAAATGTCTAGTCTCTCATAACAGTTTTCCACGCTCTTATAAATCTGTTAAAGAGGGCTGGATGGTCATGGCCATTTTTTAGTATATCAATCTCCTTGAGTATAAGAGTTTAGCATAACGATATAAAAACATGCAAATTTTAAACCAAATATTTTTGGGGTTCTTCCTTACTGAACATTGTTTTATGGCAACCGAAATAATCTCAAAAAATTTAAGGTAGATATCTGATAGGTAATTTGTTGATGTTTAGAATCAAATGTTATTTATCATTAGCTGTATTGTCTCTTTTATAGGTCCTTGGGTCGTTTGGAGTTTTGATGACTGATGATCAGTTCAAGGAGTTGACTGAGCGAGTTGGATTTATGAACGGATACATGAATTACTCTGACTTTGTGATGGCGTTTGAGGATCCGCGAGCTCAGGGCCCAGGAGACGAGATCCTGAGGGTGGGCAATCACCGCGTCAATCCAATCAGGGGGGATGAGTGGGGAATGACCGCTGATGAAGTGGAGGCCAAGTTAAGGAGTAAACTTAGAGAAAACTTTGCAGTGAGTGTACAAGCCATCCATAATTTTATCCACTGTTGGTGTTAAAACTATGAACAAAGTGAAAAAAATTAAAGGTGTATTCAATATTTATGTTGAAAGACTTCAACTTTTATCAGCCAAATTATAAACCATGCAGTATATGCATTTTGGTTAATATGGTTCATTCCCATGCATAAATGTATTTTGATATATAAATGATATTTTCTTTTTGCATAATTATTGTCCCTTTTCCTCAAAGATGTATGTGTATAATCATGTAAAATGTAAAAAATTTCAGTATGGTTAAAAAATGTTCCCAAAAAGATTCATCTGACCTGTACATTTTTCTATGTTTTAGAATCTGCGTGCAGCATTTTATAAGTTTGATGACGACCACAATGGTCTGATTAACAAGGCCAACTTCCGCCGTATTCTGGACTCTTTTATGTGTATTATCTCGGACAATGAATTTGAGGAACTGTGTAAGAGATTAGGAATAACAAAATCCACAAAGATTTCCTACGAAGAGTTCCTCCAGCGGTTTGAAGTCAGAGATACTGTGGAAGGGCACAAGTGGCTCAACTCCGTTCATAGGTAGGCTCACTGGATGCTTGTTTTAGCAAATTCTCATATTTGGTATTTTTTGTTTATATAATTGATCTCATCCCCCATTCATTCCCCCCCCCCCCCCCCCCCAAAAAAAATGAAAAATTAATTTTGACCATTATTTTCCAAATCCATTTAAATTTGATATCAGAGTAAAACGATACATTATTTTTTTTTTAAACATTTCTTGTATCATTTTTAAAATTAAACTTGATGCAGTAGTTGAGTGTCTTCTTAGTAATCACACATTTTCTATACTGATGACATTTTTTTGTGTTTAGGTATAACTCTACACATCCCACTCAAGAAATGACCGCAGAGTCAGCACATGAAGCATTAAAACTGAAATGTCACAGACAATGGAAGGACCTGGCTCAGGTAAGATACATATAGATAACCCTGCACAGCCTGGGTAAAACAGACGGGACACTAGTACATTTCAAACAGATTCCCAATACATTCATACATGTATGAAACAGTTGTGGCATACCTTAAACAGGGAAAATGTTGCCCATGTTTTATTTTTGCTCCATTTGTTTTCATTAGTAGTGAATGAATTCAAGAGCGGGGCTACTTAACAATTAATTTATGTTTTTCTAATTAATTCCTGGTTGTTACAGGCTTTTACACAAATCGATGCAATTGGAAGTAAAGGAGTCCTGCGGAGGAGAGAGTTACGGGACCTGCTCTTTAAAATGGTTATTCCGATGGGACCAGAGGAATTCAAAAGACTCTGGACATTGTAAGTTCTTAGTTGTCTGCATTAAATATTGACTTGAAAAAGAATGTATCATTGCCAACTTGTTTTAGTGGTACATGTATATAATCACTTTACTCACTGTGAATTTGATTGACAAGATATTCATCAGAAAAACTTGCTCAATACAGTTAAAAGAACAGTACTGGTAATTGGAAGTACAAAATGATGTAAAAACTTGTGTTTGAATTAGCTATGATGAGGATGGGAAAGGCTACATCAATTATCAGGACTTCCTGGATAAACTGGGGGCCTCGGAGTTTGCCCCGGCCGATATGATGGGGACCAGTGCCGACATCATTGACAACAGTCACAAGACAATAATGGTGCACAATGAGGACCAGCTGGCCAAGCACCAGAGAATGACCAAGCACCAGGCCATCAAGGTGGCATTCATGAACGCCGAGCAGGTGGAGAGGCAACTCAGGTACGGCATTCTTAGACAGGCACAGATTGAAAATATAAATTTAATACAGTGAATGCTTCAATTGAGTCAATCTGGTACGTAAAATTATATACAGTATAAATACAGTCAGACTAGTACTAGGGAACATGTATACAGTCAGACTGGGAATAAAAAATATGAGCATACTGGTAGTCAAATTGTTTTGTGTCTTGTTGTTGAAACATGAATGATCTAATGTTTGACAGTCATAAGATTCCATACTTAACAGTGTACATGCAGCATTGATGTTTGAAATGCATAAATTAATAACCCTGTTGTCTGTAGATACTAAGTTTGAATATTGAAAAACTTACTGGTTCATAAAATTATTGCCCTTCTTTAAGGTCACTGGATTCTAGTAAAATTTTGATCATCTTTGACATCTGAGATGAATTTCATGCTGATGATGTTTTTTGGTTTCTCTTTTTAACTACTCAGGGACAAGATCCGAGACAACTTCAAGGACACCTATGAGGCATTCATGAAGTACGACACTCAGAAGAAAGGTTCCCTGTCTGTCAATGAGATCCAGAAGGTCCTCAGTGACCTCCACTTCTTCATGGACGATGAGCAGTTCTTCAAACTCATGGACAAGTAAGTCTCCACAGCCTCACAACATTCTCAATAAAATTTACTTACTCTTCATTGAGTCTCACTATACATCTACAATTTCCTCTACACAATATTTGAGACATTTTCTCCTAGAAAAAAGTAAATGGTTAGATGTTCTCTGAAGTTAGCTACATGTATTGTTCATCATTTAGGATTGGGCTTGGTACAAAGGGAAGTCGGCTGAACTACGAAGAGTTCCTGAGGGCATTTGAGGATGGTCGTAAGGAACACTACCAGCGTCCTTTGCCAGAGGTCAGGATTGAGGAGTGTGGGGCCCTCAGTCCTCAGGAAGCGGAAACCAAACTCCGGCGGGTGATAGAGAACCAGGGTGACGTCCTCGGAAAGGTGTGTGGTTAGGAATATTGCAGTTCTTGCTATGATACAAATACAGTTAATATGTAGGAAATGTGCAATTGTGATGATGCTATTAATTACTACAAAGTATTAGTAATACCACACCAGTAGGATTTTGTTCAAACTACATGTCAAAGGATTCTGTAAACATCAACCTCACAGAAATTTAAGGACCTAATGATCCTACTAGCTATACATGTGTGAAATGAAAATATCTTAATTAGGCTGAATTTAAACTTTGATGAAATTAGAATTAATGACTGGCTTTTGTTTCAGGCCTTTGCTTCCTTTGACAAGACTCAGTCCAACCTGATTTCCCTGGCTGATTTCCGTCGTGTGCTTGACATCTTTGCCTTTAAGCTGACGGAGCCCCAGTGGCGCCATCTACAGAGTCGGTTACAGCTGGTCGACAAGTCAGTGAACTATGTCCTGTTCCTGGAGAACTATGCCATGTCGGATCAGGAGGTAAGATAGAAAGGTCAACTTTTGCAGGAAAACTAAAACACAGATCTCGTTCAATGAAGAGATTATACATTTCAGTGTAATCATAAATATGTAGCAATTACATAGAAAAACTTCACCCTCAGTGTCTTGAATGCTGCTTGAGTTTGCATATTTGTAAAATTCAGTGCTTTGTTATATGCCAAAAACAAGTGAATGAGAGAATGCATGTTATGGGTACACTGTTGTTGTTTCAGGATGCAGAGAAGTGGCTGAGTGTCCTACAGAAGCAGATGAGGGACCAGTCACAGACACTGATGCCAATTGATGAGGTTCAAGAGAGGCTTAGGGAGGCAGTACATGCCCACTTCTACACACTGGCCAACCTGTTCAAGGAGGTAGACTATGCTGACATCGGGGTCGTATCCAAAGAGGATTTCAGAGATGTGATGGATAAAAACGTCATGAGATTCACAGACGAGCAGGTATGTGTTACATACTCTGATAGGCATTTCATTTATTGCAAATATATACCAAATATTTACAGGTTATTTTTTGGTTGATAGGTCTATTTTTTAAAAGAGTAGTTTTATATTCCTCGCAGTTTGACAAGGTGTGGGCGTCTCTTCCGACCAATGATTTTGGTAACCTTGACTACAAGGAGTTCCTGCGTCGTTATTCCTCCAACATGGAGATTCCCCCCACCCAAAGGCCGGCCTCCACAATCAATGGCCGACCGGGGACACAGATGTCTGGGAGACGTCTACAGAGTCGAGCCATGTCAAGGTCAATCACACAGGTGAGGTCATTGCTCAGGGAAAGAGTTTATTTGTAGAATGTCATGTACGCTGTACTAGCATTGCTAAGTTATTATTTCATTTATGTGAGAATCTTTTTCTGCTCACAGATGGAGTTTGGTCGTCCTGGATCTCGATTATCTCGAGCTCAGTCTCGTATGAGTACGCCGCTGATCAATGCAGAAAGTGCAGAGGCCAGGATCAAGAACCGGATATTCCGCAACTGGAAGGAAATCCAGAGGAGTTGTCGTAACTGTGATAGGAATAATACCGGAACTATTCAGGTCCAGGAACTCAAAGGTAACTATAGAAGTTCATCTATGTATATGTTTGTAGAATGCAGAGGTGAAAATGCACTGTAAATAGATTTTATTGTAATAAAAGGAGATATGCTTGAATAAGCTATACATTTATATAAGTACCGGTACCTAGATTTATTAAGTATACAGTTTCACTTATTATTAAACAAAAATACATGCATGTTTAGATTAATAATATACAGTATTATAATAACATGTATAACAAATTCTTGTACTAGCATGAATTGAGTACATTTGCTTTCTTTTTCAGATATTCTGGTCAGGAATGGAATTGACATGCCTGATGAGGAGTTTTACGATTTGATGACAAAGTATGATCTGCGAGAGGATGGATCGTTCGCCTACGTGGACTTCCTGCGTCACTTCATCCTCAATTTGAAGCCACAGGATGATGGGAACTTAATGTCACGGCGACGCGTTCCACAGGGACGGGTTTCTGTAAGTATAAATTGTCTGCATGTATTGGTACTTGCACAACAGTGCTTTATGTTTGAACCTTGGAGGAAAATTAACCTGTATAAATTTGATTCTAATTGCTGTTTTGATGTGGAATTTGACATCTGCACAATTGTACCTTGTTACCTGTTTGATAGATAACATAACTGGTAAATGTCATAGGACTAATCTGTGTGTGTGTTTAATGCCAAACAGGTGCCAATATTCAGTAAACAGTTGAAGGTACTTAATGCTCAATATTGATTTTTTTTTTTATTTTTAAGCTTTTATATATATTTTATCTACACTTGTATGCCTGACACATTAAGATTTTTCAATAGGGAAACTGTCTGACAAGAGATCGGCAAATTGCCTGAACAAACTTACTATAGTGGAGGACTGCTTCTGCTCAACTGAGTAAATCAAATGCCATGCAAATGTAGAATTAAATTGAATATAAACACTAAAAAATATACCGGTGTCATATAATATTTTGATACCGCGAAATATTGAACCCGGGTTCAATATATTATGCGATATTATGAACCCGGGTTCAAAATATCGCTGCGATATATTGAACCCCCCCATAAGATATTGAACCCCGGGTTCAAAATATTATGGCCGCGATATTTTGAAACCCTATCGAATTTTCATTGCTCTTGGAGAGGGGGTTCAAAATATTATGGCTGCGATATATTGAACCCCCTACTGTTTCCAATTTCCTTTGGAGAGGGGGTTCAAAATATTATGGCTGCGATATTTTGAATCCCCTACTTATTTCCAATTCCCATTGGAGATGGGGTTCAAAATATTATGGCTGCGATATTTTGAACCCCCTACCTATTTCCAATTCCCATTGGAGAGGGGGTTCAAAATATTATGGCCGCGATATTTTGAATCCCCCTCTATTTTTTTTTGCTATTGGAGAGGGGGTTCAAAATATTATGGCTGAGATATTTTGAACCCCCTACTTATTTCCAATTCCCATTGGAGAGGGGGTTCAAAATATTATGGCTGCGATATTTTGACCCCCCTACCTATTTCCAATTCCCATTGGAGAGGGGGTTCAAAATATTATGGCCGCGATACTTTGAATCCCCCTCTATTTTTTTTTGCTATTGGAGAGGGGGTTCAAAATATTATGGCTGCGATATTTTGAACCCCCTACTTATTTTCAATTCCCATTGGAGAGGGGGTTCAAAATATTATGGCTGCGATATTTTGAACCCCATACCTATTTCCAATTTCCTTTGGAGAGGGGGTTCAAAATATTATGGCTGCGATATTTTGAATCCCCTACTTATTTCCAATTCCCATTGGAGAGGGGGTTCAAAATATTATGGCTGCGATATTTTGAACCCCCTACCTATTTCCAATTCCCATTGGAGAGGGGGTTCAAAATATTATGGCTGCGATATTTTGACCCCCCTACCTATTTCCAATTCCCATTGGAGAGTGGGTTCAAAATATTATGGCCGCGATATTTTAAATCCCCCTCCATTTTTTATTGCTATTGGAGAGGGGGTTCAAAATATTATGGCTGCGATATATTGAACCCCCTACTTATTTCCAATTCCCTTTGGAGAGGGGGTTCAAAATATTATGGCTGCAATATTTTGAACCCCCCTCCATTTTTTATTGCTATTGGAGAGGGGGTTCAAAATATTATGGCTGCGATATATTGAACCCCCTACTTATTTCCAATTCCCTTTGTAGAGGGGGTTCAAAATATTATGGCCGCGATATTTTGAACCCCCCTACCTATTTCCAATTCCCATTGGAGAGGGGGTTCAAAATATTATGGCAGCGATATATTGAACCCCCTACATATTTTTCAATTTCCTTTGGAGAGGGGGTTCAAAATATTATGGCTGCGATATTTTGAACCCCCCTCAATTTTTCATTGCTATTGGAGAGGGGGTTCAAAATATTATGACTGCGATATATTGAACCCCCTACCTATTTCCAATTCCCATTGGAGAGGGGGTTCAAAATATTATGGCCGCGACATTTTGAACCCCCCTCTATTTTTTATTGCTATTAGAGAAGGGGTTCAAAATATTATGGCTGCGATATATTGAACCCCCTACTTATTTCCAATTCCCTTCGGAGAGGGGGTTCAAAATATTATGGCAGTGATATTTTGAACCCCATACCTATTTCCAATTCCCATTGGAGAGGGGGTTCATAATATTATGGCTGCGATATATTGAAAACCCTTCTTATCATGGTACTCTTCCAAGTCCATGGCCGATGCGGTCACAAATGAATTGATCAGTAGAAACTCACAATTCCCAAATTGTATTACATAACAGGGATATTTTACAGGCTGATGTCAGTTAATAAGGGAGCCAATTAATGTTTACCTAGCTACCACCGGTGTGTATACACAGTACACAGGTGTTAGCCCCCTTTTCTCCCACCTGGGGACTACCATTTGAGTAACCTCCAAGGATACCCTATTTTCTTGGTAACAAAAAGAATCACAAAAAACAATATGATTTTCATTCATAATATGTTTTATTACGGACTGACAATAAAAGCACAATTATACCCCCCCCCCCCCTTCCATCTACCCCCTCCCCCCCCCCCAAAAAAAATAATTTGAATTCTGTATATGCATGAAGAAAAGATTTGGGGGGGGGGGGGTCAAAAGCAATAAAAGAAGGGTGGCATTATTATTTATAATTAAATTTCACAGCAATTAAATTTTGAAACCCCTAGATCTCCAATAGCCAGTGATAAGAAGGGTTTTCAATATATCGCAGCCATAAAATTATGAACCCCCTCTCCAATGGGAATTGGAAATAGGTATGGGGTTCAAAATATCGCTGCCATAATATTTTGAAACCCCTCTCTAATGGAAATTGGAAATAGGTTGGGGGTTCAATATATCGCGGCCATAATATTTTGAACCCCCTCTCAAATAGCAATGAAAAATAGAGGGGGGTTCAAAATATCGCGGCCATAATATTGTGAACCCCCTATCCAATGGGAATTGGAAAAAGGTAGGGGGTTCAATATATCGCAGCCATAATATTTTGAACCCCCTCTCCAATACCAATGCAAAATAGAAGGGGGTTCAAAATATCGCGGCCATAATATTTTGAACCCCCTCTCCAATGGGAATTGAAAAATATGTAGGGGGTTCAATATATCGCAGCCATAACATTTTGAACCCCCTATCCAAAAGCAATTAATAATGGAGGGGGGTTCAAAATATGGCAGCCATAATATTTTGAACCCCCTCTTCAATAGAAATTGGAAAAAGGTAGGAGGTTCAAAATATCGCGGCCATAATATTTCAAACCCCCTCTTCAATAGAAATTGGAAAAAGGTAGGAGGTTCAATATATCGCGGCCATAATATTTTGAACCCCCTCTCCAATGAGAATGGGAAAAAGGTAGGGGGTTCAATATATCGCGGCCATAATATTTTGAACCCCCTCTCCAATACCAATGAAAAATAGAGGGGGGTTCAAAATATCGCGGCCATAATATTTTGAACCCCCTCTCCAATGAGAATTGGAAAAAGGTAGGGGGTTCAATATATCGCGGCCATAATATTTTGAACCCCCTCTCCAATAGCAATGAAAAATAGAGGGGGGTTCAAAATATCGCGGCCATAATATTTTGAACCCCCTCTCCAATGAGAATGGGAAAAAGGTAGGGGGTTCAATATATCGCAGCCATAATATTTTGAACCCCCTCTCCAGTATCAATGAAAAATAGAGGGGGGTTCAAAATATCGCGGCCATAAAATATTGAACCTGGGTTCAATATTTTATGGGGGGGTTCAATATATCGCAGCGATATTTTGAACCCGGGTTCAATATATCGCGGGGTTCAAAATATTATATGACACCGGTATGTTAATTTATTGGAAAATTGATTTCTGCCAAATATGGTTCACCTTTTAATGTGCTAAATTAATTTCAATTCTGTCAGACATTTTCCCAAATTGCACTTCATGTAACCAAGCATGGTACATACCTGTGTTGTATTGTCAGGGAGGGGTTGTTTACATCATGTTGTGTTACATGTAATGTTGTATGTAAGAGAGGGGTTTACTTACTGAGTTGATTTTAATTTGACTGGGGCCGACATTGAGTGTTGACATAATTGTGTGGGTTTATTTATTCAGTCGCTGTCGTCTGTGTCGGAGGATACCCAGGTAACAGAGAAATCTTCTGAGTGGGCTGTAGTGGCTTCTTGTGATTATATCACAAATCACATGAACATTTATTGTATCGATGATTATACATTATCAATCTCAACGTGATCTGAAAGTTGATCACAGCTTTATCATAATATCTCAAGATGAACTTTTATAATCAATTCTCTTAGTATCCAGTTATCATCTCAACTTGTATCAGTTGTTAAAATCATAAAAGTATTAATATACTAGTTTACTTCATATTATATGTTTATGCTAAATTACATTTAATTGAATGCATTATATATTTTGTTACTTTTAAAATATCTCTTGCCTTATTATAATCATCTACTGATCTTGATTCATGATTTCTAATGTGTATCTTTTTTTCTTGAAAACTGTTTAATTTATCTGTAACTGGATTCTTGTGTTAAGTTTTTTCATTCCTTCGTCCACTTTTGATATTTTGGCAATTTAATCAAGCTTTATATTCACAAACTTTATTTTTTTTCTATTCACCGACAAATTTTCTCTGCTTATAAAATTTGATATTTAATAACAGTTACTGTCCAGAATTCTCTTTGTTGTAAAACTTAAATATTTCAAAGCCATTCATCAGCAGTAATGTTTATTGAAATTAAGTACTGGTATTTAGGAACTTTGTATGTAATAATGATGTATAATAATTATTATGTCATGAAGAAAAAAGCACTGATTATCAGCTTGTTATGTTATATGATTGTTTGGTCATAGTAATTGCTAAATTGTATTGTTCTGGTTTGGTAGCTAGTTATATCCATTTCATCAATTTGAAGCAAATTATATTATTTCTTGCTGGCAAATGGTTAGATGTATGTTGAGAAAACTGTACTTGTATAGTAAATAAAAGCATTGTTAATATTCTGTGGGAACAAGGTATTACTTCAATCAGGAAAAGTAAAGTTCCGTTGCATGTTACAGGTATCCGCGGGCCACACCAGCACTCACTTCTATGACGCCATGATCCGACTCCGAGAATGCGTCGTGCAAAACTGGAAGGAGATGAGGCGGCTCTTCCGATCGATGGACCGTGACAACCAGGGAGCCATCCCGTCCCTGGACTTCCGATACGTCCTGCGACAGTTCAGTGTCAATCTGGAGGAGGACGAGTTTTTCCACCTATTGTCGTACTACGACAAGAACTTGAACGGAATGATTGCCTACAATGACTTTATCAAGGCTTACCTCCAGAATCCCTGAGGGACGGCCATCTTAGGAACTTAATCAATAGAACCACTTTTTCTGCTGATAAATCTGCTTTCTTTTCCTGCTTTGTTTTTTACAGCCTGCAGTGGTCTTTCTGACAGTGACGGTGCCGTTTGGCAATCCTTAGTGCTGATGTACCCATGTACTGCCTCTGTACAATCTATCTGGTCAGGGAGCTCGCAATAAAAATCTGTATTCCTCCGATCTGCTCCTTGATTTTACCTCAGTTCCAGAGATAGTAATCAAACACATTGATTCTATACTGTACCTTAGTTAATTATAACTGTGTGTACTGGACATCTTCTCTCTGTAGAAAGTGTGGATGTGTTATCTATAAAACATTTCTCTCATCTGTGATAAACATTCGACTGTGATTCAAAGTATTATGTTTTTACTTCAAATGCTGATTCATGATTTTATCTTTATCCAAAATTTTATGTACATATTTTTTTGTATATTCACAAATTCTTTTTGAATAAAAAGTTATTTTGATATTTCATAGTTATTTTTCTTTTTACAAAACCAGTAGATAATGATGTTTCAAATATTTACTTGCAGTATTTGTATACAAGGCAAATATTTGCCATGTGTTATTTTTGCCCTACCAAAGTACCGGTAATTTTGCCTGGTGTTATATTTGCCCTAACAGGCCTTTGTTTGAAGCGATATTGGGCAAATGGGCCAACAATTAAATAAGGTCAAACAATTACCGGTAGATGGCTTCTGTTATTTACAAAAATTTGCCTTCATGATTTGAGAGATAGTAATCAAGTAAAGCAAATATTATACTAAATGAAGCTTTTTAGAAGAAAAGTGCTCATTTTTGTTGATGATATATAAAAGAAGTTAAACCATGAAATTTAATGTCAATTTTATATTCAAATGACTGTCTCCTAAGGATTAATGGGCTTTGAGCATGTAACAAATCTATAGAATTCTATTATATAATAAGTTTTGTTTTGCCTCGGACTAAAATGTCTAGACGTCATTGGATGAATCGCATTACGTGATTGCCTTATAAATTTCTTTACATGGCTGGCGTCAACATGGCGGACGTAATGCTATTTGAGCTGATTTTTTACACAAACGTTCAACCATACCTTTAATTTTTAAGCCCCGAAATATTTAGTGACCCCCCCCCCCCCTTTGCCCGTGACATAATAAACCAATCCTATATACAATGGCATCCAGGTTTACACAGACGACTGATGAGAAAGGTGCAAAATTAGAGAATAAACCTATAAATTTAATTGCTATATATTATTTTTTGTTGTTTACATATCAAACTTTAGGTCCTTGACAAAACAAAACACTTATTAGGTTTGTTACTGACTGTTTACAGAAATTTGTGGTGTTGGTAAAGTCCAAAGAACTAGAAGGCGAGGCAGAGCCGAGCCTTCTTTGGACTTTACCAACCCAACAGTTTCTGTAAACAGTCAGTAACAAACTTAATAAGTAATATTCTATTGATATTCAGAAATGATAAACAACATACTCCATAGGACATTTTTATTGGACGGATCCATAACCTGTACAATTCACTTCTGTCAACATAATTTTGTTTCCCTCTTTACACTTGATAAACAATACATAGACATATAAAAACAATGACAATTCCATATCACAGACAATGACAGTCATACAGAGTAAAAATAAAGGGCAACACAAGATTTACAGAGTATAAATAAAGGGCAATACAAGATTTGTCTCTACAAAACCTTGTCACAAATATAAGGCCGGAATATGTATCAACAGGTATACATATCTACAAAGTTTGAATTTGATGGTTATAAAAAATTTAGTTTGACTGCTTTTAATGGTGCAAAGTTGAGTGTGTTGTCAGCTGTTATCAAAGGTAGACAACTCTTGTTACAGAATTACAAACGGAGCACCTTAATTTTAGCCAATGCACTATTACAATTCAGATGAACTCTTTGTATCACAAAAAACATCAGTAAAGCTTCAATATATCTAGCGGATCACACCATCCATGTTTTTGTTGGTTCTATTCCGCGAAGAGCAAAGAATGTTTCTAGTTTATTGTCGAAGTCGCCGGGACGATCATTGGGAGCACGGTACCTCACTGTCATGTTGTCTCCAAGGTAACGGATCAGTTGACATGTTTCCTCAAATTTATGCAATTTTTGTTTGTACTTCTTTCTAACATAGTCTGAACTCTTAGGGTTGTAGGCTGAAATAATAACAGTAGAATGTGACACTGATTGAACTGTCAATTAAACTTTATAAGATATTTCTAGTAATCAAATTTCTAATCAAGAAAAAATCATTAAAAATCATTGTCCAAGCAATAAAACATTGTATTTTAAGATATAAAACTGAGACATTTTTCAATGGGCTGCCAAAACTATGTATCCCCCCACTAGCAAGTTCGATTGTCTAGATATAATGTATCATGCAGCAATGTTCAAGACCAATGAAATTCTGAAACAATAGATTGTCCGTGCTTACCTTTGAGATGATAGGCGACATACATGAGGGCGGAGCGACTGGAGCTGAGGAAGGGGTATTTGGGCTTGAAGTTACCACAGGCGGTGAGGGCCTTGACCAGCGCGGTGGCACACGACTGCTCCATGTAGCCCAGCATGGGTAGGCCTGTAGTGGGGAGGGGCTCCTTGGCCGGGGGCAGCTTGTGGGGCAACTTCAAGTCAAAGTACTTTTCAGGGGTCCTTAAGAAAAATATACATACAATTAAAGTACACATACTTCTTGGGGGTCCATTTAAAAAATTGATTCATCATAAATCTTCTTGTGGCTCCTGGTACATTATCATTGAATTTCTGAAGGGTTTTTGACAAAAAGAATAAAAAGATTGTCTGCTTACTTCATGAACTTCAAAAGCTTCTCTTCAGATTCACAATAGAAAAATTTTCCTCTGTATTCAGCGATGAATTCAGCATGTCCAGGGACAATTGCCTCATATCTACAAATAATGAAATATGATAAAAACAACTTATAAGACAGTAAAATTTTGTACACAGTAAAATACATGCAATGGTTAAAGCAAACAAGTTTAAAGTAAATTCATGCTAACACTGAAGTCAGTTTCATTTCCCATAGCTTCAAAAATATTATGAACTTATCCAGTTGAACAAAATGCCCAAACTTTTTAATGAATAAAAATCTGACCCTAACTGATGTGTTAAGGATAAATCAATTTTGTAAAACCTATCCTTATTGTGAATCTTCACAAGACATTGTTCCTACCTGCAGTGTCCGTCCAGGAAGGTGACCGGGCAGTACCCCAGCAGCTCTATCTCCTGGGAGGCCTTCACCTCAGCCGGAACATGTCGGACGGGGAGAAGCTCAGGGGCAGGGAGCTTGTTGGGGGCCAGAGGGGGGACATATCTCTCTGGGTCGGACAAGAACAGCTCCAAGGCTTTTTGGTCAGCCATTTTATAATAATGTCCTACAGAAAAGATACCATTTTAATACACTGTACATGCAACAACTGCAAACCACAGAAAAATTGTTCATACTAATAGTTGTGATAATAATATCATAGTTATTGTTATAATAATCATTTTGTATGTTTTCTGAGCATAAGGGGTATATATGTGCACCAGTGTATTGTTTATACAGTAGTTAAGTATCGGTACATAAAAAACAGTAACATTGGTGGAGTTTAATTATGCCAGCATGAAGATATATACAACCAAGGTGTAGGGTATATACCTCTGAACTCGGCGGCAAACTTGAGGGTGACATTGGTGGAGCAGTCAATGAGCTCGTTCTTATCGGCCAGACTGACTGGACAGTACTGTCCAAAGTCTCCCACACGCTGCAGGAACTCGTCAGGGGTGATGCACATGTCAGCAATGGACGCCGCTTGACCTAGAAATTGAAGACAACTTACAGTAAACATTTAAGGATCTGACAACTCTTGTTTGTGTTCTTTAAGGTCATTAATTATTTTAAAAATATTATCAAAATATGTAACAACAAACTGTATTGATAAAGACATGCATATAAACTTGTTTCAGTTTCTTTTTTAAGCTCACCATACTGATGCAATATGTTATTAAAAAAAAGTTATCATTATGATTATATGAAATGCAGTCTTTCCAGATAAACCCTGTGTAGTTAACACTAAACACACCATCTGCGATCCTCTTGAGATAGGTCTGTATCTGTGACACGCTTTTCTTGGAGATGTCGAGGGCGGCGTTCCACACCCACCACTTGGAGCGCTCGCCGCTGACCAGCTCGTGGTTCATGTGTTCCTTCTTGTACCACTCCTTGACTGCGCCGACTTCCTTATTATATGCCGCCAGCTTCACCGCCAGAATCTGGGAACTGTCGTGTAATGGAAGAGTTCTGAAAGACAAATTAAATCCAAATTCTTTATCTATGTACATGTTCTTGTCTCTATGAAACTTTTTCAAGGATATTTTTCCCACAAATCTACAAGCATCATTCAAAACAGCATTCTTGGAATTGAAATGAAAAAAAATCTAATAGCACATTATTAAGATTCTATTCTATTACACATTACTATTTTTTCTTCTTCTTTCTACAATGAAATTTAACTTGTAAAGGTATATAGTACAAAGTGAATGAGGCGTGTCTTCGAGCGACTGACCTTGAGGGAGAGATGCGGTCCTTCATCCCCCGTACCATCACCTCCTTGCTGTCCATCACCAGCTCGATGACCCGGACCGGAATGATGTTACACTGGGTCATCAGCTCCACCTGCTTCTTGGTCTGAGGGTAGCCGTCCAACACGTACCTGGGGAGAGGCAGTCAGATTAAATACCACTAGATATATATACATGTAATATTGTCACAACCTCTTATGTATATACTTTGACAGGTATATGGATTATGAAACCCTTTCATTACAGTGCA
This sequence comes from Magallana angulata, assembly GCF_025612915.1. NCBI lineage: Eukaryota > Metazoa > Mollusca > Bivalvia > Ostreida > Ostreidae > Magallana > Magallana angulata. The sequence continues at coordinate 56,311,084 of NC_069115.1, read as the reverse complement.
TGTAAATTTATCAGTCCAGAATCAATAATTAAAATTTAGGCTAAGACATATGTACTGAAGATTCGTTATTTTATGCGCATATTTAATTCCATGATGCAACCGTTTTCCATCAAATTGCAAGAACATAAATTACGAATGCTGAATTTTTATCATTGTTTCATGTAGTTTACATGTGTCTAAAATTTGCGAAATGTGGTTTTATTAGGAATTTACAGTATCTGTGTTATTTTTAATTTTAACCAAAACACACTGAACACAATTTTATTGCCCTCAGCTGACTGTTGGCTGAGACTGGCTTTGAGTACTCACCCTCGGGTCTGACACCTCATGTCCATCAGACAGATGTCCAGCGCCTGCACGGCCAGCTCGTCCGGCACCGTCAGTCCCTTGATCAGGTGCTTGGTGATGGCCTTGGCCAGGTCAGTCTTGGGCTGCTCCATTAGCACCCTCCTCATGGCCTCACCGATGGACAGTCGAACCAGGCCGTACTCACTCACAAACCTGTTGGCCACTGTAGAGCAAGACAAATACATGATTAGATGGTAGATACAGACAGTATACAAACAATACAAAGCAAACAGTATAGAAAAATTGCCAAAGTGAAAGATAAACAGGCTCCGGAACAACAAAACTTAGACAAGCTCTCTTTTGGTCTCAGGTCAATATGAAAAAAGAAAGTGAGCTCATATAAATTTCATGGCTCGAGGGTCAGACTAGGACTTGTTGGATTCTTGACAGTACTCCTGTATCCTTGGATGAAACTTGGTGGCTTATACAGGTTCATACTTACATGCAAAATTGCGCATCTTTCTCTGCATGAGAGAGATAAGGTACATGCAGTGTTGTCTGAGTTTCTCTACAGAAGAGATAGGTACTTACATGCTGTTTTGCCGGACTTTGGAGGTCCAACGATGCTCAGTCTGATGGGGACCACAGGTCTGGAGATGTTCTGGGTCAGATACAACATGGGGTTCTTAGAGAATTCCTCTCTGGCCTGGGGGGTGGACAGGAAGTAGATGTGTTGCCGATAGATACAGGGGTATGTACTATATCCGAGACCATTCATTGGCTGAATCACATCTCCATCATAAAGCTGCAAAAGGATCGTTTGTTTGATCATTCATCAAAATAAAATATCCTGAATGATAATTACAGGCAAATCTCGCCCTTGTCGTCTAGCCGAAAAGTTGCTTACCTTAACAGGACACCACCTGCCGAACTTGCTGGGCTGTTTGTATCCGGTCTGAAGCATCTTATTGGCCAGCCTCTCACTGATAGGGTAGACTCGCTCAAACATGCTGTGTCTGAACTCAATGAACGGCTTTAGGCCTTTAGACATAGTGTACCTCACAATGTGGGGCTTCCTGCCTCCCTCCACAGTGACCCGCGGCACCGAGATTTCCTCCAGAGTTTCCTACAAAAAAATACAAGAAATGCCTTTCTAATTATTTAATTAACCACCAACAAGCTGATTGATGCTTGCATATTTTGATTCTGTCCAGACAGATACAGTATGAGAGCCTGACCTGAACAGCGGCGAGTTTGTTGGTGTCATTGTCGTACACCTCATTGAGGTCATTCCTCATCCTGTCTGTGGCATCTTCCTCCTGCTCTTCTTCCTCTTCTTCTTCCTCCTCTTCCTCCTTAACAAATAAAAAATAAATTTTATTTATATTTATTCGTAACAAAATTAAGTTTTTCCCTATAATTTTTTAATGTACTTTTTTTTTCTGAATCTCATCCTCCAGATTTACAATGCATTGATTTAAGTGAAACTATTATCAAAGCCTACCTCAAACTCCTCAGCCAGCTGAGCCTCAATGTCTACCTCCTCCTCTTCCTCTTCTGCTTCTTCCTCTTCCTCCTCTGCTTCTTCATCCTCACCATCCTCCCTTGCAGCAGCCTTCTCTGCGGCCCTCTCCTTCCTTCGCTCTTCCTGTTCTTTCAAGAGCTCCTCTCTCCTCTTCTGAATTGCTGCTTCCTATGATTGAGATTAAGGAAATCATAATTTGTGGGATCCTACTTTTCATGAGTTTACAAAATGTTGTTGACATGAATTTTTAAAAAATCTGCTTTCATATTTCACAGAGGATATTTTTGTAATATACAATCGTTTTATCAAACGAAGTGCACATTTACCCTTTTCTTCTGGGCCTTTTCCTTCTTCTTGCGTTTCTTCTCCAACCTCTTGTCTCTCTTCACTCTCCATTTATCTAGTTTTGGAGGCAGAAGGCGCGCGATGACATCACTATCCTCCACATTAAGGATGAGGGCTGCGTCTGGGAACAGACCCATTTCTGCCATGTATTTAGCCTCCTCACTGGTTCTGGGGAATCCCTCCAGAATAAAACCTGTTGACCTGTCAAAGAATGAAACATGATGTGTTTAACTATCATACACTCAGTTCTACACCAGTACTCCTAAGAGCTTTATCAAGTTTTGTTTTCTAGTATGTTGCAATATTTGCATAAATGAAGTACAAGTATCCATCAGGGTTTTTATTTGCATATATCATTTGTTTTTTTGAAATAAAAAATTAATCACAAAAAACGAAAAAAGAAATTCTATCAAAGATCCCTAATTCTGGCCCTTTGACCTACTTGAATGGTTCTTTGTTCCACCAGGCGGGGAGGATTGTGTCCAGTACCTCAGCAGGGAGAGGTTCGTCCGACTCCAGGTTGGACTTGATGGCCTCCTCCTCCTCTGTATACTCCACTTCCTCCTCCTCTTTCTCCTACATAGACCACACAGTTAAACACATTAGTTAACATTACAGTAGCCATTGAACATCTACAGTGAAGACTGTCATCTAATTACTCAAACATTCCTCTTTCTCTCATAAAGACCAAAAAAATTAGCAAAATAAAATTTTCCTTAAACATTTCATTGTGAACCCTGTAAAAGAAGGCAAATTACTGACCTCCTCTCCCCCTTCTTTACTCTCAGAGGGCTCAGCGGGTTTCTCCACTGGGTTACCATCAGGGTCAGTGATAGCAGCCTCATCTTCATCCTCTTCTCTAAAAATAGATACCCAATGTTACCCACTTTTATCAAACAACCTACATGGAGTTATGTCTTTCTATCTTTTAAAGGGGATAAATAAAGAATGCATTCATAGTAAAATATAGTAACAGCAAATACGAATAATAAATGAATTCATGCTTACACCAATGTCAGGTTCATTCCCCTTATGACTGGTTAATGTCATTATATTTTACATTTTGCAAAACATTCCTAGGTATTTTTTAAAATTTGTTTAGGTTCCATGACTTACGGTTCCTCTGGTTCTTCTTGGTTGTCTTCCTCGTACTCTGGTCCGATCTTCTTCCTGGTTTTGGCGATGATCAGCTCCTGAAGCCTGTCTTTGAATGAGATGTGGAACAGACCCAGCTTCTTGGCCAGCTGTCTGCCATGGAGGGTCTTACCGGCACCTCTTGCTCCCAGGATCAACAAGCGCACTGGAGGGGGCTGCATAGGAAGAATTTAGTTGTTGATAAAAATGAATTATTTGAACTAAAAATTATATCCTAATGTCCAAGAATGTAAATTGCACAATAAAAGTCAACTTCAGAATGATTTCAATTTGAATGTAAAGTTCCATCTAATTTATGGGCCCGCATTCTTGTGCATGTAACCTTACGACAGACTTACATCCAGTGGGGAGTGTTTGGGGAGGAACTCGGTGGGATTGGTCAGGAACTTTTCCCGCGCCTCTGTCGTGGAGAAGTAGTACACCTTCTCTCTGTACCTGGACGCAACCTCAGGATTCCCGGGGTAAAGGACAAAGTTCTCCTTGAGGGCCACCGGACAGAAGTGGTTGGTGTCTCCAAGAGGCTTTTTCTTATTCCTGTTGGGGTCTTCCTCCTACAAGGGAAATGTATCCTTTTTATTTTTCTAAACAACCTTATAGTATTTTGTACAATGAGGTTATGTGCTTTTTTTGCTATATTCTGGAGTTATCTCCCTTTGAACTGACCTCTTCACCTCCTTCTTCCTCCTCTTCTTCGGCTGCTGCAGCATCAGCTTCCATGTCTTCCTCCTCCTCATCCACATCAGCACCCTGGTACTCCCAGCCAGAGTACAGGAAAGGCTCTGTAAATGAAATAAAGTGTAATGTAATGATACAAACCAATTACACCGAGAGTACAGGAAAGGCCCTGTAAATAAAATGTAATATGATTCTCCACAACTTGATTTATAAACATAATCATGCAGGAAAGACCTAGTAAATCCAATTTTAATCACATAGAAAGATTACAGATAGATTACAGGACATCAAATTTAATGTAAGTTTACAAAACAATTACAGCAAGAGTAAAGGAATGACCCTGTAAATTAAATTTAATGTATTTATTATATACAGTTACAAGGTACTGAAGATAAATTTTAAGAACCTTTATTGATAAATTTAATTTCACCAGTCTTTAGCTTAAAGCTAGACTGCAATGTAAAACATGTTATAGCTGTCTCACTTACTCTCAATGTTCTCTATGGACTCCTTGAACACTTCCTCCACAGCCTTGTCTTCAAACTCAATGGTAATCGGCTCGATGCTGCTTCCCCCGGCGATGGCACCAAGCACGTTCTGGAACTCTCGGTCAAACTCCTTCTTCTTCTCCTTAAACTCCTCCATTTCTGGTCCAGTTGGAAGTTTCTAAATCGATTAGGAAATACTGACTAAAGATTTTTCCACAGAATCAATTTTTAACAAGTTTAAACAAATCATTGGTTGGTTAAGAATAACTGATAAGATTTGATTGTTTTTGGCAGTCACAGTATGATGTGGATTTGTTTGAGAGCTACAATGAGATTGTACTCACATTTTCATCCTCCTGTATCCTGACCCCGGCCTTTGACCCCTCTTCATCACCGGTGGAGGAGGGGGCTGGCTCAATGGTCTTGGTTTCCTCAACCTCCGACTTCAATTCTTCTTCCTCTGTAAAATTAAGGTAAAATGAGTATATGGATATAGAAAAAATTAAATATTGCAGAAAATTTTTAATTAAATCTTTTGTTTTTATACTGTATTATAATAAAAACGAGCAAATAAAATAAATGATACAAACATTTGGAGCAAATCACCTTTGAATACATATACATGTACAAAGAAAATAATAATTTCGATCCAGCTAAATCCAATTTTAAAGAAATATTTTACAAGGTAGATAAGTATTTGAGGCAATAAAGAAAAATTACTTTACATATAAAATATTTTAAAGCAAAGAGGACAGAAAAAATGAAAATAATATCACAGTGCGTAACAAAAAATTGAAGTTTTCAAATCAAAATATTAAAGAGGTTTTCATTTATCAAATGATCTAAATTCTTTTTAAAATATATGCATTTCAATTTCTAATACATACAGGATAAAGTGCATAGTGTATGATAATTTAACCTCTGTGAAGCAATTGTTGCTAGATCAATGAGACTAATAAAATTAAATGATAAGTCTGCATGCAAAATAAATCATTTGTCATTGATAGCTATTTTTGTCAAAGTTAGTACATGTACAAGGTATATAATAAATAAGCCTAACATTGTGAAGATGGCATGGCAGTGCGATTGATATATTTTCTTTATCAGCAAACATATAGTATTAAAAGTGGAACCATATACATCTAAAGTAAAAACATGCAAAATCATGCATATAATTCAATTGTGACATCAACTATATATAACATATAAAATATAATGTAAATGTGAATAAATAAATTTCAACTTAAATCTGAAATAAATACTGTGAAGCATACATGTAAAGCGATTAAGTCTTGTGATAACTGTAAGCGAATATGAAATAGAAATGAGGTCGTTACGACACAAACCTGAGGCTGACGACGGCGATGGAGAGGGGGAGCTTGTATCTACCAACATAATCAACCATCAGTATGACAGTTACTCACTGACCAATCGACAGTTACTTACTGACCAATCATCAGTTACTCACTGACCAATCGACAGTTACTCACAGACAAATCAACCATCAGTATGACAGTTACTCACTGACAAATCAACCATCAGTATGACAGTTACTCACTGACAAATCAACCATCAGTATGACAGTTACTCACTGACAAATCAACCATCAGTATGACAGTTACTCACTGACCAATCAACAGTTACTCACTGACCAATCGACAGTTACTCACTGACAAATTAACCATCAGTAATGACAGTTACTCACTGACAAACCTATACTCAGGGCCAGAGACTTGTTCTCACAATTAACAGCATGTAATGATACTATATATTCTACTGTCTTGTGACAAAATAATAGAGCCTGCTAGCATGATCATGCCTTTCTTTATGAATCTAAATGCTATCTAACTTTGTTTACATGACATGAATGGAATAGACAGATGACAACACACACATCGTCACAACATTAGAGAAAAAAGACAGTTACAGAGTGGGAACCACCGAGTGAGGCGTGACCCTTACCTTTGGCAGGCTCTGCTGCCTCCTCCTTCTCTGCTTCCTCAGTCTTCTCCTCAACCTCTTCCTCTTCCTCACCCTCTTCAGCTGTCTCCCCACCTGAGGTCAAAAAGGTCAAGCAAGTGCAAACAGACTGCAAGTGATCAGTTTTCTGTGGTTTTGTTACGAAAGCAATTCCCGATTTTATTTTTTCTTAATGCAGTTGAATCGGGTACTGAACCAAACACAAGTGTATGTATGTGCTTGCATCACCAAGATTTTGAGGTGATCTCAATTCTTGCAACTTGATATGATAATGTCACTTAGTCTACATGAATAACTTAACGCTGATGATGATTTCTTGATGCTCAGAATCTAAACGTCTGGATACTGTAGATTTGTATGCTTGGATACTTAACTATACACATTATGTACATTAGAAAATGAATGAATAAATACGGAAGAATTAGTACTGATCTAGGGGGAGGTAACTGACCTGCTCCTTCCTCTCCCTCCTCTTCAGCCAGTTTCCTCAGTCTCTCCTCCTCAGCTGCCTTCCTCGCAGCCTCTTCTGCTGCTTTTCTCTCCTCTTCCTCAATCCTCCTGTAGAAAGAAAACAACATTAGCCTTAAAAACAAATTCTTATATTATATACCCGCTAAGCCCTCCTACAAAAAAAAAGAAACGAATTCTTGACTTGATCTCACTAGCTGCCTACCTCCTCTCCTCCTCAATGGCCCTCTTCTTACGCTCCTCTTCCTCCTTACGTGCCTGGATTTTGGCATCGATCTCCTCCTTGTTCATGTGGTAGTAGCGCTGTAACAGGAACTCGCTGTTCTCCTTGTCCTGTAACACTATGACGTCATCAGGCAGCACATTCTTCTCTATACACATGTTCATCTGATCTCTGGTCTTTGGGAAGTTATCCAGAATCCAGCCACCATGTCTGATAAAACAATGTCAACCAGCAAATTAATCAGAATTGCAAATTATGGAATAAGATGAATAATTCTCTAATCATGTATATACTGTAGATTCCTATTTAACCGCGAGGAATTAATATCCGCGTAAAATCGCGAGAAGCACCCTTCGCGGATTTTAAAACCTCGCTATTATTTTCTAAGAGTTCAAAACTATAAGAAATAAGGATGGAAATTCCGTGTTCGCGATTTTATATTCTCGCGATTTGATCCAAAACCACCAGATTGCGGAATTAAGTACTCGCGTAATATAAGGAATTTACAGTATTCAGAAGTTTTGTTTTATTACACGTATATTCTAATATCTTGTACATGTATTTCAATTTTACAACATAGTTTTGCTGTCATGGTAAAGCAAATAAAACATGATTACAAGAAATTCATGCTCACAGCCCATTGGCAAAAAGTTGGATTCTCCAAAGTTTAAAAATGTATTATGAACTCATTGGATATAATGACTTAAATTTAAAACATATAAAACTGTCTGTCCCTGTTGCTTTTCATTCCCATCTTTTACTGTAATAATGCTAATCATATTACATTGTATAAAAAAGTTATACAAAGTTTTACTGCCAGGGTCCTTGACACTTACATGGGTCCCTCTGGGCCCTTCTCCCTCAGCTCTTTCTCGGCGTCCTTGATGGCCGTCTCTAGGACCTCGATGTACACCTCCGGGGGCAGGCTGATCTGATGCTCCTCGGCCAGCTTCATGGCAGCCTCCACCATCGTGATGACCTCTGGGTGGGTCTCGTCCACCTCGGGGACCGGTGGGGGTGCCGGGGGCTCCGAGGATGTGGTGATCTCAGACTTCTCCTCGGCCCTGGCATCCTCAGCTTTCTCCTCACCGCCCTCCTCAGCTGGCTTATCCTCCTCCTCAGTGTCTGAATAAAGATATGAGCAGTCCAATTAGTCATACATAATTATAGTATAAAGTCCATATAATCCACCAGATGCCTACATTACTACATGTAAACTTTATGTATATCAGTAATGCATATAGTGATTAGTAAATATAATAGAGAGTTTTATAATCCACCTGATATATCGTCAATAAACTACAATATGCAATACAATGCATAAATTGATTTGCTACAGAAACTATAAAGATTTATTGTGATTTATAGTACTAAACTTGAAGTGTCATAGAAAATCAATGAAAACATTTTTCAAATGAAATATTAAGAACAAAATGCAGTCTGAAAGATAAAAAACTAAGGAAGCAATGAGTAAAAATCCATAAAGTTAAAAAAAATAAAACAGAATTTGAAATTCTAACTTGGTAAATTGTTAGTTTAGCACACATTATGAAGTTTTTATGTTTTGAAGAGAATCATATTTGATTTACAATGGTAGACTAGTCTTTGGATTAGAGTTACATAAAAGAACAGTTAATATCTAGCTGTAAGAGAAGTCATGAACTAAAACTGGATTTTAGGAAATCTCTAATACAAGTTAATAGAAAGCAATGAAACAGCTAAATAAAGTAAGATTGTATCAGTCAACAGAAAACTGCCACCAACCCAGAACAAGGCTAAAGGAAACAAGAGAACATTAACAGGTCATTCATGTTAAACTAGGAAGCAGCAAGGCTAATACAATGAAGCCAGAAAGCGCTACAAGATCAGAGCCACGCTGCCGACCTTTGACCTCCTTAGTCTCCTCCCCTTCCTCTGGCTTTGTTTCCTCCTTTGGCGATTCTTCGCTTTTTTCCTCGCCCTCTTTAGCCACGCTTGTGTCAGTAGCACTGGGATCTAGTACAGACAAACTCACAAACTTAGAGCCCTCTCAGATAAACAGGAATATTTAAGCTCAGGTGACTACCATCTTTTTTGTTAACATTATAGCAATGAATAAATATAAAATACTACTGGTATTTGATCTTGTTCATTTATAAAAAAAAAAAAAAATGAAAATTCATAAGACAGTCAGAAAGTCAAAATTTTTGCATGCAAATTAACAAGAGCTATAATACAGCTAAAACAGGTCAAAACTGAAAAGGAAAATTCAAAGTTGAACTTCTGAAATAAAATCTCAAGATTTGAAACTTTATAGTAAGAAATACTGAAATGAATTATTTAATATTATAAGAGAATTGTTAATTCTCTTGTATGCCTTAATTTGTTATACCACTAAAATCATTCTCAAAGTCTGAAAATAAGACATGTTTATGGGTGTAAATGAAGAGTTGCATAACATACATTCTTAGTAAATTGACATGCATGTTTAATTGACTCAGGCAGTGCTTTCAAGAGATGCATTGAAAGTGAAAAGGGCAAATATAACAGGAATAAAAAAACATGCAAGAAAAGCATGGATAAAGTTTAATGCCTAATTACCTGTATAAGAGGCATCTATCAAAATGTTAAAGGAGACCCTTTTTTGTAGTAATTGATTAAGGTAAAAAGGTAAAGCCATATTTAATGTATTGCTTAATTTACAATACAAGGCTGAAAGAGGATGGTATATAAATGGAGAGAAATTTATGAGGAATATAGGCATGGAGACCAGGTATAAGCATAGACGGAGCATAGATGGAGCGTAGATGGAGTAGCTAGATCTGTTCTCACCTTCCTCTTTCTCGTCACCACTTTTGCCTTCCTCATCTAATCAGAGTCAAACAAACGTTTACTACATGAACTACACTAGTAATCTACTAACAATACGAACAATATGTACTTGGAGGATTTAACGTTATCAACACAATTTACACACTTGGTTTACTTGCTATAAGGAGATATATGTTTTAGCCTTTTTGATGGTAAATTTCTCTTAGCCATAAAAAGGGAGAAATTATACTTGAAAGTAAATCAGTTACTGGAAATATTGCTGAAAATTTAAAAAAAGAATAATTTATTAACTTTAAAATGTGTCAGAAGTTTCTGGAGAAATAGATTGAAAGGGTATTTAAACTGTCACAACATTAAGAATGGGAAGAAAAAAGTAGTTGAAAATAGTGGAAAATATGGAAGGTAGTTCAAAGTAGTGGAAATTAAGGATTGATAAAAGTTGTCCAGATTAACACAGTGAGAAGACAGACATGCAGTGAGGACTAGCATGCAGGAGTTGTCTACCTTCTTCAGCTTCCTCCTCCGCCTGTTGGGCGGCCAATTCCGCCGCAGCAGCCTCTGTAAACAGTAGGTTAAGGTCATCATATACATATTTATTAATACTAATAATGGTGGTGTGTTAAAGTTGGGAGTTAACAAAGAAACTTATCTACTACCGGGTAATTCCTTTTGGACACCTTTGATAAGTCTAATCCCTACAACAATTTTGACCTCACGAATCAATTAACCTTTGGCTATAGATAAATGTTTGACCTCTCTCACCTTCAGCCTCCCTAGCTGCCTGCTCAGCCTCCATTTTTTCTTTGATCTTCATCTTGACAGTTGAAATAGCATTCTCTGTGGCTTCCTTCTTCTGCTCTGCTAAGTATTTCTGCTTCTCCTCCTCCATCTTTGGTTTTATCAACACATCCATATCCAACACCTACAGAAAAACCCAATTTCAATCATTCAACAAAACCCTAAAAAGAAATGTATCTAAAAACTGCCTTATATTCAGAACCCAAACACATTGATATAAAAAGATTTAATTTACCTTAGCACCATATTTCTGAGCCAGCAGGTGAGCCAGGGTGGTTTTACCAGCCAGAGGGGCTCCCAGTATGGCCAGTTTACAGGGTGGGCGGGGCTGTGGGGCCATCAAATAGGGGCGAGGATTCTTCAAAAATTTCTCCATAGCCTCAGCACTTGATAAAACGTAGATCTTGTCCAAAAAGCTACAACAAGATGACAGACAATAAAAGTTTGATAATTTATGAAAGTTAGCACAGAATTTATTTTTTTTATCATTACATGTTTTTACTGATTATTCATTACCTGACGGCAAATTCTGGTTTTCCAGGAGTAATGTCCCCTTCATATAATGCCACTGGACAGTTCCTTAGCCAGCGGCTCCTTCTCCATCTGAATCTGGGAGCCACCATTTGTTTAGGGGCCAGTGACCTCATTAATTCATCTGTCTCAATCTCCTCCGGGATTTCCTCATCCTCCGGGTCCTGTAACCGGATCGGAACGGCTGCTGGCCTCAGGACAAAACAGTTCAAGCGAGACATCAGTTGCTGAAAAAATTATAATAAATACAGTATTTGGCTGTTGAAACTGTGCAAGCCAACATATCTATTAATAAATTCCTGGCATGCAGTATAAGCAGATTTTCTGTTAAGTGCATATTTTTGGCTTAATATTCAATTACAAAAAATTGCATTTTGTATCACTATATCATCTTCAGAAACAAAACAAAAAAGCAGCAATACGTACAGTACTTAAATTGGCAATAAAAAATGTTTACCCTGAAGAGAGTAGGGACTGTTTGATTTCCATCCAACTCAATTAAATATTGCTGATCGTGATCTGCCATATAATCCTGAAAATAATATTTTTAAAAATGACTCAAAGTTGGAAAACTTATGAAAATCATTGTTCATTACAGACTCACATTAATGAATATAGAGACACAAACCTCTAGAAGCCGCAGCATTTTATTTTTGTATTTGGCAATGTTCCCTACAGCTTGCTCCTCCAAATCCTCAGGGCGACGTAGAAGTCTCTCAAGCACATCTGGAGGAAGTTCTGCAAAGTCTCCATCCTGTAACAGTGAAATATACAATGATAAATACATGTATACACTGCATTATGTAAAGTCATGATATCTTACTAAATCAGCTTCCTTTCTAATTAGTGAAATATACATATACTTTGCAAAATGCAAACACATGGTATACAACAAAAGCAGTTTCCAATCTGAAACAATCAGATCAACATGTAATTTACAGTCATGATACCACAAGGTCAGAGTGGGTGACCCTCACCTCAGGTGTTGCTTCCTCGGCATCCTCTTCTTCCTCTTCCTCACCCTCTTCTTCTCCTTCTTCCTTAATCTATAAAAAACACATCATTCAGTCAGAATTGTTAAATGTGTATATAAAACACCTTGAAAATGGAAAGCAAAAAAATAAACAAATGTCCCCTACCTGCTAAAAAAGAGATGCAACCCTTATGATATTATATATTTTATTATTATGGTTTATATTAATATGTAACCCTAAACTATAGCAATGACCTGTAAGTGGTATTGACTCAAGCTCTAAAATTGTTAGGACTAGAACCTATCTAGAAACATGCTGATTGAGTGTATAAGTACAAGACATGATGGCTTGAAAATATCAGTAGACTCACACATACAAAATACTGATACTCATTGCACTTGTACATCTATATTTGCTGCAGAATCAGTTGATCTGTGTTCTTTTTCTCAAAATACCTACTACATTTACTCTTAAAGTTGTTAACACACAGACATTAATGTTTCTAGACAAATTATTTAATACCACAAGCTTGACATTCATCTAACTGATTATATTGATGGTAAAAGTAAGTTTAGAGTAATGAAACCAATGACTTCAGTTTATGTCTAGTTATGTTTCCTTTAGCATGCAGATACTCACTTCTTTGACAGTTTCTAACTAAGGTTAACAAATCGCAAATCAAGATGAAATATATGATACATAAGAAACTAATATACAGTCTTTATGTAGAAATTAAAAAAATATATAGAATATGTACACCCTATGATCATGATACATATCTAGTGATTAGCAATAGATCCTGACTATTTTATGATACCTCTTTGACAGGTTTTTCTGGGTTGTAGACTTCTTCAGTAAATATTTCCCCAGTCAAGGGGTCCACTTTCTGGCCGATCCTCCTCTTTTCCAAATCTTGATCTGGTATCTATTAGAAGAGTAGTTACCAGTCAACATATGATTTTCATACTTTATACATTGAAATTCACCAATGTGCTAATATTGGCTAAATTATCTGTATTAAAAATGTTTTGACAACAAAAATAAGTGTGCATATTGAAAAAAATTAATCCCAATATATTTCTCTAAATTGGAAATTGGAAATATTTATCTCCTTATAAAACATGAAAAAATACAATGTTTATAAAATAAAGATTTTCTATTTGAGAATGAGTATTAACCTTGATGTTAATGATAAAATCAGGCTTAAGTTTCCAGTTCTTGACGAGTTCTATTTGATCTTGTATTGAGAGGTTCTCCTCAGACAGACAGGGGAAGTCATCAAGCACATAACCTGTGAACGAAGCACGAACAGTGAACGTAACAGACAACATAAAGATTTCTAATGCTGTGTGTGAACGGCCAGCAATGTATAGTGCTTAAATAAAATATTGCAGTTACACATTGAAAGCATTTTATTGGTCTCTTACTGAGCTGACAATTATGTTACAGTACATAGATGTGTGAATATTTCTGTGTAAGAATTGTAAACCTACCATGGTGGGTCACCTCCTGTGAGTTAACTTTTTCTTCAATCATCTTTATCACCATATCCTCTGGAATAGCCTCTCCTCTGACAAGAATCTCCTGGCATTTGTTTCCTGTTTCTGTCATCATGTGTATTTGTTGGTTGATCAGATCAGTGGCTAAACAATCAAATAGCGGTAAATGTATTACATGTATATATATTTAGGGAAAAAAACATGCATATATGGTAATTAACAACACATTTGAAGATATCTCATGGAAATCTATGTTTAACAAAATGATCAATGTAAAACAACTCTAATCATTTAAAGGCGAGCTATATTATTCAATTCTTACGATTTATTAATTCGCATTTCCACTCTGAGGCAAGTCTTCTGGCCAGACTTGTTTTCCCTGAGCCCGGCTTTCCAATTATGATAAAGCAAGTTGGTTTGGAGTGCAGAAATCTTAATTCTGTCTATAAAACAAAATGGTATAACACAAAAAAGTAAGATATATATATGACATTCTATCGTTTCACTTTTGTAATAAGCTTAATTTTTATCAATCTACATTGAATAGTGGTGTATTTTGTTTGCTTTGCCAGATACAGTAAAGCAGAGTACCTCATCCTCATTGTAGGGATCAATCATTAGCTCCTTGTCCCGGAGAAGTGCATCAAGATCTGAATCTGTTGGCACTTTGGACTGATCAACACTGACAGCATCCATATTAATCACTTTGGGATCTTTAACATCTGTCCCTCCTGCATCTGTCAGAGCTGATGGCGTCTTAAAAAACCAAAAACAATGAATTTTATAGTGAGTACAGTAAAATTGTCACCTTTTATACCAAGCAACAATATGATATTTTGCTAATTTTACACTCTTCGACAATAACCCAGTGCTATTTAAAATTCTACATCTTAATGGCGTATTGTTTGTTTTACATGTATAAAAGATATTTTTGTTAAACCTCATCCAATACATTTTAACTTCCTAATTTGATTTTACTCGCATTAAGTCATCTTCTTTGTCAACTATACAGAAGAAATAATAAATACAAATCCATACCTCTGTTTTGTCCGCCATAGCTGTTGGTATCTAAGGAAGTTCGTGAAACTCCGTAACCGGAAACAATGCCTAATAAAATCCGAAATAATTAATTTAATTTGTCTGACAATATACTATGTCAATCTGTTTTTTAATTGCTAAATCAAAATTATTTATGATTTGATATATTTTAAACAACTTTAATTTCTTTTATCACATAATTAAATCGTTAAAAGCCGTTTACCTGCAACGCTTCAGGTTTTCTCTTTAATTTAGCTTAAATGATTTCCAGTGTTCGTCAAGATAAAATACGGACGGTGTCGCCTGTCGGTGATGGTATTTTCCCCATTATATTATGTGGTAAATGAAAGCATTTGAAGGACGGTATAAATATGGTTACCTAATTCATTTTCATATTTTCTTCTAGCGCCATCTTCCATCATGACATTTTTGGATCAGTGCAAAATAACTATATTGATTTTTACATTAATGATGTGGTCATGTATCTTTGACCATGGTGAAGCAAGACCTATACACGAATCTCCGAAATTAATTGTTATATCTGTCGATGGATTTCGGTTTGATTTTTTGCAGAGGTTCAGTAATCAGGATATACCTAATTTTAGGTATTTCACTGAACATGGTGCATCTGTGAAGTATGTTAAAAATGTGTTCCCATCCGTTACCTACCCAAACCACATGTCTATCATCAGTGGCCTTTATCCAGAAAATCATGGAGTAGTGCACAATAGTTTTCGTGATGAATATCTGAATGATACATTTGAACTTGACAGTATGTTTCAAAATTTTGACTCTCGTTGGTTTGACAATGGCCACGAAGTCATTTATTCTGCCAACAGTAAAGGAAATGGGGTCAGAGAAACTGGTTCTGCTCTATGGCCAGGTGGACTGACAACAATTCAAGGAGTTCAACCAAGGACAATAGGAAGAGCATTTTCTGGAAATATATCTCTGCCTTACAACACAAGAGTGGACTATGTAATAAATTGGCTAACAGATAAAGTTAGACCTATCAATCTTGGATTGTTATACTTTGACGAGCCAGATGAGGCAGGACACAAATTTGGACCAGATAGTCCAGAAGTTGCACAAGCTATTCAGAAGGTTGATGCTGGCCTGGGTTATCTAAGACAGCGACTGAATGAGACCAATTTATTAGATAAGGTGAACATCATCATCACATCAGACCATGGAATGATAGCAGCTGACAAAGGATTTGTGAACATTGACAAATGCATTGACAGTCAGTGGTATTCTTCAGTTGGAACATGGAATACAGTATTCTTCATATACCCACAGAAAGGCAAGTTACTCAAGTACTGTAATCATCTTATCAAAACTATTTAGAAAAAATATTGTAATTGTGTATATCATAAATGTAAAATTTTGTTTGAATATTCCATTTGGAAGAAATGAACAAGAGGACAAAACCAAAAAAAAAAAATCACATTGCATATCTAGACTTATTTTATTGTTTTATTCTCTCTGTAGGATATCAGGGAAAAGTCCTGGATGGTCTTCAAAACTGTAAAAATATCTACACGTACTCAAAAGACAATGAACAATTAAAGAAAATGCATTTTCAAAAGAATTCAAGGATTGCACCCATAGTGTTGGAAGCTAAAGCTGGTTACATCATAACAACAAACAGGACTCCTAGAGATTTAGTTACTAGTAAGGAAATTATTTTTTTTTTTCAAACACTCCTCAATTTTTCAATGATAACAATGTTAATTATTTATGACGAAGAATGGTAAGAAAATATTTTTTGTGATGTATTAAGATCATTGATTAAAACTACTCTCATCAATTTTTTTTCAGAAGGGGCACATGGTTATGATCCCGAAAAAGTCCAGGAGATGCGTCCATTTTTCCTTGCTTATGGTCCATCATTCAAGTCCAATTTTACACACACCCACCCTATAAATATTGTTGATATTTATCCCTTAATGTGTGAAATTTTGAGTGTAGAAGCAGCACCAAACAATGGAACACTAAGTGAAGTCAAGGAACTTTTGATAACACCACCAGCTGAAAAACTCTCCTTGAGCAACCTGAAGGAGAAGCTCTTTGAAACGACAGGGATAACTTGTAAGTTACCATATAAAACACATGTACAGGTAGGATGTAATAGTCATGAAAATTTTATGGTAGAACATGTATATAATCTGACATTTAGAAAGGGCTTGTGTTTGACAGTAGTGATCTGATTTTTAGTACATTACCATGCAAACAATAATACATGTATATGAATTGTACAAAGGATCTGCAAGATGATTTATGAACATGTTTGCTTTATTTCAGTTTTTGTGATAATTGTTCTGTCGTCCCTGGTTGGTGGGATTTATTGTATTGGAGCTGTAAGACAGAGTAGAATAACCGCCAGGAAACGCAGAATCTTTGGAAGAGTAAGCTCCCCACTGCGGGCTTTCCCTGATGCCCGAGCTCTCCTGCAATCTGACGATGACGAAGGCAGCGATGATTTATAGAACAATGATTGCAAATCACAGCTACCGGTAAATCAAATTGATGAAACCTGGATCAGTATGAAGCTGATTTTACAGTTATTTGAAATGAATGTCTTTAAAATGAATAACAATGAAATAAAGATGATTTAAATTAAAATTTTCAGGGAAGCATTGTCATAAATGATCTATTGCTCAGAATGTATTTCAAACAGACACAAAAATATTGGATTGCAAACATGTGCAGACAAACGTGCAGAAATTTTATGACATTAATTATCATGTTCAGACAAACATATGCAGAAATTTTATGGCATTAATTATGAAAATATGTGTTACCCAATAATTATGAAAATAAGTCTTAAGGTTTTTGTTATTTTATTTTGTTAAATATCTATACTGTGTACGATTTTTATTTATAATTCAGAGTGATTGTTAACATATTTGTGTACCAATGCATTCTTTGGTGATGTTTTATGATTCATAAATTAAGGGTTTGTAATTATTGGTCAGGATCAGAAACACATTGATGTTGAAGATTGAGCATGTTAGTGGTATGTTTTATTTTGTTTTAATTAAAACAGTGAATATGTATAAATAACTGCATTTCTTAAATCCAAGTGGTGACAATTAGTTTTCATTGGATTGATATCTTCTGTAGATGCATTACAGTTTTAACTGAAAGGCTGAAATGCTCATACATGTACCGGGTACATGATGTCAAGTATATGATGTTAAATCTCTATTTGGTCATCTTTGTCTGTAAATCTGTCTTATATGAAGTGTTTGTATAGTAGTCATTATGTTACATATCAAATTAGTATAGTTTATGAATTATTGTATGCCATGAATGTATCATTACGAAGAACTATGTGCATCCATTTATGTATAAATGTGTAAATGGTTCAATGAAAAAATTAGATGTCATTTCTGATAGAAGCATATAAGGTATGAAAGACAATCAGACTTTTATGTGTCAATACTACAGTTGGGGTCTGCCCATTATCCGGAAGATTCATCATATCTAAGGTCTAGTAGTTGGAAGGTTCATTAGTCCGAAGGCTCACTAGTCCGAAGTTCATTAGTACGAAACTAGATGTAGAAAATGTTGTGAAGATTAAGATAACTAAAAGGGTCAGGTTTGATTAATCATTTTCACCTTAACAAGTTCTTGAAGGTTTAGAAAACAAAATACTACGAAAAGAGACTACTATAATATGAATTGTTATCTCTATATAGATCTGTAATGTAATTTCTTGTCTTTACCTGTATGTATTATAATTTTTTTTCTTGTATTCAGATTTCTGCCTCCTTAATTTGATTTTTGTTGCTCATGAACGTTATTTCCAAAATAGTAATAGTATGTTTTTGAACTACAGTTTTTTGAATGAAAATAACAACTAAATTGCTTATAAAAGCATCTACTGTTTAAAAATAGGATTTAAAAATTATTTGACTTCCCCACCTCTCTCTCTCTCTCTCTCTCAACAGAAAATTAGAAACTCTTCTACATTTATTTTATGAACTATTTGTATGCACGTCATTTTTATTATGATATATATGGTACAGATGTGATGGAAATTTAAGTTGCAATAAAAATGTTTAAAAATAAAATCTTTCGGAATTAGAACGATATTTTATTGAGCATAATCTATTTGTAAGCACATCAATTTTTTTTTATGATAGATACAGATGTGTTGAAAAGTTACAATAAAAATGTTTAAAAATAACTTCTTTTTGGATAAGTAGAGCAATATTTTGTAATATGACTAATGAACCTTTGGACTACGGGACTGTGACCTTTAAGGTTTACATATTATTATAGCTTTTTTAACAAGAGCTTGGATTTAATTTGGGCAGTAAGTAACAAACTAAGTTTTGATGAAGGTGGGGTTAACTCTTGGCTAACTAGTGTCCAGTCATTGGCTTATAGATATAAACTGAATACACTGGATTGCAATATGACACTTGTCCAGTGTCTATATTTTGGTTGAAACAGCATCAATTTTACACATCAGAGCAGATTTTGGCAAAAAAAAATTCCGATTTTGATAATCAATGAATATTAATGAGCTTTTCTTAGCGAATTTAAGAACGGAGGTCAATATTTGACAGCTTTATTAATGTTTTGATTTGCAATTTAGTTAGTAACATCCCAGAGAGAGAGAGAGAAAGAGAGAGAGAGAGAGAGAGAGATTCGACATTCCCTAACTTGTCTTAATAAATTGATATATAAACAATTTATTATATGATAATTATATAATGATTTATTACATATATATATATATATGTTTTATTATTATATGCATTCTTGTTTAATATATGATTCAAGGTTCATGTTCATTACATAAATACATTTCTGTTATTTTCAATGAATTACTATAAGGCATTCCAATATATTGCACCTGCATATATAGATAATATTATAATACATTTTGTTTTCTACAAACTTTTGCTTATCAGTAAATCTGTTCTATTCATATATTATAATTTATTATGTTTATTGTTTAATTATGCATAATAAATATCCCTAGTAATATATTGTTCATATTGGTTATTTTTATTAAACCATTTATCAAACATTTTTAATGACCATTATAATTATTATATCGGGATCGGCCTTCTGAATATTTTAAACTATAAACAAACCAGCATGGCTGATGATTTGGATGATGAGTGGTGGGAAACAGACAATCGTGGAAGAGAAGAAGGTATTGTTTTAAATAAAAGAACTTCCAGGCATTTCTATTTTACTAATCTTGAATTTGAAATATTAATTGTGTGTAGGAGAACCTGTTTTCGCGACGAATCGAGATGACGAAGTGTGTGCATGGTGCTGATATACTTTTGCAACTATTATTTACAGCCATGCTGATTAATAAACATTGTAGTTGTACAGTAAACTCTAGACCTTTATTTTTAGTGTCAGAACAAGGTAGTACCGATGATGAAGGGCAAGAGAATGGAGATGAGGGACTGATATACTTTTGCAACTATTATTTACAGCAATGTTGATGAATAAACATTGTAGTTGTACAGTAAACTCTAGACCTTTATTTTTAGTGTCAGAACAAGGTAGTACCGATGATGAAGGACAGGAGAATGAAGAGGAGGGACAAAAACAGAAGACGATAAAGAGGCCGCTTGATTCAAATGAAGACCAAGATGATGGCCCTAAAAAGAAAAAGAAGCATAGAAGAAAGGTGTTATTGACTTATAGACATTACCTTAAACTTCCTTTTTGTGTGTTTTTTAAATCATCACAGTGTTTTGACTCTCTCACTATTGCATTATTGTGCATATTTTTTTGCACAGTTGCTTGACCAGTTCCGAATTTTGACCAGTTTCGAATAGTTCATAAATCAAATTATAGCATATATTAAAAAAAAGATGGAGCTAAAAGTTGATGCCTAGAGTATAAATGCTTATTAATGATCGTTTGAATTCTGCAGTATTTTATTTTTTGGGGTCATTTTGCATACAATATTATTAGTTTTTACTTAGAATAGATTAGTAGTCTAACTGTTGCTTTGCAATAAATCCAGCTCATTGTAAAGACAAATACAAATGACTCTGATTGCTATTTTACCATAAAGTTTTATCTTTTCATCAACAGTGATATCATGTTATACTGAAAGTATTGTGAAATAGCATACATATTGGACTTATACATTTGGACATAAATTTATTTATATGAATCAGCAGTACTAGCTAGAAACAACCATTACTGTACAAAATGCAGGTGATTCTGGCTTACAATAATTATCACATGCTTGCAAGCATGACCTTCTTTGTGACCTCAGGCAATTGATCTTGCTCAATGAAATCAAAACGCAAGGGAGCAATCAGTACCTTTTAACTGTCAGGAACAATTTGAAATTCTTAAACACAAACAACTTTTTATAATTTTACTTAGTTTACGTTGGCTTTCATGTCTGATAACCAATGTCCATTTTCAACTTAAAAGGGCTGGTATGTGACTACTTTAATTTTCAGTTCTTTGTTTGTCCATTCCGATTCTTAATAAACATAATTATAAGAGGACTCGTCTATCATGATCACAGCGTGTGACAAACTAAAAGAGAGATTTTTGACTCTATATTCAATATAATTTCCACTTAGAGCTGATATATCATCAAAATCGAAACTCGTCAATTATCTTTTCAATTATATCATAAAAATTTTTAACTCGTCATAAAAAACCACGTTTACAGTAGTAACTTGATGCATTGCTCCTTCATATTAGGCTTCCTATTTTTCAGTAGTTACGATTATATTTTGTTATAGAAAATTACCTCAGAATTGAAAGAAACAGGAGATAATTCTAGGGCCACTTCTACAGATGTAGTGAATGTGATATCAAAATATTTTGATGGAAAACTTTCAGCAGTGGAATGGGATGAACTTAAACTTGATCCAAGTAAGAATTCTATTGTCCATTTCAAGATGAATACCAATAAATAATAGACTTAGTCTTTATTTTATTAACATACATGAAGCTACTAAGATGATGAAGAAATGGCTACAGCACTTAGTCTGGCATGGTATGCGAAAGGCCCTGGTTTCAAGTCTTGGTAGGGACTAGACTTTTCACCACCTGTCCCAACGTAACAGGTGGTGACAAGTCAAGTATCAACCAGGACTCGGAACCAGGGCCTCTGGTTTACTGTGCCATGCACCGCTTTAACCACTGAGCTATTGATACTTTACATACTGACCGACAGCCAAACACAAAACACCAGAGGTGTGTTCAGCAGAGCAAGTGCTCAGGAGCGCTTGCCAAAATTTGTGTTGCAGATTTAGAAAATTTGGTGAAAATTTTAGAAAATTTGGTGAGCACTTGCTCTGCTAAACCGGTGTCATGTAGAAGAATTTTCTGTTGTAGATGAAGATTTTTTCTTTATGCATTATTTTATTCCCATAGATAGTGACTTTTATGCCAGCAGTGAGGGAGACCACACTCCAAGTTCTTACCTAAGAACCATTTTACCAAAGTGGAAAAAACTGGTCCAAACGAGTCAACTGAAGCCTGGCTCTCCCTTGGTTCTAATCATTACATCATCAGCCATAAGGGCTGTTCATCTCAATAGGTACAAACACTATCTTTGAATAATACAGTAAGATTGAATACACGATTCAATCACATGATGAGCTTCACATTCTTTATATTGACAGTTTACTGTAAACATAGTAAAAAGAATAATCTTACTGTGACCAGGCTAAACTGGGTCCTTAGGACATCTGTCATTTTAACTATAGAACATTCTATCTATAAACATAGAACATTTAGCTGTGTATACTCAATATTGTGTTTTTGATGGAAATTGGCCTCTGCTAAATTTTGTACATTGATAAATGTCATGTTTACATACATGTTTATGTAAATACATCTATAATGAGCACATTCAGAAATGCACTATATAAAATTTATGCTTACCTGCTAAAAAATCAGTTTCTGCCAAATATCATTCATACTAAATACAATACGTTTACAGTATGTCTGTTGTTTGGTATTAATACAGTTATTGTGACTGTAAGTTGCAGTGAAGAATTGTAATAACAACCATATTAACTGCAAGGGAGCATGTTTTTTATCTTGCAGGAGTATAACTGATTTTAAGACGGAGGATTGTAAATGTGCCAAACTATTTGCAAAGCACTTCAAGGTAAACATTAAGAATAAAATCTTGAAGTTTTGTAGTTTTAGATTGACAGTTACATCAAGTTACATCTATCCAAGATTGACAGTTACAACAATTTACAGCTAACCTATAATTATAAAAGTTATGATTATTTTGACAATTGCTTTAATAACAACTACATTGGATACATTTTTAAGAGCAATGCGTTAACATTTACATGTACATACCATGCAATAAGTCACCTACCTTGGCAAAACTGTAACTGTAATGTACAAAAAACGTTCCAGGTTATACATGTACCTGGTACTCGCAACAATTTTGATTATTCTTTTATTAGGGCCCCGCAAGGATTTGCGGGTGCCCTATAGTAATCACTGTGTCCGTCCGTCCTTCTGTCCGTCCGTCTGTCACTCTTCCGTCCACAAATTTCGTGTTTTTTTCTAATAACGTTTTTTTATGGTTGCCCAATCAAGTTCAAATTTGGTATGGTAGTTCAGTAGGCAGAAATACATATTTTGATGCTAAGTTTGGTTCTCTATGTCTTCTGGTTTGGAGCTGGGGTGGTGGGGTAGATTCCTAACTATGCATAAGAATGAATGGGCAAAGAGAGATAACTGCCGAGAATGAATGGGCAAAGAGAGATAACTGCTGAGAATGTTACCATTGTATACATGGAAGGCTGTGCAATATTTGTCCTTTGGGATTAATTAACCTTTCACACTATCTTATTTTTTAATTATTTATTTTATTTTTTTCTGCCTTAATGCTGTTAATTTTAACAGGTAATTAGATAATAACCTCATTCTGTCATTTCTGAAAAAAAAAATCTTATTGTAAATTTAGAAGAAAATGATGAGAGAGCAGAACAATTAATCCCCTGGGATTAATTATCTTGCCTGCTGCAGAAAATTTAGAGGCTTATCTCTATTTGTCATATCAGATTAATGAACACCTTTGTCTGCACTGATGTTTGTTTTGAAGCAAATTAAACTCTCATTCCATGAGCTGCACCCTAATATTTTTACCCCTCAGTTTAAATGATGGTATTTGATAAAGAATATATTTCATTCTATCATATTCAACTACAAATCATGAGATCCTATATATTGCAGTTCTTTACATCTTATGCTGGGCATTTATTTTTCATCATTGTTAATATAAAGAGGATGGAATTCAAGTTTTTTTCACTTCTGTATATTAATTGTCATAGCGGGGCCCTTCCTGACTGGTCAGTTTTCTAGTATTAAATACTGATTGGTTTAGACGCAGTTTATAATCCGTTTTCAGCATTAGCAACACACTTGGCAATGAATAACACAATGAATTGTTACATGTTCGTAAATCATGTGCCTACTGATTGCCATAGAATTCATGTCAAATTTTTTTAAAGTTTTCTTTAAAATAAAAATATTCATATAAAAAAAAAAGATAGTGCCTGTTTGGTAGGGCAACAGTTGAAATTTACATCCCTCAAAAACAATTGTAAATCTCCGCTTCACATTGGTTGTCAGTTTTCTTGGGGGTGTCAATTTCAACTGTTACCCTCCCAAACTGGTGATATCCTCTGCAGCTGTTATTTTACAGCTATATTTATCCTTTATGGGATTGCAATTTATAAATATGATTTTCTAATGCAATTTTGTAAATATTGTTTTCATATGCAATTTTATTAATATCTTTTTCTCATGAAATACTATAATAATATCCTTTTCTTATATAATTTTTAAATATCCTTTTCGAATGCAATTTTATAAATAATCTTTAATTATGCAATTTTTCCAACTATAATATCAACATATATGTAGTCTATAATCATGATAACAGCAATTTTTACAGCACCCATGACTAAACTGTAATGTTTACAGCTACAGTGACAATAGCTATGAGGTTTACAGTCACTGTATCTAATCTATTCTATAATATTCAAAGCTACCATGACTTTAACTGTGTTTACAGCCACCACAACTATTACAGTACTGTAAAGTTTACAGCTGTTATGGACATAACCTTTGTTTACAGCTATCCTGACTAAAATTGTAATGTTAACAAGAATCCTCGCTACAATTGCCATGTTTACAGATATGCTGGCTACAGCTGTTCTGTTTATAGCTATCTGGAATATACATTGTAACTGTGATATTAAAGTTCCTGGCTGTAACAGAAATAAATGAAGTGTAACCATTTCCTGAAGGTATGGTCAACTGTTGGATCTTAATTTCCGTGTAACAGATACCCATGGATTATGTGTAATACTTGATTTGATACATGCCCAAATCTGGGGGGTGGTTATAGCCAAAGGAAAATTCAAGTCTTTAATTCATATTATATAAAGTTGCCAAAAATTGTGCCTCCCTTTCCTAGCAAAAGAATTTTTTCCCTCTGGGGAAATTTTCTGTATCCGTGCATGTGATGCTGTATATATATGTATATGTTTATTGATCATCATTCTTTTTCACAGATAGAAGAGCAAAAAAAGTATCTCTCCAAGAATGTGTGTCACATAGGACTTGGTACCCCCAACAGAATCTGCAGTCTATTAAAGAGTGGTAGGGATTCTTCTGTAAACAGAGATTCATAAAGCATAGAAATTACATCACAGAGAGTGATTTTAACTTTGCAAGGGCTCTATATGATCATTGTTTGATTTTTCGTACTAATCAAAAACTATGAATTGCCGTAAAACTATGCCAATTTATCGATCAATGCTAGCAATTTCGTGTCTTTATCCAAAAGATAATGCGTAATTTCAAGATCTTATAATCAATACATGAAAATCAATCAATTTACGAATCATGTACATGATCATTGTCATCTTTCAGGGTCACTTCACCTGGACAGTGTAAAGAGTATTGTACTGGACTGGAATTGGAGAGACAAGAAATTTAAACGAATGACAGACATTGTGGACACACGAAAAGACTTGATGCTGTTACTGCAGACCTCTCTGGTTCCTCACATACACGCCAGCAAGTGTAAAATAGGAATACTCTGAGGAAACAGACAAAGGTGTTTAAATCTCTCACACTTATTTACTGTTGGTTTTAACATTGGTTTAAAACCGATTTTATTGTAGACCTGCTTACACAATTGTATTGTTTATAAAAGTTCTTTAATATAAAAATCATTATGGTTAATATTTTATGTTTTTTTTCTGTGAGTGTGCAGTGCTTTGAGAGCATACAAATCATGATACATTATAGTAGAGATTCTCATCAATAAATATTCTGATGGCAATTTAAGTATTTGTTGATATGGATTCTAGTGTTATAATATTAATTTTAATCCTGTCTACTCATATGTTAATTTGAAACCCCTCCTGGAACCCCAGTATTGCGGCAGTGGTCAAAGTTTGATCAATTTAGAATCATCAGGATGCTTGCATTAGACAAATTCCATACTGCTGTGTTGTAGTTAGTGAAAAAAAGCCTTTAAAAAAGTTACCTAAGAGATGTATATATGTCTATGTTCAACTGGGAACCCCTCATTGGGCCCTAGCATTGGCCAATGCAAGTCTAACAGGCATTATTTAAAATTTGGATTTGCACTGTATTGTCCTTATTATTACTTCTATAATTGAGACACATGAAAGTTTAAAAATAACAATATTATTGGGGGGGGGGGAGTCCAAAGAAACAATGGCAATTTGAAAAGGAATGAGAATTAATAATTGCCAACA
The DNA here is from genome assembly GCF_025612915.1 of Magallana angulata. Taxonomy (NCBI): domain Eukaryota; kingdom Metazoa; phylum Mollusca; class Bivalvia; order Ostreida; family Ostreidae; genus Magallana; species Magallana angulata. The sequence goes on along the minus strand of NC_069115.1, from coordinate 56,284,503 downwards.
TCAAGTTTTTTAAAATTTTAACCACCCAAATTATGTTATAGCAATACCCAAGAAGTATATGGAAGTAAATATTAAAATATATACCATAAATAAAAGTAAAAAATTAATAGTAGAAGATAATAAATCGAAAATTAGACAATAAGCAAAAAAATTTTTTTTATTATACAGATGCTGTAGATCAACAAAAAAACCTCAAATACTGGGTAAGCGTGATTAATAGAATCATACATTATATACTCGTGTGGGATGGTGAAATTCCACCGAGGGGACAAGATTCACGGTCTAGGACGAGGCTTTGCCGAGTCCTTGACCGTGAATCTTGGCCCCGAGGTGGAATTTCACCATCCCACACGAGTATATAGTGAATGATTATTTTTCTCGCATTGTATTACCTTAAAAAATTATGTTTGACAACTCTCTGTTATGACGTTCTAAAGATTACTTTTGGTTAATCCCTCCGTAGCTTCAAATAGTGCAAGTCAAAATGAGAGCATACGACAGTTTTTTAATTAAAAATATGATAAATTGTAATTAATTAAGCAACATAGTTACTTAATGGATAATCTGAATGCACCATTTTGCATTTCCCTACAGCACATGTTTGTTTAAATTTAAAATGGCGCCGTAGTAATACACAGTGTAAGACAGAAAAATCTCACACCGGTGATAATGCGAGAAACCACTAATTCTATATGGTACATAATTCAATGAAAACACAAAAAAATCCAAACAAACAATAACATAACCAAGTTTTTAATACATGTACCAATACCATACATTTTTGGTTACAGATGAAATTAAGAAATTAGTTCTTCATAATCGATTGTACATGTACATGTACCCGGTATTTGTATTTCGTTCATGTCAGAATTAAACTGATTACGTCTCCATTGTTTGCTCTTTAATGGTTGGGTATACAAATGTACTTGTAAGTAAAATGTCCCTGGTCATTGATGACATCCAGCTCCTTCATCCTGATTCACAGAAAACAATTCAACTTTTTTGTTTCCTACTAGGTATCAACACCCTTTGACCTTTTTGCACTTGACTGTCTTGCCTCAGACTGAGACTTTCTTTTCTGGGCTTTTAGTCCTTTCATTTTTCTTGTCTGTAATTTATCTAAACTCTGTTTCTGCATGTGAATATTTCCAAGCTTAGATCCAAAAGCATCATGGGATACATTTTTCTTCTTTCTAGGCTAAAAATTTAAAACACAAACCAAATAAAGATAAGTCAAAAAATTTAATCTAGCATGGATTTTATGGAATACCAAATATACTATGTTGATAATTAATAACAGCCAAAAACAAAGCCATACACTGATTTATTGTAAATTTCTGACCTCATGCACACCTTAGTCAAACTGAGGCATAAGATCTTTACTGGACACATTTTATTGACAAAAACTGACTCACAAATATACCAAAATATTTACATATAGAATAATATTGTACATTTATTACATAATGATGAGAGAGGTATTAAGATTTATTGCCCCAAGAAAAACATGCATGTATATTATGAGGGCATTGCCAATGGGATATATGATTTTTCTGGGGGAATAAATTCCCATTTTTTCCCAAAATGCAACAAATTATTTATGATACCTAATGACATACAACTACTGCAGATTTCTAATCAAAAGCAAAGAAATAATTTTTGCATAAAACTGCAAGAAGAAATCCTTGCAGATTTTAAAATTTTGCTATTATTGTACTTTAGGAAATTACAACAAAGCAGTGGTGATCACGATTTTATATAAAAAGAGTGGAATTGTGGAATTAAGTACTCGCGTAAAATAATGAATTTACAGTACACAGAATATTATGTCGGGTCTTATTTATAGTTTTCCATCTTTAATAAAGGATAAAAGTCAAGAATGCTTCTCTTACTATGTTAAGATTTACTATTCTTTTACCATTTTACCATTTGAATTATACATAGTTAAATTACTTCTCTAATATAAGAAGGATCAAAACATAAAAATAGGCCTAGTTTATAAGATTTGTTCATTTGCTTGTTTATATTGCTCATGTATATTCAACCTTGGGTTTTTTCATACCAACTGTAGAAAAGTTCAGACGGCTTCAAATGTGGTGATGTATGATATTTATTCCCCCTTTTTAGCTCTGTCACATTATAATCAAAACCAATCAAAAGACTACATCAAATTATCATGATGAGGTATAATAATTTCATTTGTTTGTGAGTGAATAGAATTAAATACATTCCATTCACATAATGTTGGATAAGTAGATTCCGATAAACAGACACAACGTAGTGAGGTTACCTTGACTGTCTTGGGCTGTTTGAGTGACCTCTTGTAGAGGTCGTCTGAGGCCAGCTTGACCCTCCTTAGGGTCAAATCCAGTGAGGGCCCGATCTCCTCCAACTCAATCCTCGGCGTCCGGCTGCCCGACTTTTTCAGCAATACTCTACAAGTCAACAAGAAACATTTAGCATTCTTTGCTACAGCCTACTGTAGGTTCCTAATTAAACATGAGGAATTAATTTTCACGTAAAATTATGAAAAGCAACTCTAACGGATTTGAAATTTTTTTTCACTGACAGTTGTGAACTATGAAATTATAACAAATGTTCTGTGATAGCAATTTTATATTCTAAGCAGCGGAATCATTGAATCTTCAGTATTTAAATATGAATTGTCAGTAGTAATTATGCCAACAAATCAATGATTAGTTTCTAAGGCATCACAGCATCACGTCAAAGGCTACCACAATGATTTATTTTATTATCTATCTAAAAGGGAACAACTCAATTTCCTGCCTCATTTTTTTTGGAATTTTTGGCCTTAATATAAGTGTTCAGAAATGTATGTGAAAAATGAAACCTGTGGCAAGGTTACATTTACAAAAATTGTACATGTTAATTAGCTTACTTCTCTTTGTATTCCTAAAGAATCTGAATCAGATTAATATGCAACATATCTCTGTCATTCTATTCAAAATTCACCCGCACACAAACACTCAAATCTTACACTAAAGTCAGGTGCCAGATCAACCAAGTATTTGTACATTAAAGAGAAGACAGTTTCTTATAATGAAGCCATAATTCTAACAAGTGCAATAAATATGAACCTATAATTCCTGATAAGAATTTTCCCCTCCGTCGCTGTGACCATGATCACATGTTCTAAACCAGCCAATCGAACCTGGCTAACCACCGGACCACGGAAATAATCTGTCAGAAGAAAGAGCAGCCATTTAAAAACATTATAAAGATGTAATTTTGTAAGAATAAAAGGTAACATTTGGAGTATATGTCGAGCAAAACAAACAACTAGAGTACAATAACACAAAGGTCACAGATAAACATGTGACAAGTCTCCGTCACTGACCTATCAGTAAATTCTTCAGTCTCTGGTACTCAACGTCCTGTTCAAATGTCTCCCCAGCAAACATCAAACATGGCTTTGTTCCTTCTGGACATTTTCCTCCCTATTAGGAAAATTTCTGAGTTTAATTATCATGATTTTTAGAGCATGCATTGTCAATGAGTTCATAGTGGTAAGGAAACATACATGTACATCTATCTTATACTATACTGTAATATTTGTGGGCTTAAATTTTTATAAATGAAGTGTAAATCGAATACTGATGAAACCAGAGTAATGCATCCATTAAAATCTTTTAAAATGTGTTTATTCTTTGAGTAACAATTATAGTTTCTCCATAAACATACTGGAAACTCCGCCTGTGACACAAACTTGTCTATTCCGAGCTCTATCATGTCTAAAATGTGGAAGTCAAAAAACCGACCTAAAAAGAGAGTAGGAAAAATAGTCATACATAAATCATCAGAAATACGTACAATAAAATAACCATTATGTCTGTATTACAAGCATCAAGGACAACAAGTTTATTGTCCATCAGTACAGCAACTATTTCTTAAGATCAGCCAAGGGAAACATTTGCTGTAGAAGGGGAAAATAAACTTGCTATTGTCCAATTCATCAGTAAATAGGTGTTATAATAATAATCCTTTAGGTGTGGCTGAAAACAGGCTTTTCCAATTGTGTTGCGTTCAATTTTGACAGTTGCTTTAAGTATACATGTATTACAATACATGTACCTGCCTCCTGACAGCAAACTTTACAATTTGATCGAATCTGCATATTACTGATAGGTTGCTGGGACAGAGTTACCAAAAGAATTTCATGGCTATTGATGACAATGGCTGTAAGGTCTTTTCATAGTACTGGTAGATAAAACAGGTTTGTTATATTATAACTGTTTTTCATTACTATGGTTCTTCATTTTTCATTATACTTCTGAGTTTTGAGCATACAAATTCTTATGTGAAAATTCACTGACCTTTCCAATTGTAACAAATGAAATCTGTAATCCTCAAATATTTTAGTTGCACATGTATCAACATTCTGATTAAAAATGTGTATTCATAAATTTATCCATACATGATGTATAAACTTCCAATGAACTAGATATCTCTCTCTCTTGTTTATTGAATACAAGTAATAATCAAGATCAATTGGGCATTTAACTGATGATGGAGGCGAATGATTCAAAATACTCCCCAAACTACATGCATTATAAAATTATATAGAAAGAATTAGTAGCGATCTATTACTAAGATTTACTAATGATATTACACTCTGCCATCCTATACTGTCTGTGTAAATAGAATAAATCACCGTATACAACGTGTTAAAAAATGAACAATATTGTTGTTCAGTCAGTACATCCAGTTTATTGATAACTCAGCCCCATCAACCAATCAGTGACTTGTTGATTTGATTGATTATAAGAGGAAGGTATTGTTTATATCTGTTTATGTCTGGTGCAGATGTCAAATTGAAGGTGACGCAATTGAAAAGGTCACACCAAAAAGAAATTGATAATATACTAGTAAATCAAAGTTTCAATGACTACTCACCATGAAAAAATAGCATAGAAAAAAATTTGCCATAAAATGAGTAGCGGATTAATTTGTACTGGTAATTATTTTAGTTAGAAAAATACTCAGTGGTATAATAAACAGAGATATTGAGTCTGACAATGAACAGACATCAGTAACATCATCAACAGGAGCTCACCTAGTACCAGGTTGTTGGGCCGCTTCTTGTTGTGGGATCCAAACATAAACAGGGAGGCATCAGTTTTCTTGGCAAAAAATTCCTGAAAATATAATTTCATAATATAAAACTAGGGAACATCTTTGAGACAAATTTCATACCACCAGAAATAAATTTTCATGCAAGAAATACATGCATTGATATTACTGGGTATATTTCTTTTCGAAGTCAGTTCAATTCAATAATTACTTTATTTTCATCGTTTTATCCCTTCATACATGTACATGCATAACTGATACCTAAATGAATACTAAGCTTAACTATTTCCATTGCCAAACAAGTTTAATTTTTCCCTATTTTAAGAATAAAATTTCACAATTAAACTGCCGAGGAAAATATTACGACGACATCAAAAATGTTTCCATATGAAATGTTGTATCACTTTCTCTTAAATCAAAAAAAAAAGATTTGTGCAATATGGTGATGCATGTTGTGCACATCCTAGTGAAGAGTGTTCAGCAGAGCAGGTGCTTGTGAGCCTTTGCCAAAATTTGTATTGTACCTTAAGGGAATTTTGGTGAGCGCTTGCAAGCAAATGCTCAGCTGAACACTCCTCAGTGGTAATATGGTGGGATGCGTGTTGTAGAAAGAGCAGTCATGCTAGTGTCTTACATTTTTGGCAACTTGAAATCATGACAACATGAGAACAAGGGACATTGATAAGTAAAACAATGAATATTTTTTTGGTTGTCCTTTAACTTTAGAGTGTGGATTAAAAGGTTACGTAATGAAATTAGAACAAATATAAACATTTGCTGACATAACAGAGAATTCCACTTGTTCTATATTTCAATGCTTTTTTTTCCAATTGAATCAGTACATTGATAAAAAAAATAGCTGATTATCATTTTGTGATAGGTATTTTATCTTCAATCATTAATACTAACCAGAGGTGTTTCATCTTCAAAAGGTCTCAAAATATTCTTCCTGTTAAAAAAATAAATCTTTGAAGCAACGTTAAAGAAGACCAATTATTCATATCACGACACAGATCATATCAAAAGTTATGCCCGTTAATTCCACTGTATTTTAATTCTTACCTTTTATATGTTACAGAGTTTTGTTTCTTTAAAACATACTGAAATAAAATAGATGCAGATTATAAAAACAGTCTTACAAATAATATCCTGTCCTATTTACTTACATTGCTAATAAAAAGTTTTAAAACAGAAAGAGTAACCAACATCCCAATGCATCATGGCTATGCATTACGGTATCTACAAGTGATTTCGCTTACTTAATTCATCTGAAAATATTTTTTGACTTGGACATCTTGGTCTTTCACTCTCCAACAGTATTGACACCTATAGACTTACCAGTTCTTTTAGGGCCTGGGACACCACACTGCTGGTATTACCTCCCTTTATAAACATGGCCTGTTTGTCATTCTCTACAAGCTTTGGTTCTCGTTTCTCCAGAAAACGCTTACCTTGCTGTGTCTTAGGTTTTCTGCAAGAAAATCCTGCCTTTAGAATTTTTAAAACTATTTTGATTTTTTTAATTACGATAATAATTCCATTTACCAACAAATTGATGTATTTTGATTACATTATTGTTTGAGTAAACATTGACTACAACGTTTTCATGTAACGTTAGTACATGTAGTACTTAAACATGTTAAACGTTCAATAAAAAAAACCATACGTCCACTTTTGCCAGATTATGAGAAAAATAAACGTAATGAATCTTACACTATTCGTTGTAGAACCATCTTTGAGAATATGAATATGTCCTTTTGATTATTCCAATAAGAATGAATTGCTTAGCTCAAATCATAATCATTCATGCAATTTTCAGCAAATTTTACAGACACTGAAACAGTGAAACACGTTGTTTTTAAAAATCCAGCTTTAATCGTATACCGAGCCCGATGTTTTCTGGGAATGTCAGAGTCAGCCCAACGATTTCTCGGCCCTAATATGGTCGGCCCAATATGAAAGACTCCTCGGCTCACGTCAATATGGTAAACAACACCTGTACAAGCAGAAATAAATCATTTTTTCTCTTATTCTTTTTATTTACACGTACATTTTCATAAAATATTACATATCATTAAAATACGAAAGAAAGAGAATTAATAAATTTCAAAAAAAAGACTACAATTAAGGTGGCTCTGTACACCCACAGTTTATTCCAATTTTCAATAGAACACCACACAACATATACTTATCAAATATAAAAATGATGATAGTGATACTATAGGTATTTTTTAAAAAAGATTTTAAAAGATGATTTTTCGTGTTTTTTGTAAAATAAATATTATAAAGTTAACTATTAACAAATTGAAGGATTTTTTTTTTTTGTCATATGAATTTTCAAATTTCACAATATTTAACCAAATAAAAAAATGCGTTTAAAAATTATGCAAAGATTGAAAACTTCCAAATCCCCGGCGGGATTCAAACTCACGACTTACTGATACGCAGTGACTGAACCCTCTTACCAATTGCGTTACGCTGTTAAATGACAGTTTTGGGAAAGACACTTTTCATAAAATTACATTTGATTTTATTGTTTATTTCGATAAATAGTACGTCTTAACATGGAAGTGTCCTATGGTGGCATATTTCTACATGCTAGATATATTATGTCAACATGCAAGATAATTAATATCTACCAAGTATGATAAATTTCCCTCTTCTTTATGGAACGCCATGGCTGCCTTATAGCATTAGACTATAGGTACATTATGTCAAATTACCATTACATTATGTCAAAGTCCATTACGTGGTGTGAATATATCTTTACGCTAGGTCAAATCGTTATTACGTGATGTCAAAAGCACGTTAGGTGAAGTAAACATGTCTTTATATTATGTCAACTTTTTATGTTGTGATGTAAAATCACCCTTACGTTATGCCAACATTGTACAACCAAAGGTCAATACATCATGATATTATTTCGACACTGTATTACATGGGGCGAATGTATCCTTACATTATGTCAACATTTTATTACATGATATCAATATATCCTTACATTATATCAACACCGCAGTACGTATCGCGATTCTATCCTTACATTATGTCAACATTTTATTACATGATATCAATGCGTTTTTACATTTTATCAACACTTTATTACATGGTGTAAATATATCGTTTTATTATGTCAAACCTTTATAACTTGATGTCATAAGTTTATGACGTTATGTCTAAACTTAATAACGTGATGTGAATAAGTCTTTGCTGTAGGTCAGTTCTCTATTTCATGATGTACATGCTCCATTACTTTAAGGTGAAACATCATTTCGTTACGCGAACACGGATACATCGGCCTTTCTATATACAAGGAAACGGTAAGCTTACCCAAATGTATCCAGGGGTTATTGAAACTTTGTGGAACAGAACGGAACCAGTAAAGGGTCATCCAATGGGAAAATAGAAATTTAAAAATAATGATTTATTTTGTTTTTATTCATTTCATTTCAAAATAAGATTGATCTTTAATTCTATTGTTTAAATTCGTTGTTTAAAGAAAAATATACATAATTATATTACTTACTACTCTAATATTAACATATTACAGTATTTTCACGGCAGAACTTACTAACTAGTTTAAGCTAGCAAAAAATATTCTCTATTAGTTAGAGATTTAAAACAAACGAAACGCATTCCAAAGCATACCATCTTTAAAATTACAATGTCAGCAGTACTTGACTTATTTGTAAGATTCTGGTTCCGTTACGTTCCGCAATATATTATTACCCCTGTGGATATTGGTATTCAACGGAACAGAACGGAATGAGCGTAAATTTCCTTCTCAACCTATTTTCACGCCTATTCTATACTTACAACGAAAATATATGTAACATGATCATACATTTAACTGTTTACAAAAACCAACACTCATGCTGTCGAATTATTTCATTTAATTAAAAATTAGTAAGTTACATGTATGGGGCAAACCCTGAAGACAGTACCGATTCTACCAAAAGTGTTTGCCTTTCTTTATAATAATTCTGAAATCGGCGAATACAGTTCCCCTCTCTTATTTGTGTGCGTTTTTATTATGACATATTTCTGATTTATACCCTCTGTCTGAACAATTACCTAAAACAAACATTTCATAAAAACATCTATATCAAGATGGAGAAGGTCTTTAAAGGGGTTAAAGATCTCTTGTAATTTATTTGTAGATTTTATTTCATATAAGTTATCAAGTGCCCTCTTGGATGAAAAGGAGAAAATTTATTCAGAGGAACGTAGCGTACCCCCTCCACAAACACCATTCCCACCCCCTCTGCAGCAATAAGAAAAAAATCATTTTCATAGCATAATGATTTTGTAGCAGAACGGCCATATCTACATGACTGTAAAGTTAGGGTCAGTATCCTTAATTTAAGATAGCAATAGAAACGTTTACTTTTAACTACTAAATACTTTATTTTAACTACTAAATACTTTGAAACTAAATTTAAAAAAATTAAATATGCACTGGGTGTCTGCGCCACGACATACAGGCTTTGGAACGATAAAGAACCCTGACTGCTAAATGACTGAGTGTGTAGTAACGAACGTAATTTGAATATTATTGAAGTAAAAAAAGTATAAATCAAAAATAAAATTTTAAACCCCCCCCCAAAAAAAAAAACCAATGAAGGGGTTATTTTTAGATTTTATATCCATTTCATTTTAAATATTCAAGGGCCGATGAGCACGAGAAAACTTGGATTTTAAGTCTTATTCTTATAACTTAGGTCTATCTAAACTATAAATTCAATGTTTAAATACGTAAATGTTCATTCACTCTCGAGAAATTAAATTGTCAGCAACTAAGTCTTTTACAGCTTTCAGAAGCCCTATATATAGGCCTATATATATTTTCATTCTTGTATGATTAAATCACTGCTTCTTACTAGTATCTACTGTTGGGGTTTTTCTGGGTCCATTTGGGTAAATCGGCGTACCGTTTCTATATAGTAAATTTTGTATTTAAAACATGACAAATATACAAAGACCAAGGATTTCGTGTTTGTATAACGGAATGATGTTTCGACTTAAAGTAATAGAGCGTATACATCACGGAATAGAGAATTTGCCGAATGTAAAGACTTATTTACATCACGTAATAAAGTTTAGACAAAAAGTCAAGACATTTTCGTATCAAGTAATGTACTTTTGACATAAAGTGATAAAGTGTTGACATAATGAAAGGATGAGTTAACACCATGTATTAAGGTGTTGATAAAATGTAAAAACGCATTGATATCATGTAATAAAATGTTGACATAATGTAAGGATAGAATCGCGATACGTACTGCGGTGTTGATATAATGTAAGGATATATTGAAAGCATGTAATAAAATGTTGACATAATGTAAGGATACATTCGCCCCATGTAATACAGTGTCGAAATAATGTCATGATGTATTGACCTTTGGTTGTACAATGTTGGCATAACGTAAGGATGATTTTACACCACAACGTAAAAAATTGACATCATGTAAAGACATGTTTACTTCACCTAACGTGCTTTTGACATCACGTAATAACGATTTGACCTAGCGTAAAGATATATTCACACCACGTAATGGACTTTGACATAATGTAATGATAATTTGACTAATGTACCTATAGTATTATGCTATAAGGCAGCCATGGCGTTCCATACTTCTTCTTACGGAAACTTATAGTCAATTCATAGCTCTATGGAAGCAGCCAGACTGAAATCTACAGGCCCCGTTTATTGATTGGTCGAAATCTACAGGCTGAAACTGACAGGAAATTGACAGGACTGAAATCGACACGCCCTGTTTATCGATTGGTCTAAATCTACAGCGGCTGAAACTGACAGGCAATTGACAGGACTGAAATCGACACGCCCTGTTTATCGATTGGCCGTAACCTATAGCGACCTAAAATGCGGGTTATGAAGGTAGCGATCATTGACAATTATGTAATAATGCATAATGACATAACGCATGTAGGTGGCAGAAATATGCCTTTGATGTTTAAGACTAAATATTAATATTTCTTACACGCACATATTTACTTTTATTTTTTATTTATTTTATAGTAAAAGAAATAAGTTTTACATTGCATAATACATGAACAAAACTAATGAGCATTTGTAGAGAAATAAGTTGGGAGGATGCTTTTTAAGTAGACTGTACCTCCTTCCTAATCCCATTCAATATTGAATAAGATATAATTGGTTGGAAATGAATATGATCCTGTTCATGGTCCCTTAACGTGTACAGTACACATCCACAGATTTTGTATTCAGAATTAATAACTGAAAAGCTATATACCACGTTGAACAAAAAGTCAATTTTCTGACGGAATTATATGCTTCATGGCGTATGTTACTCGTACTTCGATTTTTATCGTCCCAAGATACCGTGTAACGTATATATTACACTGTAAAGACGGCTGGATTTCCATTATTTACATTATGTATCCCCTTAAAACAGAGGAGCTTTGTGTAAATATATAGCAAAATGTTCAAGTTTTAAAGCTTAAATATATGGATTTTTTGTATTAAATAATAGTTTACAACTGAGACGTCAAATTTTAAAAACTAACGAGCATCTGATAGTTAATTTGATGACCGACCACTGGCACCTAGCCTCGTAACTTTAACTAGATAAGAAAATTTTAATGACCCCCCCTCCCCCCCATTTTCAATATTTACATGCACAAATGGTATACTCTGCATGTTGTGTGATTATTAATAATGTAGTCACAATATGGTTTCTTTTCAACATTGATGTAAACAAAAACATTCCACAAACTTTATTATTATTACATTACAAAGAATTGTGAACTCTGTGTCACCAATAAAGCCTGACAGCTGTTAAAACTTTCGCTGACCATCGGAAATACCTTAATCATGCTAAGTAAGTATTAAAATTGAATAAGTAAAGTTTGGAAAAAAATCGTGACATTGCCCATTTATAACAATAACTTACCAAAAATACCAGCTTGTCCGCATAATTCATTAATTTCGTAAATATGGTAAATAGAGAAGAAATGAAACTATACATAAAAACTGAAAAGCTAAACGTAGGTGTTGACTGTGGAGTATTGAAATATTCATGTATTTCGATGGGAAAAAATGCATATTAACATCGATCTGCTTTTATAAAGGTATGCTTTCAAACCATACAATCACCACGGATGCTCAACTGAACGTACATTGAAAATGTTATACATCATTTCTATTTAAGTCTCTAATGACCCAATAGTAATAAAAGTCGGTCAAAGTGTATTTATCAATAACGCTACTTATTATGATTACCAAACTAAACCGAAAGCGGAAGGTACAAAAAAATTGGGAAAACCGATAAAACTTTTATTCTAATCACCTTTTCCAGGTAAGACATTTTATAACCTTTTATTTCATTCAAACACACATAAAACAAAGAATGTGAATCGTATGTGTTTACGAGATGTATTGTTCAATTTTGAATAGATATAATACAGCCTAATTTATTCCTAATCCGCCGTTTCATCAAACATTTAATTGTTAACATTGTCGTTAATTTAGTCTATGTATTGTTTTATTATTAGAATAAAAGATTATGTACTTTATACAAATTTCTCTCTTTATATTTTCCAAATAAAATTGAATTTTTGTCAAATGTTACTTGCATTTCAAATTTCCTTAACAACCACCCCTCGCATAGTTCCCAAATTTCTTGTACACAATAGCAATCTACAAATAAGTGTTCAATAGTCTCATTAACTCTTTTACAAAAGGAGCAGACCGGGGATTCTTTAACCTTAATCTTGTGAAGAAAATCATTTGTTGGTATTATTGTATGTAAAATTTGAAATTGTAGCCATTGGAGTTTTGACTCTTTAGTAGTTTTAAATGGAAGTTCGAATATTATGTTCCAGTCTTTGTTGTTAGAAATTAAGCCCCTTTCTAGCCTTTTATTTACAGATGTAATTGGCTCTCTTTTCTCCTTAATAAGTTCTTTATACATGTCCTTGCAACCTTTTTTTTTGATGAAGAACATATTTATGTGATTGGATATACTTGGGCCAGGCTTGTGTTTGATTTCATTGATATTGTCTTTATATAATCTTTCAAATATTGCTCTCTTTAGGCTTGCATATTCAATAAAATTTGTTTTTATATTTTGGTTTTCTATTGTTTCTAGACTAAGAAAAACACCCTCATTATCAAAAAGATCTTGTATATGTATAAAACCAGCATTAAAATAGTGTTTTAAAAAAGAAGAACTGTTATTAACTTTTATTTTTGGGTTGAGCCAGATGTTTTCAAATGGAACATTCATAACTTCTTGTCTAGTTGCTTTTACAATTTTACAAATCCAGCTGTTAAAAACTTCTTTCCAAATAATATTTTTTGTATTTTTACATAAATTAGATGTAAAGTCCATACCTTTAACCCATAGGTTTTTAATTTTTGTTTGTAATTCTGCCTCTAAGAGATTTATCCATTTTGTGTCTGAGAAAATCATTCTTATAATCCAACTAGATTTTAGAGCTGAGCTAAAATCTGTAAAATCTATCATTTGTAAACCACCATAGCCATATTCCTGTATAATAGTGTTTCTTTTTACTTTGTGAATATTGCTTCCCCATAAAAATTAGTAATTTTCCTTATTTAAAGTTTTTGTAAAATCAGAGTCTGGGTTAGGTAAAGAGAGCACCAGATGGTTTAATTTTGGTAGAATCCAATGTTTTTATTACTGAGATTTTACCAATTGGGGTTAGTTTTCTTAATTTCCCTTGGTTTAAAATCCTTTTAACTGACAGTTTAGGCTCATAGTTAAGGCTAGACATCTCATCTAGAGTTACAGAAAATTTTATTCCTAATAAATCAAAGGTTGAGTTATTCCAATTTAGTTTCCATCTTGTGTGGTGAAATACATCTCTTGAAAATTTCTTGCTCCCAATCCAAACCATTTTAGTTTTTTGTGTAATTAATTTTAAGTCCTGAAAGGTCTGCGAAATAATCTAAAACTCTTAAAATACCATCCATAGACAGAGGCGAACCATTAAAAATAAGAATGGTGTCATCAGCATATTGAGAAAGCTTATATTCTATTCCATCTATAACAATTCCGCTAATATCCCTATTAATTCTAATTAAAATCCCTAAGATCTCTGCGCATAATAAAAAAAGATATGGAGAAATGGGGTCACCTTGTCTACGGCCCCTGTGAAGATAAATATAGTCAGAAGTGAATCTATTTTGCAAAACACATGATTTGGTGCCATTGTAAAAGGTTTTTATCCAGTTTTTTTATAGATGGTCCAAATTAAAAAAAAATCACCATTTTAATCATAAAGGTATATCTTTAAGTAAACCTTTATAATTAAAAAGTCAGGATGTTTATGATCATCATATTTATCATTTATTGAAGAAAGTTATACAAGCTATATATGTCTTTCAGAAAAATTGATTTTTCAAATTATAATGTTGTATTGTGTGTTATGATATTTGAAAGGGGTAGGTATATAAATATAACAGCTCAGTGTTTCATTGATTTTTTTTTCAATTATCAGAATCTACACAGGAAGGAGCTCAAGGAGTTGAATTTGAAAATCCTGGTAAGTAAACACACGTAGTACATCGTTTCGTTATCCATGAATTTTCTATGACGGGCATTTCAAAAAAGGTTGAGATTTTAATTCTTTTGGTTTTGACAGAGCTTCCTCAGGATAGTTCTACAACATCATGTAAGTTAATCACTGTAATCATATCCTTTACAACATGCACCTCAGCATAGCATAGCATAGAATAGCATAGCATAACATTTAAATCTCATAGCATAGCATCAGAATCTTATACCATAGCATTGAAATCTCATATCATAGCATGCAATTTTAAGATTCTCATTCGTCATATCATACCATAGTATACCATAGCATAGCATACAACATGATTTTAACTCGGTTTGAAATGCCTTTTTTAAAAAGAATGAATGTTTACATTAGAGATTAGTGATAAACTTTGGCTTATAATCATTTAATTTTTAAAGTTTTGGAACTCTTCTGGTATAGAGGCGGTTTTGTTAAAATCTCATAGCATACCATATCATTGAGCCCTTCATATCGATTTCTCGAAGCATAGCACACGAATTTCATGGCATTGCATTGAAATTTCATAGCATATCATTTAAATCTCATACGATAACAAAGTATAAAATTGTAAAAGATATACATGGAATGACTGAACATGTACTTAAACGTTTATTGTATTCTCGAAATTGAATATCACTTCGCTACATCATGAGCTTTGTTTCTGAAACGTTAAACACTAGTAATAATGATGAGATTAATTCAATACTTTTTTTGGTATTTAGTAGCATCAGTCTCAACAAGAAAACAAAGAAGTTTACGGAAAGAGATGAGAGAAACGGGTTAGTTTATTTGTTATAGTTAAGACAAATGTGATCATATGTATTCCTGATGGTAACCATGTAATATCAAACAGTGAACTACTGATTTGCTTCGTCTTCGGTGGCCAGCTGATTTTGAAGTTAAGTTTCTAATCAGACGTACTGTAAAAGCACTTTATTTAGATATATGAAAGTTATTCTGAACAGAATTTCTTTTACTATTACTAATTAACCCAGAAATTTTAAATTCAATACATTTGACAAGCCTATTAAATCACAAAAATATATCTTTAAAAAGACTTTTATACAATATAAGGTTGTTTATTATTATCATATTTATCATTTATTGAAGAAACTTATACAAGCTATGTGTCTTTCAGATAATTTGATTTTTCAAATAATAAAGTTGTATTGTGTGTTATGATATTTGAAAGGCGTAGGTATATAAATATAACAGCTCAGTGTTTAATTGATTTTTTTTCAATTATCAGAATCGACACAGGAAGGAGCTCAAGGAGTTGAAGTTGAAAATCATGGTAAGTAAACACTAGTCATAAATCGTTCCGTTATCCATGAATTTCTAAAACATTGGCATTTCAAGGAAGGTTGATATTTTAATCCTTTTGGTTTAGACAGCGCTTCTTCAGGGCAGTTCTACAACATCTTGTAAATTTAATAACATAAACTTAGACGTTTATTTTATTCTTGGAATTAAATATTGCTTCGCAACATAGGTTTGTTTCTGAAACGATATAAACTAGTAATAATGATTGATTCAATACTTTTTCGGTATTCAGTAGCATCAGCCTCAACAAGAAAACAAAGAAGTTTACGGAAAGAGATGAGAGAAACGGGTTAGTTTATGTTATCTTTAAAAATTCTTCGTACATTAAAAGGATTTTTATTATTACCATATTTATCATTTATTAAAGAAAGTTTTACAAGCTATGTTTCTACCAGATAATTTGATTTTTCAAATTAAAATTTTGTATTGTGTGTTTTGATATTTGAAAAGAGAGGGTATATAGATAAAGAACAGCTCAGTATTTAATTGATTTTTTTTTCAAATATCAGAATCGACACAGGAAGGAGTCCAAGGAGTTGAATTTGAAAATCCTGGTAAGTAAACACTAGTCATAAATTGTTCCGTTATCCATGAATTTTCTAAGACATTGGCATTTCAAAAAAGGTTGAGATTTTAATTCTTTTGGTTTTGACAGAACATCCTCAGAACAGTTCTACAACATCTTGTTAGTCTAATCACAGTCAATTTAGACATTTTCTTTACAACATGCAGCATAGCATAGCATAGCATAGCATAGCATTGAAATCTCATAGCACAGCATCGGAATCTCATACCATAGCATTGAAATCTCATATCATAGCATGCAATCTCATAGATTCTCATTCGTCATATCATACCATAGTATACCATAGCATAGCATACGACATGATCTTAACTCGGTTTGAAATGCCTTTATTAAAAAGAATGAATGTTTACATTACAGATTGGTAGTAAATTTTGGCTTCTAATCATAATTCTTTGAAAAGTTTGGAACTCTTCTGTGTATGGAGGATTTTTAGTTTAAATCTCATTATATACCATGTCATGTAAAAGCATATCATATTATTAAGCCCTTCATTTCGATTTCTCAAAGCATAACATACAAATTTCTCATCATTGCATGGAAATTTCATAGCATATCATCTAAATCACATACCATAGCATAGCATAAATTTGTAAAAGATAAACATGAAATGACCAAACATACTTACACGTTTATTGTATTCTTGGACTTAAATATTGCTTCGTAAGATAGATTTGTTTCTGAAACGTTAAACACTAGTAATATTGATGAGATTAATTCAATAGTCTTAGTTTGGTATTTAGTAGCATCAGTCTCAACAAGAAAACAAAGAAGTTTACGGAAAGAGATGAGAGAAACGGGTTAGTTTATTTATTATAGTTAAGACAAATGTGATCATATGTATTCCTGATGGTAACCATGTAATGTTCAACAGTGAACTAGTGATTTGCTTCGTCTTCTGTGAGCCAGCTTATTTGGAGTTAAGTTTTTTATAAGGCTTACTTTAAAAGCACTTTATTTAGATATATGGAAGTTATTCTGAACAAAATTTCTTTTAATATCGATGAATAATTAAACCAGAAGTTAAAAATTCAAAACATTTGACAAGCCTATTCAAAAATAAAAATATCTTTAAAAAGACCTTTATACGTTAAAAGGATGTTTATGATCATCATATTTATGATTTATTGAAGAAAGTTATCCTAACTATGTTTCTACCAGATAAGTTTATTTTACAAATGGAAATTTTGTTTTGTGTGTTTTGATATTTGAAACGGTCCGGTATATAAATAAATAACAGCTCAGTATTTTTTCAAATATTAGAATCGACACAGGAAGGAGCTCAAGGAGTTGAATTTGAAAATCCTGGTAAGTAAACACTAGTCATAAATCGTTCCGTTATCCATGGATTTTCTAAAACATTGGCATTTAAAGGAAGGCTGATATTTTAATCATTTTGGTTTTGACAGCACTTCTTCAGGGCAGTTCTACAACATTTTGTAAGTTTAATTACATAAACATAGACGTTTATTTTATTCTTGGAATTAAATATTGCTTCTCAACATAGGTTTGTTTCTGAAACGTTAAACACTAGTTATAATGATGAGATTAATTCAATACTTTTTTGGTATTTAGTAGCATCAGTCTCAACAAGAAAACAAAGAAGTTTACGGAAAGAGATGAGAGAAACGGGTTAGTTTATTTTATCTTAAAAAAATTGTACATTAAAAGGATTTTTAATCTAACCATATTTATCATTTATTGAAGAAAGTTTTACAAGCTATGTTTATACCAGATAATTTGATTTTTCAAATTAAAATTTTGTATTGTGTGTTTTGATATTTGAAAAGAGAGGGTATATAAATAAAGAACAGCTCAGTATTTAATTGATTGTTTCAAGTAGCAGAATCGACACAGGAAGGAGTCCAAGGAGTTGAATTTGAAAATCATGGTAAGTAAACACTAGTAATAAATTGTTCCGTTATCCATGAATTTCTAAGACATTGGCATTTCAAAAAAGGTTGAGATTTTAATCCTTTTGGTTTTGACAGAGCTTCTTCAGGGCAGTTCTACAACGTCTTGTAAGTTTAATTACATAAACTTAAACTTTATTGTATTCTTGGAATTAAATATTGCTTCGCAAGATAGGTTTCTTTCTGAAACGTTAAACACTAGTAATAATGAAGAAATTAATTTAATAGTCCTTTTCTGGTATTTAGTAGCATCAGTCTCAACAAGAAAACAAAGAAGTTTACGGAAAGAGATGAGAGAAACGGGTTAGTTTATTTATTATAGTTAAGACAAATGTGATCATATGTATTCCTAATGGTAACCATGTAATGTTCAACAGTGAACTAGTGATTTCTTTCGTTTTCTTTGTGCCAACTGATTTTTGAGTTATGTTTCTAATTAGACTTATTGTAAGAGCACTTTATTTGGATAGATGGAAGTTATTCTGAACATAATTTCTTTTACTATCGATGAATAATTAAACCAGAAGTTTAAAATTCAAAACATTAGACAAGCTTATTAAATTATAAAATATATCTTTAAAAAGACCTTTATACATTATAAGGTTGTTTATTATTATCATATTTATCATTTATTGAAGAAACTTATACAAGCTATATGTCTACCAGATAATTTGATTTTTCAAATTGAAATTTTGTGTTGTGGGTTTTGATATTTGAAACGGTCCGGTATATTAATTAATAACAGCTCAGTATTTAATTCATTTTTTTTTCAAATATCAGAATCGACACAGGAAGGAGTCCAAGGAGTTGAATTTGAAAATCCTGGTAAGTAAACACTAGTAATAAAGCGTTCCGTTATCCATGAATTTTCTAAGACATTAGCATTTCAAAAAAGGTTGAGATTTTAATTCTTTTGGTTTTGACAGAACATCCTCAGGACAGTTCTACAACATCTTGTTAGTCTAATCACAGTCAGTTCAAACATTTCTTTTACAACATGCAGCATAGCGTAGCATAGCATAGCATTGAAATCTCATAGCATAGCATCGGAATCTCATACCATAGCATTGAAATCTCATAGATTCTCATTCGTCATATCATACCATAGTATACCATAGCATAGCATACGACATGATCTTAACTCGGTTTGAATGAAATATTATTGCCAAATAATATGTTTTATGTCATCATTGTATCGTGAATTCTATTTTTAGAAATTCTAATTTAAGTTCCGGTTTTTATTGGTTATTTTTAGCTAATTTGTCCATCATGTATCTATTTATAAATGCCTGTGCTTGTACCTTGTCATTAGCCAATGAAATGAGAGTATTTCGATCACGTGTATATAACTTCTGTTTTAAACTCAAGTGTGAGAAAGACGTGTTTCCGTAATCTAAGATATTGTGAGGAGCATATCCATTTCTGGAAGCATAGAGGATTTTGGACTAACTTGGCATACCTTGGGCGCGATGGAGTTCACCTTGGGGTAGATTCGAATGGATGTTATCCAGCACCCATGGTCAAATACTTGAGGAGCATAAAATATGCAGTGCATAACAGAGTTCAAAAACTCAAGGCCAGTAAATTAACATCACTTTGTCAAAGAAAATTTAAAAAAGATAATTTAAGAAAGTTTTTAATGAGTATAACTTGAGTTATTTTCTAAGAAATTGAGTATGCATACTTAACATGGAAAATTTTTGTTTACATAAGCATAAGGAATAACATTTTGGAAATATTCTATAAAGATATTTTAAGAATATTCAATTCAATCTGTACAGTTTAGGTACAGTACTGTAATCCTGTTTCAATGTAATGCAGGAATAGTAAGAACAGCAATAATTGCGAGAGTGACCAAAAAATTTAAGTTCATGTCTATTATACACACCTTTATCAAAGCTGAGACATGATTGGATGGGCTATATCTAAGTATGCCATCATCTGTTTTAATGGATATATATGTATTTGAAGAAATAAGAATTTAAAATACATGATTTCTGCTTATGGGAAAGTTGTCAGAATTCTAAGTTATATTCTGATTAAAGCCCTTTCTAAGTTGAAGCATGAGCAGATTGGCTATATCTAAGTAAGCCATCATCTGTTTTATGTATGTGTTTATATCAAAAGAAATAAGAAAACATATACAAAGTCTAAGATTTCTATGTATGTGTTTATATCAAAAGAAATAAGAAAACATACACAAAGTCTAAGATTTCTAAGTTACTATTTGGATACAAAGGTGTATCACAGAAGACAAGTCATGCAAGTTTTTAAAGATGGTTACATGTTTTTCAAATATAAGTTACAACCATCCATGAAAAGAAACAAATTGTCAATAAGCCCTCAAGGGCTAATACTCTGGCAGTAAGCATGTCTATTAATAAGTATAAAAATTTCACTTTAGAAAAACCATGCCTAAGCGGGCTTTAGAGGGGCGGTCAACAAAAAGGAGGCGACCGGCAAAAGTACCACGAAATGATGACTTATGTCTTCAAGCAGAACCAGTGTCTGATGAACCAGTGTCTCGTGCAGAACCAGTGTCGAGTGATGCTATTAATTACGACTTATTAGCTGCAGCAATCTTAAGACAATCCCAAACTTTGTCCCAAAACCAGACAAATTCGAGTGATACCACCATGGATATCCTGCAGCCATGTGTTCAAAACCAGGGTGATATCGAAGCCCACGCCCATCCAATGGCAAGTCAGCAAACAACAACATCAACAGTTAGTGACAACCAGCCTCAGCAAAATATTGCAGACTTAGTTAGTGCGTTATTACAACAAGACGGTCAAGGTGAGCCAGCAACTGCCAATCTTAAAAATGTTATTGATTTATCTGATGGGATTCCTCTTGGGGCTGCAACACCTCATCGATTAAAAGCTAAGATCTGGGCAAATCAATTTATTGATTTAGGTTTGCTGTTGCAGCGTCGAGAGGATCCTATTTCGTTAAACATATCATCTGGGTCCCTTATTGTACAGCAAGGGTCATCAAAGCCCAAATTGCCAATGTCAATTCAGCAATGGACTGATGCTTTTTTGATTTTTATGGGAATTTTTATTGAAAAATATCCAGAACAGGCTCCCCATCTCCTAAAGTACTGCTATTTTATTAGAGAAATGAACAAAATGTTAGGAGATAAGGCCTGGAGAATCTATGATGAGAATTTTCGGATGTTGAAAGAAACTGTTGAGTTACCGTGGCAAAAACCGGTTGAAGAATTAAGAATCAAGGCTGCTTCTAGCAATTATCAATTTCAGCAGCCCTTTCGAGCAAACACAGGCAATAAGCCTATAAGATTCTGCTATGCCTTTAACAATGGGGAACAATGCACTCATAACCCCTGCTCATTTGCCCACAGGTGTCAATCATGCTCAGGATCACATGCAAGAGCCAATTGTAGATTTCGTAAACAAAAACCAACAAATACCAACACTGTCACCAAGTCCTCAACAATCACCCAGCCAACTACCTTCCCCAGTCAACCCAAAAAGTTTAGGTGAATTTTTAGTTGATTATGACAGTGATCAGGCTTCGTACTTGATAAATGGCTTTACTCATGGTTTTAGATTAGGTTGTACTTCTGCTCCTTCATCCTGTGTACCTCAAAACCATAAATCCACATTAGATCACCCAGACATTATAGAAGATTATATACAAACAGGGTTAAACAAAGGAAGAATTGCAGGTCCATTTTCAAACAAACCTTTTGAACAATTTGTGGTATCTCCATTAGGTTTAGTGCCAAAAGGCAGTACAGGAAAATTTAGGGTAATTCATGATCTTTCATTCCCTAAAAATCAATCAGTAAATTCCAATATACCAAGAGAAAATTCAGCTGTTCAGTACGATTCCATAGATCAGGTAGTTGATTTAGTTCAAAAGTTTGGGCGTGAATGTTTAATGGCAAAGACTGACATTGAAGATGCTTTCCGGATCATACCTATTCATCCAGCTGATTACTACCTGCTAGGGTTTACTTGGGAAGGTCAATACTATTATGACAAATGTCTTCCTATGGGAGCGAGTAGTAGCTGTCAAATCTTTGAATCATTTAGTTCTGCTCTCCAATGGGTCATGGAAAATGTCTTCAATGCTTCGGGTATGTCCCATATTTTAGATGATTTTTTCTTTGTGGGACCCCCAAATTCAATAACCTGTAGAAACGATCTTGCTAGTTTTTTATTTCTATGTAAAAAAATTGGGGTGCCAATAAAAATGGAAAAAACTCAGGCACCTACGACCAACATTGTCATTTATGGTATAGAAGTTGATTCAGTAAAAATGGAGTGTCGGCTTCCAGTAGATAAGATCCAAAAAATAAAGGCTAAACTTAACTTGTTCAAAAGGTGTAAAAAGGTCACTTTAAAGGAAATGCAGTCAATCATAGGCCTTTTGAATTTTGCTTGTTCTGTGGTTGTCCCAGGTCGAACATTTCTTCGTCGTTTGATCAACCTAACATGTGGTTTGTCTAACCCAAAATTCTACATAAGATTAAATAAAGACTCAAGGGCTGATTTAGAAACTTGGGCTACTTTTATTGACCATTTCAATGGCAAGTCAGTTTTTCTGGATAGAGTTTGGGTGTCATCAGACCATCTGAGTTTATACACAGATGCTTCTGGCTCAATGGGATTTTCAGCTGTTTTAGGGTCTGATTGGTTTGCAAGGGAATGGCCATTGGAATTAGAAGATTATCAAATTTGTATTAAAGAATTGTTTCCAATTGTCCTTGCATTGGAATTATGGTCATGCCATTTTCAAAATAAAAAGGTATTATTCTTATCAGACAATATGGCTGTCGTTGAGGTTCTCAATAAAAAATCGTGTCGAGATAAAGCTCTCATGAAATTGTTACGCCGTCTTGTTTTAGTGTCCTTACGTTTTAATATTCATTTCCGTGCAAAGCATATACCTGGGAAGTTGAATGTAACAGCTGACAGATTATCCCGTTTTAAATTTCAGGAAGCTTTTCAAGAAACACCTCATTTACACAGACAACAAACAAAAATCCCAGTGGATCTTCTTTACATTTGACAAACTCTGCAAAAAGAATTCTACAGGCTTCCTTAGCCCCTGCAACAAGGAAAGCATATCTACATTCATGGCATATTTTCCTTGAATGGGTAGGCTCCATATCCTTACCTGTACATTACATTACAATATGTAATTTTATAGGTCATTTATTCGAAATTGGTTATTCACCAAGCTCAATAGCATCCCACATTTCGGCTTTAACATATATTCATAAGATGTTAAAATTGCCAGATCCCGCTCAGTGTTTCCTAGTACAAAAGTTGCTAAGAGGTTGTTACAAATTAGGTCCATCGGTAGATACCCGTCTTCCAATTACAGGTGAAATTTTGAAAAAACTTGTGAATTCACTAGATCAATCTGTCTCAACTAGGGCACATTCATTGTTACTTAAGGCATTGTTTTTGATGGCATTTCATGGTTTTTTCAGATTAGGGGAATTGGTTATAAAATCAAAGACTCAGTCAGATAAGGTCATTCAGAGATCGGATGTCCATTTTGAGACAGCTCATGGAAAGCTAAAGCAGGTGCAAGTGGTGTTGAAACATTTTAAAACAGTCAGTTATGGACAGCCAAAGATTATTACATTAGAAGTATCAAAAAACACTAAGTCATGTCCAGTACATGCATTGTTTTACTATTTAAAACATTATCGCCATTCTGGTGGCCCCCTTTTCCAGTTTTTAGATGGTTGTCCGGTGCCTTATTCCTTTGTGGCAAAAAAGTTAAATGAAGTGATCAAAAATATTGGTTTGGATCCAAAACATTATAAGGGTCACAGCTTCAGAATTGGTGCTGCAACTCATGCATCTAAGGTTGGTTTCTCGGAAAATGCGATTCAGAATATGGGTAGATGGAAGTCTGATGCTGTTAAACGATACATTCGGTTGGGTTCATTTAATGTTGCACTTGACTAAGAAAATTAATCTATATCATTCCTGGGTATAAGTTGTTATCAGCAAGATAACGTTATATAACTAGTTCAGATGATGTCTGCTATAGATCTGCTCTGTTGTTTGCCTGTGAGTGATTTTTATTACTACCTATTCAAAGTGGTAGGATTGTTTGGAGTTCAGATCAAGTCTGCTACCATAATTATGATATATACAACTTACATTGATAGTAGTTCAGATCAGGTCTGCTACTATGTCTGTCATCTTGGAATTAGATCATGGCATTTACTTTTCCCCACTGCTTTCATTGTTCTAGATTAGATATGTTAGTGTACCCCCCCCCCTTTTTTTTTGTTGCATGTAGTTCAGATAGAATGTCTGCTACCACCCTGTCCTTAGAATACATAGTGTTTTGTTTTTTAGTATTGTATTTTAGTGTTTGTATTAATAGGGTATGTTGCTGGCCATCCGTCAAAATCAGTTAATCATATTTCATATATATTCTGTCATATCAAAAATGTCAATTATTATAATTACATCTTCAGTAGGCCATACTTTTACACATTGTTCTAAGTTTTACTAAAACAATGTATAATATAGTTATCAAAGTCTCCAGTTCCATCTATTTCCTTGGGGTGGCGGGAATCCAATGGGTATTGGATTTATGGCAGAACTTTGTATATGCCACCTTAATTTTTTACATGTTTATATTAAGGGAGATCACCCTGCCATTGTTGTTTACTATTTTTGGTTATATTTTACCGGGTGATCTCAATATTTGTTCAGGTGTTTTTTAACTAATAAGGGAGATCCCACAGTACCTGTTACATAAGTCATTTTAATAAGTTTAAGTATTGACTTTGTCAGGGATCTCCCTGTTTGTGATGTGGTTTATTTGTACAAGTTTTTGATTCGTCATTAATAAATGACATTATTTCGTCAATGACCATTTAGTTGTTTTTTAAGGTAAAAAATTAACAAGCTGCAGTTCATAGATGGAACGAAAGATTTAAGTCTATTAATGGAATAAGCTTTATTGGTAACTGTTAAGATCAATGCATGGGCATAATGAAATATTATTGCCAAATAATATGTTTTATGTCATCATTGTATCGTGAATTCTATTTTTAGAAATTCTAATTTAAGTTCCGGTTTTTATTGGTTATTTTTAGCTAATTTGTCCATCATGTATCTATTTATAAATGCCTGTGCTTGTACCTTGTCATTAGCCAATGAAATGAGAGTATTTCGATCACGTGTATATAACTTCTGTTTTAAACTCAAGTGTGAGAAAGACGTGTTTCCGTAATCTAAGATATTGATCGCTTTGTAAAGTTTAACCCACCACCATCCCCATCTAACCGTCCAAGTAATTTTATAATTTACAACAGTCATAATAGCTTGTGCCAATATCAGAAATCCATTCTAATGTTTACATTGTGTGCATCATGGTTTTATTAGATTTATGGCAGAACTTTGTATATGCCACCTTAATTTTTTACATGTTTATATTAAGGGAGATCACCCTGCCATTGTTGTTTACTATTTTTGGTTATATTTTACCGGGTGATCTCAATATTTGTTCAGGTGTTTTTTAACTAATAAGGGAGATCCCACAGTACCTGTTACATAAGTCATTTTAATAAGTTTAAGTATTGACTTTGTCAGGGATCTCCCTGTTTGTGATGTGGTTTATTTGTACAAGTTTTTGATTCGTCATTAATAAATGACATTATTTCGTCAATGACCATTTAGTTGTTTTTTAAGGTAAAAAATTAACAAGCTGCAGTTCATAGATGGAACGAAAGATTTAAGTCTATTAATGGAATAAGCTTTATTGGTAACTGTTAAGATCAATGCATGGGCATAAATGCCTTTATTAAAAAGAATGAATGTTTACATTACAGATTGGTAGTAAATTTTGGCTTCTAATCATAATTCTTTGAAAAGTTTGGAACTCTTCTGTGTATGGAGGATGTTTAGTTTCAATCTCATAAAATACCATGTCATGTCAAAGCATATCATATTATTAAGCCCTTCATTTCGATTTCTCAAAGCATAGCATACAAATTTCTTATCATTGCATGGAAATCTCATAGCATATCATTTAAATCTCATACCATAGCATAGCATAAATTTGTAAAAGATAAACATGAAATGACCAAACATACTTACACGTTTATTGTATTCTTGGACTTAAATATTGCTTCGCAAGATAGATTTGTTTCTGAAACGTTAAACACTAGTTATATTGATGAGATTAATTCAATAGTCTTAGTTTGGTATTTAGTAGCATCAGTCTCAACAAGAAAACAAAGAAGTTTACGGAAAGAGATGAGAGAAACGGGTTAGTTTATTTATTATAGTTAAGACAAATGTGATCATATGTATTCCTGATGGTAACCATGTAATGTTCAACAGTGAACTAGTGATTTGCTTCGTCTTCTGTGAGCCAGCTGATTTGGAGTTAAGTTTTTTATAAGTCTTACTTTAAAAGCACTTTATTTAGATATATGAGTGTTATTCTGAACAAAATTTCTTTTAATATCGATGAATAATTAAACCAGAAGTTTAAACTTCAATACATTTGACAAGCCTACTTAAAAATTAAAAAAAATCTTTATTAAGACCTTTATACGTTAAAAGGATGTTTATGATCATCATATTTATGATTTATTGAAGAAAGTTATACTAGCTATGTTTCTACCAGATAAGTTTATTTTACAAATGGGAATTTTGTTTTGTGTGTTTTGATATTTGAAACGGTCCGGTATATAAATAAATAACAGCTCAGTATTTTTTCAAATATTAGAATCGACACAGAAAGGAGCTCAAAGAGTTGAATTTGAAAATCCTGGTAAGTTAACACTAGTCATAAATCGTTCCGTTATCCATGGATTTCTAAAACATTGGCATTTCAAGGAAGGCTGATATTTTAATCCTTTTGGTTTTGACAGCGCTTCTTCAGGGCAGTTCTGCATCATCTTGTAAGTTTAATTACATAAATATAGACTTTTTTTGGGGGGGGGGGAATTAAATATTGCTTTGCAACATATGTTTGTTTCTGAAACGTTAAACACCAGTAATAATGATGAGATTAATTCAATACTTTTTTGGTATTTAGTAGCATCAGTCTCAACAAGAAAACAAAGAAGTTTACGGAAAGAGATGAGAGAAACGGGTTAGTTTATTTTATCTTTAAAAAATTGTTTGTACATTAAAAGGATTTAATATTACCATATTTATCATTTATTGAAGAAAGTTTTACAAGCTATGTTTATACCAGATAATTTGATTTTTCAAATTAAAATTTTGTATTGTGTGTTTTGATATTTGAAAAGAGAGTGTATATAAATAAACAACAGCTCAGTATTTCATTTATTTTTTTCAAGTAGCAGAATCGTCACAGGAAGGAGCTCAAGGAGTTGAATTTAAAAATCCTGGTAAGTAAACACTAGTCATAAATTGTTCCGTTATCCATGAATTTCTAAGACATTGGCATTTCAAAAAAGGTTGAGATTTTAATCCTTTTGGTTTTGACAGCGCTTCTTCAGGGCAGTTCTACAACGTCTTGTAAGTTTAATTACATAAACTTAAACGTTTATTGTATTTTTGGAATTAAATATTGCTTCGCAAGATAGGGTTGTTTCTGAAACGTTAAACACTAGTAATAATGAAGAAATTAATTTAATAGTCCTTTTCTGGTATTCAGTAGCATCAGTCTCAACAAGAAAACAAAGAAGTTTACGGAAAGAGATGAGAGAATCGGGTTAGTTTATTTATCATAGTTAAGACAAATGTGATCATATGTATTCCTTATGGTAACCATGTAGTATTAAACCGTTAACTAGAGATTTCTTTCGTTTTCTATGTGCCAACTGATTTTTGGGAGTTGATTTTAATCAACTCTCCTATGCAGTTACTCTGGCAAACCGAAAGTGAAACAGTGTTTGGACCTAAGCACAAATCATCACCGCTGACAAGACTTAGTTCTTGAAAATAAAACAAAAATTCGATGTAATGTATGCTGAAGCATTGTTTTTCAATGAAACTTATCTATAAACACTTTGAAAATAGTCAGATTTTATATACAGCAAAACTCGAATATAACGAACACCGATATAGCGAATTTACGGCTATAACGAATTTTTATTCATGTCCCGGCAAATTTCTTATATAAACCTGTAGAAAATTGATGTATATAACGAACACGGCTATAACGAATTTACGGCTATAACGAAGTAATTTTAAGACCCCCGCTGGCAAAATTTTAACGTATTTTATCATTTTTATAACGAATTTTTTCCATTTCAAATTTCATTGAAGAAACATGCAATTTTAAGATGCATATATAAAATACTCAAATTCAAATAGTATACGGAATTTGTTTTAAAAATTGAAATGAAATGGTTATATTGACATTTTTGTGTAAATTAAGGTTATACTTATTTTATAACTTACGATAGTTTAGAAAACTGTTAGCCGGAAAAACCCTTGATTATCATATAACGAATTCGCTATAATATTTTTTACGAATTCGTTATAAACGTATAGTGAATTACGGCTATAACGAAGTTTTTTCTATGGTCCCTTGAAATTCGTTATAGACGAGTTTTGCTGTAATACGAACAATTTAGATATTTCTGTAGTCTTATGTGTTCATACGCCAGAGTTTAATAAAGTCTCGTTCAACCAGACGCTCGGCTTTCTCCGTAAATCACCGACAAGCAGAGATCGAGGCTCTCTTGCTTGTCGGAGAGTAACAGAGACAGCCGAACGTCTGGTTGAACGAGACAAGAGTTCGATATCAATAGTGCCTGGATCCATGCGATTCTTAAAATTGTTTCGATTACTAATACATAGTTTGAAATCTATCTTTAAATATTACACAACATGATTCATATGGGGTTTCTCGAAATTCTTGTCGGAAAAGTCTGAAAATTCATATAATAAAAAAACATAAATCAAATACAGACTAGAAACTATATTGCCATGCAAGATAAGTTGATTTTAAAGTAAATGATAATCGATTAAATCAACTCCCGTCAGTACTTCAGTACTTTGATTCAGTTAAGTTTCTAATTAGACTTATTGTAAAAGCACTTTATTTGGATAGATGGAAGTTATTCTGAACATTATTTCTTTTACTATCGATGAATAATTAATTAAACCAGAAGTTTAAAATTCAATACATTTGACAAGCCCATTAAGTCATAAAATATATCTTTAAAAAGACTTTTATACATTATGAGGATGTTTATATTATTTATTGAAGAAACTTATACAAGCTATATGTCTACCAGATAATTTGATTTTTCAAATTGAAATTTTGTGTTGTGTGTTTTGATATTTGAAACGGTCCGGTATATAATAATATAACAGCTCAGTATTTAATTGGTTTTTTTTCAAATATCAGAATCGACACAGGAAGGAGCTCAAGGAGTTGAATTTGAAAATCCTGGTAAGTAAACACTAGTAATAAAGCGTTCCGTTATCCATGAATTTTCTAAGACATTGGCATTTCTAAAAAAAATAGAGATTTTAATTCTTTTGGTTTTGACAGAACATCCTCAGAACAGTTCTACAACATCTTGTTAGTCTAATCACAGTCAGTTCAAACATTTCCTTTACAACATGCAGCATAGCATAGCATAGCATAGCATTGAAATCTCATAGCATAGCATCGGAATCTCATACCATAGCATTGAAATCTCATATCATAGCATGCAATCTCATAGATTCTCATTTGTCATATCATATCATAGTATACCATACCATAGCATAGCATACAACATGATCTTAACTCGGTTTGAAATGCCTTTATTAAAAAGACTAAATGTTTATATTACAGATAAGTAGTAAATTTTGTCTTCTAGTCATAATTCTTTGAAAAGTTTGGAACTCTTCTGTGTATGGAGGATGTTTAGTTTAAATCTCATTATATACCATGTCATGTCAAAGCATATCATATTATTAAGCCCTTCATTTCGATTTCTCAAAGCATAGCATACAAATTTCTTATCATTGCATGGAAATCTCATAGCATATCATTTAAATCTCATACCATTGCATAGCATAAAATTGTAAAAGATATACACGAAATGACATAACATACTTACACGTTTATTGTATTCTTGGAATTAAATATTGCATCGCAAGATAGGTTTGTTTCTGAAACGTTAAACACTAGTAATAATGATGAAATTAATTCAATAGTCTTATTTTGGTATTTAGTAGCATCAGTCTCAACAAGAAAACAAAGAAGTTTACAAAAAGAGATGAGGGAAACGGGTTAGTTTATTTATTATAGTTTAGACAAATGTGATTATATGTATTCCTGATGGTAACCATGTAATATTCAACAGTGAACTAGTGATTTGCTTCGTTTTCTGTGAGCCAGCTGATTTGGAGTTATTATTTTATTAGGCTTATTGTAAAAGCACTTTATTTAGATATATGGAAGTTATTCTGAACATATTTTCTTTTAAATATCGATGAATTATTAAACCAGAAGTTTAAACCTCAATACATTTGACAAGCCTATTAAATCATAAAATATATATTTTTAAAAAGACCTTTATACGTTAAAAGGAGGTTGATGATCATCATATTTATCATTTATTGAAGAAAGTTATCCTAGCTATGTTTCTACCAGATAAGTTTATTTTACAAATAGGAATTTTGTATTCTGAGTTTTGATATTTGAAAGGGCGGGTATATAAATAAATAACAGCTCAGTATTTAACTGATTTTTTTCTCAAATATCAGAATCGACACAGGAATTAGCTCAAAGAGTTGAATTTGAAAATCATGGTAAGTAAACACTAGTCATAAATTGTTCCGTTATCCATGAATTTCTAACACATTGGCATTTCAAGAAAGGTTGAGAATTTAATCCTTTTGGTTTTGACAGCGCTTCTTCAGGGCAGTTCTACAACACTTTGTAAGTTTAATTACATAAACATAGACGTTTATTTTATTCTTGGAATTAAATATTGCTTCTCAACATAGGTTTGTTTCTGAAACGTTAAACACTAGTTATAATGATGAGATTAATTCTATACTTTTTTGGTATTTAGTAGCATCAGTCTCAACAAGAAAACAAAGAGGTTTTCGGAAAGAGATGAGAGAAACGGGTCAGTTTATTTATTATAGTTAAGCCACATGTGATCATATGTATTCCTGACAGTAAGCATGTAATTTTTAAAATGTTTACTAAAGATTTGCTTTGTCTTCTGTGTGCCAGCTGATTTTAGAGTTTAGTGATTACCTAGACCTGTTGTAAAAGCACTTTATTTGGATAGATTGAAGTTATTCTGAACAAAATTTCTTTCATTTATTATCGATGAAGATTAAACCAGAAGTTAAAAATTCAATACATTTGACAAGCCTTTTAAATCATGAAATATATCTTTAAAACACCTTTATACATTTTAAGGATGGTTATATTATCATATAGTTATTATTAATTGAAGAAATTTATACAAGTTATGTGTCTTATAGATAATCTGATTTCTCAAATTGAAATACTTTTGTATTGTGTGTTTTGATATTTGAAACGGTCTTGTATATAAATAAATAAAGCTCAGTATTTAATTGATTGTTTCAAGTAGCAGAATCGTCACAGGAAGGAGCTCAAAGAGTTGAATTTGAAAATCCTGGTAAGTAAACACTAGTAATAAATTGTTCCGTTATCCATGAATTTTCTAAGACATTGGCATTTCAAAAAAGGTTGAGATTTTAATTCTTTTGGTTTTGACAGCTCTTCTTCAGGGCAGTTCTATAACATCTTGTAAGTTTGATTTCTCAAACTTTATATTTATTTTATTCTTGGAATTAAATATTCCTTTGCAAGATAGGTTTGTTTCTGAAACGTTAAACACTAGTAATAATGATGAGAATTATTCAATACTTTTCGGTATTCAGTAGCATCAGTCTCAACAAGAAAACAAAGAAGTTTACAGAAAGAGATGAGGGAAACGGGTTAGTTTATTTATTATAGTTAAGACAAATGTGATCATATGTATTCCTGATGGTAACCATGTAATATTAAATAGTGAAATACTGATTTGCTTCGTCTTCTGTGAGCCAGCTGATTGGAGTTATTAGTTTTTTATTAGGCTTATTGTAAAAGCACTTTATTTAGATCTATGGAAGTTATTCTGAACAAAATTTCTTTTAATATCGATGAATAATTAAACCAGAAGTTAAAACTTCAAAACATTTGACAAGCCTATCAAATCATAAAATGTATTTTTAAAAAGACCTTTATGCGTTAAAAGGATGTTTATTATCATCATATTTATCATTTATTGAAGAAAGTTATCCTAGCTATGTTTCTACCAGATAAGTTTATTTTACAAATAGAATTTTGTTTTGTGTGTTTTGATATTTGAAAGGGCGGGTTTATAAATAAATAAATAAATAACAGCTCAGTATTTAATTGATTTTTCTTCTTCAAATATCAGAACCGACACAGGAATTAGCTCAAAGAGTTGAATTTGAAAATCCTGGTAAGTAAACACTAGTCATAAATTGTTCCGTTATCCATGAATTTCTAAAACATTGGCATTTCAAAAAAGGTTGAGATTTTAATCATTTTGGTTTTGACAGCGCTTCTTCAGGGCTGTTCTACAACGTCTTGTAAGTTTAATTACATAAACATAGACGTTTGTTTTATTCTTGGAATTAAATATTGCTTCTCAACATAGGTTTGTTTCTGAAACGTTAAACACTAGTAATAATGAGTAATAATGATGAGATCAATTCTATACTTTTTTGGTATTTAGTAGCATCAGTCTCAACAAGAAAACAAAGAGGTTTTCGGAAAGAGATGAGAGAAACGGGTTAGTTTATTTATTATAGTTAAGACACATGTGATCATATGTATTCCTGATAGTAAGCATGTAATATTAAAATGTTTACTAAAGATTTGCTTTGTCTTCTGTGTGCCAGCTGATTTTAGAGTTTAGTGATTACCTAGACCTGTTGTAAAAGCACTTTATTTGGATAGATTGAAGTTATTCTGAACAAAATTTCTTTCATTTATTATCGATGAAGATTAAACCAGAAGTTAAAAATTCAATACATTTGACAAGCCTTTTAAATCATGAAATATATCTTTAAAACACCTTTATACATTACAAGGATGTTTATATTATCATATTTATCATTAATTGAAGAAATTTATACAAGTTATGTGTCTACCAGATAATTTGATTTCTCATATTGAAATAATTTTGTATTGTGTGTTTTGATATTTGAAACGGTCTTGTATATAAATAAATAAAGCTCAGTATTTAATTGATTTTTTTCAAGTAGCAGAATCGACACAGGAAGGAGCTCAAAGAGTTGAATTTGAAAATCCTGGTAAGTAAACACTAGTAATAAATCGTTCCGTTATCCATGAATTTTCTAAGACATTGGCATTTCAAAAAAGGTTGAGATTTTAATTCTTTTGGTTTTGACAGCTCTTCTTCAGGGCAGTTCTATAACATCTTGTAAGTTTGATTTCTCAAACTTGATATTTATTTTATTCTTGGAATTAAATATTCCTTTGCAAGATAGGTTTGTTTCTGAAACGTTAAACACTAGTAATAATGATGAGAATTATTCAATACTTTTCGGTATTCAGTAGCATCAGTCTCAACAAGAAAACAAAGAAGTTTACAGAAAGAGATGAGGGAAACGGGTTAGTTTATTTATTATAGTTAAGACAAATGTGATCATATGTATTCCTGATGGTAACCATGTAATATTAAATAGTGAAATACTGATTTGCTTCGTCTTCTGTGAGCCAGCTGATTGGAGTTATTAGTTTTTTATTAGGCTTATTGTAAAAGCACTTTATTTAGATCTATGGAAGTTATTCTGAACAAAATTTCTTTTAATATCGATGAATAATTAAACCAGAAGTTAAAACTTCAAAACATTTGACAAGCCTATCAAATCATAAAATGTATTTTTAAAAAGACCTTTATGCGTTAAAAGGATGTTTATTATCATCATATTTATCATTTATTGAAGAAAGTTATCCTAGCTATGTTTCTACCAGATAAGTTTATTTTACAAATAGAATTTTGTTTTGTGTGTTTTGATATTTGAAAGGGCGGGTTTATAAATAAATAAATAAATAACAGCTCAGTATTTAATTGATTTTTCTTCTTCAAATATCAGAACCGACACAGGAATTAGCTCAAAGAGTTGAATTTGAAAATCCTGGTTAGTAAACACTAGTCAAAAATTGTTCCGTTATCCATGAATTTCTAAAACATTGGCATTTCAAAAAAGGTTGAGATTTTAATCATTTTGGTTTTGACAGCGCTTCTTCAGGGCTGTTCTACAACGTCTTGTAAGTTTAATTACATAAACATAGACGTTTGTTTTATTCTTGGAATTAAATATTGCTTCTCAACATAGGTTTGTTTCTGAAACGTTAAACACTAGTAATAATGATGAGATCAATTCTATACTTTTTTGGTATTTAGTAGCATCAGTCTCAACAAGAAAACAAAGAGGTTTTCGGAAAGAGATGAGAGAAACGGGTTAGTTTATTTATTATAGTTAAGACACATGTGATCATATGTATTCCTGATAGTAAGCATGTAATATTAAAATGTTTACTAAAGATTTGCTTTGTCTTCTGTGTGCCAGCTGATTTTAGAGTTTAGTGATTACCTAGACCTGTTGTAAAAGCACTTTATTTGGATAGATTGAAGTTATTCTGAACAAAATTTCTTTCATTTATTATCGATGAAGATTAAACCAGAAGTTAAAAATTCAATACATTTGACAAGCCTTTTAAATCATGAAATATATCTTTAAAACACCTTTATACATTACAAGGATGTTTATATTATCATATTTATCATTAATTGAAGAAATTTATACAAGTTATGTGTCTACCAGATAATTTGATTTCTCATATTGAAATAATTTTGTTTTATGTGTTTTGATATTTGAAACGGTCTGGCATATAAATAAATAACAGCTCAGTATTTAATTGATTTTTTTAAAGTAGCAGAATCGTCACAGGAAGGAGCTCAAAGAGTTGAATTCCAAAATCCTGGTAAGTAAACACTAGAAAATCATCGTTTTGTTATCCATGAATTTTCTAAGACATTGGCATTTCAAAAAAGGTTGAGATTTTA
The DNA here is from genome assembly GCF_025612915.1 of Magallana angulata. Taxonomy (NCBI): domain Eukaryota; kingdom Metazoa; phylum Mollusca; class Bivalvia; order Ostreida; family Ostreidae; genus Magallana; species Magallana angulata. The sequence goes on along the minus strand of NC_069115.1, from coordinate 56,248,928 downwards.
ATTCTTTTGGTTTTGACAGCGCTTCTTCAGGGCAGTTCTACAACATCTTGTAAGTTTGATTTCTCAAACTTAATATTTATTTTATTCTTGGAATTAAATATTCCTTAGCAAGATGGGTTTGTTTCTGACACGTTAAACACTAGTAATAATGATGAGAATTATTCAAAACTTTTCTGGTATTCAGTAGCATCAGTCTCAACAAGAAAACAAAGAAGTTTACGGAAAGAGATGAGGGAAACAGGTTAGTTTATTTATTATAGTTAGGGCAAATATGATCATATGTATTCCTGATGGTAACCATGTAATATTCAACAGTGAACTAGTGATTTGCTTCGTCTTCTGTGAGCCAGCTGATTTTGGAGTTGAGATTCCAATAAGACTTATTGAAAAGCACTTTATTTGGATAGAAAGTTATTCTGAACATAATTTCTTTTAATATTGATGAATAATTAAACCAGAAGTTAAAACTTCAAAACATTTGACAAGCCTTTTAAATCATAAAATATATCTTGAAAAAGATCTTTATACATTAAAAGCATGTTTGTATTATCATAAAGTGATCATTGATTGAAGAAATTTATTGAATCTATTTTTGTACCAGATCATTTGATTTTTCAAATTGAAATTTTGTGTTGTGTGTATTGATATTTAATAGGGCGGGTATATAAATGTATAACTGCTCAATATTTAATTAATTTTTTTCAAGTATCAGAATCGACACAGGAATTAGCTCAAAGAGTTGAATTTGGAAATTCTGGTAAGTAAACACTAGTCATAAATCGTTCTGTTAACCATGAATTTTCTAAGACATTGACGTTTCAAAAAATGTTGAGATTTTAATTCTTTTGGTTTTGACAGCGCTTCTTCAGGGCAGTTCTACATCTTGTAAGTTTAATTACATAAACTCAAACGTTTATTCTATTCTTGGAATTAAATATTGCTTCGCTATTAATGATGAGATTAATTCAATACTTTTTTGGTATTCAGTAGCGTCAATCTCAACAAGAAAACAAAGAAGTTTACGGAAAGAGATGAGGGAAACAGGTTAGTTTATTTATTATAGTTAAGACAAATGTGATCATATGTATTCCTGATGGTAACCATGTAATATTAAACTGTAAAAGATTTGCGTCTTCCGTGAGCCAGTTGATTATGGAGGTAAGTTTCTAATTAGACTCATTGTAAAAGCACATTATTTGGATAGATGGAAGGTATTCTGAACATAATTTCTTTTAATATTGATGAAGAATTAACCAGAAGTTTAAAATTTAATATATTTGACAAGCATTTTTAATCATATAACATATCATTAAAAAGACCTTTATACATTACAAGGATGTTTATACATGTATTATCATATCTATCATTAATTGAAGAAATTTATATAAGTCATGTTTCTACCAGATAAGTTTATTTTACTAATTGAAATTTTGTATTGTGTGTTTTGATATTTGAAACGGTCCGGTATATAAATAAATAACAGCTCAGTATTGTTTCAAGTAGCAGAATCGACACAGGAAGGAGCTCAAAGAGTTGAATTTGAAAATCCTGGTAAGTAAACACTAGTCATAAATCGTTCCGTTATCCATGGATTTTCTAAGACATTGGCATTTCAAAAAAGGTTGAGATTTTAATTCTTTTGGTTTTGACAGCTCTTCTTCAGGGCAGTTCTACAACATCTTGTAAGTTTAACCAAATAAACTCAAACGTTTATTTTATTCTTGGAATAAAATATTGCTTTGCAAGATAAGTTTATTTCTAAAACGTTAAACACTAGTAATAAAGATGAGATTAATTCAATACTTTTTTGGTATTTAGTAGCATCAGTCTCAACAAGAAAACAAGGAACCTCACAAAGAGAAAGGGGAGAACAAGGTGAGCCTTTTGATCTTATATTTGAAAAATTTAAGACTTTAAAACCGATATTTCTCATTGACTTTTTGGTTTATATTAGTATTAATTATTTGTAGAATCCAGACCTGAATCATTGATTTGTTAATTCAATTTCTTCAGATCTATCGTGAACTGTCTGAAGAATATGAATTGGTAAAAAAAAATGCGTTAACATTATATTTCTATAAAACAAAACAGATTTCTTTTTTATTAGGATAAAAAATAAAGCAATGTTTTAATTCAATTCATTGCAATGTTTTATTTCAAAGTGTTGTCCCCCTGAAGTATAAAACGTTTCTGATATTACATTATGTCGTACTGAAAAAAGTCTTTAAGGTCAAATATAAGCAAGACACAAGCAAACTAATACTTGTATGTGTATTTCAGATTATGCAATTTGAATTTTGTCTAAGGAAAATTCTACCGATTATTTGCCCCCCTCCAAAAAATAAATAAATTGATCTTGTTTTTCTATTAAAGACAATTATTGGTGTTTGGTTTGTGAGGGGAGAAAGAGGGGAATGAAAACCATAAATATTAAAAATTAGTATTCCGTCAGTATTCAATTAACATTTTTTCATTTGTCAGAATCGAAGCAAGAAGGAACTTGAAGCATTGATTTAGAAAAATCATAATGAGAGAATACTACATTGACACATTATTCACTTATTTACCCTGAGACAGGCATTTTAGAAAAGTATAATGGTCAGATATTGTGATATTTATTCTGATACCTCGAACACAGGAGGAATGCGTCATGTTATAAAGCTTGCCTGGATGAGTGTTTCAAGTTTTTTGTTGTTGTCTACACTTAAGGTCGATTTGATGCTTTTGAAATTGGTCATTTGGTTTAATTTAAACCTTTTTGCAACTTATACAGAGTGAGAAATTAATGAAATATTGCATTAAAACAGGTATGGTTAATGGACAGAAATTCATCACATGCTTTTATTGTAATTGTTCGTTGTGGTTGTAAACAAAATGGACTACTTTTAAATGAAAATTAACTCCGTATCTGTGATGATATAAATGCTTATATTTGTAGACCCTTTTCATATTAATACGTACTTATTTTGTGTAAAAATCCCAGTAACCTCTCATTGACTTAATAAAAAACTTTCCCAATAATTCGCTGATAAGATGATTATAATCATTAGTGCATTCTGCTTTACCATTTAAAAAGTCTGCTTGATATCATAAGATTGTTATAAAGCTCGTTAAAGTTGAACACTGCTCATTAATAGGTGCTGTCTGCCATATTTCTCTTTTAGCACCGCTTTCCCTACAACCCCTATATAAGCAACAGACCTCTTGACAGTTTAAAGTATTTTGCCGTAGATGTCTCACCTGAGTGGACATACATCTTGCCTCGCCGTGTTAAGTGACAGGGGATAGTTTTTTTGGTCGAGGAAATGTGAGGCAGATAGTGCTTATATATGTGATTTAATTTTTCAGTGGATTTTTAAACTTGCTAAAATTGGTTTGCACGCAGGGGACACATGGTCCCGACTCTTGAGAATTTTTAAACATTTCAGAATAAAACAAGTACAACTTACATATAGCACTATATAGAATAGCCAGGGACGGTATCAAAATTTTCTGAAAAATTGCCTTTTTTCATATTTTCACGGGTCCAGCACCACGCTCCAGTCCCGAGCAACTGCCATAAACTACCATAGGATTGGTAGCTTAATGTATACCCATGCAAATAATCACCAATTGATGGGGGGGGGGTCAATCACCTTCTTTTCGAGTGATATTTCGTGTTCTAAACCCACCCTACTTTTCAAGCACAAAACCGAAAGTGAAAATGTTGGCCACAGTCTCGCATTTTCATTCCATATCTGATGAACAGTTCTACTAGTATTAAAGTGTTATATATAAATGAAATTGACATGAGCTCCTCTGTCCACAAAATGAATGCAATAAATATTCTAGCAATTTTTACCCCTCAAATAACCAGCCAAACCTCAGGTTATCCCTTTATTTCAAAATTTTGGTCGGGTCTTTCCTTCGAAACTATCCCCTGCCACCTTACTCGGTCGTGATGAAATTATCTAGTTTTGCACACTTCTCTCAAGTCAGGAGAGTACTAGCATCAAATAAACTGGTCAATGCATTATTTACAAATATAATATTTACATAAAATAAGAACTAAATGCAGAAAAATCCAAAAACAACAAAAGGAGCACTACACGTCGGCCACAAGTTTCAGGTGTGCAATCGAGTGTAACGAAATCGAAGGGTTTATATACCAGTATGACAGTGCCTATTTACGAGCGGTGTTCTGTTTTAAAGAAAAAATATAAAAGTATATAAAAACAGGACATTATGGGCTTGATAATTAAAAGCATTTAGTTTATCTTCAAGGAAAGTGAAAATACAGGAGTAAATATTTGAAATTTTGATTTTTTTTACTATGTTGCCATATTAGCCCTACCCAAAGAACCTTAACCCCTAACCCGAGGCCATAAAATTTCACAATTTTCGTATTTAAAAAAAATTGACATTCAGGTGATAAGGGAAATCACTACTTAGATATTAAACTCCCAATGAATACAGGCGTTCGTTTTTTTTTGATTCAGGATAAATAAACTCACCTTCTTCTTTCTGTATATTTCTTTGTTATTTTGTTGATACTGATGCTAGTGGACATAAGAAAAATGATTCATTAAACTTTTTATGAATAGATTAAAGATATGTTTTAGTAAAATGTCGCATAGATTTAGTTATTTAATTGTTAAATAATAATATCTTCTACTTTTTCATTAAAAAAGTCTGCTTGATATCATACCTGTAGGTTTGTAGCAACGCACATAGAAAAATAAAAGACATGCAGTTTAACATAATATATAAAAGTAAAAAAAGGTATGCAGTAAAACTTGGTTATAGCGAAGTCCATTCGACAACAGGATTTACTTTGCTATATTCGTAATTCGTTACATCAATATAGCGAATTCGTAATAATAAGTTTAGCGAATTCTTTATACAGTGTACATGTATTCCTGTTTTCTTTAAGATGACTACCATTTGTGGGTACTGAAGCATAAAATACCTTTCCAGAAAACTTATTGGATGGTAAATTAAGGTTTTTCTGAAATTAAATTCATTCAAACAATTATGTCTATTGTTATTTCAAAGTTTATATCTATAGAAACAATTCCTTATATATGATGTAAAATTCGTCGGATTTTACATCTACGAGGCTCAAAATCAGTTTCTTACTTCCGGAAATTTGTTCTAAGGAGTTCATCATGACCGTAAAGTTAGCAAGGATTTGTTAAGCATTTTGCTGAGGACTCCTCAAAACTAAGCTATATCCAAGATTTCGCAAAATCCGTGTTCGTTCTAAACGAGTTTTACTGTATATGCTTTTTATGAAAAATGCCAAAGTATAAAAAATTCAGAAGATGAAAGATAATTTATTTAATTTAGACATATCTTTTTCAAATTAGTTACATCTTTGTTGTTTTCTTGTTGATAGATATTGTTTTTCAACAAGGATTTTGTCTGTAAAACAAAATGATGAGATTCATTGTTTTCTTTTTCACTATTTTCAGTCTCAACAAGAAAACAGAAGAGAGAAGAAGGTGAGTTTATATTCATTTTAAATTTGAAATATATGGATGTATAATTTTTTTTTTGGGGGGGGGGGGGGGGGGGGAGGTTGAGTGCATCCAATATACAACTTACCTTTTTAGGGCTTTTCGACTTTCGGTCGAAATGACCTATTGTTTTCATCTTTTTTATTATTATAGTAGACAGTTTTCTGACAGCGCTTTTTTAAAAGCTGTCAGATATATTGATTCAATTATGCAACAGTTATAAAAAAAAACCTTTCAATCTATGGAATGTAAGGTTTTGGACTTCCTGTTCTGGTACTTCCGGAACCTAGAGGGACAATTCTAAAAATTAAAGAACACGCAATATTTTGTTTATTTTTGAAGTTTGAACGTTCAAATTTTAGAATTAGATGTACCTTGTCTAACCTTACAAAATTGTAAGTGTTGACAAGCATCAATATCTTACCGTTTTTGAAATATAAAGCACACAAATTTAGAAAAGGGGGGATGAAAAAACAAAAAAACTCAAATGACGTTTAAAATTTTATTTGATGCCTGGACATTATTAAGGTAGAAGTAATTAACATACATTCCGAGTTCCGTAAAAATATGTCGACTACTTCCGGTTTAATAGGTCAATGAAAATCGTCTATGGGAGTTTCAATGTTAAACAAAAATCACGCGTCATTCGTTTTCTTGAAAAGTTTTCAGTTAAATGTTACAATATTTCACCTATATAATGACACACTCAGTCCGCAGACCGGAAAAAGTTTTGGGTAGACAATTTGAAAAAATAAGGGGTCTGCAGGGGCCAACGTTTAAAACAGCCCTTAAGCTGTAACTTTTTTTATTTTTTGTCCGATATTTAAAATCTTTTCAGTTTATTGTTAAAAACAAAAAGATAAATCTAAAAATTGTGGTTCGAGGGGCCACTTTTTGACTCCTTATAGGGGTTTGAAAGGCCTAAAGATCACAACTTGTTTAAATTTCAAACTTTTTTTAGAAGAGTTATCTCGCTTTGCTATAAGAATGTAAAGCATAAATACTGTAGACATACCAAGTTTTTTGTTCCAGGAATGAATACTTACTTTAAATGATTTTTTGAAAATTATAAGTGTAGCTACTTGTAAAGTTCTGGAGTTGTCTTTCTGATGACATTGCACTACTCACCGGTTCCTATCTATGCAACTAGTTATACCAAGGCGTTCAGAAATTTTGGAAATTGATTAGAGATGATTTTTTTTACATTAAAAAAAAGGTGACATTGGGGCTCTCGAAAAGCCCTTACTTTTTGTTGAAGACAAAAAAAGTTCTAGTTGTGTCAAATTTTATTTTAGAATCTGGACTTCAGTTCGCAATTACGCTTTTTGTTTATTCCTTTGATTTTGACAGAGTTTCTTTAGATTTACAACGACTTCTAAGTTTACCAACTTACACCATTGTTGTTTTTTGGTACCAAAAAAAATCCATAATGGTTTTGTTTGTCAATTATTACTTAAGATTATGATTAGATTCTTTCAACAGTTTTTTTTTATTTAATAACGGTAGTCTTGACAAGAAAACAGGATGATTTACAGAAAAAATTGGAAGAAAAAGGTTAGCCTATTTATTATAGAACTGAGTAATACGAAAAATACATCCTTGATAGGGGGTTGTTTAAGGTTGTTTTATCACCTAGATGTCTATAATAATTGTATTGGTAAAACTTAAGTTTCTTCAATATTCGTGAACATCAATTTTTGTGTATTTATTCAAAATCACAGTTTGAAGAATAAATTAATGCGTGGACTGTAATCTTTTGAATGCAATGTGTTATTAGAAATAGTTCTGCAATGAATATTAAATTTCGTTGATCAACTCAGCCACGAAATCCATGAAAATAGGTAGTCAACAAATATTGATGAAACCACATTAAGATTTTAGATCTTAAATAGATTTTTTTGCAAATAAAAAAAAAAATTATCTGAAGAAATTTTTTTTAAACCAATGAAAGAAATTAACAAGAAGCTAAAACCTAATATAAATATGTATTTGACAAGCATTATCCGTCTTGTACAACAACAGAAAGTCATCTGTGTTGGTTTCAATGTTAATAGGTGTTGTTTTAATTGACACGTACATATTTTGTTTGAAAAAAATCTACTTTATCTTTATCTGAGACTATATTAAATATTTTTCACCATAATGTGGTCTTCAAAAGATACTGGCATTGATACGTCAATAAGATATTATTTTTGATAATGTTCTTTTATACTCCTTTTTCCAAAAAAGGGTTCTTTTATGTCCTAACATTGTTGCAACGCAGCATAGAAAAAAGTACTCATTTTGATTTAAAATTTCTAAGTGTTTTCAATATGGGACAATATTTATGGCCTGCCAAATTCACAAAAATGAGATAATCATAGTTTCACAGTCGATAAACTAGGTTTAAGGGTCGTAAACTATAAACTACGGGCAGAAAACTATAGTTAATGACGATATCAAATCTATATTTCACATCTGTAAACCATACTTAACACGGCCATCTGTTTCAGAAGTGTAAAACTATAATTAAAACTGAAAACAACCATTTGCCATTGTAAAACTTAGTTTATCTGATTAAGATAGTTTCTCAATTGTGAAACCATGAATAACAACTCTAAATTATAGTAAACGAATGTAAATTATACTTTACAGATGTGAATCTATATTCATCAGCAAAACCTATCATTAACTTTATTTCAGACAGATAAACATTGATTATCGTTCGTTAAAGCAATATGAGCTGTATTTTTTGGAATTTTATTTTGCTGCAAAAACCTGCTAGTGTGATAAGTGTGCTTGTAACTTAAACTTTTATGATAAATAAGATTTGAAAAAAATCATTTATTTTTGTCAAATCTTAGATTTCACTAATAAGGAATATATAGCAGATCAATTTTTGTACAGGACGACAATAATTCAATTTTGCTCCAATTAAGGCTTATTGGTTTTTCCCACAAAAACAGAGCTGACAGAAATTTTAAAACCATGATATTTTTTGTCATTTTAGTAGAAAAAAACATTTTCTTTAAAAAAAAATGGGCATGAAAATCGCAGCTCATATTGCTTCAACTATAGTTTACAACCGTTTTACAGATGAAAACTATAGTTATCGAATCATTAACTATAGTTTGCGGTTCGAAAACTATAGTTACCAGTCGATAAACCTAATTTATCAAATGTGAAACTATGTTTAGCTCATTTTTGTGAATTTGGCTTGCAATAAATATTAACACACTTTGTAAATCTAGTTCAAATTTATTATACATAGAACTAAGTCAACTCCCTATTATTCTTATTTTTAAAACTTAAACACTCATCATAAAGACAAACAACACACAATCACAAAATAGGATGTTATGTTTTGTGAAAGTAGATATTAAATTATAAACATTGAGAAGATTATATATAGACTCTAATTCATATTGATTTTTACTTAATCTCACTAAAGCAGCTTTGAGCATCGTTAAGTTTGAATGAAATCTTAAGTGTTTTCCTGTCATTAAACATTGCTTGTTAAAATAATTTTGTTTGTCGAACATGATTAATAATAATGAAATTCATTCAACAGTTTAAGCTCACCTAAGCAGAAGTCTCAAGTTAGTTTTTCTGATCACTTTTTTCTGGCGTCCGTCTATTTGTCTGTCTGCCTGTATGTAGCTTCATTTTCAAAACCAATTGGCTAATTAAAACCAAACCTGACATAAAGCATTAATAGGTGAAGGAAATTTAAATGGGTTATTTTTATGTTGGGGCAGAAGATTATGAATAACTAATAGCATTTTAAAATTTCCTTCTAAAAAAAATTTGAAACTTCAGTGAAAGCAGCCTCAGCTATAGTAGATTCAAGTTTGTTCAAATCATGACCCATGGGAGTAGGGAAGGCCAACCATATATGTCGAATCTTTACATAGATATAAATAGCAAAATATCTTTTCAAAATTTTCTCAAAATCATTTAGCCAGAAAAACTGGAACTTATACTTGGTCACCCTCAGGTAATGTAGATTTAGGTTTGTTCAAATCTTGATCCCTGGGGATATGGTTGTGACAGAATGGGGGGGGGGGGTGGAATGTTTACATAGAAATAGAAGGGGGGTTCGAACTTTAACATAGAAATTAGGAAAATCTTAAATTAAAAACAAACAAAACAAATTGGTCAAAGGCAGGTAGTATCATCCTCAGGAAATATATTTTCCAGTTTCTTCAAATCATGATCTTTGGCGGTACGGTTAAGCTACAATGGAGGGTTGAATTTCTACATAGGAATAAAAGAAGTTCAAAACTATTTTTTAAAGGTTGAATCTTATTTAGAGAGATCTCCAGGTAGTGTAGATTCAAGTTCAGATTATCATCTCCTTGGAAATATCTTTTTAAGTAAGATCTATCCTATTTAAGTGCTCATATGTTTTGTTTTTTATAGATTTTATAAGCTATGGTTATTGTACTCATGTGAGCGATGTGGCCTTTGGGCTTTTTGTTTTGTTACTAGCACCAGTCTCAACAAGAGAACAGGGAGCTTTGCGGAGTGACATAGAAAAACGAGGTGAGTTTATATGTCATTGATAGGAGAAGTACGAATTCATGCATTCATGGTTGGAGTATTCCTGAGGGGGTATATATTCAGCTAGTGGATTGTCTCTTCAAATATGTATCATATTAATTCACTGGTATTGTAAAAGAGTCCATATCTGAAATCAACATTCTGTTATAAGATTTATATAGATAAATAAATTGATATTTATTTGAACATTTTTCTAAATCAAGAAAGAGTTAGAATAGAAGTAAAATAAAAGACTGAAGTGAGCAATCATTTTGCAAGCCTTTACTTAAAAATAAATTTATAATATGAAGAATAAAAACGACCTTTGTTAAAAATATATTTCACTAAAATTAGGCAAACTGTTTTCTGTAAACATAAATAAATAAATAAAAGAATGATTGTTTTGATGATTTTAGATTCTTTGATACAATTTTTTTAAAACGTTGCCAATCCCCTCAGGTATTAAACGTTTTCGCTGAACAATAATATAAAATTTAGGATTAACTAGATAGAAATAAGAAAAATTATACCATTAATGTATCCACCAAAAGATTTGAATTTGATTTTTAAAATATATATAAAAATATTCCAGCAATATTTCTTCCAAAAAAATGGGGTAATTTTTCATGTGTGTTTTGATATTTGACAAAGGGGTTGTAAATGACAAATCAACTCAGTATTCAATTATTTTTTTTTCATTTATTAAATTCGACACAGGAAGGAAATCAAAAATATGAATTTTAAAAAAAATTGTTAGAAAATACTACATTTATTATTACATCATACATTCATTTTCAATAACTTTCTTTCAGTGTTATAATTTTTAAAATTTGTCATTGCTTTATTTTTAACTTTTTTTGCTCACCTGAGCCAAAGGCTCAAGTGAGCTTTTCTGATCACAATTTGTCCGTTGTCTGTCGTTGTCGTCGTCGTCGTTGTCGTCGTTGTCGTCGTCGTTGTTGTAAACTTTTCACATTTTCATCTTCTTCTCAAGAACTGCAGGGCAGATTTCAACCAAATTTGGCACAAAGCACCACTAGGTAAAGGGGATTCAAGTTTGTTCAAATGAATGGCCACGTCCTCCTTAAAGGGGAGATAATTGAGAATTATTGAAAATCTTCTTCTCAAAAACTATTCGGCCTGAAAAGCTTAAACTTGTGTGGAGGCATCCTCAGGGGGTGTAGATTCAAGTTTGTTCAAATCATGGTCCCCGGGGGTAGGGAGGGGCCACACGAGGGGGATCAATTTTTACATAGGAATATATAGAGAAAATCTTTAAAAATCTTCTTCTCAAAAACTATCAGGCCAGAAAAGCTCAAATTAAAATGGGAGCATCCTCAGATAGTGTAGATTCATGTTTGTTCAAATCATGGTTCCCAGGGGTAGGGTGGGACCACAATTAGGGGATCAAGTTTTACATAGGAATATATAGAGAACATCTGTAAAAATCTTCTCAAAAACTATTAGGCCAGAAACGCTCAAATTAAAGTGGAAGCATCCTCAGGTGTGTAGATTCAAGTTTGTTCAAATCATAGTCCCTCGTGGTATGGTGGGGCCACAATGGGGGAATGGATTTTTACATAGGAATATATAGAGAAAATCTTTAAAAATCTTCTTCTCAAAAACTATTAGGCCAGGAAAGCTCAAATTAAAATGGAAGCATCCTCAGGTAGTGTAGATTCAAGTTTGTTTAAATCATGGTCCGTGTGGGTGAGGTGGGGCCACAATGGGGGGATCAAGTTTAACATAGGAATATATAGAGAAAATCCTTAAAAATCTTCTTCTCAAAAACTATTAGGCCAGAAAAGCTCAAATTAAAATGAGAGCATCCTCAGGTAGTGTAGATCCAAGTTTGTTCAAATCATGGTCCCAAGGGGTATGGTGGGGCCACAATGGGGGAATGGATTTTTACATAGGAATATATAGAGAAAATCTATCATTAAAAATCTTCTTCTCAAAAAGTATTAGGCCAGGAAAGCTCAAATTAATATGGAAAAATCCTAAGGTAGTGTAGATTCAGGTTTGTTCAAATCATGGTCCCCTGGTGTAGGGTGGGGCCACAATTTGGGGATCAAGTTTTACATAGGAATATATAGAGAAAATCTTTAAAAATCTTCTCAAAAACTATAAGGCCAGGAAAGCTCAAATTTGAGTGGAAGCATCCCCAGATCGTATAGATTCAAGTTTGTTTAAATAATAGTCCAGGGGTAGGGTGGGGCCACAATTGGGGGATAAATTTTTATACAGGAATATATAGAGAAAATCTTTAAAAATCTTCTTTTTAAAGACTATTTGGCCAGAAAAGCTTAAACTTGTGTAGAGGCATCCTCGGGTAGTGTAAATTCAAGTTTGCAAAATAACAATCCCTAGTGGTAGGGCGGGGCCGTGATGGCGGTTTGAATTTTTACATAGGAATATATAGAGAAAATCTTTAAAAATATTCTGGGAAAGTTTTCGGTCCAAAACTCAGTACTTAGTGTGAAAGCACAGGTTATGCAGATTTAAGTTTGATGAGACCATGATTCCCTAGAGAAAAGTGGGGCCACTAAATGGGGGGGGGTATATAGGAATAGAGAAAAATCTTCTTACAGGTACAACAACAAAAGGGGCTTGATATTTACCAAAAACGAAAAAGAGGTGGATAAAACTTGGCATATTTTCAATTTTTTAAAGCAAGATCTACTGTACTTAGTTGTCAAGATATTTTGATACTGTAATGCTAATTTGATCAGAATTAAGGCAATTGTTGCTCAGGTGAGCGATGTGGCCCCTGGGCCTCTTATTTTACAAATCATGATATAAACATAAAACGATTGATAGAGTATTGTGTGCATGTAATTGTACGTTGTTGATGTGAACCAAATAAACAAATGTTCAAGACAGCAACTTTGTAAACTTCAAAATGATAGAACTACACATTGTTATAATACATGTATGATTGTAAACAAGAATAAAGGAAACTACATTCAATTAAACATAAAATATAAAAGATGCTTTATTATTTAAAAGGTATCCGTATTATTGTATACACACATTTCCCGCCTTAAGCCCCTTTCACAATTTGCGCACGAGGTGAAGCGACAGAATATTCGTGCGACCGAAAAAATAGATATGAATCGTAAACTGGTGCCGAAATAATTGCATTTGTGCTATGAGGACCATTTAATCTTGCAGTATATCTTGCGTCGATATGCGACTGTTGTACAATGAAAGCGACTGTTGAAATATAATGCGATATGATCGTGCGAGAGACCAGGTGATCGTTGAACTTGCACCTATGCAATGAGATGTGCGATCATGCGTTCCATGGTACGAATGCTCGTGCGAGTCAGAGGGGGTATATATACCACTCATTTTCGACGCTCTTCGATGGATATAGCATATCCATCTACATGTAACTGTCCGATATCATTTGTTATATACATATTTTCTTTACGTATACTGCTCATACATCACCCATAGAAAGCCTCTGTGTAAAGGGTATGCAGTGACTTACAACCGATTCTTTTAAGATGAAGTTTATGTGTAAAATCCATGCTTTCCTACCTTGGCAAACTCCCACTCATACTTTACCCACAGAGAACCTTTGGGTAAAAGTTGAGTTGTGAACTTAAACAAATTTACGGTCAAAGTTCAAGGTCATTTCAGACCTATTTAAAATCAATTCTTCCTTGGACCATATATTATTTCTTCATAACTAAATCTTTGTCACACTTTACACGCAAAGTTGTTGTTGTTTTAAAGTGTGTATAAAGCACGTTTCTATGACAATTATGAAAGTGACAGCAGAAATCCTTGAATCCTAGATATGAACTATGATTTTTTTCCTTTGGCCAAATTTTGCTCTACCAAACCATTGCCTGTCTGTCTCGCTGACCTTGGAATAGGTTATCTGTCGAATGTCAAGTTCCTAGCAAACATCAAACTTAATTTGGATATTTTAAAACAGATTTGAACTGATACAAAATGTGCTTATTTGTTTTTGTGAAAATAGAAAATTTATTAACATTCATATAGATTCTATTTTATTTTTGGACAGTGAACTTTAACAGAAGCTATACAACATCTTGTAAGTTTAATCTAAACCTCTATTATTTTGCTATAGTGCTTCCTAACAATGGTTCTGAGAAAATGATGATGATATTTATTCAAAGTTTTCTTATGTAATATCACTAGTTTCAAAACGAAAACAAAGAAATTTACTGAAAGAAGTGATAGAACGAGGTGAGTTTTTTTGTTATTTTACATAAAAGAATAAAGTAATGAATACATGTAGATAAATTCAACATATATTTATTAAAGTCCAAACCTTGGCCATAAACTGAATTATGAAAAATTTTCGTACAAGATTTATTAAATAATTTGGCATTGAATACATCTTTGACTTGAAGAAAAATATTGCCGGTAATTTGTCGTCCATAGGATTTAAATTTGAAATTTGATTTTTTTTCCTCGAAAATTATACTAATCTAAAGGTAGAATTTAACATTACTGATTAGAGTGTCTTTGTCAAACTCACAATGATTAGCACATACATGTAATGTATTCATTTTTATCTGCAAACATCAGTCTCAACAATAAAAAAGAAACACGAACTAATTTTATGTTAAACAAAAGTTTTGAATTTGTTTCGCTTAAAATCAGCGTATTTTGGGTAAAACTTCGAACATTAAAAATCAGATCTCGGTTTATAAACTTTATTATTGTTCATCAGAATTTACCCAGGAAGAAATATTAGGAGTCAAAAGAGGTGAAGAAGAAAGTCACGGTGAGGATATTTTGCGTTGTAATGCCCTTTTTTATCTTCTAAGTTGTTTTGACTTTTTTAAAATAAATTAGAGAGAGAGAGAGAGAGAGAGAGAGAGAGAGAGAGAGAGAGAGAGAGAGAGAGAGAGAGAGAGTATAGCATGGTAAGATTAATGGCAGACGGGCAAAAATGCAATGCACAGTTTGATGTAACTGTTTGTTGTTGATGCGAACAAAATAAATGAATGTTTAAAAAAGCAAAGTAACTATGTATATACTAAGTTAAGGTTGTTTTAAGTGACTACTTATGTTGTTTGAAAAATCTACGCTATTTTTAATTGAATATTTATGAATTATTTTTCAGCTTTATGTGGTCTTTAAAAGATAAAAGAGTAAATGCTCAGTTCCAAAGATTCTAGTTCAGAGGCGCAGGGGAACATACAAAGCACTTCTGAAATAGAAACTTTCGAACTGTGTATTTATTTTTTATCTCTTATAAAGTTTGATTTCATATTTTACATTTTATTCCGAATGTATATACATATACACTTCCTGTCAGTCTACCCAACTGTCCATTTTATAATAGATGTTTTGGTCATATTTTCTTTACCACTGGTCCAATATGGCTCATACAACACCAATTGAAAGCCTTTACATAAAATGTTAGCAGTGACCTAGAACCAAGGTTTTACATTTATAGTTAAGGTCATAGTAGGCTATGTGTAAAAGCCTTTCCTTTCATCACAATTTTCCTCACTTATACTTTACCAACTTCGGTAAATATTGTGATGTGAGCTACAATAAAATTTAAGGTCAAAATTCAAGGTAATGTCAGACCTGTTTAAAAATGTTAGCTTTGGGCAATATACTCTCTTCTTGTACAAATTATCTAAATCTTCCTCAATCGTAGTGGCTTAAAATGACCACGTTTCTATGACAAATGTGAAAGGGAGCGCAGACATCTTTGAATTCGAGATATTAATCGTGTTTTTTTTCGTTTGGCCAAACTTTCCCAAAACACCTCATGTCGGTCTGAATGGCCTTGAAATAGGTTATTTGTCGGATGTGAAGTTCATAGCAGACCTCAAAATTATTCTGATTTTTTAAATACAAAACTTGTTTTTTTGAAAATGCAAAAGAAATGATAACCTTGATTGCCGTACATAATGTATTATTTTATTGATTTTAACAGTGCCCTTTAATAGAAGCTACACAGCATCTTGTAAGTTTAATCTACGTTTCTGTTGTTTTACTGTCATTAGATAATGCCTCATCATTATGGTTTTGTTTGTCAAACAAATGTTTATGAGATTATTTCAATATTTTTCATCTACTAGCATCATTCTCAACAAGAAAACAAAGAAGTTCATGGAAAGAAATTGAAGAAACAGGTGAGTTTATAAATTATTGATCGGAGAAATACAAACATAAGCATCCTTTTATACTAAATAATGATTTGTCGGTTATATGAATTTCATAGAATTTTAATTTGTAATTCGGAATGTTATTTTTTTCTCTCAAAAAGTATGCAAATTGCAAAAAATTGTAAAGTATGTTTATTTAATAGATTTTGATATATGGAGATATTGAAAAAGGACGTATAAGTTACAAATAAAAAAATCTAGATTATTGGTGAAGAATTTAATTTCATTTATTAGAAGCGACGCGAAATGGAGCTTAGAGACTTGAATCAGAGAATCATGGTTAGGATACTTACATTGTTACGTCATACACTCATTTTGTATCAGAAAGGCATTTTGAAAACGTTAAGGGTCTGCAACTGGCAGCTTCAATTTTTTTTCTAAAAATACGATAAATAGGAAAAGAGAGTTGTCAGGTTATTAAGATAACCTGGCAGAGCTAGATATTAGGACCATAGGTTTTATGTTATAGAAATTTCTCTTTGTTATTATCAAAACCTGAAACCCGTTCAAAAAAACCCCTAAAACTATGCACATAACATTGAAGTATTTACTTCAAGTGGACTAAATATTTTTCCATTCTAATTAGAATTAGCATTGTAAAACCGGTCCTTTACGATACGCTATAATACAAGATCTAACATCCAAAACAAGGTTATCTCAACCTCTCAAATAGCCAATGAAATTAATGCTGTCGAAATCTTGGCTGGTAGTTCGGATGTGTGGATATGTATGTCTTTAACATCGATGAACCTAAATCCCTAAAGGGTCATGTGTAGTAATCAAAGTCAATGCGAAGTGCATGTTTCGATTGTAATTTTGTATCATTGTTGTTTGCATGATTCAAGAAAGAATAGCAGATCTGACAAATAAAATACACAATTTTGGCGAGAAAAACTTAATTTGACAGAAAGAAGACGACCGAGCATTAGAGATTTAAGAAATGAGACTATTAAAGTATATTAAGACTTGTTTATTGAAGCTTGAATTTGATTAGATAACATTTTTATGCATATTAAGTATATAAGGCTGCTCTGAGATTACTCCGTACGGGATGTTGTTAGATTTTGTATAGCGTATTGCATAGGAGCAGTTTTACAAGACTTTTTAAAATTAGATTTCATATCAAACTTCAAACATAAAAATGCAGAATTTTGATTGTAATTTTCATTATTGTTTATCAGAATTTACCCATGAAGAAATATTAGAAGTCCAAAGAAGTGAAGAAAAAAGTGACGGTGAGGATATTTTGCGTTAAATGCACTTTATTTTTAAATAAAAAAGGCATTTCTGAAAAAGGGAAATTTCTGATAATTAGCGATGACTGCCTTCTCTGCGATATATATGAAGTATACAAAAAAGGTTTGTTGTGATGTATCAAACGAACATCTGCTGGGTTTTTTTTATGAGTTTGGAATAAATTCTCGGATCCCATAAGACAATTTGTTATGCTAAAATTTTCCAATTGCTTTTATATATGATTACCCATGTACATAAAATACGTATGATACTTAAGAACGTTATCAAAATTTACTTAAATATATGTCCTTGACACAATCTGTAAATAATTTTACAATTCCTTTGTGTATATCAAAATATTTTTATATTAGACTTTTCAAACTTTTAGAAAGTTTTTGCTACTTTGCTGTGTGTGGGAATCTGTATGACAATTGCAATTTATCTGACTTTCAAAATGAACTGTGGAATGATAATAAAAACTCGAGTTTTACAAATTACCATGATCATATGCTGCATATATAGTAAGAAGATGGTGCTGTTATTTTCAAGTATATTACAACAATGGTGTTTGAAAATACATGATTAATATATCGGACTTCTAAATGATAAAACAACACATTATATAAACACGTTGGTAAAAAGGAAAAGGGAAACTATCATCATAAAATTTATGTATCGCCTACCTTTAAAAACCTTGCAAAACCTTATTTGATATATTTATACTCAAATCAGGTCCGATAAGGACCTTTTTCATTGATGTTAATATTTTCTTTTATTACAGTTTGCAAAGACATGAAGACTAGTAAGTTTTTATTTGAATAAGAATTTCCATAAACAATTCAATGAAAATTGTGTTATCTAAATTAATTTAAAGAGTTTCCTGCAGAATTCAGTAGAATCAAATGAGAATTTTGTCTTTTTTTCACTAGAAGCGTTACCGGATCAAGTTGAAGTTGAAACGTTTCAAACAAAAGGCTGTCAGTATGGTAAGAAGAATAGTAGATTTGTTTTGACCATTAATGGTTGTCGGTTATATATTATGAAATAATGTAGTAAGAAAATGACATGATTAAGAAAAAGGCAATTAAAGAATGTAGTATATATAAAAATCATGTACTTAAATAAAATATCCGTGTGTGTGTGTGAGACTTGTTAGCTCACCGGAGCTGAAAGCACAAGTGAGCTTTTCTGATCATATTTTGTCCGTCGTCCGTCTGTCCGTCTGTTAACGTTTTACATTTTTACACTTCTTCTCTAAAACCGCTTGGCCAATTTCAACCAATTTTGGAACAAAGCATCCTTATGGGAAGGCGAATATAAATTGCAGAAATGAAAGACCGATCTTTATTCAAAGCGGAGAAAACCTCGAAACTGTAGAAAAAGGGGGTGCATTTTTAATCAAAGTACCGAAGAACTGACGGGAGTAGATTTTATCGATGTTTATATATTTTAAAATCAATGATGTGTTATTTTGCAAGACAAGTACAGGTAGTTTCTAATCTGTATTTGAATTACGCACATATTTATAATATGAATTTTTTGAATTTTTCGACACAAGAATGTTGATAAAACCCCATATGAATCATGTTACACGTAAGTGATATTTAAAGATAGAATAAATTCAATCAAACTATGTATCAGTGATAGAAATATTTATGAAGAATTTATAGATCCAAAGCAATATTGAACTCTCGTCTCGTTCAATCAAACGCTCGGCTATCGCCGTTTATCTCCGACAAGCAAGAGAGACTCTCTGCTTGTCGGAGATTTACGGAGACAACCGAACGTGGAGTTGAACTCTGGCGTAAGAATACATACAACCACAAAAAATATCTAAATTGTTCGTACCATTTTAAATCTGACTTTTTCCAAGGTATATATAAATATGTTTCCTTGAAAAACAATGCTTTAGCATACATTATTTCGAATTTATCAATTATTCTCAAGAACTAATTCTTGTCAGCGGCGCTAATTTGTGCTTTGGTCCAAACACTATTTTACTTTTTGTTTGTCAGAGTAACTGCATAGGAGAGTTGATTAAAATCAACTCCCAAAAATCAAGAGTCAAATTCAACGTAATTTAGCATAAATCATCCTTTTGTGAGGGAAAATATAAATTGCAAAAATTAAGGGCTAATTCTGTTTCAAATTTGAGTAATTTACGAAAATAATAACAAGACAGAGCGAATGGGGGTGAATCAGTTTAAGAGCGAATGGGGTCAATCAGTTTAAACTCGGGCTCGATATTTCATATATCGAAAACCAGTTTAGAGGACCAGTCTATGTAAGAAGCGGCCATCTTGAACTGAGATGAATTTGCTTGTTGTGCAACAGTTTGCGTGCGAAGTGAATTTTTGAAACAGCCAAAATGTATTTGTGCCTTTTATGTTATGTAAATTGAGGTTAAATATTTTAATGCGTAGACGTAGACATTTTCTTTTGTGACGGTGTTTTAAGCTTGTTTTGATTTAGTTTCTCTTTTTTTTAACTTAAGAGGAACCAGCGTCTTTATTTTTTACATGTAGACCGGTAAATGAGACAGCTGATTGTTTATATGTACCTGCGCAAAATCTGATGCACTAACAACATAATATTATAAAATACTATTCATTATGTTGGTACATGTAATTCGGTACGATCTCTACGTAATGGTTGATTAAAGCCACATGTTTTATTAAGATGCTCAGCAAGTTCTATCTAAACGGAGATTATTCTCGCTGCTATAAATATGTATGTATATATATGATGAAAAATAAATCGTGTGTTTTCTTTGTTTTAATGCATTTTCTCTTGTTTTAATTTCTATATACTAACCTGAGAGTCAAGTTACAAGCAAGATACAGAGCTTTGTACACAATGCTACTGTATGTTTGTACACAAATCTAAGGTCATGCTTTAGCTCGTTTATATTTTAAGGAGGATGTCTACACGAAATAAGTGTAGGAGATTTTTGTTGTATGCATTTGTTACTAATAATAGGCAAAGTATTCAACAATAATAGACCTCAAAGTACAATACTCCTTTTTTTAAGAGAATTTTTAAAATATCAGTCTGCTTCCAGATAACCCCTTATATGTCAAATTTTTAAACATTTCTGTTTTAAAACTCTAATGAAAGTGAAATGTTATAAAGTTTGAAAATGAAAAACAAAATAATCATGAATGAAGTTTGTATGATTTTTATTGGAATCAACATAAATATGAAACTAAAATATTTAAAAATTCTTTTAAGGCAAACTGCTGGATGAAATCCCACAAAAATCTGAAAATCGAAACAATGTATGTTGGTTAACGAGATGAAAAAAAGAAATTGAATGAAATTGAAAAATAAAAAGAAATACTGAATTATTTCAAAAATCTTGGTTTGAAAGATCCTGTTTAAGAGTTGTCTTTCTTGATTTTACTTTGTCTCAAATATCTTGGGACCAATTTTCTAATTAAAAAAAAAAAATCAGGAAGAAAAATTTAAAAAAGGTTAAAGTATATGCTAAAAAGTAGGAATAAGGTTAGTAGTGCTTATGATAATGTTTGAATTTGAAAAATTATATTTTTGATGAATGCATTATATTAATATTTAACTCTTTAAAACAAAATGTTAGCAGTTACATTGACTTTTACTTTTTTATATACAATACAAATTATACACAACCAAATGCATATTTATACATACATTAGATGTCCATAGTGATACACATGTATGTGTGGTAATTAAAACATGCTCTTTTTCAAGATTTGTCGTTCCCTCATTTGGCTTGCAAATCCGGCTTCCACTGCTAATGCTAGCCTACCTAGCTATATCTATTTAAATTAAAATACATTAGTTAAGTTTCAAACTTTCAATGCAAGTCTTATACTGCAAATATTTTAAATTTGGGAAGTTGGAATCAATTAATACAAGAGATAGTACTACGGAACTTTAGTTTTATATTAATCATGCATATAGGGTTCAAGTGAAAATTATCTGCTCACCTTTATCGATAATCCGTCACATATTTATGATCGGCTGTTGCGGATGACATGACAAATGTGTATTGCCATTAGCAGGGAAACGGTATATTATTTCGATTTCACGTTTTCTCTACATAACAGCTGATAAGCAATGTTAGTTGAAAGCTTTAATCAGGAAGGGAACTGACATATTTTCTAAGCGTTTTGGTGATTTCATTCCTATCTCATCTCCCTCGTTAGAAGAGTTCAATTGAACGGTGTATAGCTATTTTGTACCACGACATAATGCTATCCATCCGGAACAAAATGGCGTTTCAAACGGATGTCAGACATATTGTGACGATGTAGCCTTCCACCTTAAATGCAGCTATGCTGAATAGGAAATACCAAGTTTAAAAATCTTAAGTTGAATGTAATAAACTCATGTGAGCAAAAACATGACTCAAACCAAGCTATGTATCTTGCTTATAATTCTACGATTGATGCTGAAATTTTGGTTGATCAATAGAAATGTCTTGCTAAAAGGATGATATGTTGTAACTACTTTATTGTGCCCCTTCTTAAACGCTGAATTGCATAAAATCTACACAAGTTTTTGATAGTTTTTCGAATACTATTAAATTAAAAAGACGTCTTTTAAACAGTTTTCATTGTCCTGACATATCATTATTATGAGAATAAAAGCATTATCGTTGTTCTTAAAAAATATTGCAACGGAAACTCATCTTTGTAGACATTTGTTGTTTTTTAATAAAGATGAAAATAATGGGTGGGCCTTGGTACAATAGAGCGACATGCCTGCCAATACATTGATTTGAATCATAGCTCTTTAACATATGTGACAACATTTTGTAGTTAAGTTTATTCATCAGTCAAGTGAGTAAGGATAATGATACGTCATACGTAATGAATTCATGCCTGATAAACGACAATCGTTTATAATGGAGAAGGCCAATTAAATTTTACAATGTTTTTAGTTTGAGGAATTGAGCGCATTTATTCTGGTGAATTGAGGTACACTTTTCTTCTTTCACTTATAGGATTTTTAAAAATAAAATACAATAACTAGTAAGTAGTGGAAGGAGAAAATGTACCTTTATGCTGTCATGTATTTTAATCGTTTTATAAACTGATTGGAAGGGGGGGGGCTTAAACAAAGGGAACTGGAAGTTAACAGTGAACACCTACTGAAAATTTAGTCATTTATATTGCATATGATCTTATTGTCGGTAAAAATGGTATCCCATAAAGGTTAATATGTCAAAATTAAGTATATGCAAAAATAAGTGTAAAATTCTGATATTCATTTTTGGTTAATCAATTGATGGGCCATATGGCACAATATCCTTTGAACGCCCATATAAAGCAAGTGTTGCTCAGGTGAGCGATGTGGTCCATTGGGCCTCTTGTTTTTGTTTGTACTGATACACGTCTTTAAAAAAAATATATTAAGTATGTTGAAGTAATATATGTCGTCTCTTTTTGCAAAAAATTGAAAAACGATTTAAGAAATATTATTATGAATATTATCAATTTTCAAAAGCAGGCTTTAAAAATATTGAACTCCCTATAATCTCTCTCTCTCTCTCTCTCTCTCTCTCTCTCTCTCTCTCTCTCTCTCTCTCTCTCAGTATTTTTTACATTTCATATCAGATAAGGGAATATTAGTACAGAGTCTTATATTTTGAGATTAACACCTAATTAGAGATATACTTGTAATTTTGAAATATTATTTTTAGAAATCTGGAATAAAATCATAGGTTTTTTTCAAGAAGGGATAATCTTGTTAGAGTGACACAATGACTCGAAAAAAGATGATTTACTTTGTGATTGATAGTAATCAATAGAATAAAGATGAACTATGCGAAATTTGATCTTACGGTGGGAATCACACTTGTAAATAAACCGAGGTTTTTTAACATTAATATAAGTATCACATGATTGTGATTGCTCTCAAGAAAGTTGGGATTAATGCACTAAGAAAAGAATTGGAGCTAGAAATTATTCGATATCTGTAGTAAGAAATATGCATTCATAGAGAGTGCATCTTAGAATATACAAAAAAAGAAATCTTGAAGATATCACACCCCTACGAATGTTATGGTCATTTAAATTTTAGACCACGTGTTTTTATTTGACCCTTTCTGTTTCGCAGTAAAACTCGTGCCTCGTGTTCATAGTCTATTTCATAGAATCTAGGTACTTGTAGTCAAATATAAAATATAGAGGTTTATTGATTTTAAAATTTATCTTCATTAATTGATGGATAAATGTGTTCTAGAAATAAATGTGACAATACAAAAATACAAAAACAATACAAAATTTTTTTTTTTTTTGCTGTTGCAACAATTAACATGCTTAGTAGAGATCCCCCCTAAGGGTTTATTTTCGATCCGCGCCTGACCTAGTAATCTGATCAATAGTGAAGCAGACTCTACTATTTTATGCAGAATGTTCCTTGAAAAAGGCTCGATATATTAAGTTTTTATACAAAACAGACACCTATTATTTTTTTTTAAAATATGGTATTGCACAAAACAAGCATCAAACATGGCTATGATTTTATTAAGCAACCCAATGTTTATATTTTCAACCACTCTACACGTGGTTGAACACGAACGATAACTCTGTTCTGAATATCATCTTTTAATTTAAATAACTGCTAGATGTTGAAATAAAACATACATCTAACACGATTTTCATGTTTTAACATAAATCAAAGTAGGCTATGATATGAAAAACGACTAGAACTTACGTATTTTAAGAATATTATCCGAACACATATACATGTACTTCCGCTCGAAATTTCACAGGAACTGAACAAATCTCGGTGAAGTCTCGTGAACTTTCATTCGAGCACCTTTGGATTTATTATATACTTAGCAACGATAAAGAAAACATTCCGAACACATTCGCAGGGTGTATCAGGTCTCATTAAAGGCCGCTTGTTCAAATGCCATGATGCAGGGTTTTTTTTAAATTCCTCTGCGCTTTGCTTGGCTATGAAGTGTAGGAAAAACTCGATATATTTTTTATGGAACAAATGATTTTATTTTTTTTTTTTCATTTTAGATTTATTTGCTTTTAAACATCGTAATTCTTCAAAAGTTCAACTTTTCATATGTTGTATTAAATACGGGGAAGTCCTGTTATAATTCGAGATTTAGTATACCATGAGTTTGAACGTCACCGTGACTTTTTAGAATCTCTTCCTCTCTCTTCTGTAAGGTGTTGTGCGATTAGAGGAAGCCGTACGCGATTTATACTTTTTCTTTTGTCGTGAATAGGTGTGAAAACCCTCAAGGGCATGTCGTTTTCTACCCTGAGTTTGTTAATCATTAAATGTATAAACAGAAAATGATCGTGACTTAAACTTTATATGTATGCACAAGAACGCATACTGACATAACACGTCCTGATTCAATGTGCTTTAACCCATCACCAACTTTATATATAAATGATAATTTTATTATTGAATGGAAAAAAAAGATTTGTTAGTTGATTCCCGACATTTGTTCATTTCTCAATTTAAAACATACACATGTATTGACAGTTTACGGCGCTATGCGTGTCAACTTATAAAACGAGGAGATGAAATTTCTCTGCATTGATACTAGTTCATCTAATGAAAATATTTAATTTTAAGATTGTCATAAAAACAGGATTAACAACTAATAGAAATAATAACTGAAATAAGCTCGTCAAATACAAAGATATGTGTTCTTATTTACACATCACAAAATTGAACAGCGTAATAATCATGTTATGTTGTAATTCGAATGTAGTTTCCAATTTCATGAAATTCTATTTCATAAATATAATTTAATAATTTTATAATAATATAAACCACAATTTATTTACAATGCAGCTGTTATGCTTAAATCTGAAGTTGCATATTTGAATTGGACCACACCGTCGCGGTGTCTTCACGGTCGCAATCCATACCGCGGTCAAAAACCGCGATGGTGTATCGCGGGAACGATAAAAAAACCGTGACGGTAACGCGGGCCAGTACGGGATCCGCGTTGCCTGTACTGTACTTCCGCTCGAGATTTCACAGGAACTGAACAAATTTCGGTGAAGTCTCATAAACTTTCATTCGAGCACCTCTTGATTTATTATATACTTAGCAACGATAAAGAAAACATTCCGAACACATTTGCAGGGGTGTATCAGGTCTCAATAAAGGCCGCTTGTTTAAATGCCACGATGCAGGTTTTTTTTTACATTCCTCTGCGCTTTGCTTGGCTATGAAGTGTAAGAAAAACTCGATATTTTTTTATCGAACAAATGATTTTATTTTTTTTCATTTTAGTTTATTTGCTTTTGAATATCGTAATTCCTCAAAAGTTCAACTTTTCATATGATGTATTAAATACGTGGAAGTCCTGTTATAATTCGAGATTTAGTATACCATGAGTTTGAACGTCACCGTGACTTTTTAGAACTAAATATATAACTAGTCATTAATATTGAAGTTATATGCAGATAAAGAAAAATAATAACAAACATATACACAGAACTAAAGAAAGTCAAAAGTGAAATGCAAATTATTTGACTGATATATACCAGAGCAATACGAAAGTAATAATTAAAATAAGAAAGATACACGGAAAAAGACTAATTCATATTAGATATAATTAAGGATAAAATGTAAACTAACTTTGATTCCATATAAATGCTTCTTGATTTTGAAAAAGAATAATAATCTTAGGAGAATAACTACCATACCTATAATGTTAAAATATTGTAATCGATGGAGATTTTAAAAAAAAGAAGTTATATCTTTTAAATTACTATATTTATGCTTATGTGCATTTTTCTATTTCAAATCTTATATTCATTTAAACTTTGATATATAAAAAATGTTGTGCAATTTCTGACGTCTTGTGACTATCAATGATAATTGAATCATTGTTGAATTTTTAATGGATCATGTCTTAATATATTATTTGCAGATTACGTCGAAAATATTACACACAGCACAAGTAAGTTTATGTTCAGTTTATATTTAACTTAGAATTGCTCTTAACTCAGTGTATTGGTTGCAGATACCAAATAAGACTACTTATTTAATATTTTTAAAATTAATTCTATTTTTAGAATCCATGTCATGTAGATATTTTGATACTCCACACGAAGGTGAGATTACAACCAATTTCAACTGTTTTGATTATATGCTTGTTATTGACATGTATTTGTGGTTTAAGTAAATTTTGAAAGAACATGATTCTCTCAATAAAAAGATTACGCCGAAATAATGTTCAATAAACGTATTTCCCCATTACCTTAGAGATACTTGAATAGCTATTTATATGATTATGCATGTGTCAACAGTTTTCTTGCTTTTTTAGTTTAAGGCACTGTAATGAAAATAAATTATAAATATTCTATTTATCATTTTTCAGCGTATTAGTTTTCATTATATAAGTTATGTTTAATGAGATACTAGTGGAAAATATTGAAATTTGACCTTGACCAGCAGCAGACAGTTTCTGGCTCACCCGAATTGAAAGCTCAAGTGAGCTTTTCTATTATTTTTTGTCCGGCGTCTGTCTGTCTCTCTGTCTGTTCGTCCGTCTGTAAACTTTTTACAATTTTGATTTCTTCACCATCGGGACCGATTTCAACCAAACTTCTCAAAGCATCCCAAGGTGAAGGGAATTAAAATAGATTTAAATAAAAGGCCACGCTCTCTTTCAAAGGAAAAATTTTATTAAAAATTGCTTAGTAGCTTTAAAAGTTTTCTTCTAAAAAACCAACTGGCCAGAAAAACTGTAACTTTTGTGGAAGCATCCTCAGGTAGTGTAAATTTAAGTTTGTTCAAATCATGATCCCCAGGGGTACGGTTGGCGGTAGAATTTTTACACAGGAATATATTGAGAGAGGTCTTTAATTATCTTCTTTTCGAAAACCAATGAACCAGAGAAGCTGTAAATTGTGGAAGCATCCATAAGTAGTGTAGATTCCACAAGTTCAAATCATGCTTCAAGGGGCCCGGGTGGCACCAAATGAAGGGGGGGGGGGGTCAATTTTTACAAAGGAATATATAGAGAAAGTTCTTATAGATGAACAAATGACAATATTAGATATAGAATGACAATGCTCAACATGTGATACTGATGAAATCATCCAGTCACAAAAGAGGCTCAACATAAGAACATCTTAACATTTTGGATACAGGATGTATTTTACTTATCCATTGTCCCGATATTCAAACATTTTACTTCAAAAAGCTGATTTTATTATGTATTTTGCAGCTCAGGTGAGCACATGTAGCCCATGTGCCTCTTGTTTCGTTATTGTGTAGACCTTATTGTATACATGCAGAGTGATTTGTTGAGGACAAAGTTAATTTGTAGGAGCGAAATACAATTAACAGAACTCATTACCACTATCATTTACCTCATCTAAATGTGTATCTTGCTACTTGCCGGCTACAGCAGTGTGTACAATTTACATCACTTCGTGGTCCATATTACATAAGGAAAACAAATACCGCTTAAATGTATTAAATCATTAAATAAATTTAACGTGTGGCAACCATAGAGAAAGGAGAGCATAAATTGTGAAATTCATGACAACTTCACTCAGGCGCCAGAAATTTTAAGTAAACACTGGGGGGAAATGGTTTAGGGGTTCAGACTATAAGGTGGGATCAATATGATTATACATTGAAAGTCTACTTCCACAGTAGCTGGAAATAACGTGAATGCATAATTATGATGTACTTAAGTGAAGCCAGCTATTTAACATATACAGTACATAGCAATTTAACTTCTTAAATCTGTAATGTGAGGCCCTTGGTCAGGGGTCCTTGCTTATGGATGGGGTCAATAATCAAATTCAATTTCAACTATTCATTCTTATAAAATCTTCCTCTCTACTTCCTTATCATGGGACATACACTGAAAGCATAGTTATGATGTATGAGAAACATTTTACCTAAATTGTCTTAAATTTTCCTTAACTTTTCTTATGTTTACAGTGTTGGGATATAAACTAAATACAATGCTATTATGTCCATATTGTATTCTTATTTTACATATTGTTATATTCACTATCCAAATGGTAGGGTTTTAAATGAGAGGGGTAGGCAAATACGGCCTTTTAGTGAACGTGTATTTTTGTACACCGCTTGAGTCTCTCGAGTAGCTTGTTCGTACGTCATTTGCTAACAATTTTATATTTTTTACTTCAACTCAAAAACTACCACTAAAACTTAAATTCCCTTGCCATAAAAATACTTCATTGGCTGAAGTGGATAAGAAATAGCAAGTTCAATCACAACAGTACGCTAAAGCTATCAAATATAACTGCATTTTCGGGCACAAACTTTCATTTTACCCAATAACAAGTGATACTTGTATTCTAGGACGTTCAGGCCATTTTTTTTTTTTACCAAAAGTTAACAAATTTTAGCCTCAGAAGCTAGGGTTTATATAATCCGAGACACCGAGAATCCGCAGGGTTAACAGTCAGATAAGTCTTGGTTAAGGGTTAAAAACTCCAAAATGAAGCTTAAAATGCGAACAAATCTACGGCCTTTGGTACAAAGTTGACCGTTGTTATATGATTGAATGTATGTATTATATTTACAGGTGTAGTTTTGGTTATTGTAAACTACAGTTTTCCAAATAAACCGCTTGAAAGAGGAAACGACATTGGTAAGCGAAATTTTATATATTATTATCAATAAAATAGTAATTTTGTAATAAATAATGTAATATTAATATGGTATTTTTTTAATAAAATATGTAAAAATTAATCTTATATATAAATATATAAAAATGAAAAGCGCTTAAGCTATATAAAACGTTTTTCATGTTTTCTTATTTTACTATATATATATATATATATATATATATATATATATATATATATATATATATATATATATATATATATATATATATACACCGGTATATACCCGTCAAAGAAGGTCAGATAAACCTTTTTTTAATAGATACAAATTTTTTATGGAATCAAAAATCGTTATTTGCTAATATATATTAACTCCATGGATAATATTTAAACAAAAACAATTTTATCTGAGAATTATGTTATTATTTAATATTTTGATAAGATATTGGCGCTTCTGATTGGTCGAAAAATTTCTTTAATACCTGTAATAATAAATTCTTTGCCGGATTTATTTTTCTCATCTGTTCTGATTTCACACTATTTATAAATTTATGAAAATTGAAGCATAAATACAATCTTTTAAAAAAATTACATTATTTGGTTTAAACCAATCCGGATTAAAAGAAATCCGATTAAAATCATTTTGAAATTAAAATTTGTTTAAAACATGCCTTGTAACAAGGAAATGACTTTAAAATTTTATCCAAAGATTAAAAACAAATCAACAAACGAAGAGTTTTAATTTCATAAATATTTGTTTATCTTGTAAACTACAGGAATTACCTGATCTTCTTTGAAATGTATTATTAAATAATTATATTTAATTAAATCTCCTTTATTTAAATCTTTGCAATTGTTAATTGTAAACATTATGAATATATATATTTCAGAAGAAATAAAACAGCTTTTTCCAAACCATGGATACGAAGTTCACAGCTTTACCGACTTAAATAAAGGGGATATTCTGAGCAAAGTAAAGTTCTTTTCCGAAAAAGAAAATCTAGGTAGCTTTGTTTGTTTTCTGAGCAGTCATGGAAATCAAACTTCTTTGGCATGTCCTGATGGAGGAGTTGTTAGAATAAACGACATATTGCGTGCAGCAAATACTGAACAACTAAAGGACAAGCCAAAAGTATTTTTTATCGATGCTTGTCGTAAGTATTTTACTCGACATCAGACTAAATTTCGATGTAACAAATAATTAAGGACTAACCTCATTGATAAACAAGAGGCCAATAGGCCTTAACGGTCACCTGAGTACCAATGCCCATACACAAACGTCGAGGATTCTCATAAGTGCATTCAATTAAGTTTCATTCCGGAGTAGAAAAACTATTATACTGTAATCGCGACCACCTCCCTGTCTGAAATCTAGATCTTTCAAAAAGGACTATGAAACCTGTTATAAAAGCAAAAAACTTCAAAATCATAATAAAGTGAATGGCCTGATATTAAAAAGGTGCAAGACTATGTTAGAAAATCATTTCCTTATATTTCTTAACATTCGAGATAGGTTTTATGTTTATATGTGTTCTTGGATAAAATAAAATAAGGTGGCAAGTAAATGTGTTTTTTTAATCAACCTCCCATCCTCCTCTCCAGGGGCAGAGAAACTCCTAGTTGGCATTTAAACCCCTAAACAGCTAATTGGGGTGCGACCATCTTGTACATTTGAGGATAAACGTGTAAACATTTGAACTGGCTTGTTCTTGCCCAAAACTGACCAACAATGTTCAATTCTGGAAGTACACATCCCTAATTAATCTAATGTTTGGTTAAATATGACTAAAATCACTTCCTTGGAAAAAATCTTTGTCAAATCCAGCATCTGAAGCAGGCTGGTAAGTGTACATTTTAGATCAAGTATCCATGCAAGTTTGGTCAAGGTAGGACTTATAATTACCTGGGAATGGACCTACTCGAAAGGCATTAACCCAATCGGAAGGAAATGTTCACAACCTTTAATATTTCGGGATTATTTAATCCAATTAACTTTCAACATTCTATAAAAACATTTTTTAAATTGTATCATAATATTCAATGACATAATTGAGTAATTAAGTATAAAATAATAATCGGTCATATTTTGTTGAAATTGGTTCAGTGGTTCTAGAGAAGAAGCTAAAATATACAAAAGTTACGACCGACGAATGGTCTATGACCTTCGACGAATGAAGATAGACAAAAACAGATAGCAATAGGTCATCTTAGTGACTCAGGTAACCTTAAAATGCAAGTAGGTTTTATATTAATTTCTTGATTAATACAAATATAATACCGTTATGCTTATAGCTTAATTCTCTTTCGAGAACTCGGTCATCTTCATTTTGTCAAAATGTTTCGTATATATGCCTATTTTTATGCTGCAAGTTTATTAAACTCTCTGATTTTTATTACTGAATGTTTAAAATAATCACAGAAAATATAACTGAATGTTTAAAAAAAATCACAGAAAATGTTTGAAACAAATGTTGTAATTATTTTTTCTAGTCTCGATTATATTCATCTTTTTGTAAGTTTTATAGTCGATACAACGACCTTGTCAGCAAATACAATCTTTCACTAAGTTGCATGCTGACTGACTTCTTTCATACTTATTGTTAATATATAATTACTCACCTAATTATCTATGAATTTGTCAGTTTTTCCGATTACGACAACGAGCACACGGTGGTTGTGACCGGTCAGCAGAGGATGCTCACTCCTCCTAGGCACCTTATCCAACCTCTATTTTTTTAAGTCTGTGTTTGCTCTGCTCCTGTATTGTATTTTCCCTTTGGACTTTTGATTTTGAACACTGTTCGTTATCACCACATTTCATTTCTTAATTACGTGTTAAATGTATAGAGGATCTTAATTTAAAATGAAAACATAATTTTCATAATTGTTTAAGAAATAATTCCACAGGAAATCACCAATTATTTTTTGCATGTTGTGCAACCACTTTGCATGTCTACTAAGCCAGCTCCAGTTGTATTGCATGTCGGTTAGTGATCTGAAAAATGCTTGTGATGCCACCAATTTTATCTTTTTTTCAATACTTATCAACCTTTACTTTTTAATGCATATTTTCATCAAACAAACATATAGGTTCGGTCCTATGGTTTTTAATATTCTGATTCTTGTCTTGTTCAAATTCATTTGATAACCAGAACTCTTTTGTACCAAGAGAATTCTTTTATTATTCTGTAAATAATACAATACTAGTAATGACATACTGTAAAAGTTTAATATTTAGCATGTGCGATATTTGCAATATTTTTTTCGGGACATTTGGCGATGTACTTAAAGTCGCATCCCGCTAAAAACGCTAAGTAGAATACAGCCAGGAGCTATCAATATGTTCTCCTGTAGTATAGAGCTTTAATTAGTTCCAGAATACGCTTGCTGATGTATTCAGGAACTGCATTTTCTACCTTTTTAAGGTCACCGGAACCGATAGCTAAAGTGAGGTATTCTGATCACTTTTTGTCCAGCTTCTGTCTTTCCGTAAGCTTTTGCATTTTCGACTTCTCAAAAACCACTTGGCAAATTTCAACCAAACATAGCATAAAAAATATTGGGTAAAGGAAATTTAAGTATGTTGAAATGAAGGGCCACGCCCTTTTTTAAGGGAGAGTTATTTAGGAATTAATGAAAGTTTGTTGGCATTTAAAACATGGCCAGAAAAGCTGAAAGCATCCTTAGATAGTGTAGATTCAAGCTTGTTCGAACTATGGCCAATAAATTTGTAAATCGTATGGAAACATCCACGTGTAGGGTAGATAAAATTTCTTTCAAGTCATGATCTTCGGGGGTAGATTGGGCCACAATGAGGTGGCGGCGGGGGCTCATATATTTGCACAGGAAAAAAGTTTGATTGTTCTAAAAAATCATATGCTATAATTTATAATATTACTTTTATGCAAGCAACTTGTCATTTGTTGATTCTCAGTTGTATAGGCTGTGTCCTCAAGACAAGTCGTGGGCCACACAAGGAGTTTATTTTTTGATGTACGTTTTTATCTATATGGACAGTTGTTTGAGATCTTTTTTGATAAATCCAATGCTTAATAAATGACATGACTATGAAATCAACCAGTTACAAAGGGGGTTTAATGATAAACAAAAGAATATCTGAAGAAATCTTTTTATAAGGAATTTATTTAAATGCATTGTCTAGATAATTTGTATAAGACTCAATAAGTTGTTTTTATGGCCTTTGTTGCTCAGGTGAGCGATGTGGCCCATGTGCTTCATGTTTTATAACTATTTTAGATTTTTTAATATCAGCCATTACTTTTCTGAAATTTCTTTGCAAAATTTGAAAAAAAAATATCGTGTTTTATAACTGCTGTGCATTCGGAATCCTTCAGTGAGAGTGAAATGGCCGCTGGTGAAAAGCAAGCAAGTTATTAACAATTTTCTTAAACAAAATTGGTGAAAATCTAAAAATTGTCGATGGGTAATAGAAGTTTATCTTACGTTTAAAGTTTATTCTCTTTAAAAATGAAAAGCTTTTGTTGTTTTATTAGTTATTGTTTACTGTAAAGAACTATATACGATTAGAACATAAAATGGTCCCCTAAAAAGAGCATTATCATTTTCCAGTAATTTTTTTTGTTTTCTTTTGTACAGATATACACGTAAAATTATTTCATTTATATCATTTTATCTAAATGCACAAAATTAAGAAATGTGACATCTTAAAGTTAACCCCTTTCTCTTAAATGTCCCATTTTTAGCATAAAACGACTTGTTTTAAACCGTTTTTTTCTCTCAGAAAACATTGAGCAATTGATTAAGGTGCCTCACTACACCTTGAAAGAGTTTCTCATATCAGCAGAAAATTACTTGATTATGATAGAAAGCATGATTGATAAAAAGTATATATGTCTAATAGGCGAAAAAATGTGCAATTTTAGTTAAAAAATGATATTTTCAAAAATTTCATTCAGTAAACATAAACAAAAGCCCCAGCTGGATTCGAACTCATGACCTGCGGTTCACAAGCCTGATACTTTAACCACTGAGCTATGACGATATACATCTGAATTGATTGATACAGACAGTTTAACAAAACATTTAAATCGCCATCTTGTGACGTAGTGTCTTAAAAAGTATAAGTCTCGGTGTAGTGAAGTACCTTAATTAAACAAACATAGTATTTTCATCAGAGATAAATCTATTTAAAACAAATAAGGGACAAAATATTTACTTGTTGAAAGTGTCGCTCTTTATTTCCTATTCGAAAAAGAGATAAGAAAAATGTAAATTTTTGTGTGATTTTGATTGACATAAAAAATAGTCACTTCTGACGTTATATACTGCCATAAAATGGAATAAACAAAATATATGGATAAAAATATCTTAAATCATCTCTTCTGTGAAATAACATTACAGTTTTCATTGAAATATATCTAAACAACTTTTAAAAATTTTGTGAATTATTGGGACAAAATAAGAATCATCGTATTAAGTTCTGATATGAAATTTTATTTTCATTTTAAAGGTTCTAGTCTTAACCAAGAAATAAAAGAAAGTGACTATCCCGAACCACCATCAACTGAATATTACGTTGGATTTTCGTGTTTGGCATCAAAAATTAGCTTGGTTGGTAAAAATAGTTGTGGAATTTATTTCCAAGCACTAATTGAAGTTTTTAAAGATGGTTTCTGCAGACCGCCAAAGGAAGTATCAAAAACGTGAGTGTTACAAGTTATCTTTACCATTTGGATTATATAGGGTGAAGCTTAAGGGATTTAATACTATTGTAAAGATTGTAATTTTGATGAAGTCCATAAGTCTTGCAATTATTGCATTGATTCAGCTAATATACGACACAATTTTAAAGTATTTATATGTTTAGAAGCTTATTTTTGAAATAACACTATGAAGCTGACGCTGTTAGATGTAAAACCAAATTGAAGTTTATGGTTGTTTTTTTAATATTTCATTAACTCGGTCTTTGTTTTCCTGGTTTATGAACTATCATGACAATACATGGCAAAAAAAAAATAAAAAAAAAATACATGTTTTAAATTACTGTAAAAGCCTTAACATACAAGGCTGGGGCTTGTAACATAAAGCATGCTAAGATTTTGACTTAAGTAAAGTCATAAGTAGGACTTAGGCGGATCTTAAGACCTACATAAGTCCTGCTTAAGTATGTCTTAAAGCGTAACATATAGCAAACTAAGCAATGTCTTAGCTAAGTCACCTTATGTTAAAAAGTAAAACCAACATTTTCATTTCTTTTGTCGAATTTGAATGCACTGGTAATAAAATTATTGTCTTAGGTTAAGAGCTTGTTTAGTCTTGATATCTATGATATTAGATGGGGTAGATGTAAATGTGCAGACACAATTCAAGTTGGCATGAGTATACATACATATGTACCTAATTTTTTTTTAAAAGCTCAAAGCAATGGATCTTAGGCAATGTATTCAGTCTATTAGTTTATTGTTGTTACTTCTTTGCTAGAACTTGATTAAATAATACACTCAGTAGTGAATTTCTTTAAATCTTTTGTTATTCATCTTACCTCACCAATACGGCAATTCACATGCTCTGAGTATACTTTCATCGTGAAGTCCATATACATTGTAATGAAATGACGCAATCGTCATCTATAAAATCGCAAAGGGTTTGTCCTTTTTTTAATTTCTCAAGTTTCGCGAGGTTACATATATAGTTACTTCTTCTCAACTGACCATTACGTGTTGACAACCTATTCAGCAGCCCAGTTGCATACTATTTGGAAAACATTATAGCGCATTACGACCACTGTTAATATTTATATCAATTAAATCAAAACATTTACATTGTATATTGGTGAACATTAAGATATTGATTTTGAGTAAATATGTGATAAATACATTGTAATCAAATGCTGAATTGAAATAATAAACCATGGAACTTCTAAATGTATAAAACAATACTTAAGACATACTTAAGTCACCTCTACCGGCCGCTTAAGTTTTAGGTAAATTGTCCTAGCTAAGCACTCTTCTAGTTACGGACTTAAGTCTAAGAATGAACATAAGTCCTACTTAAGCATTGTCTTAGACTTAAGTACCCTTTATGTTACGAGCCCCTGGTTACTACTGTTTACAGGGCAATATTCGCCCCCGTATTATTTTCGCTCCTTTCATCTTTTTTGTCAGTTTGGAAATTCAAGAGTGGGCAAATTCTAATGACTCAAATTACCTTCCTTTATATACAACCGTGTCTGGGCGAATTCAATACGGGGCGAAACTGGAAGTGTAGAAGGGCAAAAATAACTCAAGACAGTATCTTAGTTCAATGTCATGAGAAGAATTGTTATATACACGCCAATTAAAAAAAATTGATTAAATGATTGATTTAATGATTTTATTACATATAGTTCTGCTATTTTAAGATACCTTTACAATGCTCTTACAAAAAAAGACTTGGGGTAAAACAAAGGAAACTCAGATTTTTTCCACAATTTTTTTTTTTACATATTTTTCATAGTAGCAGTTTAATACCAAATGTTAGGTTAGATCTACTAGTCTGCTTTAATTTCGTCTGGTTTAATTTTGGTTATTTTATGATATGTTACATTATATGAAAATATACATTTTGCCTGATTGTACTTAAAAGGCAATGGTAGATTGTTAACTAATTCTAAAATATTTTAGAATTGTGTACACATTCTAAAATATATTGGGAATGTGTACAAATTCTAAAATATATTCTTATTTTGTGTATTTTAGACGCGATATCAATCACTTCATGGCAAAGGTTCACCACAGAGTAAACAAGCAGAAGGACAAGCAGGGCAACAATTATCAAATGCCTATATTTAGATCCACGCTGAGTGGACCACTCTTTCTTCAAGGAGATGGAAATGTGCCTGATACATTACATAATATCAGTATCTATTAGTTAAACCATCTATTTCAGTGACCAAGTACGGGTATGTTTTTTTGTAAATTGTGAAGGGAACTATTGTATTGTTAAAAGATATCAAAATCCTGCGCGTGAAAGGAAAAGTTCTGACTCTTCATTATGCAGGATTTTTAGACAGATTTTGGGGCAAACTGCGACTGTTCTTTTCAGTTGATATTAGGGTACCTTTATTGTAAAGCGTTTGTCTAAAATGACGGTAACAAAAGACACACAACTATCAATCAAATAGATTATAATAGATTTACCTTAGTTTGCAGGTTCTGCGATCTATCCATGCAAAAATCATTCATTTATAGATAATTATGGTCTAATTTGAAGACGTTAAGTAGATTTCCATTTAATTATGTTCAACTGTAGCTAAAATTGTATTGTTCCAAACAAAGGTCATCTCTAGATTAACATGTTTAATTGTTTGTCTCAAGAGAGATATGCACACACATAATAAAGTATCATGAAGTATTGTACTGATATTATTGTAATGATTTGTTGTATAACTTAATTTGTTTCCATGTAGACCGTTCATGTGTTGTATGAAAGTAAGAAATGTACAGTTAAAGAGAGACTCTGATTGTTGTGTCAATAGATAAGTTCTTCAAAGTTTTTCTTAAACTTTTCTGTGCCAAAAGATCAAAGATTTACCGCTGTGATTTTTGAATGTTAACCATAAGGATTCGTGCAAAAAAATATATCAGAAAACGAATCCATCTAGTGCATATTTTCTTGTAAAAAGTCTCAACTTTTATATAGTTTTTCTCTTTTTCTTTTTTTTCTTTTTTTATCAATTTTCATCATCTGCTCTTTAAAAGACTGTCAAAATACATGAAATTTTCACATTGTACAATTATGAAGAAAGTTTTATATACGAATGCTCGCTTTAAGAAAACAATGGAGTTTGGAAGGGTGTTTAATTATTTTCTTTCTTTGTCTTGCAATATGAAATCGGTTATATTTTTAGAAATTTAGGTGTTTTTTTTTAATTTTTAAATTTTAAGTGCGGTTTAAATACAACTACAAAATAAACATTAACAAAAAACTATATTTTTTACGATTTTTTTGTATTGAAAGAATGATAAAGATTGTGGTTGATTTTAAGAGGTCGCGTTGAAATGGCACTGTTAAATGAAATGGCGCTTTAAAATCCCTGAAACACAAACACAAGTTGCTCCTTTAAAAAAGGACTGCAATACGTGGACCATATGCATCTGTTTCCAACGAAAATGTAAAAGCCTAAAGATATTCAGAGATTCCTCCGACTCTAGCCGCCTTCTTTTAACCACTAAATGTGTATGTTGTATCACGTATAGCCCTGACTTTTTATCTCAGAGTTTAAAGATTTCATACTTCTAAATAATTATGATCTATATTAATGAAGATTGCATGTATAGTATCAGGCATTCGGCGAATTCTACTATTTGCGCACATATTACGCTTCGCACTACTATGTTAACTATGCAGTGACAGCTTTGTGTAAATTAATTTCATATTTTGATGCATTTTTCTTGAGATTTTAACTTTTATACAGTGACATAATTATTCAATCATCTATTATATACAGTCACATAATTATTCAATCATACTTAAACGCTTAAAATTTTTTAATCGGGAAGTACTCTAGACTCGCCTACTGAAAAAGTAGAGTTAAGCTACATGTGCATTCGGAAAACGACAAAACGTTGCAAATTATGCTATTTGATGCCTTTTGTAGTTTCTCCTTACATTAACTTATTTCATAATACTGACAGTTCATATAACATGCCGATCATTTCTTTAAAAGGAATTCTTTGTTTCTGTACTGTTTACCGACAATTTACAATTACAGCGCCTTTGAACTTATGTGTGCATATGACAGGGAATCCCGATTCAGTTAAACGTGTACTAGCCTGGTTCCCTGAGCTACCAATCACGCACAGGAACCAGGCTAACTCATGCGCAGGCTGAATTTTCCCCATAGCATCCGGTTTAACCTCGCTTATATATTTTCTGCGTGGACCTCAGGGTCCACGCAATAAACTGTCGTCACATGACAGTTGGTGTTATGAAATTAAAAATTTAAAGGAGAATTCAGACGAGTTGAGCTTAAAATTCTCAAATCTTTTTCTTTTTGCTTTTAAATTTTAGAATAAAATTTCTAATGCTTCGACGAAATTTGAAAATAAAGCTCGAGTCTGTTTATTGGCGTACAATATAGATAACCATCTTATATAATTCAAATCTAGCATTTTCTATTTATTACGTTATTGATAAACACAGTAAAAACATCAATTTTTTTTTGGAAGTGAGATGAAATTTCCACCGTGCGTTGTTTGATAATATATAATTTATAAGGGTGCACCTGACTAAAAACTAAAAATTGCGAAACTAAAAATTTAAAATCTGATGTCTTGATTTTTTCTATTAAGTCTAAACCGTTTTAACTATTAATTATAAATAAGTTTCATGTAAAAGCAATGATTTGAAATAATCTAAATCTTGCATAAAATTTTACTAAACATCAAATTCAGAGATTTAAGACCTTGAATTTCCTTTCATGTGGCATATTCTAAACTCATATTTATTTAATTTTTATCTGTATATTTATACTTTCTACCTTTATTATCTGATTTTTACTAGTTAGTGTAAATATTGTCTTGCATCGCCACGCCTTGCAGATAGAGTCACTTTACTTTCTCATTGTAAAGAAAATTTATATAAATTTGGCTTCCGAGTTGACCATTGATAGGACCACGCGGTTTACACTTAACAAATTTTCAAAGACTTTATCCTGATAAATAGAATAGCTTGAAAATGACGGGATGAATTAAATAATGTAAAAATTTCAACATATTTCGTAACTAATATGTCTTCTCATCAATCGCTCAGAGAAATATGACAATACCGACTGAAACCAATTACCCGTGACGAAACGTCAGAAGTTTTTCTGCACTTAAAAATGGATTAATATAATTGGTTACTTTTGCGATTGATATTTGTCTTTAGTAATAGTTTAAAAAGAAATACACTTAAAAGTCCAAACTGATCATTGAAGAAAGAGCGAGCTTTGGAATGTTGGTGTGTGGATTGTTCATACGACAAAATTGTATTCACTCTGTTTGTTTTAATATTAAGAAATTCGAAGGAAACGTTATTTTAACAGAAATTTTTCTCTTCTGTCAATGTATGATATAATCGTCATTTCCGTAACAACCTAAAATAATCCGAAAGGTTTGGGCCAAATTCAATCAAACCGGTAGTGTTTGTGATATCCAGCAAAAGTCAGGGTCTCGGGTCGCAAACAGAGGTCTAGATCAAAACTATTTAAAAGTTTAGTGGAAATACCCAGGCGGCAAGACAAATAAACGTGTTTATTTCATATAGTAAAAACGTTATACTGGGTTAACATATATATATATATATATATACATTTTCCAGTGTCTTTGCCTGTGATAACACTACGTATCGATTTTGTACTATAAAACCCATAATACAAATGACGCCAAATTGAGGCGCCAGCGGGGTTTGCTTATTTATATTTAAAAATATTTAATCGTACGATGGCTTAAAATTACATAAATATAAGTAATAAGGAATCATTCTTTGAAAATTATGAGGTGATAATTTCGGTCGGGGCGTGATCAAATCTATCATAAAGCCCTTCGGGCTTTATTGGATTTGATCACGCCCCGACCAAAATTATCACCTCATAATACTCAAAGAATGATTCCTTATTCCTTATATATATATATATCCACGTTAACAGGAAAACTCCTTCTTCAAGGAGATGGAGATGTGTCTGATACATTTATATAATAGTGTTGTGTTGTGCATGTACTATGCCTAAATAGTAGTCAGGGTTTGATACATGGTGCACGAGCCGGAGGCGAGTGCACTATTATCAAACCCTGACTACTATTGAGGCATAGTACATGCACAACACAACACTATTGTTATTATTATGCCGACTGTTAAATATACTGACGTGCTTTGCTATAAGTAGCTCTGACGTTCGAGTGTTGACAAGTCCCTTAAAATAATCACCGGAAAAGCAAGCGTTTGTTGTTGTTTTTCAAATTACGTGTAATCAATTGATTTGATTGTTTATTTAATCAACAAGTTGTTGTACAATAAAAAGTCAACAAAGGTTTATGTTCTTTTCAAGAAATAGAGAGACGTTTGGCCTTACCGAGAAAACTCGAAATGTTTAGCAGACGAAATCTCAGTGAATTTTTTTTCTTGAACATTCTTTATCAAGCGTCATTTAAAAAAGCGTTTTTGTGATTCTCATGTAGAATTTCTTTGAAAAATGTTCAA
Source organism: Magallana angulata (assembly GCF_025612915.1). Lineage (NCBI taxonomy): Eukaryota > Metazoa > Mollusca > Bivalvia > Ostreida > Ostreidae > Magallana > Magallana angulata. The sequence goes on along the minus strand of NC_069115.1, from coordinate 56,207,711 downwards.
TCAATTTGTTCAAAAGTTTATAGGAAACTTTGACTTTAAAATTACCGTCAATAATGAAGTTTTTTTTGGAAAAATGAATAATTTTAATTGCTTGATGTCAGTCGTATATATCTACGTTTTATATACCTAATTACCGATGTTCATAATAACAGATAATTTAGCGTAGCGGTAACGCGTTGGACTTAATGCCAGAATCAATGATTTTAGCGTCGTGAGTTCGAATCCCGCTGTCGGCGCTTGACAGATTTTCGTTGAAAATATTCGCCGTGCTCTATTTCGACATAGTATGCTTACGCTATATAAATCCTTTGATACTATGCGAAAATAGATGAGTATTGAATATATAGTGACAAACTGACAGAAGGCATATTGCTTGAGCAGTCAGTAGACCAGAATATTTTTCCCGAGGTGCAGGGAACAGCTCAGTATGATCTATTGCCCGAGGCCAACGGCCGAGGGCAATAGATCATACTGAGCTGTTCCCTGCACCAAGGGAAAAAATTCTGGTCTATTGACTGTTCAAACATTAAATAATTGTTTTATTACCTAATTGTTTATTACCTAATTCCTTTTTTAGTTTTCTGGGTTTACAATTTGCATATTGCAGATGGTTTTCGTGCCATTATGCAATATACTTAGATTTTTTTCATCTTTTACATGCACCAAACTTGTTGCATGCATTACAACATCTCAGTTTAATATTACATGTAGTTTACACAAAGAAGGAGGAGTCTTCAACCCATTAGATTTTAAATAGTCTTTTACCTTACATATATGAGGCTTTAAAACTGTTGATTATTTGATACTCCATTTTGATAACATTGAATTTGGTACTAAAAACAGCGTCTATGTAAAGGAATATACATTCCCTGAGAAAGGATGTAACATTACATGTATAACATACACGCGTCCTGATATACGTTGCCGGTCCAATAGATCGGAGTCTATTGACAGGCGGTCCAATAGATCGCAGTCTATTGACCGGCGGTCTAATAGATCGCAGTCTATTGACCGGCAGTTCAAAATAGACTCAAATATTTAATCTGTAATAGGACAACAAAATCCCTTTGATTAGGTAATAATATACAATTATTTAATGCTTGAGCAGTCAATAGACCAGAATATTTTTCCCGAGGTGCAGGGAAAAGCTCAGTATGATCTATTGCCCGAGGCCAACGGCCGAGGGCAATAGATCATACTGAGCTGTTCCCTGTACCAAGGGAAAAAATTCTGGTCTATTGACTGTTCAAGCATTAAATAATTGTTTTATTACCTAATTCCTTTTTTAGTTTTCGGGGTTTACAATTTGCATATTGCAGATGGTTTTCGTGCCACTATGTAATATACATGTACTAAGATTTTTTTTTCATCTTTTACATGCACAAAACCTGTTGCATGCATTACAACATATCAATTTAATATTAGTTTACACAAAGAAGGGGGAGTCTTCAACCCATTAGATTTTAAATAGTCTTTTACCTTATATGAGGCTTTAAAACTGTTGATTATTTGATACTCTATTTTGATAATATTGAATTTGGTTTCACCAAGTACTAAAAACAGCGTCTATGTAAAGGAATATTCATTCCCTGAGAACTATCGAAAGAATGTAACATTAACATAACCGCGTTCAGAAATACGTTGCCGGTCCAATAGATTGCAGTCTATTGACCGGCGGTCCAATAGATCGCAGTCTATTGACCGGCGGTCTAATAGATCGCAGTCTATTGACCGGCAGTTCAAAATAGACGCAAATATTTAATTTGTAATAAAACAACAAAATCCCTTTGATTAGGTAATAATACATAATATCAGTATCTTAAACCATTCATTTCTTGTAAATGTTGAAGGGAACTATTGTATAGTTAAAATATATCAAAATCCTGCGCGTGAAAGGAAAAGTTCTGACTCTTCATTATGCAGGAGTTTTAGACAGATTTTGGGGCAAACTGCGACTGTTCTCTTCAGTTGATATTAGGGTACCTTTATTGTAAAGCGTTTGTCTAAAATGACGGTAACAAAAGACACACAGCTATCAATCAAATAGATTATATCTATCCGTGCAAAAACCATTCATTTATAGATGGGGTCTACTTTGGAGACATTTAGTATGTTTCCATTTAATCATGTACACTGTAGCTAGTGAATAATTGTTTCGTTACAAACAAAGAGCATACATGTATCTATATATTTTTTTTAATTGTTTGTTTCATGGATGATCATACTCTTTGATAGCTCTATGCCAGACCTTTCAAACGGTCTTCACACATAGCTCTAAACTCAGAGCCAGTTGTTGGTCTCTGTTGTAAAAATGATCGGGAAACAGGTTAAGAACATTAAAGAAGTTAGAGTTTGCACATAACTCAGTCTTTTGGTAAACATTAGTTTTTTTCCAAAATTGGGGAAGTTTATGAATCTGATAAGGTATCTTATGAGACAGTTCGTAGGTGGAAGTTCTATGGCGCCATAAAACTTAGATTGCTCACTTTCGATCTCAGTCACACTTACACGAAAGGAATATGTAGTGGAAAAGAACGACTGAAATCTAAAGTGAGTTCGTCTGACTTTAATGGCCCATAGGGCCTGATCCTTTCCCTTCTTTCCAAAACTAAAAAATTTTTATCTGGTCGTCCATAGTACATCACTGCTTGAGTAATTATGGTAAAGTGGAAAATGGATGCTTGCTTCGTTCAGATAACTGTGCAGATTCCCTAGTGTTGCTCTAACTATCAAGTAAAATATACATATACCTATTAACACCAGCATCTGCGACAGCATGTTATACCGGTATATAGCCTGGTTATCTGTAAGCAATTCATCATCCATCAATATCAAACGGTATCGCACGGCGTCGTTGTGTAGACTGCTTTAGTATATTATTATTCCACATTATTTATTTATGAATATTAAATACTAATGCACAAAAACAATTAACAATCACAGGCTCAACAAAAGAAAAAATAACGAATCAATTCATTTTAAGTATAACTGTGTACTATCGTCTTAAGGTCTTTAAATTTAATACATAAATAAATCAAAATGTAAGCTTTGAAAAGTGCTGTATTATTTAAACAATAAAACTCTCTCTTTGGTAATTCATGCGGGATAGGAAGGTGGCGACATTGCCAAAAAAATGCATAACCCGCGTTAGCGCGTTACTATGCATATAATATATTAAGTAATTTTTATCTGCTATGTTCGCTACTTTCATAATCCGCATGAATCATCAAAGAAAACAGTTTATTGTTTATATTTACATGTTTCTTTTAACAAGTTAATAAATTGATAGTAAAAGGTAAGTAACGTTCACCAAATTACTGTCAATACACATCAGTACGTTAGCTAAAAGAAACAGCCAAATCTCTATCGAGATTAGAGTTTGACATCATCATGATTATATCGTGCAGTGATTTTCTTATGTCGCTGTAGATTTCGAGCAATCATTTAATATTTATTCGTTTGATGAGGTATCGGCGCTTCTGATTGGTTGAAAAATTTCTTTGATACCTGCATCAATAAAATTTTTGCCGGATCTACTTTTCTCAACTGTTCTGATTTAACACTATTTATAGAACGGGAATTTCCAAGATAAACACTGTCAACAAAATGTAAAGTTGTGTCTGTTTTATTGTCAGCAAACAAAATACAACTTTATAAACATAAAAACTTGAAAGTTAAACCTTCAAAAATAAACAAAACACATTATTTGATTCACGAAATAGAAAATTAAGCGTCTTCTCACGATTTCGTCTGCTTGAGATCAATCAACATTTGCAGCGAGGCTGGCTGTTCCTTTTCCAGGAATATTATAACGAACATATAGGCCTATACACTTTCATGGTAACACTGCTGTTCAAATTTGGTAACGATAAGTCTTAAATTTACACACGTACATGATCGGTCATCAGAATAAGCGTCGTAAAGAAAAGCTATGAGCAATGGATCAACTCCTTCGGCGCATTCCAAGCGGCAGATATACCATTTAAGTACATCACTGGCTATCTAGTACCACAACATTTACAAAAGTCGCTTATACATACTATTCTTTGTCGACATATCAGCTATTTTCGTCCACGATCGCCTCTCCTTGGATGGTTATGTCCAGTTGCATATTCCAGCGATCTCACATGAAAACTAGTTTTATTACGAGTTTTTCTGCACAGTGAATAATATCACAAGCTATCGCATGTATTTTCCTTTCGTTTTCAATTCAGCCGGTTCAGATTTTAACTCACTATTTGTGTTTAATCCATTAAATTCAGCTCAATAGCTCTGCATCAGCTGAAGGCGAATCCATTTTGAATACTGTTGCTGTTGTTGTTTTGTATTCATACGCGCCGCTTCATTTACATTATTTACATTTTTGATCAATGACACTTCACATTTTTTAATTTGAAAATGTTTTATTAAATAATCAATTAACGAAGCATGTAGATTTTAGTCCTGTCAGTTTCAGCCGCTGTAGATTTCGACCAATCAATAAACGGGACTTGAAGATTTTAGTCTGGCTGTGTCTATAAAGCGTTTCCATGAGAAATAGAGAGAATCATACTTGGTAGATGTAAATATAATCTTTTTATATGTCCTTTTATGTTTATATGCTCGTAAAAACTTCAAATTCGGTACGTATTGAATTTAAAAAAAAAATAAAAAATATATACATGTAACGTCCAAACATGTAAAAGAATCATCTCTGACTTTGAAGTTGTGTTGAAGGTCAGTTTTGTAGTTCCGCCATATAGAAATGTTATAGTCTTGTTCCATAGATCAGGGGATCACAGGACAAAACCAGCACGTAGGATCCTGCCCTCCCCCACTTTTTGGCGTAGGAAAGATATTTTCTTAAATTTACATATAAAGAAATGAATTAACATGGAGTCCTCCCCACACACTTTAATGGGGCCATGTAAGAAATTGAATGAATTAAAAATAAAAAAGTAAACAGTGAAATTGAAGTTATAGATATACTTGTCTTCGATACCCACTCCCCCAACCCGCCCCCCTTTTTTTTGCTTGTCAATTTTTTTTTCAGGCTGAATCTGCCCCCCCCCCCTCCCTTTTCAAAAACGATATTCGATGTTACGTGCCTGAAGACTTGTCGTTCTAGGTATTTTACTGCTCATATCTTCCAGCTTCAGTACCGCTTACTACAACGTATTTTTTAACGAAACCACTTTACATGAACATGAATTTTTAAAAAATAAAAATTTCGTTTGTCGGTAATAAGATAACTATTATTTTCTACATGCATAGAGATAATTCGCTTATTTCAGAAAGCCAAGGCTCAGTTTACAACAATCCATTATTTTGTTGAATTGCGATCAATCGTGTGTCCCATTTATCTCACTGGCCTAAAATAGAAACTTGCGGAGATACCTTTAAAATTTAAACTTTAAACCGGATATAACTCATTCTTACAGGACTAGATACCGTGACGATCAAAACCGAAACAAGACGGCAAAGGTGTCCGAGTAACACCGTTATTAACCTGTTCGGCCGTCAGGGTGTCCACGTAAAACAATTGTTGACCAGTTTAAAACTGGGTCAATATCTACATGGGTTGATATCAATTCTACTGCACAAAGATGTCGGATCATGTAAGTATATACGTGGTCTACTTTCAAGAACAGAATCATGTATATCTCAATGACATTGATGGTCGATACTTTGACAGTAGTTCATACTATAGATTACTGGTTGTAGTTGTGATATTTGGAAACTTTAGGTTATTTTTACCATAACGATGGATTGATATCTACCAATATCTCTTGTGTTATGTCGACATAAACGGTGTATTCCTGTTAGAACAAAAGGTTAGATCGTGTAATAAGTCTTTCTTATGTTTTGGGAAGTTACAATTGTTGGTGACCTTACCCACAGACCATTCCGTGACTAATGACAGTCATTATGTTACTTCATAATTACTTTCTTTTTTATGAGAAAAAAAAAACAGCATGTGAATTCTGTTTTATACCGCAGTATTTACTGTTTAAATCAGAAGATACAAACTTCAAAGGGTCTTCTATAACAAATCTTGCAAAATGTCATCATTTGCAAGATGATTTTTACTTGTTATAATGTTTGATAGGTCCGAATTAAGATGGTTTCGTTGTAATCGGGTCGTTAGTTGATTTATAAAAAACCTTTTATTGCAGAATAAATATCATTTCCTAAAAACGATGAAATAAGACAGAATTACATGTATATCCAAGAATTTTAGCACATATTCCTGAATTGTGTCAATGAAATTGTAAATTTTGCATCCAAACCTACCCAGTAATTTAGTTAAGAATTTACAACGTGATAAAATATTCAAGCAAAGCTTCTTTGTCTGGTTTTAGTCGAGCATTCGTTCCAAGGGCCACATTGGAATTAAAAACTACAAGAAACTTCAGAGAAATGTCAAAAAAATTAAGAGAAACCTCAGCGTTGAGGATGTACTTGATGATTTGATCAGCGAGGAAGTTCTGTCCATTGAGGATGGGGTATTCATCAGAGACAAACGAGTCAACCATGCGATGGCAGATTCTCTCATAGAGAAACTAATCTTTGTAGGAGAGAAAGGATTTGAGATTTTTGAATGTGTTTTACGCAATAATGGATATGGCTATATGATCGATATAGGTAAAGTTTAATATCTGATATTTACTAACCTATCTTTTATGTTGGATTTCTTTTTGTTATTTGAATATGATTTGATAAATATGTCAATACTTGAAATTCTACCTTCCATCTTAATCTTTGTTAATAGTTCACGAGCGACAACCAGATGGCAAATAGCGAATTGAAATGTTAATAAATGAGTTAATTAGATTGATAGACCAATACGTCCATATTTATATAGTCTAATATTATTGTAAATACAATCGTAAATAAATGAAATAATTAGATTGATACACGTCAGTCGTGTATAATGTACCGCAATAAAAAATATATCTTCTTACACTGTAAGTAAAGTAACGAAATAACTTGTACATGCACAAGACATAACTTACTATGAACTATGGGGATAATTTATAAAAGCAGTGTCTGCTCTTTTATAATAAAATATTAAGATTTTACCTTTATTGGAAGATGAAGAATCGCAAATGTCACCCGTGGAATCCTCAAACCCTGGAAACATTGCTCGGACATCCTCATCTACACACTCCCAACATCACGTGCACTTTTCCGACCAGGTACCTACGCAGAAATCCAGCAATCATTCCCAATCCTCCAACAAGTCACCAGTGAAACCTAGCGTTACCTCTATTCTTTCAAAACCAAGTCATCTTCCCGTACAGAACTCCTATCCGGAAGATACCGTAACGATTTCCGGGAACTTGAGTGACGTGGACAGTCCGGGAAAAGACGACGATGACAACCAGTATTGCGAGGAAACCGAGTATGATGACTGTACTGTGGGCCCTGAATCAGATAACATCATTCTGGGTAAGCCCATACCGTACACCGGGGACCCGAGCTCATTTAGGAATTGGTTCCCCGTTGTACACATGGATGAACGCCTCAGGGAGTTCCCCGGATGTCATCCAGACATTGACGAAAAAAGGGTAACATGTTCTATTTCAATCATACGTGTACAATGATTCTGTATATATCTCATTTTTTGTGCAACATTTATCGGGCTGAATAGAATAACCCCGAAAAAGCAGAGTCAAACGTGTGTTGTTTGTTGCAGATCAAGCGTATCGTCTCGGAACAAAAAGATAATGAAGGCGATTACGTCATATGGTACAGTGGAAAACGGAGCCTGTTGATAATAACAGTCATGTAAGTAATCAATGCTGACACTCTGATAGATGTGTCGGTCAATCCGTCCCCAAATAAACTGTTGTGATCATCCAAATATCGATTTCTGTACAACTTAGACTAATAAAAAGTTCCTTTAGTTGGAAAAAAGAACCCGCAACCAGTATTAAGTAAATGAAAAACTTAGTATTGCATAGAAAATTTCATTACACAAGCCGCTGAGATATTAAATTCTTTGTATATGTGATGATGTGAGTTCCCTTTTCATAAGACTACTACATGTGTAGTTACACTGGTGACTATTGAATTAATTTGCATAAACAATTCTAACAAACATTAGTTGATTGTGCTGCTGATTTTGTCAAAGACTTATGATTTAATTACATGAACTTGCACAAATCTAAAATATAAAAGAAATTCGGAAGGTTGGGGGAGGGGGGGGGGGGGGTAATTGCGTTTGCCGGGGAAGGGGGGGGGGGTCCCGAGGCCTTGTGTTCTTTGAGCTTAACCGGTCACATGTTATTTACTTTGTAATAATATATTCTTTATTGTGTTCAGACACAGGTCCTCACCAAAGGGAAGATACCACTACAAAGTAAAATGTCGGCAGTCGGACTCGGAAGTTTCCTTTCGCTTCAGTTCTCAGCACGAGGCCAAGTCTGTTGTGGATCTTTTAGACTATGTCAGGGCTAAAGGTCTCCCACCTCCTGTTCAGAAAAAAGCCAATGGTTGATTAAACTTTAGCTCTAAAATGGGCGTGGACACGTTAGATATGAAAAAAATCAAAACCAATGGCCACTTCGTCATTTGAAATTCATGAAATAATCTTTCATCTTGTTTTTTAACTAAGTGATTTTTGTAAATTGATTTTTAGGTCAAGGCATTTTGGCCAGATGGAGATGATATGTCAGAAATCTCTGAATATTTACAAGAGTTTAGATCACTTTATTATAGAGTGTTACAACCAGAACTGACAATCAATTAGTTGTTTCCGATTTTTATTATACATCGGGTAGTGAAGTTTAAAAAAAATTTAAACAGCAGGTCCCTGTGCCCATGCTATTTTGTCCTACATAGATACACAGAACAATTCACACGCGATTGGGAGCGGTCTCAAACATTATTTATTCATATTTTTGGTTTGTTTTTTTTTTTTGGCTTTGTAAAAAGTGATAAAGGAGCGGAATTGATTACATTCCATATTTTGAATATTTTCATATATTTTTCTAGGATGGTTATAGGTCCAGGAAAAAGAAAAGCTTTATATCATTGATAACAATTTTCTCATGTATTTTCCACATTTTATATTTTGCAGTGTTTTTAAATGTGATGAAAAATAAAAAAATAATATTTAAATCTCTTTTTTCTTTAGTTTAAACACAACAGATTAACTGCGTGCATATTGATATATAAATCAGATGATTTTTTTTTTCGGCGATTGGTTATATAACTAGGCCAAGTCGATTCGATGCCCAGAATATTGTGTCATTATGCCTTAAAGAGACAGTACAGCTGAAAACACATGGGAGAAAAACTTCAGATTTACCCAATGTATCGTTAGGAAATAAGAAATAACATAGATTGTAATGGTTGAAGTACATAAAAATCCCTTTCACATACCTAATTAGCGTAATTATGAGATTCCGAAAATAAGAGGGTCGTACAAACCGGAATATTCTTATATCGTTTATTTGTACCATGTGGACTTTGATTGACAGTAATTTACACTTGCTGAAAACTACAAGATCTTCGTCCGATAACGGTTATCATGGTATATTTACATCTACCAAGTATTATTCCCTCTATTTATTTATTAAAACCGATTTGGTTTGACTTTTCCTATAGCGTCACGATCATTTCTGTCAGCTACGTCATGCATAAATTATACACGCCGCCGGTGTGAAAACTATATGATTGGTTAACTCCTATTTTTAGGCCGAGTTATCAGTATACGCTTATGCAATGCCAGAGCTGAATGATTTCTCAGAACAGTTTATTTCCCCCCAATTTTATTCATTCAAAATCGACTATCCCGTATGTTTAAATTCTGTGCTAAACAAACACTCTCTCTCTCTCTCTCTCTCTGTGGGTAAACGGTCCAGAGTACGGCGTTATAAAAAATATAATATTTAAAAGTTGCATGTGCTAAGCGTTCATTTCATGTAAATACCGTAAATGTATAATGCACATATGTATTACCTACTAACTTGCCAGTCTAAGTGATAGGTATGAATTCCTCGATTTCTACACCTTTCGATCGGCAATCGACAGTCAATAAAAGTATTGAACGATGGTGTGAAAGAACGAGACGGAAGTGGAGAGTGCAAGGAGGTTTGTACATGTGCGTCTTCATTAGGCAAGTGTCCGATTCGTTTCTCTTCTGTTGCCCTATCACTTTCGGTGTAAATATATATACTAAAATATCCACAAACCATTTACTGCAGATTTCTTTATTTTACCTGTCTCTGAACCCCCCAATCACCCTCTCCATACATGAACACTGGTTTGTTTACATACATAAAAAATACAGTTCTTGATCCGCTTTCCGAGTACGGTTAAAGGTTGTTTAATAGGAGAAAGTTTGGGGCGGGTAAAGCTACAATTATTAACAGTAGTAAACTAAATGAAGAATTATTTAAATGGATTATTTGCACAAAATGTGGTATGGTATGATGTAAATATTTTTAAAAAATAGTGTTATTTTTATACGCGGCAATTTATTGCCGTAAAGTTTTTTTGTACATGTAAGTATTGTATGCACTGTCGCTTTATATTTTCTAACCCAAAATTTATACACAGAGCTACAGCTATATATGTTATGTACAGTATGTATTATTTTATCACAAGTGTACACTTTCGAAAAATAGCCCAATTTCGACAGTCACGAGTACCCATGTGAATTTTTCATTCTCTGATATGTTGTTGTTCTGTCCGTGCATAATTTAGTCTTAGTTAACCAGCAGCCAATCAGCGATAAGCTGAATCTACCAATAAAAAAAGTTGTGGTTAAGGTGCGGGTATTGTTTATGTATGACGTAGCTGAAAAAGTTGAACGCGACGCGATCGGAAAAGTCAAACCAAATCGGTTTTAGTAATATTACGAAAACTTGTAGTTAATTCATAGCTTTATAGAAACAGCCAGACTGAAATATACATGCCCCATTTATCGATTGGTCGAAATCTACAGCGGCTAAAACTGAGAAGATATTGACAGGTCTGAAATTGACACGCCCTGTCTAAACCTTCAGCGACCTACAAAATATCACGGACTGCACGAAGTAATCATGATGATGTCAGACTCAAAGTCTCACAGGAGACGATTTGGCTGTTTCTTCTAGCTAGCGTACGTATGTACATTACTAGTAATTTAGTGATTTCTACTCATTTTTCATAATCAATTTATTAATTAGTTAAAAGAGAGATGTTAATATAAACAATAAAATGCTTTCTTTGATGATTCATGCGGGTTATGAAGGTAGCGAATATGCCGATCATTGCAGGAAAAAATTACATAACCCGCTAACGCGGGTTAATTGTGTATTTTTTCTGCAATGTCGCTACCTTCATATCCCAAATGAATCCCCAAAGAAAGCATTTTATTGTTAAAATATGAAGTTAAAGGGACTCTCTCAACGGAACGCGTCATCGCTTTCTCGATAATTTATTGTTTGTTAACTAGTTTCGATTCATTTAAAAATGAACAGACAAAAATGTCAAGGGGCCTCATTTACAATCAAAGTACTGAAGTACTGACGGGAGTTGATTTTATCGATTATTATTTTTTTTTAAATAAACGATATGTTTTTGTTGCTTGGTTTTTGTTTTTTTTTTTGCATAATAAGTATTTTCTTATATTATTTGAATTACGCATATTTTTATTATATAAATTCTCCGACAGGAATCTCGTGAAAACCCCATATGTATGGCACGCCAAATTCACAAAAATGAGCTAAACATAGTTTCACAGTCGATAAACTATGTTTATGTTTCATATTAAACTATGTTTAAACTATGTTTATCTACTGTTAAATATAGTTTACGGATCGTAAACTATAGTTAACGATTGGTTAATTATAGTTTACATCTGTGAAACTATATTTCACGAATGTAAAATATAGTTTACGCATGATAATTGTAGTTTATCTATCTGTAAAAAACGTTAACAATTGATTTTGCTGATAAAAATAGATTCACATTTGTTAATAATAATTTACAATCGTAAACTATAGTTAAGAGTTGTTAATTATAGTTTCTGATAAATAGAGTTTCACCATTGTGAAACTATGATTAACAACTCTAAACTATAGCTCACGAATGTAAATTGTATTTGATAAATATAGTTTCACAATCGTGAAACTATATTTATCAACTCTAAACTATAGTTTATGAATGTAAACTATAGTTTACGGATATGAATCTATATTTATCAGCAAAATCTATTGTTAACGTGTATTTCCAGACAGAAAAACATAGATTTGCATTCGTAAACTATAGTTTACAGATGTGAAATATAGATTAACGTCAGTAACTATAGTTTAGGATCCGTAAACTATAGTTAACAGCCGATAAACCCAGTTTATCGACTGTGAAACTATGTTTTGCTAATTTATGTGAATTTAGCGTGCTTTAGATTTGTAAACCGTAGTTTACTGATCATAAAACCCTATTTATCAGATAAACTATGTTTAACAACCGCAAATGATTGTTTTCAGTGTTAACTATAGTTTACAGATATGAAACATAAATTATCGCGTTAACTATAGTTTACAGATGTGAAATATAGATTAACGTCGGTAACTATAGTTTACCATCCGTAAACTATAGTTAACAGTCGATAAACTAGGTTTATCGACTGTGAAACTATGTTTAGCTCATTTTTGTGAATTTGGCGTGCCATACATATAAATCTTGTTGTGTAATATTCAAACAATTAATTCCATCAAACTACGTATTAGTAATCGAAATAGTTCTGAGAAATTGCATGGATTCAGGCAATATTGAATTCTAGTCTCGTTCAACCAGATCGACGTTCGGCTATCTCCGTTAATATCCGACAAGCGAGAGAAAAACACCGAACCCAATCGGAATTTTTTTAAAGTCGGTTTTTTGATAAGGTGCGCCTTACAGTCTCTTTAAGGACAAATGAGAAATATTTTCAATTATTTTCTTCTTTTTGTGTACCGTAAATCGTTGTCTTTGCAATGTGTAGAATTTTACTTTGCATTCTGTTATCATATTTCATTTTACATGATATACTTCTATTTGGATATGTAGTTTTTATAGAAAATATAAACTATCACTTCTTAAAAAGCATTCAATTGCATTTTGTATAATATAATAAGGAAAATCCAAAAATAGTCTAACTCCAAATATAGCCTGGTAATGTATCTTTAATTTTTTGACATAAACAGGTTTAGATGTATATAAACAGGGAATAAATCTTCATGGAAACTTACCTGAAATTGAGATATGACCTTGACTTCTCTAATTCCCTTATTTTCAAATAGCAGATTGACTCTCTTTTGTACAATAACTAATCAAGAAATATTTTTTAAAAACTGCTGAGGAGCTTCAGTATGAAAGCTAATTCTAACAATATGAACACATTGACAATGCTTCAACAAAAATGGACATGCCTAATTAATGAAAATAATATTAAACAGAAGACCCCGGGGCCACATTGAGTATCTGGTGAGGTTTTGCACTTTCCTTTCCATGTTCTTTCAAAAGCAATTGAACCCCCATTAAAAACACGTGCTTCCAGCAGAATGTCATGATTAAAATTTAGATCTTCACCCCATAATATAATAAATGAAATAAAAATCTTCATCCCAGATGCCATAACTGAAAATACAATCTTCATCACATACCGGTAAACAAGAAGTTCCTTGTACTTAAAGTTTCATGTCCATTGATTAAGAACACTTTTTCTTGATGTTTCAAATTCCTAGTAATCAGAAGAATAATTTCCACCAAGTAAGCAGAAGAAGAATTTTCACCCAGTAATTGGAAGAAGAATTTCAACCTATTAATCGGAGGAAGAATTTCCACCTAGTGATCGGAGGAAGAATTTCCACCAAATAATCGGAGGAAGAATTTCCACCTATTAATCAGAAGAAGAATTTCTACCTATTAATCAGAAGAAGAATTTCCACCTAGTAATCCGAAGAAGAATTTCCACCTAGTAATCAGATGAAGAATTTCCACCTAGTAATCGGGAGAATTGCATTCTCTTTATGTACATGACCATTACTGGTCCGTGTGTCACAGATGAACAAACGGTAAACCTACACTACCATCAGAGGATGCATATGATCATCACAAATTGTTGCTCTGTGATTCTTGATTACAAACTTCAAAACATTTTTTGAATTTCGTATACACTAAAATACCATTTACATTCCCTGTTTGGTTAAAAGTAAAACAAGAGGCCCATGGGGCCACATCGCTCACCTGAGCAACAATGGGCGTTCAAAAGATATTGTGCCATATGGTCCCTCGGTAGAAAAACAAAAAATAAATATTGTAAAGTATTCGAATTTTACACTTTTTTTGTATACATGTAATCTTTGACATTGTACCTTCATGAAATACTATTTTTTACCAGAATAAGAAAATTCTACGCAAGATATAAAACTAAACATTTGGTAGAGGTATACTGTTAAGTTGTTAACTTCCAAATCCCTATATTTTCGTTCTGCCCCCCCCCCCCCCCCCCCACTTTGTAAAGCGATCAAAATATATGAGTGCATATAGTTACATTTTTTTCATCAACTACTCACTACTTACTAGTTATTGTTTTAAAAAAAAATAATAGTTATTGTTTTTTATTTTAAAAACCCTACATGTATAGATGTGAAGAAGAAAATTGTACCTCAATGTGCTCAATTTCTCAAATTAAAAACATTCAAAAATTTTATTTGTCTTCTCCATTACAATTAAATGACTGTTATTTACTTCGCGTACAAACCAGGATAATTTTCCGCTGTGATATTCTTAGGAATAGCGATAATTACTTTATCCCCGCAACAGAAATGTGTCAGAAATATGGAAACTGTTTTAAAGATGTCGTTTTTATTTACTCGTGTCTGAAAAACTATCAAAATTGATGTAGATTTCACATTATTTATTGTATAAAGAGAGGGAGAGTAGATATATACAGAATACTGTGGAATCATTAAATTTCGTGGGGTCCAATTTTCGTGGATGACTTAAATTTTACAGATTCGTGGGGACGTAATTTCGTGTTTTCATATATATCTACAAAAGGGAATATGACTTTATTACCCTAATTCATCAATTCGTGAAGGATGTTATTTCGTGGATGAGAGGTACCCAAGAATTCCACGAAAAATGAGCCACCACGAAATCTAATGATTTCACAGTATCATTATTTTATTTTGTTTGTACAAGTATTTAACATACTCTAATTCATAGAGATTTTCTAATGTTCAACCAAAATTTCAGCGTCAATTGTAGAATTATAAGCAAGATACAGAGCTCACAGTTCGCCTAGGTTTGATTCATATTTTGTTCACATGAGTTTATTACATTCAGCTTATGATTTTTAACTTGGTATTTCCTATTCAGCATTTAAAATGGAAAAAAAGAATGGCCTAAGATTTTATATTCTTTTATTCACTCAATACCAGTTCACTGGTATTTGAGGTTCAAAATCAGTTTATACAAATGTACACAAACACAGTGAAGGATCACATGTACAGTAGGAGTAATAATGACGAAAAAATGTTAAGTTTACAATACAATAAGATGTTAAAGTTGGTTTCTGAACGAATAGACTTTGAAAATTTTCTCAATAAATATTGACAAATTTTTTACTTTTTTAATCTTTAGTTTTTAAGATCTGTGTACAAACATAGAATTGTGAGCAAATCTCTGTATCTTGCTTATAATTTGAAGCTTAACACTCAAATAAGGTTAGTTATTAGAAATTGAAAACAATTAAACACAAGAAACATTCACTATAACAAATAAAGAACACAATTTATTTTTTCGAAATGAATCATATAGATACATGTATATACCTACATATTTCCGTCAGCAATGTCAAACTTTATTTAAATTGAATAAACTCGAGAAAATGCCGAGCATCGCAACAAAACCTATTGCATTAATCTACCATTACGCAAAAGATAATGCCGATCGAATTACCGGTAGAATGAATTGTATTTCATTATTTTTTAATACATCAGATTTTGCTTAATTTGCGCAGGTAAACAGTTAACTGTTTGATTTACCAAAGTCTCTGTTTGATTTGATACGTAAAAATCACGAAATAATACAGACGATTGTTCCCAGGTTACAAGCAGAAATAATGAAAACGAAACGAAAATCGGAACAAGCTAACACCAACGTCATGTGTGAAAACTGTCAACGCATTGAAATATTTAGCCTCAATTTACTTCACAAAATCGGCAACGATATATTTTGCATGTTTCAAAAATTTCCCTTCATACGCGAACTGTTGCACAACAAGCAAATTCATCATAGTCAGATCGACCCTTTTTCTTATAATGTCATGGCTGCTTTAAACAAAGAACCGCGTTTTAGATGTATGGAATACGAGTCTAGGTAAAATGGGTATGCAAAATAAAAGCCAAGGCAGATCGACAATCGTCAATTCCAAATACGCATTATTTTGCAGCAATATTTACAGCGAACACAAATATACTAGTCCATCAAATATCCTGATATTTTAATGAGATTGGCAGATTAATATCTGCCAATCTTTGTTTTGCCCAGACCAAGTCTTGCCTACCCATTTTACCGGATGCCGGATTACCGGATGCCGAGCCCGAAGCTATTAAACTGATTGAAACACCCATTTCCTTTATTATTATTTTCGTAATAACTCAAATTTGACACAGAATTAGCACTTAATTTTTGCAATTTATATTTTCCTTCCCATAAGGATAATTTATGCTAAACTACGTTGAATTGGAATCAGTAGTTCTTGAGAAGAAGATTTTTAAAAATGCACCCCCCTTTTTCTACAGTTTCAAGGTTTTCTCCGCTTTGAATACAGATCGGACTTTTATTTTTGCAATTTATATTCGCCCTCACATAAGGATGCTTTGTGCCAAATTTGGTTGAAATTGGATAAGCGGTTTTAGAGAAGAAGTTCAAAATGTAAAAAGTTTACAGACGGACAGACAGACGGACAGACAGACGGACAGACAGACGGACAGACGGACGACGGACAAAATGTGATCAGAATAGCTCACTTGAGCTTTCAGCTCAGGTGAGCTAAAAATGAGAAAAAAATACAACACACATAACTTTTTTTATTTTCTGAATGCTTTTTAAACATTGATTTTCAATGACACCTAGTAACACAGATCGTATAACATGTTGATTTAAAGTCAAAGATGGCGGATATTGAGGGTTCAGCGATAACCAGGCTTATGTTGTTGTACCAAGAACACCGATGCCTCGTATTCTATCTCTCCAAGTCAATTCACCGCTCATAATCTGTCTGTCTCTCTTGTCCTGTAAACAAGATGTCAAGTTTATTTGACTAAGATTAAAGATGACACAGTGTCCAACAAAAGAGGACAATCTATACTTATAAATTAAGACATTTGCAAATAAACTACAAAATGCCTGCACCAGAATAACTGCTTACACCTTTGATATTTCAACACAGGTATAATTGAACTGATAAGTTATTATTGTGAAATTAATTATAAACCTACTTTCATTTTCGATAAACAAGCCCGAAATGGCAAAAATGTGAGTAAGGTGGTGGACATGCTTTGGCGGATCCATGTCAGGGATAATCTCGTGGCCCCACCCTACCCCCAAGGGTCATGATTTTCACAACCTTTAATCTACCGTACACTACCTGAGGATGCTTCAATATAAGTATCAGCTTTCCTGGCCAAATGGTTCTTGAGAAGATTTTTAAAGATTTACTCTATATATTCACATGTAAAAATGCAACCCCCCATTGTGGCCCCACCCTACCCCTGAAGGTCATGATTTTCACAACTTTGAATCAATACTACCTGAGGATGCTTCCACATAAGTTTCAGATTTCCTGGCTGATTAGTTCATGAGAAGAAGTTTTTTAAAAGATTTACTCAATATATTCATATGTAAAACTTCTACCCCCCAATTGTGGTCCCACCCTACCCCCGGGGGTCATGATTTTCATAACTTTGAATCTACACTACCTGAGGATGCTTCCACACAAGTTTCAGCTTTTCTTACTGATTAGTTTCTGAGAAGAAAATTTTCAAAGAATAACTCTATATATTCCTATACATGTAAAAATGCAACCCCCATTGGGGCCCCACCCTACCCAAAGAGGTCATGATTTTCACAACTTTGAATCAACACTACCTAAGGATGTTTCCAAACAAGTTTCAGCATCCTGGCCTAATGGTTCTTGAAAAGAAGATTTTTAAAAATTTCTCAAAATTTTTCAATAATTTCTAATTAAATCCCCTTAAATAAGGGCGTGGCCATTAATTTTCACAACTTTGAATTTCCTTTGCCTAAAGGTGATTTGTGTTAAGTTTAATTGAAATTGGTCCAGGAGTTCTTGAGAAGATGTTGAAAATGTAAAAAGTTTACAGACAGACAGACAGCCAGACTGACGGATGGACGACAGACAAAATGTGATCAGAAAAGCTCACTTGAGCTTTCAGCTCAGATGAACTTAAAAAATTAATCATTGGGGGCAGGGTAATAATTTGCCTCAAATATTTGACTAATATGTGATTAGTTTCTTTTAATTTTTGTAAAAGTTTTCTGTACTTTTTTGTCCCCTCCTAAATGTTCCAGTTAATTCAGTTCATTCCATTAAATTTTCATTTTTCTATATGTAAATTTAAATATATGATGCCTTTCAACATAATTTGGGGCCCAGCTGGCATCACCACATTCTTTGTTGCTACATGCCTTAATTATTGTGAGTTAACAGCAACAAAGTGAGATTATTTTCTACAGGAGGTATCCCTCTTATAAGAGAGACATTTCACCTTAAAACATCATTATTACTAAAGATTACTGATACTTACCACAGCTCTTTTCCATAATACAGCGATAGTGATACAAGGAATTGTACAGTACAGAAGCCCTCCAATAACGTTGGATTTATGCCATATATTCATTAGCTGTAAATGATTGTTTCTATAGGCATGCCATCTTTCGAAGTTATGATCCAGCTAAAAAAAACCAACGAAAACCATGTTTTAAAGCAATATGCTAGTATGCTAAGTCTGCATGTAACTAAAAGTTTTATGATTACATGAATGTAGGTAATCAGTCACAGATTACAAAGCTCACCGAGGCATCCCCTTAATGAGTCATCACCTTTATGAGACCAACTTAATCATATATGAAAATCATACTTTATGATCTTGTGTCTTCATGGATTCTGTTTTGATACAATATCGTAATTCATATGTTAAAAAATTGTGTGATAATCATATGTTTATTTCATACAGTTGAGTGAGTTAGGAGATTTCTTTAGCATCCTTGATAATGGAGATCAGGCTCTGCATCTGAAGCAACCTCTGCGTTTCATTTATAATATAGTTAAATCAACTATGCAAGCTATCATCTATAAAACATGTGACCTGTTCCAAAAAAACTAAACCTCATCCAGCATCCGAAACCTATGGCTCAGATTCAGCATTCAAGCCTGTCAGGTGCATCAGTATACATAAGACGCATCTCCATGCAAGTTTGGTGAAGTTCAGACCAGTAATAACTAAGATATCATCATCAGAGGGCACTAGCAATTAAAACCTTAACCTGCTCCAGCATCCGCAACCTATGGCTCAGATTCAACATCCATGCCTTTCAGGTGCATCTGTATCATAAGACACACCATCAATTCAAGTTTGGTGAAGTTAGGACCTGTAATAACTAAGATATATTTTTTAGCATCCTTGATAATGGAGATCAAGCTCTGCATCTGAAGCTTCCTCTGTGATTCATTCATACTACAGTTTAATCAACTATGCAAGTTTGAAAAAGTACTATTATCTATTAAACATGTGACCTGTTCCAAAAAACTTAACCATATCCAGCATCTGAAACCTATGGCTCAGACTCAGCATTCAAACCTGTCAGGTGCATCAGTATCATAAGACGCACCATTCATGGAAGTCTGGTGAAGTTAGAACAAGTAATAACTAAGATATAATCATCAGAGGGCACCTGTTTCAAACACTTTAACCAGCTCTAAAAACCTTAACTTCCTTCAGCATCCGAAACCTATCGCTCAGATTCAGCATTCAAGCCTGTCTGGTGCATCAGTATCATAAGACGCACCATCCATGGAAGTCTGGTGAAGTTAGGACAAGTAGTAACTAAGATATAATCATCAGAGGGCACCTGTTTCAAACACTTTAACCAGCTCTAAAAACCTTAACCTCCTCCAGCATCTGAAACCTATAGCTCAGATTCAGCACTCAAGCCTGTCTGGTGCATCAGTATCATAAGACACACCATCCATGCAAGTTTGGTGAAGTACGGACCTGCAGTAACTTAGATATTGCTATCAAAGGGCACCTGCAACAAAAACTTTAACCTGGTCCAACAACATTAACCTCCTCCAGCATCTGAAATTTAGGACTCAGATTCAGCATCCAAGTCTTTCAAGTCCATAAGTAGGTCCAGATGCATCATCCATGCAAGTTTGGTGAAGATAGGACAAGTAATAGCTTAGATACTGGACCTGCAACAAAAACTTTAACCAGGTCCGGACGCCGACGCCGACGCCGAGGGTATAGCATAAGCTCCCCCTGAATTCGTCTCGGTGAGCTAAAAAGCGCATCGTGTTTACCACCGGAGCTAGTGCTTTGACATGTTTTCTTCAAAATAATCAGAGACATAAATAACCGAGATTGGCAACTCCGCCATTAGCGTGTTTTGCTGTTGAACAATGGTATGGGACCAACCTTACTTTGAGAACTACATTTTAGTGAACTGAGATAATGATCATAAACCAAAATTTATATTGTTTTCATGAAAAGTGTGCAAAGGTTTTAGACATTTTTGAAATAAAAAATTGAAAAATATGATAAATATATATAGACAAGAGGCCCAGGGGCCACATCACATCGCTCACCTGAGCAACAATTGCCTTAATTCTGATCAAATAAGCATTACAGTATCAAAATATCTAGACAACTAAGTACAATAGATCTTGCTTAAAAACCCTGAAAATCTGCCAATTTTTATCCACCTCTTTTTTTCGGTAAATACCAAGCCCTTTTTGTTGTGGTACGTGTAAGAAGATTTTTCTCTATTCCTATATACCCCCCCCCCCCATTTCATGGCCCCACTTTTCTCTAGGGAATCATGGTTTCATCAAACTTAAATCTGCAAAACCTGTGCTTTCACACTAAGTACTGAGTTTTGAACCGAAAACTTCCCCAGAATATTTTTAAAGATTTTCTCTATATATTCCTATGTAAAAATTCAAACCACCATCACGGCCCCGCCCTATCACTAGGGACTGTCTTGCAAACTTGAATTTACACTACCCGAGGATGCCTCTACACAAGTTTAAGCTTTTTCTGGCCAAATAGTCTTTAAAAAGAAGATTTTTAAAGATTTTCTCTATATATTCCTATGTAAAAATTCATCCCCTTTTGTGGCCTCACCATACCCCTGGATATTATTTAAACAAACTTGAATCCATACGATCTGGGGATGCTTCCACTCAAATTTGGGCTTTCCTGGCCTAACAATTTTTAGAAGAAGATTTTTAAAGATTTTCTCTATATATAAAAATTTATCCCCCATTGTGGCCCCGCCCTACCCCCAGGGACCATGATTTGAACAAACTTGAATCTACATTATCTGAGGATGGTTACACGCCAATTTGAGCTTTCTTGGCCATATAGTTTTCCAAAGAAATTTTTATAAAGATTTTCTCTATATATTCCTGTATAAAAATTTATCCCCTAATTGTGGCCCCATCCGTACCCCGGGGACCATGATTTGAACAAATTTGAATCTACACTATCTGAGGATGCTTCCACTCAAATTTGAGCTTTCCTGGCCTAATAGTTTTTGAGAAGAAGATTTTTAAAGATTTTCTCTATATATTCCTATGTAAAACTTGATCCCCCCCATTGTGGCCCAACCCTACCCCCGGTTACCATGATTTGAACAAACTTGAATCTACACTATCTGAAGATGCTTCCACTCAAATTTGAGCTTTCCTGGCCCCAGGATCATGAAGCTGTCTTAGACTTAAGTCAGAATTTGTATGCAATGCATTATATAAGTTTTAAAATAACATACAAACAAAATTCGAAATATGTTTTCGGATTGTTTGTCTATCTTGTTGCTACCTACACACTTCAAGTCAAAATCTATGGTTAATAAATTTTTGGTGAATGATTATAATTTTGATTTAAGCCTAAGATCTTTCATGATCCTGGAGCCAGGTCTAATAGTTTTTTAGAAGAAGATGTTTAAAGATTTTCCCAATATGTATTCCTATGTAAAACTTGATCCCCCCCCACGTTGACCCCACCCTACTCCCAGGGACCATGTTTGGACCAACTTGAATCTACACTACCTGAGGATGCTTCCATTTTAATTTGTGCTTTTCTGGCCTGATAATTTTTGAGAAGAAGATTTTTTAAGATTTTCTCTATATATTCCTATGTAGAACTTGATCCCCCCATTGTGGTCCCACCCTACCCCATGAGACCATGATTTGAACAAACTTGAATCTACACTACCTGAGGATGCTTCTATTTTAATTTGAGCTTTTCTGGCCTAAAAGTTTTTTAGGAGAAGATGTTTAAAGATTTTCTCTATATGTTCCTTTGTAAATCTTGATCCCCCTCTTGTGGCCCCACTCTACCCACAGGGACCATGATTTGAACAAAATTGAATCTACACTACCTTAGGATGCTTCCATTTTAATTTGAGCTTTTCTGGTCTAATAGTTTTGAGAAGAAGATGTTTAAAAGATTTTCTCTATATATTCCAATGTTAAACTTGATCCCCCAATTGTGGCCCCACCCTACCCCCGGGGACCATGATTTGAACAAATTTGAATCTACACTATCGAGGATGCTCCCATTTTCATTTGAGCTTTTCTGGCCTGATAGTTTTTGAGAAGATTTTTAAAGATTTTCTCTATATATTCCTATGTAAAACTTGATCCCCCTCTTGTGGCCCCTCCCTACCCCCGGGGACCATACCTTGAACAAAGGTGAATCAACACTACCTGAGGATGCCTCCACACAAGTTTAAGCTTTTCAGGCCAAATATTTTTTGAGAAGAAGATTTTTGAAAAATACCAACAAATTTTCAATAATTCTCAATTATCTCCCCTTTAAAGAGGGCGTGGCCCTTCCTTCAACAAACAAACTTGAACAACCTAGTGGTGCTTTGTGCTAAATTTGGTTGAAATCTGCCCAGTGATTCTTGAGAAGATGAAAATGTGAAAAGTTTACAATGACGACGAAGACGACAACGACAGACAACGGACAAACTGTGATCAGAAAAGCTCACTTGAGCCTTTGGCTCAGGTGAGCTTAAAATATATTGGCCAGCTATGAAACATCGGCGAAATCTCGGACGACGGGTAGCCAACTGACTCATAAAACTCCTCTTTTAATATTGTTTATATGACGTAAACTCATGAAAATATAATATTTTGAATGTTTTGGTAGTAGGTTTTAGCTGTTTATATTTCGATATGGCGAGAGAAATTAAATTTTTAGTTTTACGGATCCGCCGACCCAATTTTTCCGATTTTGTAAAAAAAAAAATAATGAAAAAAAATTCGTATCTTCGGAAATTTTTCCGGAATTTTCAAGTTTGACCGATCTTGGTTTTAAAATTACTTTATTTGATTTGAAATCTGCAAAACGTTTGACAAAGGGAGCTTTTAAAATCAAGTGTAAGCGTCTCTATAACATGGAGTATTTAAGATGGAGGTCAGCCATGCATGGTTTGGCTTAAAAGTTTTTATGAAAAGCAAAGAAAATGTTATCCTGAACAAGTTTTAAGGTTAATACCAATGATCTTGAAACAAACACAAAGTACACAGTGGATAGTGGACAAATTAAACTTAATATTATAAGTTCAAGCAAATAATATGTAATTTTGAATAATAAAAGTTTGCCCACTTTTTTTTTTTTTTTTTTATTTTCCCTCCTCCGACCCAAATTTTTTACAACAAAATCCGTAAAACTAAAAATTAAATTTCTCTCGCCTATAATTGTTTATTAGAAAGATATACTGCTTTTAAACTGAGAACACTTAACAATAGGAACCGCGGGATTTCCTGTAAATTATGTCTCTGCTGTAGTGTTTAACGAGGCCGAGTACAGAACGAGTACGCACGCTTTCGCGCAGCATTTCATTTGCATTGTGACGTCATCTTTTTGCTTGTTGACGCCATGGCGTGATAGTTTCAACTGCAGATATTCAGCGAAATTTGTTGAAAATAGCTTGTTTGATGCGTAATATTGATGTTATATTGTGAAATAAACATAAATGTCTCGAAGTATAAGCTATATTTGAGCTCGGGTCGAAAACGTGAAGAGGGTTCAGCAAGCCTAGCCCTCTGTCACGTTTTCTTAACCCGCCTAAATATAGCATAATTCATATATTTCAAGACAGTAACCATGTATTTTATATCAATGACCCTTAATATATGATGTTATATATTTATGTATTACTTAAATATGTTTGAATGTTTTAATAATACTATAAAGATCACCATTTCCGCCGTTGTCAAATAAAAAATAGCCATTATCTGACAAATCTGGGAAATTGGGCATACAAAAAACAACTTTGATAAGACCCCTGGAACAAACCAGGAGGTAAAAGGTTTTTTTCATTTGACCATTTGATGCCTTTTAGCAATAACTTTAATATATAGAACAGAAAAAGAAATCCCTAGGGCAGAAATTAAAAAAAAAATGTAAAAAATGTGCAAAATTGATACATTTCAAGCAAAATCCCATAGGGTTCTATGTTGAAAATTATCAAACTTTGAGGTGACCCCTTAAACAAACGGTGTGGTAAATGTCTTATTTTTTTTAATCTTAAAATAATAATTATATCATCAGAAATTCGTGTAAACAATTTCATTCAAAAATCTAGGGCAGAACAAATTAGACCCGGCCTCGTTAAAACTATTTAACATTATGTTTATAATTTTCTCCATGAGAAAACGTACATGGGTACGTTGACGGTTCTCTCTTAGAGAAAATGTACCCTAGGAATTGGGTACGTTTTCTCCCGATACCTCATCCAGTCCCCTTGAACAGTTGAAGAGAAAATTCGAACTTACAACGTAATCTTTTCGGGGGTCGGTATATATTTTGTTGAATTCTATTCTAAATCTGTCCTTCGTTTGTCGACGTCTGTCAATTAAATCACGCTCTGCATCAGACAGCTTAAAGGTCTTCCAGGGGTCCCAGGCTCGTTCCCCCGACATCTTTATATTGGGGGTCAAAGCTAGTCTCGTTCAACCAGACGCTCGGCTGTGCGAGACCTAGGTCAAAGCCAATCCGAGCTTGCCGGAAAAGCCCGAGAAGTTGCGATTGAGGTCAAAGCTAGATATTCCGAGTTTGACTAAAATGGGTAGAAAATTCCGGGCCGGGCCGGGATTTTCGAAACCGATAACCGGGTTTTTGTCGATTCCTTAGGAAATACTCATTTGTTCTGCACGAAATTTGCAAGACTACTTTAAAACATCTTTTTTGTCTTTGCTGAAATTTTTATCATCACAGAATAAGTTGTTCAATATTTATTGCAGATTCTCATTTTCCAGGTAACTGAAATTTGATGGGTAGCTAACACGGGTTACACATTTTGACTAATTAAAAATCATTAGAGCTGTCAAAACAAATTAAATTATTAAAACTTAGATTCTTATAACAGACAAAGTCCATGGTGTATCGTAAGTGTCCTTGGTAAAACATATTACAACTTAATTGTGTAAATAATTTGACTTTAGGGGCACTATTATGCACATTGAGAATACTTACTGTTATTTTACATATATGCATTCATAAGTTATAACAAAGAAAACATGCAGTTAACTCTATTTTGAAATCTGATATTTTTGTTTTTAAATAAAGGTTGTCCTTGGTATAACATTTGGACTAACATAATTGTCCTTAGTGTAACATCCCTTATTTTGCTTTTATTTTCAAAGATTTTCAAGAAATATTGATTTTTTTTTTCACTTAAGATTTTTTTTTTCATGTCACTTACAAGTGTCTACCAAAAAAATCAGACAGTAAATGGAAAAGAAGTTTTCAGTGTGCAATACAATATGTCATAAAATAGATGCATATTTCTCATTCACACACCAAATATGAAAATTTAAGGAAAACATACTATTGAATTCTTGTTTTATGATTAAGTTCAAGAAAAACTTAAGAAAATTTTACTTTAAAAACAAACCAAATGCATGAACAATTAAATTAAATGAAATTTATGAATATTTCTAATGCGTTACACCAAAGACTGTTTTCTTTTCATGTGGTTGTAAATATCATACTTTTATAGATTTTTATTTGATGTACTGTTGGCATATTTTAGCAAACAAACAATATAATATGCCCAATACAAAATATGAAAAATTCAATCTTGTTGTAAGTAATTTGTTTTTAAACAAGTGGTACTTGAAAAAAATCCACTTTTTGAGAATGACCGAAATAACAGAGATTGGTAACTCCGCCATTATCGTGTTTTGTTGTTGAAAAATGGTACGGGACCAACCTTACTTTGAGAACTACATTTTAGTGAACTGAGATAATGATCTTAAACCAAAAGTATATTGTTTTTATGAATAATGTACATAGGTTTTAGACATTTTCGAAACAAAAAATTTAAAAATAAAATCAATTTATAGAAAATATATTGGCCAGCTATAAAACATCGGCGAAATCTCGGACGACGGGCAGCCAACTGACTCCTAAAACTCCTCTTTTGATATTGTTTATATGGCATAAAGTCATGAAAATATAATATTTTGAATGTTTTGGTAATAGGTTTTAGCTGTTTATATTTCGATTTAAGGTGGATGAACGCATCATCACAAAATGGCTGACATCTGATCGAAATGATATTTCGTTTTATTAAATCAATTTTATTGTCGTCAACATGAAACTTACTCCATAGCGTGTGGGTAAAGTGTCGGGCTTGTGATCCGTACATCCCGAGTTCGAATCACGCAGGGGCTTTTGTTGTTACTTACTGAATTAACTTTTTTAGATATTCATTTTTATCCCCAGACTGCAATTTTTTTGCTTATTTGACACATGTTCAGTTTATTTATCATTATATCTTTCATAATAGAATAATTTACTGTTAATTTCAGTGTCTTTTCCAGGTGTGTTATTCCACCTTAATTGATATACTGATTTAAACTGGGAACACTTTACAATGGGGACCGCGGAATTTTCGAGAGATTTCGATCAGTTGCCAGTCTCTGTTATTTATGTCTCTGGATTAAATACTTAATTAATACCACTATTCCCTCAAAAAATATCATTAAATGAAATTTAAATATATACCCGGGACGGAACAAAACCGGACACGTTTACCCGGGACAAACTTTAATTTCCGAAAAAGCGACGAGAACGAACACAGAAAACATGATCAGATCAAAAAATTGATCTGATAACAAGCAAGATTAGAACTAATCATTAAATGATTGTAAAGCTCATCATTGATTATTGAAAATCCATCATGTGGACGGGGATATCAACTCCGCTGTGAGGGAATTCAGGATCCAAAAGAGAGTCTGGTCTTCATGTGTCCATCATGTATATTCTTCATGCATATGCTGACTAGGCCGAAGAAATAAAAAAAAAACATATGAGAAAACGCATGTCTTTGTTTTTTATTTGTTTTTAATGGGAAAATTTTCTAGTGCTTATTCAGTGTAAAAATGTATGAAAACCGAACTGGGCTGGACCCTGGTAGGGCGTCGCTGACTATCCATTAAGAACTGTTTTCTTGTAAATAATTAGTACAAATCTAGTTACCAGAAATAAATAAAAACAAAATAACAGGCACGTAGCATCGTTTTTGAAAGTTGAGGGGGGAGGGCAGACTCGAGCAAAAATCTTGACAAGAAAAAAAAAGGGAGGGGAAGCTTACTTTCCAAAATCCTGAAAATCCTATTTATTTAAAAAAATTAAATTTCTAATTAGATCAATGCAGTCAGCTTAATATCGCTGCAAATTTCGTGCAGAACAAATGGGTATTTCCTAAGAAATCAACAAAAACCCTGTTTTTAGTTTCGAAAATCCCGACCCGGCCTGTGTTTCGCTACCCATTTTAGTCACACTCAGAAATTCCGGAAGTAAACAACTAATCGTTCATATACTAACTCGATTACAGATAACCACAATCATGTGACAATATTGCACAGGTGACATTTAGTTAAGGTAAGTAAAATGTAGAAGTTTTTAAAATGTCAAATATATAAAACAAAACGAAACTTTTTTTTTATAAAATAATCAGATGAGCTTGTAATTTACCTTAATTGATCTGTTTCAAATTTTCTCAGTACATTAAATGATTGCTGTATAATACTGTAGTACATAAGTATGCCTCAGGTTACTAATTCCGTCGCTTTTTGACGAGTTTTAACGAGAATACACTTTTGTGTACCTGTCAAGGAACTGTATTTGGAATGGATGCAAGCCGGGGGAAATCCAAGATTTCATATATTTTTAATCGGAGTCATTAATTTAAAATAGTAAGGTAGATTGTCCCTCTGATAAGAGAGATAACTTCTGTAGATGATAACATTACTTTGTTTCTGTTAAATCACAATTATTACAGGCGTGTAACAACGGAGGCCGGGGGGGGGGGTGTGAACGAACAGATCTCCCACTAACGGCAGGGCGCAAAACATGATAGAAAACTTAAAAAATTACAAGAAACTAAAGTCGTTCCCAAGATATTCATGCAAAACATTAGGCCAATTTTTAATAAAGTTACACATACCCATGAAAGAAGATTTAAATCAATGAACGGTGAAATTTCCAAGATCTCTTCATTAACACATGCACATTATCATTATTCACTCGGAAAAATTCACAATCGAACTGGTTGACAAAGTAACACATTTTGTAACGTTGTTAGAAAACAAGAATTTTACAGGAAAATCTTTTTCAAATGTCACTTCAAATTAATGCAAATTAATCATTTACAAATCATTCAGAAATTAGCGGGAGCACGAATAATGAGGCTTATTTCGCGGTGTTGTTTTACTCTAATTTTACTCTAATTCAGGAGCTTCGAAGGCTTCACTTTACTTGAGAATTGAGAACTTCGGCATGTTGGTTAAATGGGAATAGACCGGGCGAGATGGACCGCTTGGAGACGCTTTTCAGGACGAAGTCATGATGGGGGTTTATTCCCATTTCGCCAACATTGATAAAAACAAATAAACGATAGCATTTTTAATCAAAGTACTGAAGTACTGACGGGAGTTGATTTAATCGATTACCGGTATCATTTATCTTAAAATCAACTTATCTTGCATGGCAATTAGTTTCTAGTCTGTATTTGAATTACGCACTTTTTTATTATATGAATTTTAGACTTTTTCCGACAAGAACTTCGAGAAACCACATATGAATCATGTTGTGTAATATTTAAAGATAGATTTCAAACTATGTATAAGTAATCGAAGCACTTCTAAAAGTTTTATGGATCCAAGCACTATTGATATCGAACTCTAGTCTCGTTCAACCAGAGGCTCGGCTGTCTCCGTTAATCTCCGACAAGCAAGAGAGCCTTTCTGCTTGTCGGAGATTTACGGAGACAGCCGAGCGTTTGGTTGAACGAGGCTATATTAACCTCTGGCGTAGGAATACATGAGACTATAAAAATTTCTTAGTTGTTCGTATTATATAAAATCTGACTATTTTGAAAGTGTTTATTGATAAGTTTCCTTGAAAAACAATGCTTCAGCATACATTACTTTGAATTTTCTATTATTTTCAAGAACTAAGTCTTGTCAGCGGTGATGATTTGTGCTTAGGTCCAAACACTGTTTCACTTTCGGTTTGCCAGAGTAACTGCATAGGAGAGTTGATTAAAATCAACTCCCAAAAATGATAAAATATGATGCATGAAATTATTTAGAGAAATAATGGTAATGCTAAATAAAATATATATTATGTATTATGTACTTTTAATACTAATCGAAACATACATCTTCCTTAAATCTCTTATATTATTTATTTTAAAAAGCAGTAGTTTTGCCAATTTGTTAATCAGAATTTAAAAAATGAGTAAAGTCCGGCCGGGGGTCTTGA
The DNA here is from genome assembly GCF_025612915.1 of Magallana angulata. Classification (NCBI taxonomy): domain Eukaryota; kingdom Metazoa; phylum Mollusca; class Bivalvia; order Ostreida; family Ostreidae; genus Magallana; species Magallana angulata. Next base: position 56,177,655 of record NC_069115.1, on the reverse strand, counting down.
TACTTGGATCTGGGGGATGAAGGGGGGGGGGGGGGGGTGATCGGTCCTGTCCTTAAGCACCTGTGTAAAAAATCCCGAAATCCTGCATGTACCAAATTTCTCTTTACCCCCACCCTTTTTTTAAGGAGGGAGGGGTCGTGCCTGAATCTTGTGTGGTACCCCAGTTGGCTCGATGGTATTAGTATTTACATGTCTAAACATATGTTATCATTTCACAAAATTTAACACTTCATCTTTTCCAAGCACTTCATCTTAAGTTTGGGATCGTTTGGTACTTTATGCAGGGGTTATTGGCTCATACGTTGTGAAAATATAACAATTTAACGTTATCGTTTTTGATTCAGAATACTTTTGATGGCCGACAGTCAAGTAAGTGAACCAACAGTACCGTATGTGAGGTACATACTGCACGCACGCTCTGTTTGCCGCTCAGGAAAATCTGGTGCACTAGTATGATATGTATAATACAACGAACAACTTGAGAATATTTACTCTGAAAATGGAACATGAGACATATAGCAAGAGAGACTTATTTATAACCAAACTTTAATTAAGGTGTATCAAGTTTGTAATATAACTCGTGCAGCTTCCCGGCGGATATTCTTTCTACATATTGTATATATTCAATATAGATGTGTAAAAGATAAGAAAGTAAAACTACGGGCTCTGTTGGTTGCCTTAACAACCTTTTTTTACCCTATCCTTCTTTTTATATGCTAGACGATATAGTTTTATTATGCCCCCCCCCCCCAACCCCTCCACACAGGTTACATGTACCAGTGATAATTTAGAAACCATACTGTATCATATAAGTCAAATATTTGAAATATCTTATTGGGATGAAACTTTCTTTTTCTGCACGTACTCGATATACTATTGATCATGTCAAATTTGTTGTACGACGTGAATTCATCAAGGAAATGTTACTTTTATAAATATGATTAATTAACGAAAGGCCCAGGGGCCACATCGCTCACCGTGGCCTCTCGTTATTTAGTTTTATAGATTTAAAGCAGAGCTCGAAAAACTAAATAAGGAATAAGGAATCATTCTTTGAGTATTATGAGGTGATAATTTTGGTCGGGGCGTGATCAAATCCAATAAAGCCCGAAGGGCTTTGTGATAGATTTGATCACGCCCCGACCGAAATTATCACCTCATAATATTCAAAAAATTATTCCTTATTACTAATATTTATATAATTTTAAGCCATCGTACGATTAAATATTAAATTAAATATGAATAAGCAAACCCCGCTGGCGCCTCAATTTGGCGTCATTTGTATTATGGGTTATATAGTACAAAATCGATACGTAGTGTTATCACATGCAAAGACACTGGAAAATGAATGTAAATATAAGGTTATAACTACCTTCACTGGGCGTATAGGCCTATCCCACTTTTTAGGAATAAGCGGAGCCTGAAATGCTAAAATGATATAATCTATTTGACCATTGCACAACACGTACAAGTATATAGTCACTTTTTGGTCGGGGCGTGATCAAATCCAATAAAGCCCAAAAGGGCTTTATGATAATTTGATCACGCTCCCACTGAATGTTCCTTTATTACTCAGTGTAACTATATAATCTTCAGCAATCATACGATTAAATATCAAATTATTGGCATTTTAATTCATTAAAAACGCAAACCACGCTTACACCCCACACTACTTCAATTGCATCATTGATGAAATGTATTAGACTACACGTTACAAATTTGAAAAGAGTGTTATATCACAGATAAAGACACTGGAAAATATAAATATCAAAATAAATAACTATTTAGCAGAAATATCGTATTCATGTTGTATTTTCAGTTAAGCGATTCAGGCAGTCATGTCCACATGCATGCATCCGGTCTGAACATTCCATTTGCCGCATTCTTTATTGTGGGAGAAATAGCAGGATCCGGGGTGTTAGCTCTTCCGAAGGCTATTGATGATACAGGTTTTATACATATCAGCCATTAAATAAAGCATACAATACCGACCAGCCCAATCTAACAAAAAGCAAACCCCAACAAAACCCCATGTCTGCTTTCTGTGTCCGCTCAGGCTCTACAGACCCTTAAATCGCTCCTAAAAAAAGTAACCAAATGTTTTTACATGTGTATTTGCAATATGCAAGCGGCAGGCTTACAGGTGGTAAGAAAAAAGACATGTCTTCTTAACTCTTAAGTGTAAACATGCATTGGTAAAGCGGACCCCAAGAGCAGATGCAAATTTTTAAAATATATAGCAAACCCCGAGCAAAAACAAAGCATACTCGGGGTCAGCTTTAGAGGTCTTCTTTTTATGGTGTTAGGCTGGGGCTGGTCGGTTCCAGTAATTTGTTATTTATGCATACTGAATATATATTTTATTTTATCATTGCTATAAATTTAATGGATAATCTCGCTGTAGGTTGGATCGGCCTCGTTTTGATTGTGGCATGCGCACTCTTATCGTCATACACGGGAAGTATTCTTGGTCAGGCTTGGCTCATTGTCCAAGAAAGATTTCCTGAATATAAGAAAAGCTGTCCTGACCCTTATCCAGTGTTGGGAGAGAAAACGTTTGGAAAGAAAGGACGGTATGAATGATATTTATCGGGAATGTTATTTGTGTCATGAACAAAAAAAAATAGATCGTGTTCTGTTGGGCTGCCAAAAAGTTACGACATACATAATTTATGATAAACTTTTAATGGCTTTTAAGATAACGGAATGATTAAGATTGCGTAAAAAATTTCCCTGGATTAATATCTCATGCGCGGATTTGGAAAGGGGGGGGGGGGGCGGAGATTAATACCCCCCTCTTAAAAATTCAAATTTATTAAATTCACATAGTAATATTCCCCAAAATATGCCCTGGAGACCCCCTACCCCGGAAAAAAATCTGCATCGGTGTGCGTATCTATGCATGTACTAGTATTTAATCAAAAAGTTATTCACCTTTTTGAGTTACAGTGTCTTTTAAAGAATTGTCAAAAAGTAAAACCATGCTAAATTAGACCGTTTTAAAAGTGTGACATGGGCTGCGATTGCTGTCTAAAAAATGTAACAATGAGATCGACACTGTGAGAAAAGAAATGATTTTAATATTTTAATGATCAAGTGAAAAAAAAAAAGCCAGCAGTTGGAAAAACTACATGATTAAAAATATACCGACAGTATCGGTTTACGAAGAAATCCATGTCCTTCGACAAACCGCTTACTTGTTCATGTAAGACATGGTAAAACATTACTGTGCGCCTGATCAAGAAGCGGTTTTTGTTCTAGTCTGGAAAATATAAAGCTTTGTATTTATCAGTTATATTTACTTACTTTTGGTCACTGTAATTATATTTCATAAGTTCATATTAATTTTCCCGCGATACTTGTTACGCGAATCAGGGGGGGGGGGGGGGGGGTAGCATCGTTTTACCTGAAATCTTGGCAAGATAAAAAGGCCATAATAAACATAAACATAAGAACCAACCAACAACAAAAAAAAAAAAAAACACGCTTCAGCAAATATTTGAAAATTCTCATCCTTGGTGAACTAGGATTATGATTATAGTATTCTAAAGCCATGTCGATGATCACCATCGCAAACCACAGTCAATTCGTAAGATCCTCCCCCATCTAGGAGAGAGCTCCGCAGACCGTGGCTTGAAACCTTGGTTGCTGTGTATCATCTGCCTTTGTACATTTTGTTCGCTACTCTGATTTCAGATACGTTGTCTCCTTTTCCATAAACTTCACTCTGTTTGGAGTCTCCACGGTGTTCCTGCTGCTGGCCTCGGAGAATATCGAGGACCTAATTGAGCAATGGTCCGGAAAAGATCTGTCCTTCTGCTACTGGCTGCTGATCCTGGCGGCCGCTGTTTGCCCCCTCACGTGGTTTGGCACTCCGGCGGATTTCTGGTATAATGGCCAGTTTGCTTTTGATTGCCTACAACCTTACAGAATCAATAGATTTTGATAACTGAGACTTTCGTTTTTGAAAGTGGGGAGACCTTCCGGGGGGGGGGGGGGGAGGCACGTATATATAATATATATTAGACTTCAGTTTCACTGTTTCTTTCCTTATCTTCACTTATTTCACTTTCATTTTTTACATTGTTCCATAAAAGTGTGTGTGTGTGTGGGGGGGGGGCTAAAAAAAGCGGGAGGGGGCTTACCCCCTACCCGCCGCCCCCCCCCCCCCCCCCCCCCCCGCCCCCGAATGCTACGTGCCTGTGCTATGATGTGTTTGAAGTGGTATTGTCATGATTTGCAATCTGTAGCCAAAACGGTTCATCACTCCCATCTTGAAAGTTTTTAATGTTTATATATAATGTATTTTTAATGTATTTTAAATGCTAAAACAAAAATATGAATGTCAGTTGTCGAGTAACACGTGGAATAGAGAGTTCACTTTGTTTAAATATGTAAATAATGTTTTTGTTTTTCTTTCTGTTTTAACTTATTTGCAAGTACATGTAATAAAAAGTAAATCTTTTGATGTAAATGAACTTTTTATCAATACGTTCAATAATTACATGTAAAAAAAAAAAAAAGCCAACATGACACGAGCTTCGTTAATACAGGGACGTACTGCAGATTCCTTATTTTACGCGAGTATACTTAATTTCCCGTTTCCATCGTTTAGCATCAAGTCTCCAGAATATAAAATCACTATTTTCAAGCCGAGTTTTTATCATTGTTTACATCTCTCTGAAAATTAAGTTTTAGAGATTTAGAATTCAGAAGATGTTACATAACAAAGGAATGTGAGCTCTATCGATAGTCTTGACTACTAACATTCAGTTCAACTTAAAAAATGTCTATTATGAAAAAGTATTGCAAACATTAAAACGGTAGGAGAAAAAAAAGATACAAGTAAATTGCAATAGCCTCTGATAGCTCATATATTGAAATTGATTATTGTAAAAAAAAAAAAACAAACCCAAAATGCTACTCAAACTGCTAATTATTAGCAGTGAATATTGTGATAAAACTTGTGATTTCAAATATAAATATATAACATCCTGGTATTTTCTGTTTGACAGGCCGGTAGCCGTGGGAGCGACCTTAGCTACAGCTGTGGCGTGCGTCCTACTGGTGATCAAGGTGGCGATGGAGGGCGGCGCGTGGGACCCCGTCCTGCACTCCACCACGGAGTTCGAGCCCTTCTTCATGGCGTTTGGAACGATCGTGTTCGCCTTCGGGGGGCACCCAGCGTTCCCGACATTCCAGACAGACATGAAGAAACCCGGTGATTTTAAATGGGCAGTCTTGTTGGGATATCTAGGTAACATATTTTAAGGGATGGATATACGGAGGCACACATTAATGATTAGACACAGCGAACCTTTTATTGACGAAATAAGATATATCAAGGGTATATACATGCATAGATAAATACCGTATATAAATGGATACAGATAAACAAAAATCAACGGACTGACTTACTGTTGTTTCATTAATATTCGTGGGTATTAATTTTGGTGGATTCAATGAAAATCACGGTTTCAAGGATGCGTAAATTCGTGGCCAATGATCCTATCAATACAAAACATTAGTAGAAACGAATATTGATGAAACCACAAAAACCAATGGTCCGACTTATAGAAGGACATGTCTTGTCTACGATATGTTCTGCTGCCTATTGTTGGTCTTTACTTTTCTTAAATTTGTCCATCCCTTTCGTTTATGCAGTTGTAATGGTCATGTACCTGCCAATATCTTCCGTTGCGTACTTCATCTACGGAAAGAACGTTCAGTCAAACATTCTACTGACGAAGAGCAGGGACGTTGACAACAAGGAGGTCAGTGACGTCATAAACCAGGTCGTTGAGGTGCTTATTACTATTCACCTAATACTGGGACTGCTCATTGTTATCAACCCTTTCTGCCAGGAGCTGGAGTCATACGCAAGGGTCCCTAGACGTAAGTCATGGCTATTGTATGCTAGACCGTACAGAACCCTTACTGTAATATAATACAGTGTGGACCCACAATGTAACTTTTACATGCGCATAAAAATATTTACACCATATGTTTGCATTGGAAATCTGTGGTGTTCATTTTTCTATAACCAAACCTGATCAAGGCGTATGAGCACAAGTAAACGTCATCACGCGTTTTGAATCTATTAGATCTATTATTGTTATGAAATTATATTAAACGTTCAAAGTTATGTAACTAATTTGATATGTACTTATGAAAATAATCGTTAAATCATATCTATTCGTTAAAAGATATTTCTCGACAAAGTTTCTGGCACTATATTTTTAGCAGCGGAAGCGAACTAAATAACACGTTAATATGGCTGTTCCCTCTATTATTCATATCCATGACAAAAAGCGTATGTATTTATGGCTTTAAAATATTTCACACAATTAATCATCAATATGAATATAAGCATTTAATTCTTATTTTTGGATATCGTCGATCCTATGACACACCAAGCGGTGCAGATATATTATCAGGCCGTGCAAACAAATTATCAAACCGCACTAACGCGGGATTTTCATTTTGTCTGCAGGCCTGGTGTGTTATAGGACCAACGACATATCCAAAAATAAATATTCAATGCTTAAATGCATTAAGGAGCGCCTTGCACCTTGTCCAGAACACTACCTTGAAATATTTGTGTCAAAGCAATCATAGAATCAACGCGCAAAATATTTTCCTTAATAAAAAGCCAATTTATTTGCTCAAAGACACGCCATATTTTACTTACAACGACTTGGGCTTATCCTGTTTTATTTTGTGCAATATACTTTACGTATGAAATACATGTAAGAGCACATAAAGTATAAGTTCCTTGTATTTTCTTTTCAGATTTTACATGGAAGCGCTGTGTATTTAGATCCGTGGTTGTTATTGTCATCTTATTTGTGGCAGAATCAATACCAAAATTTGGCGCCATTCTATCGCTCGTGGGCGGTTCTACCGTGACACTGCTGGCTTATATATGCCCCTCACTCTTTTACCTGAAGCTGAAGTCGGTCCGCCAAGAAGACATGGTAGAGATTGTGAACGGTCACAGTGTTGATAGCATCAGTCTTACACAGGATAAAAGGTAGCCACCTTTAATAATGTATTCTTAACATCATCCGCTCACAATAATGCTGATCCAAAATAGTGGCGTCGGAAGCAAATTGAAAGGGGGGTCGACCTATCAGAAATCTTGATAAGCAACAACAAAAAAATTCAAAACAAACAAAAAATAAAACCATTTTTTGGTCATGTTTATTTGCAAAAAAAGTATGTGTATGTGTGTGTGTGGGGGGGGGGGGGGTGGTTCCGACGCCTACACAAAACTAACGGTTATTACATGTACATGTTGGTACTGTTTTACAAAAGGTCCTTTCCACTGATCACTCGACAATACTCCCTCCATTAAATTGTCTTCCTTTCACAGCCAGGGCCTCCCTTTGTGGGTGAAGGTGATGAACATCGAGATCATTCTGCTTGGCACGGTGGCCGGGATCGCCTCCACATACTCCGCCATCAAATCTATCATCAACAGTAACTTCTCCAAGCCCTGTTACCTGTGAGACATTTCATTGGGGAATAAATCACGTGATCGCGTTACTCACTTTCAACCACGTGATGTCGATTATACACGGGTACAAAACATGTCTTCTCAGACCATGATATTTTATCGGATTCAATGAATACTCGAGTTTCTATTTTCACAATTAGTGCAATATTTTATTTTAACAAACACAATAACTTCTACATGTACATATGTATTCAATTTTAAGATTTCTGTAAATGTTCTTCATAGTTCAATATTCAAGAGTTTATTTATTAATATTTTGTCTAATACTGTTACACGAGTACAATGAGATAACTGTATTCAATGCGTTTATAATTATGCGCCTGTGATACAACACTATGAAAAATGCGCAGAGGTGGTTAATATTCTTATTATAGATTATGAATGTACGGTAGGGCGAAAGCGCTTTAGATAAAAGTTGTTTGATCATTGGACTTATTATATATACACATGTGTATATATGTATATATATATTATGACTTGACACGTTTGAATTTGAATATAACAGAAGTTGCATAAAAAGTATCACACGAATAATTGAAACAGTATATAAATAGCAGTGATCGTTATACAGCACGGTTACAATTTATGTGAGCAATATATGATAATTTAATAATAACAAATTCAAACTGTCCGAATAGTCGAGTTCTTGTTTTGTTGAATTACTTTCTCAAATAAAATTTTTGCCAAATGGAAGTTAGCCACAAAAACATTGATTGGTTGTCGCTCGACTTCCGCTCTTCGATTGACCCGCCCTCTGCTGATGGACAAGGACAGGTTCCAGGACATGCCTGTGACACACCTCTACAATGAACGAAAAACCTTTGACTTGGTGAAAAATTTTCAGCAGCTCTATATTATGCACTTTTTAAATAATATCCCATTGACGACACCACAATGTAATTTGCCCCTTTTTTCCGTTGCATAGAATGGCAAATGATGATACTCATTCGGAACTTACGCGCATTGAAGTTCACATGGATTTATGTAGTCTTTGCCATCAGTACCGCAAACACGGGATTCGGGGTAACCTGTGCAGTTACAACAAGGACATTGGTTCTGGCAGCTCACATTAACGTTCCTGTCAAGTGTTTGAGGTCTTTATATCAATGAATGGATAGTTATAAATCAATCAGCTACATATCAGTCTTCACGTTTATCTTTCATTTTTATTAAGGAAATTTACATGGAAAAAGTGATGTGCGAGCATTTACGCGCAAATTACAATTTTTCAAAATTACATGCTTAAAAATTGAAATTATGACGTACTCAGTCACGTTTGCTCGCAGCGCGTTCAATTAGTAAAATATTTACTTACAAACATTTAACGACACATGTACATATAATGAATCGAACAACATTACGGTACTTGAATTTGCAATCATTTAGAATGATAAAACAGTGATGTGCAAGAATTTTAATTCGCCAAACAAAAACGTACGAGCATGCAAACATTAAATGACTCGTTGACATGCAAGCATATAGTGACGCAATGATAAACAAGCTTCACAATTTCCTACAAGCATTTAATGCCAACTGATAAACGAGCGTCACAATTTCCTACAAGGATTTAGTGACACAATGATAACCAAGCGTCACAATTTCCTTCAAGCATTTAGTGATACAATGATAAAGAAGCGTCACAATTTCCTACATGCATTTAGTGATACAATGATAAAGAAGCGTCACAATTTCCTACATGCATTTAGTGATACAATGATAAAGAAGCGTCACAATTTCCTACATGCATTTAGTGATACAATGATAAAGAAGCGTCACAATTTCCTTCAAGCATTTAGTGATACAATGATACAGAAGCGTCACAATTTCCTAGTAGTATTTAGTGATACAATGATAAAGAAGCGTCACAATTTCCTACAAGCATTTAGTGATACAATGATAAAGAAGCGTCACAATTTCCTACATGCATTTAGTGATACAATGATAAAGAAGCGTCACAATTTCCTACATGCATTTAGTGATACAATGATAAAGAAGCGTCACAATTTCCTACAAGCATTAAGTGATACAATGATAAAGAAGCGTCACAATTTCCTACAAGGATTTAGTGACACAATGATAACCAAGCGTCACAATTTCCTTCAAGCATTTAGTGATACAATGATAAAGAAGCGTCACAATTTCCTACAAGCATTTAGTGATACAATGATAAAGAAGCGTCACAATTTCCTACATGCATTTAGTGATACAATGATAAAGAAGCGTCACAATTTCCTACAAGCATTTAGTGATACAATGATAACCAAGCGTCACAATTTCCTACAAGCATTTAGTGATACATTGATAAAGAAGCGTCACAAAAATTCTACAAGCTTTTAGTGACGCATGGACAAACTTTCCTTCAAGCTTTTAGTGACACATTGACAGGCATGCGTCACAATTTCCTACAAGCATTAAATGAAGCATTGCCAAACAAGTGTCATAATTTCCTAAAAGCTAATCACATGATTCTTTCTTTCAAGGATCAAGCAACACACAGAGTACGTTGCGTGTATTTCAAACAATAGACTCATTTAGTGACACACTTACATACAACTGTTTAGTGACTCATTGGCTTATAGAGTATTTGTGACACAACAACTAGCATTAGTGACACGTTGACTCTTTCAAACACTAAGTAACAATATGACATATAGTTGTTTAGTGACATATTATTTAGTGACTCGTTAGCATGTAACTGTTTGTTGTGAAAAATGAACTCACGAGCAGTTAGCGACGCATTGGTTGGGGTATGTGATGTTGTTGACTCCACAGACGGGAGATAACTCTCTCGTGCAGGCGCACGGCTCCTGACATGGGCACGTTCCGTTGCACGCAACATCGTCCGCTCTAAAAATGTACGAGACAGTTAGTGATGCCAGAGTTGTAGCGGCCAACCAACCTGTTTCATTCATAATGGAAATGATTCGGGGGATTTTGCATACGTAAATCAACAAAAATTGTTGTTGTTTATTTTTCAACCGAATACCAGTCAAGACTAACAATAATGGCCCGGGCACTTACTCGCAACCCGCAAGGCAGGCGTTGGTGTAGTTCTGTCCCCGGGTGCTACAGACAGGTGCGTACTCGTCGGAGCAGTTACAGGAAGTGGGGCAGGGGCATATCCCTGAGCAGGCTGACTCGATCTTCCTGGAAAATGCATATACATGTATTATATATAGAATATAAGTATATATATATTTACAGACTTCAGGAATCTAACTTTATCTGATAATTTAAGTAAACTTACTGGCACTGTGCTAAGCAAGGGTTGGCATACGTTATACCGTCAGTCCCACACACGGGGTTGTAGATTCGGGTACATTCACAAATCTCTGGGCACGGACAACTCCCGTTGCATGCAACTTCTTCGCTCCTGGTAATCATTAAAAACATCGAGATCTTGAGATCTTGTTTTAATAGACATTTTGGAGCACGTTAATTTTTCGAGTTATGAAAAAAAACCAAGACATACAGACAGTCGGCGGTGCAGGGGTTTAGGATGGTCTTGTTTGAAGTTGTACACACGGGGTCAGGCCCCTGAGGACACTCGCATGGGGCGGGGCAGGGACAGGCACCAGTACACATGACCGCCACGCCACTAACACAGAACAAAAAATATCAATAATAATAAAATTACCCAGATATAAAAGTAAAAGAAATTTTAACGACGACGAAATACCTGCAATTAGCCTGGCACTCCCCTGTGTATGTGACGTCATCCGACCCACAGACAAGACCTGTGCTTTCTGGGCATGTGCAGTTGGCAGGGGCAGTAGGAGTCGTCGTGGGCTCACAAGGACACGGTCCAGTACACATAACATTTTTACTCCTTAATGCAAAATAATATTTAATAAATGAATATCATCAAGATGTAAATGAAATAACAATAAAAATGTTTGAATATTACGGTGTTATGTAAGGGTTTATATATATAATAAATAAGGTAGTAGTATGGTTGAATTTAATGGTAAAACAGCTCAATTTGTAAATGACGAAGCTTATAGATCTCTTTATATATGTCTACCCTCTATACTTTATAGTTGATTCTATAGTATAGAGGGTAGACATATATAAATATATATCGTTCGTCATTTACAGATTTTGCTGGGGAGCGCATATGAAAAAGCTGATATATTCATCCTTAAAGTGCAAAGATTTTTTCAAAATATACTCACGCACACAGAGCCCAGCACGGGTTTGTATAGGTCAGGCCATCAGACCCACACACGGGGTCAACCTCGCTCCCACAGGGACACATGGGGTGGGCGTGGCAGGGACACTGGTGATTACATTCCTCTTCCACACCACTACACATACATACTGAGTTCATTATAGGTAGAAATATGCATACAACACATGTACTTTCAAATGAAGAGTTAAATAAAAACTATTACTAGTTTACCATAACTCTCTCTCTCTCTCTAAAAAATAAATCTCTGTCTCTGCCTGTCTGTCTGCCTCTCTCTCTCTCTCTCTCTCTCTCTCTGGGAAAAGATAACTTACTAACAATCGGCCATACAGGGGCTGGAGTACGTCTGTCCATCTGTTCCACACACCGGCCTGTAGTAGTGATGGCCACATTTCTTAGAGCAGCTATTTCGTGTTAGTGGGTTTCCTCCAACCACCTTCAGAGGAATGGCTTTTTCTGGTTTCGAATCGACAACTAGTGTTTTGCCATTGTTGATTTCCGAAGGTTGGTGAAATTCGTGCACTTAAAAATAGGAAGTAACAATTCTCAATTTGTCCATTTACTACATTATTTCCTTAAAATGGACAGTCTTCATTATTGTAAAATATATTGTATATAATTATATACATTCATTAGAACTAAAATTCAAAGGATTGGTACCTAAAGCAGATGCTGCTAGTGAAAGACAAACACATAAAGCCAAGAGCCGCAGTGTGAAGGCGTCCATTGCTGTCTATCCTGTGCCGTGGATAAGTGTCCGTCAAAGGATGCTGTGAGTTGTGAGCAGTGTAGACCACCTAATACATTAAATATATACGACAAAAGATGTCTTTCAAGGCTTTGTTCCAGATTTTTAACTAATGTTGCACGTATTACTCTTATTTTAATAAAATAAAAACCAAAGAACAGACATCAATTGTCATGTGTGCAAAATAGATCACCGGAGAGGAAAACGTGACCACCATTTACAATGGAGATTTGTGATTAGCCATCCCAGCAATGTAACTTCATGATCAGGAAAATGATTGTTTGTATCCATATATACTTGGTATATATTGTCAACTATACATTTTCATATAGACGAGCTGAATTCAATCGTTTTTTTTTCTTTAAAGTGGATAAGGTTTATCGACATCATTTTCTTATAGCATCGATTAAACCATTGTAAAAAATTTAGTGCATGGTTTCAATGCAATATACATTATGTATTTGCTGTACTGAACTTTAGCTATCTTGTCTTTTGACGAACATTTTCCAGCATAGACCTACTATTTTATAGTAATTAATACCATATTAAAGACCTGTAAAAACGTATAATAAAATGGTTTCTCTTTTTTTTTCATCCCATGGTGTAATTGTCAGACACCTAACAGCGCATTGAGAAAAACCATAACACCGCGTTCCATAAACACTACTTTGCGAAACACACGCGATCGCACTCCCAAAACTTTTGAAAACCGCAAGGCCGCGCTATAACGCAGCTTCGCACCGTCTCACACCACTATTGAACCCTGAACCCGTCGTCTCAACGACCTCACTTAGATTGCCGTCGCCATAGCTCCCGCGACAGTGCGTTGTGCTTGCTGTACGGGATGACTTTTCCTTATACGCGCTGTCAAACGCGGACAGCATTAATAAGCGCGATGTGTGACATCGCGATTGCGTAAAAGCGCAACGCCGCATTGTGTGTAGTTTCGTATAGCGCGAAGGCGTAGCCTATGTGTTGTGTAGAGTTAGTGCAAGGGAATGTTGTATAAAGTTGTGTTAGGGCAAAGGCGTGTTTAATGAAGGTGTGTTAGTGCGACCTTCAATCTAATTAAAATTAGATCCTTCACGCTCTCGTATTTGATATGTCACAGCGACATATCAAATATGAGAGCGTGAAGGATCTAATTTTAATTAGATTGTGCGACCTTTTATATTCAACACGCTATTGCACCTTTGACATCAAACATGGACGTGTTGTGTGATATAGTGTTGATGGGAGTTTTGTTTGAGGCGCATTGTTTGGAGATATAATAGCTTAATGACATGTATTTTTCTCCACACGCTGTCCCTCTGCAATGGGCATACCAAGACACCATAATCATGTATTATTATATCTTTCTCTAATGCGATATGAAAAAAAAAATAAAAATTACTGGTATATATAAACAGCTACCAATGTCCGTGATACCATTCTGATTTTCTTCGCGTACCAATTATGATATATCTCACACAAACTAATGGATCCGATGAAGTTGTGGCGGACAATCATGTCCTTCCGCTTTTATGGCTGATATACCTAACAATTCTATTCAAAATTTCGTGCTCGGCTTATGTATACACCCCTGCGAATGTGTTCGGATTGTTTTCTTTATTGTTGCTAGGTATGTAATAAATCCAGAGGTGCTCGAATGAAAGTTCACGAGAATTCACCGAGATTTGTTAACTTCCTGTGAAATTTCAAGCGGAAGTATAAGTGTTCGGATTATATTATCAAAATACGTAAGTATTGGTCGATTTTCATATCATATTCTATTTTGATTTTTGTTAAAACATCACCATCCTTTAAGATGTATTGTCTCATTTCACCACCTAGCGTTTTTTTTTTAATTAAACGATGATATTCAGAACAGAGTTATCGTTCGTGTTCAACCACGTGTAGAGTGGTTGATAATATAAACAGTGTGGTGTGCAATACCATGTTTTTAAAAAATTAATGGGTGAATGTTTTGCATAAAAACTAAGTGTATCGAGCCATTTACAAGGAACATTCTGCATAAAATAGTACAGCCTGTTTCACTATTGATGTTATTACTAGGTCAGGCGCGGATCGAAAATTAATTCTAAGAGGGAATCTCTACTACGCATGTTAATTGTCGCAACAGCAGAAAAAAACTATTTTTTGTACTGTCTTGTTTGTTTCTAGAACACATTTTATCCACCAATTAATGAAGATAAAGTTTAAAATCAATAAACCTCTAGAATTTATATTTGACTACAAGTGCATGTACCTAGATTCTCTAAAATAGATTGTTATACTTTCATGTTAAATACTGAAATCTGATTGGTTAAGACGCAGTTAATAATATTTACTATTACCCTCAGCGTTAGCAACGCACTTGGCAACGGGTAACATTAAAAAATGTTACATGCGCGAAAATTATGTGCGTACGGTTCGCTGTAGAATTCACGTTATTCCTATATAAAAGCAGTAAAATTTTCTTAAAAATTTTAAAAAAGACATTCAGTATAACAAAATAAATAGTGCCTGTTTGGGAGGATAACAGTTGAAATTGACACCCCTCGAAAACCATTGTCAACCTCCGCTTCGCGTCGGTTGACAATGGTTTTCTCGGGATGTCAATTTCAACTGTTACCCTCCCAAACAGGCACTATTTATATACTATATAAAACTTTTACTGCGAAACAGAAAAGGTCAAATAAAACCACGTGGTTTAAAATTTAGATGACAATAACATTCGCAGGGTTGTTATAGGCTACCCGTTTCTTGGCTTATAGACTATCCATCCTTAAAATTCATCTACAGAAGCCACGTTGACCCCACCCCCCCCCCCCCCACACTTAAAAGGGAAATACTTTGAAAGACAATACACCTATTAATGTATTTGGCCAAAATATATAACTTTACAAACCATTTTTTCAAAGATTTTAAGTGGTTATAAGCCCAAAATACAAGTGTGGGTTTTTTCCAAATCGTATCATATCTTCATATTTTGAATAAAAGTATTCAAATTTAAAAACTTATGTATATTCATGTTTCATATGCTCACCCGTATCATTTCCACAGAAAAATTGTCAAAATATGTTTCCAATATAACCCCCTCCCTGCCATTTTTCACTTATGATTCATGTACATTATGATAAATAAACGCAGATGTTGATGGGAATGCGTGTCCAAATAGGAATAGACTGAATGAAAGCATTGTCACAAACACTTGGAATTGCTGCTCAGGTGAGTGATGCAACCCATAGGCCTCTCATTATATCATTTTAAGGTAATATTTATCTAATGTAAGCAAAAAAAACAGCTTTAGTTGGTACTTGGTACAATTTACTGTTACAATCAGGAAAATACATAAAAGTTTATTTTTTGACAAAAACTATTTTTAAGACATTACAAACAGAAAAAAGTTGTCTGAACAAATCATAAGAAACTTCAAAATGCTGATTAAATCTGAGAGGACAAAGCTTAAATTGATGTTTTGAATGAAAATCACCCTGGATTAGCTTTGTAATCAAACAGTTACATTTATTCTGGATGTACCTTAAGTAAAAGCTATACACTTTGGCAAGAAAAGATTATATAAATGAATAACAAAATATTATACCTATAATAAGTACATACATTCTGCCAGGTATCAAAGGTGTCGTGTCAGACTTAACAGATTGCAATTTTTTTGAAAGACAAGGAAACGGAAATAACAAACTAACAAAAAGAACTAAACCATGTCATGTAACAACACATTAATAAATGATATCCACTTCCCATGATTCATGTTAAAGCATTGACTAAAGCTCACATCACACATGGCACAGGGCAGTTCGTTGTCTCTAAAGCTGCAGTCCTGCAGGTCTGGCCCTTGGTATGTGAATCCACTGGCTTGGAATATGAACACAATAGACTATTGAACTTATTGGAATATGTTAGTAATCATTTAACTTGACTAGTCGCCCAATATCTCACATAATGCGTAGATGATAACGATCCAAGAAGACCAAGAGTTTTAGCTTCCCTTGTAAAATTTGTCATAAATTCCTTCTGTTAACTAAAATTAAAACTTTTAACCATTCTTTACCATTGGAAGGAGAGAGGACTGTGAGGAATTATTGGCGAGTTATTGGAGACCGGTCAAGTACGAGGAGACATAGGAGATAGGTGGGACTTCTACTGTCATCATCATAGTACTATCATTAGTAATATACATATACACTGTAAAATAAAAATAATCCTGTATAAAAAAAATGCTACACCAAAGCACTACATGCACATAGCTTGTTATTCAACCCTATCTTCAGAGAGATTCTGCATTATTTATGCATCTTCTGGGGACACTTAAAATTGAGCATCAAAACCAGTATCCAAAATTGGTTAAAAACAATTAACATTTCATACATTATCATGCTGCCAAGACAATAACTACCCAAATATTTGATGAGACAAAATTGTAATTTAAGAAATGGCATATTTCTGTTTCCCCCATAAATAGTGTTGTAAAAAAGTTGTTTGCACAAAAAGCATATATAAGCACAATTAAAACAAAGCAAAGTTGATGACTGATAATCCTGAATATATACCCTTTTTGAGTACTTCAATAGAGACAAAGATCTAAATCATATTAACAGAGACTGTTTCTTGTTCATTGCTTCTTTAAAAAAAGAAAACAATACACACAAAATTTTCAAATCAAATAAAACAAAACAAGGAATTCCCTCCGAAAAGAATTAATAGCATTGCACATCGAAAAACTGAGGGAATATGGAGAAAGTCTCCTTATCACAAGACAAGTTTTGGATGAGTACTAGTATCTCAACAGCCGAGCTTTGTTGAGCTAATCTCACTGGAGAATTGCCACTGATGGATCATTGCAGTTGGAGGGTTGGAAATGAAGAAAATGAGAGGCAGCTTCCTTAGACCTATACTCAGCACCTACAAAATACACAAGACCATTACAAATGTATCATAAGGGGGTTGAGGCCCTTTAGCATTTTAAGAGTCACCTAGGGAATATACAATTTGATGTTAATAGTCAGGATTCAATCAATAAACCTTATAAAAACTGTCATCATTTTAAGTCCTATTCACAGAGAATGGAACTTAAAATATGTACTGTAACCAAACCCTAAGGACCTTATCAATATGATTTGGTTAAGACTAACAGTGAATTTACTGACAAAAGGTTAAAATGGACTGGAATAAGGTTGTCTCAGGCTAAGCTGGACATAAATATACTCCAGAACAGCTAAACAATTTGAATTTTCCTTCTGTGGCCAATGCTAGACCTTCAACTTTTTTGCAATAATTGTATCATAATTAATCAAATCCTAAGTACCAAATATAAAATTGCACTAAGTTGTTGCACATGTGGTAATATCCACAGCGCATATTTGTCCTCTTTTAGGACTTGCATTGGTGTATGAAAATTACATTTGAAAACTAAAATCTGCTTAGTACAAAAGTCTATGAATAACATGAATGAAGACAGTACATGAAGTAAATAGGAAATATTGCATCTATTAGTAATTTGTAGATTTTTCAGAAAAGGTTAATCATAATTACCAGGGAAATACTAAGGTTGATCATAATTACCAGGGAAATACTAAGGTTGATCATTATTACCTGGGAAAGACTAAGGTTGATCATAATTACCAGGGAAATACTAAGGTTGATCATAATTACCTGGGAAAGACTAAGATTGATCATGATTACCTGGGAAAGACTAAGGTTGATCATGATTACCTGTGAAATACTAAGGTTGATCATGATTACCTGGGAAAGACTAATGTTGATCATAATTACCAGGGAAAGACTAAGGTTGATCATAATTACCTGAGAAAGACTAAGGTGGATCATAATTACCTGTGAAAGACTAAGGTTGATCATAATTACCTGGGAAAGACTAAGGTTGATCTTAATTACCTGGGAAAGACAAAGGTTGATCATAATTACCAGGGAAAGACTAAGGTGGATCATAATTACCAGGGAAAGACTAAGGTTGATCATAATACCTGGGAAAGACTAATGTTGATCACAATTACCTGGGAAATACTAAGGTTGATCATAAATACCTGGGAAAGACTAAGGTTGATATAATTACTTGGGAAAGACTAAGGTTGATCATAATTACCTGGGAAAAACTAATGTTGATCATAAATACCTGGGAAAGACTAAGGTTGATCATAATTACCTGGGAAAGACTAAGGTTGATCATAATTACCTGGGAAAGACTAAGGTTGATCATAATTACCTGGGAAATACTAAGGTTGATCATAATTACCTGGGAAAGACTAAGGTTTCTTTTATATTTACTCATCCTCTGATTTTCCCTGAAAAACAAAAACATCAGAAATTGTAAACATCCAGGATTTAGGACTTTCTCAAAAACAAAATGTACAATACTTTTCAGGTAGAATCAATTAAAACCAATATGATTAGTTAAACAATTTAATAAAATGCAGAAGAAAATAACAATAAACCTGAAAGTAATAAAAAAAAGAAGCCTGTTGTTAGTGGGCATTCCTAACATACACTATATACTCACATACCGGTATATCTTAATTAGAAAACTAACAATATCAGCATCCATAACAAAAGACTAAAGTAATGAAACCAACACAACAGTCTTTTTAAATGAATTTTATTTTAACACAAAATACTGAAAAGTGGCATTTAATTCATTGGGCTTACAACAAAAGAAGTTCAAGCAATTGAAACAGGTAGTATCAGGAATCTGAAATTGACACAAAGAGATTAAACGAGTTGGACAATTAAAAATCAAACCCTCAATGATAAAATAATGACCCTTATCAATTTCCTATGGTTTCAACTTAAAATATAACTACCAGGTATATAATTTCATATTCATCAGCTTTAATTACAATGTGGTTCATCCTATGTTTTGCCTTTATGATAGGTTTGATATTTTATTAATAAGAATTTATTTATACCGGTAAGCATGTGTTCATTTACTTCATTTTCTTGTTGTAATATATCTTGGAGACAATTCTATTTAAAATGAAGTGGATTGTGAAGTAAATCCAGAGTTAACAGCAACAACTCGCAGAAAAAAGTCAATATATGTACTTAACAATCAACAAAATAAAAACAGCAAGCATTTAATCCTGATTAATGCCTCATGTTAATACAAAGTTGAAATGATTTCCTCACTGTAATTTTATTTATTCAATACTTCAGCAAAGCTGGGTCCAGGATTCAGGACAGTAATTCCATCTAATCAGTAATGTAGGACTTATGTCCTTGCCAAAAGGCCTCATGTACACAGTCAGTTCCTAGTTCAAATAACATTTCTATGGTATTTTCATGCCAGGCATTATGTTATGTCAAATCATCCGATGAGCAATGTGGTAATTTATCACATCGATACGATTTACCAGCAGTGTTGTTAAATACCCACAAGCCTTTTTTCACCTCCTAATCTTTAGCGATCTGTTTCTTCAGAGTGACTACTGGACTACTGTTTTCAAAAAGCCAATCAAAAACATGCTTTTGAGTTCCTTACCTAATATTGTATCAGTAATAAACTGTGACATGCTTTAGTGATCATGTCGCACTGCATGTTAATTATATAAATAAACATATGTACTGTCACACTGTATGTTAATTACATAAATATACATATGTTCATCAGGGGAGGAGATTGCATGCTGAACCTCATTGTTTGTTGGAGCAATATTATTCTCAAGTGAAACTATCTATCTACTGGAGGGCCAACTGTCCCTGGTGGCTGTTAGTCTATCATTGTGGACACATCCTCATGCAGAAGTTTCTTATCATCAGCCATTTTTTTTTTATTGAGCTGCCTCTATTGGCTGTTAGTCCATGCAGATGTTACCTAATCATCAGCCATTTTTACTTGGGCTGCCTCTGGTGGCTGTTAGTCTACAATCATAGACACATCCTCATGCAGATGTTACCTAATCATCAGCCATTTCACGGCGGCGTCTTCTCCTCCTCTCTGTGGCACTCTCCACTTCCATGGAATCCGCATCTTCCTTGGCTTTCCTCTCTTCGCGACGTCTGCGACGACGCTCTTCTAAGCTGTCCTCAGCAGGCTCTGCATCAGCAGCTTCTTTCTCCTCTCTTTCTTTCCTTCTTCTCCTTCTCCTTGCCTCCATAGAATCATCATCATCATCCTCCTGAGCCGGTGTCTCGACTTTTGTTTCTGGTACAGGGCTTGGCTCTTTAGGTTTCTCCTCTTCTACTGAAGGAGCTTTCTTCTTTCTACCAATATCATCATCATCTTTACCAATCTGTGCCCAAAAATCAACTTCTTCTTCCTTCTCCTCTGATTTGGCTGATTCTTCCTCTTGTTTAATTGGTTCTTCTTCTTTTGTTGGTTCGTCTTCCTTTACTGGTTCTTCTTCCTTGACTGGTTCTGAAATTGTTTCTTCTTCCTTTACTGGTTCTTCTTCCTTGACTGGTTCTTCTTCCTTGACTGGCTCCTCTTCTTTCACAGGCTCGGATTCCTCTTTGTTAGTCTCTTCTTTGGTTGCCTCCTCCTCTTTGGTATCTTGATTCTCCTTTAAATGCATCAAAATAATGAGCAAGAAATTCAAGTTCATCAGAGGTACAGTTTTATTGATTTAAAAGTAATTTATTTCAGTAAAGCAGTAGTCCTTTTACAAGACATTGTATATTGGAGGAGATCAAACTAATGGCAATGTTTCAGAATCATAATAATAAAATCAAACAAATCTTCTACTCTAGAACTGCATGGTGAAAAGACCCATCTCCGCTCTTTAATATAAACGCACCTATATTCATTTTACACATTACGTGCTACACAACTGCTACAAAACACCTGAACTATATATATGAACCACACCATGCCTTTGACATCAGTCTCTCCAAAATCAATTAGTAACTGAACTAGTGTTGTATGTAACCATGGTAACAGAAACTGAACAGCCAGATCTTTGTTAACCATATCTTTACTGCTTCCAAGACCAAACATACATACATCCAAAGCAACGCAATCACTCAAGCTTAAAACATAGCCCCTCAAGTTTGAAATATAACCACACAAGATTCAAATTATGAATAATCAAATGTAAAACGACCACATTTGTTGTCAGTAGAATGAGGTTTTATGATAAGATATTTATATCGTTATCAAACATGCCATTCAGAGACAGTACTTTAAACATTTCACAACAGCTTTATGGAGAGATCTGTACACAATGAGGAAACCTGTTTCCTGTGTCTCTTTATTTATTAGTGTTCACTCTCACTTACTTTCTCCTCTACAATTACAAGTGGTTCTGTATCCTGTTAACAATGATAACTTTTACTGTCTATGCATATCACAGTGAAAATAAATGTACATGTACTATCTACTGGTCAAAAGCCTATTCACAATATGCATTCAAAAGATTTTTCAAAAATATATCGTACACTTGTACTTTTTTCTCTAGAAATTATTTTCTGGAGAATATATTAAATTTCTCTTACTGTTACATAAGTTTTCAATAATTTCTAATTCTGTCTATATTTGTCTCTTTTAAATAGATTCAAAGTTCTTCTGAGTCTTTTAAAATGTGTACTAAACAAGCCAATTCATCAGCTGTTAGGTAGTTTCATACAATTCCACTCTGTGGACTTACTTCATTAGATTCTGTTGTATCTTGCTGTTGTGATTCCTAACAGATTAAAAATCAAAATGCAAGCAAATTTTAAAACAACATGCTACCTTCAGAGAAACTTTATAAGCTTGGAAAAAGCGATAAACAATATCATAAAATCCTTTCTAACATTTTAATGATAAAGTTCACAGACTTCTGAACACCATGCCACTTACATCAACCATCTCTTGTTTTTCTTCTTCCTTAGGTTCCTAACACAGTAAGTTTGATCAAAAACAGTAAATGTTTGCTTTAACTTAAAACTAGAACTGAATTCTTGACATTATTAAAGCCCAAAACAACTTACTTCAGCATCCAAAACAACAACTGATTCTGTGTCAGTATCTTTTTTGTCCTGAAAATTAGCAATCAGTCATGCTAAAAAGGCAATATTGCTTATACCGGTAAATTAAAGCTGGTGAAAAGATAAAAAAAAGCTAAAGCAATGACAAGCCAACTTACATCTGTTTCCACAACAACCAATTCTTCAGCATCTTGCTCATTTTCCTAACATACAAACAAACTAAAGGTACTAACAAACAATTTCCATCAAAACTCGGGGGCATACCAGAAAGCAATTTACAACGATATACTGTCAGAATGAAACCGACAACATTTGATATGATGTAATGCTGATTAACACACAATGAATCAGAAACTATACTGAACTTACATCTGTCTTTGCATCGGATTTTTCTGCCTGAAACCAATTGTTGACCACAGTTTAATCAAGTTTATTAACAGAGCTCTAATCAACAGATTTCTAGCAATCCACTAAAACAAACAAAAGAAACCACACCATGCCGCTTACGTCAGGTGGCACCTCTGTGGCAGACTGGTCCATTTCCTGTCATTAAAGGACAAACGCATACTAGTATCAAAATCTCTAGATCTGCACACAATGTTAGCTACACAGAGTATACTGTCAGACCAGTATTGTATAACCTTGGCAGTCACAGACAGACAGACACACAACACTTACATCTGTGTCCTCTTTTTCAGCCTCCTTTTCCTGCTAACAAACAATATCTCCACATTATGTACACGCCCAATTTATGGGAATACTCTGGATTTAATGAGGTGTTTCTCCCCCCCCCCCCCCCCCCCACTGTCAGCTTTAAACTGTTACAGTATATTTTGCTACTGTATCTTAAAGAAATACATTACCTGGGGAAGCTCTGCATCCTTGTCCAGGGGTTTCTCCTGTGTAGAAATGAACATAAACACAAAATAAACGAGAGAGTTTGAGCACTGAATTGAAGCTGAATTGTCAAGAAGTTTGTATTCTCTCTTTATCTTTTCTTTTGCTGTAAATCTTTGCACTTCGACCATGCTGTTAGTACTTTGGGTTTGTCTTGAGGTAGAAATCTAACTACATGTTCAGGTGTAATTCAGACAAGTAAAGCACACCCCTGGTTGCAGACATTGGTATTTCACTACCAAAATGGTTTGGGAGGTGTATAGTCTATGGAGCACACCATGCTTAATTGAGGTTCATCTCTTTATCAACTTCACACACCATTTCCTTTGGCAATGTCTATCATACTGAACACAACTTTAAAGAAGTGCCTGGAAGTCAAGTCAAGTGTCTATTCATCGCTCTCTAGTTGATGGAGGGTCAAACGGCACACCATGCAAAGGAAAAAATCCTTTTTCTACACTTCAAATCACAAAGGAAGTGGCACCAATAAAGAAAAAAATGAATTCTGTTCTATTAGTATCTTCCCATCATATTGTTATATTTGGGGTTGTAACTCAAGGTTTCTAGATATTTTTTTAAAAACATGCATAGGTTCTTCAGGTAAGAGTAGTGACTTCTTCAGAATACAAAGTTGTTACTCAAGGTGTCTAGAAATTTCTCAACACATGCTGAGGATCTTCAAGTAAGAGCGGTGAATTCATCACACCATGCGGCAGTACAGAGGAGGGCTGATGGTTTAGTCAATGGTAGAAGTGTTCCTCTGGTTCACTCAGTGCCTGATATACCTCCTCCTTCACTTCATCCCCAGTGTCCTCCTTGGTCTCCTCTACTTTCTCATCATTGGCTATATTTGTTGCTGGGGACTCCTCAGTTTCTTTGGTTTTGCCCTCTGCACTTTCACCTTCTTTAACTTCACTCTCTGACCTTTCACCTTCTACCTTTTCCTCAGATGGTGCAGCCTCTTTTTCACTCGCCTCACCATCTGCTTTTTCCTCTGTCTTTGATTCTTCTTCATCAATTTTCTTCCCTTCCTCAGCAGCAACATCCTCAATTAAAATGGCCTTTTCCTACAGTTTATCATATCATTTATACATTCTCAAGCATCTTATTAAAAACTCTTGGCAATTTAAAAAGCCATTGGTTCATTTTCTTTTATTTGCTAGCAACACAACATGAAAGCAATATTTTAGATCATGAATTGTTAGTGAATTTCAAATTCATGGTTAGAATGCCACAGGCATAACTTTTTAAATATATTCATAAACTCTTCAAAACTGACTACATAAATAATCTAAAATTGGCACCTCTGCTATCAATTACACAATACAGAATTCAAAAAACTAAAAATTTCCATATTATTCAACTGTACTTTAATATATTAATTTGCCTTAACAATATTGACTACTTGCATGAAAATATACACTTTTTTCTCTGTGATTTGCAAATAACAATTTTTCATAAAAGAAAATTTTCAAATAAGTGAATCTATATTGTGATCTTGATCAGAGATGAACTTTGAACTCTGTTTCATAAGCATGCTCATGCTCAATACCTCATCTTCTTTTTCTCTTTCTTCCTGCATTAACAATATTTATCTTTTTTATTGATTGTGAAACAATATTTCAAACACATACTTTAAAGCCCTTTAAACCATCGAAATCATAAATAAATAACCAAATCCAAGGACTTAAATAATGAAGTCTGAAATAACAATGTTCATTTCAGTTTAATAATGCAAGGGAAATAACTCTTGATTAATTACAAAAAACTAACTAAACTTCAATTAGTAAAACATTTTAGGCCATTTCTTTTCTGAATGTGTGCATACTGGATTTCATTTTGGTTAACATTCCCAAGTTTATGCACACATGACGCCAAGAAATGACCTCTTGAACTTTGAACTCCATGCTCATGCTTAATACCTCATCTTTCTTTTCTTCTTCCTCCTGACAATCACAAGATAGATACATAAATCGAATCATCAAAGTTCTTACTCTCTGTGATAAAATGGCCATTATAGCGAAGTACATTGAAGCGTTTAATAGGAGTTAACATTAGAAAATTTTCTACGTAATGTTTTGGCTGACCTTTGTCCAATCAGATTGTAGCTGGGCGGAGTTAAGACATTGCTGCTCGTGACTTGAATATGAGAGAGAGAGAGAGAGAGAGAGAGAGAGAGAGAGAGAGAGAGAGAGAGAGAGAGAGTGAGTGAATTGAGTAAATTATAAGTGGTGCTGATGAAGAAATAATCATTAGTTATAAACTTGCAAACTTATTTTTCCACTAAGCATCCGCCTGCGTTGCCTTTCCTTTTCCCTACATCTTAATTCATAAGTGATCATTTGTTCGCATTTCAAAATATTTAATGCCCGTATTCTTGGACTCCATGCTAGGAAATTTAGTTGGTTAGCTACCGTAACGTCTTTCTTATACATGTACATGTTGTCGACGGCACGCGGCCAAAGAAATTTTCACAATCGTTCTTTAAAACGCTTTAAAGTTATACCAATATAGGATATACATGTAATTTTTATACACAGACCCTAATTAATATTTTGCAAGTTTATAACTAATGATTATTTCTTCATCGGCACCACTTATAATTTACTCTATTCACTTTCTCTCTCTCTCTCTCTCTCTCACTCTCATTCAAGTCACGAGTGGCAATGTCTTAACGCCGCCCAAACTTTTCTGGAGTTAACCCCTATTAAACGCTTCAATGTACTTCACTGTAAGTTGGCTCCACTGCATTGACTATAAAAATATACGCATCTCTCATGCCATCACAGCTTTGATGCCTTTCCTTAAGGACCCAAAAGCTACCAAGTTTTTAATTGTGGTCTCTTGTGCATACTTACCATTATGATTCTCTATTCTGTAATAACCTAATATTATATATCAATAACTTACCCCTGTTACTGTGACAGATGCTTGGGAAACTTCTTTAGGTGGAGCTAATTTAAGGAATTCATATAAAGCGTTATCTTCTAGGGCCTCCGAAAATGCATCAAAGTCCTACAATGATTAAAAGCAGAAATAATGTTTGTTATAAATGGTTAAAAATATAAGTAGATATAATCTCAACAATGACAATGATTATAAATCAGCGACAGTGAGATCAATTCAATGCCCCTCTCTTTATTTTGACTAACAGTACAGTTGATCAAATTAGCTTACCCCACAGTAATCATCATCTTTGAATACTTGAGGGGGGAGGGGCACCTTGCCCTCTTGAGCTGGTTTGCTGTTGGCTCTCATGAACTTTTTCTCTTCCTCTTTGGAAGGATCAGAGATGTCCACTGTTTCAAACTCAATCTTCAAACTTTCTAAGGTCTGAAGCAATTCCCGCTGCTTCTTCTTGATCTGAAATTTTAACAGTTCATGAGGAATACTATCATATGCACCAATATTATCAGATGTTTTATAAATATTAAACTACAGGTTGCAAAATGATATATATAATGAATGCTGCAATAATAATCATGATAGCTTTCCCATCACATTCTGGTGCAAATGCATAAACAAATAGATAGGAAATGAAAGTAAGAATTCCCAAATTTTATTTCATTGCAATTTGTCTAAAGAGGTTGTAGCAAGTGAATTCTCAGTGTTACCACGGAAGCTATGGGGCATGCTTTTATATCAATGAATTGAACACTACTAATGTATCATTTTAGTGATGGAATAAAGAAAATCTTAAAATTTTGCTTCTTAGGCCAACTTGTTCTTTTTTGTCGGAGTTAATCCCTATTTCTACTGAATGCTAATTTCGGGCCACACTGTAATAAAACTAATCAAGCTTTGTTTCTGAACACATAGTTCTCTGCTTAAAATTGGAAATTCTGTAACCATTGTTAGAAATTGGAAAATCAACATCCATAAAACTCATCTTATTTCATATCTTCTTAATTTTCTGAATCTTTTAAACAATATCATGAACAAAACAAAGAACATGATGACACTTTGACAGTGAAAGCTTGTTGTATCTCCTGATCTGAATGAATTATCAAGCATTCGTAATATATTAACTGAAGTTTAATACACTGAGGGTCTTGTGTATGTTGCTTTTTCAGTGTAAAACCTTGGCCGATTAATTTCTTCAGTAGAGTCAATATCAATGGTAGTATTCATTAGCCGAATATGAAAATAGTTAATATCTTAGTTTTATACATATTTGACTGGCTTGTTTACCACTGTAAACATTTTATTTCTATGGCATGAAAAGAAATTTTGTGGATTTCCCACTCCAAGTATTCATTGCTACTGACTCCAATATAATACACCACAAAGTTCCCTAGTATCAACTTCGCATTGAAAGTGTTAACATCATAAACATAATTCTCTTTAACCAATTATAAACCTGAAAAGTATATATATATGGATCACTGAACGGATAACATTACAGAATTTCATCAAATGTAATACAGTATGTTGCAATTTAAAATACTTCACATCAATAGATTAAAAGGTTTCATTTCCATAAAGTAATAAAGTGTTATTTCCATCTATTCAGAAACTGTCTTAATGTTTTCCTTAAAAGGTGGGTGTGGCGATTCGAACTGTCAAATTTTGTAAACAAAGCAGAACACTTACATCAGTACTGCTTGAAATATTCGTGATGAACACCTTGATACCCATTCTGCTAAAAATCTGGCACAAGAAATACGAAATATACAATCTGCTAGCTATATGCAACCTTGCATACAGATATCAATCGAGGATGTTTCCGATTTATCTGGATTGGTAAGGATTTCTCGGTATTCTGATACTCTTTCCGGGTCAGATTACACACACAAATTGCAACGTCAGCCTACTTCCGGTGCACATATTTTGTGACGTCGATTAAATTCCACACATCCGTTTTTCTTGTTGCTGGGCAGGTAAACAAATGTCACACCGGTTCACGCATATTTTCTTACCATGTCGCAGAGCAAACACATGTGTAGTGATGATATAATGGAGTAGATGACAGAACAACTGTTTAACACACTGAACGGTAAAATATGTTTTCTGTTGTATATTTTCTCAGCATTTTAGGAAACAAATTTGTTTATCTGTTTCTGAACATAGCTCTATTTTCTTTTTATTGCACGCATGCTGTATTGCTTTTGATAGTTTGAAGTACTGTTATAGTAACTGCAGGTATTTAGAAACCTACAATATATACGTTGTTAACTGTTTGAAAGAAAATGTGGTGCTAACCATCTTTTCCGGTAGTTAATTACTGTGTACAAGTAGTGTACCTCAAACAAATTTTCTTAAGATACACACTATATAGATATTTTATTTTAGATTTAATGAAATGAAATTCTTTCCTGAACTTTCTTACAGTTATACTTGAATTAAGTCACAGCAGTTTGTGATCGTTTAGGTAAATTCAGTAGTTTTTTTTTTAGAAGAGGATGTAGGCTATGCCTGTCCACTTCTCAAAAGAGAATAGTAAATTCAGCATTGACTGTTGATACAAATGTAACACATTTTCAATAATATCATTTAGGGTTGTCAATGTGTGTGAATTTTTATAGTGGGTAGTTCTTATGAAAAATTATAAAGCAGCATTTTTCATGTATCAGTGATTATAAACAACACATGTTTGTCACAGGGAAAAAGGTGAGGTTGGGGACCAAAGATAAGTTGAAGTGAAGTGCCTGTATGTAACGTTATTATTATCTATACATTTAGCTCTATTTCCTTTAGCCCATGACTCAGTAATCATA
The DNA here is from genome assembly GCF_025612915.1 of Magallana angulata. NCBI lineage: Eukaryota > Metazoa > Mollusca > Bivalvia > Ostreida > Ostreidae > Magallana > Magallana angulata. The sequence continues at coordinate 56,148,664 of NC_069115.1, read as the reverse complement.
CCCTATGCTAAGGAACCATAAGGTTGCTGGTTTGAACCTCTCTGTGCTCATTTAATGTTGTATCCTGAAACAAAACACTTTGTCTACATTGTCTCAGTTCAGCCGGCTTACATGTACCGGTACACTGGGGGTTAACATGCATTTGCCTGGTGCCCCATCCAAGGAAGTCAGTGTCTCTCATTCATTTAGCACTCGGAAGATTAACACTGGCTGTCCACACACTTCATGGCTCAAAGAAAGATTTCACTTTTTACTTTGATTTATCGAAATTCAGTCATATTTTGATCTCTATATATGAATTAGGAACCAGTTGAAATCTTAGTTGAAGATTTGAAAAATGATGGTGTGTTAATGTCATTCCTAATATGCTAGTAAAGTGAAAATCAAATAAATGATTTGGTGTACAAAATACACATATTGTTCTTCCCAGAGATTTAGCTTTTTAAAATCATATCAAATTAATGTAAGTTTGTTTATTGCATACTTTTTGCCACTATGTTATCACTGTTATGATCAGTCAGGAGATACATTTTCTTTCTTTTTATTTGATTGCTGTTTACTTATTGGTATTCAGTGAAACACAGTTATAGCGAACACACTTATAATGAATTGATGCTTACTGTGAAGTGATTTTCATTCCGCAAGAGTTTAATACATGTTGTATACTTGACTGATATAACAAATTTCTTTTATAACGAAGTAAAATCGCCCATCCCTGGCACTTCCTTATAAGCGTGTTTTACTGTACTTATACGTTGATTGTATGATAATTTACATTCATATGAAAGGAGTGAATTTTATAAGCTATGCTTGTACTCATTGACTTGAGTATGAAATTGGTTGGGGCAGTTTTGATTAAACTTTATGTACCTCAAATTTGAGCAAGTTTAAATAGATTGAAGTAAAAAGGTTTTTGTGGAATTGTGATAAGGTACATGTACAAAAGTGTTTGGTTTAGCTGATTTTAAATTCATATTATGTAAATTCATTTAAGCTCTTAAGTTAACAAAGCAAAGCAATCAATTAATTTATAAAAGTTTTAATTGCTTTAAGTTTTAACTCATATACTCTAAGTAAAAGAGTTAAAACTTAATGTTCGATGGACTTAATGTTGTTTTTTGTTTTATAATTATAATAGTCTGTTTAAATTTGCTTTTCAGAATAAAGATTATGTAATCTGATTGGACAGAATAGGAGGCAAACAATGTCAGATTATGAATATAGTGACTCCTTCATCAGCGATGAAGATGATGCTCCAAGAGCAACCAAGAGTACCGGGGGCAGAAATACACGTAAATACAAGCCAGGTAAATATACATTAAGAGTAATTTGGAGGCAAAATATGAGTAATCGTAAATACAAGCCGGATTAATATGACTGTATGTGTATAAGAAACATAATTTTTTATATGGGTAATTAAATACAATAGGCAGGTAAATATACATGTGTCATAATCATTATTCAAGCTGTACAAGAAAAAACCCTCAAATCCAAATCAGGTATAGAGTTGTAACATACGATTAGTATCACACACAGTTTCAGGTAGAAATAAATAGAGACTCTGGAGGCAACATTATTTTAGTTAAGTACATGTAAATACATGTGTGTTTCACTATAAGTCTGTATATACTGCCTTAATGTGAGCTGTTAGCAGATCAAATAGAATACAGGTGAACAGATTTTATAATATGGTCAGATTTACATGTAGTACATATTCAATTATTGATTCCACAAATAAAAGCCTTGTAAATGCCTCTACGTGTTCCATAGATTTAGTGCTGGAGAAATATCTCCTGAAGCCTTGCACATAAGACCCACGTTGATATTCATAATTATATCCTCCCTTCCCAACAGTTTGGGGTGGGGTTACCTGAAAAACTTATTTTTTATGTAATATTATCAAAGTTAAATGAATAATATGTCTTTTCTTCTAAAATGAATAAACAAAAATTTAAAATATTTTTTAGATGCAATTAATCTAGCTAGCTCAATTTGATTAGAAAAGTAGCAGAAGTGTACCTTTTCCCATATAACTTAATCATACATATAAGTGTGCATGTTCCTGAAATAACTTTGTTTGTTTTATAAGAAAATACCAATTATTTTAGCAGTCGATCGCATCATTTTTTGTACTTTTTAAACATGCTTTTAAGTAGTATTATTAACGTTGGATCAGTTTTCATAGAAACCTCACTCTCTTGAAGTCCTCAGGTCTTATAAGTTTATACTTTAAAGTGATTCTGTAAGAAATGACACTTTGATGGAAACCCAAATTATGACTTGTCATCGACAATGTTAGCTCTGCCAACTATTGACTTTAGAGTAAAAAAAGGCAATGCTGATATCTAATGATAAGTAACGGGGAGAGATATAACAGGGGTAGAGATTGGTGTTTAAACCCTTTAACCTTAAGTAAACCCCCAATCTCTATCAATTACCCGTATGTACGGGAAGATTTTTTGGTCAATTTAAAATACTAATTGTCTTGTATGTTTAGGGTAACAGGCAGGTACAATGCTTGCAGTGGGCCACAAAGCTTTCCATGTTGTTCTGTTATCGGCCAAGACAATGAGAAATCAATTGATCAGTGGTTTCACGTAAAACAAAAGAACGTGTATTCTAAATGACAATTTTATCACGCAAATATTTGTTAAACATGCAAACTGCAGTAACTAGCTGCGTTAGGTTAAATGATGTTTTGTTCCTACCTGTGATAATCAACCAGGGTTTATCAAACAGAGCAGCCACTGACATCATCATTTCATTGGATTGATTCTAACCTGTCAATTACTGCCTCTGAGTTTATATATACAAACAACTAAAATTGTAATGTCAGCATGGAAAATTAAGTTTATGATTCCATGCGTTAGAAGTCATTGCTGGTAACAGAACCAGGAAAATGTCCATTATGTTATCCAGGAGGATGCTGCCCAACAGTAAGTATTTATGTAGACTGCGAGGAATGCAGCATTGTCGCTTCGTTTGATGACTGTCTGTGTCGTGGTTTCAGGTTTCAAGACTCAAACAGTCAATGACATCTACTCTCCCAGAACGAAAGGTGATTAAACCATTGTCCTCTTAACCAAGCTTGTTTGTAATCTGGTTGTTCAGTAGTTCTACAACAAAGCTTGTTTATGTGGTATAGTACTACTTCCAAGCTTTGGTGCAGTGATCGCATATTCTGTGCTTAAATTGAACCTATATGTGTGTCTTCTCTTGTCATGTGCTGTGTTTTGATAGACAACTAAAATATCTCATGTCAAAACATGGAGGAATCTCTGTGTACCATGGGAGATTGTCAACTCTGCATGTCATCATCGTCCACACGGCATGTCATGGCGACTTGTTGATTCATCACATTACGTCGCATGCAGTCTGGGTAGCCTCTTCAGTGAGCTCTCAATCACTCGGTCCTCAAACACTGCATGCCTGCGTCGGCCCTCTAAAGCCATTGGCCGATGTGATAGCATGATCAGGATTATACCTCAGAAGTATTTTGTCATAATATTTCCCTTGTAAAGGGGTTTAAATTGATCAGTTATTCTTACTTCTTAAATCCATTTCTTTGATTTAAATGTTTAGCAGAAACTAACCATTGCAGAAAGATAACCAATTATGCACAAGATAAAATGCAGATTTTATTTAAAGATCTTAACCTTTTCAATGCTTCTCTTTTTGGCTGGCACGAGAATTTTATTCAAACTTTCTTTATCTTCATAATCTTTGTTGAGTACTTCAATAGTTTACTGAATTCCATTAACACTTTTTGACTCTCATCATACTCTAGAAATTTCTGTAGTATGTAGTTTAAAATTTTGCACCCTCCTCTCTCTCTCTCCCCCCCTCCCCCCCCCCCCCCCTCCACACACAAGCATTTAGAACATATATCCTGTCAAATTGAAATACCTTAATTTAAGGCTTATTTTTTATAATTGAATGTATCAGGTAAATGTCTAATACATGTAATAATATTCATTTGAACTTAATCTGATAGAGGTGGTTGTATCAGTAATTTATCATGTACTTACTGTCCAGACCTTCATTTAGTAATGGTAGGACACCGTCTTTGATTGTGATAAAGCTAAACATGTTCTATGAACATTGATTGAGTGATGTACCTTACAATGCATGCAACTGTATGTACTAGTGCTATGATGAGTGAGGTTGTAGTCATGTAATCCATATAGACTCACAGTCACATTGTGTTCAACTATATTGACCAGAATGTACATGTTTTCAAGAGGTTGGGGGAGGGGGAACATTGTCCTCAATATCTGCCGTTTTTCTTTCATGTGGATATACATTTTCAAGAGACAATCATAAGCAGTCAAAATAAAAACAAGATTTATTTGTGGATAAATTTATAATGAGCTCTGATTTCAGTAAAAAGATGGTAATTAAGTTGACCTTTTTTGAATCAATTTCTTATTAAAGTTGATTCCTATTTTTCAGTTGGCGGACATAGAGGGGGTAGGGGACGTGGTAGAAATGTGACCAGTCGAACGTCGGTGCCCAACTCCGAACCCAAAGTAGATGGGGTCGTACAGAGAATGCTGTCTGCAAAAAACTTGAAACTAAATGAGCTCAGGAATCAGATTGAGGATATGCAGACAGCATTCAGAGACCTAAAGGAGGAGAACAAACTCCTGAAAAAGATGCAGCATCGGCAGGAGAAGGCCCTGGTCAAATACGAGGATAAAGAAGGCGACCTACCACAGATCATTGCCCGCCACCAGAACGAGGTCCGCTCGCTGAAGGAAAATTTACGTAAGACGCGCGATAAATATGAGAGGACGGATCGCTACCTCAGGGATGCTGAAGATGAGCTTGACAAGGCGAAGAGTAAATTAAAGCGCTACAAGTCGCTGGCTGATCAGAATAACCTCAAAGAGAGAGATGACCTCCAGAAAGAAAACCAAAAACTGCAGATTGACTTGGAGGAAAAGGAACTGAGAGTGAAGGTAAACATCTAATTCTGTAGGTAAAGCAAAAGGTGAAAACATTTATTTCTGTAGATAAAGCCAAAAATGTAAACATCTAACTGTGTAGGTAAAAGGCAAAGATGTAAACATGGTTTTAACTCTACTAGGTAAAGCCAAAGGTGACAGTCCATTGTAACATATTGATCAGCTGGGTTTGGTATTGATTACCTGATGCCTGGTTATATAGAAATGCAATTTCTTTGAAAAGATTTTTTTGAGATTTTTTGTTAAGGAAAATCAGCATTGACCGATATAGATTTTAAAACTGCCTCATACTTCCTCTTTAGCACTGTTAAAGTAACTCCTGACCTAGAAGATGATAATCTAGGGATATTTTTTTTCTAGCCATTAAAACATAAACATCAACTTAAAAAGTTGTGTTTGTTATATGTGTAGTAGCAAGACAAAGGTAAATATAGAGGTATGTTTATATAAGTTAAGAGAGGTTATAAAAAGCTTTTTCTGTAGGTAATCTCCTGGACTTCTGATAAGGCACTCTTCTTTGGGACACTATCATATAATGTTGGTCAATCTAAAACAGTTGTAAATTTTTATAAATTGAGGATGTGACATCTGATAATTGCTTACATATATCACTGAAATTTTGATTAAATTTTGAGATAAGGAAATTTATAAGTATCCAGAGTTTTTAAAGTATTTTTAAAGGTAAATTTACATTACAGATTGTACAAATATTATGTACACAAACATAAATAAATTTGTCTTAATTTTCTAACTTTTAAGAATTAAAAAGATAATTGAAGACATGCTAGTTTAAGTGCTATGGAGTGTCAGTTTTCTGGGGATGTCCATCCACTATTAAGTTTTCAAATTAATTAATATAATACCTATTCAGTATTGTCCCAAATTCAGTTACAGGTAATTTGAAGAAATCATCAAGTAGCATTACTAACCTCTTTCCGTGAAAATGAACCTAAGCAACTAGTGTTCTTGGATTCAGTACATGAACATGAATTTTAAAGATACTTAGTTAACTTCAGGACATTTATTGTCAAAATTATGGTTTTTTTTACTGTACTTGATTTTTGAGTATTTGTTGAAACCGTCTAATTTAATACCAAAGCTATATAATGTAATGTATCATGTTTTGTAGGATTTAGAGAAACATATTGTGAATCTAAACAAGAATCATCGACATGAGCTGGGGATTGAAATGGCTCGGAATCGGGACACTCAGAAACAGAACGACCACCTCAGAGAGCAGAACTCTACGCTGGAGAGACAACTCAAGGTAATCAGAGGAAATTAAAAACACCTCATCAAATTAATGATCGTCAGGATAAAACGAGCTCGTATCATGGCATTGCTGTTATATTTGTATACCTGTATACAGGGAAGATACAGACCGGAGGTAATGGGTTTGTTTGTTCAGTCACTTGTAGGTATACAGATGGCCACTTAATATTAATGGAGATTGAATTTTATCTAATGACCTTAGGAAAAATTGAATTGTTTTACCTGCACCATATACATTACATAATATTAGTTTATAAATGTATTTATATTTCTATATGTGTGGTAGTTAGGACATTTATGATGACCTAGATAGTGGATTTTTGTATTAAATCATATCATGATGATATCTAATATATAAAGCAATCTTAATATTTCTTTTGAATGTTCTGAAACACTAATCTACCCACCGAGTAGTTGTAGCAGTGATAACCTGTAGATAAATTATGGGATGTTGTTATGGGGCTTTTGTTAATTGTTTATTTTTTCACAGGAAACATTTTATAAATCATTAAAATTTTCTAAAGTAACTCACATAATTTTTGAGATGGCTGTGTGTCATGTTTGTGATGTTTTACAAATAGGAAAAAGATAAAGAACTTCAAATAAAGAACATTTATGCCAACCGAGCACGGGCCCCCCACCGGCTACCAGCCTCATACGGAGGAACCCCCCACGATACGCCCCCTCCAAAGGCAAGGAAGAGGGCGCCCTCACTACAAGAACTGACCCCCAGGGAGAAAGTGAAGCAGTATGAAGAGAAGCGGAGAGAGGAACAACAGAAGCACAGAGAGGTGTGTAATGTGTTGACAAGGGAGATAATGCATGTCTTTCTTTTCTTTTTTGTTGTTAGGAGAGGAAAGAGAAACTGGCAAGACTAGTGGAGGTAACTTAGTGGTGACTGTGTTTAGTAGTGCTAATGTGGGTGGTGCTAATAAGGGGAATAGGTGGCTCTCTCAGATGGAGTCAAGGTCAAAAATGAAATGATGAAGAAATCAATTATAAATTAAAATTTCCCCTCATGTTTTTACTTATATGTCTCTTAAATTCACGTGTTTCAAGAACACAATGACACTGACAAAGTCTGTGTAACAATTTTTCTGTTATAAACAAGTAATAGGTGTGGGACAAATACCTCTATGCAGGGTGTATATGTTTTATCTGCAATGACTAATCAATACTTACATGTACTCTGCTTATTTTACCTGTAGTCAAGGAAGGGAAAAGGTGAAGGACCTAGGATGGCCTTTAACGATAACAATGACAAACCAAGTCGTAATACACAAAGATATGATGACTACGATTCATACAATAGTTATGATAGTCCACAAAAGGTACATAACTCTTGGTGCTCACATTCCCCCTGAGTGAGCTCCCTTTGCACAATGCAGTAACAATTTCTTTTCAGTTTGATCCTTTTACTTTCCTCATGTATATTCCCTTTTATTCTTTTAATAATTATGTGTGTTGTGAATTTTTTCAGCCTAAGCATTTTTCAGACACTGCATTCAAGTCTCTTATATTGATTATAAGTCTAATTATTATATCACAACAAACACTGATGTAAGAGAATTCAGTTGCTAGCACATTTTTGACCCATCACTACATTTCCTGCAAGTTCTTTTTGTGCATTCCCTGTGTAGTTTTGCAGAGTTTGGATCTTGGTAAACAATGTGACACACTCTACAAATATTACCTTTATATAAAGTTATAAACCTATGTTAGTCTGTGGAAACATTCACTATACAACCCATGTGTGGAGTATAAACTGGAAACTTTCAGATAAATTGTAAGTATAATTTCTTGGATACATAGAATTTATTTTCACCGCAGAGTTCACAGAACAAGGGCTACTCTAACTCCACTGAGTACGCCCCTGCACCCACATGGAGGCGCCCTGCCCCAGAGGAACACGAGTATGAATCGACCAAGGAAAATAAGCCCCCTCTACCCAGCACAGGTAGAAGGGGGTTTTCGTTTAATTTTCCTGGTGGCACCGCTCAACCAGAGGTATTTGACTGTCGAGCGCTGTGTGGCACTGCTGCTGTGATGTAGTGTTCCATCTGAACTAACCCTGTGTAGCTGTCTGATGTTAACGACACTCTGTCTAACAGATAGGAGCTTGTCATTGTAGTCAGGGAACATAACTCTGTACGATACCGCAGACTAGCTTATTTCGTCCAAGGTATCATAATTTAGTACCTATGCAAGCTAAATTATAAAAATAGATGTTCAAAATTAATAATAATTTTCATACAAACCAAATTGGGTTAGTAGGAATTTAACAGTTATATTGTAGCAAAGATACTGATTTTGCTTTAGCCATATTGCAGGTCATTCATGCAGATACAAAGTTCAAAGCTCGACTATAAGCTCTCATTGGTAAAAATACGATTACCAAGATTATACAGTTCTAGTATTCATTATAATGATAGGTTTTCACAAATATGCATTAAGATTTCATCAGTACAGACATTTATAGTACGTAAGATGGATATATATGGGTACTCGTCATTGGCTGTCTGTGGTTGGTATGTTTGTCTGTGGAGTCAATGAATTAACACGTCTGGAGGCTCCCTAGATACCTGTCATAATCACCTGTCTCTTATCCCCCCTGGCGCTAATTGCAGCCTTCTGTTTTGTTCTGTGCTCTATTCATTTTCATGCTGCGAATCATTCGGGATTACCTGCGTTGTTTTCTGTATGCACTGCTGGAGACGTATCAACGTTTCTATATAAACCATGTATGGCCTGTTTTCTGTTCTTTGCTTTCTGTCATTTTTTTTCTCTCAAAACATGTTTTTAATCTATGTATCAATGTATTTTTGTTGCTTTTGTGCTTTGATTAATTAATCCATACACAATGTACTGTGTGTGTACCAATATATATGTGGGTACTGCTGTGTACTGTGTGTGTACCAATATATACGGGTACTGCTGTGTACTGTGTGAGATTTTTATCATCACATTGTGTTTATTGAATGATTCTATCCATCCACTGATTGAGTTCCTGTCCAGTTCATGCATTATTGACGACCAGGTAGTTTAATCCACTAACCTTGATTGCAGTACACAGTGGCTGCCTATACAGTGCATGCTAAACCCACAGGACTTAGACAGAGCTAATATCTGAGGTCCCCTGGTACCTCGGTGACATAGATAGTGTGTTATATTCTTAATGAACGAATTAATCGTAAAACCCACTCTGTGATGAATTATGTTTGATTTGTGACATCTTTGTATGATGACAATGGCAGTGAAGCTCTCTGACTGTCTGTATGTATCACTTTCAGAAGGAAATCGAGGAATTTGAGGCGCTTATTGCAAAAGAGGTGAAATCTCTGCACTTAATTGAACTATGCATGAAAAAAATGCATGCATGAACTTAAATAAGAAAACTCCTTTCTCTCAATATTATGCACCGTGGTTCAGTTTTAATGTGTAGCTCTTTCCTTCTTTTTATTTGATATTGGCTTTGTTGGATTGAGGACATACATGCTAGTGTTGTTAGGTGCATGTACTGTGAACGCATGAAAGCCTATATATAGAGCATGAACTGTCATAAGGATCATACGGTAATGAAACCTTGATCAAGATGTGACAAAGAAAAGAATTTTTTAAAAATCAATTTTATCTTGTGTACATGTAGTGTACGTGGCACTTTTCATTAATAATTGTTTGATTATTTAAATTAACATTTGACACTTTTCTATGTTTTGTATATTAATATTATATAAGATTTCTTGGTTTTGTATACCAGTAAGATATTCAAGTTTCTTTACAGACTGTCTAAACTAGGGTCTACCCGGGTACTTATTCAATGAAGTGAACTAGAGTCAGATTGGAATTTTTCAGGACTAATGTCAATATTTTCGTAGCTTAATTTTGTCTGTGGTGACTTTTCTGATATCATTAATTTACCTTTCTTCATTAATGTTGTGATGTATATTTTTTTTTCTGTTCATGTTTCAGTATGGTAAAATGTATTAATTTAGCAAATTGTTTCTCAGTGTTTCTGAATAATGGTGACTTCTCAGGACAATATGCAATTTATCAAATGCAACCATTTTCTCAGAGCCTCCAATGTTATTAAATAGCAAATCAATATCATTCTTGATAAATTATTCCTAAAAAATAACGTGCAGCTGCATGCAAAGGACAAAAATCAATTGGACATTTGTTTCTTTAGGGAGAAGAGAGATGAATAAACATTGCTAGATAGAAAGGAGAGATCTAATCAAAATGTACATGTTTAACACTGTCCTTATTGTTTTACAGCAACAGGAAAGATCACGAAGAGAGAAAGAGGAAAAAGAAAGAGAAGAGGTGGAGAGGAGGCTGAACCAGGAAAGAGAAGAAAAAGAGCGAAGGGAGTGGGAGAGGCGTGACCGTGAGCGAAGGGAGCGGGAAGAAAGGGAAAGGCAAGAGGAGGAGAGGCGAAGACGTGAAGAGGACGACTGGAAACTGACGCTGGAACGTGAGAGACTCAAGCACGAACAGGAAGAGAGAGACATAGAGTTGAAGCACAAGGAGGAAAAACAGCGCAGGGAGCAACAGGAGCAGGAGCGAAGGGAGCGAGAGAGGAAGGAGCAGGAGCGAAGGGCGAGGGAGGAGAGGGAGCGATTCGAGATGGACGAAAAACTCCAGGAGGAACGTAAGAAAAAGGACGAACTACTGGCTAAGTTAAAGGAAATTGATGACGGAAAGAGTAAGGGCAAGGGTCCGGAGAAAAAAGAAAAGGAGTTGGACACTTTCTTTGTTACATCAGGGAATATGGATAGTGTGGATAAGAAAACGGATAAAAATAAGAAAAAGGATAAGGATTTGGATGATTTCTTGTTTTCTTCCAGTCGTAAGGATAGTGATGGGGGATTGGGTTCAGCATCTAGCAAAAATAGCTACACTTTCACGAAACCTATCGAAAATATGCATTCAGGAAAACCAGCTAGAGATGATGTGACTGTTCCATACATTGAGAAAAAGAAGCAGCAGAAGGCACTACAAGATGATGACGACTTCGGTGGATATCAGCCTTCTTTCTCCAGCAACAAGACTACATCGAAAATGACCAAGAAAACGGGAGGTATTGTGTTCAATGACGACTTTAAGTCATCCAAACCTCCACGGAAAACGGAGAAAAAGAATGATTTAATGGCAGATCTTTTTGGCAAACAAACAAAAACAACTAGTCAGACTTTAGATGATGACGACCTTTTTAAGCCGTCTACTACAAAGAAAACAACCACTGTGAATTCTTCCATCAAGAGCTCCTTCCCGTGGGATGAGGATTCAAAAACTACAGCAAAGAAACCGTCCACCAAACGTGAGAACTCCACCAGTGCTTTGTTCGGGGGTGGAAACGCTATCATTGATGATGACTTTTCAAGTAAAGATTCCTCTAAAATGCTACCACGACGACCACGCCAAACCACCACCACATTTCAAGCTCGCCCAGCCGTGACGGCGGTTGACCATTACGATGATGATATTGAGGAGGTCATTCTGTAATAAGAATTTTAGTGTATAATGATTCAACATGTATAGGTTAGAGAATTGCCAGTATGCATGAGAATTAACAAAAGTTTGGTTATATTCCACATCATTCAAAAACTGCCTTGCATTGTTTTCATTTCGTTTAGTTTAAATGCAAGGTGGAATTATTTACAAATATGCTTTTTTTTAAAAGAAGAAATTCCTTTCAAAGCATGTTTTATGACAGAAGTACTGTAACAGTGACTGTGCTTTTTTCGGTAAATATAGAGTAGAATTTACACATAGATAACAACAAAAAATCAGTTTAGACCAAAGTTATGAGTGAATGAATATACTTTTCTATCTGAAGGCTTACAAATATTGCATTCCTATAGTTTTGGAATGAGAGAGTTTGTGCCATTGTGTGTGTTGTGTGAAGCTGTGAGATGGATTGATTTAGATACAGTTATATATAGATGGTACTGGTGCCAGGTTCTGTGTTGTGTGAAGACAGGGTTAAATGTTTGCATATACTCAGCTTTGTTAACAGTCCAAAAAGTCCCTAACAATGGTCTCCACCACCCATATCATATGTTTTTCTACTTGGAATGTTTATTCTTAAAAGCAATGTCCTTTAATGGGAAAGGGGAGGTAACACATTCAGTAATGGTTGTGAATTAAATTAATTTTTTTTTACAGTCAGTTTTTTGTGCTATTAAACTGTTGGTGCCTCATTTTATAATACCCCTCTCTTTTTCTTCAAAAAGAATAAAATTAATTGTCATGATGGGGAAAATACAAAGATACACATAACAGTATTAATGAATCTATTGCATGACACTCAACAGTGCATTACTCTTTCGACTACATGTATGAACAGGTTTATATTAGAAGCAGTTTTTCTATAAATTCTGTCATTATATACAGCTCCTTCCTGTCTTGTTTTTTTGTGGTCCAATATCTGTGATAAGTAAGACAACTCCGTCCAGTGTAGGTTAGTTTTAGAATAGGCAGAATAGACAATGATAGACTACATATAACTTATACATTTAATTAATGTTTTATCATTTTTTTTTTATGCCTCATTTTGTTCACAACTTGTGCATCGGTTTGTTTATGTATTTAATTTTCAAACAAAATTTTTATTTGTTTAAGTTTTGAATACATTGAACAATTTTACTGTGTTATGTAAAAAAATGTACATAAACAATCAGTTAATTTTTCAAAATCACAAAAATTTTATTGAGACATTCTTGTTCAAGAGAGTAAGAATTCTCTCAGTCTGAGTTTCAGTTTTCTGATAGAACATTTTACATGACATTGTATTCAGTGTTGCTCTGTTTCTGTACGTGACAGAACTACTCATTGTACAAATATGTCTTATCTGTCATAATCCAAAGACATCATCAAGATATATATATATATTAAATTATACCAATTTATTCTGAAGTCGTTTTCTTTACTTTCAGTGTACTGTATTGACTTCAAATTCATGATTTCTAATCAGTGGGTTATATTGAAAGAAATTTCAACCTCTTGTGATTTCTTTTCTTTGTAATGTAAACCAACAAAACCTACCATATATGATAAGAATAATTATTCTGTATATCCGTAAAATGCATGTAGTTGCTGATGAAGTTTACACAATTAACAGCTATTAATACAAAATACGATTACCTGTTATGTAATATCAAGACATCTCTTGCAATGATCTGATGAAACATACTTTTGAACTAAGACATACCAGAACATGTATATAACATATTGCAGGTTGGTCACTCCGTCATCTCTGACTTGTGTCCTGAGATGTCAACATTGCAACCAGTCCCCACTTCATCATTTTATGAAGGTTTTCTGCTTACACAATGCCTATCGGTTTTGAAAAATTGTGACTAAATATGAAATGTAATGTTCATTTCTTCATTCATTCATTGTCATATAGCGTTTATATATCACATCTATCTATACTCCTTGAAAGAGAAAATAATGAAAATAGTGAAAATTGGACTAGCAAGTTTAATAAATATTTGTAGACCAATATAGTGCAACAGCACTTTACACAAGTGTATGTTTAACAAAAGCTCGCTATTGATACAAATAACAATAATTTATAAAAGAATTAATATCTGTATAGTTCATTTGACTGGCATTAAGGGAAACTCCTTGTAAAATTTCCACTGTTAGTAAATGAGGCGTTCTTGGCAGTGATATGACAAAGTACTTCACAAAGAGAACACATCAGTCTAGCGGAATATCAAGGGGCTGTCTGTCTGCTGCAAATGTTTGTGTTTCCTCTGGTGACTGGCTTAGCGACCAAAGGGAGGTAACTCTGGCAACAGCCGTCCTACATGCCATTATCCAGCACACAACTCCTAAACCACCTAAAATAAAAAATAAGTCAATGGAATGTTGATATAGAAGTCAGACACTATGAATCCTGAATAGACGAACATCAAACAACCCCTAACCCACCTAAAATAAAGTCAATGATATAGAAGTTGGACACTTTGAATCCTGAATAGGAGGACCTCTCTAACAAAACCTGCCAACAGCAAGTGCATTTATATAAAACAACCCCTAAACCACCTAAAATAAAGTCAATGGAATGTTGATATAGAAGTCGGACATTTTGAATCCTAAAATAAAGTCAATGGAATGTTGATATAGAAGTCGGACACTTTGAATCCTAAAATAAAGTCAATGGAATGTTGATATAGAAGTCAGACACTTTGAATCTTGAATAGAAGGATATCACTAACAAAACCTGCCAACAGCAAGTGCATGTATATAAAAACGATTAGCAAATATAAATTATTAAATGATTTTATCATACCTCTGTGAATATTTTCTATGTAAAATTACAACAAATAAACATGCTATTCTATGTAACCGTTAATTGGTTTCTGCGCTATCTGTCCATGGTGAATAGATATCATATCTATTCACCTACAGCATTCGATTTCCCTCGTTCTTAAACTTGGAACACCTCTGGTGTAATCCGAGTCGTTACATGAAATTCAAAGTCCGATATCTCTAATTTATACCATCAAGAAAATATGCAATACCAACAAATCAAGTTCTTTTCAGTGTAATAAGATTACTTATTTACTGACTATTCGGGTGAAAGCAAGTATATTGCCCCATTGACGGCAACTACATATTTCCCTCTGCATTGCCTTGTGAAATACTTGCTATCTTGGGGAACAATAAACTTGCTATCGTCCTTATAGCCAGTAAATAGGTATATAATATGTTTTTTAATTTGAAGGATTCCAAGTACATGCACTAGTTTTTACTGACAGCTTCATAGTACTATAACACCTAAACTTACCAGGGACACCTGTTGGGAGGGCCACAATATTATGTAGAGGGTAAAACCAGCTCTCTGGAAACAGTAGCAGTGGTTCACTTCTGTTTGTCAAAACTATCACTAACATCAATATTGCCTAAAAAAGAAAGTAAAATTGATCACACAAGGTCTTTGCTGTTTAAGGTACAAGGTAATCAGTTGCCATCAAACATTGACTGAACCATTGTTTTTCTGTCACATTGATTAAAGCAGCATCCTTAGTAATTTACTAGTATGTGAAAATGTTTTACATTTACTTATATATATCTATAGAGTAATATACAATGATGAATCAGTACTGTTTTGTATATTTTATGAGAGTTCAACAATCTCATTCAATGGTCATTATTACAAAATTACCAGGTAATAATAATCAGCTCTTGATAATGAATAATGCTGAGCTTATAATTGATATAACCAGTTTTACACTGACAATAGATATTAACAAGTTTAAGGTTACATTTCTTACCTGAGTAATGTATATTCCTGCTTTCACTCCCATATTAACTACAGCTGATTTACTATTGCGCAATGCAGCTATGGAAATTATAAAAAAAAAATTATTTTAAATATAAATCATCAATAAGGAAATAAATACACATGTACCGGTACATAAACATATGAAGTACATCATAAGGCAAGAGCAATAGTACCCTTCATCTCTCATACCATCATAGGAAACATATTTAAAACATAGATGACTATAAACTTGAGGAAGGCATCAGTCAAAATATTGATGCGAGACAAATCTCTGTCGAGATTACCTATATACTGATGAACTTCGATATCTCAAATACTGATATCTCGAATACAATGGATATGTCAAAGTGATTTGTAAATCCCAACCACTTTTTAAAAGTATTTTACCCAGTCCTCAATATCTCGAATACTCAAGAGTTTTTAAACAGTCCCATCTAGTTTGATATAACAAAGTTTGACTGCATATGTTTACACATACCCAATCTTTTAACTTCAGCAGTGTGCTTGTCAATTTTGCGTTGCAGTTTGGCATACTTCGCAAACTCCTCAGTCATACTGATTGTCTCTTGTTCAGATTTAAGGTCTTTGATCTCTGCTCGTATGTTCATCTCACTATCTGTGACTCTGTATACATATTTACTTATCTGGAAATTAAAAAAAGACACAAATGATCCCTGAGAGAGAGAGAGACAGAGACAGAGAGAGGAGTCAGTTTTAAAGATATATGATACTGCAAATAAGTTCCACACACCATAGATAGAATACTTACTATAGCAGCTATTTTCTGTGAATAATTGGGTAAAATAGTAAAAAGAATAACTAAAATAAGAATAAAGATCATTAAAATCATGTTTTATCGAGTCAGACGTCCAACCGACTCTGGTCAAATTGTAACACTTCAGCTCAATGTAAATATCACCTATAAAAAAACGCAACAACCACCAAAATTATTCTAATGGAAATCTTCTTTATTGGAGGTAGGATTTTGCGAATTTCCCGCAAAATTGAAAATGGAAACGGGTTCCTCTGTATCGAAGGTATTACTATATTCATCTTTAATGAGTTACATTGTAAGACGTAACGTTGAAACTTTTACAGCTATTCACACTCTTAGCACTGTATTTACAGGGAACTTTTGCTTACAAAGGAAAGAAGAGGTCTATAGATGCAGGTAAAGTCCAACAACACGGTTTAATTGACAGATTGTCTCATTGTTGTAGCATGAAAAGGAGGAGAGGAAGTATGTATAGTATTATTGAGTCTAAGGGAATTCGTTTT
Organism: Magallana angulata; assembly: GCF_025612915.1. Taxonomy (NCBI): domain Eukaryota; kingdom Metazoa; phylum Mollusca; class Bivalvia; order Ostreida; family Ostreidae; genus Magallana; species Magallana angulata. The sequence goes on along the minus strand of NC_069115.1, from coordinate 56,131,849 downwards.
AATATCTGAAAACTTTAAGTTTGGTATGTAAGACACGATATTTCCAATAAATCACTTTAGCACTTGAAAGCACAATCACTTGTATATCTGCCCTGAAGTTTAACAGGTCCAGTACAATCTCTTTTAAATAAGCTATGTAGCTTAATTAAGCTATTCAGAATAGCTCGATAAAGTTATTTATATGTAGTTTTTTGTGAAAATGTTTATAAAAAACAAGAGACGTAAATAACAGAGATTGGCAACTGATCGAAATCTTGCGGTCCCTAGCCCTATTGTAAAGTTTTCCCCAGTTTAAATCAGTATATCTCTCTAATGGACAATTTTATCAAAATATAAACAGATAAAACCTATTAACAAAACATTCAAAATATTATATTTTCATGAGTTTATGTCTTATAAACAATATTAAAAGAGGAGTTTTAGGAGGCAGTTGGCTGCCCGTTGTCAGAGATTTCGCCGATGTTTTATAGCTGGCCAATGTATTTTCTTTATATTAATCTTATTTTTCAATTTTTTGTTTCAAAATGTCTAAAACTTATGCACATTTTTCATAAAAACAATATAATTTTGGTTTTAAATCATTATCTCAGTTTACCAATATGTAGTTCTCAAAGTAAGGTTGGTCCTGTAACAAAACACGCTAGTGGAGGAGTTGCCAATCTATTATTTATGTCTCTGTAAGAAACATGCAAAAACATCACAATTTACTAAACACTCATATTTGCACCATGGACCATTAATTAAAAAGGTAGACCTATAATTAAAGAAAGTTTCTGCATTGCAGCTATTGAACACTTTTAAGCCAAAAAATATATTTCCATCCTTTGGGTAACTGTTCACCACTTTGTAAGCATTGAAGCATGGTTGAGAATGATTACTTCTCATTGTGCTGAATCAGAACTGTTACTATTTAATTCTCTTGTTTTCCATAAACTGACCTTCTTTATATAATTTTTGTTAAAAAAGTAACTGTGTGGTTGTGAATCAATGGCCCCAAAATTTTAAAAATTTAAGTGCAAAGTCTCTTAACTTAAGGTGGAATAACACACCTGGAAAAAGTCGCTTAGATTAACAGGATATTATTTGATATTAAAAGATATAATGATAAATAAGCTGTACATATGTCAAATAAGCAAAAAATTGGCAGTTTGGGGATAAAAAGTGAATATATAAAATAATTATTTCAGTAAACTTGTAACAACAAAAGCCCCTGCGGGATTTGAACTCGGGATGTACAGATCACAAATCCGACACTTTATCCACTTGGCTATGGAGTAAGTTACATGTTGCAGTCGATAAAATCCTTTGAATAAAATGAAATGTCGTTCGATCAGCGGTCAGCCATTTTGTGATGATTTGTTATTCCTCCTTAAGGAGATGCAATTTGATGAGTAATCTTGACATTAGGGATGTAAATTTTACTCTGTTGGCATAGTCGATTAATTGGGCATAATTAGTTGAGTGATAGTCTAGTACATGTTCAATTATCTCATTATTGTTGAATTATTTAAAACGTTACCATGTGTTCTTTTCAAATCACATAGTGCCACTGTCACATACACCATATCTGAACTCAATTTTTTATATTGAAAACTTATGTTGATATGTACTCAATGTATTTGATTTAAAATGAATTGAAAAGTATTTTAAATTATCTAAATATAAATTTGCAACTGTCCTACATGTAGCTTTTCCTTTTTTTTTCTCAAACAAAATATGACCTGTTCCATGTAGAGTCATTGTCCAATGCCTAATCAACAATTAAAATTAGGCAAACATTTTTTTTTTAATTGGATTACGGATTTTTTATTTAAAAAATTGGGTCGGTAGGTCGAGAAAAAAAAAAAAAAAAAAAAAAAAAACCTCAAAGAAATAAAATAAGTCTTATGTTTTGTTTGATTTTTTATTTACTATTCCATGTACACATGCTTAAGTGTGTCTTTGGGCCACTTTCAGGGCATTCCGAACCGCAAGTCTCACACCTCTATTGACACACGATTTACAAATTCAGGCCTCACACACCTATTTTTGGTACTGGGGCCAATGGATTGGGAAAAATGCAACGTTTTGATAGAAATTGGGAATTTTTTTCCTTGCTTAATGTACAGTCCTCTGAACAAAAACCAGGGTATATTGATAGGATTTTTTAAAAGTTATTTTTTTTTAAATTATTTTTAAAACTGGGAACGTGTGTATAATAAGGAGAAGGAAAAAAGTGTATTCACAGTGTGTGATACAAGTTTGTTACTGACTGAAGGTGTAAAATTTCCCAAAAGGTTTTTTGTGTTTAGTAGCTTGCTATATGTCAAATGGCATAGAAAATAATAAAAGTTTTTTTTTTTAGAATTTAAAAAAAAAGTTATCTTATTTTTATTAATGTAAAATTTAATCTATATTTGTATTTATACCTTTTACAGATAAATGTTTCCTGATTGTGTTAGCCTATTGACAATATTTATTAAATCAGTCTCTGTACTTCTGTGTATTTGGGGTATTAGTCCAACCCATTGACCCACTTACTACCGTTTTGTAGAGGATCTAGATCTGTTTAGACAAAAAAAATTATAATAATTTTAACATTTATTGCAGAATTATAAACTACTAACAGCTTATCAACTTACTGTAATATCAGAAATAAAAGTAAATTAATGAACGTCGTTTTTAAAATTACACCTTCTCTGTCTGAGAAAATTCTGGCTAAGTTACCGATCACAAGAAACAGTTTACAACGCGGTAGTGTTGCACATATTCACAGTGCCTTTATGACTGCTGAATATAAAATATATATTTAGAATAAGTATAGTTTTCTTTTAAGTTACTTTATTAATTTTAGGCGATCTCAAATTGGGGAAAACACTCAATTTTGGGGGGGGGGGGGGGAAATATGCTTTTTCACGTTGGGAATGAGGCCGAATATCGCCCCCTGTTAAAGAGAATCGAGAGGCCTGAAATTGGTCTTACAATGAAATATTGTTGCTTTAACTGATGCAAAATGTCTCCATCATATATCGTACTTCTGTCTGACGACTTTATTTCCAAAACTTTGAAACATAATATACGTAGGTTCTTACACTTTCAAGAACTTCTGACACTGCTTGCCCCCAGTATGTGTGGGACAACACTGTTTCAAGGTCTTAAACGATTTTGCAAATGACAGATATGTGAAATTATGCCATTTAAATGATAAAACACAAACCACCGTTAGACAACATGGCACACGTGTGATAGAGAAGTCCGTATTCCAAACCCGATCAATTTTAAAAATGAAAGTGTAAAAGTTAAGGTTTTTTTTTTCGTGAATGAAACCAATTTATGTGGTTTTTATTGATATTTTTCACCAGCCATTTTATTTTATTTTTTGTATTTCTTTTAATTTATGTCGGTCAGTAAAAAAAAATTTGGAAAAGTGCATTTAATTTTTTTTCTAAAAGTCAAAAAAATTCGGTCGGCGGATCCGTAATCCAACTAATAAAAAAAAGTTCGCCTTAAATTATAAAAACAAACACCTTGTGAATATTATTTTAAGATTAAATTATCGATTTTACAAACATCTAACACATAAACTATATTATAATTGATTAAAGGAAACATCAAATTGGTCTCCTCAAGTACACCTAATTAAAAAACACTGATTGATGTACAAAATCAAATAGATCAAAATATTCGCCGTAAAAAAACACATGACAGTCATCATGTTCGATGGAACAGACTGTAACATATTGATAAAAAATGCTGAGAAAGTAAAATAGTTACTTTCATTCATATCCCCAAAAACTGCTGTGTTAAGTTAAAAAAATTTTTTAATTTATTACTTTATAACGATAAATGACTAAAAAAACTTAAGTTGATGATCGTCATCACCAAGCGATAGTCGAGTACTCAAATTCTCGTTGACATCCCTACATGCATGCATTGTTTATAGAGCAGTTCAAAGTTGAAAACTATCACTGCACTAAAGTGCAATTTTTTATACATGCTGGAAAAATTACACATTTAAACATGTTTAAGAAAATTGTATGACAAAATAGTTAAATCAAGAGATTGTACTGGTCGGGACCTGTTTAACCCTTTATTCCCTTACTTGAAAGTAACATTGCACAATATGACAAATATTTTTATTTTTCTCATCAATCGTCTATTGGTAAATTAATATAATGTCAATATTAGATGAAAAATCTTCAGTCTGAACAAGTTGTCTTCTGTTCATTTTTTGAGGGTACAGTAACAAATTATTTTAGAAATCACCCCACCTATATTTAAGTTTCCTTTTATTTCTTTTTAACCTGAAAGGGAATTATTTTGTCAATTAAACCACTTTTCCAAATACAATTTTTAATTAAAAAAAATATTCCCATTGCAATTTGCAATTGAAAGTATGAATCATCCTGTACAGTTATAAAATAATCAAACTTTGTATTGGTATGATTCAATTAAAAAAAAAGATAAGGAAAGACTTTTTGGATATCATTATCAGATAGTGATGTTGTCGGGAATATATTTTATAACATGTGACAATAATAGATTAGAATCTTGCTATAAGTGAGGGGTACATTTCTGATCCTGTAGATCTGTATTGTACAATGATGCATATGCATTTGATTACTATTAGAAAATTGTTCTCATGAATTTGATGAATAAATGTTCTATTATCTTATACCATAATACCACTACTTTATGTATCCATGTTCCATCTATCTTGATGCTTAATGCATTTCAATTTTGTCCTTCTTACAGACCAGTATTTCAAGAGATCCGACACGCTGGGAACTTACAGACAACGTCTCGACATTCTTCAGGAGGCGTGGGAAAACATTGACACTCAAATTCAGGTTTCTACTTTAATTAACTGTCATAGAAAAATTATATAAACTTTGCATAAATTTTTTTTTATTTTTAGGGAGGATAACAAAAATATGTCATTACATAAATTACATACATTAATACAAACATTTGTTTTCAATATACATTTCTAGATTCTACGATCAGATTTAAATTCAAAGATATTTGATGACTTGGTGAAGTTTGCAAAATCATCACATGAGTCCTTCACACTTGGGGGAGGTCAAATTGACAGCACACCAAAGGAGATACCCACTGCTGCTTTTGTAACAGGTTTGCAAAAAATTACACATGTACTTACAAGTAGTGTTTAAATTCTATAAGAAAATACAGTAAAATATCATTGAATATGGTAATAACAAACAAGCTTATTAAGAATTCATGCTTAGGCCATTGCAAGTTTTTTATTTGTTTAGAGTCCACCCAAAACTCAAAAACCTATCTTTCTATCAGGAAAAAAAACAAAAACCTTAGAAAAAAAACCACAACTTTAAAAGTTCAACAAAATAAAATTTGTTATATATTTTGAAGTATTTTCTTCATTTTGTAACAAAAATAACAAATACCTACTATAAGATTTCCATTTTGAATGTTGTTGTATTTGATTTCTGATCCGGATTTAAAAATGCGATCCTGAGCCCGACATATAAAAAAGCGATCTAATTTTATGAACAATTGTGTTTTTTTGGGTTTTTTTTCGTCTCAAAACCAATCCGTCCACGGACGCTAACCATAGAAAAAACTTGGAATGGCCTTACCTTGAGGTCAATTTCATTTCCATAATCTTAAAATTTAGTATACACTTATTAGATAGGAAGACTTATGATTATAACAAATCAAAATTGCTTGTCCCTGGCACTTTGTAATAACTATGTTTAAAGGTAATAGGAATTTTCAAAGGGTAACTATGTACATGTAATTTGCAGTTTGTAAAACCTTCCAGTTCCAAATTGCATAATTTTTGTACACGAATTGTTTTGATTTTTATTTTTTATGACAAGCAAACTATATCAAAAACTATATAAAAATTAAATTGCATCAGTTCATTGGTACACACTCCTGAAAATATATATTGATATGTAAAAACCTGATACCTGTACTGCTATATGGTATTGTGATAAAACATTAAGTTTTTTAAAGAATCAATGATAGGTTTAAAATTATTTATTACTGTGAATCTTGCACACACATTTATTTTGACAGGTGTAAATACCCCTGATCATGGAGTGATGTTCTCGACCTTGGTGACCACTCTACAAGACAAGGTCAGCCCCCTGGTGGCCATTCTTAAATCCAAGGATTGCAACTCTGTTAAGAATACCCTAAGCAAAACTTTGACCCAGCTGTTTCAGAATCCACTCTTGGTAAGTTTGTGCTAACTAATCCCACCCCCACCCCCACCCCCTACCCCAAAAAAATCATTTAGCAGTATTCTTAAACTACAATGTATTTATGTGTAAAGGTTCTTATTATTTAAATTATAATCATGTAATATAGTTGATTTTCTGTAGAATATTTATAGTTTCAAACATTTTAAACTTGACTTAAACACTTTAGTACAGGTTAATCATATCTGACTAGTATTTGTGTCATAAGAAAGTCATTGAAGTTTTATAAACGGATCCTAATACTATTCTGTTTTCTATCTAAGTTAACATGTACTGCTGTATCCCCAGTACTGGGTAATTGAGTTAATGTTCTCTCACTTCCAAGTTTTCAGAGGACGATGAAGCAATTCCTGGCAACACGAAAAACATGACTTGTTCTATGTCAACTCTGGTGTCTTGGTACCAAGACAAGTACAATGTAAGTTGTATAGAACACTCTGAAAAGTCTTCATACAGTGATGTAAGTTACCGGGTATATAGAACTCTCTGAAAAGTCTTCATACATTGATGTAAGTTATATAGAACACTCTGACAAGTCTTCATACAGTGATGTAAGTTATATAGAACACACTGTCAAGTCTTCATACAGTGATATAAGTTATATAGAACTCTCTGACAAGTCTTCATACAGTGATATAAGTTATATAGAACACACTGTCAAGTCTTCATACAGTGATATAAGTTATATAGAACACACTGTCAAGTCTTCATACAGTGATATAAGTTATATAGAACTCTCTGTCAAGTCTTCATACAGTGATATAAGTTATATAGAACACACTGACAAGTCTTCATACAGTGATGTAAGTTGTATAGAACGCTATGACAAGTCTTCATACAGTGATGTAAGTTGTATAGAACACTATGACAAGTCTTCATACAGTGATATAAGTTATATAGAACACACTGTCAAGTCTTCATACAGTGATATAAGTTATATAGAATGCTCTGACAAGTCTTCATACAGTGATATAAGTTATATAGAACACTCTGACAAGTCTTCATACAGTGATGTAAGTTATATAGAACTCTCTGACAAGTCTTCATACAGTGATATAAGTTATATAGAACACTCTGACAAGTCTTCATACAGTGATGTAAGTTATATAGAACACACTGTCAAGTCTTCATACAGTGATATAAGTTATATAGAACACTCTGACAAGTCTTCATACAGTGATATAAGTTATATAGAACACACTGTCAAGTCTTCATACAGTGATATAAGTTATATAGAACTCTCTGACAAGTCTTCATACAGTGATATAAGTTATATAGAATGCTCTGACAAGTCTTCATACATTGATGTAAGTTATATAGAACTCTCTGAAAAGTCTTCATACATTGATGTAAGTTATATAGAACTCTCTGACAAGTCTTCATACAGTGATATAAGTTATATAGAACACTCTGACAAGTCTTCATACAGTGATATAAGTTATATAGAACACACTGTCAAGTCTTCATACAGTGATATAAGTTATATAGAACTCTCTGACAAGTCTTCATACAGTGATATAAGTTATATAGAACTCTCTGACAAGTCTTCATACAGTGATATAAGTTATAAAGAACACTCTGACAAGTCTTCATACAGTGATGTAAGTTATATAGAACACACTGTCAAGTCTTCATACAGTGATATAAGTTATATAGAACTCTCTGACAAGTCTTCATACAGTGATATAAGTTATATAGAACTCTCTGACAAGTCTTCATACAGAGATATAAGTTATAAAGAACACTCTGACAAGTCTTCATACAGTGATATAAGTTATATAGAACTCTCTGACAAGTCTTCATACAGTGATGTAAGTTATATAGAACACACTGTCAAGTCTTCATACAGTGATATAAGTTATATAGAACTCTCTGACAAGTCTTCATACAGTGATATAAGTTATATAGAACTCTCTGACAAGTCTTCATACAGTGATATAAGTTATATAGAACACACTGTCAAGTCTTCATACAGTGATATAAGTTATATAGAATGCTCTGACAAGTCTTCATACAGTGATATAAGTTATATAGAACTCTCTGACAAGTCTTCATACAGTGATATAAGTTATATAGAACACACTGTCAAGTCTTCATACATTGATGTAAGTTATATAGAACACTCTGACAAGTCTTCATACAGTGATGTAAGTTATATAGAACACACTGTCAAGTCTTCATACAGTGATATAAGTTATATAGAACTCTCTGACAAGTCTTCATACAGTGATGTAAGTTATATAGAACTCTATGACAAGTCTTCATACAGTGATGTAAGTTATATAGAACACTCTGACAAGTCTTCATACAGTGATGTAAGTCATACAGTGATGTTAGTTGTATAGAACACTATGACAAGTCTTAATACAATGGAATGTCATTAATTACACAAGGTTTAATCCTTGAAATTGTTGTAATATTTTCTACTGCAGATTGGTAATCTGTAAGTTGTCTTTAATTCTTGTTTGTCTCTCAGACCAATAACTCCAGTCCAAAGAAGAGGAAGTCCCTAGGTGGGGGATCCAAAGATTTAGGGCAGTACCCACCCATTGTTATACTGTTTGAGGATCTAGAGAGCTTTCTACCTCATGTTCTTCAGGATTACATATCTATATGTAGGTAAGGAACAAGAACATTTCATTGATTTACAAGTTACAAGACATATGCTGTTTACATATTATATTTAGTGTGTATGATATTTTGTGGAAGTTGATTTCTCCATATATTAAGTCAGGGTTGATATGAATTAGCTTTTTTCTGGCAATAGCAATGCACTTGATATAACAGAATCTGGTATCTGTCAAAACACTAAATGGAGTACACAGCCACATACATTTTACAGTACATGTACTGGGTATGTAGGTAAAAAAATCAAAAAGGCTTTTGATATTGGCCTAAAAAGTATAAATTTAGCTTGATTCAGACTTTCAAAATGTCTTATGTTTCCAAATGTATGAGCTTATATACTATTAACCTTTTCAGTTGAATATTTGCAATGGTGTACCGGTACTTTATATCAACCTGTGCAGTTTTATGACAGGAATTACATAGGTGAGATCCCTTTGGTGTTTGTGTTTGGGATTGCTACCTCTGTGTCCGCCGTTCATCGACTTCTCCCTAATGCTGTGTCCTCCATGCTGTGTATGGAGAAATTCCAGGCACCTCCCTCCACAGAATACCTCAATATGGTCATCAACCAGGTCAGACATTCCAGATACCTCCCTCTTTGGTTAACTCATTAAATTCTTATCAATTGTACATTTTCATGTATGTACATGTATATGAGGTATTTGCTTATTGGCCAAAGATGATTTAATGTTTCATTTCTCATACACTGCCACATTATGTCAGATGCTGCCACTTAAATCTCAAATTCAATGCCCTAAAGTAGAAGCAAATACCAGGTAACTTGAATTTTTTTTTAATTTTTAGCCAAAACTTTAAAATATATATTTTTACTACTTCAGATACTGATGACTTCACGGTATCCATTTAAGTTAGGATCCAAGGTCTTTCAGCTGCTTCTGGACATTTTCCTATATCATGACTTCTCAGTGCTTAATTTCATTAAAGGTCTGCAGGTAGGTTGAATGGTGATTGTTCCTCAATTGTTCCTCATTTTATCATGTGTCTTAGTATGTTGTTGTATTTGGTTCACAGTGAAATTAGAAGTGAATATACTTGTAACCATCAGTAATACTTGAATGAATGGCCTTACTCACAAACAAATAAATGCAACCTGAAGCTTGTAATTACTACATAATTCTATAAATATTAGAGTAAGATTCTGTAATTTGACCATTTCATTATTCCTCTTACATTGCATTTCCTATCTTGCTGTAAATTGTTACAGTTTGCAATGATGGACCACTTTTTCACTAACCCTGTCAGCCATCTTTGTTGTTCCCTGGAGGAGCTAGAGGATCAAGTCACAAGTCTGAAGCCGAAGGAAGTAGAGCAAGTCAGGCGTCTCATGTCGTTCAGGGGGTAAACCGTGTTCTTATTCATTGTAAGAGCTGTTAAATACCCACATCACATTGTTCATATGAATACTAACTGTGAGTTACAGTACCTGTCGAAAAATTCCCAGATTAACATGATTAATCTCTACACAGTTTTAATTAAAACCTTACAGATCACATTCAGCTCCCAGCAATCTAACTTAAACTAGAACTTCCACCCACTCCCTGGTTTTTGATATGTAGGGTGGAAGATTCACCTAAAGAGTCAAAACGTGATTTTAATGGTTTACTGAAAGGTCACTCTGAAGTGACTGTAAAATATCTGAATTTGTTCATTTCAGGTTTGTGGAAGGATGTCCCCCATCTAAACAGGAAGACATGCTTTTGAATGATAAAGTCACTAAAGTAATTACCTAGATATCTACCTGCATAAGAAAAAAGAAATTGTGGTCTTTAATTTTTTAAGGGAGGTAACTTGTTAAGGTTTTAACATCATCTATTGCAGTCGGAGTTTGTGGTTTTGTTAAGGAGGATCCATACCTACCACTCCCACTTATACCCAGTTCTCAAATGTCTCCACATCATGGTGTCAAAAATTCCAAAACATCCACTTGGGAAACAGGTGATTACTTTTTGTGTTCATATGCATATCCAGAGTTACCGTACATGGATAATGCTCTTCAAACAAAGGCAACAACCAGACAAATCACTCTTTTTACTCAATAATCAATCCATGCCAACTTATTTTTCAAATCACACTGATGACATATTTTAAAAATTATGGGTACTAAAAGGTACATATATGTTCATTTTAAATAAAGCTTTTATGATCACTAGTTTGATTTTATTTGTAACAAGGTTTATACACAATATCCCCCTGAAAGAAAAAATGAGAATCAATAAAAGTTAATAAGACCAACTTCTTTACTTGTGTACTTTTATTGTTAAAATTTTTAAAATGAAATAGTACATTTTTGGACAATGAACATAATTTTGTGCTACATGGAGTCTGTTTTTCTATAACAGCTTCGAGAAGTGTACTCAAGACTGCTCAAATCTTTCATCTGTGATACTGAGGATTACAAGGAGTGCGTCGAATTACTGCGGTAAGTTAACAAGTGGGACATTGTTAGTGTTGTAATGTACATATCACAGATCTGTATATCAGTATGTTACTTATTATAACTCTTTAAAAATCATCTGTAATCTTTCTTTGCTATAATGTGTCTGATTTTGAGTAGGATGACCTCAAAGTATGATTTATTTTACGTGTTTTGTAATTTGATTGGTTTAGGATAACCTTTTAGTATGACTTTATGAGTTCTGTATTCTGATTGGTGGAGGGTGACCTTTAAGGGTAACTTTATGTATTCTGTAATCTGATATTGATTGGTTTAGGATGACCTCCAAGGATGAGTTGATGGACCTCTTACAGCAGTGTCGGTCCTCTCTGACAGAAGATCTCCCCCCAGACCTTAGTACTCTTCCTTCAGATCTGGACGCTCTCCTGGACAGATTCCTAAAGATTGATGGTCAGATTCAGTTGGACGATCTTTCTCTCTCTCTCTCTCTTTCTCTCTCTTTCTCTTGCTCTCTCTCTCTTTTTCTCTTGCTCTCTCTCTCTCTTGCTCTCTGAAACAAATGTACATCATTGATATGTGTAGACACTATTTTGTTAAGAAGAAGTTACCGGAAGGCAGGTAAAATCCACACATTTATAAATTATGAAGAAAAAAAATTAAAACACGGGGGCAAATTGTTTGAAGCTCTGCAATTGTTCAACAACCCCATACTGTAATTAAAAAAATAACCTAGGCTATCAGTGACAGCTAAATTATTTAAGGAATGAATTCAATATTTATTTGTTTTATACGATATAAAATGGTTTGGGGCAGTTTACGCTTTATAAACCGCGAAGCGGTTTATAAAAAAGCATTTACTGATTCAAACCATTTTATATTGTATAAAACTACCGGTAATAAATATTGAATTCATTGCTTATAATTTAATTTTTTTACTCTTAGATAAAAACGGTCATCTGACCTTTAAAATGACATAAAATTGTACAAAATTCAAACGTACCGTCAGGCGTATTGATACATTTTTGACGTTAGTCTTACTATGACGTAGGCACATTCTTTATACGATATAAAATAATTTTTTAGCCAATCAGAAAGCGCGTTACAACCAGAATTAAATTATAACAAGATGAAAGAATTGTTGTGATTGAGAACATTTTGAAAAGAAGGAACCATGTTAATTGACTTTTATTTTGTATTTTGTTATAAGTTGCTCTGTTTCTAGAAGTGACAGAAGAAGAGACACCAGAGAACACAGAGGAATCATTGCATCTGGAGAAGACTGATCTCCACACTCTACGAAAGGTCTGTATCTGTGTCCAAATATTGGGTCAACTTGTAAACTATGTAAGGTCTTAAGATTGTACAGTCCTTGCAACATTACCGAACTGAAAATGAGGAAAACAATGGATGATAGCTAAGAGTATAGAATGATACTGTCAGCCAGTTTCTTTCGCAACAACTTTATTTTGCAAGTTAGCTGAGATAAACTGGTTTGCAGTGACTGATTTTCTTGACCAATCCTTTTCTACACCCATGTTGTTTTTACAACCATACGGCAAAGACTAGTTTGCTGTAAGAAATATTTGCTTTGTCAAGCTCTCTGAACCACATGAAAATTACTTAAATGTAAATAAAAGTTGGTTTACATGACTAGTAAAGTATGATACATATACATCTTTGTACATAGTGATACTGGTATATGTAGCTGTAATAATTAGAGATATAAGGGAAAATGGTATTAAAAATACTGGATAGCAAATATGCATGCACAAATACTGGGTAACCAGATAAATAACACCATATTATTAAAGCACAAACTTGAAAGAACAGATAAAAGAGTTGAAAATAATAAACTGTACATATACTGTCAAACCAAATGAGAAAGAAAAAAAAAATATTCTCTTTTTTTCAGAGATTACAAGAAGAGGGAAAGAAGAAGAAGAAATTGTCTCCATATGAAAAGCTTAGAAATGAAACAATAGATTTCTTTGATAGCCTATTTAGGTAGAGTTGAAAAAAAAATGAAAAAAAAATCACCTGTACTGTTGCTAAGAATCACTTATTCAAATACACCTTTTTTATAAAAACAGGAAGTACTTGGTGTGCCCTACCTCTCTGCCTCTGTATGAGATATTTTATTACGACGCCTGGGGAGAAATCAAGAGACACTTGAATGCTTCTCCGCGCTCTGTCGTCCAGATGGCCCTCAGTTCCCCTCATCATTATCTACAGGTATATATATATGTACAATATTTTACATCTACAGGTATATGTACATTTACAGGTACATGTATATCTAAATCTAATCTGATTAAAATCAACTGTTTTGAAACATACACTACCGCTGTTGAACATCTGAATCCACTCTTATAAAGGTCACACCACAACGGAACGACCTTTAGATAAATCAATCCATTGATTATCGGAGTCGATCACATTGATTTTAAAATGAACAAGTCAGTCCTTTATATGCATGTATTGTGTACAATTCTAATGGGAAGACTACTTGAAAATTTGGAATGATACTTGTATTTAAACCCTTTACTCTACAAAATAATGACTAGCCATTATGATCCTGTGTATTGTAGTGTAAATGTTGTGAATCTGAGCCAGGATCCGTAACTCCGTCGATGCCTGACATTTGTATTGCCTACAAGCTACACCTGGAATGTACACAGCTCATCAACCTGTACGACTGGCTCCAGGTGAGTATCTCACTCAGGTCATGATCCATAAACAATGAAAAACTTTCGTCTCAGGTTTATTATACATGTATTTTCTCAAAAACTTTGTATTTTGATAAACCACATGTTCTTTCATACATATATTTGTTGTATTATTCTTTTGACTTACAAAATATTAATCTTGCAGTCTTAGTGATAAATTATATGTTAAGGATAATTTTACTTATGACAGAAATAGCCCAATTTATTCGATGTCTTTTTGACAGGCCTTTGTGACAGTAGTTACAACAGATGAGGATTTAGATGAAGAAAAAATCAAGAACCCAGATAAAGAACTTCAATATCCTTTTACCTACTGTGATAAATGTGTACAAATGTTCACCTCTGTAATAACAGACAATGTACTGTATAAATATTGTACATGTAGGGAAACCTCCTTTTAAATGTGTGCCGTTATGTGGCTAATGGTTATCAAATTTGTACATGCAGGATACTGTAGATTCCTTATTTTACTCGAGTACTTAATGCCGCGATTCAATGGTTTTCCATCAAATCGTGAGAACATAAAATCGCGATTGCCGAAATTTTTTCATAGTTTCATGTAGATTACATATGTCTGAAAATTAAAAGCGAGATTTTAAAATTCACTAGACAGGCTTCTCATGATTTTAGGTGGATATTAATTCCTCGCGTTCAATTAGGAATTTACAGTATCTAAATGAATTATGCGTTTAATAATCAAAAGCAACATGTTTGATTATATTAAGTAGACAATTAAGTTGCTTGGTTCGCATTTTTATTTGGATAATTTTCTGTTAAAAGAAAAGTAAAAGACTTGATGCTTATTCCCTTGCAGCTTCTGTGTATGAAGAAATTAGCATTTCTGGGTATCATTGTCCTTAACTTTTCCGTAGAGCTCGATTTATCCGAGCTGTCTCAGAACTTCAGTTCTTGGGGTTTGTGAAACCGACCAAGAGAAAGACAGACCATGTGGCTCGGCTGACTTGGGGTGGCTGCTGATGTTGGCTCCACCTGTTCATGGGGTGGCTGCTGATGTTGGCTCCAACTGTACGTGGGGTGGCTGCTGATGTTGGCTCCACCTGTACATGGGGTGGCTGCTGGTGTTGGCTACACATGTACGTGGGGTGGCTGTTGATGTTGGCTCCACCTCTTTAGTGGAGTATGACTGTGTGGATAAACTTAGTTATGGAATTCACAGAGCAGCATGATGTGAGGACGGCTGTATCGGTGATATGACTTGGTGCATTTATACTTGTTAAAACTGGTGATAGAATAGAGATTACCGGCCATTGAATCAATAAAATATCAAATTACATGTAAAAAGTTTATTTTTCCTTGTATTTACATATATTTGATCATTTTGACTGCATGAAGTTTACAATCTTCGACGGATTTTGAAATGTAACTACCGTTTATATTGATTGTCAGTGATTGTCAACTGCAATCTCTAATTACATTCACTTCTTTAGTTTACAAAAGTTACAAAAAATATTGAATGGTAAACTACAGGTACATGTATAATGATAGGTTATAAAAATCTCAAGGAATATTGAATCAATGATATTGATCAGGTTACCAATACACATCTGTTCAGAATTTTTTCTCCAAAGAAAGAAGTGAATGTTACTGTTTTTATCACATTTGTTGCTTAACCATCCTTTTCTTTTTACAATTTCAAATTCTTTCAGATATTTATGTCAAAACATTTTCATTACCCCAAAATACAGAAATTGTCCCTCAGAATTTAAATTAGTCCTTTTTTCTTAATTACTTATGTGAACACCAAGTCAACTAAAATATATTCAAGAGTAAAACCATTTAAAATCTACCAAGAAAAACCATTGTTTTATATTGTGTTTCAGGTTTAACAAATATATGTGTAGTTGATTTTCATGATGCATATTAATTCAAAACTTGGAATTGTTGAATATTGAGTTTTATGAAAATACATGTACTATAAAGACATAAAAGAAATTGAACAGGTTAGTTTCTCCTTGTAGAGTCTATCACTGGAATTACAGCCTTTCACAGTTAATCAAATATATTTACTAGAAGTGCATTATGACACAAAACTGGGAACGCATCAGAAAATGCATAAGGACATTAAAACTAAATTTTTATTTATTTTATTTTAATATAAAACAAACAAGTACATATATTATATGCTTAAAGCTTCAGAGGGTATGTACAAATATTTGAAACTTCTCCAAACATTTAACAATCTCAACAAAAATAAAATGTTATCTTTGTTTTTATTTTCAGTTTCTTTTTTAATTGTACTAATTTCTACACTGTTAGGAAATATGAAGAAATTATGTAAATAACGGTAAGCAATTGTAGGCAGTCAATCTAAATATGTGTGAATCATAAAACTATGAGTCCTCGGTGATTCAATGTAATAATGGATGACCAAAGTGAACCTAACATTTATAATGGTAACATTTGGAAACTATATGAGCAATAAAAAATCTAATGTTTCAAAAACAGATCTTTCATCATAATCAAACTGCATTTCACTGGTAAAAATGTCTTGCCTATAAAATCTGAATGTTATTTTCACATATTAAATGCTTGCTTTGATGCAGAGAAGAAAGGTTTTTTTTTTGTCGTGTCTTAGAAGACCTTCTCCAGGTTACTCTGATCTTTTTGTTCCTCATATTCTGCATCCTCATCTTCCTCCGAAGACAAGAGATCATCCTCATCTGTCCCGGATTCTTGAAATCCCTTCTCTAAAACGTCTCCGTATTCGAAGCCCTCCTCCTTTTTGGGTGGGACCGTTGCCCTCAGTTGAACTGTGACCTTTCCCCGACCCCTGGGCACTGTCTTAATCATCTTGGAGCCCTTGGATTTGCCTTTGGCTGCTCGAGCTTTCCTTTTCTTTGCCAGCTGTTTCTGTCTGTAGCCATCAGGATCACTGTGTAGAAGAGCATGCTTGGCAAGGTGATCAGCCCTGGTAAAGGCACTGGAACACTCCATGCAAGGATAAGGTTTAGTTGACAAATGTACACTCTGGTGACGCTTCACGTGCTCCGCACGTTTAAATGTCTTGTTACATACATCACAGTTATAGGGGCGTGATTTCTGGTGAACTTCCTTGTGTCGTCGCCAGTGTTCGCGCCTTTTGAACACGTAGCCACACACATCACAGACATGATCCTTGCTGGAACTTCTCGGACCTTTCCTGTCATTGTGGACTTGTCTTTTGTGCTGGGATAATTTCTTCTTGTCTATGAAATGCTTGTCACATTTGTCACACTTTAACATACGCACTTTCAAAAACTCATTGTTCATTTCCACATCCTCGCCTTCGTCCCCACTCCTATACACTTCCTCTACAGTCAGCTTATTGCGGGACTTTGGGATCGGCTTATTTCCTGGATTATCGCCTTTCGTGGGATTGGTGGGATTAGAAGATGTGCCGGTTACAGTCTTTGCCTTTTTCTTTTGCAACTCATCTTCATTGGCACCAATTATATCAGCATAGTCTGATACGGCCTTTTTCTTGGGAGCTCTGTAGGATTTGCGTATTGCGAAGGACATGTCATCCTCCATAATTCTTGGTTGGTTCTCGGCCTTCCTTCCTTGATCCATCGTCATGTAGCTGCCCACATCCATGTTCATCTGAGACCTCTTCTCCCCTTGTTTCATTGATGCACTCATTCCCCTTCCACTGAGGGGTTCCCCATGCATGTGCTCAGCATGAGAACTTTGAATCATCTCATTCTCTGGGAGCAGCGGACCTCTTGACGGGTGTGTGTCTGTAAAGGTGTAGCTCTGCATGGTATTCTCCGTCATTGTTGGTGGCCCCAGCTGAGGCCTTGCTGTGCCTTTGACCTGGGAGGGCAATGTTGACGTGTGCTGTGGATTTGTGGTTTCATAATTTGATGGTGGATAAATTTGGGCTGGTTCTCCTGATTCCATTGGTTGAGAGCCTGGCTTAAAGTTCTTCCTAACAAGACCCATAGCAGTGACAACCAAATGGTGAGGAGATGTGGTGTTTGCTGACGTATCGAATGGTGCGGTGTTTCCTGTAGCAACTCGTGGGGCAGTGGTTCTTATGGCTGAGATTGCTTCTGTCACATCACTGGTGGTGATCTTGTAAGCCACATCATCAAGGTGCGAATGAATGGATGGCATATTGCTGGCCCTCTGATCTGGTAGAATCCCTGAAGGTGTGTCTGTCTTCAATATGATCTTTGATTGTGGTTTTGATGAGGAGTTATAATCTGCAGTCATAGGTGCAAGGCTCATTTCATGTGCAGTTGTATTGGTAGGTGGTGTTTCCTCTGTGTTGACTCTGACTGATGTTGTCTGTGTAGGTCCTGCTATACTGTTTGAGTAGGGAACACTCATGCTGTAATCTTTGTTATTCAGTCCCTGTGTAGGGTTATGTAAGTATGATTCCTGGCTCATTCTTGTATCAGGGACAGCATAATTTCTGAGGCTATCAGGTATATAAGTATTGTTTTGTTGGGGCATAAAGTTTCCTGTTGGGATAACGGGTCCCTGCCCATTACTCTGTAGTGATACAGGAACTTCTCTATATGCATTATGTGCTGATATTGGGTTCATGTTTCCCATCGGCATAGACATCCCTTGGCTTTTTGAAATGGCCATGTTTCCAGCATCTCCTGATGATGTCATAACAAGGTTCTGTAGATCCTGGGGTAGGGCCTGGGTAGGGTGGGACAGATTCATCATGCCAGACTCGCTGGTACACGGGTGCTCAGCCATATTTCCTTCCTTCCTGGAGAGAGATTAAGTGGAAAATAGTAAACAATGTTCAAAAGTCAAAATATAAATTATTATTAAAATTATATTTTAAAATAATGCAATTAATTTATGAATAAAACAAGGCGTGTTGAGTTCTTGAAATCCGCCCATAGTCTCACTTTTAGATCCACCTGTGCAAGTACAGGAAGAAGTTGAAAGAGGGGGGTGGGTCAAGATCAAAGGGGGGGGGGGGGTAAATTGACAAAAAGGGGGGGTTGAACTTTAAGCAAAACATGGGACGATCTACATTGCTTCCATCCTACAATTTAAATGAAAACACATATACTACCGAAGATGGTGCAATGGCGGCCACTCAACCGAGTGAAACTGCGCCGTACACGCTCGCTAATTGAAGGTGGGGGGAGGTTTAAAAAACATGTTTCTAACCATTTTCAGTTGAACAAACATGATTTAACGTTATAAATGCAATTATACTTACACGAATTTGAAGTGGATGCAATAACTACATAAAAAGCATGACTAGAAAAAGCACTTTTCTGGAATTTTTCCTTTGTTTGACAAACCGGAAGTAGTGTGATAAGGAGTGAATGTTAAAGAAATGTTTATACGTTGAAATTTGTGGAAACGAAAGTACCCCCCCCCCCCCCTTTCCGAAAATTAAAAAAAAACACAGTTACCCAGGATTTTAAGCATATTTACTTAGGACAAGAATAAATGTAACGTGTAAACCCGTCACTTAATCCGCACAAAAATGAACGGGTGTCGGGTCCGTTCGTCCTATGTACCTGTTCGAACGAGTCCTTTCGCCACAATTCTCGTTCGCCCTATTGTACTATTTTATTCTATTTCCATTGAATTTTTTTGTTTTTTATCCTTTGAATACTTTTAAGGTAGATCAAGCCTTTCAGAAATGTGTGTCAAAGAAAACTTTTTCTCATTTGAACAGTTAAAACAACTTACAAACTAAGACCAAAATATCTACACCTTGGCACGTTTGTATTCCTATACATATATGATCTTTTTCTTTACTAAATAGCTATCATATTTTAAAACATGAGGGGATCTGATGGCCGGTTCATTTGTTGACAACTGAGCATTAAATGATAATCATTAAATCAAAATAGTCTTTTTGATTTTCAACAAAAAATATTAAAAAAAAATAAATATATATATCACATTTAATCTTCACACGACCTTCCAAAAAAGAAAATCATACAAAATTCATATTTTGGGTAATTTCTCAAAATTATACTGTTAACATGCTATTATTTTTATCTATAAAGAGTTATGTATTTTGTTAGCAAAAAACATTTTTTTCCAAATTGACCAGCTATAATAGTTAGTGCATAATAATCTTTTGAACACGTATATTACCATATTGTTGATTTGCAATTGTTTATTGCAAACTTTAGAAAAAATTGAATGTACATGTACCAAATATACACAATCACTTAAAATCATTTCGATTTACTTAAAATTATATGCTTAATCATACTGTATTATACATGCATATTAACATTTTAGTCTCAACTGGCAAATTACATTGAAATGAGTGCAGCAGCACGCCCCTCCCCCTCTCTGTCAAGAAACTGCCCCCCCCCCCCATGCTTATCTCTCCTTTTAAAAAAAATGAGCAATGCATGATTGTATGTACTGAATGCACCGAACCATACTTGTACAACTTGATACAAATTTATCACGCCGTTTAAAATAAAGAACCGGACACGAAATCCACAGGCCATTAATTTATTGAATAATGAAGTGTTTGGTTTACATGTATATGAACTCTGCTGACGATAAGGCAGGCACGTAGCACCACTTTTTCTCGCAGCATCAATTTTTTTAAAATTTGCATATAAAAAACTGTATTATAATGGGGTTGCCCCCCCCCCACTTTTTTGGAAGTTAGTAAAAAATTGATATGAAAATAAGAAAATGAATAGTCAAATTGAAGTTGCCCCCCCCCCCCCCCCCCCCACGGATTAGGAAATTCATGATTTGGAGGTCAAAATTTATGGTAGGGAAGAATTTTTTTTGGAAGTATAGTTGAGCCTACCCCCCCCCCCCCCTCCACGGATTAGGATTTTGAAGATTTTGGAAACTTTAAATTTCCCCCCCTTTTTTTTTTCTGTTTTTTTTGCTTGTCAAAATTTTTGGATGGGTCTGGCCCCCCCCCCCCCCCCCACTTTCAAAAACGATGCTACGTGCCTGTTAAAGGGAACATTTTTTGAGTAGCTGCAAAAATGTAGCACTCTCCGATTTTTATATCTGATGTTTTCTGGAGAGGAAAAAAAATCGGGAGAGGGCTACATTACTGCAGCGAGTTTTTGTGCTATTTTTTTTCTACTGTATGAGAAATACGGTTGGGTTGGGGCTTAATAAAAGCGAGAGCGATAGAACTTTTGTTAACCCCCCCTCCCCCCCCCCCAAAAAAAAAACAAACTTACAAACAAAAAACCCACAATTATCCAGAAAATAATGTGACTTGCCTACACGGATATTAGTTGAGGACCAAGATGAGTGATTGAACAATTTGGGTGACGGTGGCGCCGCCTGGTGGTTAATCTGTTGACCTCCCAGCCTACTTTTATGAAGTGTGCATATATAAGGTACGTGACTTAATTACTGTTTGTAAAAAAATGTATTAAAAGCTTAAAAATGCTACGATTGAAATATAATTTTACAGCAATATAGTTCGGTCTTTTTTATACTTGATTTAAAATAATCAAAAGCACCGACTTTGGAGCAATACATTTTAGCATTAAAAAGTAGAAAACTAATATGAGAGAGAGAGAGAGAGAGAAAGAGCCCGCGCGGCGACAGATATGCATTCTATATGTGTTTGATTTCCTGCGAATGGAAGTCGCTCGAAAGAAAACATTTTTTTTTTCTAGCCCACACATATTGTTTCCTATCCCCATTAAGGCAAAATGTGGATTTTGTCATCTGTTTCCCCAACGCTGTTTTGTACTGCGCTGTGATTATAGAGTTCCTCTGTTTGCTATGGGCTATAGCGTGTCTAGGGGTGAGGGATACCCCGCCGGTACGCCACTAGCCCCCCACTCCAAATGTCTGATACACATTGCTCACCGATAATAAATATTTCATGATCGGCTATCGGTCATGCTCATAAACGAATTAACGTGTTTAGCTGTAATAGATAGTGTTTTAGGAACAATTTATACCCATTACGCGTGAAGCGGCGCGTGCCGTAAACGGGACAGGCGCACGTGGTCACCGGTGAGGAACCCTGTTTCCGAGACACGTGGCTAGGACAGAAACATTCCCCTCAACACCTGTGGGGAATCACAAGATATGAACCATAATCATATCTTCTCTGATTTTAAATTAGAACTGTACGATTTCAGATAAAGAAAAAGAATTAACGAGATGGGATAGAATATAATAGTTTTTTCTCCCTCCAAATTAGGGCCTCATATGGGGCATGACATATATAACAGTTATGATTATATATAAATAATTATAGAGTAAATGAGAACAATTCACATGTAACTAATAACTCATCGGTCAGTAAAACAATAGTGTTCTTGTGACATATTTTAATTTTAGCGATAAAAAAAAGCATTTTAACTACAGAATTTTAATTATGCTCAATTTTACTGAAAGAAAATTTTACGGGCTTATTTTTTATTAAGATATATGAATCATGTATAATGGAAGTCATATCATAATTATATAACATGCAGGTACCTCTATATGGAAATGACAAGAAAGTATAAAGTAACGCGTTCCCAATTTTGATATCATATTAACAAACAGTGCTGGTCTAGTATTTTCCCCATTGAACTTGTTGTTTAAGACACCGTGATAGAGGAAGCTATGTTGTGATACGGGAACGTGTTTTCGACTTCAAAATAACTTTAAGAAAATACTAAATCCAACAACCTTATCTAGTTTCCATAAACAAACAAATCTCCTGTATGAAGTCCCGGGTCACTCTATTTTTGCCCCTTGGCGCGCGCCTCTGACATTCTCTAAACAAACAGTTTATATTTGTCCCTTACAATTTACAAACTTTAAATCCTCTTCATCATATTTTTCCACACTTCTTTCTAATATTTAAGACATTATGATCCAATCTGACCTTTTCACAAGATTGATGAATGTCATTTCAAATGGAAAAAAAGTTTATCTAAAATATTAGTGTCACGAATTGTCTATTTATACTACGGAAAATGACACTTACTAAAATTCACTCCCGGTTAATTTTTATTTCAAATTATAATATTCAATATTCAACTCTAACTTATGATAAAGCCGAAGTGTTCCGAGATGATTTACATAACCGAGTTACATAGATCACAAGCAGGTGCGAGTTCCCGGCTAAGTACATGCGGAGGACATTAAATATTGATGGAACAATTTCCGGAGACCGCTAATCCTTCGGAATGCTCCGTCCTGACTGCTAACTAGGTCCGCCTAGCTCTAATGATTTCTTGTCGCGTTTATTAATTAGCGATAATTACAGGGGTCACATCTTTTACAGATCTTTATCAAATAATCGCTGGCGACTTTCTAACAGCACATCGCCATTGTCTGCAGCAAATTGTAGGATGCAGCTAATACCCCAGCCAGCCTCTAGTTTACCCATGTCATCTTGTCATTGTTCACGAGGCAAGGAAGAATGTTTATTATTTGTAGAATCGCAGGGGGTTTTCATCTGGTTTTTAAAAGAATAAAAAGTATCTCTATCATCTACACTGTTACTGTAGTTGTCTCTTTTACAAGGAATGATGGAAGCGTACATGTATAAATATTTACATTATATTTCGAAATTACAAACGTATGTATACATTAAGGCCCAAAAAATTATTAATGAATTTGTTTGTATCCCGGCCTAAGCTTTATTTTCTTTCATCATTAAATTTGAAATGTATCTCATCATAATCAGTCGCCAGGTAATGTTTGTTCTTCTAGTTTTACTTTGCATCTTCAAATAACGGAGGAGATCTTCTTTCCAATAATCCTTTTTTAAAATCTTGAACCACCCGAAACATGGAAATTATTTTGACATAAAAGGCAAACGCTGTGAATCTTTTTAGTTCAGAAATTTGCTCATTGGGGGCATTATTGCTTTTACTTGCACATACGAAAGCATGAGTAATGCTCCAGTAATATTTGGTTGATCCATAAAACTATACCGAGGCATCTAATTATTATGGTGACGTTGTGAACAGAGAGAATGCTGGGATAGCTACGGGAATGACAAATGCCGTTCTCTTCTGATCACAAACCTTAGGGACAATCTCATCAATTATTAACATATACAAATCGGGAAGAAACTGTTAAAGAGAAAATTATATCATTACAATTTCGTCTAATTTCCGGAGAGGCCGCCTTCAAGCTACCTTGGCATCTTATAGTCATGCAAAGACAGGCAACCCAGAAGCCATGGACGTGTTTTGTGAGCCCAAAGTTTCGTCCTGTAGATTTACACCTGCTTCAGAAGTGGTGCAAGCAGGTGGTCATAGTGAAGATGCTTTCGACGGTATCCAGAAGTCTGGGTGTACTGGGATGACTGTTCGTTACAGAAACCGCGGGAAAAAATCCGGCGGAAAATCGGCGTACCGGCACGTGCCGCACAGCGAGAAACCGCCACATCTTGTGGCGCGACGTAACGCCAGAGAACGCAGGCGCGTGGAAGCTGTCAACGAAGCTTTCCAGAGATTACGTAAAAGGGTGACGGGGGAGGTCAAACAGAAACGGCTGTCCAAAGTCCGCACTCTTCGGGTCGCCATTGACTACATCAACAAACTTCAAACGATGATAATGGACCATGACCAGACGATGCGCGAGAAACATTGCATCCAGGTTAACCCTAAAAGAGACAGGGTTGCCTCACGTAGAAGCCCAGAGACCTCGAAGGGGACCGATTACGATTCTTTTCCGGTGAGATCACGTGATTCGTCAGAATCTGGGACGATAATGTTCGACATGTCCACAGAGGATAACAACAGCACTGGATGGCAGGTATTGTGTATAAAGTGGTTGATATCTATATGTGTTTGGACGTATTTTGTATAATGTGTTGAAGGTATTAGTTGACATCTATACATATGTGCTCTTCGTTTCTATGTATTGCAGGTATAAGGGATATAGTTGATGTCTACGCGTGCTTTCATGTTTTTATCACTACCATATGCCACAATATGTACTTGTCACTTACTGTGGTTTCATTTCATTAATATTCTTTTAAATCAATTTTCGACTAAGGTAAACATATATTTAAAATGATACACGAATCTGTGGACACGTCTTCTTCCAATGCAAATTGTTATCATATTTTTTACTCCATTGAACATTTAACTTCTGGATACATTCAGCAATGAAATCCATGAAATCAGTGCTTAACGAATATTGATAAAACCACAGTTACTGTTCGTGCTAATGGAGGGGTAAACTAGTATAAAGGAAGAAAATCGGAGTAAAATACGAAATGCACAATCCTGTACAAAAATAACGAAAACATCTTTATACAAACCGATAATTTAAAATATAGAAAAATCATGCAAACAGGTGGAATCGAACCAGGATACAGAAAACCTTTAGATAGGTGGTAAGTCACAGCAGTGAAACCAACTGAGCTTTTCAAACCTTGCAGATGTTACATGTATATATAAACCACTATTATACAAATAAGTTATATATTTTTTGTCGGATTTTTTTCTCCAAAATTCGACCAGGGGTGTCCCTCAAAAAATCCTATCTTTATTTATTCCTTTGATTAAAACCTATAAAAATATCTTAGTTTTTTTAGGGGCAGGATGTTTTAGCCAAATTTGAAGGTTAATTTAAGAATTGCAAGCGCAATATGCTAGGTTCTAAATGAAAATTCGAAAAAAATTAGAAATATATTCAGTAGAAAATATTTAATGAATTTTTATTTTTATTAGGGATTTTTCCGGGAAATCGATTTCTCTTATTGGTAAATTCTTTTGTTATATACACGTGATCCTTTTCATCAACTTAAACTGTTCCATACATATCCTAAATATGTTAGTCTATTCAAGTTGAGAATACATGTTTATCAACTGCTAAAATTTCAAGAAGATACTTTATCCTCTAAAGCTTGATTCCTAGGACTAACCACTCCCCATTTTATCCCCCCACCCCAAATTATCTTGACCCCCGGGACTTTACTCCTTTTCTCATAAAATTACCCCTTTGTGGCATATTCATAAACTAATTTGTACATTCATTGCACAAAATAACTTAAAACAAACATTTTGTTTTTTGAAAAATCTGACCCTTTCTATGTTATATAATATTTGCAATAACTGTATAAATTAGTTTTTAAAATATGAATATGCAATAAAAGGATACTTTAATGAAAAAAGGAGTAAAGTCCAAGGGTCTAGATACTTGATGTGGAGATGGAAGGGGGTAGGGATCGGTCCTGTCCTCAGGCACCTGTGGAATGTTATAAATATTTCATTAAAATATTACTATATAGTCATGCAGATTTTCACGATACATCCTTCAAATTTCTACCATTTTCTTGTGGTACATTTTAATTTTACCTCTTTATTAGCTTGAACTTATTATATATATTATGATATCATTAAAAAGATAAAAAGTGCATGATTCTTATATCTGTTGACACCTTTGATATCTTTATAGCGTTATTGATTTTTTGGGGAAAAAAAGTAGTTAATTAGTTAAGTAGTCAAATAGTTATTTGAGTTTGTAGGGAATCTATATTCCATAAATAATTTAGCAGTAATTTAATACAAAAAACTCAGTTTGATTAAAATTTTGCTTTGATCAATTTCTACACATGTTTTACAGAGTTCCAGTACATCGGGGGAGGAGCAGTATTTCCCAGAGTATGGATCTCTGGGTATGCGGGAAATCAGCATTCTCCCCGACCTGTGAGTGGTCGTGAACGTCAGTTAACACGAGTTGTCTCCCGCACCCCACCGGTACGTCACAAAACCATATACAATGTTCTGCCAAAATTTCTTGACGTGACACTTTGATTTCTTATGGACTATGTGTCGAAAAAAATTGATGTCTCGAGAATTCAAACGGCCATTCAGGGTGTTATTATTTGCTGATCAAAGTTGGGATTAATGTTAATGCATTTCATTATCAGGAATAGGTTATCATGACCACCAGTGCATTTAGTTTCTACACTGTCCTTAAAAGCTGATAATGGACCATCTGCAGAAATTCATAAAACAGTTTCCATTTTCCTTCGTGGCAAGATTTACAGAAGTCTTGTGTACCCAGTTGTTTCTAAACTCGGTCTCCATTTTTTTTAAAATTTATACCATTGTTCTAACGCGTCATCCTGGAACAAAATGACGAAAAAATTGGAGAATGAATATATACTATCGTGTATGATTATGGAAGGCACCAAAAGACATACGGCGCGGATCTCAACGCAAGGTGTATTTGTGGAACGAGGGATGTGTCTGGGTTCACGAAAGAGAACGACTTCATGTCATCTTGGATTGCCTCCCTTTGATATACATGCTTATCTCCCCTAACTATCAAAAAAGTGTCAGCCATTGGCGCCAAAACTAATCAACATTTATCTGTCCGGTCGACCTCTGTGCCGTTCACAATTAACCTGTGTACACGTTACCGTTACCCCCGTAACCTTCTGTCGTCTGCTTCTGGTGACCGTGCCCATTTTCACTGGTCAACTGGCAGTAATAGCCGTGAGGGGGAAACCCCGACCCCAAAACAACAGGCCGCCATATTTCTCCATCCACCGACCGGGTCATCCTGGGTTTCAGGCGCATTGCAATCTTCATGACGCTTCCTCTGAAATTAGGTCATGCATGCATTGTGTATGATTAATTTTCTTGGCTTTCAATTATACATTTTGATTTCCTTTAACACCATTTCTCGGTATGAACAGGTGATAAAATTGTATATATAATGTGATTCAATAAAGGAAAATAACGTGGAGATCCAACATTCGCAAATACAAATGAGTATATCAAATGAAACGGAACAAATGGAGGGAGAAAATGCATAAGTTCCAGACATTAATGGAAGTTACAGAGTGTGCTTTATTTTATCTTTGTGAAACCTCTTCACCGATTTAGACATTTTATGTGAAAAAGGTTTTAATACAACCCTTTTTCAAACAGAGGTGATTAAAGATTAAAACACGGAATCTTGCAACCTTTTTTTACCCTTGCGATAGGCCGCTAAATGAATCGATCTAGAGATATACAGTGTGTTGTAGCGTCAATCTGCAGACAATATGATGTTGAAGAAGACTTTAATTGAACTGTCGTCCAATATTGTACTATCTTTTGTAAACGATTGCCGATTTAATCAGGATTGCACTCGATCTTCGAAGACATTTCAAGTAGTTCTACCGACAACGGCTTATATCAGCCTCTCTTTATCGCAATGTTCAAGTCACGTGACTACAAGGGTAGATAAACCCTGCGACCCCCAAAATATCGCATTTTCTTTCAGTTTCCATTCCATATGATGTGAAAATTTCCTGTTTTGTACTATAGAAGCTGTAATTTATACTAATAAAAACCTTCGAATGTTCTGTTTTTGCTGGGGTTAGTCGAAGCTGTAGTAATAGGGTTTTGCAATTTCCGCTTGCGTACCATATGAAGAGTGTAAGTCCGGACTAAGTTGTTTGTGATGTGGAACATTAAAACCCCATTTGTGTGGCATTTTAGCACAATATGTCAGATATTCAAGTCGCATTGCCATGGCATTACTCCACAAAAAGTTTAAACAGAGATTAGTGTCATACAGAAGATGAATTACGCGGAGAGTGAGGAGATAGGTCGCATTTAAATGGTTTTATCAATAGAGGTCCAGTTACTTATCTTTTTTTTTTTATTTTAAAAATAATTTTAAAAAACATATCTTTTTAATAACGCTAATAAATATTCAAGTCATGGAGAGTTGTATTATTATATAATGAGGAGACGTTTTGCAAGCGACTATAATAACAGCGCACGTGCAGTGCGCGTGCCGAGGACAGTAGCGCCGATTCAACGAGACCGATCTGCATATCTGCTTGTTGTGAACACGCGACAAGGATACCATTTGAATTTCTTTTTTTATGTTTGTAGAAAGAGAATTAGTTGTGGAAGAAGAATTTAAATATAGAGCATATAGGAGTCGGTCGTCATTGGTACAGGCATTGATACAAGCAGACGACAGTTACCAAGATATATACGGAGTGGAAGACCACGATGAATACAAACGGGCATATTTCAAATTCATTTCTTTTTTTCAAACTTT
This sequence comes from Magallana angulata, assembly GCF_025612915.1. Classification (NCBI taxonomy): domain Eukaryota; kingdom Metazoa; phylum Mollusca; class Bivalvia; order Ostreida; family Ostreidae; genus Magallana; species Magallana angulata. The sequence continues at coordinate 56,102,885 of NC_069115.1, read as the reverse complement.
GTATGTGCAAGGAAGATACGTTCAAGATATTTACGGATTTTAATGATAGAAAATTGCTAAACGATCTCCATCTGTTGAGGACAAAAACAACTTTTCAAAAGATGCATAATGTTCAATATGAAATTTAACAGCCTTGGTGGTTGCTTGTCATGTCTAAAATCATGGCAAAAAAGTCTTGGCGTTATTTCGAACTTAATTTGTTACTTAACTCCAACTCCCTAATAAACCGCACGAAAACATATAAAACAATGGATCGAGCGATCTGTTTGTGCTTTTAGCTTCTATAGGTCTAAATGTTTCTATTGCAATTTGTTAAAAATTTTGTTGTTTATTTGTGGGTTTTTTTTTGGTATTTCAATGGCGTCTCCAAAGTACATATATGATACTAGCGTTAGGTCTAAGAAATTGAAAAAAAAACAACAACAATGCATTGGTCGGAGGTAAAGAAGACTATGATAAGGACATTGCCTTTTCCCTCTTTAGAACACAAGAAAGGATACCAACTGCCTACCACTCCATCAAAATTAAAAGTTTTCAACGAAACATTAATGAAATGTTTACCTCCTTCATTTGTAAAGAAATTATTATATGTAGATCAAATTTATTCTCCGTCATTGTAATGAGTATAATGTATAATAAGTAATCCATTAGTCATAAAATAAATGCTTAATTTTTATCAGTTTCTATAATCCTATTCAATATCAATTTCTGTTTAAACATTAAAAGAATCATTTCCCAATTTTACACACCACGGGGAAATGAAGACTACAACAACTAACGCTGCATAAAAGGTGGGCGTGGCAAGATATGACACGTGCGCCGCACAAGGCTGGCGGGGTGAAACCCTTCGTCTTTAAAAATTCCACCCGAGATTGTTTTCAACAAATACAATCACTACAGAAATCGGCGTCCCTGACGTTTGAAGTTTGACGTATTTGATTTAGTCCATCACGTGACGCGATACCTGCTCTGCATTTGTTGACGTTTCTGTGTCATCATTTGCATAAATCTTGTCGTCTTAAAAGATCTTGGTGCATCGCGTAACGGGGCCTCCTTTTGATGTCGACACCCAATTACTGCTAGATGATGCAGCCTGTGATTATATATTGCCGTAAAACGGTTACAAATTGCAGACTCTAGAGACCCAAAATTACATACAAGACCCCCGGTTATAGCATCGCTAGCGTCGCGACTGGTGACTTGACGTTCCCCTATTGACTGACAGAGAATACCAAAAGCGCTCACCATTACCCAAATATAAAAAGAAAACTGCTCCGTGCAGCAAAAATTCTCTAAATGGAAACCCATCAAACAAACATGTATATATCTTCTATGCATGTATAAATATAATGTTTAAAACTACATGTAGCTCTCGTGTTGATTAATTCTGCTTTTATCTCCTTCACACTGTTCTTTATAAATTTTCAGCATTTGGTGTTTTTCCCCAAGTATAATAGGTTGTGAACAATATTAATTAATCAAAGAAATCTGAATAACGAAATAAAACTTATTTGAATGGCACTAGCACAAAGACTGGCAAACACGGTGATTGTTTAAGAGAGTACATTACTTTATTCGGTGTTTAAAATTTTCAATTTCAGTTTTAGATAAAAGTACAAGAACTGTTGAAAAATCTTTTTGAATGGGGATTTTCTCTCAAAGTGTAAACATTAGGGCGATATTGATATGAACCTATATTTAAACAAACGGATAGACCGGACGTATTTGGACGCGGTTCTGTGACGACACAAGTACCCATATGTAATAGTTCACCCGCTGCCAGCGCTGCCCATGTATACCCGTGCCCACCGCGAGACTCCGCGAGACTCCGCGGCCCTCCTCTACTCTCCACTCTAACAAAGGCCCTCGAGTTTATCTCGAGTGCTTTAGGGGGTTGTGCTGGCCGGATTATCTCGAGCAAGGCTACTGATTTTCAGGCAGTGAAGTGTCCTTCACGTATTTACCAACAATATTAGTGATGCAATGGTGACCCTTGTCATTCCTTCGGGCTGTAGCTTTTAAAGTGGCCTCAGATCTGCGGATCGCAACGCTTCACACTTTACTTTATTATTTAGTACGGGCATGCTGTTTTTCAGCTTTTCAGTGCGTAAAGTAAGTTAATTTATAAAGATAATCTGTACCCACCTTTTGCTTTTCCTCAGGTGTCTCTGGTTAAAACCATCTGAAGTGTGGATCATACCATTATTTAAACAAACGGATATTACGACTATAAAAGGGTTCACATATTTTAAAAGAATCAAGAAGTCTATCTAAAACAGTATAAAAAATTTCCATTTATTGACAATACCTAGCTTTGAAATTCTTTTTAATGAAATTAAGGTGCGATCTAAAAAAAAAAAAACCTCTGCGAAAAACATTCTCCCCTTATTAACACCACAAAAAAGACACCCCTAATTACTAGTCAATTCTTTGATTTCAAAGTGGTATATTTAAAAAACAGATTAATGTTTTTTGTCATGGCTTCACATTGGGAAAACAAATTTGAAAACAAATCGCGTTTTCAATAATTGTCGAAAATTGAGGATCTGATAGAGATCGGAACAGATTGTTGCAAATGGAGTTGTGACTACAGCTGATTACTCTTACAGAAATGATGCTTTTGCATTAGTTTCTGATTACCAATTACCTAAACACCCATGACATTTCAGAGGAACCTAATAACCTTCATTGCCGATTTGTCTCATTGACCAAAGTATCAATGCAGCGAACTCCCATAATGCTTCCTTAAAAATGGCACGCGCCAATTCAAAAGCATGCATTAAGTGGAAAAACCCCTTCGTTTTGTCTATTCGAATGACATGAGTTCATGCTAGCTTAACTCTCGTGCCCCCCGTGCCCCTGGGTCCCGGAGCGATCGGTGACCGTTCCCAGACATCGGATCCATCAGTCCCCGGATATTGCACGCGGACGCCGGATGCACCACTGTCTTTCAATTACCTGCCCTTTTAAAAATAATTGTTTTATTATTGATTTCGTAACATGAAATTGCAAGGGTTTTTTGTGATGAGCTGCATATTATATTTTAAGAATAGATATTATATTTTTTTTAAATTGCTAGCGCTTGACCCTCCATTAAATCTTGCAAAATGCTTGGTTGAAATACTCGTCCAAGCTGCACATAAACTATATCTTTATCATTTTCACGATAGATGATAATGAATAAGATACTACATCAGATAACAGCTGAACCGGAAACTTTATGGTCTGGTGCCTGTCCAAAACCTTTGCTGTCGCGATACCATTGCAAAAAGAGGGGATGTATATCTTTCTCTAGCTTTCGAAAAGAAAAAAAAGAAAAGTATATACTTTTAATTCCATGGAAATTTATTCGGATACATTGGTTGAAGTACGGCCTGTTTATCGGCGCGTCCAATCTCCTTCACACCTCTGAGTCTTCTGAAAGGGGGACAAAGCCTTAAATTGGAACAGCATGATCCAATCAAGGGGGAAAGCATAGGGGACAACGTTTATGCAAAAATATGTAAAAATTGGTCGCTGATTTGTGTAACTTCTTTCATCCACTCGACACCCTACATAATTCTCCGTGTATTGGTAAAGCCCGACCTAGACAGAACACGAAACCTGAATTTATTTCCACGGCAGAGGACATGAATGCATGGACAGCTAATTAGTTTAAATTTTATTTAACATGTCGTAAAAAAGGCAAGGTCTCTGAAATTTTAATTATATTCAGGCACAGAAGCAATGCCCGGCTCGGGAAGCGACGCGGACCGTATAATGCAGTAGAACTGTTTCCATTTCATTTGATTTGCGAAGATAAATATGGTATTGCCATGTAAATGAATGAGAAAAATGCAATCGTGATTTTCCGTCGCAACACGAGCATCTGCGAAAGATTCAACAGTTATTCAAATTTTCAGCAATTAAACATGACAAAATATTAATAAAAAAGTGCAATAATGAGCTTCCTTCAAAAATAAAACGTCTTACAAATGTTAATGAGAGGAATATCACCAAGATTTCGGGGAGGCTACGTAAGGGTAAAATTGTTGGATGTTTTTGTTTTTTGTTTGTTTTGTTTTAAATAGGCATCACATCACAAATCAGCATTTGAAACTTTATACTTTTGCATGGGCTGTGTATATTAAACTTTGTAAATGTAATATTACTCATAAAACTACAAGTTGGCGCTCGATTTCCCAAAGTTAAATAAATTTCTGGTTTTTTCCGACTGTTACTGTTTTATCATTAATTTTTTTTTTTTTTTTTTTTTTTTTTACACAAAATCAAAATATAAGATGTTCTTGACAATCTCCTATGCTACAACAATGGTTGAGACACCATCGTTTCCATGTTGTGAAATTTATTCGTGTAGTTATGTGTTTGTCATTGTCAATATACTCGAACTATTTTACACATAAAGTATATGTTTTGACACTTTGACTTTCAGATGAAAGAAACACAGGACACGTCACGGCGGGCATCAATCAGGGGGATCTTCTGTCACATCAAAGGAAGAAAACGGTATAATTATACGCACATCGACAAACAGACTTAGCCAGGTTAAATTTGTTGGGATAAATCCCGCCAAGCATTTATTGGTGGTTTTATGATTAAACTTATAGCCGGAATAAATTAAGATTTTAGATACAATAAAAACGCGTACTATTTTATACCAGCGATACACCAACAGATCGTGGAATTTCATACACAAGGTTTCTCCTTTGAATAAAAAAAAAAATTGGCATGCCTCTAACTCCTTCTGGGTTTTTTTTTTTTTTTTTTTTTTACTTTTCATGAATCTTTTCTATGTGCCTAATATGAATACTTTATGCAGAAAATTGGTTTTTAACATTTCTGGCATCTAATGAATCATTTAAAGGCAATGTTTAACAATAGAAATAATTTCAATTTTGACATTAGTCGAATGATTTGGGTTTACCAAAACTTTGCCGCAGGAAAAACAGTATGGAACTTTGGTGTATAGCTTAAACTAATCTTCCTTTTTATGAAGTGTGTGTCAGGATAAGAAAGGTCAATGGAGGAGCCAATGTAGACCAACTTTGATCTCTTGTCCTCTGAAATCCAAACTTTTCAATCATAAAAAAGTACTTTCAATTTAATTTTATTATGTAAACAGTGAGCTGTCATAATAGGAATAATTTACGAGAAAAACAAATTTATCATTTAGCTTAAAACTAATTTGCTATAAATGCATATACTTAGCATTTTATCAGCGCGCTCATTTTTGAATGGTTGTAACGAGGCCAGCAAGACGCGTGGCATGAAAACTTAAGCGCGTGCGCAGGTGAGACAAGTAAGTAAGATTATGTTAAACAGCAATAAAAGCTTTTAATCATGTCTCCCAGCGCTAGGCTGTCGTTTTAAATGGCGGGGACTCTACAGACGCATTAACGTTATTGCGTAAAGAACGTTTCTCTCGCCGATTTTGATAAAAACACTAGGGTGAAAGCTCCTCGTGGTAGATAACCAGCTTGCGGGTTCCGGGCGACAGACAATCTCCTGAACTGGATATTTAATCAGAAACATATTTAATATTCATATAGCTTAAATTGAAATAATATAATCTAATTGGACAATACAAAGAGAAAACGCTAATATTAAACGATGCGATGATAACCTGAGCCGGGTACCAGGAAATGGCTGTTTGCAGGAAACGTCCCCTTTTTGCAGATTTCAGCAGATTGGTGTTGGCGACTGCACACAATGGCGTCTTTCAGGAACGCTAACGACATGGAGATCTAAATGGTTCATTTAACAAAATCTTAATAAAAAAAATAATCATAACTCAATATTCCTGAAACCTGAGAGAACTAGTAGTAATTTTTATTGTGGTATGGCACAATCTTTCCTGTGTATAGTTAACAGGAGCATATCGTGTGATTTGATACATTGGGTCAATTATTTAAAAAAGTGTCAGCATGCGATTGGTCTATATTTCTCCCTCTCTCTCTCCCTCTGTGCACGATATCTATAGTTTGCTTTGATGGTTCTTCGATGCATGTCATAATGCACATCCTTAAAAAAAATAAAGTAGAATTCTATACAGCTTTTGGGTTCTGTTGCATGAATTAATTAATAAAGCTTTATTGACTGTTAACGTGGTAGTGATTTATAGAGTTATGAATTCACAGGGCGTGAGTGAAATACGACTGCATTCAGTCATAAAGTCCGCCTCATTTAAGAAGTCATCCCAAAAAGCCAAAATATTTCACAAGAACAACTTGAATATTCATCGAGGGTTGAAGATTTATCTGAATGTTGAACTCGAGTTATACACACACACAACAAAAACGCGCTGAAAATATATGTTTTATTATGAAGAATGAGATTAGCAAAGGTAGAATATTTCTCAAAATCAAATGCAATGAATGGATATATTCTTCACAGTGTATAAATTAATCACTCTACCCTGTCAGTGAACCATATTGAGAATAAATAGGACAAAGATGGCGACTTCAACACGATTTATGTGTGACCATATATTACTTGAATGTAGTTTCTACAACGTATGTAACTGTTGGTGCAAAAACTTTGCTCTTAACTATCTAAACAAATCCAAGCGTTTCAACACACCTTAATTATTCCATAATAAATATACACAAACATTTCTTGATAACTTTACAACTCAGTTCCAATTGCCACAACGAATCAAAATCCAATTTCAGAAGAAAAGGCCTCCATAAAATAGTTAAGATAATGCATTGTACTTTTCATAATAAACCATTGTAATATTCAAACAACTCAACATAGAGAGAAAGAATACTTTTTTTTTTTGGTTAAGAAATATACTTCTAATCTAACATCATCTAATAATAACATAATTAACTATACATCCAAATCTGATATGATCATCACATGCATTCATTACATAAAGTTAAAAAAAAAACATTGTAACCAAGAAATAGAAAGAAAATTACGAACATATTTTTTTTTTAACAATTTTACAAAATTGGCATTAAATGACCCGCCCTTGTTTTTTAATTGATTTATTTAACCGGCTGCGTCAGCTCACGGACAGTTGGAGCTCGTTCCTGCCTGGGTGACCACAAGTCTCGTTATCTCAATGCAATCGCCATGACAGCTTCTGACGGTCCGTCTCACCAAATAATGGCGATTTCACGCTTTCTGTAAACTTAGCATTTACTCCCGAACACTAGGATGCTCAAGTGCGTACAATACGCTAAAACTTTAAAGTCACACGGCGCTAAACCTGCATTTTAATCTCTAAGAAATGGCATGAAATAAATGATGCAATATTTGTCAATTTTCTGCAAAAAATAAATAAATGGTGATTCGATTTCCTGATTGTTTATGCCAAAAATCTTCTGCAAATTATCTTGGGATTGAAAAGCTTTGTTGTCTCGCGTCTCTTTCTGAATTCAAATTGAAAGCATTATCAAGTTGTGAAGATTTATTTCAATTGGAGATTTGATAAAGTATCAAAAACCAATTGTCAACATTGCCTTAATCTTCTTTTCCAAACTTACTGTAAAAAATAGCACTTCTTTGCACCACAGACCACGTGACAAAGGTGACACAGCTGTATGGTAATATATTTGCATGCCTACGACTTCTGTCCGTGAAATTTTAAAATCACACACAACAGAGCCGTCTGAGTGCCTTCATAAACACCGTGACCCCGTCACTTAGGAATACGGAGGTGAACGGTTTCACGTGCGCCTTCGTGCGATTCGCCATTTCCATATATGGAATCGGCACGCGCAGGCACCACGTCCCGACTTTACACCTATGTTCTTGTTTAACTTTTCTAAGACGAGGCTTCCAGCGGTAGTACGGGTAGGATTTGTGGTCCGCGTGCGGAAATCTGCACGGTAGCATAAGACTGTGCAATAAATGCACTGTGCGCGTTGCTTATTTTTTTCTTATTAATTTAAACTTCCATGATCCGACGCCAATACAAATACACTACAGCGATACTTGATTAATTTGCATTTCATTATGCCTAAATAAGATTCGTTGTCTCCCCCCCCCCCCCCCCCCCCCATTTTTGAGACAAATATGTGCGCTGTAAATTTGAGAAATAATTCATTCAAGTGTATAAAAATATATTGAAAAGGATTGAACAGCAGGCGAGATGTCCTCTCTCCAATATTCACTTAAAATAATTGTCCACTATAAGACTTTTGCAGAATTAATTAACCTGAGGACTAGAAAGATTGTTTTTTAATGATGTTTGGCTTACATTTATTTCATTCACATACAAAAGAGAATCCGAAAACATTAGTCTTGTTTTGCCAAATGAAAACCTTCAACAACCACGACGCAAGTCATTGTTCTGTCCTAAAGTACAAATTAACCAAAGATGGCGCACGCGCCGCAACGGCCATGACGTCATTTGTACGACTTCTACCTCTTTATAAGAAAATAATCCCGGGAATCGAGTGTGCAATTTGTGTTGAATATTGCTTAGGCGCCGCTTATCGGCCACTGCCTGGCTTCCTGCGCTGGGTCGCGCGCTATTTTTGGTCCGATGACGACACGCTGTTCCAGTTTGATGTCCAGAGAGTTGTTATCAATGGAGAGGCGTGATGGCCGTATCTAGTGGGTTTCATTGTTATCGCTGATTTTTACGTTATTTCCGAATCATTTTGCTTGTTTTATGTAACATGACAAAAGAACAGTGGTCATTCGTGCTCGTTTCGGGTGTCTGTGGGCTTGATAACCATTATACATGGTATATGTGTAGCGGAAATGCTTCTTTCAGTACTTTAGACGTGTTTGGTATTTAAGATATTCCGGTGTACATGATATTAACTTATTAAAAGGAAATACGCGCGCAAATGCATTGAATTGTTATTAAGTAAAATAATCAACTCATGAAGAATAGTTTAGGCTATTTGCCAATGCCCGTAAGAGCTTACGTATTTTAGTAACGAACAAATAACATAAAATGTTAAATCAATACCTCCAGATATTTGAACTTTTAAGCGTATGGCAAATCATTTATTCTAGAGAAATTAATTAACAATATTTTTTCAAATAGACTGAAAGAATTCGCTAGAAATAACTCCACGATATTGTAAAGATTCGTCAGAGGCACGTGGATAAAATTGGGGTGACAATCTTCTATTCAGTATTGAGATTTGAGTGCGATGCTGTCCAATGTCCCCTCTAATTGCCCGGTTTTGCGTCTTTGTATGGACAAATCGCTCCCTCGCATAATGAGTCCCCCCCCCTCCCCCCCCCCCAAAAAAAAATCAAACCCGAGAGTCTATAACAAAGTCCGGGAAAGAGTGATACTATCACGGCCTTTATACCTCTCAACATGGCGCCCAGTGATGGCTCATTAAAAAGTAAGAACTTTTCACAGTTACAAAAACCGTCAATCCATACAACATGTATCAGGTAAACACTTGAAACAGCCAATGATTCACAAGTGCATGTTATTTTTACATAAATACGTCGCAATATATTAGATGTAAAAAGATAAAAACAACCAAAATATAATTTAAAACGTAAAAATCAAAATCAATTGTTTGTTCTATTTTCTTTTTTGAAATCTCCACTAAAAATTATTGAAGCACGCCTTCGTGTGATTATCAGTGGGAATGTGCCCAACAATTTTATCATAATTTCATAGCTTTAAGAAGTCAATGGTTATTGATCGTAAAAAGTTAGTAGAAATATTTGTAACAAACCGTCGACACTGTAATAAATCCTTACTTCTTGTTATTGCATCTATAAACGTTTCTTGAATTCAGCTCTAATTTTGACCATAAATTTCAAAAAATATAAACCTCAAGGTTTTATATACTTGTACTATCAAATAATAGTCTTCTTAGATTTCTTACATCATAGAAATCACCGTAATATAATATACAAACATTAAAACGAAGTCACATTCAAATGCCAGTGTAATACATTTATTGCATTTTTCTTAAAAAGCAAAATTTGTTTCAGCATTAATTACAAACCTCTTAATTTTTTAGGGAGATCTTATCAATATTGCGGGAATCCTAGCTCCACATGTAGATGGTTCTTTATTCTATTGTTCAGATTCTGGTTAAAGGGGCATGATCATGATTTTGGTCAAAAATTATTTTTTCGATTTTAATACCTACAATGCTTCAGAAAGGCATTTTAAATAGGCAACCGAAATTTGAGTGTCATTTGTTGAGTCATAAGCGAGTTACAGAGCTTGAAATTCTTCGCTATGTATAAACAAAGCGTTTGTTTACATTTTGAAGGTTGAAGTAAAAATTTCAGTTTTAAACCTAAAACGAATATGTTAAACGTTAGAAACTTTTTATCTATGCTTAGAATAAATAAAAATATAGACAAATAAGCTAGAAAAATATTTTTACTGGTATATTGAACCTATGTAAACAAAAACAGGGCACGAGCCTTGTTTACATGACAAAGAATTGTAAGCCCTGTATCTTGCTTATAACTCCACGAATGACTCTCAAATTTTATTTGATCATTAGATATGCATTTATAAAGCATTGTAAATAATAAAAACATAAAATTAGAATTTGACCAAAATTTTGACCATGCCCCTTTAAAGGGACTTGTACACGATTTGAGACCAAATTTTTTTTATGTATAAAATGGATTACTGGTGCATTTTAAATGATTGACCAAAATATTGAGTGTTAAAGTCAAGTTACAATTGAGATACAGAGGTAAGAATTGGTTGTTATGTAAACAAAGATGAGTCTTATAGTTGTTTTTAAAAAAATGTAAGGTAGAGAATTCCCATTTCTTAGACAAAATGACATGCAAAAAACAATTTAAACTAATTCAAAATCTTCATAAACACTATCAAAAAAAGAAAGATACATTTAATTGAAACTTACACCAATATAACACATATGTAAAAATAAATCCAATATTCGAGCTTTGTTTACAAAACAAAGAATTATAGATTCTGTATCTTGCTTATAACTTGATATTTGACTTTCAAATTTTGACATAGCATTATAAACTTCTATATAAATTTATCCGTATAAACATTGGAAATGAAAAAATAAAATTTGAAAATTTTATGTCAAATCGTGTACAATTCCCTTTAAAGTTGTTGAAATGTTTCCCATCTTCCATACCTTTGTTGATGTTACGCACACTTCCCTCTACACTACATGATTGTCTTCCTTCCATAATTTTGTATATATGACCAAAAAACATAATTGTTTCGACACAAACTAGAGTAATAAAAGCTTATAAAGTACCATATACAACATTTGCAACACGTGCATGTTATAAAATTATAATACAAAATAAAGTTGAAAATAAAAAAATTTCTTATTGTAATTTCCAAATTTACCTTCAAAGGCAATGTACGTAATTTGATGACGATATAGTTTTAGGATATATAGAAGTTTTCAATGCTATTGTGCATGTATTAATAACAGTGTGAATTAAATTTGTATCGCACTTTACAAGGAACAGTTTGGTATCTGCGTTGAGTAGATTTTCTAGACAGTGATTATTATATTGTACACTAAAATGATACGATTGGACTATGGAAATCGTCATTCTTTTTTGTTTCAACAAATAGGACAATCGTGACGTAACATAAAAAAATACACCCAGTTTCTTAAACCTTTATCGAATTAAACTAAAAGATCACACGTTTTCCCAATAATGTCGCAAAATTATAACAAAACTTAATTTAAATTCAATTGCCACAAAAATTCGATTCTTTCGAGCGCTGCTGATTTGTTGGTAACTGTCTGACCAGGCGCTCGACTTAGTCGGTGTTGTAAGAACTACTTTCTGGCAAGTCAAAATCTTGCTCTTAACAAACCATTAATGACTTAATTGCCATCAATTTAAGTAGATTTCTTATCGAACAAATGTTTCTGCGGGTGTTAAAACTAATCCGGTCGTGGTGAAAAACTTAATAAATCAATAATGAAACTCAACATTCTTTTTCTTGAAATTGTCTCTTCAATTTAACAAGATCAAAGAAAGGAAAACATATTTTTTGTAAATTACAGAATCTAAATTCAGAATTAAGCTAACAAGGGCTCATTTACCACATGTTACAATAAAAGAGGGAGCAATCAATATTTGTTTTTAACAATTTACTAATCATTTCCAAATTAACAGTGTCCCAAGAAAACTAAATTCAGCTCAAAACCAAGGGAGATAACCTCTCACACATTAGGAGGAATATTTAATATTAACAATTTACTTATCATTTTCAAAATTACATATTATCCTAAGAAAACTACAATTCTATATCTATATTCAGCTCAAAACCAAGGGAAATTACACCTCAATTGTAAGGAGGAAAGACAAACATGTGATAATTAAAACACCTTTGTAAATACAAATAAAACCCTTGTTTGTCTTCATAGTTCATATCCGGTGGGACGACGACTGAGTCTCGATAAAGGGATTTCAATTACTGCAGCGCTCATCAATGAAATCGGAGAAAGGAGGGTCCAGTCGTCATAAACATACGGAGGAACGCGTGAAAAACACCTTGTCATATCGAATCTACTCATGCGTCTGAATCATTTCTAAATTAGATTTCTATCAATAAGTAGGAAACTGAAAATTCATTCGAAGTGATAAACAATTATTTACGATTCAGATTCAGATAAACAGGAAAAAAAGTATATACTATATATAAGCCTACCAATATGATCCAGGAAAATAAAACTTATATATGTTTGAGATTGATTTTATTTCGGTGTGCAATGCCAGAGTTTGGGTGTATGCTACCCGCATGCGATCTCTTGCAATGAGGACGACATACAGACCCCGTCTCGCGGCTCTCTTGGCTAAATTGATGGGTATCCCATGCCTCGTTTTGTTTGCTTGTCTTTTGTTATCAATCTTGTTTCATTTGCTCCGCTCCGCTGCGCAAAACTGTTTTACTTTCAAGAAGTTTTCTGAAACGGTACACCACTTGCATTTCAATTGGTGATTTTGAATATGCAAAGTCGCTCCATTGTTCCTCCTAATCTTATGCGGAGCTGATGCGTTATATTTGACAGATAGACGTTAGCGTAGGGCAAACCCGTCAGCCACTTCTTTGTGAATGCTGCAATAAATGCATTGCAAGTGATTTCAAAGAAAAAAAGCAAAGTTTACATAACAAAGATTTTGTGTTAAAAGTTGTCAATGTTCGTTGAAAATTCAAATAAGTTGCAATTTACTTTACGCTCAAAGTAAAAAAATCAACTCACACCGGAGGGGAACCGATTTTGGCAACTCCGCTATTTGACGAAGTCATTGGAGTGTTAAGAGCACGCGACAGTCTTACGACGCGCATTCGGCGAGTGATAATGCCAAGAGGGGGTGTGGCCTAGCCCACACTACTGACAATATCCGTATAAAAAGAAACAGGCTTGTTGGACACCCATATCAAAAATTTGACATCGTACCCTAAGAAAATATTTTACCTGAGAAGTATTGGAGGACTAAAACCTCATCTTCGACAAACAATTGTCATCGGGGTTTTTTTTTTGGTCACCGTATTTCACAAATATGGAGAACGATCTTAGAGCAATGGACTATCAGCTCTCTGACTTTCAGACCATTAACGGCCAAATGTTGTACCAGACATTTGTCAACGAGCCCCCCGCCTGCATGTTTTCGATCTCCCCGGAGTCCTCCCCGGAGCCCGGGACAACGCACGTATACGACAAGGAAAATGCACGTGGAATGATGTGCAAAAGACGACTGGATTTCGGTCAGCAACCCGACTACCTCGGGCTGCACAAACCGCCAACTGTTGCTGTGGCCAGACGCAACGAGCGAGAGAGAAACCGGGTCAAACTGATCAACATGACCTTTGCCACACTCCGAGAGCACATCCCGGCCGGCGCCAAATGCGGAAAAAGTAAGAAACTTAGTAAAGTGGACACCCTGAAGGCCGCCATTGACTACATCCGCTACCTGCAGACCCTAGTGGACGAACACGACGCCGTGAATGCTGTACTGGACAACAACTGCCTCCCCAAGTCCTCCCCGGGGACCTCATCACCCGTCTCCCCCTCAGCCAGCTCCCCCCACCCAAGCACCTGCTCTGAGACATCTCATGAGGGACTCAATCTCAGCACAGAAGAAGAAGAGCTCCTCGACTTCACGAACTGGTTCTAGTCCTGACGAGGTAATATTTCCTATTTCTTTTTTATATCTTCTTACGTTCACATACGCAATGCCTTTTTGCAAATAAAACAAATTAATAATTAAATGCATGTAACGGGAGTATAATAGTTTAGGATAGTCAAATCGGCACTTGTGAAAGAATTAGTAAACAAGATTTTAATTGTTCTTAAAGGTAATAATTGTTAGACAAATGCAGGTATAATGGCATTGAAATCGACCAGTTGACACCTCAATAAAGTGTCATAAAACTCTCTATCGATTCCCGGGTGATACTTTATGATATGAAGTTGTGAAATACCGAGGGGATGAACATTGTGTAGCGCTACTGAGTAAACTTTCAGTACCGAAGTATTGTTGACTTATTTGATAATAAAGTGCCACTGAGTGTCACAGAACAGGTATACCCATATCTACAGGGGCCACTTCTAAGTCGATAATGTCCCTACTAATCTCACTTGCGCTACAATAATTATCGGCATCGCTATCCAAAAAGATTATACATCCCCGTAGAATTCAATATAGGAGATCGATATGAATATATCCTTAAAGCGGCCAAGACAGTCTATTATTTGTGTACCTGTGTGTGCACCGGCATTACTGTATACTATTTTGTTCGTCTACAGAAATTTAAGCGTAAGATCATTGCCCGTTCATCGGTCTCTACCGATGCTATATAACATCATCCTCAGAGATTCTTTTATGTAATATAATAAGATTTGCTAATCACACTTTGTTTATTTTCCCTATGCTAACAGCGTCGGGCGTGTTATTTTATTGTCATTAAACATTTATTATTTTTTATTCAAACAGAAAGAGGCTTCAAATCATCAGCCCGTGATTGGATAAAAAACGAAAGGTGCACGCGCTTGGCGTAACGCTGCCTGCCATCTAAGCTCCGCCCCGTAAGACACACCATAGCGACAACGCCAGGTGCAAAGGAGGTGTTCCCCATGATTGACAGGTTCTTGAAAAGCAGAACACGAGTCTTGGGACAGCACGCGAGTGATCGTGAACAAATAGGTCTTCCAAAACGCAGAAAAAAGATACTGCTTCACTACTAGATGACGGATGGCGGTGTCAAAATTATGCAAATTGTGAGAAAAAAACGTTGACAATTAGCTGTAGAATTTATAATTCTATTTTATTGATAGATATATTACAAATAATATTTGATCAGATGTATTTTTATACAAATCAAATTTGAATCATTTCATTGTATATTTTTTTTATATATTTTATATACACTACTTTACACAAGTGCTAATATTTGTATAATTATTTAAAATGCATACAGATATCTCTATTTTAGAAACATATATAAATTAGAATTTATTATAATAAAAACGAAGAAAATCAAAATTGTTTTTATTTGATTGTCTACGCTATAGGAGATAATTGGCCGGTTTGCACGCGAGGGAAATAGGAGAGGGAATTTTACACAAATGTCTGCAAAGTTATGCGCACCTTTTGCCCTTTGATAAGAAGATGCATCAAAACTGCTTTGGGGATGGATATGTGGGTCGTAGATCATTTTAAGAGAAGATAAATTACGACAGTTTGGCAATTGTAAGAATGTTGTGGAATATATTAAAATAATAGAAACGGAATGCCGTAGAGCAGGATTTTTAACCAGTGATTATGTAACTAAATTATGATGTCAGCGACACATGTTCTAATGACAGTGCATGGGCACACGTGTGCAGAGAAAAAAAAATGACTTCAAAAATGGAGAAAAAAAACCCCATAAACGCATATTACTGTTAAATATGGAATTAAATAATGTAATTATCAAGTTATAGAGCATGTACATATGGATTTAAACACTTTGTTGATAATGTAAGACATCGCACAGCGTATATCCAGCGCTTTTTATCACCCACGTTATCGGGATCATGTCCCTACCGCCTGTGTGTAGATATGATACGGGTATACAGTGCGCTACTGGGGAGACAAGAAAGGGCTCTGATAATCTTTGGTAGTGTATCTTTTATTTCCTTGATCTCTCAGCATACCTAGGTGCTATACATGTACCTATTGCACCGACTATGTGTACCTCTAGTAACGATTCAAATTTCGTTTTCTGCATACATTCAACTCGATTATTCTCACATTGCATACACTATGTGTATAATATCTGGCAATAGATGCAAGACAAGAGTGTACAGATATCGGACACTTTTAAAAACGTTATGACTTAAAAAAATAAGAATTCACATTGAAACGTATGCATGCTCAACTGAAATAAAAAGTAATGGTTTATTTAAACGGAATAAGATCTCCCCGATAACACAGGTGATAAAATCTATTTGATATGAAATTTTTGAATTCTGAACAGCTCAGGGTAAAATTTCTGCAGTTGGTTATTTCAACTAGCATGGAGGGGGGTGGACGGACAGACAGATAGGTAGGAAGGTATACAAGATAATGGTGAGTACTTGGCTTCACAAAGTGCATCAATAACGGCCATACTCGCACTGAATACAACCTTTTCCCCATTTTGGTCAACATTTGTCAAATCTTTCAGTTACCTCCCGTCTAATGACATTTTTTAAACTTAGAACTAACTTATGAATTTTAATTGCATGAAGGTAAAGCATAATGAGAATGCTTTAATTGTATGAAAGCAAGGCATAATCATAATGAATATATCATTTGGAAAATTAAACAATGGTTTGTTTATTTAGGATATTTTTTCATTGATATATTTTCCACATATCATACATTCACTACATCAATTGCAGGACGTACAATATGATAAGTCAAAACCAAACATTGGGTTTGATTGCAATGCTTGAGGATTTGAATTCAGAGATTACAAAATATAAAAAAAAACCAACAAACAAACAAAACACCCCCCCCCCCAAAAAAAAAAACCCACCAAAAAACAAACATGATATGCTATAAAGTAATTATAAATCATTGGAGGTGTGGCCTCGTCTTATACTGAAAAATTAGTGGGCAATGTACCACTGTAAGTTATGAATCGGTGGTCTTTTTTAATTCGAACAAAAAAAACAAACAAACCTGAAAGTGATTTAATGCTGATCAATCCCATTTCTTGATTTATTGGATGAATCGAGATCTGTGGCTTTGTGTCGTTCTTTCTGATTGGCTGATTCCCTTATTTATCTGCACTCTGATGTAATATACGTCTCAAATCCGGGTCTTTAGATAAGGGGAGATAACTATGTAGAACTTATTATCTGATGCTATCAAATTAATTATTCCTTCATCCTTCCCGGAGAATGACGGGTAAATAATGAAATAATCGTGGGTCTGTCCCTCTCCGCTCCATTTTAAATACTTCTCTTGTCAACAGATATAATGACTCGGGGCAGAGAGATACATCTAGAATTATCTGCTATGCAGTGTGTTCAGCAAACCGTCAGCCCGGCCATTCTCTAACTGCAGTTATAAATCAAACATTTAGTCTAATTGTTCCAGTAGTAATTACTCGTCATAATACAAGGGTTTTTTTTTTTTAGGATGTCGGCTTTTGGATTTTTTTCATTGTCCGGACATTACTCCGAGGTTAAGTTTCTAAATAACTCTCTCATAATAATGGCGACATATAATAAATATAATGAATGAAAATTTACAAATTTCGCCCCCGTTGTCGTGAAATGATATCATAGAAAAGTTCATTGTATTTTTTATTTGGACATAAATACCCTAAAATCATCTCATTCTTATGTTACGAGAGTTCCTGACAAGAAATAAAAGTGTAATGGACGAAACTGAAGTCATGTAATTGTTGTTTTATGCTAAAAAAAAAGTCAGCCATATTAATTTTAGTACTTTTATTGCTATAAAGAATATTTAATGTATTTTACTTTTATAACTTAGAATGCCATTTATCCTAGGTGCATTTGCTTTTTAAACTAATAAGCTATGCGACGGAGCAATGCGGCGGTTAAAAAACCCAAAATAACTCGGTAAAGATTAATAAAACAACAACCATAATATTTCTACATCGTTGAATCAATACTTATTAAAAATCTTGGTTTATCATTACAATCTCTTTCTGTGCAATATAAAAAAAAAACAAAGTAAAAGTGGACTGCTAGAGGATTCTTGTTTTCTTGTGTGGTCATTAGCCCCAATCTAGATTCATAAAACGTTCAAATGACTTGGAAATTTAACCCGTCATTTCAGATCATCTCATGTGTCAAGAGATGATCTTGAAACCTTATGAAATTCAGCCGATACTTTAAATATGGGCATTTATCTTATTTCCCTCTCTTTTTTCATCTAAAAAAGCACTGCAAGTGTGTAAGGCAATGTTTGAGAGGAAGACAATCATACCAGAGGCGCTGCAATCGACACCGATAAAGAGAGAGCTTTGCCCGCCATTGTCTCAAATGCAAGACAGTACCTCATCAGAGTAATATTTCATAACAGACCAAGTTCAGCCAAGAGATCTAGGACAATTAATCATGAGCAAGGTCTAGGATTGTTGAGTTGTGTTAAAGTGATTATGTTCCGATAAACAGCGCCGGTACATCCAGACGGGTTCTGGTTCCTCCGTGTGACTAAAAAGGTTCCTATTCATGATGTCCGCGCAGAGCAACTAAATATCTTCCTATTGTTCGACTTGTCATAATTAACAGCAATGGAATTATTATTTATCTTCCAAACTCGTTTTTAATGAGTATCAAGCACGCGTTAGATCGCGCCATTAGAGAAATTTCGTTTTTTTTTGTAATGGCGAGATGAATTAGTAAAAAATGAATGTATTGGCTTACATATTGAACCTGAATAAACTGGTGACTAGAAGGGTTTACAGAAAGGCTTCTTTTTGTCGACGGTAATCAAAATGCAAATTGAAAAATTGACTCTCATGCTCTAGGAGTCAATTTACGTACATTAATATCATGACACAACGGGAGGAAAATTCTCCAAGGAGTTCTTTTAAAATTTGAATTAAAAGAAATCTACGAGTCACTAAACTTTAGTAGTTTTAATTCCTGTCTACAATGGTGTGCTAGACTACTGGATTTTCAATTGCTTTTAGTCGATTTGGCGTAGATTCTTTTAATTGTTAACACTTCATAGTTCCTGAAATGTTAGAGTTTACTTTAAACGCTGTTATTTTGCATTTTGAATTCAAAAGGAATTTTAATGCGCCAAACGAATTTTAATTTGAATAATTCAAAAAGTTTTTAAGTCCTCCAGAAATCTGTTCGTATCTGCTTCACTAGAGCTCTTTGGCGACCTGTATACGTGCTTAATGCTGTTTAAGAAAGCCCCACCCCATTCCGTCTACAGGTGAAGTTTTAAGAAGGCTGACATTTAAGATGTTTATGAATTTTATGAAATTTTATTTCAGCGAGCAGCGTGACAGACGCGCGCCTGATATAAATCGCGCTTCCGCACGCGACTGCCGGCGGGCAACTTGTTAAGTCGTAAAACCACAGAGCTCAATACAACTATGTTTGTTCTTCATGCTACCTAGATCTCTCCACTCACCGGTATCCATAATGTACGTTCGCTCGGAGACCAACCCTGTGGTGTCAATGAAATAAAACGTTCACAAGGACGATAATGCCAACTCTCGTTGAACTAAATACCACCCTTATCTAAATAAAAATATATTCCCCAAAATACTGATAAGTCAAATATATAACGTGTCGGTCGGTTGTTCTTTTGTCAGGACAAACACGTGTAAATATGCTACTAGAGTAGAACCCAAATAAACGCGGACCCTTCTACTGACGGGTGTAGACGATCAAAACAGAATCTGTAACACTTTCTCAATCATGACAGCGACGTGTAAGAAATCCGATGTACTTGAGATGCGCATTTCAAGTTCTGGTTATACACTTATAAGCTTACTTAGTAAAGATTGTCTCAAATCAAAAGCTCCGGATCTCTTGAGACTGAAATACAACTCGTGGTGCTCGGTCTGCAGCGATTCGGAACCACTCGATCAATCCCGGCAATGACACGGGAGGAATCGCACCTGCAGGTACAATGTACAGGTATAGCGGTATGGAGGGTGTCCCCTGCACATCACCGGATCTCAACAAGTTGGGGAATTTTTTTTAAAGGAGATCAAAATATTGTTTAAGGAAAAAAAATAAGATTCCTCTATGATAAAAAATACTGTGAATAAATTACAATTCAGATTACAACCCTCCAAAACAGTGCTTAAAAAGGGAAACACAAATTATAATCTGACCATCAAAATAGGGAAAGATATATATATTTTTTTAATAAAAAATAATTCTTAACATTTATATTTCTTCAGTGACAAACAGGAATAAATTATGGTATTCCGACTCCAGCTACAATATCTGCTACAATGAAATAAAATGCCTTCAAATTATTATAATGGGTACTAGCTACCATTCTTTTGCAAACAAAACATGTAGACATTTGGAAGCCCGATCACAATTTTCTTCGCCAGTAAGCTGTCAACTCGTGTCAAGTCCGCCATTCAAGAGGGTGCTAATGTCCGGAATATTTTTCTTGACAGTTTCTTGTGCCAGAATTGTAGCTAGAGCTGGACACCTTAGATAGATTTGTTTATGTCGCCCATTGACAGCCCCATAATAACTGTTCCCGCCATCATTACCACGTCTTATCAAATTGGTAAATATTAAAAGTCCACACAACACACAAAGCCTGACGCCTCGGGTTTCCACTTAATCTACTCGAAAGCTGTATCTTTTTTACCCTCTTTTGGACAATTTGAATGTTTCACTTTTTATATGTGAAAAAAAAACGATACAAGAAATCGGTAATATCGATAAATACGAAGCCCTTTTAGCTCAATTCTAGTGACGTATTAGACAGAATACACGCAGTTTACGGCGAATATGCTTTGTCAGTTGGTCGTGCCATGTTTTTGTTGACAATTGTCGCAGGCGAGGTGTTAATGGAGGGATTATTTGCGATAAACTTCGATTGGAGGATAATCAGCTCTCATGTTTAAACTAATTTCACTTCAGTTGCGCTAACTGTATATTTGCCCACCCTATGTGTGGTCAACGCGCTATGTGGAGCGCGCGTGGTTTTGTGACATGTCTTACTAATTGCATTACGGAGTCGGCACCACACGGGGACTGATTTTATAGAGCTCTGCAGGTACCCCAGAAAGTGTTCAGAACTAAAACGCAATCAGTCTATCTTATTGACCACTTAACGGTCCTGCCTTCTCCCTTTTTCTACTTATCTCTCCCACACATCTACTTGAAAATTGGGCATACTGTGACAGCATTGTTAATTTGAAGGATTGACAAGAACCTAAACTACTTACTACAAAACATCAGCAACCCACCTACCTCAAGTAAGAGTCATGGACCCGGTAAAAGTTTTATTGTCGGTTACTTTGTCTATACGACACAAAGATAATAGTCCTAAGAAAACATATCAACGATTCAACGTTATTTGATATCACTTCATAATTTTCATGTACCTCCTAACAATGATTGTACATTTTAAAATATCTTATATATAATAAAAGGAGTTTGGCAGTTATAAATGCCAAGAGACGAAACCGTCTGATATCTAAGTTATCATTCTGAATTTATTCGTTCAAACACTTTTATTTTGAAGTGATGGCGAAGAGTGATATACAATGTAGGTACTATACAAAAACTACACAGAAAAAATCAGAATTTCACTTACAATGTTATTATGCATCATCTAAGGATATACATGTAAATGGGAAACCTCTGGGATGTTTAAATATATCTGCATTCCTATTCTGTTAATGCAACAAGATTTTGAGGCTCCCACCATTTTGGTCTGATGTAAAAATTCGAATATAAATTGCATTTCTTTTTAAATTAATACTTACATTTATAATAAAAATAAATTTAGTTTTTTTTTTGTAGAATATGGTCTTGCAAAATACTTTTCTGAAAAAAGCGCAATCCTTATCAATAAATGCCGAAGTATACTCACTTACATGTACATACATGCCACAAAAGTTAACACTTTAAACTCATGTGATTTTTTTTTTGAAATTATTTCAGTCAACCTTCACGTAAAAAAAAGAGTGTACCTTCGCGAGAATAAAAAATGATGATATTTTAGTTTGTTGTACAGATCTGCTTAACCATGATTCGAGCCGTTCACAGGATTTACACATTCCAGGCTTCCTGGTAGCTATATACAGCACTGGTCAAGCATTCAAACCATAAATATCTCGAAATTTTTGAAATTGGATAATATGAGGTTAACAGCGGAATAAAATCTGATTTCAGCCTTGATAATCTTTGTAGATAGTAAAAGTTAGAGCGTTATCGCTTTATGGCGGCGTGAAATGATCGTCATTTTAGAAACTGCATGGTAATGGTGTTCCAATCTGTAGAAAATGACCCAAGGTGCTTAGTATTTATTGTCCTATAAACGATAAAACCTCGTCAGTGCGAGTAATAGCCACCAGATTCAACGTAAAAACAACGCAGTAAAAATAAATAGTTTATTAACAGTATATATACACCGTTCAGTGTAGCAACTCTTCGATGTTCTTCTTTTCTTTGGATTTCTGTAAAATGGCGCCTGGCACACTACATTGGAAGACATTTTGAAGGCACAATACGATCTGCGCTGTTGCGCTACGTCTTTCGTTCTCTCACAAGATGCCCGGCATCATGTCGAATTCTTGGTGCTGTGTACTCGTTGTCATACCTGTAAAGAAACGAAAAGCGAACGTATACAGTCTATTCTTCAGATATATTTCACATATATATTTAAAAATGCTTGTCAATACTAAGAAATGGAGTCCCTGGAAATGCAGCTTTTAATTTAAATATTGAAACATTTGTTTCTACTGTTCACAAACATTATTACTTTGCAGTTGAAATTATTTGCTTATTCTTTTTTTAAAATGTCTTATCTTATTTTGTGCAAGGTTTTATATCTTAATAAAATATGTAATTATATCTAAACTATATTTAGTTTGTCGATAGCAACACGTACACTCCTTCGACGAGAAACAGAAGACGAGAAACAGAACTTTCAAGTATCAAAAATTGTGGTATAATTTCATCATTATATATAATCATTTACATTTTTTCTTGGTTTTAATGCAAATAAAACTACAAATCTTGTGTGTGGCCTTTATGTACTTCCTTTTATGAATCATGTTGTCTGTATACATGTATATACTGGGGAAGATGACATCAACAAGTTGCCAGAAGATTGGGAGAACGTTCAGAATGAATAGTTTTCAGAAAAGTTAACAATTAACACTACGAGGGATTACACTGCAAGTGGGTGGTAAACCCCGACAATAAACTTTAAAATACAAGCATAAAACTTTTATTTAACCTTTTCCAAAAGTCGGTGATGTTATATCCCCCTTTTTAATCATCATTGCACGACGTGCGCCGGAGCCTCTAATTACGGCCTAATCCAATTGAACAAGACATGTCTAAAGTGGAATATCTGTGCATCTCTATTGAGAACCTGTGGGCGCTTGATTTGACTTTCTACAGGGTATGAAATGGGGGAGATTCGCCTTTCGTCGCAGCACAATGTCCACTTCTGATAATACAAGTTCTTTTGCCACCCCGTTATAAAGCAAAACGTCCATGAAATTTATTTCTAGATGACCGAGGTCTGACCCCAGCACCCCCTCTCTCCCGGACAGGGGCATGTTTTTGTGCAAATTAAAATCATGCATTTCAAGTTTGGATAGCTCTTAATTTACAGTTTAACAAAAGTATTCACACTTCGACCTATTGTAGAGGCACCAGAAAATACAATATAAACTGCCCTCTAACGGCGAGAAAACAAAGGCGACTAACCGTTGTCCTCTGAGGCTATAGCATAACCTGCAATTTATCCCCAAAAGGCCGAGATGACAGATTCCATTTTCGAATGATTTTCAGGACATAAACTGAGATGACTTTTTGTGTCTCCATGTTCTTATTCCAAAGGGTCAGTTGATAGCTTATGAAATATTCAAAATATTATTGAACACCGATGGTGGCAGAGCCATTGTATCAGACAATGTTTTTCTCACTCCTTTTGAAATTTTTGGCCATTTAGTCTTCGTTACATTAGATTATGAGGGACAATCTAGGGGATAGGGGCACATGCGGTCAATTAGCGGCAGATGGCCAAAGTCAGGACCCCAAAAAGAAATGATCATGCAACAATTTTTGCTGTTTGAATTCTGAAAATGATATTTAATTAGAATTCCGACACATGGCCGATATCAGGTGACCGGTCTCTGAATATCTTAATATTAAGATGTCCATTATTGCTAAGCGCTCAAGATGTCGTTGGTTTTTTTTGCCATGGTTTAAAAATTTCCAACAAATAAAAACTTTATGTGTGCTTGATAGCGAGTTTAAGATGAAAAAAATCTTATCAAGATATATATTTATGAGAGAGAGATTGAGAGAGAAAGAGAGAGAGAAAGAGAGAGAGAGAGGAAAGAGAGAGAGATTGAGAGATTTTGATGACATCAATTCCTAATCAACAACCTTAATTGTGTTGCCTCTATTAATCACAATCATTTCGAGATTGCAAAATTGTAAGAAGTTGAATTACATATTTAACTTATGGCCGATTTATTGTTTATAGAAAACTTAGCACATTTCTTTTCAGTCAAATCAAGCAAGCAAATCTATTATAAACGAATTCATTTTTTGTGATAGTAAAACAGTTTTCACTATGGATCCACATTTACATTTATTTAATGCACATACGTTTAACGTAACCAGATATATCTCTAATAATTTCATTTGGTATAAATGCACATCATGTATGCAAAGAAACCACATAGCGTAACGCGGATAATTTCTTTGTGTTAGTTTCAAAGATTATAGGAATTGTGATTGCACATATTGGGGTATTTTCTACAACCGGCATGTAATGTTTCTCGATTTCAAATCATACAAAGTAAGATCAATTACTCTATGTATATTTTACTTAAAGAGGAATACATAACGTAATATTTAAATTAATCTTTATCCGCCTGTCTCCCGTTTCCCTCTATAATCTGTTGTTTGCACTCATCCGAACTGGAGATTCTGAACTTGAAATTATGAAAGAAATTAAAATTTACATGAATGAAAAATGTACTTTAACATATTTTATAAATAATTCAGAATGATAGTAACAATTTCTCAGATGAAACAAACCACGACTTCATAATGAAAGAATCCCAATAAAGCAAAAGAAACTCTGTTAGCTGTTCGTTTTTGATTGAAGTTGCTTTAAAATGTCCAAAGTATTGATTTATGTGTCAAAGTTTATCATTTGAGGCGATGTCGAATTCCTTTCATAAAAACGATGTTGTGAATAATTATGAGGGGAATATTCAAAGCTTGGGTGCCATCCCTCTGATGTGTCACAGGCGATTCCTTTAACACAACGCTTCAATCCACCGATTTCAAATTATAACTTGTTTATGCATATTTTAGGATTCTAATTTATGAATTATGACAGAGAGATATGACTGAAGACCCACGCTTCATCAAATATTGCATGCAACGATTAGCATGGCAAAAATGATAGCGGCGGGAAAAAGAATCGTTACCCTTGGCAATTATTTTTCTTTTGATTTTTTTTTTTAAAGAATTATGATTGAATGAAAATTATAAATTCCCTGCCCTTGACAATATTAGTTCCGCTGAATAAAATATCTTACCTTTTAAGCGAATATTAGAGCAATCTTTCATTGGTTCTGAATTTTGGTACAACCATTGCGCAATATCTACAAACATTCCTTCCTCCCGTACTGGAAATCTCTGGAAGGGGGACAATTCATCCGACTCCTGCCCCGAGCAGCATGTTTCTTCAAAGTCGGGTTCATCCTTGACAACTGTTGGAGAGGTAGTACTGAAAGAATCGCGCCGATTTTCGGCCACATTTAAATCTGTTGATTTGGAGGCTGAGTTCTCCGACTGCAGTAGGTCTTGTAGGTATTTGATGTAGTCTACCGCAGCTCGGAGCGTCTCAACTTTACTCAGTTTTTTATTGTCTACCCCCGCGGGAACATGATGTCGTAGAGTTTCATATCCGTTATTTATCATCTTCACCCGCCGTCTTTCGCGTGCGTTTCTACGAGACATGGCCATAGGTTTCGGCCTTTTGCCGTCTAACAAGTCTTTTTTACAGTGATAATAAGAGGCCACTTTGGGTACATTTTCCAAGGACTGGAGAGCGTTCATGTGTCCTTGCTGTGTCAAAACGAACGGTTGCTGCATCTCTTTTCTGTTCATCTCTCATCGATTATCTAGTCAACAATAACAATATCAACTGATACCGTTATATCTGGTCTCTCGCGTGCTCTGGGTCGCGTGCTGGTCGCGAGCCCTGCCATTGCCATTGGTTGAATTCGGGTAGTTGACAAGGCCAAAGGTCGCGCTTGATTGGAGCCGGAGCGACTCTAGTGTGTGGACTAATTAAAAGCGACGTCGTGCTTGGAGGCCCCGCCCTATTGTGACCACATTATGGTCTTTCATTTTACTTTCGTTTATCAGTATTTCCAATCTAGCTTGTATTTACAGGTGTATTAATTAAGGTGCATCAGAATTTATCGATCTTGTCATGTCGTCTGTTTTGGTTTCTGGCTTTTGTTACGACATGGCAATGCTAACAGTCTTTATGGAGAGACCAGACATCACTCTGCTATAACT
Organism: Magallana angulata; assembly: GCF_025612915.1. NCBI lineage: Eukaryota > Metazoa > Mollusca > Bivalvia > Ostreida > Ostreidae > Magallana > Magallana angulata. The sequence continues at coordinate 56,076,186 of NC_069115.1, read as the reverse complement.
CTAATCAGCTCTTGAGAATTTTCCGCGATTTTCCCTAGTTAATACAGAAATCAATTTGATAAAGGGATTCGGCATAAATTTACTAATGATATTTAGAAATGAAGCAAATCCCTTCCCTGTTTATTAAATTTAGCGGCTATCATATTTATTACACGACCCTATTTATACATGTATGATTTAACGTAAAATTATTTAAACTCATAATATCATTTATCATGTCGTTTGTTAAGTGTCGCGTGCGCAAAAAGGCTAAACAAAACAAAGGAAAAAAAACTACATCATTTTACAAATCTTTTGAGTTTAATCTTGAAAAATTTACATTTTTTTTTCTTTTTGAAATTTTTTTGTTTTAGTCTGACATGTTGGATAAAAATCACATTTACAATATTATCACATGAATTACAAGTTGTATTTAGTATTTTTTTCACATTATCATTTTATAAGGAACATTCATTTATCTTTCAGAAAACAAAGAAAACAAAATCTTTCTGACTTTGAAAGATTAAATCATGGCTCGTAAATGAGATAAAAAAGATGGATGGCAGCTGAATTAGAAACAAAAGGATTTATTCATTTTATTGTCCAACAAAAGTTAAAATGGGTATGAAAGCTTTCGTGAGAAGCACATATTTCGGAGATATTCGTCATGTGGTAAAGCTAAGGAATGGATCAGATCTGGCGCCCATCTAGAAACACTAACAGAAATTGGCGGTAATTTTGGGGAGTCACATGACATCATAAAAAGGAGTAAATTACAGTACTAGTATTATAAAATTTCGTTATTTTTGTATTAACGTAATATTTTCAGGTAATTATGTCGATTTTTGTCACACATTTTCAGACAGTCAGTAAAACCGATGGTAACGAAAAATTGTATATTATTTAATGGCACTTCACGTTTACCTCGGACTTTTACTTGATTAATTCGGTTACTGTTAATTAATTTACGTATGGGGGTGGAGTTGAGTTGGGGGTGGTACACGTAGGTTTGGAATGGATGGTTATGGTGATCAATGCAATTTTGATCAATAGAAATAAGTTATTGAACTGATCATTAGTAAGTATCAGTATACATACAATAGTCCTCCGGGGTGGAGAGGGACGATAGGGCCAGCATGCTTGGTTAGCGCGGCGTCAGATGACATCGTTGATAGAGGACAACAGCAACGACGAGGCGCGGGAGGGGTTCAAAGACGACTTTGTTCATACAGGGCCCTGGCGATAGTATCCGTTGTTCCACGTACCATAAGTAAAAATCAATCAATATAATACATGTATATTTATACTATACGGAGAGATGTAATATTATATATATTTGTAACATTTGAAGATCAATTTGTTTATATCTGAACCCAATATTAATTTTTTGAAATTCATCTGAATAAAAATTCATCTCATTCCAAAAAAAAAGAAAGAAAAAAACCCCCAAAACACTGAATACGCTAATTCTAACACTTTCAACCAAAAATTAGATATTAGATATCATTTGTAGTGTTGCCGACAGGGAATTTTCGGGCGTGACTTCAACAGCTCTTGTCAATATCGGATGTATTCCATAGCCTTCGTCTTTTACCGAGGCGTGAAAGTTTCCGGGGAGTATCGGGACGAGCACGACCTCCGCGTACAATACATGGTGCTTATTGGTTTTGGTGACAAAATATCATTGGCTACGTGTTATAATAGGGCCCTATAGGAGGTCCCGATCCTTATAACTGTTCTCTCATCATATCGGATTTGTAGGGAAGTCAATACAATTCCATGTCAGACAAAACACGAGTAAATTGGTCGGCCACTTTGAAATATGGTCACTGTCTTAACACGGCGGTGTTCGTTTTTTCCGAGGATTTACATCAAAGCTGCGGTGATGCGGCCCGCCTCGGATTAGCGTGTATTGGTTCCCGCCTAGCTAATATCCCATTACGAATGGCGGACGATACAAATGTTGACACATAAACGTTTCCATTGTTTTTTTTATTTTACATTCTGGGGTACATGTAAACATTGCGATACTGTAACAAAGAGACGGATAAGGGAATTCCTATACTATGTAAGCGCTGACTGTGTTTACTTGTAAACAAAATTAAGAGACACCGATGTTTAATTCATTTTAAATCTCAAAGTTGTAAAATTTCTGGAACTCAAATATTATTTGTGTGTTAAGGCGACTGAAAACAAATTCTTCTATTGACCGAGTTCTCCACGCTTTTCATGGCAATTTCTATACTTCGTGCGCTCTTACAACTGGTGACTCCGAACGACTCTCCCTTTCTCACAAATACAAACGTTATATCTGCCAAAAATGATTCATATATATTCAGTTTTAAAATTTTTATTAGGTAATTTAAATGCATCTCTGAAAGTGACATATCATATCCAAGTTCCGCTGTTATGTGTAATTTTTAAACATGGAACCTAAGACTCGTGTGCCGCACGCGACAACTAAACACTAATGGCGGTTAGCGCGCGCCAAATGGTTTAGGAAAAGTTTCCTACCAGTCACCGAAAGAAACCGATTCATTATCCTGATGATAATTTGGTTTTAAGAGTTTAATATTCATGCAAATGAGAAATATTTCAAAATTAATCTATAGAAAAGTTTTCTCGCAAATGTTGACCCTTTGCTATTGCTGGAGGTTTTGTGCAAGGTTACGGAACAAAATGTCAGACCTCATCGAGAGTTGTCCGGTAGAATCTTTCAAGTACTTTCCATTTCAGTGCAGCTCAGTTTATTTGCTCAAACCAAATAATTTGGTACAAGAGGAACATGTATGTAGAATACAACAAAATACAAATCTTTAGAGGTATATATACAGGTACATTTTCCTACAGGAAAAAGACATGAATAAAAAAGGACATATTACAGAATCAATACTTATGTAAGACTATGGTATAAAGGATCAAAATAGGAAAACAACTAAGGGGAACAGACAGCGTCGAAAATATTTGAAATAAACACGCACAATTTTTTTTTTTTTAAGAGATTGAGAATTATTATTTGTCATGAGTTCAGAGAACTTACAAAAAAATTTCTACACACCTTTGATAATGATAAAGGAGACCTATTTCCCTCATCCATGAACAGGACATAAAAAGGACTTGGAATTCTAATCCTGTTCAAATATTGTTTACAGCTTACCGATTTCTATCTTTTCATAAATGATGAATTTCGAAATTGAAAATTAAACATAATATTCCTTATTCAATTTCCGTAAAGAGCAAATTAGACCATTATTTAGTTTGTAAATAGAGTTTAATTTAAAAAAAAATCTTTTTATGCTTTATTTCTTTAAAAGACCGATTTGAAAGATTAGGATTATGAAAAATTGAAAGCCTTAACACAGGATACTCCAAAATTCTCCATTCTGGTCTTTCTTGGCTTAGTTTCTTTTCAGCCGTAAAATTCAATTCATTAAAATTTTTCACTTCTGTAGATCGCAAACAGCCTTTCATTGAAGACGATTTAATTGACGTAACTCGCTAGACAAAAATAACCAAGAACATTTTTATTATGAATCAACATATTTTGTTTACGCGACTTTGGACTCCGAATTATAAATTGGCATGGTCGGGAATATCTGCACAAAGTGCGAGGGTCTTTATTAAGGGGGCTGGGTGGTCAATAAATTGTCCATCAGATTTACCTTATGATATTTAGATACGGTTTTAAAGTTTTTACTCTTCGGTAAAGAAAAAAATCCAGATATGAGCTTTCCAATGATAAAGCTCTTCCTCTCAGGAAAATTTACATATTCTAAAAATGGTCCCAAATATCTAGACGGCGAGTCCTCTTAATCACATCGCGTCATAATATACCGGTTTACAAACGGATAACAATAAACACAGGACCACCTCCAAATGTGTTGCAAGGTGGACCTTCCAACAGTCGCGTGCCCAGGCATGGTGCTGGGCTTTTTATTCTTTGGGGGTATTAGAGAGATGTAAATAATATACGTCTCTGCATGGGTATTAGAGTCCACTTGATAAATAGAAACAGTGTGTTTAGAGTCGGCCTATGTTCAAGATTAAAGAAAATCCCTGTTTACTTTTCATTTTCAGCGTTGAGATTTTTTTCTCAGTATTCAAAGAATAAAAGAACCGTATAGACGAACGGTCTGGGTTGTGTAGCTAATTACCCTAATGAGAAAATCATCTAATGATATTCCATTCAAGGACCTATTAAGATTTTCTTTGCCCTTCAAATGATCAATAATTTCAAAGTATTTTGATTTTGATAGAGATGTGGGTTTTTTTTTCGGAATTCTTCTCGGTACTCACTCAATCTTAATCGGAAGCTACTGAGAATTAACGCTGAAGGTTTACGGGGATTGGGTAAAAGAAGAGATGTGTTTGCATGCGGATATCAACCTTGCACAATCCCTTGTAGAAATCCACTTGACAATCAAGTATTTGCTGTTATTTCAACCAATACGGATCGGCTGGCGTTTTCTAGATACAGTTGTATTTGTTGACTGTTGATTTTATGTTATTTACTTAACATGCTGTTTGTTCGCGTGATTCGGAGGGCCTTGGGGCCTTTCGTCCTTTGTGTCGTGTCGTATTTTCCTTGATGTGGACCCGATGATCTGATGTGTAAATATGATACTGTAGTACTGAACCGATGATTCAAATTTTAAACCTACACATCTTATCAGTCAGACGAAATCAATGTAAACCGCGGGAAAATCGTCGCGGACGTTCGGACCAAAATTGCTCACGTACAACGATAAAACTCATTCTCCTCCTATGTTTCTTCAGAATCGACATATCGCTGTAACGTCTGTATCATTTCGTGATTTTAGGATCGCCAAGTCTTATCCTCTTTTGACAATAAATACTTGTAAAATCAACGAGGCAAGTGATCTATTTGAGATCTTCCCCAATGCTGGGTCGTTTTCGTTTGGAAAGTTGACCTTATTGGAGTTCAATGTGGAAATTATAGGGACACTTAATTAAAACCCTACACTTCAAAAATTGAATGGCCAGCGGTTGATTCTCTGTCGCACGTATAGGAGAGCACTCTGAGCGTGTCCTGTTTTCTAGTTTTACGGCCATTGTTCGCCGTTCTCGGACTTTTGCGAACTTTTCAAGTTTTGGTCACGCAGGGCCTTCGTTGACCTCCCTTGGGGGTCATTTAAGTTTTTTGTTTGTAAGCCAGCCCCTCCAAACAAGGGTATTATTAGACAGGGCGTACCACTGTCCAGTTCCTGATGAAAACCCCTCCACACAAGTCTTTGTCAGTCTGCAGGCCGCCATTGACGAGGCCGCGTTCGATTAAGTCCAAAGAAATGAGAACAAAAGTCACCATATGGGAACCATTACTACAAATGCAGTCAGATCAGAGGACACCAAAAACGCAACAATTACTCGCGCTGCTCGTGTTAGCTTAGTTGTCAAAGGCACACGACATTTTGAAAAATTATCTCTACAGATCATTCATCATGTAACTTCAGAATCCCTATATTTATACCTGTAGGTCCCGGTATGTCATTAATTTGAGAAAAGCTTTAAAATGTTGGCATCAAGTTGCTGTTTAAACTGTTATTTCCACTTTACCATATTTTACTTTTATCCCTTCCCAAATTTTGCTTTAACATTTATATATGATTGTTTATTTCCCAAATCATATCATTTGTGTACCAGGTAAAAACAATACTTACAAATAAACGGAATATAAGAGATCAATATAAGGTCAGATACTGAACAGTAGTACATAAACATTTTAAGGGGAAAAAAAGAAACAATTATTAAAAATGTGAATTAATCTAATCGGTATACTATATGACCATATTTCTGAGAGACGATCATTGCGTAAATAAAAACATTGTAAATTGTTACAATCAGTCTGTCACGTGTATTACTAGCATTTGATGATACACCAAAAGGTGTACCGGAAACAGATTAATAACACCGACAAATTGACCTTGAACGAAAACAAGATCCCTATTAGTTGCCATTGAGAGAACCGGCTCTCGTAACAGTTAAAGGTATAGGGTCTTCTCCGATTTGTTTACCTATATTACTATCTGTCTCGTCATCAGACCTATTAGCCCAAGGAGCCGCCTCATTAAGCTGGTAAAACTCATTTCGACACCCAGATCCATCCTCTAACGCCATGGAACCCTTTGTCAGCGTATGACGAGCGAAGAATCACATTAGACCCGTTATCTCATTAGCTTTTTCAAATTTCTTTAATCGGAAAATCAATTAAGGGTTTAAACTAGAAATCTTAAACTATAATTTTCCTGGTTTATAAACATCGAAGTCGGGATCGGCGTACTGATGTACGAGCGGGTAACCATGGGTTAGGTTAAGGTCATTTACCTTCAAATCCCTCCCCGTGTCGCCGTGACCCTGCGAGAACTGTGGGTGCACGTCAGGGGAACTCGATTTATCTCTGCCCAGAGTCGCCCTTTTAGTTGTAAATTTTGTTTTTTCGTATAATCTCTTTAATACCCCGACGGATCATGTTATTGAATTTGATATAGAACTTGAGACCGGAACTCTCGTTTTTTGACGCGAGATTTCATAAATTCTAACATGAACCCTTGTCGAGATATGGAAACTTGATAAAACTATTCAAATAGAAAAGAATCTCAACATAGCATCAGTCCTGTAGTCAAACGCCTACAAAATAAACAATGCATCCTCCAAAATTACCTCATTTATATTACATATTATATCATCTAAGGACACCCCTGCAATATGAAATTGAAAGAAAAAGCGAACAGCTCAAGAAACGGTCGAGGCTTCGTTGACAAGTAAAGGCAGTGTGGAAATGAAACAACAGGTGTGGATTTAAAGGATATTTACGCCGAGGAAATATGACTATTAGAAATATAGAAATCTCCAAAGAATATTTACAATGAAAATCATTAATCATCAAAATCAAATTAATTTTGTTTTGGAAGCTGACACTGAGGAGGAAACAGTAGGCCATTAACGTGACCCTATAAATAGCTCACGGCTCATTAGCTGGTCCTAACTGGACAGACCAAATCCAGGGCCCCCGACACAATGGCAAATAATTAAAGTCCCTTGACAAGTTACGGACAATGGCGATTGAGGGATTTTTAAAGTGTCCTAAAATTATTCTTACTCTTTCCATCAGAAATAAGTTTAAGATGGTGAGAGTAATGACCACGAAAGTTGCCTCGTTCTGACGGTGCCATTTTGACATGGCGCTAAATATGGAAGACAATGTCAATGCAATTATTCCGACTGATTGCAGAGATATCTGACAGCGGGCACTCTCTGAATTTCTTCACAGCAGAGAGGTGTTGGCAATTTGTTGATATTTAATTGCATTTAGTATTCTTCAAGTTTATTGAAATGACAAATAATGAGAGAGAGAGAGAGAGAGAGAGAGAGAGAGAGAGAGAGAGAGAGAGAATATCTGGTAAATAAGCAGCAATCTCAATCTATATATTAATATCTGTATTCTTATATTTTAATTGCTATAGAATTAAGAATATTTGAGTATTTCAGAGACTTCCTGAAAATTTAGAAATAAAATTATAAGCGCGTGTCGATATATTTAATTTAGAATTATCAGTTTTGACCAGACTCACTGCCAAATTATTAAATGTTAGTGCCTGATCAGGCTGATAGCTTCCTTACTCTGGTTTAATTACTCTGCGACCCTGTGATCTTCTTTAGGATTATATATCAAATAAGCCCATGTCCTATATCACTTTCCATACTATTGTCACCTATATAGGGCCAGCTTCTTTGCATTATATGACCCTTTTCTACTTAGCTGCAACCAAAGAGACCCGAATCAGACTGATATAAAAAACAAAATTATAATGTAACGCGAGCCCTTATAGAACCACGGAGGGCCGACACACGTACAGTATTTCCCTGCGGCAGGTGGGTCCGGAAACCGCGCATGATAGAACCCGGGTCAACCTTCCACTGCATCATCTTATGTAATCCGCACCAGAGAAAGTGTCATTTTTTGACACGTTTGGTTTTGCCTTTTAATTAGAAGTAATTCAAATATAATGTAATATGAAAATCTAGATATCAAACACATTTAGAGTGCATTAAACGCATTGTTTGAAATTTGCAATACGTAAGAATTTGATATGCTTATACATTATGAAAAACGAAAAGCACAAAATCATGTTCTAAATTTGGGTTTATGTGAAGTATACGTAAATGAAAGTATTTTCTGTGATACATGCAAAAATGGAAGCAATTTCTTGTTCATAGACTTCATTGCAACCCCTTTTGCCCTGAATGTCATATTTCGGCGCGAATCTACCCGATCCTAGCGGCGCTTTGACAATGTGTTGAGCCGGGCTACAATAGCCGGGATCACGAAATCCCGGCGTACATCAGCACCGATCTTATCAAGAATCACATTTAACCAAATTAAAAGCTGAATGATAACAATCGTTTAGTCAATATCATAGAACTTTTAATGGCTATTTTTTATGAAATAATTCCTTTACTAGGGCGCCGACGACACCAGTCTTGCGTGACGGTCTGGGTAAATTTATCCGGCACGGGATCTTTACACTGCCCATATTGATATATAGACTTTACCAACAACAACCCCCTTCCTACCTGGGTTTCTCTGCAACTTTGCAATCATGCTTTGTTTAGACCAAAAGTGTTAAAAAATAGACATCTAAACTCTCCGTAATCATCATAGCCATATATATTTTACAATTTTTCAACTTTTATTTGTTTTGATGATCATTTTCACTTTCAAACCTTTACACTTTTTTTGAATTTCGAGCGACCTTCATGGCTGGCGAATTTTGATGGCCCTTACTTCAAACAGATAAAATATTGATAACTGGATGTAACTGACCACTTTATGCTGTTTTTGGGTAACTGACCTTAAACTTATACAGACGCATACTAAAAGAAAATGATAATGCCGGTGAAAGTTTCATCATATCTAATTACCATGAGGTGCTTACTTTCTAATCGCCCTGTAAGATCTAACGGAGATGAGGTCCTATTACACAGGGTCGCATTCTGTTTTATAACCCATCATAACCCAAATTCTGCTTCGTCTGTAAGATTTATTTAAGAAAGTAACTATTAATGAAATCAGCCGTGAAAAGCGGCACATTCCGGGATATGTCTATCTGTCTCTGGCTTTGAAGTTTGGTCGAGTGCTTCCGTTATCCGCCGGGGGCTGTTCCATAGTCATTTAAAAATCTCGATAATCTCTGTGTATGTATATAAAAAGGCAATATAGGCGGATAACATACTTTGTGGATATTGATGTAGAAATTAAACTGTTCATGATTGTAGTAATCCATCGGAATCCGTTTAAACGTCGACTTTTTAGTCGGGCACATGCTGAGTGCCGATGGAGCGTGAAATCGCGGGAGCATCCTCGAGTTTTCTCCCGTTGGCTGCTACAGTGAGGTTGAGGTAATATTACGTTAAGAACGGACAAGTAAACAAATTAAGTACGTGTACTTCTAAATAAACAGAATTTAAAAATCTGTAAAATATGGAGATTCTTAGTACGTTAATGCATGCAGGGCATACTTGTACCGAGTACATCGCTACAGTTACTATACACATAAGTTCATCATCATTTAAAGCTGGCAATATTGGTGATGATGAAATAGAAATCATTGAACTTATATGATCTTAGTATTAGGAAAATAGATGTTACATAATTTTATTTTTTGCAGCATATACCTGGTATCATAGTTTATCTGTAATAACCTTGCATTGCATTCATGCAGAACTCATTGACAACCATGATTTGACGGTGTTGAATTTCTAACATAGATTTATTAAATATTCTATGCTAATTATATTGCATTTCAAACATAACGTAAAAATACTAAAGAATCTGTGCACGCGATGTCCTGTTTTTGGCCGCTCAATGGTATCATGTCGCTATCGTTGTACAATGTAGTGAGCCTGCGCCCAGCACGAGACGGGGAGATTTAATGGCGGTTTTGTTCGATTGCGCACTGAAGGTGTGACAAAGCCTTCATTTACAAAGCGAAGCTATAATCATATTAAAATTGAAAGTACTACTTCATTGGTGTTAACAATACTGGGGTCTACACGAGCTCGTTTTCATGGCAGTTCAATGGCGCCGGGGTGACTCTGGTCTTGTATGGACCAGAACAGGACCTCGCCATTTTGTAGGAACATTAATTTGGTCAGTGAACATGTGATTTGTAAAATTGTCACCATACACACACTTTTAAAATTTTTACAGTCTTCCATTTTTCGCATTATTAATTGCATGCAGTCCCTAATTTATTATAACGGATTGTTATGATGAATGGGAATTTCAACGCAGAAAACGACCACGTGTTCATGAATATGTAAATTACAACATATTAATCACTCTCGCTATCCAAAATAAATGATTTAAACATTTGTAAACATGATGAAGCCCTCTGTAAGCGAGTCTAATTCGAGTTTTTACTCTATACAGAATAAATGTTCCTAGGAACTCTGAAACTCTGCACACTGTTCAGAGATCTCCGTTCAATGAATTCATATTACATGTATTTCAGAAGGTATAATTTTGATTTATCATATTGAAATGTTCTTGATAAAATTTCTCCCTTGATATGATTTTTCTTTTTTGCAATACAGATGCAATGCATTGTTAATAGTCCATAAATCGTTCCTATAATTTTACATACATGCAATTAATACTTAGATTTGTTTTGTTTTTAGTTTGAGATATGACTCTTGGATGGGTAGCAGACATCGACCGCGTGTCGCGGGGGTGAGGTGGGCGGTCTCTCTAGATACCCCGTGAGTACAACAACACCCCCAGCACGCTTTGTTCCCCGTTATGTACCGAGTCCAACCACACTCCATAAGCGTGCACTTTAATTTGTTGTTTTTCAATCCACAACAATTTTGTTCTCTTTGCGCGGGTATTGAAATTTACTCGAACTCTACAAGATGCAAAAAATAAAGAAGACCAATATTGGTTTAGATCTCAGGAAGTGTTTGCAGTCTTCTGTACTGTTTGATTGAAATGGAAGGACTCGGTGCATGCCTTTCTGAGATGGCCCTGGGGCGGACCTGCTCAATAACTCCCTTGGTTCGTTAGACTTTCAAATCACACACAAGTACCCTTCCGAGCAAGATGAGAATTCTTGCTTATTTAATAGGGGCCATACCTCTTTTTGAGATATTTTTTGTGCGATTTGTGTAAATTCTTGAATCGTTGTTAAAGACAAAGTTCAGGAGATACGTTGATTTACAATGGATTTTTTTAACAAAAAAAAGTTCTTTAGAAAAAATAGCAATGTCTGCCTAATCCATCTTATGGTCGTTAAATTGCTGACAGATATTGTTTTTTGGCTTGAAGATCTGAAGTATTTCTTGTCAATATCTTATGAATCTACCTGGCGGCTCAGCTTAAATGCATTCGTTCGTTCCTCGCGTGGCAAGACTGGTATTTACATACGCGACATCGAAAACACAAAATGATTGGCCATCTGTCGTAGCCAGATTCCGACGGTCTTCTTTTTTATGTTGCCATATGTGGGGGTTCCCACTGTCCTCAACTTTTTTATTTTCACTCACAGAAGAGTGCATTAATTGTCTTGTCATTAATCACACACTGCTAGGTTTTAAGAAAGTGAAAGCATTCAAACTTTATCTCTCTGTACAAAGTGTTCCAGTGACTAGCTTAGTAACAGAGTTTTATAAATTTGTTAGCGCCCTTCTAATGCCGCTCAATTCTAATATACGCTGATCACCGGAGTGTATAATTAAGTCACGTGGCGGTTTGGGCCTCAGACTTTTTCATTTACCTTTTCAATTATTTTACTGATATGTCATTTTACCCGAAAATCTCCTTCCGTGGAGTCGGTAATTAATTTGATTAAACACGACTGAGGAAGAATAATTCCTTGCCATGGTCCACATGCTAGTTTCTCGTGTCATTTAAACGATGAAAAATCTCATTTTCTCCCAAAGCGGAACAAATATTCAAAGTATTACATTTCATTCATTGCAGCAAAACATGAACATCTGAAAAAGGTGCAACCATTGCTTTTATTTTTATTGCCACAAGTGCAAGTAATATCAAAATTACTTTTTAAAAGATTGTTACCGGTATATATACCATTTATCTGCCCAGTACTTGATAGGAATCATTACACTTCATATCATAGAAAAATATAGACTCCCGAAATAATATTTTTTTATTTTTATTTTTCCATGATTTAGTTATGTATAAATCTTAAAATTTTATGCACGTCATTTGAATGAAACCATTTGCTTTAGTCCATTACTGAGACAAAAGACTCTAGTAAGCGAGGGTTTTAGTCAATATATTCGTTGAAAAAGTACAAATTATAATCTGCAATTGAAGTAAGATTGAAAATGCTTGCATGGCATGCAATCTCTGTATGACTCCCTGTTTATGAAACTTTTCTTATAACAATTAATTGCAAAACATTTCAACTTGCAATTATTCTAAAAATAAAAAAAACGTATATCCACATTTAAACATAGATAGAAAGGCAATAAGCAACCCTGATATGTCATGACTCTAGCAGCTCCCAAAAGGACATTAGCTGCCCCCGAAAGGATATCAGCGGCCCCCAAAAAGGACTTATCAGCAATGTCAGGGACTTAAGCGGCACCAAGAAACGCCCTTTTTTTCCCTGTGATATATGAAGGAGTGCGGTTCCAGGTGTACACACATAAAAATGTGGCAATTAGACCAGGACACCCAACGATTTAGATCAACTTTGATTAGGATAAATTTTATGTATTTTTTAAATTTAAGAAGTTTGGATTATTTATGATGTATGGTTTAAACAACAGTTTGACTAACTCACAAAATATTTGAGGAACAGATAGCTTCATTATAATCTATATGATCCATTAAATTCCTATTAAACTACTTCTATCTACTCGTTACAACTCCAGGACAGCGCGTTTGTGTGGAATTTTATGGTGCTTTAAAAGTAAGGCACAATTGTAATGCTTATTTAATCCAAATGGGTCTGTCGTGAAGTCGAATTCTTTGAAGAGGAATTACTTCGCAAAAAATGTAAATCGTTAAATTGCTAACCTTCAATTAAATTATGCATGTATCTTCTATGGTAAATCAAATTTCATTCTCCTTTTCATTCAAGTTTTCTTTTATCCCGGGGTTGGGACGATAATAAAGCATTTGATTCCCCCTATAATTCCTCCGCAATGACCCCGTATCACGCCGCCCTGTTTGCACCGTTCCGCTGCACTTCCCCCAAACAAAATAGCACACCGAGGGGAGAGCTTAACAGTTGTCAAAACTGATGCACGTCAGAATTCAGGGATCAATTTGATCAGGAAAACCAAGACATGCAAACTTAACAGATGGTAAAAGTCGCGCACCCCTATACAATGGGTCAGCACAGATCGCTTCTCCCCCTCAGACGAAGACAATGGCTGCCCAAAGCGCATCCGTGACCACGATCTGTCCAGGTCAAGTGTCGTTTGTCTTTCATTATTTCTCTTCTTTTCAGCCTCACTTTATTATTTTGATATTACTGCTTTCTATATCGCCTTTAACGAGGCGTTCATCACAGACCATCCGTGGCCTGAGATTTACAGAATCTCAGCAAGGGAACGAGATTTACCAAAGTATACCGCCTCAGGTAGATATTTGATATATGGAGTCATTACACTCAACACAAAATCACACAGTTTTACAAAAAGATTTGAAATAGAAAATATTTGTCCAAAAATCATTTAAGCTAAAATTTGTGATATTCGACTCTTCTTTAAAGAAGCAAATCAAATACTGACATTTGAACGAAATACCTTTGTATGAATACCTTTTTGAATGCGACCCAAGAAATAATGGCTTGATTTCACAGTTCATTAACAACCCAAAGTGATAATCAAGTCAACAATCCCCTTTGTATTTTGTTTACTATAACGTCCATGTACTGATTTATTGGACTTATTTAGTAGTACATCTATAATGGTATACTAAAAACCAAATTAGTACTTGTTCTGCTTGGAGGTGATTCTGTTGCAAACAAGTAGTGATGCTTAGTGATCTGTCATGCTACATGTCTATGTGTCTGTCCGTCTGTCTTTGTTCCCGCCCGTCCGTCCGTTCCTTCCGTTCGTCTGCCTGCACGCCCGCACGTCCCCACTTCTGTATGTCCGCGTGTCTGATAAGTTGTTTGTGTAGCCATAATACCTCTATATTGTACATGTATTTTAAATGTCTGTTAATGAACATATCTAAGACAATGAAGAAAAATGTTACCCACTCTATTGAGTAAGCTCAAAGTGTTGAGTTATATACATGTACACGTATGTGCTTATTGAGATACTACCCGCTTTCATGTTCATTTCTAGTCATTGTAGCTCCACCAAAGGAAGCCATTGTCGGACCATTTTAAATCTGTTTATTCTGTAAGAAACAGAAAAGGCATTGGTAAATTTTCTAGTAGTAAAATATAGTTTGACCATATATTGTTTGTTTATTCACTACTCAAGGACCATAATGGGGCATATACATTTAAAAAAAAACCCAACAATAATACAGTCATGATTATAACAAATAGTGGTTGAAATACGTGGAAAGTATGAACACTGCACGTGCTCCAAGCTTTTGTTGGAGGTGGGGATAGTTTTGTACCTGCTGATATTACACCTTAAATGATTCACAACCATCAGCAAGTAACATGAAAGAGACAAGTATCACTCCTACATTAAATAGTGTTCTTTTGATCTTTAATATTCTTTAATTTGATTTGATATTTCATACATACATAATATTTATCCTATTCAATTCATGCAACCAAATAAAATCCTTCCACTCCAAAAACCATTACAAAGCCAAATCTGGATGTGATTATAAAAAAGAATTTCACAAAAGCAAGGAATATTTCGTCTATTAATTCTGTTTTGACAATAATCTACCATTAACAAATCCAACTGATGCAAATCAAATCGCTTTAATTATTTCCGATCGCTCCATTGAATTTCTACACACATGGTCTATCGCAGTCTCAGGTGTTCAAATTCTGGGGGCCGATTAGAACATTGAAAATCATATTTGGACGAAACTCGATGTATATCATACAGGAATGTGATTGAAAATTTTTCAAACCAGTGGTCTACAAAATCTTAATCAAAGACGTGTGGCTCCGTGAATCATAAACGTATATTCATCAAAATTCACTCAAAAGGGGACGCGCTCAATACACCTTCCCTGGAAAAATAAAATGTTGGTCTGGGGGAGGGGGTTGTAGTAACCGTTTTCAGTAAACTGCATAATACATGTAGTTGATGGGCCTTTGTGTTCATAGATTACAATTTTAAACAGTAAGCCGTTAAGTAATCGGAGATTAGTTAATAGTTTAGTTTTTTTAATTAACCAAAATTTTCAAAAGCCTTCACCAACCTTTCTCTTTTTGAGAATCGTTTCAACCTTACACACCCAACATGGATGAGTAAGACGGTTTTACCTGTGCATACCGATACACACAAGATTAACGTTGAATTACTCTAAAAGATCCATGAAATTTTTCAATGAAAGCACGAGAAGTTGAAATTGTCTACAGAGTTTATTTACTAAAGAGATCGACAGGAAAGGATGGAGAAACCTCATCTCCAGCAATCGCTTGTTTTAGAGAGATTTTAATCATGTCATTGAATGCCTACACTTCTCAAATTCAGGACATTTCTTATTATACCACGACGAACAATACAATGCATAACGACTTTTATAGGACGCAGTTCCTGTAATAGAAAAGGAAATTCATTCTCAGGTATAGAGTACAGGTAATATACTAAAATGGGAAACAAGAAAAAAAATCGACACAAGAATAGATAGGAACCGGATAGGATGGAATCGGGTTCGACCTCCACTTTTGATACAGAAAACGGGGTCGGGTATGAAATATCTCCCTGTTGATAAGTGTCAGGAGTAGCAATGCTCTTGAGAGACTGGCATACTCTTACCGGATGTGCAGCGATACCCAAGCTATATAGGTCTACCCACCCACACATGTCCGCTTAACTGTCAGTGCTTTTTTGGGGAAACTCTTGTGAGTTCAGATGTCTCTACGATGTGTTGGCACTTGCCAACACTTTCACAGCATATTTACAGAGATTTTGCATATTGGTTAAGTACCTGCATGTATAAAGTGCATGCATTAAACGCAGGGTTACTGCAAGATAAGTCCTTCAACTTGATATATTGTTATGCAGCAAAAGACAAATGTTGAGCGATTTAGAATAAAAAAAAGAGATGTACAAATATTTATATCATGTAGAATGTAAAAACGCTAGAACGAACGCGGACAAGAAATTGGAAAAGACTCTTTTCCGAGAATTTGATAATGAAAACGTGCCCTTTTTTTGTAAAAATAAAATATAAATTGCATTGCGCAATTTAACGCTTAGTGGTTAATTATTTAAAAAAAAAATAGCCTTGGGTATATTTTATACAGTTTCTCAGAAAAGATTAAAGGTTTCGGAATGATAAATTAGCCTATCTAGTGCATACAACGTAAGGGGGAATCAAAAGACCTGACCTGAACTATCACATCAACATCGGACATTCAACTACTGGGGATTTCTCCTGTCATCTGGCAATAAAAGAAATCGTCAAATATATTTATAAGAACAAGACTTGAGTAAAATATGCAGAATATAAAGGAAATAAAAAAAAATTCTGAAGGTTATATATCGGACACAGGTGAACCCATCCAGCGTGACGTCACGCGTGCTTAGATTCTGAAATCCCGTTAAAAGGTAGATTTTTTTTAATAGAATGTACACTAAACCACCATCTGTAAATAATAGCGACCGCTTTCTGTAAATAAAGTTTGTCCGTCAAAGAAAGGTCTTAAAATTGCCATGTTTTGTCAATGTTTAAAATGAGGATATTAAAATTCCGAATGCAATAATAGAAATTGAATGCACTTTATTTCAGTCAGGGAGAACGCTATTTCAATTTCATTACCACGCGGCGATGTAAGCTCGGATAACGGTGATTTGAGGGGCCCTTAATGCCTGGTAATTGTTCACTCTCTACATTCACCAAAATGAAAGATCTTAATAAAAATCCTTATCGAAATGAGTGGCTTCGGATTCGTCCTTTGAGGTTTATTTTCAGGTATACATTCAAATAAGTTTACTGCTTATATATATGAATGTATACTTGTAGATATAATAAACAACCTTGTGAATATTTAAACATTTAGATGATAAAAATATCATAATTTGGATTTATTTTTATGATGTTTTATGAGGATTTAGCTGAAATTAAATATTCTGAATCATCAGCACTTCTACAATATCAAACATGGAATATCAAGCGTTCTGTGTGCGTGCGCAGTCTGTAAAATGTATAGAAGAACTTACTGAAGGAGAAAGGAAGCCGGTGTGGAAGTCCGGAGATGTGTAGCATTAAAGTTTCTCTATGTTACTAAGGTTATGATGACGGCCGAAAGAAATTCAGAACTTGAAATCAAAATTTGTAGCAATTTTGAATCCACTTACTTAAGCCCCTCCAGTTGTTATTCAAAAACTATTATAGAGTGTATATTCAAGTCCATCCGTATATATTCTGTGAATAAAAAACGTAATATATTGTTTATTTATATACTAATAAGCTCATTAAAAATCTGAACTATTTACTATTTTGGTAGTATGCAAAGAAAAGAAAACGTATTCATGACAAAATAGGGGGTTGTCTATGTCACAATCGTAAAATCCACTACTGTGGTAGGAATGGGTCGCTTTTTTCTTTAAAATACTAGTCAATCCATATTCAAATACATATCAAATGTTCTCGCAAATTGTCTATGTATCATTCATGCAATTTCCATGTACTTTGTTGAAAGCCTTATTGGGTATGTATGCGTAGAAACTGATGCATAAAGTTACCCTAGACATACTGCTAACTTTGAAAATCAAGAACTATTTTCAGAACAAGTACCAAAAAACAACTTAAAAGACAGCTTCCTATCCAGATTTTAAAGACCAGTTTATGTCGAAAATGATTTCTTTTAAATGACGGTTGTGCAGATGCATTTTATGGATTAGTTTTCCTTCCACTTGATATCTTTAACAAAATGTCGCATTAATTACTAATTAAGAAAAAAAGTGTTAATGAATGCAAAGGAATTTTGTAGTCTGTCATTGTAATCAGCGGGAAAACTCAGGTGCGCCATTCTGCACGAAATGGCTCCTGACTCGCAGAGCCCAACAACTGTCATGGCGGTAGACCAGGCAGATTTAGGGACGCCATGTTTGTCGTTTAAGATCTTTGGGTCTTTGCTGTAGATCTGTTTATTTTGAAATTCATGACTATGTTATGAAAACATGCTTTATTGTTGGTGCTATTGGTGTCAATTTTGATTAACATTAAAGTCAGGCCGCTCTGTTACCCCGTAGTACCCCCTCTCATCCTAGGCCTGTTTTTTAATGTACGTGATTTGATGGAGCGACCCTTGCTGGATTTGTTTTTTAACCTTAATGAAACCTACATATCACCGCACACAGAAGCAAAGTTTAGTCATCCTTATTTAAATTTGGTTATGAATTTTCGAGTTTGTAAAACTTTCTCTTTTTTACCCCTGTTCTTGAATCGGGAGAAAAGAAAAAAGGAATTTTTATGAATGGCGCATAAAAACACGAAAATATTTTACTCCACACATCAAAAGCATGACTTGCAAGAAATATATACATATATGCAGATAAAAGTAATCGGATGTAATTGATGAGGGATTCTCAAACAGTGGCCACGCGACAACAGCGTAGGTTTTATCTTGTTTAAAACATAATTCTAATGTATCCTTAAGATCTCCAGGCGTGACCTGCATTTTAAAGAGCCGCTGTATTATCATGAGGCATGTTATGAAATTATTGCTTGCGACATGGCCGCCAATGAAACAAGGCTTTTGATTGGTTTTTTGATGTTTGTTACTGTCGTTCGACACGCGTCAGACTCGCGCATTACGTCCACGTTAAAGAGAGACTGGAGGGCGGGGCTTAAACTTTTTCGGGGCGTGGTCTAACTTCATGCGTTTGATCTTTTATTATCGTCTGATCCATCTTTCTGCTCGAGGAGAAAGTTTTTGACAAGATTTGACGATATCCAATGAAATATTAATGGGAGTTCACGGCGTTTGTAGAGTCTGCTTCCATTATTATGAACTGATACATTAACCTTGATTTATTTTTATAATTATTATTGAAAGTATCGCACATTGTGTGCCGTCTTTTATTGGACTTTATTAAATTAATGCATTGACCTAAATGTTGAAAAAATGTTATAGTGTTTGATAATCTGAGCTCTTGTATCGTATAGTCTGCATCAAAGAAAGGAAAGTGTGTTCATACATATTAATACTGAAGTAGAATAGTTCACACAAAATGTTTAACATAGAATTCACAACGTATATTGGTAAAACATGCATCGGTCTATTCTATTCAAAGAACCTACGTTGTATTTGCATATTCCAAATCACAAAAGGACGCAACCAACTTGACATCCATCATATTTCACCGATACACATGGCAGAAAGAAAATAATTCATTACTTAACAATGTTGAAATACAAACTAAAATATGTAAGTCAGGAATGGAGAAGAATTTACTATTAATATATCAGTCAGGCTTCAATGCGAAGGGAATAAGCAATTTATCATCTGACTGCTCGAATCACGATTGCACACCTTGGCCCCAGGATAAAAGGATGTAAGAGTAATCGAAATTTTGATTGCAAGAAAACATTAAGCAAAACGATACTCTTTTACTCTTAATTTTATTTTCTGTCGCGTAAAGCAGCTAGTTGTCGGCGGGGGACACTCGGGTGGCGTTGCCGCGGGGCGTAGTCATTCGTGCGCTTTCATTAACGTGGCGTCCATAAATCAGATTCAAGCTTCCATGATGACAGAGATCCAGGGCTAAATGATAGCGCTACATGTAACCCTGTATGCCGACACATTCTTAATTAGACGGCACAAACTAAAAACCTAAATGAATCTAAACACCCGACGTGAAGTCATCGCCGGGGTCACGGGGGCGCTGCTAAGGATACAGGGAAAGGAAAAGCCCGGCAAGGTCTATTTACGGCTCATACTTACTAAGCCATAATCACACACTCATCCCATTCAATAATGCATCTTTTACCCTCGGGTTATTCTTTAGAAGACATCTTTGACTGTATTTAGTTATGTGTGCAGAGTTGCACATAAATTTACATAGTTGACACGACAAGACTACAAAGCAGAGTAGGGGTAGAAGAACGGTGGATCAAGGCATTAGCATATCGAGTGGGCCCCCTCGGTATCAATGCTCGCTGTAGCTGAAACATTCAACACGGCTCAACAAGACAACTTCCTGTCCCTCATGAGAAAACGTTTGTCCCAGGAAGAGGTCACACAGAGTCCTTTCTTTTTACAAAGAAACCACATAATCTCTAAGAATCTCCAGTGCTCACTGATTACCATATTTCTTGATTTTAACGTTGTGTAATCTAAGAACAATTTTTATCACAAGTCATATATAGTTTCCTATATCAAGAGTTTGCTTTGAAGTGCTAATTATTAAAAGTTCATATATAGATTCTGCTATTATCAATTTCCAGAAGCAGAAAGTGAACGATATGATAAGAGGTCTGTAAGAATTCTCGAGAGTTTCTCTATACCTATACATATAAATAGGAAATGTTCAAGCGATTATAGAGAATATTTTTCATCCCGAATCGTGGACGACTGGCTGCCCCCAGTATGTAATTTGGTGACCTTGGAGGAACCCCTCTCCTCTATTGCTCCAGTCCTCTTTTGTCCGGTAAATCATAGAGGGGTGCACTGTATTAGTTTTCTTTGTGACCCCCATACAAAGGACCTGGGTCCGATAGAGCACCCCGAATCTTTCTCCCAAAAACATGGGTTTATTCTTGGTTTCTCAAGTGTATAACCGATTCAAAACAGCCGCCATATTTCCTCTTTTTCTCATGCATCATTATTTCGACATTTTCCAGTGGTCTTGATTCTTAAAAAGAAGCGAATACCCGAAAATGCTAGAATTACACATGGTCAGTGGCATTCTTTAGACTAAAGATAAATCTTAATGGCTAGTATGTTCTTAACGATGAAAACTTAACATTGGCTTGTCACGCCTTATCCCACCTATCCGACATTCCGATCCCGACATATAAAAGGAAATTGTATTCACTATTATTCCTATCAGATAGAATCCTATGTAATTGAAATAAGCATGTTGGCCTCGCAGACTGGGGCCATAAAAGATCCATATGGTGCCACATTAATGTGTGGTTCCAACCATACATATACCAGGTACAGGATCAATTGATATAAGGTTGTTGCATTAAAGTTTTAAAAAAATGAGTGCAAGTAAATGAAGTATTCAAACTATTTTTGTATTCACTATTTACCTCTAACATGACTTAAAACAAAGCGGTACAAATGGAATGATCGATGATTTAATAAATATTACTAATATATGCTGACATATAAAAGTAGATAAACTAAATTTTCAGGTTTTTCTTAAATTTAAATGTATACAAAAAGTTGAATTAACATCGAGTTGGCCCCTCCACTTTTATGGGACCATGTAAAAAATTGAAATGGAAATACCAAAATAAACGATGAAATTGAAGTTCAAGGTATACCACCCCCCCCCCCCACCCCACCCCCCCCCATTTAGGATTTTCAGGATTTTGAATAAAAACCCTTTTTCCCATCTTTTTTTTTGCTTGTCAAGAATTTATATATATATATATATATATATATATATATATATATATATATATATATATATATATATATATATATATATATATATATATATATATATATATATATATATAAAACAATCTGTAACGTAAACATCACGTAAACATGGTGATTGAGTTAAAATAAATTCATTGGTTATTAGTCTGACTTTAAGACAAGTAAACATACAAATCAATTCACAAGTTGCCAACGAGGCATCGTGATCACTGGGATCAAATTAAGTTCTAGATCTTGTATTAATTAAGATCCATTTCCATTGATTTATCGTGTTCCAATTCAAAAGTCTGAACACTATGGTAATTTCTCTCATCTCACCAAATAATTGCCGAGTTTCGTTTAAGATTGGTAAATGGGTAAAAAAAAAACCCTAAAATTACAGAACTGAAAGTCCCAATAAAAGGATTTCTACATTAAATTGCAAAAAATATTAAGACTTGCATATAAATTCTATAAATTCTAAATTGGCATTTTCTTTAAAAATGAATTATTCAATCCGAATCCGACAACCTAATGAACTGTAAAATGCTTTGATGTTAAAGAAATATCCAAGGCTTTGAATGTTTCAGAACTGAAAGAAAATAAATAAATAAAAGCGCACAAGTTTACCGCATAAAACAACCCTGAAAGAAATGCAATTCTTCCAACCCCTCTTCCTTTTGTTAAGGAGGAAAAATCCATATTCACTTGGTCACGTGATACCTTATCACATGACTATTAATTTAGTAATTAAGAATTTGATTATAAGTTATCAGATTTGTCTCATGACACGACCAATGCACGTTCATCTCGATAAGGACAAAAAAGCTCGCCATGGCGCGATCATCCTCAGATTGTCAAACAGATGGTTAATCCCTCGCTCATTTCAACCTCCATCTTTAAAGTCATCCCAATGTGTATTGATGGGGTGACACCCGAGGTTTTCCGATACAGTCTTTGTAGTCATCTATTGATTTAGGAACGAGACAGTGCAGTTAATGTCATTCGAAACTTTTTCAATGTAATTAGGGTCATGCCATCATTTTTACACACACAAAGACCTCTAAATCTCTTTCATGTAATCGTGTAATCCAAAATCAATATACATAATAACGACGGACGTTTTTCATACACAGGACAATGATTTTCTCCGATGAAGGGTAATTGTGACAACACCTAGCATTGGGTTCTACTGAATAAACACCATGGAACCCGTTAGGATGCGCAATGCAATTGTACGGAGTTGATATGCCTGTAGCTAATTCCAGAGGAAATTCTAATAAATTACAGGTAAATTCTTTCCTGGAGTGGACAGGATTCTGTCTGTAATCGATGGCGGGGGAGGGGGGGTGTGAGGGCTCAACTTGTTCCTCAATCTCACGGGAATCAGCTAAGAAACAGAGCCAGGTGTTGAGTTTCACAGACCGGTCTATAGAGGGAGCCCAGCGAGAGCTGTTTACTTGTAAACAGTCCACCATTATGTTATATTGTCAAATGTTTAAAATACCGGTGAGAAATATCTAGTCAGAAATCTTACAAATATAGGAAACAAATATATATTAGATTTGAAGGTGCTGACTTTGTTTAAGTCCCCAGTCGCTCGTCTGAATTGATAATTATCAAGAAATAAGTAACGTAAATCAGCCAGGCTGGCGTCCCGCACGAGAACGGATAAATGATATATAAATATTATATAATTAATGTATTTTTGAAAATGTAAATTTTTAAGAAGAAGGATCGTGTCAATATTAGAATACAAAGTGTGTCACACATAAAACGAGATGTCTGCTGTTACCGTGGCGTGAAGGGCGACAACAGACGCACGTATATATGTGTAAACCAAATGCCCACTGCTAGTGTTTCTTCAAGTTCTTCAGTTTATCATAACTGTAAATAAACGGGAATTCACATAAAATATGCAAATGATGTCTAGAGTGTATATTTGTCGTCTCTTGGATACACAAATTTCTGAAATTTCACTCCGTTTCTTGTCTTCGTATGCTAATATTTAATAACATGGTTTATCTGTTTTCTGAAGAAATACATTTTATCTATATAGAAATACATACCACCATAGTACCGTAATAAGAAAACGGACCCCTTTTTTGTACGTTTCGGGCAATTTCTGATGGAACGCGTGCAGTTTCAAATGAAATGATAGGAATCTGAGGGTAGAATGGCAGTAAATTTATCCTTTTAATTCTTCTTAGTTGATCAGATTACTTCATTTTAATTGTTGCTATGTGTAAAGATGTAACAAATAACGGAGAATGTCGGGCAGATAACGTTAACAAGCGCACTAGCTCCTCTCGTCCCCAGCTTATTTCACCCGCTCTCTCACCTATACCTGATGTTCTTGAAGTCACCTTCTACGCGTCTTTTGTTTCCTTTCTTGCACATAGACATGATGCAAACCTCTCCACAAATGTTTTTCTCTTTCTTCGAACAACATGTTTTGCGAAATTAAAATTACATGTTTAGATAAATATTTACTCTTTAAAGAGAGGAATCAAACAATAAAATAATGTAAAAAAAAAAGTCGGGAAAATAAAACATGCTTAGAAATATATATCACAGATATGGAATGTGGCAACACTTAAAAAATAGAATGAGAAAAAAACTACATGTTTATAAAAAATGACCAGTTCGAAATATTGCAAAAGATATGCAACCAGGTAGTACTCTAAAAAGCAAACTTGTTGGCGACCGAGGAAAGGGTTTCAAAAAGTCCTTGGATGAAAAAGAAAAATGACGGTTAGATATGTGAGGGTGAGGCGGGGTGAGATGAGGGGGCGATGACCCTCACAGTTTCAGTGTGTTGGGACCAGGGCTGTATTTTGGGGGAACAAGATACCCTTCCGAACACCTGGACTTCTTTTTTTTAAGGACTCGGTTTTATATTTTAAGTGAGGACATCCGGTAAGCCCGATCAGAGTTCAAACTTCTTAAACATTTTGTAGAAATTGGCTCTTGACACACGTGTGTTAACGGAGTTCAAACATAACACGGAGTGACATTGCCTCGTAATGCTAGACGTTCATTACCATAATTTGTTTGCCGTTACAATACTGACAAAATACAACATATCGAACTCATAGGTGATCAGATCTACCATCTGTAAAATCAGGTATTCTTTATTACAAATTAAACAATTTAACAGCCGTTTAAGTCATATTATACTAAATTTTGTTTCTACTCATTAAGCTAATATTGGGGTCAACCATTTAAGGCATACAGACATGCATGGTCATGAATAACACATAGCTAAACACAAACGATTATGAAAATAAGTAGTAAACATGAGGTAAATAGAATCTTAAATACATCATTCATAATTGAATATTGAATATACGTAGATATATAGCTTGCAATACGTCCAGGACTCGGGCTTTGTGTTTACTCTTCTTACAGAAATAGTCGTCTGACTTGTAAGATATTGCAAAGCCGCATGTCTGATCATTGTGGCAAGATTTTTTTGTAAAGGTTTTAGGCGATTTGTCTTCATTCAGTTTTACTTTGGCATGCTATAAATTGGATTTACAATGGGTTGTCAGCGTTAAGAATGCGCAGAGCTATACAAGTCGCCACGACCTTTATTGCAATTGTACAAAACGTTTAAGAGATCAGAATGCAGTCTGAAGGTCCATTCGTAACTTCTGACAATAAAGAGCGCAGCCTTCGGGATTTTCTCACGGTTCTTGCTTCAGAAAACACTTCATAATAAACTGACCTTCTAAAAGAGTTCACGGAAGCGGATAGCACTGACCATAGACAACAGGTTTCCCGTAAAAATCTATGTATTCTGCTAAACTAAAGCACCATAATTCACATCCGGGCTATACTATATCCGCTTTATATTGTAAAGTGAAGCACTTCTCCTGAATCCTGTGACAGGACAAATTGTTTACCTTTACAAATTTCAACATAAAATAACAATTTTTCTTCGGAAAAAATCTACGACTCTCTATCCAGTCGAATCAAACCCAGTAATTCGAGTAGCCTTTTAATCTTGAAAGGTAGACTTTTGTAGAAAAAGCAAATCGTTTTCCCACACTGTTTGAAAATGAGATTTCAGTAGAAGAACCCGATACCTACATATAGGTAGGAACAAATCAGGGGACCGTAGGCGATAATTACGGGTGAACGGTACAATATTTATGACCCTGATTAGAAACCTTCAAACACTGCTGCAGACACGGGAAACCGACAGAAGCATGCATTGCGGCACAGGAAGAATGCAATACACATCACTGGGGATTTCAGTATTTTTTGGAATGAAAATCAAAGTTAGATAGATTTCCTCACATATGATAATTGCCGGGGAAGACTAGAATAGAGGAGCACAATGGTGTTATTGTTGCCAGACTTAGCAGTAATTTTGGACGTCTAATTTTGATGGTGCCCCGTAGTGAGCGGCCTTCGACTGACCCTACCACCGTGACAAACTCGGGTAGACCCACACCTATGTAGGACAAACAAGGGGGAGGGGATGTCACCTCCCTATACAAAGAACAGACACATAGTTTTGAACCGGGATTATCAGTATGGGTTCTATCTTGTTCATTTCTATACTTCTCTATTTTCTTTCTATCTCTCTATTAAGCGATTATACAGCAGTAAGACCAGGTCCGGGGATTCAGATTTTATCTGGAGATTGGGGGTCAGTTCTTTGAAGAAGAAGCCACTGATTTTTCAGGCCATCGATCTTAATAAAGTATTTCTGTACCCCTGTGATAAATCCCTTCACCCGTCTTGTGTGAAGACTTTTAATATCGACCCGTATCTTCCTTTTGCTACCTGGTCCAATGTCCAACAATCTACCTTCAATTAAAACCCTCATCGCCCCGTTCCGACTCAAAAGGATGGTCGCTTAATGACAAATTAAAAATACAATACCAATTTGTCGTCTCTGGGTGGTTTTTTGGGGGCTGCATTGTCCTTGGTGCCCTGATGTGATGGCCCTGACAGACAGTTAAACCGTTAGAAAGTCCGGATGAGGGAATTTGATCCGGCTGATGTGCATCATCAAACACACTAGAGACCAAGATTGACCAAGTTCATGCATTCTACGGGCTGAATAATCTCATATTGTGAATGGAGATTAGATAAAGATTAACTGAAAGCTGCATGCAAAAAGTCTTATTAATAATCATTCAACATTTCTAAACTTAGATATTTCAATTTAATGAAAATAAATTTAATACTTTTAATAATTCACTGAAGCGATGACGGGGACAGCGAGAGGTTATAGATAGTTTGTACAACTGCTAAGAAGACTCATCAGGCTGCTCTAATTTATATCTAAGGACGAATCATCCGTAAGGAGTATGTCAAGACTTCTATACTTATATAATCCGTAAATAATGATTCTGTCCCCTTTGGTTCGTCTTTTAATGAACATCGCGCACGGGGTGCTATTCTAGGTCGGGTGCGAACGTTAAACAGGTCCTGCTGCTAGCACTGCAGAGCGAGGTAGAGGCAGGAAGAGCTATTAGCGCCTCCTGACGGGAGACCGAAACCTTCATTACCAGGAATAATTGGAAACTAAAGTGACCTGTTCTAACTTCTACGGCGGAGGTCTGTAATGCGGTGCACATTAATCCGCAGGTTTTATTTGTATCATAAAAACTTGACACTTGGTTTGTTGAACTTGGTTTTAGAAAGGGTTAATAGACATGAATTAGATTTTCGTTGACACTTTGTTTGGAAAGTATAAAACGATAATAAATACGAAATGACAAGTGGCTTATATGAGATACGAAATTAGTCCTTCACTCAGAAACTTTCTCAATTATTCGGGGACCCGTATCCTTTTTACATTGGTCCCCAAAACCATGTACATAAATAAAAACTCGCATTGATACGGAATTAGGATAAAGGTGTTAGGGCCAAAATGAATTTAGCGAAATAGATGTATGAAATTTATGTATGAGTTTTAAGTGTTCGGTTGTAAAGGGGCTTTGATCCTATGTGATCGGGCTACCGCTTAATAAGAGACCGGTGATGGCCCGATAGAGCTAACTCGGTCGTTTCATCTCTCCAATCTTTGAAACGAACCCGGCCATCGACAAGTTTTTCAAAAATGTGATAATCCTTACTTTTTACGACCGAAGTTTTGTGTGGTCACCCGAGTCAATTAAGGCCTCGAGATGACAACATTTCGGGCTGATTTGTCACCGTGGGGCGTGAGAGTGCCGCATGGGCCGCCATTTACCCTCAGCCCGTCTCGCGTATTCACACTCTTACCCTGGCTTGGAACCATCGCCAGCTCTTAAGAGCCGGGAGTTTAAGACATATCGTTTTTCATTTCCGAAATCCTTTGAAATAAAGAGTCACAAATTGTCGAAGAATTCCCAATTTTGTCGTCTACTCGCGAAAGGCTGTCAATTTGTCGCGCCGCGATTTTGCTGACTGGATACCGGATGGGTTCGAATAAAAATTTGATGCTTTTCGCCGGGTTTCAGTGTGAACCGAACATTCAAACAAAACATTAAAGGAATATCACTTTAATGATTTCAAACTAAAAAAGTATTGACATAGTTCATATTTAACATTTATAACATATTTGACTATTTCTTTAAAAATAAAAAAAACAGAAAAAATAAAACATTTCGTTTATGGGAGAAAAAAGGACGGGGGCGCTGGGGGATAAGGGGGAATTAAATTTCACTCGATTTTCAAAACAGGCGGGTGTTGGTTCTTGCTTTAGTTTATTTTGACGTGAAATTAACACCGTGGATTTAGAATAATATAGCTGAAATAAGTTTTAAAGTTAGAGAAAGAAAGTAATCAATTTTTTATCAGAGAGCGGACTTGACTTTGTTTGCTGTAAGCAGTGTTCTAGCTAATTTGAATACAATTACACGTTTTCGGTGGTTCATTGTATTCTTTAATGTAATCTTTTGTCGACAAGAAGCTCGAATTTATAACACAAAAATCAATAGCAGATTTACTTGGGATAAAAACACCGAGAAGTTTCATACTCAACCCAAGCGCGTGGGCAATTTATTAAAGTTTTCTTGTTGATAATATTAGATCTCATAAATTCAGAACCCAGATAAAATCCGAAATACAGGGTTTTCTTGTAAAGAAAATTCTAAATTTCAAACCTGTTCTTGTTTATTATTCATGTACGTGTCTGATCTTAAAACCATTTATTTTTCCAACGGCGTCGTGCATTTATTCCATCGATTCTTGCGCGTGTGTCGCACGCGCCTTTCTCGTGCATTTTTTGACACGAGTAAACAAAAACTTAAGTCTGCGTGGTAACGGTAGCATTCGGCGAGGATAGAGGTGCATAGTGTTGTCGGGGCTGGGATTTAATAGAGATCCTGGCGGGGACGGTTTATTAGATTTCAAAGCTGACTATCGCGGGAGACGGAGCACTGATCGAGTGGTATCAAACAAATGAGATGGTTTCACTGTTCCGGTCTGTCAGCCATGGAGAATACACCGTGGTCTAGTTCAATACGTACGTCCAAAGTTCTGGCAAAAATTATCATAAAATTGACTTTGTTGAATTTAGTTCGTCCCACAAGGCGACAATATCCGCCGAAAGTTCTCTCTTTACATTCAGAATTAGAAGGAATAAAAATATCACAGGAAAATGGGTACAAATTAGGGATTTAAAGATGGAGTTCGTTTATTTTTTTTAAAGAGAACCGAAACATAAAAAAACCCGTCACGGATCTATTAAATACGAAATACTCGTGCAGGTTATAAATCTATAAAATGAGATAATGCAGCTTAACAGATGACATTTTATTAATTATACATTATTGTCTCTATGCTGGGCTGTATCGCCAAATATTAACAACTTTAGTGCATGTATAGATAATCTCGCAAGTCACCTTTCGTATCACTATGACCGCCGTCAAATAATGCGCAAAATTGTGAAAATTTTATCGAATGAAAAAGAGAGAACATCGTTGCATTCATCTTTATTTACGATTTTCTCACTATAAAATGTAGTTCTTTTATTTTGTGATTGAATTGATGACGCAGTGTCATTTGAAGCAAATCTATGATGATGCAGAGGAATAGTAAAGCCAGGATTCAAAGAAGAAACTGGTTTATTTTAAGTAAATAAAATTTACATAAACTGGGTATATTGCGATTAAACAAACACTTGAAAGCTTTAGATTCTAAAATAAATGACATAAATATGAAACAGTACAAACAAATATAAGTTCAAAAACTTTGTTCTTTTAAAATCAAAAAAAGTTATCAAAGGAACCGGAAAAGCCGAAATGTCGTCAGCCATTACGAGAAATAAGATGAAAGACGGAGTCGGTGACTGAATTGTTTTGATCTCCGGAGTCAACACAGAGAGCGACGACTTTGGTCGAGAGACAGCTATGTCCGCAAAGAAATATTAGAATTTAATCACAAAGAGCGAAATATAATAACTAGGGATGCACACAAGCAATAAACCTGATTATTTTCAATATACATCGCATTAACCGTGTCAATAAATAAGGTCGAACGTCTTCTGTAGTAGGCAAAGCGCTTTTCTTAAAAGATAATTTTCAGGATCAAATCGGGTAAAATTTTGATTTAAACAACTCACATCAAGTGTTCTGTGGTTGAGATAAAAGATAGGACCCCTTTGATCCCCTCGCCGGTCACCCGCTATACTAAATATGGAGGAGTTGAGGGTAGCTTCCTATAAACAGGCAATACAACCTTTGATTTTTTTTCTTTTGATAATGGACGTTCATCTATTCAGGGTTTTTTTTCGTGTGTTAAATCTAAAATAAATTTGAGGTTGTGGTTTTTAATTCGACTAATTTGAAATTTTTTAAGTATAAACACAGGTAAAAAAAATCAAAATGCATGTATTCTAAAGCAAAAGAGATTTGTACAATTTTTGTCAATCAACTATGTATGTTGATGCATTTTATATTTCAGTGTTGTCAAAAAACAATTCCTAAGAATTTGATGACGTCATTTAGAGGTGACGTTTGCCAAGCATAAATGGACACCAAGTTCCTAAGAGCGCCTCCCGGATATTGAATTTCACTCATCTGTAGGGATCATCGCGCGGGAATCTAACGACAGAACCCAAACAAAAAGTTCTTTTTCGATAATAACTCTTGATGACGAACGGGATGTGTCAGCGATATTGATTTCTCCCTCTCTACAAAAATAATGTTAATTTCCCGGTCGCCGGGGTTATGTTTTCTTATTCAAATTATATTAGAATGTGTCTATTTTATGCAAAATTTTCTGGCTAGAATTTATTAATTCAATAAATGAGGTCGTATAAATTAATTCTGTGATTGTTTGCAAATAAGCTCTCTAAATATGGTCCCTCGGTTATAACTTACATGTACATGGATGTTTGAATGATTCCATGACAATAAAATCATTTTTAACTTTACAGTGAAAATAAAGCAAAGTCTAAAATTGTTTTATCTGAAATCCGCAAACTAAATGGATGAATATACACGAGAGTAACTGTAGAATCACCTTATTTCTAGAATTCTATAATAAATGTTTTCATTTTCAATCAAAACTGCCAAGCAAGGGAATACAATTACAATTTCTTCTTTCAATAATTTTTCCCCATAAATTGTTGCAACGGATTTGGCTCGTTCGGGGGAAGAATTTGGCCATTGATAACTGTTAAAAATCTTAAAACCAAAAATTTAATAAATTTATGTTATAGTTTCGTATAAGTATTATTAAAACAAACGGTATACTTTAAATAATTTATAAGATTTATGTGAATTTAAAAAAAATCAAAATAGCATTTTTAGCTGGTCTATTTTCAGTTTGTGGTCACGGGACCAAGAACTCAAAACAGCAGGCAGTCTGGGTTACTTGCTGTTACCATAATCTTTGATCAGAGTTGCCTCGAGCTTTTATTTAGCATGCGGGTAACGAAACAGAAAAAAAGTTTGTTAATATTTCATAAGATTTATTTGCCATAATAAAAATGTCAAAAGACAAAAAATATGGAATGCATATTATAGTTTAAAACATCAACAATGTACAAAAATTTGCTATAGTATCGTGTAACATATACAGTGTCAATATATACAATTGCAGTAAAAAACATACAAAAAAACTGGATTAAAAATTCTTATAAATAACATGGAAAATAACAGGGAAGCACTTTGTGGCGAGGAGCGGTTAACACTCTTTGTAAGTAGAACACAGCGGGCGTAACAATAGACCACTTGGAATGGTTGATAAGTATGAACACAGTTTGTATATAAGTAAAATACATCAGAGATCAGTCAGTCAGTAAGTCCTTGAACACAGTAACAGGCAGCTCTTGTTTCGCAGAACGTCAGGTTGTTTCCATAGGAACATGATCCCGATTGGTTCTGTCATTGCACACATCTCCGTTGTCATGGTAATACAGGTTTAAATACAAATCTGCAAAAGAGATAATCATATTGGATTATTTTACGCCATTTTCTAGCAATAAACACAATTTAGCCCCGAACTGTAATAAATCAAGTTCAATGCACGCTTCTCTTCAGTTGCCACTGACCGCGCTACAGAGTCATGTAAACCTGTCTTAGGGCCATCAGAAAAATTGTAAAATCCATCCAAGCTAAAATAACGAATTCTTTTTCGAATCTTCTGATTTTAGTGACAGATGGCACATATTTTGCTATCAGAAAATTGGGCAATAATGGCGCAGCGAACCTTCCCGTGAACTGAAGGCGGAGGTGACACAAAATTTAAAATTTGTTCTATTCAGAGTCGTCTAAATATTTACATAAGGAACAACGGCTTTACCTGTAAAACACGAGACGAGAAGACAGTTACTTCTACGGCAAGAGCGCGCCGGCAGTGGCATATTATCTTGATTTTAAAGTGCTGTGCGATTTACTTCGGTTTATACCCAAGATATTAAAATCTTAAATGCAAATTAAATATTGATAAACATCGCCCGAATTTATGATAGGATTGATAAAAATCTTAGCGATTAAAGTGTATGAATATGAAATTTTATATGCATACCTAGAGAAAAAAAAAGTCTCCGATAAATTCAAGAGAACCAGGGACCGAGATCCGGAAGTTCCTCTTCCTCGGAACTCATGGACTCTGAGAAGGCGTCGGAAGACATACTGGGAGCCGGTGAGAGCTGGTCTCCGGAGTTTGTGTGGGAGAAATCGCTTTGTGATGGCGAAAACGCCGAAAAGTCAATAGTGTTGAAGGCAGCGGATGATGATGCACAATTTGTGTCCATATTCTCATCTTGAAGCACTGTTTGCAATTGTTTGATATATTCCACTGCCGCTCTCAATGTGTCAACTTTGCTCATCTTCTTATTTTTCTTTCCATTTGGAACATGTTCCCGAAGTGTTTCAAATCCTAGATTGACCATTTTCACTCTGTTTCTTTCCCTTTCATTCCGCCTTGCCACGGCAGCAGGTTGTGGTCTCGGTAAAATGTTATGTAGACCCTGTGAATCTGTCCTTCTCTTGCAGCGCAAAGCCTCTGGTTCTTTCGATAAAACATTGTCCGGTTTCTTCAATATTCTCTTTGCTGGAGCTTCCGTTGGTAGCGTCGCCCTCACTAATATGTATGGACCCGTTGTCATTTGGATCCCATTGCTCGTTGATGTAGATAAAGTATGTAATGGCACCAAACTCAGTGTGGTTGTCATTGCGATGTCTCTGATACTTCGTCGCGCGACCGTCGTGTGGAGCTGGCGTACTTCTTAGCTCGCGACCATGGAGGAGTGATATCAGACGTTTGGGACAACACCTGTCAGGCGTCGGCTTAAATACTAAGCCAGCCCCAAGAAGCTCCACCCACCCCGTGCCTGAGTGCCTCATTTACAGATCGGGTCCGCTACTGGTAGACCTTAATCTGTCAATCAAATTTATTCGCGCGAGAGACACGTGCCAGGGTTCGAGCTAGACACGCTCCAACGAAGCTGAAAACGAAAAAAGAAAAGTGCTTCCCTGGCGACTCTTTACCTGTTGATATGGAGGCAGCTGGACGACCAAATTTTGACACAGCAATCACGGTAATGCAATACTCTGAACTTGGATGACAAATGACTTTTGAGAAGTTTATAATGGAAGTATAAAAGGAATGAACTTGTAAAATTATTAATTCTGGCTGGTAAAAAAGTATTGAGACAAAGGTAGTAATCTTCTCAAAATTAGATAAGGAGCCATTTTCTACCCCATATCATGCACACGACAAGGCAGGCAAATATTTGAGTTCCAACTTTAGTCTAAAACCTGGTCAAACAAATAGTCTGCAGTTGTCTTTTTACCTCTCAAATCTAAGTGCAGATATTTGTCCTCCCAAATCTTATCCAGATATGTCAAGTTGTAAGAACATTTTCTCCAAAAAAAAATAAAGATTAAAATAAAATAAAGAACTTTACAAGACTTTCGTCGGCGCTAATAAAAGTAAGAGGGGAAAAATTATAGACGCATACCCTCCATTCCCACCCACCCATTAGTGCATCGATATGCGGGGCGCTGAAGATCATTGGAGCAGGTGGTCTGGAAAGTTCGATACACGATCGCTCAGTTTTCTGTGGTGTATCAACAGATTCCAACAAAGGCTCACCAATCATCCCGCAAGTATCGATGGTCAAGATTAGTGATGATATCAATCATGTCTAAACTGTAAGAATATACAGGTGGTAGGGCTCTAACAGACCGATTTGTTGCGCGTGCGCTGTAAAACAAGACCCGGAAAGGAATTGTTTGTTGCGCGTGGTAAACGCGGGCCTAGAACCACGGCACAGTGCGCAAACATTAGGATCATACGTCTATATATATGTGTTTACGAAAATTACAGATTAATTGCATAAAGCATTATTTTAAATTTATTTAAAATACAATAAATTTATAAATTCTTTATTAACCCATAACATGTATTGTTCTTCTTTAAATCGAATCAGTAAATTATTTGCATATTGCAGTATCTTATATTTATCAGATTTTTTTTACTACAATATTTGCACTTTGCGTTATTTAAACATTATTTACACAATGAATTATTTCAGCTGTATTTGAAAATCCCCTGGACATTTTACTGATTCAAAATGTTGGCGTTTTTCTTGACTATTTATTTTCGTTGAAATCGTTGACCTAAATTTTAATATACAGCTGAATTATACATATTGCCAGGAGGAGCGATGTTTTACGATCCACACGACACCTCTCACCAATTTAAAATACAATTCTTTAAACTTACGCAGCATTTACTAGACTGCCATTAATCATATATATTATTGTCATTAACTCAGTGAAAATGAAACTTTAAAAAAAAATCTTTTTTATCTGGAGAAATCTGAACTGATTGGAAATACAAAAAAATCTTCCATCATTCGGTTGAGTTACTACCCTTTAAGAATTCAACGTGGGTATCTTCTCTACACGCCAATGTTAAGAGTCTTTTTTCGTGACAAACGCGTCTTGTTTTGAAATGCTAGAGATATGTGGACTTGTATGGTACACAGAGACTTAGGTCGTTAGTGTAGCATCGCCTTTCCCTTTAGAGTTCCTGAATTTCGCGATGATTTGGTTATCTGTGATCAAAGTATCATGTCAGACACTGACACCCTATTTTTAGTAATAGTAAAAACCAACACTGTAAGCAAATATCCGGAAAGGGGCCACAACCTGCCACGTGCGGGGGAACTGAGAAGGCAACACCTTTCACTTATATAAAAAAAACCATCGACTTGGCTGCAGCCATGTATTCCGTACTGCACCATTAAAGGGACTAGGTAATGTAACCTAATCTTAAAACTTGTGGTATTGGGGAGATTTAAGTAATGAAATTTTCCCTAAGTAAAAGCTCAGCCCGTGCATAGACAGATTTGGAATCAGCAAGGATGCCTTTTTACTAACATAAAAACCCACCAGACAAGACTTATAGATTACGTGTATTGACCACCATGTTTGCCTACGAAAAATTCGTTGCATATAAACAATACATTATATTTTTTTTATTGAATTAAAACATATTGAGGCATTAGATTGTTTAACCAGCTAGTGACAAATTGAATCAAAATTTCACCATTTCAATCAATAATTGATATGAAGAATAATTGCTTACTAGAGTAATGAAACAGTTTGGGGACGGCAGAATAACTATTTCATATGAAATTTTCGAGGAGGGCAACATAACTTTTTCCGGTGTGAATTAACCGCTCTCAGGGCACATAGATAAACTTATCTCATTTTTGACATAGCAAGAAAACTTATTCATTTCTTCTACAATGTTCGCTAACTTCATATTTAAGAGTAGTCTGATAGCAGGAGTTGCATCTCAACAAGTTTAGTGTTGTGGTTTTTTTTCATATACGACTACGTGTGCGGATATATATATATATATATATATATATATATATATATATATATATATATATATATATATATATATATATATATATTCTTTCCGATGAAGAAATGTTAGAAGCGAGATAACTCGTGCAGCTCCTTCTTTCAAATAGCATTAACATAAAATATAATTTTTTTGATTATCCGTTAATTTTGTGTTAAATTCCTTACAATTTAGTTTCAAAACGTTTAAATCACTATGAAGATGTTATTGAACTCCAAAGACTCGAATTTAAAAAAAAAAATAAAAATCACGATATGGCAACGGATAAAAAAAACCGTGTAAGCTTTTATATACTCTGAAACAATACGAAAATGTAGGTTCCTACTCGACAATAATCTTAACATGCGGCATTTTCACTTAATTATCGAAGAATTTTTTTTTTTACCAATAATAGATATCACAGTCTTATGTTGACTGAATTACTCTCAAAACTATCATGTATACAATTACCAGTAACCGGCTTATCAATTTGAATTGAGCCAATATAAACCCTGCAATTTTCATTTGAAAAATGTTGACTAATTAAAATCACATTGTATTTTCATACTTTGTAATGGTAAAATTCAGAAGATCTACGATTGGTGGGGGTATTCGTTGGAAGTCGAAAGTCCGTTGCTTTGGTCATTGTCTACTGTTTTTTGAAATAGTTTTCTTATTTATCGAATATAACAAGAGGTGGGGTTTCATGCAATTGTTTCCCCCTTAATTAATGAGGTAAATTCGACGATATTTTTACATTATAATGATATGTAAATTGCTGTTACAGAACAAAACGATGCAGAGTAACAAATTAAACTTATCTATAGTATTCACCTAAAATGGATGATAAATAAAACAAGAGGCCCAATGGGCCACATCGCTCACCTGAGCAAAAATGGCTTTATATGGGCGTTCAAAGGATATTGTGCCACATGTCCCCTCGGTAGATTAATTAAAAATGAATATCCGAATTTTACACTTATTTTTGCATATGCTTAACCTTTGACATATTTACCTTTATGGAATACCTATTTTACCGAAAATAAGATCATATGCAATATAAATAACTAAATATTTAGTTGGTGTTCACGGTGAACTTCCAGTTCCCTTCATTTTAGCCCCCCCCCCCCATCACTTTATAAAACGATTAAAATACATGAGAGCAAAAAGGTACATTTTCTCCTTCCACTACTTACTAGTACTAGTTATTGTATTTTATCTAAAAAAAAATCCTATATGTAAAATAAGAAAAATGTACCTTAATGCACCAGAATGAATGCGCTCAATTCCTCAAATTAAAAACATTGAAATATTTAATTTGCCTTCTCCATTATAAACGATTGTCGTCTACCAGAATGAATGCGCTCAATTCCTTAAATTAAAAACATTGAAATATCTAATTGGCCTTCTCCATTATAAACGATTGTCGTTTAACAGGCATGAATTCATGTCGTATGACGTTTCATATCCTTACTCACTTGACTGATGAATAAAGTTAACCGAACAAG
This sequence comes from Magallana angulata, assembly GCF_025612915.1. NCBI lineage: Eukaryota > Metazoa > Mollusca > Bivalvia > Ostreida > Ostreidae > Magallana > Magallana angulata. The sequence continues at coordinate 56,038,637 of NC_069115.1, read as the reverse complement.
AGATGTTTGTAAAACACTTAGCCTCCCTCCCTCGGAAACATCTTTTCTGTGAAAAGGGCATAAAAATGTTGCCACTTATTTATGTTAAAAAGCTATAATTCAAATAAATGTATTGGCAGGCATGTCGCTCTATTGTACCAAGGCCAACCCAATTTTTTTTCATCTTTATGAAAAAACAACAAATGTCTACAAATAAACTTTTTAAAGATGATTTTCCATTGCAATAATTTTTAAGAACAACGATAATGCTTTTATCCTCATAATAAATATGTGTCAGGACTATGGAAACTGTTTAAATCAAAGTACTGAAGTACGGACGGGAGCTGATTTTATTGATTATTATTTATTTTAAAATCAACTTATCTTGCATGGCAGTTAGTTTCTAGTCTGTATTTGAATTACGCACTTTCTTATAATATGGATTTAGACTTTTCTGACAAGAATTTCGAGAAACCTATATGAATCATGTTGTGTAAAATTTAAAGATTGATTTTAAACTATAATATATTAGTAATCGAAACAATTCTAAAAATTGTATGGATCCAAGCACTATTGATATCGAACTCTCGTCTCGTTCAACCAGACGTTCGGCTGTCACCGTTAATCTCTGACAAGCAAGAGAGCCTCTCTGCTTGTCGGAGATTTACGGAGAAAGCCAAGCGTTTGGTTGAAGGAGACTATATTAAATTCTGGTGTAGGAATACATGAGAGTACAAAAATATCTAAATTGTTCGTATTTTGTAAAATCTGACTATTTTCAAAGTGTTTATAGATAAGTTTCTTTGAAAAACAATGCTTCAGCATACATTACATCGAATTTGTCTTTTATTTTCAAGAACTAAGTCTTGTCAGCGGTGCTGATTTGTGCTTAGGTCCAAACACTGTTTCACTTTCGGTTTGCCAGAGTAACTGCATAGGAGAGTTGATTAAAATCAACTCCCAAAAACGTCGTTTTTATTTATTTGTGTTCGAAAAACTATTAAAAATTTTTGTAGATTGTATGCAATTCATCGTTTAAGAAGGGGCAGAAAGTAGTTACAGCATATCATCCTTTTAGCAAGACATTTCTATTGATCAACCAAAATTTCAGCGTTAATCGAAGAAATATAAGCAAGATACATAGCTTGGTTTGAGTCATGTTTTGTTCATTGCGTGGACCCTGAGGTCCACGCAGAAAATATATAAGCGAGGTTAAACCGGATGCTATGGGGAAAATTCAGTCTGCGCATGAGCTAGCCTGGTTCCTGTGCGTAATGACTCAGGGAACCAGGCTAGCACAGGTTTATCTGAATCGGGATCGGGATTCCATGCCATATGCACATGTAAGTTCAAAGGCGCTGTAATTGTAAAGTTGTCGGTAAACATTACAGAAACAAAGTATTCCTTTTAAAGAAATGATTGGGCGGCATGTGATATAAACTGTCAGTATTATGAAATAAGGTAAAGTTATGCCGAAACTACAGCATGCATCAAATAGCATAATTTGCAATGTTTTGTTGTTTTCCGAATACACATGTAGCTTAGTATGATTGGATAATTATGTGACTGTATATAATAGATGGTTGTATAAAAGTTTAAATCTCAATATAAATGCATCAAAATCACAAAGCTGTCACTGCATAATTAACAAAGTAGTGCGAAGCGTAATGTGTGCGCAAATAGTAGAAATCGCCGAATGCCTGATACTATACATGCAAGCTTCATTAATATATATCATAAAATTTATTATTTTAGAAGTATGAACCCTTTTAAAAATTCTGAGATTAAAAGTCAACTATACATATATATTGTACATAATACAAAGTACAAATTTAGTGGTTAAAAGCAGGGGGCTAGAGTCGGTGGAATCTGTGATAATTTTAAGGCTTTCACGTTTTCGTTGGAAACACATGCAAATGGTCCACGTATTGCAGTCCTTTTTTTAAAGGACAGCAACTTGTATGAGTTTATTAACTTGGTATTTCCTATTCAGCATAGCTGCATTAAAAATATAAACGAACTGAAGCATGACCTCAGTTTTGTGTACAAACATACAGTAGCACTATGCGCAAATCTATGTATCTTGCTCATAACTCGAAGCTTGACTCTCAGATTAGTAAATAGAAATTTGTAAACAATTAAAACAATAGAAAAATGCACTAAAACAAAGGAAAAAAAACACTATTTATTTTTCATCATATATATACTTATATATTTCTAGCTGCGAGAAAAATCTCCGTTTAGATTGAAATTGCCGAACATCTTAATAAAACATGTTGCATTAATCAACCATTACGTAGAGATCGTACCAAATTTCAATACATCAAATACAAATCAGGAGGGGCAGCACAACAATAAGTTTGATTTCAAAATGAAACAAACGACCATACAGAAGAACTACAAAACTGATCAAGTGACCGCTAGAACCAAAACTTCACTTGTTTAAAATTTTATGTGAATTATATACAAGTATATGTCTACATACAATTTATATGCAATACAAATACATATTGGGGGCTGTATATAATGTGTCTGTATCAATACTAACGTATTGCTTTGAGGGATAGTGTATTTATAGCTGCATGATTATTTCTGTACCTGCAAATAAATGTGTACCCTTGCATATGTGTATAACAACTTGGTATGTGTTATATCAGATGCAACTCCTATTGAAACTTACTATGCTTACTTAAAAGTACAATATTTATGTATTTCATCCAAACTTTGTTATAACTTTGTTATAAATATGTTAATTGTATTGTTTTAATGCATATGCCCCCGAGGTCCCTTGATTGGTTGAACAGTTGAACAGTTTATTTTATCTCTTTGGTTGTAATTTACAACATAGAGAATATTACAAACATATACACAATATATACTTTATGCGTGAGTAGAATTAAAACCAATTATAATGGTTTTCTACAAAATATATAAGAAGTATTAAAGTACAATTTTTAATGTAGATTAATAACCAGGAGGTTTAGCCTTTTCGTTAACAATGCTTATAAATTTATATAACTTGCTTAATAAGTTCACATTGTTTGAGGAAAAGAGCTCGTCAAAGTTAACAATATTTGGTCTAAAGAAATAAAATTTTGGTATATACTTTTCTCTTTTGTTTTTCAACACAGTGCAAAACAAAATATAGTGAAATTCATCTCCAATATCTCTGTTACATAAATTACATAACCTGTTACTTCTTTCTATGTCATTCCATCTACCAGTTTCAATAGGTAATTTATGGGTTGAAGTTCGAAATCTAGCTAAAACTTGTTTCATATAATTACTTAAATTACAATTAACATACGGTTGGCATCTAAAGTCTAAATTTGTAAACAACTTACATATAACATTGAAGAATTATTGCAGATTGATTTCAAGTTTTGTTGAAACTGATCTGTTAGCTTTTGTTTTAAGCTTTTGATTAGCCAATCACGAATAACTACTTGGTTGTTCATCCAAATATTACTATACCCACTGTCATCTAAAATTGATCTCAAGGTTTTGAGCCATTTGGATTCTTTACCATTTACATACTTAGCATAAAGTAAACTATACATTATGTAACAATATTTTGACTGTTTTCCATGAATAATTGTTAACCAATATGCAATAATTCTTGTTTAGATATGTACAAATAATGGTACTCTCCCTAATTCTCCATACATCATGTACTTTGGAGTAGAAGACTTAAGATAAAAAAGTAGTTTACAAAATTAAACATGTATTCTTTCTATTATATCAACATTACTATATCCCCATACCTCACAGCCATATAACAGTATAGGAACTACGATCTTATCAAACAAATGCAACTGATCATCTAAAGAAAGATGCAGTTGATTACCCCTTTTTAGAATCCCATACATAGCTTTAGTAGCTCTTTCAGTTGCCTATTTTTTTGTCTGAATAAAGGAACCTGATGATGAAAATATAACTCCAAGATATTTTAAGTTTTTTACAATCCCAACTTCTTCACCATTGTAATAAAAACATTATTTTTCATTCGTCCCTTTGTAAAGATAACTATTTTTTGATTTTTCAAAATTAACTTCAAGTTTCCATTTTTGACAATAAAGTTGGAAACTATTAAGTTGGTTTTGAAGATCTTCAGGTGTTTCTGAGAGTAAAACTGTATCGTCAGCATACAAAATAATCAACAATCTTAACAATATCCCAAGCTCATGTTCAATTTCATATGATATTGTAGAAACACCAATATTGTTAGTTGTTATCAAAAAAGATTCTACATCATTAAGAAGTAAAACAAACAAAAATGGTGATAAATGTTCCCCTTGACTCACTCCAATTCTACATGGAAAATATTCAGAAAAATTATTATTTACAGCAATTCTCTACTTACATTCAGAATACATCTTAACTATCACATCAAAGCATTTTCCAGAAATACCATTTTGTATAAACTTCTGCAATAGACCTACTCTCCATACATTGTCAAAAGCAGTGAATAAACATACATGTACATGTAATATTGTAACGGTTTATTCCCCGAACGGCTACTCGCCAAAACAAACACCTAATTATTTTATGCAATTATGGGGTCCTCCAAAGGGGCACAGGTAGAATTCACCTGTGTCCACCTGGATTCCCAATTTCAGTTAAATTAGCATAAATATATAAGAAATAAAGGAAAGGCTCAATTTTAAATCCCAAGGTAGAGGATACCAATTAATTTATCTTTTCAATCATCCATGTATATTTTACAATTTCTGTTACTTTGATTAACATATTAGAATGATCGCCTCTAATCAGCCCCATCACCCCAGCCCGAACCAATTCATGTTAATATGTTTTAACTCTCTCTCTCTCTCTCTCTCTCTCTCTCTCTCTCTCTCTCTCTCTCTCTCTCTCTCTCTCTCTCTCTCTCCTGGTGTGTCCATGCATTCTCGTAATGTGTCTCCCTCTAGAAGTAAATATTCATGTGTTACATTAAATTAATTTGAGCACTGAAAACCAACTTTACATGATAAGCACGGCGTTTTTGGAACTGCTCATGTAATTTGCTCCGTTTTCTATATTATACATTTCTAAAACCGTCCGAAATTACTTGCTCTGCGTCCGGAAATATTTTTTTAATCCCCTTCTTCGTGAAAGTTTTTTGTTTCGTTGGTCAATAAAATAAAATTTTGAGAAAAATTATATGTAAAATTGTCTTAAGAAGAATAACATATGACATCTGTACAGAAAATTTTTTCTATCTGGCTAGTCAATTTTTGTCTTAAATATTTGTACATGTAAATTGAACTGACTAATAACTGTGTCTGGGATCACCCAGATATCCGCTAAATAAAAGTTTTCAGTTTAATATTGTCAATCAAAATTCAAAGTCATCTCTTTTAATTACCAGTAAACAAAATGAACTTGAGAATATTAGAAAAGAAAGGCTTAAAGGACAGTGTTTACGGTCAAGAAGCAAATGGAAAGAGGAAGGTGAAAAGCCTTCAAAGTAATTTACTTCTTTAGAATCTAAAAACTTTATCAATAGGCAAATACCAAAACAAGTGCAAGAAGACGAAATAATAATATATGATCAATATGAAATTTTAAATGAAACAAAAAACTTCTATGAGAAGCTGTTTAGTAAAAAACACAGGAAGCTGGAGAAAATTTTGTTAAAGAAAAAATCAATCAGTTTGACTTTCCAAAATTAGATACTAAGGAATTGCAATACATTGAAGGCCCATTAATCAAAACAGAAGTATTAAACTCTCTTTAAAAAAATGAAGAATAATAAAAGTCCTGGACCGGATGGTTTCTCTAGCGAGTTTTATAAAAAAATTTTGGAAAGACTTGGGTTCCTTTATAACACGGGCAATAAATAACTCATATGAATTGTTACACTTTTCAGAAACTTATAAATTAGGAATTATTACCTGTATTCCCAAAGAAGGAAAACATAAGCAATATTTAAAAATTTGGCTCAATAAGTCTATTAAATGTTGTCTAAAAATTAGCCTCTGGATGTATAGCGGAACGATTAAAAAAAGTCTTAGACAAACTAATCAGTAGTGACCAAACAGGATTTTTAAAGGGGAGTTTCATAGGAGAAAATATTAGACTAGTGTATGATTTAATGAACTATACTGAACCAAACCAAATACCAGGATTATTAATGTTAATAGATTTTGAAAAAGCATTTGATTCCATATCTTGGAATTTTATTTACCAGACCCTTGATCTATTTAATTTTGGTGATTCAATAAAAGATTGGGTAAAAACTTTCCATAGTGGAATCAAGTCATCTGTTATTCAAAATGGGATAGCGTCAGATTATTTTTACCCTCAAAGGGGCTGTAGACAAGGTGACCCAATTTCACCACATCTTTTTTCTTTTATGTGCAGAAGTTTTAGGGATTCTTATAAGAAATAACAAAGATATTAAAGGTATACTTATAGAAGGAGAAGGATATAAACTTTCACAGTATGCAGATGATACTACTCTGTTTTCAGATGGATCCCCAGAATCATTAGATGGAATTCTAAGAGAACTAGATTTTTTTGCTGACTTATCAGGACTAAAAATAATTTTTTCTAAAACAAAACTTGTTTGGATTGGGAGCAAAAAAATTTCAAAAGAGGTTTTTCATCATTCAAGATGGAAGTTAGAATGGGGAAATAACACTTTTGACTTGTTAGGAATTAAATTGTCCATAAATCTTACTGAAATGATTGATTTATATTACAACCCAATATTTCAAAAAATTCAAAGTACTTTGAAACAATGGAAACGCAGAAAACTAACACCTTTTGGACGACTAGTGGTTTTGAGAAATCTAATTATCCGAAAACTTAACCACCTTATTCTTACCTTACCAAACCCTAACAATGAAATGTTAAAAGAAATTGATAAAGAACTATATTATTTCCTATGGCCTGGCAAAGTCCACAAAATAAAAAAAAATTGTCATTCAAGATCATAGACTGGGGGGTTTGAAAATGATTGATTACTCAGATTTTACACATGCTTTGAAATCAAGTTGGATTCGTAGACTCCTCACATCAAAATCCAAGTGGGTTAATTTATTAGAAGCTCAAATGAAAATAAAAATAAATAACTTATGGATAAAGGGCTCGGATTATGTACTTAAACACAGTAAAAGTATAGGTAACAAATTTTGGTCAGAGGTGTTCCTAAGTTACATAAAAATAAGCGAGATAATCTCCCAAAACACCGATCCACTTTTTGAACACATATGGTATAACCCAAGGGTAAAGACAAACAAGGAAAGTATATTTTTGAAAAGTTTTTTTAATGCTGGTTTTGTTTGCATCATTGACATTTTTGATATAGATGGTGACTTTAGAAGTTTTGAATCTTTAATTGAACTTAATATTAAGACTAACTTTGTTGAATATAATGGTCTAAAAAGAGTATATTAAAACGAATAGGTGAATGCAATATAAAAGAAATTAAACCAACAGTTGGACCATATATCCCAAACACACTAGCCATATTCTACAAATATAGAAAAGGATGTAAAGATATGTATAATATTTTGATAAGGGAAAAGAGGGTCCAAAATAAAGCAATACTAAAATGGGAAGAGAATGACACAATATTTAATATAAATGATTGGTATAAAATATTTGAACTTCCCTTTATGACAACCAAAGAATCTAAATTCCATTGGTTACAATTCCAAATTTTACACAGGATATTACCAACAAATTATTACTTGCATAAGCTTAAACTTATTGAATCCCCTAAATGTTCTTTTTGTAAACAAGATTCTGAAACAATCAGTCATCATTTTGTGAACAAGATTCTGAAACAGTCATCTTTTTGTGAACAAGATTCTGAAACAATCAGTCATCTTTTTGTACAATGCCCATTTGTAAAATAACTATGGAGTGACATTGAAGAGTTATTTTTAAGAAACTATAGGGTGTCCCTAATGTTTGATAAGCAAAGTATACCTTTTGGTAAATATAAAAACTACCATATGTATAGAATACAAAACCTGTTAAGTTATATTGTAAAACAGTATATTTTCACTTGTAGACTTAAAACTTACCCAACCTAAATGTGTTGGAACTCAAAAGGAAAATTGAAAACAGGCTTCCTGTGGAAAAATATTCACTTTTAAAGAACTGTGAATTTGAAAAATTTGAGAGATACTTGGAGAATATTATTGAAAGAATTTAGCAAGTCTTTACTATATCCCCAACTATTTGTTAAAAGAATGTATGATGCTTTTAAAATATCTAAATAAATCTTTTTGATAAGCAAACCCTGATAAACAGCTATGCCGCAAAGCAACCATTGCCCCGTCAGCTTTTTTCTCTCCGCCTTCTTCTCTCTCATAAATAAAAATATGTACATGTACGTGCTAAATATTATGTTCATGCTGTTGTTTGTATATATTATAATCACATTTTGGAAAATCCTTAAATTTAGAGCTGTCAATTTATTTTTTATTATTAATTTATATATAATGTGTTATATTTTTTTATTTGCTTTTCTTCTTTTGTTTCTTTTGTTTGTGTTTATATGCATATTATTTCACTCAATGTGTTCTGTCCTTTCTCACCCCCACTAAAAACATAAAAAACAAACTTTCACACCATTGTGAATTATCATATATCTATTCTTGCATGTATATTGTATGTAAAAAAATGTTGAGATTCCAAAAGAAATGTAGTATGTAAGAAATTAAGCTGTGAAAGTCATGAATAAAAACATAAATTAAAAAAAAATCAAAAAGAAGTTAAAATATACAAGTATAAAAATTTAGCTTATTTCATGTCATATCTTAATTTTTTGAGATGTGAGTATATGTCTATGAGCTGTACAGCTGTTGACCAATTAACAATTCAATACTTCCTACACTATTTCTGTTGGTCAAATATTAATTCCCACACCAGTATATATACATGTACGTACATGACTGGTTGGCCAGGCAAGGTTTACCCAAATATTGTCTTAAATGTGTTTAAGTTTGTAAAAAGTTTAAGCATTAATTACGGAAATAATCATGGGCAACTACAGTATTTTAATCTTAATTTAAACACGAGTCAATTTTACACATGCCGATTGATATCTCGGCGTTGTATTAGTATTAATATTTGATATTTTAAACAGTAGGTGTCACATCTAAAACAAATTGAGATATGACATGAAAAAAGCTAATTTTAGGCAAAAATTGGAGTTAATTTTTTCTAGACTTCTATGAAATATAAGCTAAACATGCCAAAATATATCGAAAGAAATATCAAAATATTGTTCATAAATGTTTTTCAGAACAACATGAATATATCGTAATACATAAACTATCTGGAAGTTTAGTCTGCGCTGAAAATTAGGAAGCTAAAGTAACAGTACTTTAAAACTATTGAGTTAAGAAAACTTCACCCCACAAAATATATAATTGTTCAATATTGTTTATTTGACATTGTAAAATATAAATATGCAAATAGAATCAATATATGATGCAAAAAAAAAATAGATAAGAGGTGACATAAAATATTTACCCAAAAAGAGAGAAGCAAACCTCTTTAAGCAGTCAAAATTTAATTTTTTTTTACTACAAATTATATTTTCTAACAAATCCATCAAATGTTACAGTTACACAGTCAATATAGTCTTTAAAATGCTCATGTCTAGATCTTATGTGAGAGTTGCTCGGAAATGACGCATTGATTTTAATTTTTCTTATCAACTTAAAAAAAAAACTTTACAAAGACTTTGGTTGTAGAAATTTAATAGGTATTGGTCGTCAAGTATAATGTTTTCCTATTCAAGAAGTCGACGGCAATTTTTATAACCCCCCTAACAATTGAGATAAATAATATTCCTTCCGGTTATAATTAAAAGTTGCATTGTGCATATATAGCTAATGTACATATTTAAGGGGTCTCGGGGGAGAATGTTTCAAACATACGATTTCCTTTACATTTTTTCAAATAAAAGGTTAAATTATGAGTAAACAATGTGTCAAATAATAGAGAAGAAAAAGGAAAAATCGACCATACAGTTTATTGGTTTATCGCGCTCAAAGTTTGGTCAAGTAACTGTGCAAAGTTTCCTTTAATTTGAAATCCTATTATTTAAAAGATGTTTATAATTAAAATGCGAATTTATTTATAGGTTTGTATTTCTGTACTAATGAATTTACAATCGCATTATGGATACATATATGTGAAAAATTAAATCATCTGCTTTGTAAATTCCTTTAAGAATATTCAAATTACCATATCTTAGTAGTTACATAAAAATGCATTATCATATGTACAACTTATTGAACATGTAAATGTACTTGCCAGTTTAAATATCTCTCTCTCTCTCTCTCTCTCTCTCTCTCTCTCTCTCTCTCTCTGTTTTTTCGTGATTTCTTCTCGTACTGAGATTGGTTTCCCCTTTTCTAATTAATAATTTTCTCTCTTTCTTTAAGTTTTGAATTCTCCTCCTCCAATTTCTTTATTTTGCTTTGCAATTCTTCAATCAGCTTCTCATTTTTGTCAGTATCGTGGATCTAATATACACAACAAAGAATACATATCTAAAATCATTAACTAAGTTCATGACAATATTTATTCATTACCAAGTTCATTAAGATGAAATATTTCATATGTTTTGCGTAAATATCTAACCTATTTTGAATTCCTTTCAAAGATTTAAAGAATCCCACAGCTGGGAAATTTAATTGCTAATATTCATTGAAATACTAGTTTTAAAAAGAATTTTACCTTAGAAAGTTGTTTAAGTGCGTCTCCTACAAAAGATGTTTTACATATAAGAACCACTGTTTTATTCAATAAAACTTTTCTTGCTTGAAAAATGCTCAGAAATGATATTATTCCATTCAAACTTTAAAGTAAAATTACTATGCAGCTGAAAGGTTCAAATACAAATATTTTGAATAAGATAAAAGAAAAAACAATCATCGAAATGACAACTCATGGCATATTGATAACAACCATGAGGCTGTTATTCACTTCAGGGTATAACGTATATATTTTTTCAGTATGTGGTTCAATAATAAATATCTGTGCTTATATATATAAAGGCATTTTACAGCTTTTCAATAAAGAATCTTTACTACAATATTAAAATAATAGACTCGAATATTTGGGCTTTAATACCGAGAAATCGGAAGAGTACTGTCCTTTGTTTTATATATTTTAAACATCATTGGTACTTGAAGATTACCAATTTGTTTTTATTTTTTCTCAATCAAGCTTCGCTAATCAATAATCAACGAAAATTAGTTTTAAAAATCCGGAAATCATCTGGATTTTTGGGATTTTATTATCTTGGGCATGCGCATTACATTCACTCTTAATTACGGGAGGCTTTTTAGTTTATGTTTCCACAATATCGCATTTGCATGGATAAACTCAGAAACGATATTACAAATACATGTAAGTTTTCATTTCAAATTTGTCATATATTCTGTTCATCAAAGGAAATACGGGAAATAACTCTCAGTACATTTAATATGAAAAAAATACCGAGAGTCGAATGTCAACATGGGGTGAAAATTCGGAGCGAGTAAAACGTTTGTGAAAAAGTGTTGAATTCTTCATTAATATGAATTAAATTTTTAGATGAAAGATATTTACAGCCTCAAAATGGTTTGTTATGAATACTTTAACTGTTATTTTCAATGCAGCTTCATTAATTTTCTCCAAAATCGTTTCGGGGCGATTCTGCAAATTCTACATTACGGTTATATGGGAGGCATTTTAACTGTGGCGATGGCCTGTCCCGAGACACAGTTAGATTATTCTTACTAAGCAGAGTGTAGTGAAATTAATAGTATTATTGTAGGATTAAAGCTTGGTTATGTAAGTGTCAACAATACTGTATGTTGATGTACATGTATATATTTCGTAAATGTCCGATATCATATGCAATGTCAACCCGTGCACGCACTGGTTAAAGTCTAGAAATTCTATAAATTAATTTAATGATTGAAGACAATTACCGTAGAAATATCGAGACATTAAATTCCCTTTTATTTCTTTATTAAAGTTTTGTTTTATATTGTTATCATTTTGAAGCGATTTTTCAAACAAACGGGGGTTGTTATCTACATTCTATTATTTAGGACTATTACCTTCATTTTTCAAAGTACATTATCTAAAGAATAATAGGTTTCACTGTTATTATAAATCATGATTATATTACCTCTTCCGCAATGTTCGCACTTTGGCAATTCTGTACCTTGCTCAGTGACACTATTGATGTTCAGGACATCAGGTTCTTTGAAAAAGTAGAAAAAAGAGAGCAATCTAAAAAAGAAGCTATGAAAATTTTTATAGGAATAACAAAAATTAAACTCGCTTTTTTTTCTCTCTCTCCCTTTCTTTCTGTCTTTCCCTCTCATTCTCTCTTCCGTGCTCTTATACTTTTCAGAGTCTAGGACTCTAGCGGAAAGGATAAAATTGATTACCTGGCGTTGGCGTTGGTACTTGAATCCTAGGTTCTGGTGTTAGAGACCTCGAGATCCGAAAGGGGCCAAGTAGATTGTCATAGATAGTAACATTAGGAGAATCATCCAAAGAACTGGCCCTTTCTTCTATATCTGCAGTGTATTTCACATTGAAGGCTGTCTGTGTAAGACGAACATTTGTTGATTGATCAAGTGTTTGTTCTCGATTTTCATCATCATTCATGACTCCATCTACCGTCAACTGTTCTTCATGTGGTGACAACTTCTTGGTAAGGAAATGGTTTTTGCAAGAGCATCCCGCCACAATGTTTAAATCGACTAAAATGTTCATAAAAAGAAAAGAAACCAATAATTTGACAATAAATATGTATTTGAAAGAATACAATCCTTTGTGCATCGACCTAAAGTTCTGATTTAGGAAATGTTATAATTGAAATGCACACTTTAAAAGCACATTTTGTTTCTCAAAATTTGACCGAAATCTCATATTTCCTAAGAAATTTTTATAAAAAAAAAAAAACTTCAATGATTTCTGTAATCACAAAGGGCTTTAAACTCTCTTGTATAATTTCATTTTTTTTTATTTAACTGTTTTACATCATGTTAAAGTGTTTTTTGATTTCGAAGGATTTGTCTATGCATTTGGATTTCGATCTGTTGGTGTCATGCTAAGAGTGAAACAAAAATGAATATTGACGAGCAGATTTTATTTTTCGAAAAAACTAAGGCTATTATGATTACAAAGTTTATTAGCATTTACCTTTGCTACGTAATTTTCTGAAGACACGAATAATACACCAAATACAAGACAATCCTAAGGCTGATCCTAACGCTGCTCCAAATGCATATGAGAAAGGCACAAATTCTGAACATCTGCAAATGAGTAAATAAAACTATCATGATGCATTTTATTTTTTCAGGCTCTGGAAATGTATACAGTGTGTACATGTAAAAGTTTTAAAGTTAATTTAGCACTATTTCCAACATTATTTGACCAGATTTACCCAAAATTTACAATGTTGATAACGTCTATTATGCATTATAAGACTTGATCGACCATTTACGTTTTGTAATATTTCTTAGTTTATAATGAAAATGTATACAGCTTTTGACCCTTTTGTTAAACTATTTTAAGATACAAATTGAGTTTTAAATGATGGTCACTTTATTGTTGTTATTCTTTAAACTGGGAAAGTTTGATACTCTTACAGTCAGTTTTAGCATTATTTCCCCCCCCCCCCCAAAAATGTATCTTAGCCATGCTATCAATATGTTTTTTTCTTCAGTTATTACTCTTGTCTCTCCTCTTTCCCATCTTTATTGGTCTCTTTGGGATCCCTTGGCAATGTAGTTTCCATTGTGGTGTATCTGTGATGTGTAGTTATTGCGGGAACAGTTGATGAACTTGCAAGTTGATAGCAGCTTTGATCTTCATAAATGTAGGTTTGAAATATAAAAAAAACGTAGACCTAAGTCTGAAGTCTATGTACTTTTTTTAAAATAACAATTTACAAAGCGTAAAAAGGGTATTTTAAGGGGGGGGGAACCAGTTACTAGTAATCATTGTAGAAAATAATCTGAATGCATGTATTTATGAATCAAAATCAGAACTTACATTTAAACTGGTCAGTTGATTTGTACCTATATGGACAATTGTCTCTAGCATTGCATGGTTCTTCTGTTCTTCGTATAGAATGAAATCCTTCGTGATATGTCCCACATACGTGATCTGAATAAAATTAAGTGAAAAACTAACAAGAGGAGGTCCATAGACCACATCTCTTACCAGGGTTATTGTTAACCCAATATTTTATATTATTTTGTTAAACTTATCATCTATTAACTTCGTTAGAGCAAAAACCTTCCTTGAGTATGTGACCATTTAAGCCAAGAAGAAGTCAATAACAATGAATAACCGGTATATACACGAATTCATTAATCTAATTCCCACTTATTATGAAAGACGTTTTATCCCAAATTAATCCGCTATATCCGATTTAATCCACAATTGACAAGAATGATAGTATATTGATACAGTATATTGATATAGTTGGTCAAAAGTACAAATGGATATTTTAAACATTTTCAAACTGTATTCAAATGAAAACTTGGGGCCCCGTTATAGATATGAAGCCTACAATTTAAATAAAACTTGGTCTTTATTGCCGTTTTTCTTGGAATACGGTATATAATGTTGAAATAATTTACAAATTGTGCACTTTCTCTCCTATATGATTGGTAGAAAATACATGATGTGAAAAATTTACATTTATTTAATTGGTTGAAATGCTGTTCCGGGCAAAGGGAATTATTTTCTGACCAATTTATGTACAACTTTACACTATTTCAAGATTTCCAATGTTTAAAAGAAAGAAAACGAAAAAATAATAAGAATGAATTTGCTATAAATGAAATTGTCGTTTTTTTTTTAATAGAATTAGCAATATTCTATATTGTCTGTTGAAAAGATTTGGTTTTTAGTGGGTTTTTTCAAATGCAAATACTATTGTTGTGATTTGTTACGGCATGAAAAAGCTTTCGTTGGAGTTTGTGTTTCAATTTTCGAACATTTTAGTAAAAAAAAAACCTTTATTGTAAACGCTATCAAAAAAAGATGAAGATATGTCTCTTTAATCGTTATACAATTATTTTTTAAAATAAAATTTTAGTTTTTAGATACTTTATTAAACAATTGCTTTTTTTAAACCATAACTCAAATAAAAATTAATAATGTTTAAAGTTCTTTTTTAAAACCTATTGTTTATTTATTAAAAATGTTTCATTTCTAAAACCTTCGCTCTATTTACCTTCCTTATCATATTAACATTTCTGGTGTAATCATCTAAAGTATAAAAAATTTAGGACACCCATTCTTTTTTCACTGATGCTTGATTTTATCGCTTTTAAGACTACTGAATATTGAACTTACTCGATCATTTCAAATAACGCTTAATATAAAAATTCGAAAGAAATTACAATATGATATAATTTGACATTATAAATATGCTGCCCTATTATATGACGTGTTTACCAATAAGTTTAGAAATATACTTAAAGAGTGGAATATTGTAAAAGGGAATTTCCACTTTGGAAGTATAATTATCTGCTCAGAAACACTGCAAAATTTTAGAAGGGTTTTATGGAGTTAACATTACCTAAAGATTTTACATTGTAAGTGAAAATCAAAAGCGGTGGTTATTTTTCGATATTGCTTGGGTATTTGTTTTAATGTTGTTACATCACACCATAAAATAATCTGATTGTTGGATCCTTCCAACAATACTATCGGCATTTACTATACTAGATGAGTAAGATGATACAAAATTGCATACATAGAAGATACAATGATAAATGCCCTTGGGAAATTATTACACATTATTTTGAAGAAATAATGTTTTAATTATGTAAACTTTTCGTCTGCCTTCCATTTTGCCCAAAAATTTGTTTTTTGGGAAGTGTAATACTATCTGGTTCTTACCTACAATGTAAAGCCATGGTGCACACACTTCAATTAAAGCATTTTTCTGTCTGTTTCGTACACAGTGATACACAAACGATTCACACTTGTTCGGTATGGCTGCACAGTTCTTCTTCTCTGCAGCATCTTTAAACGTCTGTTCGCTGGTTGGACAGAATTGGACAATTTCTATTGTTGAATCCGAAACATCACAAGGTTTCTCAAAACCCAGAGCAACCTATATATTGTATAAAGCAAACGCAATAACACTTATATAAGGAAGCAAACTAAATCGAAAGAAGAAAAATGAATCAATTCATATTTCACATGTCATTGATTATAATTCAGTTAAATTGACTTGTAATTTTTGTACTGTGTGATCAACATATCGATGTAATATATAATATTATTAAGGTTTACCTGAAATGAGCTACTAATCAGCAACGTTAATATCAGGACTGAGTTCCACCTGGAAGCCATTATTTCTTCTTTGAAGTTTACTAGATGAAAGTAGTTAATTCTAATAATTTTGACGTCCGGTCGGCTTTCCAAAAACTAAATAATCTACAAGATGAACGACAAAACTTGCAAGATGAATGGCATTCCTTGTCGGTTGGTAAGATTTTAACCAAACAGATATCCAGTGGCTGCAGAAGACTTCAAGTTCTCACTTTGCAGTTGTAATCTGACATTGTTTACAATTGAATCGACATTGTTCACAATTGAATTGTAATATAATGAGTCATCACGCAAGGCATTTGCGTGAAATGCTTATTTCCCTATAATGAATAATATGGAGACTTCACGGGCGGAACTTCCTAAACGTTCATATTTACAATATTTACTGGGGAAACTTAAGCACATTCTAACAAAAAACAAAAAAAGAAACAAAACAAAGATACAATTACACAAGATAACACATCATGAATCATTAAAAAGGCATTGACAACAGCATTGACAACAGCAACACCACCATGTAACACAAATGCATGGACATGAATCAATAAAATCACTTTCAAAAGATGAAGAAGGAAGTGCAGAATGTACATTGACTAACTATAAGCATATATTAGTTTGGATTTAGGAAACACATCTAAACAGATACAGACAAACAGACAGAGAACCAGTAAATATTTAAGGGTTACAATTAGTAATGATCCGTTATGACTGCACACTCACCAAAATATTATCAACATCACAATCGTCTTTGATTTGTCATACAGCATAAACAAGCACACGGTTTGTATAGCCCATATAACAGAAAGAACGTCAATTCCACTAACAGACACTGCCATCACAATAAGTCGTCATTAACTATCTTTATTTTTTTTACGATAATGTATCTTAGTGGTACAACAGTTGATATTGATAAATTGATGAACACTACCTACCGTATTCAGTGAAATGGAGTACCCTATATGCAGTATTTTGCCGAAAAATGACTATGTTCAAAAGCTGGTATTTTTTCATAAATTATCAGAATTCATAATCCTAGCAATATGCATATTTCTAATATATGTACAATTGATCTGCAAAAAATCAACCACCTATCTTGAAAACTATAGGAGGAGTTATCCGTACAATGAGGGTACCTTATATGCAATATTTTGCCAAAAATGACTAAGTTCAAAAGCTGTTTTTTTTCATAAATTATCAGAAATCAAAGTCTTAGCAATATGCAAACCTATAATATATGTATAATTGATCTGCAAAAGAACAACTTCCTATCTTGAAAACTGTAGGAGGATTTATCCGTACAATAGGGGTACCCAATATGCAATATTCTGCACGTTTAACAGCGGGTATTTTTTTTCCATAAATAATCACAAATCAAAATCCTTGCAATATACAAACCTGTGATATATGTACACTTGATCTGCAAAAATAGAGATACCCTTTTGGTTGCCGCCCGTCCCCCATTTTTACCATTTTAATAACCGGATTTTACCCTTGGAAAACCCGGTTAAAAATAACAAATTCATCCACTAATGATATCAAATATGTGTGATTAAGATTATAGATTTAACAAAACATGTCAAAACACAATGAAAATAAACTCCAGTTGGAGTACATAATGGTTTATGTAATGGATAAATAACGAGATGGTGTTGAATAGTTTAGAGAAAACATTCCCTCCGAGGGCCGAAGGCCCGAGGAGGGGATGTTTTCTCTAAACTATTCAACACTATCGAGTTATTTATCTTACTTAAAAAATTTCCCCCATTTGAGCCTCTAAGAAGCATTGACCCATTCATATATCCAACTGTGATGTCACACAAAAGTAAAATTCCAGCAATACCATACACAATAGCCTAACCAAACACACCTTTTAATCATGGACGAGTGAACAGGTGCGCATGTTATAGAAAACCATACCGCTGTACTGAGCAGACATAGATTTAGAAGATGATTTTTTTTAACGCAAAGTACACATTTGAACGTAATGGATAAATAACGAGATGGTGTCGAATAGTTTAGAGAAAACATTCCCTCCGAGGGCCGAAGGCCCGAGGAGGGGATGTTTTCTCTAAACTATTCAACACTATCGAGTTATTTATCTTACTTAAAAAAATTCCCCCATTTGAGCCTCTAAGAAGCATTGACCAATTCATATATCCAACTGTGATGTCATACAAAAGTATAATTCCAGCAATACCATACACAATAGCCTAACCAAACACACCGTTTTAATCACGGACGAGTGAACAGGTGCGCATGTTATAGAAAAACCATACCGCTGTACTGAGCAGACATAGATTTGGAAGATGATTTTTTTAACGCAAAGTACACACTTGTACAATGTTTATAGTGATCCACAGTTCCTGGAAAGACATGGATAACGTTTGAATGAATGATATTTTAAACTTGCAAGGAGAAAGGAAAAATCAGAATTTTGACGTCAATTAACAGATGATGATTTATCTAAAAAATTGATAGGAGTCTTATGAAGTCATAGTGCGACAATATTTCCTATATTGTTAAACTAATTAGAAGGAGTGATATGGTTCAAGGTTCAAAGAGGAAGTCTAAAAGTTTATGAAAGTGATTTATATGTGATCCCAAATCTATCAAAATTAAGAAAAGGAGATATTTCTGCAAAAAAATTATTCGTGGCTTATCGGATATACATTTATGGATGACAAAATTCTGTTTTATAAATTTGGATTTATGTTGGAAATACACGTTTCAACATTTTTTCAGTTTTCTTTGTTTAATGCCCAGTTGGATATTTGAATATCCAACTGATTGACGGTTGGATATTAAAAATATCCAACTCCTATCAGTTGGATATTTATATATCCAACACCTGCTGGTTGAATAGTGAAAATAAACGTTGACTAAATACAATGGGTGACGTCATAGAAGTTTTTTAAAATGTACATAGAAATCCACAATTCTTGGAAAGACATGGATACCGTTTGAATTCATGATATTTTAAACTTGCAAGGAGAAAGGAAAAATCAGAATTTTGACGTCAATTAACAGACGGTGATTTATCTAAAAAAAAATTGATAGGAGTCTTATGAAGTCATAGTGCGACAATATTTCCTATATTGTTAAACTAATTAGAAGGAGTGATATGGTTCAAGGTTCAAAGAGGAAGTCTAAAAGTTTATGAAAATGATTTATATGAGATCCCGAATCTATCAAAATTAAGAAAAGGAGATATTTCTGCAAAAAATTTATTCGTGGCTTATCGGATATGCATTTATGGATGACAAAATTCTGTTTTATAAATTTGGATTTATATTGGAAATACACGTTTCAACATTTTTTTTTCAGTTTTCTTTGTTTAATGCCCTGTTGGATATTTGAATATCCAACTGATTGACGGTTGGATATTAAAAATATCCAACTCCTATCAGTTGGATATTTATATATCCAACACCTGCTGGTTGAATAGTGAAAATAAACGTTGACTAAATACAATGGAGGACGTCATAGAAGTTTTTTAACTGTATATAAATCTAAAATTAACATAAATACTTATACAACTACTACATAATAAAAAGCATTAACCATATGTTCAACATCTGAAAAATAATAGAATTCTGTTCAACAGTTCTATAACAATTATTTTATGTTCTTGATAATTATCACACTCTTTATATAACATTACCACTCCAGTCATAACCAGTAAATAAGCGGTAGAATCATAGTGATAATTAAATCGTAATTTTTTAAAATGTCTTTTCATCAATTTGACTTGCATTCAATTTTTTTTAACTTTAATGTGTGGAATTAAACCGACTTAATCAAATTTTCAAATACCTTTGTTTAAAATTAAATCAACTTATCCATCTTGTCAACTATTATAATAATATGCAACAATCATTTCGAGTTGAGGAGCCTTTCCTTTTCGTTTTATCTTTAGATTTCGGATGTGCTCCAGTCATATCATTGTAGATTTGTCTATCACACTTTGAGCATAACACTTTCCTCTCACTTTTGACCCGTGATTCTGCTTCAGTTTTTGTACAGTTTGTGTCGTTCCTATTAACACTATGTGCAACAGTTGCGATCTTCGTTGATGACGTAGAGTTGTGTCTGCTGGATAATGAGCTACAGTTGCTGCTTGCAGACAAACGATTCAGTAGTTGTTTCACAAAAGCTTCGCAATCAGACGACACGCTTCCACTTTGAGGTCTCATAGTTGTAATAGACTTTTGCACAGACTGAATTTTATCAACATCGCCTAATCATAAAAAAGAGAGAAAATATGAGTATGTAAATGTAGCTATTCAGACCCCCCCCCCCCCCAAAAAAAAAATGATGGTTTTTATCGTGTGCATTAATCATACCTTTGATTTCATCAGCAACAAATTGATATCCCGAATTCCGTAGAATTTCACATAAAACAAAGAGTCCGTCATCTTTGGTCATCAGGACATCGACAAGTCTATTAATCCGCTGATCCCTTGTTTTTGGCGCCGTAACGTACGCTTTTGTGACGTCACAGAGAACATGTTTTGATACCAAAGAAGGAATCAATGGTTCTGTCTGGATGTTATCAACTAAGAAAGTTAATTTTGATCTCAGGACCTTTCTATGGGCATTGCTCATTTGTTTTCCTGTAATCATATGTATAAAAAAATTTGTAACCAAGATAGGTTCTACGTTTCCTCGCCCCCCCCCCCCCCCCCCAGAAAAGACCAAAAAAATAACAGAATCATAGTTCATGAGAGATAGTGTAAAAATCCAAAGACTACAATTTTGACATAACTTTCCTACATATACACACTGTCAAATAATTTTGAAAATCATATGTGGGGCTGACCTTTTAGATTCACGTCACACTCCTTCAATGCTTTTATGATCGTTCCAACAGTAAGTTCCGAGGAATCCTTCTTTTCCAACCAGAAACGGATAGTCTGCCAAAAAGCCTCTTTTGTTCCATACTCTGAAAATCTTTCAACCTCGTTAAGCTCATCCTCCTCAAGATCAAGATAGCGACCGAACTGACGTATGATTGGATAGGCTGAAAAGTGCTGCTTTATAAACTAATACATGTATGTACATTTTTCTTTAGTATGTGATAAAACCTACGAGTCGAGTTTGAAATGGTAAATCAAATATATCTTATCAATATTATTTATTTATATCAATATCTAGTCGTACATGTACAACTGATGAAAATTGTATAAAAACAAGTAATAAAGCATTATTCTTTAAATATTAGCAGATGGTCAAATATGGTCGTCCATGATGATTAAAGCTATTATAGCTCATAATACTCAAAGAATGATTCCTTATTCCTAAACATCAACAGGATAGACAAACAATTAGAGTTGAATAGTCCGTATCAAATCTTGGCATACCAATCACATCCTGGTAACGCCGTGCCACGCGCCTGATGTCACTAGGAAACTGTCGTCTGCTTACTTTTCTCCTTAGTGCGGGTGAATCTTGAATTTTGTTGATGCCCTCACAGAGAGTAACTAAAGTTGTTTTAATGTCAATGAGTTGAAGTTCTGATGATGC
Source organism: Magallana angulata (assembly GCF_025612915.1). NCBI lineage: Eukaryota > Metazoa > Mollusca > Bivalvia > Ostreida > Ostreidae > Magallana > Magallana angulata. The sequence goes on along the minus strand of NC_069115.1, from coordinate 56,016,803 downwards.
ATATTCCCCCGATTTTACCTAAACAAGACAATTAGATAACTCATATTCTTGGTACATTTTTTATTTGTACTACAAATTGCATCTTTGATTATTCAACAGAAAGTCTTAAGTCTAAAAATTTTAATGCCTTTTTTTTTCCTTTGAGAGTTTATCAATTCATTTGAAAAAAGAGATACTGACCCAATTGCGATAGATATATTTAGTTTTTCAGTTGTAGAACACTTTAAGAGTATCCATCCTTGCAGATTACCAGAATTTATACTCATAGATTATAATTGTCCTATTTCTTTAAAGTAAATCTGAGAAAAAGATCTATTGCTTAAGCATATGTTACATTTTTAAAAAATTCAGTATTCTATAAATACTGTTTTACATTTTTGACACCTATCTTATAAAATATTTAATATCTAAGTCGGTGTCTTTATTGTGAGTATTTCTTATCTCCATATCATATCATTGCATTTAAAATCTGTGCCACTTTTATAAAAAGCTGATAACCACTTAATTAGCATAAAAAGTATAATTAAACATAAATCCTCTATCATGTTTTTAGATTTTCATGCATTTTAGCATTAATAAATGAGTTTTTCTATATATTTCATTCTTATATTACCAATAATATTAATTATCATAACACATCAAATTGTAGATGGAACATACATGAGGGTATAACTGCCGTCCGATTTGTGTTTCCTCAAACTTCCAGATAAATCGTTTGAGGGCATCGTTGTCAAATAAATAGTTTGCAACCAGAAAATCTTAAATCAAATCAATAACATTATTAGCTTGCAACCAGAAAATCTTAAATCAAATCAATAGAATTATTATAGGTACTGATTGTTTGATGCGACAACTGCTCTCCACAAGTCGACAAAAACAAATGAGTATAATTCATTTCAACTTATACAAAATGTTTTATCTACAGATTTAATAAACAATTATTTACTGCTGTATAGGATATTTACAATTTACACAAATATTTATCTGTTCTAAAAACAGTGTTTCTATAGAGGGAAATATAATATTATGATTAATGAAATTTCTTTAGTTTAAAGTGAAAGTGGCGCAGTGAAACACTTTTAACTGGAATTAAAGATTTTGGAAAAGTTTACGCATATACTATTCCTCCTTCGTTAAAAGTAATAAAAAAAGACAAAAAAATGTTTTGTGTAAGTGCATGTACTTATTCCTGTCCCTTGAACGTGATCAAAATGTCCCCTTTAGTGTCAAATCATCTACTTATTCAATTTACTTCATTAAAGGCAACACCACTGCGCTTAGTTTAGAAAAATACATCATGTTTGTGCGTGTACTTATATTTTATATATTTTATGTTAAAGTTGAACCTACTTAAGAGCAACACAATATTTCCTGTGTAAATATTTTAAGAATCATAGGTCAAATGCATTACACTACCATGACTTTAGTATTGGAATTGTTCATTATCCCTAGATTTTATAATATAAATTTGGTTAGACAGTTTACGCTAAATATACCGCAGAGTGTTTTCAAATGCATTAATCTTGGTTGTTAACCAGTTTACATGAGTATTAACTCAAAAGATATTAAATCTATTTCTTATAATTCAATTCTCTGTCATCAGTTACAAAAAAGGACAAGTTTGCTTCCTCAAAAGGAACCAATTTTAATATTCTATACGTAACTTTGTGCTGATTGATACGTTTTTGCGTGTAAAAAAGATAGCAAGGTTGGTAAAAACACTTGGATACAAGCTGAGCATGTGATGAAATCTTATGAAGCTAGTTTAATGGTAGTATGAACTATGTAACTGTCAAGTCAGAAAATAATATCTTTAACAATCTATAATACAATGCACCATTTTTAATAAAAGAAGGTAAAAGTTATTTCAAACGTAAGACTTTGCAAAGACTGCCCAACTTGATTTACCTTTTTCTTTCTCCTGAAGTATCTGGAGAACTGTGTTCGCCAAGATGGACAAATCTTGATGCCATCTTACAAATTGCAAGACAGGAAATGGTGAGGGAAGTTCCTGGACCAAGTCATGTTGTAACACTAGAATTTTTCTCCCAAGATCCAAGGCAAGTGAAAGTTCATACAAATGAATGTCCTTTTTTATAAATTCGGGTGTTATAATGGCAATGAACACTTTACAGTCGAGAATTCGAGTTCTCCGACTCTGATAGTTACATTCGGTGCTTCCTGAAGATATGACGTCATACTGTCCAGAAGAAAGGCACTCTTTTATCATTTCGGCCAATTTATTGTCAGTTTTATTGCATGACATGTAACAATATCCCGACATTCTTTCAGTAAATTATCCTTTCAACAAATATGGCACATTAATATACAAAGTCAGTTCATCACTGAAATATAATAGTTCTGGTTAAATGCTATGCATGTTATGTTGTATCAAATGTGAGAACGGAAACCATGGAGAACTAACGGATGTAAATACAGTGATAGTGATTTCCGGAGAGAACAAAAATATCTATTATCAAGGGGAAAATTTTGAATAAAAAAACCCCCCTCATTACTCGCAGTTTCCATGGTTTGAGTATATCAAGGCAGACGCTCTTTTGTGCAACTTTATTTATTGTTTTACTTTCGTAAATCTATCAATAAACTAACTTATTTAAAATATACACAGTCGTGTCCGCCTGTCGATTTATTAATAACACACTAAATGTTAACTTTCCTGTCTCAAAAGCATGGGGTCACATATTTTTTTTTTGTTTGGGATAAGAGTAGATCTTCATGCAGAAATACTTTTTTTCTTTCAAAACTTGATCAGTGATAATAAAAATATTTTTCACACTTTTCAACCAATATTTAGTTAAATATAGTCAAATAAGTAATAGTATTGGAATTTAAAGCTATAAACTTCTGCAACTTCTTTCCATTTGGGAATATTTTTTTAAAAACCCCCACATTTACCACTTAAATGTACTTATAACTGATTAGTTAGTTAATGCATAAACTTAAAAAAAAGAATTCCTTTTTAATAGGGCCCGCTCTGCAGACGCCCTATAGTGATCAGTCTATCTGTCCGTCCGTTTGTCCATCCCAGATCTCTTGTCCGAAGCATATCTTCTCTCCTCTTGGCCCAATCTGGCTCATACTTCACCCACAGAAAGCTTTTGGGTGAAGAGTGTGCAGTGTCTTTGAACCATGCTTCTAGGACAAAGCTAAAGGTCATAGTACATTAATATGAAAAATCCTTGTCCGGAGTATATCTTCTCTCCCCTTGATTCAATCTGACTCATACTTCACTCAAAGAGTACCTATGGTCAAAGGGTGTGCAGGGACTTTAAATGAAGTGTGTAGCTGAAGGGTCAAGGTCATATTTAATCATGAAAAAATTCTATTTTTCAGAGCGTATATATTCTCCACTAAACCCTATTTGGCTCATACTTCACATAAACAGAGCTTTTAAATAAAAAGGGTGTGCATTGACCCTGAACTAAGTTCCAAGGTCAAATGTAAAGGTCATAGCAGAACTATATGAAAAATCCTTGTCCGGAGCATATCTTTTCTCCCTTTGGTCTAATCTGGCTCATACTTCAATTACAAAGTGCATACGAACAAAGAGTGTGCAGTGACCTTAAATGATGTCAAGCTCTAGGGCAAGGTCAAAGAAAAATTCTCTAAAATGCTTTTCATTCTATTGTCCATTATTTAAGTGGGTCCGCAGCACAGTTAAGGCTGCCAATAAACTCCGTTCAGACAAAAAGTACGGGAAATGTGCATTATGACATCACAGTATATTACAAACCTCGAAAGTACTTATTAATCTATTTATCAGGATCCGGTTGCATGAACGTTAGTAAAATTTAACAAGCCGTTAACTTGACGTTAACGTGACGTTAAAATTAACGGCGAGTTAAATGGGTTGCACGAACGTTAACTAATAGTTAAAGCTTAGTTTATTATCTAATTTAACTTAAAGATTTAACTCAAGTTACCTAGGTACATTAAATATTTAATTAAACATTAAAATCAAAATGGCGGATCTGTTGTTATTTGGAAACGTGTTTGTGGAGAAGAAAAAAAGAAACTACAGAGAGATAATAGAAATGACAGACTTGAGCGACACGCAAATCCGATCCCGATTTCGATTTCGACGAGATTCGATTACGTATGTTTCGGACATTGTGCGTTATGATCTGCAAAGAGCAACAAAACGTAGTCAGTCCATATCGGTGGAAATGCAGGTACTTGTTATCAGAATACATATTCATAAAATTAAAACAACATCATCACAAAATATTATACTACCATATATATATAAACACATACTGGACCAATTATTAAAATGCTAAGTTACATGCAAAGTGAGGTTTTATGCTTTGTATATTGCATACCTATAAATTTGACGCATCGGGCCGAGAAATACAAATCTCTTTTTATCCTTGGTAAACTGTTTATTAAATTGTTTATGAAATGAAAATTGTCGATCTTAAATTATACATATTATCAATGCAAACATCTAGAAAGAAAAAATGAAAACGTTAGCAAATATGAACGCTGTAAAATGACGTCATTTTTGATACTTTGATTATGACGTCAGTACTTTATAAATACAAGAATTGCTAACATCGATAATAGTACCATGTGCCCCCTCTGATCCTATTCAAAAACACGTGAAAAAATACATGTTACATAAAATTATATCAAACCTTGCAGGTTATGCTGGCTCTACGTTTTTATGCCTCTGGAAGCTTTTTGGAAGTTATCGGAGATACCATGGGGTTTGATAAAAGTACAGTCAGCAGGGCTATCGACGATGTTACTAATGCACTCATTGCAAAGAAAGATAGATTTATAAAATGGTCTAATCATGAGGAAATTTTGAAATCCAAGCAAAATTTCTTTTCACGGGGTGGATTTCCAGGAGTAATTGGCTGTATAGATGGAACCCATGTCCGAATACAAGCACCTTTTGAAGATGAGGCCGTGTATGTGAACAGGAAGGGGTTTCATTCCATCAATGTACAGGCCATTTGTGACCATGAAGGTACTTACTATAATATAGTCTACATATATTATCTCATTACAAATTGGTTAAATAGATAGTAAATTAAACCCAGATAGAAAACCTATCATAATTTTTCATAAAACCTTCAACAGGGAAATTCATTAACATTGATGCTCAGTGGCCTGGCAGTACCCACGATAGTCACGTATTTCGGACATCCGAGGTGTGTACCTTCTTGGAAGAAAACCACCGTGGTGTCGAAGATGGCTACCTCATTGGTGACAGTGGCTATGCGTGTTCTATGTTTTTAATTACGCCTTATCTACATCCTGCAAACCTGTCAGAGGAAGCATTTAATACGGCTCATTGCCGTACACGCAACGCTGTAGAGAGAGTCTTTGGTTGGTGGAAAAGAAGGTTCCACGTCTTGCATAGCGAAATCAAGATGAAGCCTGCAAAAGTCTGTAAAATAATTGGTGCCTGTGCCATTCTGCACAACATCGCCATATCTCTTAAGGAAGAGATGGATGATGAGGACGAAGAAGACGTCAACGCCGCTGTTCATTTGGCTTATCGGGGACCTGAGGACGGAAGAGCAATCAGGAACTTTATAACCAGGACATACTTCTAAAATGAATGCATAACAAAAATAAATTTTGAGAACCCTTCATATTATTTATGTAATGATTTAAAACTGCAACTGTTTTATAAGTAGTACATGCATGCTTTTTTTATTCGTCCGTTATGGCTTGTAGCAGGCACGTAGCATCGTTTTTGAAAGTGGGGGGCCAGACTCATCCAAAAAATCTTGACAAGCCAAAAAAAAAAAAAAAAAAAGAAAAAGAAATTTACAGTTTTCCAAAATCGTCAAAATCCTAATCCGTGGGGGGGGGGGGGGGGGGGGGGGGGGGGGGGGGGGGGGGGGGGGGGGGCTGGCGTAGTATATAACTTCAATTTCAATCCTCGTTTCCTTATTTTCATATCAATTTTTTACATACCCCAAAAAAGTGGGGGGGCCAACTTCATGGTAATTCAATTTTCTATATGTAAATTTTAAAAAATTTGTTGCTGCGAGAAAAAGTGGGGGGGGGCCAGGCCCCCCCCCCCTGGCCCCCCTGATGCTACGTGCCTGTGTAGTGCTAGCAAAGCATTTTCATTCTGAGTTACAGTCTGCTTCAGGCATTCGATCTGCAGCGCCAGCTTCGAATTCTGTAATTCCATATTCTGCTTCTCGAGATCCGCCCGTTCGAGGTCCTTCTGTAGCTTCATGTTCTGCAGATCGATGTTTTTTTTCTGACAGCATAGAACCTTGAAAAGGATCATTTTCTATATAAAATACGACATTGTAGTATGTGTCGTTTACTGCTGATCTCTTTTAAGTGTTAATAAATATATCATTTCTTATCCAGCAAATTAAAATCAGTAAACTACATGTGAGAATTAAGTACAATTTCCAACGACAGTATGAAACCAGGATAAATGTACAATGCTTATTATTTTACCTCATACTGCATCTTCTGAAGCTGTTCAAATGAGATCTTTCTTCTTTTTATCTCCACACGAGAAGTAGTTTTATCTCCTTCGCTATAATTTAAAAAAGCAAAGAAAAAAGTAAGTGGATTAGCTATTAATATAAATACATGTATATGTATAAAAATCTGTATCAACAACTGATTGCATGGTCACTCAATTCTCTTACTGGTTAACCTATTAGGAATTTACATGACAAGGCAACAGATTCTAATTAAAATTTGAATTGTAAAACCGCTCCTCTATATACAATACGCTTATAGTACTATATATAAGCGTACGGGCGGTTTTCTTAGTGTAATCTTAATTAGACTGAATTTAACGTAGTCTTGTAAAATTATGAACATACACAGTCATGTAAATGAACTATATACGCAGCATTCAAGTTGCACAATACCTTGCGATGTTTGGTTCACTCGTACATGCAGACTCAATTGCTTGTTCCGCTACTTCCTCCGTGCTAGGCGCCGTTGCCTCTTGACTGAACTCGAGGGTAGAACTGGTGGACTCGAAGGTAGAGCTGCTGGTCGAAGCGGGTTTGGGAGAGGAGGGCATCTCTGCTATAGCAGACACATTAGATTAAAATCAACACATGTAACATAATTATATCTTATTCGATTGTGTGTTTACCTCACATTGCTAGTGCGGGGATATTCAATGGATTTAATGCATTTTTTGTTCATGATAAACTTTGCCTATCTAGACCGATTCAGAAAACAATCCAAATAGAGGGGAAAAAATCTATGCATAAAACGTACAATTTTAAACTGTTTAAAACATTACTTGGATAGGTAGGGGAGACGATCAAACCCATTGGAGGTAGACTTCATTTCGATTCATTTGAGAGAGAGAGAGAGAGAGAGAGAGAGAGAGAGAGAGAGAGAGAGAGAGAGAGAGAGAGAGAGAGAGAGAGAGAGAGAGAGAGAGAGAGAAATGCAAAAAATAATAATTTATTTGGAGATGAAAGTAATGCTTCTTCAACCGTGTTCAAGTTGAAAAATTGTATTGAAGACTTTAGTCAACCCCCCCCCCCCCCCCCAAAAAAAGAGAAAACTTGTGATGCTCCTTTCTTCACATCTTCTGTCTTCTTCCTGAGAGCATTTCCAACTCCCAACAGAGATATTCTGCATTGAAACTGATTTTTAACCGCGTTTGTTAAATTGGTTTGTTAAATTGGACACCGCTCATCGACAGCCATCGTAAAAACATTCACATGGATGTTTATGACCGCACGGACTATATTGTTTGTACTGGCGCATATACAGCGATATATATTATACATTATAAAATACCTTTTCTTCCTTGAGTTGTGTGTATGATTTTATTAATAAATAGTTTTTAATAATACCAATGTTTCAATCACCTAATTTTATCATAATTTTGGTTTACACAGCTCAGTTTAGCAATGGCCCCACCGTTTTTTACTCTTTATACTATCGAAAAGGTTAGGTATACGCAAAATGAATACGGCTAGCATCCGCACAAGTATAGAAAAAAATCTTGACATATGAACGCATGTAAATAGATAAAACTAAAGAAAATTGGTAAATTCAAATGAAGCGTGTCTTAATAAATGTCTCAAAATTTCTTACACTTAGGTTAATTTTGCGAAAGGAATTTGATATATCTTTTGATTGTCATTATCGTCAGATTTTATGACAATCGATAAATTTCATTGTTCTAAATAAATTTGATAGTTTTGTGAAATCCAGCTCTGATTGATTAAGAATTTGACTTCAGAAATACTATGCTTATGTCCTTTCCGATATATTTCATTTTATCACATAAAATATACAACATGACTACTTTGTCATGTTGAATATCTTATTTGATGAAATGAAATATATCGGAAAGGACAGATAATTATGTTTATTATCAGTATGTGTTAAATTAATTAAATGTATACAAGTTAAATTGTTTCGTGTAGAATATTAGCAGAGGAATTTTTAGTCATAGTTTGTTTGATAAACTAAAGTAGAGTAGATGTTTTGTTTTATTGATCTCAATATTTTGTTCAGGTTTACAGTTTACAGCAATAGACCCTATACACATGTATTGCCTTTTGCATGGGAATACCCCTTTTTATGCCCCACTTGTGACGTCATATTTGTATTTAAATTAGCATTTTGATGTATCAAGGCTATGCGATCCTGAATTTGAATGGGTATCCAAAATTTGGTCCAAATCAACTGTTTGTATATGAAAGGATAATGATACTTATGCGTACTGCGGATCCAGTGACATTTAAGACACATCTGAATATTTCACTCGGAGCCTGTGATCATGTATGCAGCGACAATGTAAGACTTTCATTTTTGTCTATAATATACATTTTGTACATATGCGTATAATTTATAGTGTATGTGATTTGATTTGTAAGTGATGAATCATTGCATTGCAAGTGATAAAACAGTATGTAAGGACGGAGAAAAAATAACATCATTGGATCTGGAACAGTCTGAATCTTTGTTGAGTGTTTATAATATGACGTCATCAATCAGTTCGCATTGTCAGCCGACAATGTAAGCAATCAAACAAGCGTTGATTAATGGGGAAATTTTTAATTACTATACTATAAGAATATGAGTACACATAGAATTTTATTAGTTCAAGTTGATTCTAAACTAAGAACAAGTTTCCTGTCCATTTAAAATATACTGTACCTGATGTGGTTGGCATTGATGACTCGAACCCCCCCCCCCCCCAGCAATTCCGCTGAAATTAGGTCTATCCTTCATAAGGTCGATAATCTTCTCCTCAGCGGCAGTTGGGGGTTTTAGTGGAGGACCTCCGCCCGTTTTTCTCGCATGTTTGCGGGCCTCGGTGAATGTCTTTTTCGCCCCCTGTTGCGGGTTCCCCCACTTGAACTTAACCTGCTCTACTGATCTGCGTTGAACGCCCACCGCATTAACTAAATCCGTAACCTCTGCCCATTTGCTGTTCTTTTTTGCATTGGTAATTAAATTACTCTGCTTCGCCTTGAGTACTTCCTCATTTTTTTCGACGAAATCGGTTAGAATTGTGATTTCGGCCAAGGACCAGTTACTGCTTCGTTCTCGTTTGACTGCGACAGCCATTTTCACTACCGTAGGTAAGGTAACACGCGCGTGCAGACGATTTCAACACAGAGTTAACTAATAAACATCAATAAAATCTGAGTTAGCTAATTTATTTTTAATTTATTTTCGATCAACAAAAATTTAACTGACAGTTAGCTAACTAGCCGTTAAGTATTTAACGGCAAGTTACGGCATTAACTAGCCGTTAATTTAACTAACGTTCGTGCAACCGGATCCAGTAAAATTAACTTATACTAATCTTTTAATTAAAAACAACAAATGTTATTACTTACAATTTTGATGTCCGTTATATCGTACACACTGAAAAAAAAGCGAGATGTCGTTCTCGCTGTACTACAAAATATGACGTCATATGCTTCAAAATGACGCATAAAGTTAAATCATTGAAGGCTATCGTGCAGTTTTATAGCGAAGAAAAATAAATGTCATACATTAACGGAAAAGTATAAATGAATATTTTGTTTAAAATTATTATTAGTAGAATACTACCTATATATTCTTATTTTCATTTTGTTAAAAGTATGCATCGTATAAAGAAGCCACCTCGGTTTTGTATAAAATATCGTATATCTAAAATCTGAGTACCTAAATAAATCACTTAATTGCAAGGGCATACACTTACCTGATCCCGACAAACTTTTACATGTGAATTTGAAATATGCTATGTAACTTAAAAACTTCTACGATCCTTGTAAAATCTTACAAATTAATTATTTTTTAATGAAATTAACCCTGTGACCTTCAAAATTATTCAACATATGCATTATAAATTAAATTACGGTTTCTACTAACAAATATTCTTATCTTAAAAAGTTCGCACCGTTTTTCAAAATCTACGATATTTATAACATCAAGTTATTTCATAATTCAGTTGTGAATTTTGACATGATTATGCCCTTGCAATATTGAATTATTTAAATGACCTCAAAACCACAAATACATCTGCTTGTACCATGCGACTGCCATATCACGTGACCACTATGAACATAGTTATATATATAGTTTAGAAATATATTGCATTTGAGTGACTCAGTTTAACTAAAGTATACGTGTTTTCATCACAAAACTTTGCCCATATTTTTATTGACCGCCTTAACTGTACTGCGTCGTTTGAGATGGTCACCATCTCAATGTTGCCTAGTTGCTTCTAGTTTTTTTTTTCTGAAATGAGGATATCTTCATATTGAATCAAAAACATTTTAAACAAATATATTTCTCTAAACAATAAACATGCAGTTTGAATGAACGTGGTCAGAAATTAAGCTATTTTTTCAACTTTTGATTGTTAATTTTCAAAGTATACCATTGATCTGTCAAAATATATTGCTTACAATGTTTTAGATTTTTTTTATCAAAGATCTTTGTATGTGTTTTTATTGTTTTAAAAAAAGCTTAATATATGTCTACTGGAAAAAGTTTATATTTATTAAAAAAGTAATTAATTAAACACACTATGACAGATAATAGAGATTACCATATCTGATTCTGTTTCAGATAAATATGGTATTTTCTTTTCAACAAACTATTTGTAAAAATGGCAAATGGAAAAAGTTTGTTTTTTACTTAACAAAATATGTCGAACTCTGTATCTCGCTTTAATCTTATGTTGTAAATTACATTCGTATAAAGAAGCTTTCATTTGAATATCATAACTTGTTAAAGTAAAGCATCTACGGCAACTCTCGAATACACTTTGCAGCCAAAATTCAACCCTTCAAACTTTTCTTGTTTTCATAATTTTCTATTATTGATGGGACATTCTTTTTAACTTGTATAAAAACAAATATCATGAAAAACAAAATAAAAAGTTTAAATGATGTTGTGAGAACATGGAGTTCGGGTTAGTGAGTGGCAGAATGGTTGACACATTTTGATGTAAGTCCCTTTTCTTTTCCTTTTCGAATTTGATTAATTTGTAACATAACATACTTTTTCTTCAGACTTTGAACGCGATCGCATTGCTGTGAATCATTTTTCCACATAGTGAAGACAGGACAGGCAAGGCAGGACACATCTAGAAAGTAAAGAAGAACAAAGAAACGGAACTGTTACAAAGGCTAGTACCACCTAATCCTCAAGATAGGACACCTGCAGATTAAGATTTTAACATAGACTGAGGGCCACTTATGAAATCAATAAACAGGAGGAATGAAATACAGTGAACGTTATGGTCACAGAGGACCCTGGCTTTGCAGATGTCTTGGCACTTATCCTACATACTCAGGTCCAAATGAAAAATAAAAAATTATCTCAGTGGCAGAAACATCAGCACAGATAGGACTTAACATCAATATTGCCTAGACAAAGATCTTCAGAACAAACACGCCATCATATATGCTACGTTAAAAGTGGAAGGAAAAGAAATTGATCATTGAAAAATTAAAAGTACTTATTCATACTTTATTGAATGAACACAACAATCAAACATATTTTGAAAAAGTTCTTCGATTCCTTTATCATTAAAATATATGTTTGTGTAGACATGTAACAACAATCTGACATTACAATGACTGGGAGGCTATCTATTAAAGAAATACCACTTGAATCTCCTCGAACCTTCCATATGGTACAACGTGCAGTAACAACCAGTGTCATGCAGTATACACTTGACATCCCCTTTATCACATGATCACTGTCGGTCTCACTGCATCAAGGGTTTTCCTTTTACGCAGTCCTTGATATGCACACTCGTTACGGAAGTTGAGTTGATTTGAATGACATCGTTTTATATATCAAAAAATGAAATATTCCTAGTCGGGGAATTAAATTACTTGGTTTTATTGAATGTGTTAACAGTTCAAATTTGTTTTATAGATATTGAAACAAGACAAGACTACATGAACATTTATCATTAAATAGGGAAAAAGATTGCAAAGTATTAGTATATCGTACAATGTTCAGAATAGCATATGGCCCGTTATAATAAACTAATTTAAACGCTACAAACCAAACTTTAAACATTTATTTAAAAAAATATTTTGTTGTTGTAGTATCATTAATAACCCAAAACTCGATCAATGATGCTTTCCATTTTACTCAAATTTCTCCAAAATCATAGCACAAAATAGCCAAACAAAATTAAGAATCAGTGAAAATGTTTATCTCGGGATGTAATCACTCTCATACTCAACTTTAGAAAGGATGTTTTCACCAGAAGCAAGTGACACATCCATATCGGTCCGATCTTCTGGTAACTGATTTCACTTTCAGTTTAAATTTTTGTTTAGTTGCTGGATTAGGATTAACAAAATTTTTAATGACTTGTGAGTCAAAACATGAACTACAAAAGAAAGCAAAATACTTATTGCTTTCTGAATGTCGCAGTCTTCTGGCTATAAAAATTAATTTATTTAATTTGGGTGTACTTTTAGTCTCTGAACGTATCCATAAAATTATATAACCATTAAAACCTTTTCTTCGATATGTAAAGAAACGATTTTTTAAAAATATATAGACTTCTTTATAAACACATATTGGACACATATCTCATTCAAGTAACAGTTCTAAAGTATTTTTGTTCGTTACCACATTTTCAATTTTAAATGCAGGCTGCCGGTTAAGAATTTGATTTTATACATTTGAATAACTTTTATAGCATTCTCCTCGTCAATAATTTTTTCATTGAAACCTACATCGATATCACTCTTCTGTCCCATTAATTCTTTTGATCAAGGCTTGAACAAGGAATCCTCTAACTGTCGTGGTGTTGCAAAGTTTTATCACAAAGTGCCATTATATTTGTATTTTACGAAATCATGGGTCATTCACTTTTGTTGAAAACATATTTTGTGGAGAGGATGAAGTTCAATTATTTTTTACGTACAGATTGGTTTGAAAACTGAAGAAAAATGTTTTCTATTTATTCTTTAATATTGAAAATGAAACATTTTAAGAATAATGAACGGTTTTGTCTCCAACTAACGCTTTGGTTTTGTTTTATGTACAATAAATGAGAAATAATGAATAATGGAGATAATATCTTTAACACAAAATGGAGAAATAAGATGAAATTACGATAACGAGCAACCGTTGACACAGTTCAATGAAGAAGTCCCTTTTCCTTTCCTTTCAAATTTTTGATTGGCAACATTGGAATCATTGTTTACTTTTCTTTCATACTTTGAACGAGAGGTTTTTGTTTTTTCACTTTTGCCTTTTGAGATTGTTTCAATATTATCAACGCTTTGGTCGCTGCTTACACTGGGTGCTATGGTGGCGATTTTCGTTGATGACGTTGAATCTCGTCTGCTGAACACTGAACTGGTACTGCTGGCCTTAGACAGGCGGTGTTCGTCAATGATTTGTTTAACGTATAATTCAGGGTCAGAAGCTGTTGCAGACGACATGCTGCGAGGTCGCAGGACCGCTACTGGTTTCCCCACAATCGGGTCGTGTTCAACACCAGCTTTAAAAAGAAAATAGAAAACTTAATGTTTTGCAGAGGCATTAACTCTCTGAGATTTACATAGCTAATCATTCGTTTGCTTACCTAGAATTTCATCAGCTACAAATTGATATCCTGTTGTCCGTAAGACTTCACAGAAAACAAGGAGCCCCTTCTCTTTGGTCATCAGGACATCGACAAGTCTATTGATCCGCTGATCCCTTGTTTTTGGCGCCGTAACGTACGCTTTTGTCACGTCACAGAGAACATTGCATGACATTAACGAAGGAATCAATGGTTCGGTCTGGATGTTTTCAACTAAACAGGCTAACTTTGATTTCAAGACCTTTCTGTGGGCATTGGACATTTGTTTTCCTGTAAATGATAATCAAAAATTAGTATTGAATTCATTTTTGTGTAATCAGAAATGCGAAGGCATGACTCAATTACACATGTGGAGTGGTCACCTGTATGCATGAAAATCATAGATTAAAACAAAATTCCTACTGATTTAATTTCATAAAAAAAAAACAAGCAAGAATTATTTAAATGAAGTTCTGATATTTTATGATTTGCCGCTGTTTTGATACTCAACCTTTAGGATGAAACATAATTTTGCACCTAAGCTGCACACATTTCTCATTTGTTGCAATACCCTAAGTACAAACAATATGATTAGAGTACATGTACCGGTGTAGACTGTATTGAGCCCAAATGATGTGACTAACCTTTGAGATTCACATCACATTCCTTCAATGCTTTTATGATTGTTCCAACAGTGAGCTCTGACGAGTCTGTCTTTTCCAGCCAGAACCGTATCGTCTGCCAAAATGCCTCTTTTGTTCCATACTCTGAAAATTGTTCTACTTCATCGAGTTCGTCCTCCTCCAGATCCAGATAGCGACCGAACTGACGAATTAATGGATAAGCTGAAAAGTGCAAACATCCTGGTGTTTTACATACTAAGAGAGTACTTTTTCCTCCTAACTTTAATAAATATTTTGTCTGCAACTGAATGAGCGTTACCGTTATATTATTGTGTATTTTGAAAATTAATAAGATTGTTTGTTATCCCCCATTTTCTTTCTGTTTGCCCTTCACAATACTGTTATACATAATGTTAATAGGTTTTTCTGTACTTTTTGGTTTTGATACCCTAAAGAAAACTGAACTATTTTAAAACTGATTAATAATTTCATTAGAAATTATGGTTTAGAGCCCAATTCTACTATACCTATAACATCCTGGTAACGCCGTGCCACGCGCCGGATGTCACGTGGAAACTGTCGTCGGCTGACCTTTCTCCTAGGTTGGGATGTTTCTTGAATTTTGTTGATGCCCTCACATAGTGTGATAAGGGTTGTTTGAATGTCTCGAAGTTGAAGTTCTGATGAAACATATTCTCCTGATGTCACCTTAACGTGAATACACAAAGCCGGTTTATCCTACACGTGTTTTATTTGACATATTTTTTTAAATTTTGTGTCATCTCTGAAAGTTCAAAGATATCCAAAAAAACTTTTCCCCCAAAAAATTCCATTATGTTTAAATAACCATTTAAAAATATCCAAAGATACCAATAATTGATCTTAAAAACAAATTGAAAATATTTTTATACTGTAATATGTCGGTATTTGAATACGTTTCCAAAGAATTTCATGTTAAAGCACAATGACCTAAGTCATGGGCATCTGTAACATCATTTGCAAACAGGTATTTATAGATTATGGATTACGTGTTGAGAGAGCTGCTCCCCGATTTTCGTTTCCTCGAACTTCCAGATAAACCGTTTTAAGGCGTCATTGTCAAAAAAGCAGTCTTCCAAAAGGAACTCTAAAATAAAACCAGATTTAAAATGGTAATGAGCATGCATTTAAACTTTCGATACATTGATCAGCTTCTGTAGCTTTTGTACTGAGAATAGATCTAGCAGTGGTTGTCTATATTTTCTATGATTAGTCCGAAATGGCTGACGTTTCCCTGATTGACGATTTTGATATATGCCAGGAAAAAATTTAAAATATCAATCGTTAAAAAGGCCAGAAAAACGTCAGATATTTCGGACTAAACTTGATTATGTTTATTTCCAAATCCACACTAACCTGTAAAAATTGTTTCCTGTATCAGTACGGACACTCAATTTGAGATTGATCAATTTTATTCATTGATTATCTATAATACTTTTAAAATCAACAGAGGTAGAAGGTACTGGCTACAAAAGCTGATTAATCATTCCAAAGAACCATTTAAATAAAATTCTTTGAACATCCTTGCTTTGGTAAAATTTTTAAGATTTAGCAAACAGAATATACCTTAGGGGACATTTTTGTTACAAAATAACATCTATTTATAAAAACAGCTCATACTGCTGCTACAAATTACTCTTGATCCCTTGTTAAATGGTGCACACATCTAAATATACATTATTCATGAATTGGTATCTAGGAGAAAATTGCGCAATATGATTCATTTTTTTTTCGTCCATTTATTATTTTTAAAATCATAGGTATTATGAATAAATGTTTTGGTATTTTATTATTAATGACAAATCCAATAAACAAAATAATAACATATATAATTGAGTATGTCAACGTAATACACTGCATATATCACCGAAATTTAAAGGTAACTTTCTCTTCATTCAACAGAGTTAGGATTTTCCAAACTAAATTTAGAGGAAGTAAACTTTGTTTACGTTCCTACCCAACAAATATTGGGATGGGCACCGACGCAGCCAGACTGAACTAGACTGTTCCCATGTCCACTTTACATCAAGTTCTAATATTGATCTGTATATACGTGAATTTACCTCTGTTTTGATCCTCAAGAATTTTATAAACCTTTTCTGCCAAAAAATCTGATTCTTTGCACCATCTTACAGATCGTAAGTTTGGAAATGGCGCGGGAAGTTCTTGAACTGTGTCATGTTGTATCACGATGATTTTTCTCTTCAGATCCAATGCAAGTGAAAGTTCGTACAAATATATGTCACATTTAACGAACTCAGGTGTTATAATGGCTATAAACACTTTACAGTCGAGAATCTGAGTTCTCCGAGTCTGATATGAAATGTAATCATCGGTCGCGGATGAAATGATGATGTCATAGTGTCCAGAGTATAGGCGCTCCTTAATCCCTTCAGCCAGTAAAATTTCAGCTTTTGAACATGCCAAGTAACAATATTCAGACATTTTAGTTCATATAGTAATTCTCCAAAATCAAAGTTTGGACGTTCACCACTCCGTTAAACCCCGGCTCGCCAACCATGTCATTTCATTCATAAACTTATTCATTCATGTTTTTTGTCAGCCACGTGGTATTTACAATGTGTGGGCGGTGCTTCGTCTTAATGAAAAAGGTACCATGCACGGATCAAGGATTTAAGTTGGCATGTAAACAAAATAGGTGCGCCGTCGTCTGGAGTACTGAAAACGTCGTTCTAGAATTGATACGTTATAATTTGTGGAAATAAAGACATTGGACCGAGGGTATGTCAAGTTGAATGGATTGTTACATAAAATGTTGTAGCTCTTGGTGAAATTTCGGGTGATAATTCCTCACACCTGAATCTAATTGCCTGCCAAATTTGAAACGAAATGAACCATATTGAAGAAAGTTATCCACTCCAGCGGCATCAAATCCTCGACTCAGTACTATTATATAAATAGTGCCTGTTTGGGAGGGTAACAGTTGAAATTGACACCCCGAGAAAACCATTGTCAACCGACGCGAAGCGGAGGTTGACAATGGTTTTCGAGGGGTGTCAATTTCAACTGTTATCCTCCCAAACAGGCACTATTTATTTTGTTATACTGAATGTCTTTTTTAAAAATCTTAAGAAAATTTTACTGCTTTTATATAGGAATAACGTGAATTCTACACCGAACCGTACGCGCATAATTTTCGCGCATGTAACATTTTTTAATGTTACCCGTTGCCAAGTGCGTTGCTAACGCTGAGGGTAATAGTAAATATTATTAACTGCGTCTTAACCAATCAGATTTCAGTATTTAACATGAAAGTATAACAATAACATATAACAGCAAGCCATTGTGATTACAAATCTTTCACTTCCCAGAATGACTCGAAAACATTTCCTTACACAGAGATCGATACCTCATTTCAAAACGATACACTGTGATGATGAAATCAATACTAAAATGGTATCCTACAGTATACTACGGTGAAATCAAGTTCTACATACCATCACTAACGGTACATGTACTGATATAATGGTTGAAAACATAGAGCATTCATGTACATCTATAAACATAATATGCATCTTAATATTATATAATTAGTAAACACCCATGAATAATATGTCAAAATATAAACAAACACTTTAATACGCATTGCATGAACCGTCATATGACAGATAAATGAAATCGATCTTGATGAATTATTCATATATTAAGACAAGCAATAGTGACACTATTTCTATACTTAGTATTTAAGCTGCTTAATGGAATGACACACGAAACACTATCAGAACCACTGTTGTGAGTGTAGTAGACATATAATGTAGATTCCTTATTTTACGCCAGTTATTATTTCCGCGATTCCACCGTTTGGCATCAAATCGCGAGAATATAAAACCGCAAATGCCAATGATTTATCATAGTTTCATTAAGTTTACATCCGTCAGAATATTGATTTTCAAGCTTGCCAGACTTTAAAATACGCAAGATGCGCTTTTCGCGATTTTTACGCGAAATAACTTCCTCGCATTTACAGTATATATATAAAGTACTTGTATGTCACAAAACTCTTCTTTGTGAACCGCTAAACTATAAACACGCGGATCCAGGGTTTTATGTTTGGGGGGTGTATGTCGATGGATTTTGTACAAAACGGGTGCGCCGCCGTCTGAATGTGCCCCTGTTATACGTTAAATACACGGCTTTTCAAAGCAAATAAATGTGACAACAATCTATAAATAGCGAACAAATAAATAAATGTCAATTTATCGACATGCGGAAATACAATCGCTCAAAATCTTATTTATTGTACCAGTATTAGTTTGATTTATGAAGAAGTTACCATGTGATGAAAACGTAGTTATCAGTCCACATTTTATGACCGATAAATACATAAGTACATAATTACAGTTGATACATACTCATTCACATTACTTATTTCATAATTAATACATTAAATTTTAATTTTACTGACTTATTATTTTCAATATCATCGACGTGCAATTCACTGTCATTAAAAATTGATACAGTAAAAAAATTTAAAGCAGACAAAACTCCAATTAAGCAAACAATTTATTACACATCCACATGTACAAACATATCACAGATTAAATGACTGCAAATAAAAGAAAACAGTTAATGGAAGGAGCAGCAATAAAGCAAATGTGGATATATTAAAGCTATAAAACTGCTTAATGGAATGCCTTAGATATCATCATCTAAATCACTGCAGTGAACGTGATACACTATGTAAGATAATAAAAACATAATGCAGTTTATATTGCAGTCATTCTAACAATACTAATAGTACATATATGTTTTGGAAATGAAAATTGGTTTTTGAGGCATGTTATTTTGGGTATATTTATAACTCAAACAACTGGTTTTTATAATTACAAAATAACTAAAAGTTTGAAAAATTACCTCTGGCTAAAAAAAAATAAGTGAACATGTACATGTATAATTAAATAAAACAAAATTTGTTCATTAAGATCCCAGCGGAAAGTACAACAAAAACATACATATATTCATGAGATACGGGTGTGTCACTTCTTGTGTTATAAAACTCTTTAATGTGTATTGTTAAAAGTTCAATTTTTAACTAGAACTGTCCTAATGGGACTAATACCCCCGCTAGGCTAATTTCAAATGGGACAAATAATTGAATTGAATAATAATTAAGGTTTGGAACACATACAAAAAAAAAATTCTAGAAATGTAAAAAAAAAAAAAAAATAGTTAACAAAGAAAAATTAAAATCAAAATTGTCAGAATTTCACTGTAAATACATATCTATAACAGTAATACATTTACAAATGTATGTATTTGATGATATATTTTTTTAATTTAATTGATTTAAAGAAAAACCAACAAAATGACAATAACCCCTCCCTTTGCAGTGAATAGAAATACCGGTAGCCAAGCAATGCTCTTCTGTTGATAAAACTTTCAATATCTTTCTAATAAGAGTCTTGACAGATGCAATTAGTTGTTTCAAATTTTCCTCACTTTCTCCTATGGCAAAATGGAACTCCATATCAGAAAATTGATCCCATATGACTATGATTTTCTTTGATGAACTTGTTAAATTTAATAAACTCCCAAAACATTACCATAATTACCATACTATGTAAAAATATGTAAAAAAGAAAATTTAATATTACAAACAATTTTAAAATTGCCAAAACACTACAATCATATCAGTAATTTTGAATTTCATTTAAATTAATGCCCAATAGGGTCACTTCATCAATTTACTTGACAAATAACCTCTAAAAATAGTTTAACTTCTTTATTAATAATTATATTATTTATTTCCTTATAATGATAGACCTTTTGGTTTACATGAAACAGTTTTAAAATAGCCCCAAAACCATCACCCATTTTACAGATTATCAATTTCCCCATAACACATGCTCCATCTGAACCATGGCTCAGATAATGGCTCCCTTGGGACAAATGAATTCAGCCACACTTGTCTTTGATGTTCTTATTAGCTCCTAAGAATTTATCATTGACAAACAAAAACTTTGCATTGTCAGTTGATAGAATACTTATAAAAAATAATTTTTTTTATTAATTAAGACATAAAGACAAAAAACTCCATCTGGATGTATTTATATAAATATATTTTAGAGTGTTTTCTATTAATTAATTAATAAAATCTGTAAGGATTACCTCCCTTACTTTTCAACATTAGTGTACAATATATAGAATAAGGAAAATGAAAACTGTCATAAAATCATTAAATCTTGTCTGATCTTAAAAAAAATTGCAGGTGCACATCTTCAGATGGTGTTCAACATATGTACAAATTTTCAAACTGTTCCATGCAGTAATAAAAAATTCTATAGGGGGGACAAAGTTGCGTCTACAGACAGACGGACAGACGGACAGACGGACGGACAGACAGACGGACAGGGTGAAACCAATATACCCCCCTAAACTTCGTTTGCGGGGGTATAAAAAAACACCAAGTAGTGGGGTGATGAAATTAATAAATGTGTAATATAAAATCTAATTAGTTTTTTTTTTTTTGTCAAATAGATTGCTAATTTGTCAGAGCGTCAGAGATAACAGACACATGGGCAGATAACTCTGAGAACAACAAGAGCATGTAATTTAATGTTGCGACAACCCTCTATAATGCCCTGATGCTTTTCCATATACTCTGTTAATATTAAATAACTAAAAGCATGTGTAACATGATAAAACAAAATGCAGCTCTTTAAAAAGTACAACATATTAAATCAATATCAACTGAAGGCTTCAGGATTTGTTTAGCTGATAAAAAACATTAGTCAACAATGTTTAAAACAGAAAACTTTACAGTTCGACTCTTCTGTAAAGAGGTACATGTAGACAAAACTCCTTATTTAGCCTGTCTTCAGTCCTTAATCTTCCTTCTGACTTATAGTCTCTTTCAGTCTAGTCCTTAACCTCCCTATGACAAGGTTGTTTTCAGCTTGTTTGTCTCTTTACAGCCCGACTCTTCTGTAAGGAGGTAAGAAACTTCTTATGTATAGCCTATATCACGAGTCCATAACCTCCCTATGACAAAGTTGTCTGCAGATACTGATTATTGCTGATATGTAACAAGATCTCCTCTTCTGTCGGCTCATGAAGACTTTCCCTGAAACATGTACCAGAAGATTTTAATACCAGTATATTTTGACAAAGTTGTCACAGCTAGGAGAAAAAAGGATAATGAATGAACTATAAAGGAGCACCTAAACCACTCAGTCTGATTAAAATAATTAGCAAGCAATAGGAATATAATTTTAAAAAGACTAAATGTATATGTACCAAATGTTTTACACCAGTATTATTGCTTAATGAAATGTTCTATATCACGATGTGAACTACAAACTGATCTGTGTATTGGTGTTTACCTGAACATATCATGGACAGACATAAAGTGATGAGATTCCTCAAAGTCTGAATTCCCTCTGTTTCTTCTGGAGGCACTCTTATCCCATTTCATTATGAAATTCTAAATCACAAACATTTACAATTAGAGATTGTTTTCGAAGATCTTAAGTAACATTAAATTGTTAGCATTTCCACCTTAAATCTGTGAGAATGCTATACATATGGTAAATACTTTTTGGGGGGCAATGCATTTTAAATATTTTTTAACAGATCATAGCCTACCCTTTTAATCTCTAGGAAACGGAAATTATCACTAATATTCACGACACAAATTTACTGAAACAGCTAATATGAAAAGCAGGAAGAAATCCGAGTGTTTGAACTGTATACTGTATAATGCAATTTATAAACATAAAAAAAGTAACTAATTTACCTCAATAATAAGAGCTGTGAATAACTGCATCACTATGACAACCGAAAACAACCACCATATAATGAAGTATAAGTAGGACCATCTACAGGAGATAGAAACTCGAATATCATTATCATATACACCGGCCAAAACAATAGCTTCAGTGTTAATTAGAATTTTGTGACTTTTTTCAGAGTCCTTACTCTTATTTTAGTTAATTACATGTGCATGCTCACTCTATTTTGACCTTGGCATATTAACTTACCCCGCTACTCTGTATTGATCTTTACATAACAACTTACATTTTTTTACATTGGCATAAGTACTTACTCTGTTTTGACCTTGGCATAAAAACTTACACTGTTTTGACCTTGGCATAAGTACTTACTCTCTTTTGACCTTGGCACAAGTACTTACTCTGTTTTGACCTTGGCATAAGCCTTCAAGAAAACACTCCAGTTGTTGACCACCATTATGTCCCACAGTACCACAAGGGCCGCCTACAACAAACAACACACAGATATACATGTAACAACCTCTCTACACCTTCTAAAGTTATTCCATTTTATCAATACTGCAATCATTCCTCCACAACAAACAAGTTTTTTTATTTTTGAGAATCTGGTAGTAATAAAAACTTTTTTCTGGCATAATGATATTTCACAGTTTTTTCATTGTATACGTTTAGAGAAAGATAACATATGTGACAAATAAATACTTATACATGAAGTTTTCACCTGCCTAGCATTCCCCCAAAAGATGGTTACCCCTGTATGTGTTATCAATTTCTCACAATTTAACCCATACTGACCCCACAAAGTGATTATAAAAACTTGCTCATCATAAAGTCATCTATACATGTACATGAAACAAAGTACAAATGAAATCTACCTAAAATTTATATGATAATTTAGCTATACACTATCATTTAATAAGAAAAAATTCTATATTTTGTATTACTGATATATAAAGTCTTTACATAAAACTTTTTTTCTTTTAATTAGGAGATCAATATAGTTTATAAATACATGTGTAATGACATAGAAGATAAAAACTTGTGTGTCTAAGACTTGTTTAAACACTCACAGCAAAGTCGTCAAAGTTGTTGGCCCAGTACTCTAGCTGCTGATAGGAGCCACACTCAAACACCAGTCTGATCAAAGCAATATAAACACAGCTACTTTGTTAATCTAGCCACTACAGGCAGAAATACATGTATATATACAGATCTAGAATAAACACCAACACATACTGGGTTTTACAAAGGAATATATATATGATAAGGGCCTAATATGGCCCCCTAAAATGAACATCATCATTTTACTATCATTCTTTGTTTTCTTAGTACAAATATGTATATGATGTGTTTACATAATATTAATTTTGGTTCAAGTGCCCACAATTTAGAAATAGGACATTGTAAAGACAACCTTTTCCTGCCATTTTTGCATTTTTAGCGTAAAACAGCTTGTTTTCAAGCAGTTTTTCCTTCCGAAAACATAGAGCGCATTCTTGAACAAATAAAATATTTTAATCAGAGATGTATCTAGCCAAGATTAATAAGTGACAAAAAAATTTTCCTTCTTCAAGCATGCGCTCTATGTTTCCCATTCGTAAATAGATGACAGGGTTGTCTCTAAGACCCGGGAGGCGGGGAATTTCCCTGCCTAAAGTGACATAATTACCCGGCTATTATTGCATTTCAAACACAATCTAGCTATAAGCTAGACCTTCAGATCCCCTTCTACTTTTTTATTTCTCCCTTCTACTTCAAGTTTTAGAGACAACCCTGAGATAAGAAATTTAAATGTCAATTTTTGGCTGCTTTTGATTGAATTATAGAAATGGCGTCACTTCTGACGTCATATACTGCCAGTGAGTGCAAATAAATCAAATAAATCAAATAAATAGATGAAAAATATATTTTATTTCAACTCTTCTAAAAAATAAATTAACATTTTATTGTATCCGAAACACTTAAAAAATGGCGAATTATGGGGGCCAAACTTAACTCTTATCATATATAGTTCTTTATGGTAACTATC
This sequence comes from Magallana angulata, assembly GCF_025612915.1. Taxonomy (NCBI): domain Eukaryota; kingdom Metazoa; phylum Mollusca; class Bivalvia; order Ostreida; family Ostreidae; genus Magallana; species Magallana angulata. Next base: position 55,992,326 of record NC_069115.1, on the reverse strand, counting down.
AAACGAGTAGTTGCCTTTTGTTAAATACTTAAATTATACTGTTAAAATTGAGGAAAAGAAATTATATTTTCCATTTATCAAAACATGAAAATATTAAACCAAGCACAATACATGTTATACATGGTCATTTTTCCAGTGATAAAATGTCTCCGAATCTTACCCTGTGCTGTTGGACGGAGTATTTGTGATTGCGTTGTGGAAGATTTCTATGCCCACAATGGCAAAGGAGTAATAAATCACCTACAAGGAGAAAAATAAGCTCCATTGTAGTAGTCTGTGTAGATAATTAAACTGTACTTGTAGCTATCAATTCTCTTTACCAAAATCTATTCATAGTAGGTCCAAACCATTACATGTAAATATGAGAACTAACTATTAAAATCCCAGCAAATGCCTTTAGATTCCGGACTAAATCTACTAAAGTAGCAGCCACTATTGTCATTGCCTGAAAAAAATAATAATATAAGAATAATTATTGCAAATGTACAATGTACATTCTATTTTTAAAAGAGGCTTCCTTGATGATCTAATAAAGAATGCATCATTTAATACTTTGTACACTTTAACATACTTTTATCAACTTTTTATCCAAACATTACCGCAGTGTCATAACAGTGTAATATTTACAATTAATGAAGTACGTGGGCAAAGAAATTCTTTATGAAAGTCCTCTGACCTTTATATTGGGTATTATGCGGAGAAGTCGGAACAAGATGAGAATGTTGATGATGCGTACAAAGTTCCACACCACTGGTGTATCATGAACTTGTTTTGAGCCACTGGAAAGATAGAAATAGGGGAAAATTCACAAGAATTCATGTGAGAACTAAATTTCAATTTTTTCACTGGCAATGGACAACTTTTTATTTTACCTCAGTGGAAAACCATAATATCCAACAGCAAAAAATTCAGTTATCTGAAAAAAAGTTTTCTTGTTTTTCATAACAATCAGAAAAATATTAAGAAGCAAATAAATTAAACTGACACTCAATTAAATCACGTTTCTATTTTTTAACAAGTTCTTGATTAGAACCAAGTAGTTTTTAAAGTCAGTCGATTCTTGAATACATGGAAATATTAATATTCATTTAATAATATATCAAATATAATGAAATTTTTCAAAGTAAATAGATGACAGTACACACCACCAGTATGACTGTTATAACTCCATCAAAGATGTTCCAGTATTCGTACACATATCTCTTCCACCCAAACGCCACAAACTTGACCACTTGTTCCACAAAGTAGTAAACCACAAAAACAAAATTCACAATCTGTAACAGGAAAGGTATCCTATTGGTCAAATGTCAACATTTAAAAAGAACCAGGTGCATTTAATTACATCTTAAAAAGTTTCTAAATGTAAATATACAGGATGGGTACCTCTGTTCATTCGTGATTGATTAAACATTCAACAATCCTTTACAAGAGGAACTATATTAAAAAGTTAAGACGTAAAATTTGCTTGTCTTCTGTCTTAATTTTCTTTCTTAGACAATATGAGATACAAGGTACAATATTTCCTTCTATATACGGTTTACTTACATTGAGGTTTGAGGTATTTCCTCCAAGGCTTTTATCATACTCTAAAGAAAGTTCTGTCTGTAAAGAGTAAATCAGTTACTGGTTTTTTTTCATTACACAAGATTAAGACTTTAAATAAAGTATTTTGTAACAAGAAATCCATCTATCACAAAAATGTTCTAATTATATCAACTGTTAAAAGGTGATCTTATTGGCATTTAATATGGTGAATTAACTGCTAATAAAACATATGAAAGTAACAAGCATTGAAGTTGTTTTACAGTCAACTTACATGTAGGTATTAATAAGACATACAGCTATTTCAATACCTATAGACCAAGTTAGTTAAATTTTTACTGATAAATAGACATACAGCGATCACAATGACGTTTGCGGTGGCCACCAAGTTACCAAAGTATCCAAACACGCGATGAGCCACGCATCTCTGTAACCTTCTGACCCATACGTTCTGGAACCAGCGTAACTCTGGCTTCTGAAATCACAATCAAACAGTAAAATAAGACAAATCAAAATACATAGATTCACATAGTACTTATTACGAGTAAAACTAGCTGTTAATACAATGTAATAACATTATTCAAGTTTTGTTCAATATAATAGACATTTTCCAAAACTTTAACCAAACCCCATGAACTTGAACATTTAAAGTTAATGTACACACACTAAGTCTTGTATAGTGTACCTGTTTCTGTGGTGGATCTGTTTCCATGGCTTCAAAGCACGCCTGGAACTCCATCAGAGAGAAGTAATCGTCAGACATTGTCACCTTCCTGTCCAAGTCCTGCAGCAAATACAAAGAGTCATTCTATTGGTTAGTACAAACATTGAATTTATCAACAAGTAACTCACGATGAACAGATCTGTGGGTGGGCTTCAAATACATTCAATATCAATTTCTAGTTATGCAGAAGATACTTGGGTAAGAGAGATAATCTTCTCTTTGTGGATGAACTTACCTCTCTGAGCGCTGATTTAACATGGACAGGTAGATCAGCATGTTCTATTACTGTCTTGACATTGTACAGAGATACACCATGCCTACAACACAGAGAGAAACAAACCAATCTGCAGATTACAAGCAAGTTCAAAATACACCAATTTGGTACACATAAGTTTGAGGGGGATCTGTATGATGTGTTTTATAGTGAGATTTCCATGCCGAGATGTACATTTAAATCGAGTGGTGAGATCTGCATGCCGAGATGTATATTTAAACAAAGTGGTTAGATGAGCATGCTGAGATGTTGATTTAGATTATGCATTGAAATCAGAATACTGAGATGTTATATGTAATTAAGATCATGTTGTGAGATCAACTGTTGTTTTGTTATATTGAGACCAAGTGAGAACAGCATATTGAGATGTTAATTTAGATCATGTGGTGAGATCAACTGTTGTTTTGTTATATTGAGACCAAGTGAGATCAGCATATTGAGATGTTAATTTAGATCATGTGGCGAGATCAACTGTTCATTTGTTATATTGAGACCAAGTGAGATCAGCATACTGAGATGTTAATTTAGATCATGTGGCGAGATCAACTGTTGATCTGTTATATTGAGATCAAGTGAGATCAGCATACTGAGATGTTAATTTAGATCATGTGGCGAGATCAACTGTTGATCTGTTATATTGAGATCAAGTGAGATCAGCATGCTGAGACAGTGGTGAGATCTGAAAAACATTTAAATCAAATGTTGACATCTGAAAACTAAGACATTTATTTAAATCAAGTGGCGAGATCAGAGATGTATGCTGAGATGAAGTGCTGAGATGTATCTTTAGATCAGGTGTTGAGATCTGCATGCCGAGATGTATATTTAAATCATGTGTTGAGATCATCATGCTGAGACATGAGATGTGCCCTGACCTGAGTCCTGCGTGTGAGATATTGGAGTACCTGTCCGTCTCTTTCAGGACTTCGTATGCTGCCCTCACCCCCACCCGCCTCCTCAAGAGGTCTGACTGCATTGATGTCTGTAAACCAAGAACCAACATAGCATTACAAGAGACCTGGCTTAAAGCCATGAGACTAAAAGAAGTGTTTGATTTCCATGACTTTTTTTAAAGGAATAAAAGTGAGAAAATGGGACAAAGACTAAACCATTTATATCCCTGAAGCAATATATTCTCATTGCTTTTATTTCTTATCCTTCGATCAGTTTAACAAGTCTTAATGACTGATTGCAGGTAACTGATTTATTACTGGTATGACTATTTACCTGGAAGTATCCTCTGAACTGATTGTAGATAACTGCTAAGAGCATATTCATGAAACAATAGTTTCCTAAAAGGTAAAAAATGCTGTTAATATACTTCCTACCGGTAATTTCAAAAACTGTCTTTTTAACCCTAGCAATAATACAAATTCCTCAGTTTCCCAAAAGGCATATAGAAGAAGCTCATATTTACATACACAAGTTTTAGTTTTATTAAATCAATGTTCTAATTACAGCATATCTCCTGCAGTCAGTTTGTAAATATTGAAAGGAAAATAAATAATATATTCTACATTCTAAACTAAACAAAAACATGCATTTTTTTCATGAAAAAGTAGGCATTAATTTGATATCTATTTATTACTTATTTCATCATTCAATTTTATTTTTACTAAATTTCTTACCAATTAACAGGAAGACAATGAAATACAAGGAGTAGAACCTATTTTGTTGGTACACAGGCATCATCACTGTAAAGAGAAGAGGTCATCTTTTATACATGTATAAGGACTTTATAAATATGGTAACTGTTAAAAATCACTGAAAAACAACCATCACAATTACCGGGTACACATACATTTCTTGTGGCATCCAGTAGGAGTTTTCTTAATTTTATAAATAAGCAAATCATTATTATCAATAGGACAGTATCATGCTGAGAGAGTAATGGCCAGACCAGTGGAATTAAATGGTCAATAATTAAGTAGGGGCTGGCTTTATAGACATGAGATCTTAACCAGACTTGCATGGTTATGGGTTATTTGGTGACTTATTATACTTAACAGCAAATATAGACAGACATGTTACAATACTAAATGAATATACAGGTAATATATTTGTATGTTACTTCGGGCTTCACAGTAATAGATTTGATCATGTACCAACCAACTTCATTTCCCGGTGAACTTTTTAACATTGCTGTTTATTACTTATATTTACGTTTGAAAAAGACAAATCATTCAGAAATGTTAAAATTACTGAGATTTTATGTTTATAATTTTCCATGCGACAAGCAATAAGCACAAGCTAGAATCATTGTGACGTCATGAAAAAGTTCATACAGAATTGAACATTTTCCCTATTCTATAGGTTCATATAAGGAAACATATTTGCAAATGTAAATATGTGTATATACAGGTACATGTAATATATCTGTATGAAACCTACCGTCTAAGTTGTTTGTTGTGTATATACAGGTAATCTACCTGTATGTAACCTATCGTCTGGGTTGTTTGCTGTGTATATACAGGTAATATATCTTTATGTAACCTACCATCTGGGTTGTTTGCTGTGTATATATACAGGTAATATATCTGTATGTAATGTTTGCTGTGTGTAAACAGGTAATATATCTGTATGTAGCCTACCGTCTGGGTTGTTTGCTGTGTGTATACAGGTAATATATCTGTATGTAGCCTACCGTCTGGGTTGTTTGCTGTGTATATATACAGGTAATATATCTGTACGTAACCTACTGTCTGGGTTGTTTCCTGTGTGTATACAGGTAATATATCTGTTTGTAACCTACTGTCTGGGTTGTTTGCTGTGTGTATACAGGTAATATATCTGTATGTAGCCTACCGTCTGGGTTGTTTGCTGTGTATATACAGGTAATATATCTGTATGTAGCCTACTGTCTGGGTTGTTTGCTGTGTATAAACAGGTAATATATCCGTATGTAGCCTACTGTGTATACAGGTAATTTATCTGTATGTAGCCTACCGTCTGGGTTGTTTGCTGTGTGTATACAGGTAATATATCTGTATGTAGCCTACCGTCTGGGTTGTTTGCTGTGTGTATACAGGTAATATATCTGTATGTAGCCTACCGTCTGGGTTGTTTGCTGTGTATATACAGGTAATATATCTGTATGTAACCTACTGTCTGGGTTGTTTGCTGTGTGTATACAGGTAATATATCTGTTTGTAACCTACTGTCTGGGTTGTTTGCTGTGTGTAAACAGGTAATATATCTGTTTGTAACCTACTGTCTGGGTTGTTTGCTGTGTGTATACAGGTAATATATCTGTATGTAGCCTACCGTCTGGGTTGTTTGCTGTGTATATACAGGTAATATATCTGTATGTAGCCTACTGTCTGGGTTGTTTGCTGTGTGTATACAGGTAATATATCTGTATGTAGCCTACCGTCTGGGTTGTTTGCTGTGTATATACAGGTAATATATCTGTATGTAACCTACTGTCTGGGTTGTTTGCTGTGTGTATACAGGTAATATATCTGTTTGTAACCTACTGTCTGGGTTGTTTGCTGTGTGTAAACAGGTAATATATCTGTTTGTAACCTACTGTCTGGGTTGTTTGCTGTGTGTATACAGGTAATATAACTGTATGTAGCCTACCGTCTGGGTTGTTTGCTGTGTATATACAGGTAATATATCTGTATGTAACCTACTGTCTGGGTTGTTTGCTGTGTGTATACAGGTAATATATCTGTATGTAACCTACTGTCTGGGTTGTTTGCTGTGTGTATACAGGTAATATATCTGTTTGTAACCTACTGTCTGGGTTGTTTGCTGTGTGTAAACAGGTAATATATCTGTTTGTAACCTACTGTCTGGGTTGTTTGCTGTGTGTATACAGGTAATATATCTGTATGTAGCCTACCGTCTGGGTTGTTTGCTGTGTATATACAGGTAATATATCTGTATGTAACCTACTGTCTGGGTTGTTTGCTGTGTGTATACAGGTAATATATCTGTTTGTAACCTACTGTCTGGGTTGTTTGCTGTGTGTATACAGGTAATATATCTGTATGTAGCCTACCGTCTGGGTTGTTTGCTGTGTGTATACAGGTAATATATCTGTTTGTAACCTACTGTCTGGGTTGTTTGCTGTGTGTATACAGGTAATATATCTGTATGTAGCCTACCGTCTGGGTTGTTTGCTGTGTGTATACAGGTAATATATCTGTTTGTAACCTACTGTCTGGGTTGTTTGCTGTGTGTATACAGGTAATATATCTGTATGTAGCCTACCGTGTATACAGGTAATATATCTGTATGTAGCCTACCATGTATACAGGTAATATATCTGTATGTAGTCTACCATGTATACGGGTAATATATCTGTATGTAGCCTACCATGTATACAGGTAATATATCTGTATGTAACCTCCCGTGTATACAGGTAATATATCTGTATGTAACCTACCGTCTGGGTTGTTTGCTGTGTGTATACAGGTAATATATCTGTATGTAGCCTACCGTGTATACAGGTAATATATCTGTATGTAACCTACCATCTGGGTTGTTTGCTGTGTGTATACAAGTAATATATCTGTATGTTACCTACTGTCTGGGTTGTTTGCTGTGTATATACAGTTAATATATCTGTATGTAGCCTACCGTCTGGGTTGTTTGCTGTGTATATACAGGTAATATATCTGTATGTTACCTACTGTCTGGGTTGTTTGCTGTGTGTATACAGGTAATATATCTGTATGTAGCCTACCGTGTATACAGGTAATATATCTGTATGTAGCCTACCGTCTGGGTTGTTTGCTGTGTATATACAGGTAATATATCTGTATGTTACCTACCACCTGGGTTGTTTGCTGTGTACATACAGGTAATATATCTGTATGTAGCCTACCGTCTGGGTTGTTTGCTGTGTATATACAGGTAATATATCTGTATGTTACCTAACGTCTGGGTTGTTTGCTGTGTATATACAGGTAATATATCTGTATGTAGCCTACTGTCTGGGTTGTTTGTTGTGTATATACAGGTAATATATCTGTACGTAACCTACCGTCTGGGTTATTTGCTGTGGTTAGAAGAACCAGGAGATTCATGAACGAGTCCAGTAATGTCCGGAAATATGTTTCTCCCTCCCCTATCTAAAAAATAAAAATAAAAATCCTAGTAAAGGAGTCAAGCAAAGAGCAGAACAATTGTCCCCTCCACTAGTTTAAATACACATGTATTAGTAAACAAAGTATTTAAGATTCTTGAGGAAGTAAGAAAAACTTGAGAAATGTCTTAGTCCCTTCACAATCACAGCATCAAATATTTATCACATGGGCAATATTTAATGGACTTTTAAAATTTGTTAAGACATGTGAAAATCAAGAACATGTACAAGTATATCGAAGTAAAACAGGGCTGGAGTATTCAATGACATTCATACTTGTAACAGACTGGTAGTTGAAAAAAAACTAGAAAAACAACTTACGACTGTTGAGGAGTTGGAGGGAGATGGTGTGGAAACGTTGGACTGAGCAACAAACATGCCATCTGTCACATTACTCATGGTATCATAAGGCTGTAACAAATACAAACAGCTAGAGAGAGAAATAATTGTAAAGTAATGCTGACTTCACAGCTAAATGTAAGAACCAACTATAATGCATCAGAAGTTATACAATGGATATTTCATTTTCATAATTTTTCCCCCAAAATTTTACTTATTGTAATAAACATGTAAACTATTGTCCTTAATATCATGATAATGTTAATTTACTACAACTACCTGTACCATCAAGAGCAAAAAGTAACGATCAATAATGCAATAAAGTAACTCCTTTATCTACACTTTTTATACAAAAAAATATCAAAGTAGCCTACATTAATGCAGCGGACAAAAAGGGATTGCTCAGATTGTTGTCTGTTTTGATAAATTTACCTTAGGATTAGGGAAGAGCAGCATTCCAACCAGAGAAAACACAAACAGATGTAAGCCTAGCAGCATCAGCACACTGAAAAGTTAATAATTGAAAATAATTAATGTATAAAGGGTTTTTGGATGTTTGTTTATTTGTTTCGGGTTGTTAATTTGTTTGTTTTTTGTTGTTGTTGTTTTTTTTTTTTTTTGGGGGGGGGGGGGGTGGAGGGAGGGAGAAAGTGCAGGTGCATTATACCTGATTCCATGTCAAGATGGGTTAATTTACTTGGGGTGGTTTTATTTTTACAAATTCCTGACCTTCTGACTCTCATTATACATGTATTTATATGAAAGATTCTATACGACTGAAATTTGTACCTCAGCTGATAACACATGACATGCAATTTTAGGCAAAAATTTCTTTAAAATGAAAATTTACGAAACAATAACACCAGTTATCTCTCTTGAGTCACAACTTGGTTAATCTCATACATGTATAAATCTACGGGTATCTCATAAAAAAAATTCTAAAATATTTTCAGAATACAGAGATTATTCGAGAAAAAGAATCATACATTTTACAACTGTTTTCATTTTATTACTTTTTCCCTTACATATGCAGATAAATGTGATCAATTATATAGCCAAATAAACTTGGTTGACATACCTGAACACCTCGGGCAATGTCCGCTGCAGACATTTCACAGTTTTCTTCATAATATTGGAATAGTTGATAATGAAGAATGGCCGGATTATACGACGGAATCTGGTGGCCTGAATTAAGGACATAAAAAGGCATAAATGTACACATGTACAACTTAATTTAAACATTACATGTGTATGTATAACTAAATAAATGTGACACTATTCACTACATTGATTTTTTTTCAGTTTCCTTCAAAATGTCTAAATTTATTTTTTTTCATACAAAACATTCAACAAGGGTTACCAGAAATTCACACACTTGTTCTTTTGTCCCTAGATCTTGGTCACATATACGTATTAATCAACATGGTACATGTATATATATAATTTAAAGTTGACCATTGACACCAATACAGTTCTTTTAATTAATAGGTCAACATACTGACCTCATTACACCTGAATCCAATGCTAACACACCAGTCTATGAGAGATAATGTCAGAACAACCACTGTCGCTATCATCCAATTCTTCTTACGGAACTGAGCGAACCCAATCAACCAATACTGTAAAAAAGTTAAACATATTGTGAACTTCTTCTAAAGTCTACAATTTTTTCAATAGAACTTTTAAACTTACAAATTTGGTCAAAGTTAGACTACTTTGTTTGAATATGCAATTTCAATGTAAGTGCCTTCAGTGGAATTTGAAACCTTACTTTAATGATGACATCCATTACGAAGAACAACAGACAGATCAGTTCTATCCCTTCAGTGACCCCACATGGAATGCTGACCCCATCGCCACGGAAACGAATGTCCGAGGACAGAGTCAGGGAGGATGGGTATTCAAAGAATGCCAGGATGTGAAGCACAAATATAAACACAATGCGGCATCTGGAGTAAAAATAGAAGTACAGTGTTCTTACAGAGGCGTCAACATAATAGTTCCTGAAAAATCCTGAATGCAGATTATTGTTTCCATTTTCTAACTTAAAGGTTTATAGCTATTTAAGAAATGCATATATGTAGCATCATGGTCTTGCTTGCATATAATATATGTTTTAGCTGATCTTTCACGAGGGTGGAATGTTAAAATTCATGTACAGTGTACCGGTATATTAAAATTGTATGCTACTTGTATGTTATTTATAATATATACATATTTGCCTGAGTTACTACAAAAATTTGTAGTGATTAGATATACGAACCGTTGTATGGTGTTGGATTGATACATGCGGTAGATCTGTAGGGCCCGCTTATCCACTCGATGACAAATCTCTCTGTACTAAAACCAAAGAATATCACTTTTAAAAAATTCACAGAGCTGATCATAGAAACAAACTAACATAGGTACATAACCCCTATAATTACATGTATAACAAATATTACATGTAAAACAAATCACTTTCACTCAGAGCTGATCATAGGAAACAGATTGACAACACCACTAATAATAACAAATCTACTAGGAGGAATTGAAGGAGGTAACAGACACTGGAGTATTATTGCAGTCATGTTTTCCTGTAAACTTACCCTTGCAGCATCTTCTATGAATACTGTGGCCTGTAACAAGTGTATTCTTTCTGTAAATAAATGTAACATGTAAATTTCTAAAACAAGATGCCTAAAAATCACTGATATCAAACTTTATCGATACACTGATTAGGTATTAGAGGTTTTTTATAATTTTTTTCTGAGAATTAACTCCTAAAGTATTTCTTCAATAAAAAATTCTCTCATAAAACACTGAAAGGGATAGTGGCAGTTTAATGTTTAATTGTGCATTATGCGATCTGATGTGTTTAATTTTACATGCATGGCTAGAGGATTTATACAGTTGGGGAACGAATACTGCAAGATATATATACCCTTGTGTGCGACATGTGCATTCTGGTAGGGATTGCAGCTGTGATATTTGTTTGTATTATCATTCAAAGTATTAACCTTAGTGAGATTCATCAAGACTGAAAATTTTTGACGAACGCCTCTTTCGACGGGGAAGAGAAGTCTGTCAAAAATTTTCAGTCTCGACGAATCTTGCTGAGATTATCATAGTATATGACCATGATGACCATATACATTAGCTTTCAAGTATTTCATGATTTTATTTATATGAATTGCCGCTCATACATAACAGCCTGAATATAAAGAGAAAACTCATTAGAAGTAAACTGACAGTTCAAATGTTGATTTACTAATGGTAAATGACACAGCTCCAAAACATATGATAGTCCTATATGTCTGACATTTTCCTATCTTTTTTAACAATTTTGATATCCTGACCAGTAAAATATCAAAATTGTTAAAAGAGCCAGGAAAACGTCGGATGTTTCAGACTAAATGTCTTCACTACTTATATGAATTATACTGTAATGGAGTGGGTTTGTGAGATAAAAGCCTATAGCCTAAAGGACAACTTTACCAGACACTTCTCTACAAAAAGACTGCTCTTTATGATCATTTGAAACATGATTCCTGTTATCTGGAGAATTAATAGAATGTTTATTTTTCAATCCCTCGGGAAAATCCCGTACAACAGAGGTAGAAAATGAGAAATCGAGTTGGCCTTGAGAGTCGTGGCCCATCCCCCGGGGCGCGTCACCTTCTCTTCCTGGCGGCTGCGATCTATAGACATCGTCCGCACCCCCCGTTTGGTCGGGCACAGTGTCGAAGTCTTTGTCATTCATGTTCCGCTGGATTCTGTTTCCATGTAGCTGTATAATGGTGACACTTCATAGCGATTGTTTACAGCGATCAGCTGGTCCTCTTCGTTCTCATGTGATCCTCAAACCCACCGGAAATAGGCAGAGTTATCTTTCTTTGTGAGAGGTCCGTTTGATTCACCCCCCCCCTTTCATCTGTTCATTTTCTCCACTCCACACCCCACTTGCTAAATATGGTAAGGATTTAAGGAATTAAGATTTGGCAAATAGGTGCATGTGTCTTTTGCCCATCAAGGTTTGGTAAAAGACCTGACCCCATTTTATCTGTAATTTAAAAAATAGAAACATGTTTTCGATATACAAATATAGTTAAGTCGATTTATTAAATAAAACCAATCATCAGATTGATACACTAGTACTAATTCAATAGTAAACTATAGATCCGGGTTTGGCGACTAGTTTACAGGTCTGTAGTGTAAGAGAGTTGGGATTGGGGGAGTGTTCATGGTTATGACATATCAGTTCTATACAGGCATGCAGTGATTTATTGATGAAATCGCTGTGCAGGATAAGATAGGCCTACATCTAAAACATACAGCATCCCGATAAATCTGAACACGCGTAAATGACCAAATGAAATACATGTACATGTATAACCATTAATTACATGTATGCAACCTTGGTTTGATGGAGGGGAGATGAAAGATTGAACACATTTTTAAAGATTGTTAAATCACAGTTAAAAATTCACACAGACAAGACTTCAAAGTTACTTAATGTCGGAACATGGAACGCGTAGATTTCAAACCAAGAACTTCATTTTTTTTGTTCCAGAGCTGGTAGGTTCTGCAGCGTAAAACAGGATGCCCTATTGACCACTATTGAGAGTAGTTCATACAAGATGTGTGTATTGGATGCGGACGTAGAGGTGCGCTATATAACACATGAACGTCAGGGAGGCGACTAAGGTCCTGAATGTTTAAGGATGTCCGCCATGTCTCTCTACCTTTAGGAGGCAGGGAGGAGGAATGACCAGCCATTGTCTGTCTGACTGCCCGCCAGAACCACACGCCACAGCTCCCTGTAGCGATTAGAGTAAGTGTCGGAATTCATGGACTTAAATTCAAGAAGTGCTGGTCAGTGTTAATAAAGTGACTGAATATTTTGCTGTTTATAGTCAATGGTTTCTGTTCTTATTGCAGGAATTCTGACATCTTCGTCACCATGGGCTGCAGAGAATCCAAGAACAAGGAACCAACAACCGGGGAACTGTCCCAAACCACCACAGCAGACGACCAGGTCAAAGCCCTCGTCTCAAAGGTAAATATACAGAAAACTTTATTATTTTCTTTTTAATTTAAAAGAGACAAAATGAAAGTAACTTAAGGAGGCCAACTATGGAATGTTTGAGTAAAAAATACTTAAGAAAAGCTCTTTAGTTTTACATGTCACCATGCATAACATACACCTACTTAAAAATTTAGTGTATCTGCAAAGTTTCTTGAAAATTTATGGGCCATCTCAAAATCACGTACATTTACTGAAGAAATATTTAGTAAATTGTAATTTTTCGCAATTTGAAGCATAATGATAAAAATATGCTACGATAGATATTGTCCTTATATTGCAATATGTGATTGGTAATATCCTTTTTTTACCATATATCTTAGAAACACTCATTTGTACTGTCTTGTTTTTATAAGAAATCATCTCAATATAAAAAGAAATTCAATTTGAATTTTCTATTTTTGTGGAGTATTACTAATTTAAAAGTAGATTAGTACAAAGGATTGATTTAAAAATAACAAAATATAACCCCGAGGGAAGCATATTTCTATACGTAAACTTTCCAAGGCAAACACTTTTACTTTTTCTTTTATATCAATTATTACGACCTTCACTTTTTCATAACGTCAAAATGCCAAATGGCGACGTTTACCTATATACATGTACCAAACAACGGGAAAGCGTTAAATAAATAAAATATACTTGAAAATTCAAATTATCTCTATTGGTAACTTGTATACTTACTTCTTAAACTGTCTTAAAGTTTAGGAAAGTTATCAAAACAATTTCCTAAAAAGTGCAAATGCCTGTACACGGCATTTTACAAGAATGCGCAAAAGTATGCGCAAAGAAAACCAAAGTCGGCTACATTAAGTCATTGCATCAATTTTTCACATTCCCTCTTTTTAATACTTCGTCGCTTAATTCTGTTTTATGTAGAGTCAACGGTGTCTTCCCACTTAGCTAAAATTCTGAATTTTCTATGGATGACTGATTTTAGCTAAGTGGGAATGGTGCACAGGTAAGGGTGTCAAAGATCAAAGGAAATTAGTTACAGGTGAATTATAGTCTGTTCAATTATTGACCTTACGTAAATTTTTAATTGAATGAAAAAATAACAGACAAATTCTTCAGATTATGTTTAAAAAAAAAAAATAAATTAATTGTAAAAGATGTAAATTTTAATAATTAAAAAGTGTTTGTTATATGACTGATCTTGGGTAAATTTTATCTTATTTAAAATTACTCAATATTCATTCTTTTGAGTGATGAGAAGTTAAACAGACATAGTTTCATTAACTGGGCATGATCACGATTTTGGTCAAAGAGGGTGTTGCACTTTTTATGCTAATTTTCCCGAAAGGATCAAGTTGCAGATAAAATGGAAAAATCAAGTTAATGAATTTGATGTAATTTTTGTTGTTGTTGCAACGTTGCATATAAAGCAGTGTAGAATTTTATCTGGAAAGTTTGTACTAACTTTTATAAGAACATTTTATAAATTTAAAATTGATTTTTTTAATCACATGAAAAGGTTATATGGATAGATGACGGGTTTGAAGAGCCAGAATCAAATTTATCCATGTAGCTCAAAAGAATGACAATAGAAATCAAATTGATATATGTTAACATCAGAATACAGAATATATGGTCATCTTCCTTTTTTCATTTATTTATTTTGAATTTTATTTTATTTATTTAATTTATAAATATGAAACCTTTCAATAATTAATAGTTCTAAACATTTTTAAAACATATTATCAATAATATCTAACAGTATATCACAGGTGATTTCTATACAGGTAGTTCACACCTAAAACAGACTATACTCAGTGCTCACTCAGGTGTGAAAATCACAATTTTAGCTAGGTGGGAATAAGAATTTCAGAATTTTAGCTACGTGGGAATAAACCGAGTCAACTTGGTTTATTCAGATTCTATTACCGATATACTAGTAAACTTTATAGTTAAGAATTGAGAATACACTGTCGTTATTTTTTGGCTACACAGTCTTTTAATTAGTCAAAATACTCTGTCTACAAATTTTAGTAATTTTTAGTATTAAAAAAAAAAAAAAATGACGTAAATTGTATCTAATAAGGCAAATTAGAATGCGTTTTAAAAGAATCTTAACCTACCAATATGAACTAAATTTTTTCAATACTTCTTGACTGTAGGTGAAAGCTGATGTCGAGGCGCAGTATGGAAAAGAATTTACAACTTTTGAACCCGTGTCTTTCAGGAAGCAGGCCGTAGCACAGAATGTCTATTATGTAAAGGTACGTGTCTAATCAGATAGTAGTATGGTATTTGTTAAAAACTACTGCTTGAAACTATATTTCAATAATTTGAATCAAATTTAGATGACCGTCGCAAAATACACGTTCTTTTACATCACTGAATAATTTGGAATTAAGAAAGTTAGTGGGTGTTTACAATTTATACTTGTTCGTAAATGTCATTAAATGAATGTACACAATGCTGTAGAAGTGAGTTCCACCGGGTCTGCAGATATTCAAGAACTTGATTCATAATAAGTAGATTTAGGTCACTGACATCATTTGTTATTTGTGACCTGAACGATAGTGGGGAAATTGAAGGTTTATACTGTTTTCATTAAACTCTATTGTACACTAGTGTTTGCTGGTGATTCGTAAATCTTATGATCTATATACAGTTTTAACACACACTGACGAAAAAGAACATAGGTGGATACGCCACATAAATCTCCACCCCTTTACCTGTACATGCAAATCGAAGTTCCGCTTTGACGTCTAACTTCCTTGTATGAACTGTTAGATAAGGATGTAAACATTCCTATATTACGCTATACATCCCCAAAGCAAGGAGGATTAGCTCTGATTTATGTATGAAGGAAGTGACTATTTAACTTTTCATGGAATCAAATTTTAAGTATACCCGTGTGCTTTATTGTTTGATGTTGCTATTACTTATGATGTTTATTTTTCTTTGCTTCTGGAATTTCTTTTTTCATAATTAAAAAAAAATTCATATACAGGAATATGGAGTTGAACTATATCAAGAACATTATGAACTTGTTGTATATTCAATGTCCGCACCATCTTTTTTTCTATAGATTGATCTAGGGGGCGAATACGCGCATATCAAAGTCTGTGATACTGTACCCAAAGAATGTGAAAAAGCGGCGACATCAAAAGCTTCACCGGAAAAGAAATCAGAGGAGAAGAAGGAGGAGGACAACAGTAAAACCGAAGAAAAGGGTGAAGGGTCAGAGGAAAAAGGTGAAGGGTCAGAGGAGAAAGGTGAAGGGTCAGAGGAGAAAGGTGAAGGTTCAGAAGATGCGAAAGACGGATCTGAAGAAAAAGAAACTAAATCTACAGAGGAAGTAGCTGTTGTCAAGGAGACAAGTGAGGAGAAACCAACGGCTACGCTAACAGCTGTACAGAAGGGTAAGAAACTCAATGACGAGATTGTGGAATTTGAAACTTCCGAAGAAGCCAGCGAAGAGGAAGAAGAAGTGACGGAGGAACCCAAGGAAGAAGTCAAAGAGGAGGAACCAAAAGAGGAAGAGGTAAAAGAGGAACCAAAAGAAGAAGAACCAAAAGAGGAGGAACCAAAAGAAGAAGAGCCCAAGAAAGAAGAGGATAAGGAAGAGGAAAAAGAGGAGGGTGATAGCTCTCTTCTATCAACGTTAAAGTCTGAGGCCTCCGACGCATTGGGATTTTAAGTTTTTCGCTGTATATTACATTTATATATGTGTCTGAACAATGTTGGCGCTCCATCTAGATCAAAGCAGTATTGTATTTACCTTCAATAATGTGTACCATCATGGCACAAAGCACATTAAAATCAATAAAAAGACTCTTTAGAAACTTTTCAACCATTTCCTAATGAAGCAGATAATGTTATTGTCATTGTCAAGTAAAATATTCTCAAGTCATGACCGTCTTTTTTTTTTTTTGGAGCAAGAAGAATATAACTTAAACACATATACAATATCGCTTTATTAGCTGTTTACAGATGAAAATATCATTTGTAGCATCACTAAATCAACGTAAATGTCAATGTAAATACGACTGTAATTGTTTCAACTTTAGATTGGATGTCTAAGAAACCACGTGCACAGAAATATCTTTTTCACGTCATTCATTACTTACAAAATACACAATGTAATGTAAAATTAGATGTTAGATCCGCCCATTAATCGCTACACAAACATTCAGCAAGTAAGTTAGCTAATTATATTTAAATCTACCAAGTATTATTCCTTCTGTTTCTTACGGAAACTTATAGTTAATTCATAGCTCTATAGAAACAGCCAGATTGAAATCTACACGCCCCGTTTATTGATTATAGACGAAATCTACAGCGGCTGACAGGACTGGAATTGACACGCCCTATTTAACGATTGGTCAAAACCTACAGTGATCTAACAAAAATCCCGGACTGCACAAAAAAGCCATGATGATGTCAGACTCAAAGTCTCACAGAAGACGATTTGGCTGTTTCTTTTAGCTAACGTACTTACGTACGTTAACAATAATTTAGTGAATTTTACTTACTTTTCATAATCAATTTATTAATTAGTAAAACGAAAGATGTTAATATAAACAATAAAATGCTTTCTTTAATGATTCATGCGGGTTATGAAGGTAGCGATCATTGCAGAAAAAATTACATAACCCGCTAACGCGGGATATGTATAACTACCTTCATATCACGAATGAATGGCCAAAGAAAGCATTTTATTGTTTAAATGCCCTTGATGTTATTGTTGTGTATTTAAAAACTTAAGATTAGAAACGAAGAAGTAATATGATCACACTCTTCAATTATATTTTAAATTCTAGGTTTTAATAATTAACGATCGTATCGCTCTTTGGAAAGCAACTTACAAATATTGATATTTTTAAAAGTTTCAAGAATCTTGGGCAAGAATAACCAACAGAATAGAATATCAAGAGGGAAAGAGAAAATAATGAAGAACTTGTTTATTAACATTTTAAAAATTACATGATTGTCAAATGTTGTGATTACAAACAATAACAGTAAAAAGTAAGAGTAAAATAGAAATATTAGATATATACAGAACATGGAAATGAAGAACCAAAACAAAACAACACTTCAGAACTTTTAAAAATTCTTTTTATGAAAACAATAGCGAACCTAATTTATTCAAATGAAAGACGTTAATTTGGGACTTGTAAACGTTTAAAGAGAACATACACATTATAGATACAGTCCCTGATCAGTAGCAGTCAATTGAGCTAAAACAAAATACAAAACAAAAATCACGGTGCACACGGAAAATGGTTTCAATATTTAATGCTACAGTGTTAAATCTTAAATCTTAAAATTGAATTTAAAGGAAAGGGGAACAACTGCATATTCAAATTCAATGACGCTGGTAGCTGATCAATGCTTAAATGACAAGGCCATAATTTTTGACAGCGAAAATGAGAGTAAAATTTTATTATAGCCATGCGATCAGTTTTCAGACAATGTTATACAAGCATTTATAAATATAAATTAAAAATGTTCCTGTCATCAGTATGAACTTTGACAGTCGTCAAGTATATGGCACTTCGAATACAAGATAGAAGAAATATAACGTGGAATGCAAAAACATTTTCTTGCAAAGAAAACTAGGAAATCTCATCTTTGAATAACTATATTCCCTTCAATGATCATATTTTATACAATAAAAATACAATATATATTTACAATAAATAAAGCATAATACAGCAACCGACACAAATGCATGTAAATCAAAACAATCATGGATTTCCAGAATTTCTGTTATTGCATAGGAGCCTGTCCATTAAAAAAGAATGGACACAAGTAATACAATAATATAAAAATCTCGAAATAAAACAACACTCTTGGAAACGTAATGCAGTTTAAATCACAATGAAGCAAAAACATTCAACCTGTTTAAAAAGCAAATAAAAATTAAGTTTGAGATACATCAAGTTTTACAATCTGTAAAACTTATAACGAATAGCTAAAGAGGTATTTAAACAAACATATATTTGGTTTGTCATTGATATGTACAAAATACTTTTTACCAAAAAAAATTATATAGAAAAGTTTTAAACAAAATGATAAACATACAATTCCTTTTGATAAATGTAAAAAGACTATAAATATTTTAATTTCAAGTAAAATTTGCAACAAATATCGTCCCACACCAACAAACAAAGATAAACATTGCGTATTAAACAGACAATAGATAAGAACCGAGCATGATTTTGATTGGTCCCCCAATAACATACGACATTTATCCTTATTTGTACATACATAAAACGATAAAAAAGAAAATAAGATGTAGCGCATATCAAATGTTAAATTTAAAACAAAAACAAAAACACAAAAATGCCTGGAAATAAGCATAAGCATAAATACCCTTTAGAAGAATTACAATTCATATAAACAATTCTTTTAGTAAACGCACTGCCAATATCTCAGATCCAGAAAATAATCGAATGTAATATATGTAATTCTAAGGTAAAAATGCAGATTCAAGTTTTTCAATGCGTTTTCTACACACTGGACATTCGTGAGTATTTCTTGCACAGTTCCGACAGGAAGTGAGGTGACCACATGGGATGGGGAACACCCGAATTTCTTCACTACAACAAATCTTGCACAACTTCTGATCAGAGAGAAGTTGCTTTTCATCCTTCAGCTTATGAATCAATATGACCTGCTTTTGAATAATTCTCTTTTGCTCTTCAATGGTTCGCTCCTTCTGTGAGATGATCCTTTCAGTCTGTCGCAGTCTCAGTTGATTTCCCACCTCTCGATCTGAGGCCTTCTCCAATACTCTCAACGTTGTCTGTAATTCTATCTTTGTCCTTGTGATTTCTTGGTCTTTTCTTTCTATCTCTTTCTTCATCCATGCAGGCTGTTGGTTCTTTTCTTCCAACATTTTTTGTGTCTCTTGGTCCTTCTTAGATTGCTCACCATTCTCTTTCGACAATTTTTAAAGATTTAATATCATATTAAAATTAATAGCTTTATTATTTATTTATATATAAGAGAAAGAGAGAGGGACTTAATTCATTTGTAATAAATAAATGTGATATATATGACTTTCACTAAGAACAAAGAAAAAATGTGTTTATGTTCTCAATATATAGCTAGACAATTATTTAATCTATATAATTATTCATTCGTTCACAACCTGGTTTAAAACATTATTTGTTCATTTTTCATTAATTCCGAAGAATAATTCTCTTATTTTAAATTGACTAGGACATGAATTGTTGAAAAAATTAAACAAAGTTTACTTCCTCTTAATTACTTGGGTATGATACATCCCAGCTCATACTGAAACATTTGGAATTTAATATTACTTACCTCTTCTCTCCAACAATCTGTGAACTGAACAGTGTGACATTTCCTTGGTGTCAAGTAAATTACTCTATATCATTTGCAACTCTGTAAAGATTTATTTATATTCCTAAAAATTCTATCAAATACATTCTTTGAGATAAAAAACATATTTAAACGTTTGCAACCACAACTCACCGCAATGTGGTCTGAGTATTTACATGTTACTAAACTTGCAATAAAATACTGGAGACTCTCTCTCTCTCTCTCTCTCTCTCTCTCTCTCTCTCTCTCTCTCTCTCTCTCTCTCTCTCTCTCTCTCAATATGTAAGATCTTGATGCGGTTAATTCTATTTTTGGAAGAAAAAATTCAAAACATATATTCTGTGCATAGACAACTTTATGAAGACATAGAGTCAATTTCAAACTGTTAATTTCATGATTGATTTTTACATGTTTAACATACATACTAGTACATCTTTTATTTTAAAGTGATGCCAAATAAAATTTGAATGCGTAAGACAGTGCGTGGCTCTTTAATTTCATGCAGTCATTGTGATTGCAGGGATTAAATTATGATATGTACAGATTATTTTTCAGTACGCATATGTTGCTTTAGTCTTTTTAAAGCATTTTTATTGTATGGTGAGATGTATGCGATTTAGAGGTAATTCAATGTGTTTCAACAATTCTTACATGTTCAGCTAACTACTTCTGAGTACGAAATAATTCTATGACGAAGGTTTTAGGATTACTTTTCCCATGATTGAATATAGAGTATAAAGAAACTGTTTCATTTTCTATGATTCGACGTAAAGTGTTGACCGTCATAGCAAACTTATACATTTTTTAATAAAAGTTTAGAAACATAAAGGGAAATATTTCAGAAAGCTTAAATGTAGTTTATACAAACATTTATAATTATTAAGAATACGTGACTTACATAGTCACATTTTGTTCAATAAAGTATATGTGTAGGTTGGAACTCTTCCATTTAAAATCACGTTTAGATAAGTAAATCAATGGAACCGTATGCATTTACTTCACTTCTTTTCCAATTATAAATTCAAATCTAGCTAATTGAATTTTATACGATAAGAAATTATATATTTATCTGATAAATCCATTACGACGTCATAATGGTTCTAGCACCAAAAAAAGACGCTCAAGAGAGCGCGAAGGAATTCTAGGATGCAATAAAAAGATCTTGGTGAATGCGTTTAGCTTCGTCTTTTTCCCGTGCTCTGGCAAGTATAGCTTAAATCGCTTACCGGCGTTTCACAAAAACAAGCTCTGACTAAGTTTTTATATTTTTTAAAGCGCTAAGCATAGCTCAGTGCTTTATTGTAGTTAGACTTCTACTACCGGTGCATCGAATAACCGCCCCCTATGAGCAGAAGTATACATCATTTAAACTGGTTAGGGAACCAGTTTCAGTGGTTTACGTGCTATTGTGAATCTAATATACGGGCTATTGTGAATTTAATGTACGGGGCCTACATACACCATTGCAAGGACTGTCATGTAGTATTTAGTGCGTATACAGAAGCTGAAATGTTATATACATATATCTGTTATACACATACAGAAGCTGGGTTAGCGCTTTTCAGTACTATGAGTACTTTGATTTCTACAAAGCTACTCAACATCATATCTGTATTTATATAATTAATGAACAATAATGAAATATATACTTAATATGTGATTTCTGAATGTACAATGGCAAAAACTGTCAATGTTATAAATTTTCAATAATTGAAAAATTGTGTAAAATATAACGAATACTTTGTTAAATATATAACTAAGAAGTGATATAAATGAATATAAATAAATTAACAAGAAATCATATTGACGCAAGCGTCAAATGGGCCGCAAAAAATATAATTGTTTTATAAATCATTGGTTGTTTACATAAAAACACACCACAAGGAAGAAAATAAGAGTTGGTTGTACTAATTTGTATGGTAAATTCTAATATACTTTCAGCAACTTGTTTTGAAGTTTAACATTTTACTATTATCATAAAGAATCGATTTCGTTACTGTAAGCATTTCTAACGGAAATTGTATGATCATTGCCATAGTATGAAGTAATGGAGAACACATTGATTTTTACATTACTCTAATAAAAAGTTCAACTTATCATTTTTCTCTTGGAGATTATGTCCCAGGTAGCACAAAACGTTTTTATAACATTTTATTCCTGTTGTAAGGACGTTATCAGTAAACGTTGTCAATAAAACATTTAAAAAATGTTTTAATAACATTTTTTTTTCGTTGTTAAAACGTTTTAAGCAAACGTTTTTGACGAAACATTTTCATACGATTATGCCATCGTTTTCACAACATTGTTAAAACATTACTAAAAATGTTTAAATCATTTCTCCCAAAAACATTTACAAATACGTTTTAAAAACGTTTTCATATTGATTTTAAAAGCATTCTTAATTCATCATTTTTTCCTATAAGGGTAATTACCTAAATATGAATATAAAGATAAACCTTTTTTCATTACATTTTTAAAACAATTACATAAAATTAAATGTTTCCTGCAAACACTAACATAACATTGCCTAAAAATATTGATAAAACATTGTTAAAACATTACTAAAAATGTTTAAATCATTTCTCCCAAAAACATTTACAAATACGTTTTAGAAACGTTTTCATATTGATTTTAAAAGCATTCTTAATTCATCATTTTTTCCTATAAGGGTAATTACCTAAATATGAATATAAAGATAAACCTTTTTTCATTACATTTTTAAAACAATTACATAAAATTAAATGTTTCCTGCAAACACTAACATAACATTGCCTAAAAATATTGATAAAACATTGTTAAAACGTAAAAAATTACATTTAATTTTCAAATTCAACCACCTTTTTATATAAAGTACCTTATGTAGGTTCACTTGAAAATGGATGTGTAAATCCAGATAGCGCTTAATTGTAATAGAAGTAAAATTCATTGTAATAAAAAAACTGTAATAGAAGAACTGTGCATGTTTCCTTAATTAACAGTATTCATACTGTGTGACATCATTTTTACTCTTTATATTTATGTAATCAATTTGAAACTCAATAAGACAAAAAATTATATTCACTAAATTTGAACCTCCTCTATTAAAAGTTTTATCTCAATATTTAGAACAAAGGCAATTTTCAGCTAGTTCATTTACTGATGCTGCCCTAGGGAATCAGTTCCCTTGCTCTCTCAATGTGTTGATTGAGAGTTAATGGAATGACACAGCGGGGTGCTATGGCCAAGCCTCTTACAGCCGATCCTACTTATGCAATTTTCTCGCGATTTGAGGTCAAAGTTTTGTAAAACCCAATCGCGCGCTATTCACACAAAGACCGAGAGGCGAATTACAGTCACATAATGTGAGTATAGTTTGGTATTTAATATTCAAATTTAAATTAATGCCTGGGTATATATTAATGCAAGCATGATTTGTATATAATTTTATCTTGATGACTCATTCTGCAAATCTACATGAAGTTAACAAAAGAAAAATTTAAAATCTTCAGATCATGATTTACAATGACTAACAAATGTGATGTACATTTACAAGTATATATGCCAGTTATGAAGCATGATATGCATGGTAGTTTTTTTAAAATTATAGTCTATTTAAGTTTATATATTTGAGACTTGTAATGTTAAACAGGTGAACACAATGGGAGGGGGGGTGGTTGTTTTACTATTTCCTGTTAGCAAACAAGGCAACAATTTATCCTCCCCTATAATTAAAAAAACCCTATGACTCAATATAAAACACCCAATTCATTGAATTAAATGTTATAGAGTGGCATTTGTTTTTGTTTTCTTATTGTTTACACATTTCCAACTACTGTTGTATCTCTCACTCTCTTTCTCTCTCTCTTTCTCTCTCTCGTGCAGTTACACATACGATCTGCTGTGTTGACAAAAAGGAGATAAACACGATAAAATTTTTAAGAGTACATTGGTTGTACTGTTTATTCTTTTAATAGAAATACCTTAAGACGTCTGGATCTTTTATAACACAAGTAAAAATTTATTATGAATTAGAAGAAACCCTTTTTATTTTATTTTAGAAACAAATAATGGACCCTAATAAAAAACAAAACAAACGGCGCCTATACAACAAGAAATGGATGTCTGAAAAACGTAGAAAACAAAGGCAACAGTCTGAATTAGATACAGATTCTGACACATTTCAATGTTCAAGTTTTGTACAAGATGAAAATCCTAATGAAAACATTGACGATACACAAAATGCACCGGTTCTGAATGATCGGCAAATGTATGACGATGCACCATTAGATAATAACAACACAGCAGAACAAGGTTTGAATTTTGCCGCAGATATCTCATCTAGTGATGATGAATCTGATGACTGTGATGGAGAAACTGCATTAATCGATACACTAAGGGAATGGGTTAATACACACGAAATCAAGGCAAGTGCAGTTGATGATCTGTTGAAAAGATTAAAAAAAACTGTTAATCCAAATATTCCTTCTTCTTCGCGCACGCTACTTAAAACACCAAGGAACATTGATCTGCAAAGAATATCTAATATGAATTACTTTCATTTCGGACTTAAACTAATGATTTTGGATACGTTAAAAAAATATCGCCAAACAGAAATTGAAGCCCTAAATAGCAAATTAATACTGTCTTTGAACATTGACGGACTTCCCCTATTTAAAAGCAGCAAAACATCTGCATGGCCAGTTTTAGGACTTATTTGCAATTTGAAGCCCCCCAAACCATTTCCAATCACGTTGACTGTTGGAACATCTAAACCATCGAACCTTGAATTTTTAAATGAAACAATTGCTGACATTAATAGTTTGATAACTAATGGGATTGACTTCAATGAAGAACATTTTGAAATCAAACTTCTATGCATTATTTGTGATGCACCAGCAAAGGCTTTTGTTAAGTGCGTCAAACAATATTCAGGGTATTATGGATGTGACAAATGTGAGCAACGTGGGCAATATTTGGGACGGATGACCTACCCATTAACTGAAAATCTTGTTTACCGAACAAATGAGTCCTTCCGTAACCAAACACAGGAAGAACATCACAAAGATGCTTGCTGTCCATTTCTTGACCTGCCAATGGATATGATAAAAGATTTCCCTGTAGATTACATGCATCAGGTATGCCTTGGAGTAATGAAAAAACTTCTCATAACTTGGATGCGGGGCCCGAGAGCGAATAATCGACTGTCCAGTAATCAAGTTGCTCAGATTAGTGCAAAACTCATTTCTTTTGTGCAATATATACCTCAAGAGTTTGCAAGAAAACCAAGGGGTCTTGAGGAAGTGGATAGATGGAAAGCTACTGAATTCCGCCAGTTCCTTTTATATACAGGACAATTTGCATTAAGAGGTGTTTTATCAAATAACTTGTACAAACATTTCATGTGCCTTTGTGTAGCAATAACTATTTTAGTTAATGAGGATCTTGTTTTGCATTATGCAACTTATGCACATCGCCTACTTTGTTACTTTGTACGAAATTGCCGCAGATTGTACGGAGAGGAGTTTTGTGTCTACAATGTGCATGCCTTGTTGCACTTAAAGTCTGAGGCTGATACATTTGGTTCATTAGAGAAATGTGCTGCTTGGCCTTTTGAAAACTATATGCAACAATTAAAACGAAAAGTTCGCGGAGGCAACAATCCTGCAGCTCAATTGGTAAAAAGGATTTTTGAGTCCATGGAAACAGATGTCGTCCCAGCTCAAATTAAAGTTAAAAAGATAATGGTCAAAAGTCCCAACAATGTGTATAGAACAGATAGGAAGAGGTTCTGTGAAGTAATCCGCCCTGTCAACAGGGAGAAACAGGCATTCCTCTGCAGAGAATACTATTCACCCGAATGTTCCTTTACTTATCCCTGTGAATCTTACATCATTGGACATGCAGAATTTTTAAATCAAAATTACACAATAAAAACCATTGATGCTGAAAACCTAACAACAAGGTGTCTGAAGGTGCCTTCTCACCATGACAACAGATATGTATTTATTCCATTGCAACACAACTTTCAAGTGTAACATATTTTCACCAGAACATCTATAAATGGTACCACAAATGGTATGTGCTTTATCATTTAATACTATATTTATTTTTGTTGCTAATAATATCTTATATGTCTTGAATCTGAATGAAATACTGGAATGCAAATAGGTAGAGTTGCTTGAATTCTAATACCGGTAGCTATGAGCAGTTACTTATACAAACCATCATTACTTAATTTGAATCAATATCATGTGATTCTTACAGTTTAATTGATAATCTGTACAATGTCAAAAAAGCAAAGAATGGTTTAATATTGGGTATTTGTACCAGGTATCTGTTCAATTCATTACTTGAAATAATGTATTTAAATATTTAGAATACATTAAATTTATATTCCAGATCTTACATTACCAATTTAAAACATGTTTGCTGTAGTCCATTTTGTGGATGACGAAAGTGTAGAATGTGTACCTAAATCATGGCTTGAAGGAGTATGTATACATTATTTACTCAACAAAATATTTATTAATGCTTATTTGTACAACAAAAATCATGGTTTTTTTTAATAGGTTAACATACTTTGATTCAATATAATAGCTTGGTCATGAGAAAATTAAAAACCCTTTGTTCCTCATGAATTATGTATCAAATAGATTAAAAACTATCATCTACGTCCTTTTCTTCTTTTTTGAAGCAATACTGTTATTGGCCACACCTGAATGCGAAGAAAAAAATACAAAAAATGTCCCTACCAGACAAGGACACCTGGAAAAAGTACAAATACAGGAAAATTGGACAAGGTAAAATATAAAGTTTTAATATTTGAAACTAACATGATACACTTTTGAAAATCTTGACTGCCAAATTGATAAAGAAATACATATATATAAATTTACCAACATACAGGTGTTTTCAATATATTCCGATACTTTTGTTGTTGACAAATACTTTAAAAAACAGATTACGAAGACTATGACACAGCCAGGAAATATCTAAAAAAAGCGGAAGAGACATCTAATCTGGAGAGTGAGGAGGAATCACGAAAAAGGAAGCTTCCAGCAAGACTGATAAGCGAATCGGATAACGATACTGATATCGAAAGTGACATTGAAGGTAAAACATTTATCATTATCAATTTTTATACCAGTAATTCAAATTTAGCACTATTTTGAAACATTTTAATATCAAATAAATAAAGCTATTGAAAATTAACACAGGTAAAACACTGCCATCTCTCCCAAAAAACACATGTTCCCAGAAGGAGAAGAAACGTACAACACCTGTAAAGAAGATGCCTACCTTACCATCACTAGACAGTTCGCCGCTGTCTCCATCACCCCCAGCATCTTCTGTGCCAGTGAAGAAACAAAACCTGGCCACACACTCAGTAAAAAGACAATTGCTGACATCAACTACCTCCATTCGCAGATCCCCGAGATCAAAAAGTACACTGTCAGCCTTATCAGCTGGGACAGCTACACCACCAAGAAGTACCCCATCAGTAGCTATCCAGTTACCCGGTATGTTATTTATATGAAATTAAAATACATCGTAAAACTTTGTAGGAGGAGCTATATTAATTAGTACATGTATTCACAAAAACTGATTTTGTTTTTAGTCGCTGCCAATGATGTTAGAACATCTGCAACTAAAACACTGGGAGAAAGCATTTCTGACTTACTCAAACAAGGTCTGTAAATAAGCTCCAGATTATATACATCATATCTTTTAAATTATTTTAATGAGACCAATTTAACAAAGCAAACTGTTATTTCTTATTTAGTTATTTCCAAACTTGATAAGCAGCAACAGGATATAACTGCAATAAAAAACCATCTAATTTCTGCTGTGGACGTTGATTTGGATACTATTGAAAGTCTATTACCCTCTGGTAACAGACTGAATACTTCAGCAGAAGTTGAAGAATTCCAGGATTCTCTAGATGACGACTCAAAGAAGAAATTGGTAAGAAACCAAATGCACATAGTTTATGCAAAATGTATGTTTACAAAGATAATAATGAGTTAATTAAAGCGATCAAAGATGGTTGATATGTAAATTATTATTCTGTAAATATTTTTTTGTATCAGTAAATTAATTTAGGAATAGTTCATCCCCAATAAAATATACTTTTATATTAAATTGCTGATTTCATTTGTTTTAGATCAATGCCATGGCCTCTCTCCAGGGTGGAGAGCATGCTGGAGAGATTTGCAGAGCAGTTATGCGAAGTATCATGACAAATAACTGCATGAGCCAATTCAGTGGAACCGGACAAAAAGGAAAAATTGCTTTTATTGGCACACCCCTCTACAAAATCATCCTTTGTAAGTATTAAACAGCATTTTGATTAAGTATTCAAGAACTTGAATTTGTTTTTGTGTTTATAGGTCATGTTATTTTAACCTGAATCTAATGAATTTTTCCATCTACAAATACATATATATACATTTTTTAACCGATTTTTCCTTTTTTCAAATCTTTTTAGCTGCTGTTCGCAAAGCATCGAAGAAAACTATCCCGTTTGAGACAATTAAACGAGAGGTCTTGGACGTTTTGAGATTTGCTCCACATCTTCCTGGGGGAATCAATTATGCTAAAGTAAATAAAATGTCTTGTCTTTAGAGTTAGATAGGCTTTAAAATCATTTGAAAATCTACAGTCTATATAATACAGTTATAAACAATATCACTCTTTGTTAATGTCTTCATCAAATGTTTCATAGAATATACACATTTTAAAATAGTCATCTCCATAATTTTATTTTACATTGAAATCTTCTTTATTTTAGAAAAAGCGTGGAAAGAAATCAAATCCAAAAGAAGGCGAATTCCCACCAGACTCCGAATAATATGGACTTTTTTTTTTCAAAAACACAATTTTCCATCAGAATCATAATACAATTGATTGTTCTTTCAATAATACAAATGTTATTTTAAAGAAAATTTAACTGTTGTTTTTATTTTATATTTACACAAAACTGAAAGAGTTTGAGAACATTTTTTTGAAGTGTTTGAAGATTTTTATATCAAATTATGTTAAAATATATAACATATGTTCTCAAGATGTTTTCACTAAGGTTATCAAAACGATTCCGGTACATTTTCTAAAATTGTTGCGTAAAATTGTTTTTAAAATGTTTCCTAAAAAGTTCTCATAACGTTTCAAAAAAATGTTTTCAAAACATTGCTAAACAATGTTTACAAAAAACGTTATTATAACGTAAAAAAACCCACACAGAATTACGTTGTAATAACGTTTCTATAAAATGTTCTCATAACGTTTCAAACTAATGTTTTCAAAACATTGCTAAACAATGTTTACAAAAAACGTTATTATAACGTAAAAAAAACCACACAGAATTACGTTGTAATAACGTTTCTATAAAATGTTCTCATAACGTTTCAAAAAAATGTTTTCAAAACATTGCTAAACAATGTTTACAAAAAAAGGTTATTATAACGTAAAAAAAACCACACAGAATCACGCTGTAATAACGTTTTTGAAAATGTTTTCATAACATTTTCACAATGTTGTTAAAACGTTTTAATAACGTTGTTGTGCTAACTGGGGTATTTCAAACCATTTTTTTGTTTGTTTTTTTTTTTTTGTTGCATTGTATTGAATGAAAACTTAACGCATTATATAGTCATTTTATTTGACACGGCACATAGAAATTCAAATGTATCATTTATATAAAATTTAATGACATTCAGGTCTTTCGTATTTTAGGTCTTTAGTATGTCCCGCATACCGATCCTGATGCATTGTTTTGAAAAGAATGAAGAACTCCGAAATTTTCCGAATAGATTATAGTCTCGATAAAAACGCGCCAAATACGACAATCTACTAAGTATGGCCTACCTTTCATTTACGAGTAAAACAAAAAAATATGTGATATTTTCTAAAAGGCATAAAACATATTTCTACATGCAAATTTACGTTTAATTCATAAAAATAAGCATAGTATTAATTCTATTAAAAAAGAACTATCCCGCAGAAACGCAGTGACAATATTTAAATGTGTATCAAATAACGGACCGCCTTCCGGCGGCCCGTAATAACTCAGTAATCCAAAAAATTCTTGCACAATTCAATGGTCAAAGTTTGAACTGAATGTAAAATTTGAGAGTTTCAAATTTTTTTTTTTAAAGAAAACTGCAAACACGCATCATAATGTATTCCAGTAAAATCTTCAATTATAAATGTGGTTTTGTTAGCATATCCCATTAGCTGCCCCCCCCCCCCCCCCCCAAGATAGTAAAAAGATAGTAAATAATTGTTGTTTACATTGATAAAAGCTAATCTATAACAAAAAATATATAGATCGCTTTCTGAATTAATGAATGATATTTGTTGTCCCTGAACGTCACAGCGAAAGACAACTCTGCATAAAGGAATGGAACAGGGTGGGTGGATCATAACATATCCAGATTTAAAATAAAACTGTCGAGGATCAAAAAACCTAAATTGGATAAACTTTGGATGATTCAGAACATATAACTTAATAAGTTTGTCTGTTTAATCTGCAATAAGTTTGTCTGTTTAATCTGATGAAAGTAGAAAACACACTTTCAAGACAGTTTCAAATCAGGTTCGGTGCTCAGTACAACTTAGCCTAGTGCACAACTGTTTTTATCTAATCTCCCTGTTTTCTTGACTCCATCTAAAAACAAGAGGCCCAGGGGCCACATCGCTCACCTGAGCAACAATTGCCTTAATTCTGATCAAATTAGCATTACAGTATCAAAATATCTTGACAACTGAGTACAGTAGATCTTGCTAAAAGAAAATTGAAAATCTGCCAATTTTTATCCACCTCTTATTTTTTAGTAAAGCCCCTTTTGTTGTTGTACCTGTAAGAAGATTTTTCTCTATTCCTATAACCCCCCCCCCCCCTTCCCCATTTCGTGGCCCCACTATTCTCTAGGGAATCATGGTTTCATCAAACTTAAATCTACCTTTAATCTCATAACATGTGCTTTCACACTAAGTACTGAGTTTTGGACCTTAAACTTTCCCAGAATATTTTTAAGGATCGTAAAACTTGATCCCCCAATTGTGGCCTCACCTTACCCCCGGGGACCATGATTTGAACAAACTTGAATCAACACATCCTGAGGACGCTTCCATTTTAATTTGAGTTTTTCTGGCCTAATAGTTTTTGAGAAGAAAATTTTTAAAGATTTTCTCTATATATTCCTATGTAAAACTTGATCCCCCAATTGTGGCCCCACCCTACCCCCGGGGACCATGATTTGAACAAACTTGAATCAACACTTCCTGAGGATGCTTCCATTTTAATTTGAGCTTTTCTGGCCTAATAGTTTTTAAAAGAATTTTTTTAAAAGATTTCCTCTATATATTCCTATGTAAAACTTGATCCCCCAATTGTGGCCCCACCCTACCCCCGGGGACCATGATTTGAACAAACATGAATCTACACTTCCTGAGGATGCTTCCATTTTAATTTGAGCTTTTCTGGCTTAATAGTTTTTGAGAAGAAGATTTTTAAATATTTTCTCTATATATTCCTATGTAAAACTTGATCCCCCAATTGTGGCCCCACCCTACCCCCGGGGACCATGATTTGAACAAACTTGAATCTACACTACATGAGGATGCTTTCATTTTAATCTAAGCTTTTCTGGCCTAATAGTTTTTGAGAAGAAGATTTTTAAATATTTTCTCTATGGATATATTCCTATGTAAAACTTGATCCCCCAATTGTGGCCCCACCCTACCCACGGGGACCATGATTTGAACAAACTTAAATCTACACTACCTGATGATGCCTCCACTCAAAGTTGAGCTTTCCTGGCCTAATAGTTTTTGAGAAGAAGATTTTTAAAGATTTTCTCTATATATTCCTATGTAAAACTTGATCCCCCAATTGTGGCCCCACCCTACCCCCGGGGACCATGATTTGAACAAACTTGAATCTACACTTCCTGATGATGCTTCCATTTTAATTTGAGCTTTTCTGGCCTAATAGTTTTTAAAAGAATTTTTTTTAAAGATTTTCTCTATATATTCCTATGTAAAACTTGATCCCACAATTTTGGCCCCACCCTACCCCTGGGGACCATGATTTGAACAAACTTGAATCTACACTTCCTGAGGATGCTTCAATTTTAATTTGAGCTTTTCTGGCCAAATAGTTTTTGAGAAGAAGATTTTTAAAAAATTTCTCTATATATTCCTATGTAAAACTTGATCCCCCAATTGTGGCCTCATCCTACCCCCGAGGACCATGATTTGAACAAACTTGAATCTACATTACATGAGGATGCTTCCAATCAAATTTGAGCTTTTTTGGCCTAATAGTTTTTGAGAAGAAAATTTTTAAAGATTTTCTCTATATATTCCTATGTAAAACTTGATCCCCCAATTGTGGCCCCACCCTACCCCCGGGGACCATGATTTGAACAAACTTGAATCAACACTTCCTGGGGATGCTTCCATTTTAATTTGAGCTTTTCTGGCCTAATAGTTTTTAAAAAGAAATTTTTTAAAAGATCTTCTCTATATATTCCTATGTAAAACTTGATCCCCCAATTGTGGCCTCACCCTACCCCCGGGGACCATGATTTGAACAAACTTGAATCTACACTTCCTGAGGATGCTTCCATTTTAATTTGAGCTTTTCTGGCCAAATAATTTTTGAGAAGAAAATTTTTAAAGATTTTCTCTATATATTCCTATGTAAAACTTGATCCCCCAATTGTGGCCCCACCCTACCCCCGGGGACCATGATTTGAACAAACTTGACTCTACACTACCTGATGATGCCTCCACACAAGTTTAAGCTTTACCGGCCTAATAGTTTTTGAGAAGAAGATTTTTGAAAAATACCAACAAATTTTCAATAATTCTCAATTATCTCCCCTTTAAAAAGGGCGTGGCCCTTTATTTGAACAACCTTGAACCCCCTTCACCTAGTTGTGCTTTGTGCCAAATTTGGTTGAAATCTGCCCAGTGGTTCTTGAGAAGAAGATGAAAATGTGAAAAGTTTACAACGACGACGACGACAACAACGACAACGACAACGACGACAGACAACGGACAAATTGTGATCAGAAAAGCTCACTTGAGCCTTTGGCTCAGGTGAGCTAAAAATAGGTATGTGGATGATTAAAATATTTAGGAAAACTTACTTTTTCTGTGTATTTCCTTTTAAATAAATAGTTTATTCCAATTCAATAATTTTAAATTGTATAGCCGACTACAGCTTCCCTCGTACTAAATATGGAACGCCATGCAAACCTTAATTAAGGTATACATCTATAGAGTTGGACAAGCGTTCCCGGTTTTAACCGTTGAATCAAGTTACATCAATGGCAAAATATGGTATTAATGTGGAGCTTCAAGTATGTTCACAGATACAATGACATGTATCAAGTCTTGGTTTTGTTTAATAAAAAAAACTGCACGTGTACGCGTACGAGTAAATCAATGTGTTTCAACAATTTTAACATGTTCTACTTCTGTGTACGAAATAATTTGAGAACAATCCCTACTATTTTTCACTTTTTTCATATGGCCTACGTTTGCTTAATAAAATTATGATCATGTAAAACTAAAACACACCTGCATTTTAAATTATGATCTTTATAGAAGCAATATTGTTAACCTCGCATTTGTGTTCCTGTGTCTCGCGTGAAGACGCCAATTACTTTTTCTTCATTTGTAAGAAATGCTCAAATGCTAGATGTCAATTTATGGATGTATTACTGAGGTTATAATCGATACACACCTTTTACTTTAGGTTAATGCTGCTTAACCTACCGAGGTAAATAACTTTATGTTTTTCTTATGTTCAGACATACATTTAAGAACCCAAAAAATTTAGTTGTTGATATTATACTTCATGTTTCATGTACATTTGTGTTGTCAAGTTTCCAAAGACAGTTGTGCAACATAATAACTATTTACATTTTGTGAAGAACTAGTAAGATGTTCGAACTTGATTCTAATCCTTTTGTATATACTTTATACAAAAAATATTTTCAATTCAATAATTTACAAAATTGTGTATTAATATGTCCTATGTCAAACTGTGACAAAAAGAGGTCAAAAAATAAGAAAATCTTTTATGTACACACAACTATGTTACTATTTTAAACTGCCATATGAAAGAATATCGGAAGGGGGTGGGTAGTGTCCTTTCTGATATATTTCATTTTGTCAAATAAAATATACAACATGACTAGTCATGTTGTATATTTTATTTGACAAAATGAAATATATCAGAAAGGACAGTAGGACAAAGACTAGTCTATTTAACCCAGAGATGGGGAAATCTATTCCATGATCTCAGCCTGTAAAGTCTAATTAGAAAATCATATGAAAAAAAAGGTTTTAGAAATGACATGGCCCCCCATTATTTGCGCAGCAAAGATTTTTCTTAATTTCACATACAAAAAATTAAATTAAGGTGGCTCACTACACCTTAAAATATTTTCTCAAATCAGCAGAAAATTACTTGATCATGATAGATATCATAATGGATAAGAAGTATTTAAGTCAAATAGGCAAAAAATATGCAATTTTGGATTAAAAAATTACATTTTCGAAAATTTAATTTAGTAAACATGAACAAAAGCTCCAGGCGGATTCGAACTCATGATCTGCGGTTTAGAAGCCAAATACTTTATCCACTGAGCTACGACTATATACAGGCAAATTGAACGATATAAACAGTTTAACAAAATATTTAAATCGCCATCTTTTGACGTATATAGTGTCTTAAAAAGCTTAAGTTTGGGTGTAGTGAGGTAGGTTAACAGAAAATGTTAATGTAAAAAAAAATTGAATCGAAAAAAAATGAAATAAACAGTTGAATTTTAGTTAAAAGTATACTTGCCCCCCCCCCCGGATTAAGATTTTCGGAATTTTGAAAAGTAACGTTTTCCTTTTTTTATTATTATTATTATTTTTTTTTTTTATTGCTTGTCAAGATTTTTTTGATGAGTCTGCCCCCTTTCAAAAACGATGCTACGTGCCTGCTAGTTCATATACTTTAGCTTTGTAGTTAATTTTTTAATGTCGACCTCGAATTACCGAATTACACCCCTTTTGGAATAAGGCAGGCGCTTTGCACCTCTTTGAAATAAGGCTATACTAGAGAGAGAAAAATGTTAGTTCGCGATATTCTCGACGCCTTGCATGTGCTTTCTCTCAAATGCTCCAATTTGCTGCAAAATGTTTTGAATTTAATGTGATCGTTCAAGCTTTTCTTAGTTATTTTTTTTTCATTCGGTTTTGCAAAGTCAACGCATAAGCGTTTTACTGTCTTATTTTGACTGTACGGATTTCTGTGTATGCGTTTTAAAATGAAGTTGGAAATTGTTTTGTTCTAAAATATTCAATTTAAAAAAAAAGTTACCTTGTTCTTTGCATGTTTGTAAAGCACAAAATAAAATAAATTTTATCGCTAAAGAAAACAACGTATGTGACCATAATGAGAGCGATTCTCATATACATGATCTAAATGTCCACAATCTATTACAATTGTTATGTAATGTAGATTAACCAAGCAACTTCTTATTGCATTTAGAATTATATTTCTTCCTGGAATGTATATGTTTCTTCTTATTTTGATAAATGTGACATTAACTACCTTCCGTATTTTACGCATTATTATTGTTCCCAAGTCACACAGAGTAAACCTAGCAGAGTTCATCATATTTCTCCGCTATCGTATTTTCCCAATATAAATGAATCCTTTTTTAATAACTAAATACTAACACACTTTCCTTTTTCAATTTCAAAATGTCTATACAAGAATATTTGATAAGCATTTTGTTAGACATTGATCATTTTCAGACGGACTTGATCATTTTCAGACGGACTACTTCTGTCCTGAGGATGCGCAGGTTGTTTATATACAAACAAATGCATGCGCGCGCACAGCTTGAATATTCATTATCTGCTTTTGATATTTTTTTCTTTTGTAGCGGATCTAGAATCTTTTTTAAAATAGAAGGGGAAAAGAAATTTGGTAGTGTGAAATTCATGTACGCATGCGGGATTTTTTATGTGGCAAAGGAGGCTGGCTAGACTTACCAACTATACATTTTACGTTTAGACTTAGACTTTAATTTTATTTTAGACTTACAAAACATGTTAAGCGCGAAGTCCTGGTGGTGATGAAACTTGGTAGTGGATCATAATATAATCATTTAAGTAAACTTTAGAAGATTAAGTAAACTGTAGAAGATTAAGAACGTGCAAGAATCAGTTCAGTTTTCGGTTTATTTAACCTTCATCAGATCTATATATATATTACTACATTAGCACTATATGATATAATGTATGATGCATTTGAAATTCAGGTTAATGGCATATTAAAGCTATAAAACATATGAATATTATTATAGAGTAAACAATTACATAGATATTGAACCATGTCAGTATATAGATATATCTGATAAAAATTAATTTTACAATTGGTTATTCTTAGGATGTGGCTTCGTTTAAAAATTTGCACAAGTTCTCTCATCTGCGTACACTTGTTTTAACATTTCTTTCACACTTTTTTTTATTAATACATTATGAAAATCTACCAGGTTTGACAATCTCATTTGTTATCAATAAGATTTGTTCATAATGTTTTAATACAAATTATTCACAAAATTCTAGTTAAATTGACCTTTTGAAGAACTAGTTCAGTCTGAAAATGTTTAATTTATAAATATCGGCTAGCCTTTGCTCGATTATTTTGTACACAAAATCATAAATAACAATAAAATCTAATAAATAATTTAACCTAGTGTTGCTAAAGTTGATATGCACAATCCAGTTATTTTTAGTAACACCATATCTTTATGTCCAGTACTGATTATATATTTATCAGAACTCTATGATCAGTGTCAAAATTTATATAGATTTCATTTTCATTTAAGCGCCAACGAGTTTCCCTACAGTTCATAATAAATAGAAATATACACTGTTTTATGACAGACCCCTTATATGTTTTTTGTTTGGGTTTTTTTTTTTTGGTGTTTTTTTTGGTTTTGTTGTTGTTGTTTTTTTTGGCTTCATGCTAACGCCATATGACTTTAAGGCGTTTAAAAGAACACACAGGCATAAGTATAAAAAACATTAGTATTTAAATGTGTTTTCAAAATAAAATCATAATTTTGCTTTGAAAATCTTTTTAACATCAATTAAATCATTTTTTTATTTGATTTCATAAGAAATATTTTATTGTTATAAGTCCATTGTTTGTGGCTGTAGTTAAATTTACTATAAGATTCCACATATTAGAAAAAATTAATGATGTTTGTTGAGAATTCAAAACATTTTATTTGATTATAGTTGCCCGTTTTGTGTGCTGATAATAAAACAACAAATAGAGGATAACACACGTGCATACAATATTCCATACAACATTTATTCTGTATTAGCCCGAGACACCATGGTCAATACCGGTTGGGGCAAGAGTACTAAAAGTGTAAGGGCTGATATTGGTCAAGGGCTAATACAGGATACGATATTGGATAAAGAGTATGTATATATTATTATATATTTATCACACCTTAGTATTAACATAGAGGAAATAGTATGTCAGCTTGAGTGTGCTGTTTTAGTACATGAAATGTAATTGTCGAAATAAAATCATTTTACAACTTTACAGTTGATCAACATTGTAATTCGAACAGATGAATAATTTTAGTTTGGTTTTTTTTTATAATAGTAAATAAGTCGGAAAATGAATAAATAGATAGCCTCCTCAAAACAACATTAAGGTCAGACACGTTCCTCAATTTTAGATAACTTTTTCCAGGAATTTGTTAGTGGTTTACAACTACTTTGACTAGGCATTCCTGAAAAATACTAGAGTATGCAATTTCTTGAAAATACACTTGAATTGCTGATATAAAAATAAATACATCTACAGCACAGCGAAATTCACTATAATAGAACTATATCTCCGCCAGGGCGGGGCTTTGAACTCACGACCGCTAGAAGCTATACGCTTCTGGCAGTGAGCGGCCACGGTTCTAACCACTCGACCATCTAGACATATAACCAAATACAAGTAAATTTTGATGATTTTTAAAGTAATTATAATATTCAATTTTTTTTTATTGGAACTCTTTATTACGAGGAGATACAAAAAAGATTCTCGAGGAACGTGTCGTCTGACCTTAAATTAATTCCTGCCCTTTGTTTTCACTGAAATACCCTCATAACTCCAGTAAATCCACAACAACTTTAATATTTGAAAAGTCTGATTCAGAAAAATTCTGAATGTGACTTAACTCAAATCACCTACCCTAATTTAAATGTAAACACTGATAAAAAAAATCTCCCAAAAGATGTTTCGTAGGTCTGATTCAGATATAAATCTTAAACTGTAACATTAATTAATTATGATTCACTAATTAACTTTAAACTAATTGATCAGATTTCCAAATTATGGAAATATGTGACCAAATTTAATCTCTTTAACCCAATTAAATTTCAAATAAAATAAATCACTTACATCTCTAAAACCCCCAAAGTTGCAGACTAACGGATATTAACGGATTCGTGATATATATATATATATATATATATATATATATATATATATATATATATATATATATATATATATATATATATATATATATACACCCCCTGTTGGTATCCGTTAATGGGGATGTGCGGCCATCTTCTACATTTGAGGATAAAAAGGTAAACATTTCTTAAACTTGCTTGTTCCTGCTCGAAACTGGCCAAAAAATGTTGACAAAAGATATAAAAGCAACTAATATAAATTCCTACATGTCATTTTGTTTTACATGTATGCATACAAGAACAGGACAATGCCTTTTTAATCACCCGTCAAACTGCGCTGCTACAGACTTATTTTGAAGATTTAAAAATCTGGGAACATATGAAAGGGGTTCATTTGTGACCTCTCTACAACCATTTGTTGAAAAAAATTTCTAAGCTTGCTTATTTAAGTTGTAACATCATCTAGTTTATTTTAAAAAAATACTTTATTTTGGGAATTTATTAAACGTTGAGAGATACACATAAAATATACCAGTCAGTTGAGCTAAAACAAAGTACCAAAAAAGAAAATCACCGTTGCACACGAGAAAAGGTGGTTTAATAGTTATATTAATACTACAATGTTTTTTAAAGCGGTTTTGGACTATATCTTTCTTACAATGTAATGCACAGGAAAGGGGAACAACCCAACATTAATATTGCATATTAATATAATATTGTTAGCTGACCAATGCTTGAATGACAAAGCTATTAACTTAGACAGCCAAGCTGAGATTGAAATTTTATTATAATCATGCAATCAGCTTTCAGACAAGTATGGCGAGCCAAATTTAGATTAAAAATATTCTTTGCATGCCAAGCATATCCATGACATTTGTCAATCGTCAAGGATATGGCACTTCGATAGTCGAATAATATATATTAGAGCAACATTGATTTGGAATTTAAAATATTTTCCACACCAAATGAAGATCTCTCATCGTCAGAACATCTGTCAACAGGAGAATGTATCACATTCAATAATCATATTTTATCTAGTACATACAATAAATATATAACATAATTGTGCAAAAAAAAATGTAAATCAAAGCAATCACGGATTTTCATAATTTCGGTACCTACATTAGAACCATTTCAAGAAAAATTGTACAGACAAGTAATACAATAATCTCAAAATGAAACAACACTTTGAATCAAAATTAAAATTAAAGGGGTTGTTTCGTTTTTATTGTGTGTTTTTTTTTTCACAGTTTGAACATTGCACAATAGAGATGGCATTATGAACAATATCTAAAAAATGAGAAATGCCTAATTATTATTGAATAAAATCAGCTGTCCCGAAAAACTACCTCTCTCGAGCATGATGTGATCTTAATCTTGGTATCAAGTTTGGGGTTTTTTTTATCAGTCTTTGAGATAATATGTTTAATCCGATTCAATGCAAGCTTATTTGCTACATGTCTATCTGAAGCTTTCTCCAATACCCCCAAATGCATCTTCAATTCTTTTCTTGTCTGTTCAAGGACTTTTCCTTGCTGTCCGATTCATATTGTTTATTTGTTATCTCGACAATTTTTCTATTTTCAACATATTATTTATATGAATTAGATATTGATCCATTCTTTCTAATTCTTGGTCCTTTCCCTCTAACTCAATTGATGAAAATGTAACCGTTCTTGAGCGAATAAATGAAACACCAAGACGATTGTAGGGTTCTAAATTATATATCTTCTGATCGATTATGTTAATTGTTACACCCTAAAACAATACATAAAACATATAAGCACACCACTATAACAACACAAACATTATAGACATCACAAACATGTATAACATTCATTTACTTATAGGTCAATTATATCTCTTTACATTTAATCGTAATACACGATAAGTCTATTACGCGGGTTATGTATTTTTCCTGCAATGTCGCTACCTTCATATCCCGAATGAATCACCAAAGAAAGCATTTTATTGTTTAAATAATAACACGTAAGTAATGGTGAGTATTCAAGTGACATATGCCAATAAAACAACAAAAAATTCATTAGAACACATTATGTAAAATGATGTTAACGTTATTCTTCAAGGACATATGAGACACTATAAAAATGACAGCTGAACGTACTGAAAAGTATGTGTTCAATACATACAAAAATAAGAAAATGAAAAAAAAAAACTACAAAGTTTATTTTTTCAAGGCAAAAATCAATATCATGTATAAAATTGAATAAAATGTATGATTGTACTGTCAATGATTGAGATCCAGATGTCTTTAATATAAAATTGGTCATTCTATGCCCAAAGAATATCTTGATATTCACTTATTTGTGCTCTGCACATTGAACAACTAGGAGTTGGTAAATAACGTGTGCACTTTCGACAAGAATAAATGTGACCACATGGGATGCAGACAACAGGGATTTTTTTTTCAAAACAAATATGGCAAAGAGTCTTATCAGACATTATCAGACGTTGGATTTCTTTCTTCAACTCATTAATCAATACGTCATTCTCTTTAATTACTTTATTTCTTTGATTTATGATAATTTTATCGGTCCTTTCTAATATAAATGCGGATTCCAATACATTCTTGGTAATCTGTAGCTCTTCATTCTTCGCGGTCATCTCTTTCTCTATCTCTTCCTTGATCGCTGTCATATCTTGTTCCCTCTTCTTCATCTTTTCAATCATTATTGTCATCTCTTTCTCTTTCTTTTTCATCGCTGTCATCTCTTTCCGCATTGCTGTGATTTCTTCATTGTTTTTCGCTAACTCTTCGTTTGCCTCTCGGTACCTCTTCTCATACTCTTTACATCGTTGACACTCATTTGCTGCAACATGATTGATACACATACTGAATTTGAATAGCCTGTCCACATTCAAAATTTTACGAATAGTATATCCAAAAAATATTTGTGCGTCCTAAAAATATCCTTCTTCTACTAAGATCTTGAAATTTCAATTATTTGTATAATTTATTAACTCACTGAAAAAAAAATCTAAGACATTGGATAAAAATGAGATTCTGTTCAATATTTCATGTCAATAACTTGAAGTTAAAATTTTAAGATATGCAAGATACTTCTGCTACTATTTTGTCTTCCTAAGAAATACAAAGAAAGATATAAATTGGTTAACATTGGTAGCCAGTTTGGAGGGCGTCCAAACGTATTTCACTTTAATATACTAAACATTTCAGATTAAAAGAATTTCACTCACAATGTTCCTCCATCATTTGTTTTACGTAGTCTTCTGTTGATATCGCTTTCAGCTTCTGAAGCAGTTTTCTAATTTGCACCTTTGTGGAGACTTCTGGAACATTCTTTCTTGAAGTCTTCCTGGAACAGATATATAAACAAACAATTAAAATATGTACAATAATTGAAAAATATTTAATGTTCCAGTGTTTAGAATCAAAATTTATTGACGAGAAAATACAGATTAGTGTTATTCATTTTAAAATTAGTGTCATTTTATAACTTATTTGCAGGTTTTTTTTAATATATGCATTTCAGAGCTGTTTGTGATTTAATCCAAGGGCCTGATTATAACGATCAAAGTGGGATCGGGTAATATGATGATCAGATTGACTTTGATCACCAGCTCCGGATAACTTGTTCGATCACCTGATCTAATACGGAGGGCATAGGATTGACCAGCATTATCAAATTATTATAAATCATTGGTGGGAAATAAAATGTAATCCTTGCCCCATAAATATACTATTGGCATATGCAACGATTTATATATCTGGCATTCAAGTAGGAATACCGGCGCACCATCCACTTTGCTTAACAGTAAACATAAATAACATTTATCACCCCTAGTGCCTCAGAGATTCGCAGGAAACTCTAGTCATTTGTTGAAAGCTAAATGTGAAGCATCTGGGGTATAAGCATATAGGAATGTCAATGGCGTTATAACCAGGAACTCACTAGCTAGCTCTCGCAAACAACTTTAACGAACAGTTCAGATATGTATTAATGCCGAAAGAAATCAGGCCAACTCCAAAAAAAAGTCCAACGCGTTTTCTGGCAATGGATGATAAAGTCATCATCTAAGTTCTTTGTACTTTTTAACCATACAAGGTCACTGTCCAGTGGGCCTTTTTTGAATATGAAATAACTTAAGAGATGAGACCAGCACTGACCTATTTCTTCTAGATATCACTAAATAGGTGCGCAAAGACAGGAAATTGACAGATATCGTCCCCATCTTTCAATAAAAACAAAAAGAAGAAAGCAGCTAACAATATAATTGTCTTACATCTTAAACAGCAATTTGCTCTAAGCACACACAGTTTCCACTTAAAGATCATGGACCACTTTAATAGGAACATTAAAACACCAGCTAAGTAAGGCTTTTGCAGCAATCAGTCGTGTGAAAATTAACTTATTACCACAGTGGTCTATGTAACACATGATTTAGTGGTAATATGTCTTAAGCAAGATTCGACGTCAACTGTTGTTGTTTAAGGGAGTGTCTTGTCCTTAGAAAGTACTTCTTTTTATTGATTAAGAGACTTTGTATAACTTTGAGTATGAACACAATCATCCAAAATAAACAGATCTCTTCAATAATCTTTGTTACGCTTCCATGCAAAGTTAGATGGCATGCTTTATTACTGTCATTTTTTTATTGTGTTTTCACTGCCCAGAATATCAACTGACCATATATACAAATACATATATATATATATATATATATATATATATATATATATATATATATATATATATATATATATATAGGTTTCCCAAATTTAAAGAATGACAGATACAAACATTGTAATGATCTATTCCCAAACACTGTCTTCTCTTTTTCGTAAGCAAAACGATTGTAATTGTAATATCACAGCGATATAGATATTGACCGTGCTGAAATCTACACGATACAGTTTTTATCAGTTTGTCGATTGGTCGAAATCTTCAAAAACCTAAGAGTCACGTACTGCACAAAAAATCATGATAACTCATGTCAGACTCAAATTCGAAGACTGTTTGATTTCTTTAATCTAACGTACGTTAACATGTAGATAAATAATTATAAAGTTACTTTTACCACAAAGAAGATGTAAATATAAAACAATAAAACGCTTTCTTTCATCATTTTAGTCCGAATTTAGTTTTCGTAATGGCGCGGGTTCTGACATTTACCTTGCAAGTAAACTATTCATTTTTTTTTGATCCAGGAAAACTTCAGATATAACTGACTATAATGATTCATGTGGACTATGAAGGTGGTGATCATTGGAGAAACAAAACTAGATATGAGTTATCCCATATCCGAGATATTCGACTTGTTGATTACTTGATTGTCACTGTTATCAGCTGATCTCTTAGTTAAAATAACTGAACATGTAAATAAGCTGGTGTATAATTCAGGTTCTTCTACCACCAGTCTTTCGTCACTAGCAAACTGTGCACACATTAAAACACGGTTAACATGAGTGCGATCAGAAATATGATGCAGGTGTTGCAATTCCGTCATAAAAAGAAAGAGAAAAACACACTCAATAAATGTATTCTAACTAACTAGTAGTAGTCATGAAAGTTATGTAATTATTGTAATTATATAATCAATATTCATTAGCGAAAAAATTGTCGAAGAATAAACTATATATATAATCGGAAAAAGGAGACAGCTAGCGTACAAATATGGTTACCTCTTTTAGAAATATGCAGGCTCCTTAATTAACTGATTCTCTGGCTTCTAAATTAGAAAACATACCTTTTGATGTCAAAGTGTTTGTTTTCTGCC
Organism: Magallana angulata; assembly: GCF_025612915.1. Classification (NCBI taxonomy): domain Eukaryota; kingdom Metazoa; phylum Mollusca; class Bivalvia; order Ostreida; family Ostreidae; genus Magallana; species Magallana angulata. The sequence goes on along the minus strand of NC_069115.1, from coordinate 55,947,736 downwards.
ACGTATATTTAATATACGTGGCAGAAAACAAAATTAATTTTTTTTTAAATTCACCTTTCCTTAAGAAATGAAATACATAGATATTGTGAACATTTGTTGAAATGTTGAAATGAATATTGATTAGACGGAGAGCACTGATCGAAAATATTGAAAATTACACAACCTGCCTAAACAGGCTATGTATTTTTTATGTAGTAACGTGGGTATCGAAAGGTACCGGTATCTAAATTTCGAAAAGGTACTTTCCATTTATATTAAACGTGTGCAGGCAAAATGGGAAACGATGGTATAAACCTCTTTCAGAAATATATAGGCTCCTAAATTAACTGATTCTCTGGCCTCTAAATTGGAAAAACATACCTTTTGATGTCAAAGTGCCGTCCAATTTCTTAGACTTATGTCTACTGTTTTCGAAATAGTACACACCACGTGACAGGTAGACACGATTATGGAACAACGTACCAACCTTAAAGATACATTTATAAAAAAAATATACCCCTAATACGCAGTTTCCTTTAAATGCAGGCACGTAGTATCGTTTTTGAAAGTGGGGGGGGGGGGGGGGGGGGCAGACCCATCCAAAAAATCTTGACAAGCAAAAAAAAAAAAAAAAAAAAAAAAAAAACCGAAAATTTAAAGTTTCCAAAAATCGTCAAAATCCTAATCCGTGGGGGTGGGGGGGGGGGGGGGATGGAGACTCAACTATGCTTCCAAAAAAATTCTTCCCTACTAAAACTTTTTTCCTCCAAATCATGAAATTCGTAATCCGTGGGGGGGGGGGGCCGTAACTTCAATTTGACTACTCATTTCCTTATTTTCATATCAATTTTTTACTAACTTCCAAAAAAGTGGGGGGGCCAACTCCATTATGATTCATTTTTTTATATGTACATTTTAAAAAATTTGTTGCTGCGACAAAAAGTGGGGGGGCCAGGCCCCCCCCCCCCTGCCCCCCCCCCCTGATGCTACGTGCCTGAAATGTACAACAAGATAACTTTTATACAAAGCATCGACCCCAATCGGCTGCGTATTTTTCAAACCATTTCAAATCGTATATTACTAGTATTTGTATTTGAGGCTTCAGTATACATGCACTGATCCAGATTTTTTTCCACTGTTCGGGTTGGGACCAGAGGCACATTTTATGTAATTCTACCGGAGGATTGTCGATCTGGACCCATTAGACCCCGCCTTCTAGATCCGCACATGGTACACTGTTGTTATGGAGTGAAATGATTGTGAAATCATGACTTTTTCAGAATCTCTCTGTCTGTCCGCCCGTCTGTCTGTCTGTCTTGCCATATATCTATCTATCTATCTAATATCTATTTATCTATCTATCTATCTATGCTGAGTATACGAGTGTTGTTAGAAAAGTTCGCAGACAAAGTGATTTTTGGAAAATTACTGTGTTCTTTTTAGGATGACGAATGTTTTATTAAATGACTACCGATTGAAAAAAAGTATGCTAAAAACCATATGACTGCCGTCATGAGAAAAGGGCCCTTATCTTTTGACGTCACAATGATCAGAAAACGACGTCAAAGTTGTGGCATTGTAAACGCAGTTTTTTTAATTTTCTGTTTCAATTTTTTTCTGCGTCTGTGTTGTGTTTTCTGAATACTAGAGTCTGGCCTTGTTTTTATACCGCGATTAATATTTTTTTTTAGTCAAATAACACATATTAATTTAAAAAAATAAACATTTGATAAATGAAATATACACATGTACCGTCAATATCTTCACATATCGAACGCGTAATATTGCATACAAATTGATGCTGAGACGTCGTAAAATTGCTGCTTTTGCATCCGCTATGAGACTAAAACACCACATTTTACATTGTAGTGTGTGATGAAAAACTCTAATTGGAAATCACTTTTTTATAAATCATTGTTAGAAACCAAATACCCGTCTCGCATACGCGTATAACTGAATACGAGACTGGTCATGGATTTCCGATGATGATTTATAAAGTAATCTGAGTAAAATTATACAACTGAACTTTGCATGAGCAATATTTGTATGATTTAAGGTCAGACGACACGTTCCTCGAGAATCTTTTTTGTATCTCCTCGTAATAAAGAGTTCAAATAAAAAATGTTAATTTTATAATTATTTTTAAAATGATTAAAATTTACTTGGATATGTTTAGATGTCTAGATGGCCGAGTGGTAAGAACCGTGGCCGCTCACTGCCAGAAGCGTATAGGTTTTAGAGGTCTTGAGTTCAAAGCCCTTCCCCGGCCGAGATAGAGTTCTATTATAGTGAATTTTGCTATATTTATTTATTTTCATATCTGCAATTCAAGTGTATTTTCAAGAAGATTATATAGGAAATTGACTACTCTAGCATTTTGCAGAAATGCCTGGTAAGGTACCTAATTTTTTGCAAGAAAGCTTGTCAAAGTAGTAGTAAACAATTAACAATTTCCTGGAAAAAGTTATATAAAATTGAGGAACGTGTCGTCTGACCTTAATAAACAAACAAAACACAAAAAACTACACTGCACACCCGTTGTTGATAAGAGGGGTTGAAGGCTGAGACATACCGAATCGATGCAGAGCAGTATTGTTGAAATCTAACAGTTATCTTTGCAGTAATTACTGTGAAACAATACAAGTCAAATATTTCAAATCATAAGTTTGGAAGTTCACTTCACAGGAGACGATTCTACACTTTTTTTTAATTAGTCGGAAGGAACATGAGAGTAGCGGCTATGTCTCAATTATAGTGCTACTGCCAACATACAAAATATATTCTCGTATATTCTATTACAATTTAAGAATTTGCGATCAAATTTTGAAATTATTTAACGAATTAGAAAGCTATAACTAACCGATTAGAAGAGTTTGAGAAGTATTTGAACAGCGTAAAAATCTACTCTGAAGTATCCATTTGATTTCATGGAAAAATCTGATTCTTAGTGCCTTTAATGAAACAACATAAAAGTATATATACATGTATGAATGAAAAACTTGTTTATTGTTTGAGCGCAACATTCAGTATTTTGTTGTTTTTTTTGTGGCAATTTAACAACCCAAATCCACATGTTGTGTGTACTTTTTGAGCTAACTTAAATGCAAAAAAAAAATCAGTCATAACATGCCTGAAAACTCACCACATTTTCATGGATTTATGGCATTTTATATGATTATACTCATCTCAAATCAGTTACGTACATGATTCAGAATTCCTTAAATTAAACAGGTTTGTAAACGCAATCATTATACTACTATACGTTTGATATCAAGTCGATAAAATTGCCGTTTTATAAATCAATTCATGTTTATCGATAAATATTTATAAAACACTACATATGCGACATTTACAATTCATAACATGCATGGCCGTACACTTCTTATTCACAGATGATGGTTTCCCATCTTTTCTATTTTACACAAGAAACAAATTTCGATGATACTGAAGTTAATGTTTAAGTGTGTTTGTTACAATGTACAGCAATAAAAAAAATCCGAGAATCGCGATATTTCTTAAAACTTCGGAATACCGTATGCAACTTTATGCACTCTATAAACGTCAATCATTTAAGTTGTCATTTTGTTTAAAATTGATTATCACTTGGCCGTTATTTGTATTCAATGAGAGAGAGAGAGAGAGAGAGAGAGAGAGAGAGAGAGATTCATTCATCGTGTAACATCGATAATAAGAAAATTAAATTTAGTCAACAGGTAAAAATGTTACTTCTCATTGAGTAGCTATGTCTATCAGCACTGTACTACCAATAAGTGCAAAAGAATGGACATTATTAATGCAGAAGTCTTATTGAAATTTATTTGAAATTTTGCATTTTGAAAAAAAGTAAATAATGCTTATATATAATTAATTATTTCAACGATACGATTATGGTTTATAAAATCGCATCACAAAAATACAACGGTACGCGTGAACTTACAATGCGATTGAATAGAAGTGTAGATTTAGCAGGTGGGGTGGCTGTCTGTCGTATTTGATACACTTAATTAGGGGTGTTCGAGTATATATAAACATAAACAAAAAGTAGCGATTAATACCGAAAAAATTCATGTAACCCGTTTCTGTAATGTGGCTATCTTTATAGCCCGCATGTATCACCTAAGAAAGCATTTTATTGTTTATATTCACATCTTTCATTTAACAAATAAATAAATAAATTGAATTGATCATAAAAAGTAAGTAAAAGTCATTAGATTATTGTTAATGTACACCAGTACGTTAGATATGGTAATTTGAGTTCGGCGTCATCATGCAATCCGTTATTTTTCATAGGTTGCTGAAGATTTTGACTGATCGGTAAATGCATGGTTAGAACTGGACCAAGTTGATTTCATTCTATAGCTGTGAATTACAATCAATTTTCGTAAGAAATAGAGGGAATCATACTAAGTGGATGTGAATTTTAATCTATAAATATAAGATGCCATTTTTGTTAAAATCTTTTTCCTCAAATAAACTGTCCACATTCTTGTAGTTGTAATTACTTTTCAGTGAGACAATCAAAGCCGATTTTTTCCATCGGTAATTTTATAAGAATAAACTGTTGATAACATATAAAAGAGAAGAGAAATCATGACAATAATTCAACACCTTAACATCCGAGTTTCAAAAACAACTATTGATAATTGATTTTAAACTTGCATCAGAATTATGAAGATACTTAAAAAGTAATATCAGTAAATATGCGATAAAATTACCGGGCAAAGGGTTAATTAAAAAAGAATAAATATTTCTCTTTTTGAAAATAAATTCGTGTATGCAATTTGACAGTGCCCCGAAATTGTGGAAACATAGGCATCGAATTTGACCATCTTTATGTTCGCTTACTAGTATTTCATTTGCTCGGCAGCTTAAATAACTTTGATTTATTTAAAGGTTGGGGATAAGCTAAGTTTGATATTTGTTTTCCTTAGATATACTTTATCGATCTATCTTATGTTCGGGTAGGGGGGTTATTGCATGTGGAGTCATCAGAAGTGTGCAGAACATTAACTATATCTGGATATTCAAAATGTTTGATCTCTTTTGTTAAAATTGTAAAAAATATAGAATTGTAGAAAATTTTACTCTACTTCAAACAATTAAAGACGATGAAAGAAAGTAGAATAAATAGATTAATGCAAAATAAAAAATTTGACGTTCGTTACGTCGTGACGTTTTCGACGAGCTACGTCAAAGTCGTGTTAACATGTCTTACTAAAATTGTCATAAAATGCTTAAAATACACAAGATCTTGGATATCTTAGTATATTTGTATTCAGAAAGAGTTGACTAATCAGAATTGACAAAAAAGTGAGTTTGTGAAATTTTGACCTTAAGGGCCCTTTTCTCATGACGACAGTCATATGATTTTGAAGTTGTTTTCAAAAGATTACAGCGATTTTTATTTTGCATGAATTGGATTTACGGAGCACCATTTCATATTTCATGATTGACGTCAGGTGACGTCAAACTACTGAAAGGCAATTTAAACATGTCACTCTTTTTCAAAGTAAACATCTTCTAGTTCACACAGTTTTCATGCCATTAACCTATTTATAAAATATACGTTCACAACATTATTTGTCAAATTTTTGTATCATGTCTTTTGTATCAAATCGTATATCATTTAGGTCCAAATATCTCTGTCCACGAAATTTCGACTTTAGATAAGGACATAAAGCGAATTTCATATGTGCAAGATCCGGGCTGTAGGGGGGGGGGGGGGGGGGTGCTGCGAGTACTCAAGATATTGTTAGTTCCATTTTTTAGAATCTTTTGGTCTCCATCAGAGATTTCTTGCGTGCACACAAAATTTAATGACGACCCGTTCTCAAAGTTTCCCATTAACGTTAACGTTTTTGACTTTTTCTAGCGTTGGTGGTCCATAATCGGCGATAACACGGATAGAAATTCTTCAATTTAATTGAAACTTTCACAAAATGACCTTCATGACTTATTGTGATAAGCGCGGTGGCCGCTCACTGCTAGGAGAATGGGTTTCAGAGGTCGTGAGTTCAAGTCCCTGCCTGGGCGTATAGGTGGAACTCCAATATAGTGAATTTCCCTGTGCTTTATGTATATCTATATCCTTCACTTTTGGCCTATATATGTCAGTTTGAGAGTAATGAAATGTTTACGGTCCGATCCTCTCATATTATCGTTTAACTGTATTCCACCTGTATCTCAACGGACGGTGTTTCGTTTCGTTCGTCATTGTAAGCAAGATTTTTGTCTTGCCTAAATGGCCAAGTGGTTAGCGCGTTGGCCGCTAACTGCTAGGAGAGTACACCAAATAAATATCTATAAAAATTTTACATGTATATTTACAACCATATGAAAAGATAACAGTCTTCGGTATAATGCATAAGAAATATTCATAAGGGTCCATATATACAGTAAAAGTAAATCGGAAAGATGATTAAAGAATAGAAATATTTTGTGTCTATATGTAGTCTACGCCTCTAAGTTCCTCAAAACTAAAAAGAAAAAAAGAAAATTGCGAAAGTGATATAAAGGTGGTGAATGTTCATTCCTATGCTCTCCGAGGCCTTTGACGAATTGGGAATTTTAAGTTTCAATGTGCATTAGTTGTTTACTTTTGTCGGAACAATGTTGGCGCTCCATCTTCGTATTGTAGTAACTTGATCGAGGTGCTCAATCATATCGCATTAAGCATTTTAAACTGATCAATGAAAAGAAACTTTTATAACATTCCAATCATTCCCAAAGTAAGGGAAATGTATCATTGTCAATTGTCCAATATAGTATTTTTAATTAAATCACAAACGTCTCCTGTTTTGGAACAGGCCTCTTTGACAAAGAGTATAATTTAAAGGCATGTACAATATCGTCTACAGATGAAAATATCATTTGTAGCAACAAAAATACGACTGTACTTATTTTAATTTTCGAAACCACCAAATATCGTTTTCACTTATTTTTAGTCTTTGATATCTTTCATACACCCCGTTCACTTTAATGATTAGTTGCTATTAAACTCATACGTTTTATCCGGTTTCTCCGCGCAGATGTTTAAGCAATTATTTCACAACGAAAGTGACGTAATTTCAAAGGGCAACTACTCTATAATACTTTAACTTATTTCAAGAACTTACAGTACACAGATCGCCGAATATAAACCTAACTAGCCGGGCAATATAGTCTTTACTTATTAGGTTTTTTACTGATTGACAACGGAAATATATCGACTTGACCAATCTTATAGACGGCGAAGCCTACATTTCCATTTCTAATCAGGCCCTTAAAATAAAACACAAACAACTATTTAAAAAGGTATAAAATCAAAAACACCGGCCAATAAATTAAGGGGGAAATCTCCTCTTTAAAATTACGTCAATTTATTGTATCTGGGGCAGAATTAGATGGAAGCGTCGAATTTTACTTACTCTGCGGAGGAAACGGAGAAAACAAATGTTCAAATACAAAAAATTGAAAGTTAACAGTGGTGCAGCGAAAATTTTCAAAGACTTTTTGAAAACGAGAACAAAATTTTTTTAAAGTTCGACTGTAAATTATGGTCCTCGGAAAACAAAGCACGTATTTTCTTCGTTGCTTACTGATTACGGAAATATATCGGTTTGACCAGTTTCATGGTCGAGTCGGCTTCGTCTTGCAGTCTATGAAACTAATCAACCCGTTATATTTCCGTAGTCAGTAGGTAACAAACCTAAAGTATCTAGTAGACTAATTGTTCTCAAATAATTAGATGACTTTTCATCCTATCATTTTTAATGTTTACGACGAGGTACATATTTTCTAATAGCTCTCTAGATTGCTCAATATGATCATTTTGATCAGGCAAGGTAGACGCTCCAATCCCAAGTTTTCCAAAGTCTCTATGATAAATAGTAAAAAAGTTGGAAGTTGTTTTATTGAAATTTCAATACTTTTAGGGGCAATAACTGCTAGAATGGTTTTCATATCCTTTTTGTGTGACTAGACTGTAGACCTCTCTTAGTGTACTTATGAGTAGCAATAACATGCATTCCATATAAAAGAGAACTTAGTAACTATTTCAAAGTATGAGCTAAGGGACTATGTTTTGAAATGTCTTAAAATGGCTTATTAGATCATGAAATAATTTTTCTGTACCATCCTAAAGAAAAGAGGTATAAAAACTCACTAATTAACTAAATTTCAAATGACATCGACCTTAAATTGACCTTTATGTCATTTGTTTGGCCGAGGTGGAAGCTCATCCAAAGTGGTCCGAAGTTTCTATAGTAGAATCAAGAAAAAAGTTGGAAGTGATTTTATCGAAATTTCAATTTTTTCAATGCAAAACTGCTAGAAGGTCGGACTATCATAAAGCCCTTCGGGCTTTATTGGATTTGATCACTCTGACCGAAATTATCACCTCATAATACTCAAAGAATGATTCCTTATGCTTTAAATGCAAAATAGAATTAACTGGTGCAGACGAAAGATGGTTTCAATATTCAATACAACAATTTTTTGATCTGGATCGTTCATAAAATGAAATGCATAGAAAAGGGGAACAACCCAATATTCATATTCAATACCAATGCTTTAATGACAAGGCTATACCAAGGACGGATCTATGCTTTGAAGTAAAAGAAGGTGCCAGTTTTTGACAATGGGTTCCTACTAGAAAATATATTTTTTACAGGTTTGTAGATTTAAGACCTGAATCCACCAAAGGGCTATACATTTAGACATCCAAGTTAGATAAATATTTTATTATAGCCATCCTATCAGCTTTCAAACGTGTAAGCCAATCAATGATTAATATACATTTAAAAATATACCAGTCATGTCAAGCATCTGTGTAAATTGTGTCAATTGTCAAGGATATGGCACTTCAAATACACATAGAATATCAAATAAAAGAAATATAACATGTAAAATATTTCTCACACAAAGAGGACGATAAATCATCCTCAAAATTACTATCATCAAGAGAATGTCCCTTTCTATGCTTTCATTTTATCTACATATCATAAAAATAGAATAAGTCAGCAAATGGTACAAATGTACATCAAGACAAGTAAGGATTTCTAAAAATTTTGTAATTGCACGAGAATCGTTTCATGAAAAAGAGTAAACAGTATGATACAGTACGACATTCCTGGATAAGTTATCCGGTTCATGAAAAAGGATAAACACACAGTGATACAATACTTAATACAAATGTACTGGAAAAATTATCTAATTCATGTAACAACGAGGCAAAAAAATCGCATAAAAAGTTGTCGACAGTCGTTAAGAATATCTCACTTCAAAAGAAGAATAAATATACATTAACATATTTATATTACGCAAATATTACTTGCCCAAAGTAAAACTTAAGAACTGTTTCATCTTCAGAATAACTATCAACAGCAGAACGTCTCCTCTCCAATGATTCTTATTATATATATATACAATACATAAAACATAATTCAGCTATTTCGTGAAAAAGAATAAACAGAATTAATACAATTATCTCAAAATGAAACAAAATTATGAATAAAACAGAATAGGAAATCTCCCTTGTGTGTGTGGGGTTTTTTTTTGGTTTGTTTTTTTGTGTTTTTTTTTAAAGTTTGAATAAGGCAAATTGAAATATCATTTAAGTGACATTAATTAAAATATATAGATGGAATATAGTATACATCTTCTTGTTCGATAAAGTCCCCTTTTCGTAAGTATTGCTTTATCTACATACTATTAATACAATAAATACAAAATTTTCATTCAATTCAGTAACTTAATACAAATACATTTACATAGTTTAACAGTTTAACAATTAAATCAAATCAGTTTAACAATTAGTTTAACAATTTTATTATGTTGGGATTTTATAAAAAAAAATTCCCACATAAATAGGCGATTACAAAAACTTATACAAATGGATGGTGTTGAGAATGATTATCAAGAATAAATAACATGATGTATTATTAGTGAGAGCTAGGATTACAGGAAGATCAAAGTGTTTTTATTAGCCTAAATTAAGACATTTTATATCATCATTAAATTATCCAAAGCTCATTACATTTGTATGCTTAATACATAGGCATGTTAAACGGAAAAAGTAAACAAAAATAAGGAACTACATGTACAAGTATTTTCATTTGGCTTTGGAGAGAAGAGGTTTGATTTGTCCTAATTTGATAAAGATTTCATAAGGCAAGTCAAATACCGGAATTTTTGGCTACAAAAAAAACCAATAATCATGTGTTGATGAAAATAATGAAACTTAACAAATGAAAAGATAACTGATTACAATCAGCTGTTTTGATACGCTACCTCTCTCGATGATGATGTGATCGATCCAATTACAGATTTTAGGTTCAATTGTTTTCTCTTTCTGTCTTTGTTATAATACGTTTAATTTGGTTCATTGCAAGTCTGTTTGCCACATCTCGATCTGATGCTTTCTCCAATACTCCTAAATGCATCTCCAATTCTTCTCTTGTATGTTTCAGGACTTGGTCTTTCCTATCCAACTCTTCTTGTTTGTTTGTTATCTCGAGGTTCTTTCTTCTCAACATATTATTCATCTGTATTAAATACTGATCATTTTTTTCTAACTCTTCGTCCTTCCTTTCAAGCTCTCTCTTCATCTTTAAGATAACTTGGTCCCTCCCTTCCAAATCTTTCTTCATCTGTGTGATGACTCGATCTTTCTCTTCTAGCTCTCTCTTCTGAATTATTTCAGCAGTCATTTGGTCATCCCTAATACTTAATTTGTTTTCTTGAGCTTTTGGTTCCTCCATTCTAATTCTGAGTTTGTTTTTCTAATACTCTTTTGTTCCTGTGATCATTTTGCTCTTGATCTTCAACTCTGACTTTGTCTCTGTATTCACTTTGCTCTTCCTTACTTGTTTTGCTACAATCATAAATGTTAATATAATTACATATCCATGTATGTATCATTAATATTCTATTTCTAATATGGTATATCCCTATATACGTCAAAAGTATTAATTTCAATTAATAATGTTAATTGTTTGTTTTAAAAAATTGAAAGCATATTGCTTTCCTTGCCGGGTGATCTTTAATAAAATGGAATGCGAGCATAATTGATTGAAAGAAAAATAAACAGATTTGTTTCAACTATTTTTCTTATTTATCTATTTTATTTTACTATTATTATTATTTAATCGTTCGTTTTACATCTAATTTAGATTTGTTACTTTCCTCCTCTAAGTGCCTTTTACGATTTGAATGCTTTACGCTAGGATTGATATCATCATGGTCATAAATTACAGTTAAGCATGGAACAAACAGAATTAGAAAAAATTGTTTCCACCGAGGGGTCGCAGTTAAAATGAAAGAGCAAGACAACGTAAGCTAAAGTTTATTACATGTATCACGTAGAAAATAAATGTGATTGATCAACCTCAACATTTAACGCAGGAAATATACAAGTAGTACATGGCCAATGTTACCTTATAATTTTTTTTCAAAAACTTTTTCTAATCTTATCTTTACGTCTCTCGACAAAATACCACGGAAAGGAGGCAATACTACTCCTTGTGGCTGTGCCATACTCAACGACAAACTTCGTGAATCCGTAAATTCAGAGTGAAAAGCCACCATTTTTGGCATAGTGAACAGAACTCAGGATTAGGGACTGCTTACGAAACAAAGGTTTAAGAACCAATAATGACGCCAACTGGACAAATAGCAATAAAGTAAACAATATGAAAAATACGCTATACCTAATTATTACGATAATATCGAATCTGCATTGCATGACAGTAGTAAGAATGGTAAAATATATTGGAAATTGATGAAAGATTTATTCTAAGTTAAAGCAACAACTGAAATACCCCCATTGCCCCATTGCAATTCTTTGAAAATGGACAATCTTAATAAGCTCTCTCAGATATTGATAAAAATAGAAACTTTAAATAAATATTTTTCATCAATTTTAGATATTGAATCTGCGAATTACCCAATTTATACTATATGTGCAATAAAGTTTTTTCAGATATTCACATAGAGGTGCAAGAAGTTTTTGTCATTAGATCAATATTGCCTGTTAATAAGGCTATTGGCCCTGATAATATAAGTCAAAGAATGTTGAAATATACAAAATTTCCCATTTCAAAACCTTAATGTATGCTTTTTTAAAAATAACTTGTTGAAAATTCATTTCCAAATTATTGGAAAATAGCTCATGTTAAACCGCTCTTTAAGAAAGATGATCCATCTGTTGCAAGTAACTACAGACCGGTGTCCCTGCTAAGGTGTGTCAGCAAAATTATGGAAAAGATAATTTTTAACCATGTTTCTTTCACGAAAATAATTTATTCTATAAATACCAGGTTTTTTGCATGGCCATTCCACGGTATTCCAACTTTTAGAATCATATCACAGCACTGTCAAATTTAAAGTATAGAATATAGGAAAATGTGTTGTATGATTTTTTGCGATTCATCGAAAGCTCTTGAAAGGGTGTTGCACGAAGCACTAATTTTTAAACATCAAACTTATGGTATAAGTTGACATTTTTTACAATGATTTCTTACACTTACTTAAGTGATAGAACACAAAGGGTAATGTACAAAAACAAGATATCATCAACGTTATGTATCAATGCCAGTGTTCCACAAGGGTCAGTATTAGGTCAACTATTATTTCTTATTTACATTAATGATGTAGCATCGAATATGTTATCAATTTGTAGACTTTATGCTAATGATAATTATTTACAGCATTGTGATTTATACACTAAAACACTGAAATTGTATTGAACCATGATCTGAAAATTCTCAGCCACTGGTCTGACAAGTGGTTATTGAAATTAAATCCGTCAAAAACAAAAGCTGGTTTTTTTTTTACAAAGAAACATGTAGAAGAATATCCGAAGTTATTTTTTCAAGGGTGTCAACTGGACTATATTTCAATCCACAGACATCTTGGTTTACTTTTTTACAATGATTAAAGTTGGTCTCAATATAATTATGATATAGTAAACAGTGCTTACAAAAATTAGGACTTTTGAAAAAACTAAAGTTTATCCTAGGCAGAACTAATTTATCAAAAATGTATATCACGTTTATTAGACCAGTTCTTGAATATGCTTCTGTAGAATGGGACGGTTGTAATATGTTTGACATGGAGAGATTAGAAAAAGTTCAATCAAGTGCTGGAAGGTTTGTTACTGGTTTACCAATTTTAGCATCTACAGAATCTCTCTACACAAAAACTGGCTGGGAACCTCTTGTCAGTCGACGTATTAACAAGACTTAAAATAATTACCATGTTTAAAATTCATATAAATCAAGTGCCTGAGTACTTGAGTAACATTATTCCTCCTGTAACAAAAAAAATGTCTCAATGTGTCACACAGGAAACGGGGAAAATTATAGTGTTCCAATCAGCAGATTAGAACTTTACAAAAAATCTTTTGTACCTGACACCATTCGGAAATGGAAGTCTCTAAAATTAGAAGTTAGGGAAGCAACGTCTCTCAACATATTCAAGAAAAACATTAACGAAAGTATTCATCAACCTCCAAAATAGTTTTCATTTGGTAAACGCACTATTAATATATTACAAACCAAGTTGAGAAACAACTGTATTTTGAATTATGATCTGTATAGAAGAAACAGTATTGAATCACCCAATTGTATTTGTGGTCAAAGGAGGATGTTTATCACTTTTTCTTTGTATGCAAGAATTATGTAAATGCAAGAAACAATCTATTTGAATTACTTTTAAATAGGCTTGAAGAAACAATTTTATTTAATTCGCATTTGCTTCTTTTGGGTAGCGACAATGTGTCCTACAATACAAACTGCTTTATTTTTTCAGCAGTTCAAAAGTTCATTAAAGAGTCTGGATGATTTAATCATAAATTTCCTTTTTGCTATTGCTATTTATATCGTATATGAACATTATTTACTATTTATTTGCAATAAGTTTGTAAATGCATGCTCAAGAGTATTATTATCATAAAGTCAATAGGTTTAAGTAACTATAATATAACTATGACAATTATATATATTGTATGTAATATGTTTTACGGCGCGATCGTTGGGGCGAGCGCAGCATGTGATCAAAGAATGAATTATGATAAATCAATAAAAATAAAAGTAGAACGCAACGTAAATGAATTTGAATAAATAAACATACCTGTTTTTCCAGTATATTTTCATTATTCATAATTTATAAAATCTTTTATTTATTTATAAATAGAATTTATCTCAGATACAATGTTGTTAAATAATAAATATTTTAACATAATGCTTATTGTAGTTTATTTCCTCTTATCTTGCTGCAGACATTTTTCTTAAACTTACATATAAAAAAAATTGACTTATCATAGAGCCCCCCCTCCCTCCCCCCCCCCCCCCCGTTTAAAAAAAAAATAATTTACGTATAGAAAAAAATTGTTGATCATATAAACAAGAAGCCCATGGGGCCAAATCGCTCACCTGAGCAACAATGGGCGTTCAAAAGATATTGTGCCATATGGCCCTCGGTAGAATAACAAAAAAATAAATATTGTAAAGTATTCGAATTTTACACTTATTTTTGCATACACGTAATCTTTGACATTGTACTTTCATGAAATACTGTTTTTACACAAAATAAGAAAATTCTACGCAAGATATAGAACTAAATATTTGGTAGGGGTACACTCTTATATAACTTCTAATTCCCTGTATTTTCGTTCTGCCCCTTCCCCCACTTAATAAAGCGATCAAAATATATAAGAGCATATAGGTTCATTTTCTTTTTCAACTACTTACTAGTTATTGTATCTTTTTTAAAAATATAATAGTTATTGTATTTTATCAAAAAAATCCTACATGTATATATGTGAAGAAGAAAATTGCACCTCAATGCTCTCAATTTCTCAAATTAAAGATATTCGACAATTTAATTTGTCCTCTCCATTATAATTAAATGATTGTTGTTTACCTCGCGTAAACTCGTGACTTTTATAAATTTACTCACACTTGATTGATGAATACACTGGAATGAAAAATGTTGTCACGTGACATGTTAAAGAGCTATACAAATCAATGTTACCGTATTGACAGGCACATCACTGTAATTTACAATGGCCCACCTATTATTTTCATTTTTATTCAAAAATCACAAATGGCTACAAACCAGAATAATTTTCCGCTGTAATATTTTCATAGGAATAGCGATTATTCTTTTATCCCCGCAACAGAAATGTGTCAGAACTATGGAAACTGTTTTATTGATGTCGTTTTTATTTACTCACATTTCACATTATTCATTGTATAAAGAGGGGGCCCAAGAGAGTAGTTATATACAGCATATCATTCTTTAATTTTTTTGTGTACAAGTATTTAACATACTCTAATTCATAGAGAATTTCTAATGATCAACCAAAATTTCAGCGTCAATCGTAGAATTATAAGCAAGATGAGCTCAAAATTTTGCTAGGTTTGAGTCATATTTTGTTCACATGAGTTTATTACATTCAGCTTAAGATTATTTACTTGGTGTTTCCTATTCGGCATTTAAAATGGAAAAAAATGAATGGCCTAAGATATGTGTACAAACAGAATTGTGAGCCAAATCTCTGTATCTTGCTTATAATTCGAAGCTTAACACTCAAATATGGTAAGTAAATAGAAATTGTAAACAATTAAACACAAGAAAAATGCACTATAACAAATAAAGAATATAATTTATTTTTCAAAATGAATCATATACATGTATATACCTACATATTTCCGTCAGCGATATAAAACTCTATTTAAACTGAATAAACTCGAGAAAATGCCGAGCATCTCAACAAAACATATTGCATTATTCTACCATTACGCAAAGGATGATACCGAATTACCGATAGCCCGAATGAATTGCATTTTAGTTCTTTCTTAATACATCAGATGTTGCTTAATTTGCGCAGGTATACAGTAAACTGTTTGATTTACCGAAGTCTTTGTTTGATTTGATACGTAAAAATCAGGAAATACAAGCGACAGTTCCCAGGTTAACGCAAAGCATAAATGAAAACGAAACGAAAATCACAACAAGCTAACACCGCCGCAAACAGTCAACGCATTGAAATATTCAGCCTCAATTTACTTCACAAAATCGGCACCAAAGATTTTTTTAAAATGCACCCCCCCCCCCTTTTCTCACAGTTTTGAGGTTTTCTTCGCTTTCAATGAAAATTTGTCTTTCATTTCTGCAATTTATATTCATCTTTCCATAAGAACGCTTTGAGCTAAATTTGGTTGAATTTGGTTAAGTGGTTTTAGAGAAGAAGTTCAAAATGTGAAAAGTTTACAGACGGACTGACGGAAAGACAGACGGACAGACGGACAAAATGTGATCAGAATAGCTCACTTGAGCTTTCAGCTCAGGTGAGCTAAAACATAGGTATTCACAGATTACAAAGCTCACCGAGGCGAGGAATCACCTTTACGAGGCATCACCTCCATGAGACCACCTTAATTATATCATATGAAAATCATACTTTATGATCTTTGATATTCATGGATACTGTTTTGACACAATATGGTATATCATCTGTTAAAAAATTATATAATAATCATATGTTCAGTTCATACGGTATTTTAAGATACAATGTTTATGAAAACAATAATATAAAATACAATATTGCATCCTATCATACTTACAATATATATTATATGATACAATAAAATACCGTAATGAATATTGATAAGATATGATATTGTAACACATGAATGATATGATATTGTATTGTATTTTACATAATTGCATTTTATTATACGTTCATGTTAAATACTGAAATCTGACTGGTTTAGACGCAGTTGGTAATCCGTTCTATTACCATCTGCGTTAGCAACACACTTGCCAACAGGTAACACAAATTGTTATATGCGCGTAATTAATGCGCGTACGCGTAAATAATGCGCGTACGGTTCCCGTAGAATTCAATTCATTTCTATATAAAAGCAGTAAAATTTTCTTAAAAAAAAGAAGACATTTAGTATAATAAAATAAATAGTGCCTGTTTGAGAGGGTAACTGTTGAAACAGGCTCTATTTATATATTATCACATAATACAATATCATAATACATAATATATGATACAATATAGTATTATATGATATAATATCATATCATATAATACATCACAATATTGAATATCATGAAATCATATTGTATAATATACATATGATATTGTATAATACTGTATTATATTTGATACATACTATGATATTGTATCATATGATACAATATTATTTGAAACAACATTGTATCAAATCTTATGATACAATATCATGTGATATAGCAAAATATTATAAAATACAATATCATTTTATACATATTGTATCATATGATACAATATTATATATTGCAATATCATATAAAACAATTTCATGTGATATTATAAACAAATATCATATTATACAGTATTGTATTATACGATATTATATATCATACAATATCGTATCATATGATACAATATTATTTATTGTAAAATAATATTTAACAGTATCATGTAATATAATATTCATATTTTTGATACAATATCATATTATTCAACATTGTATCATAATATACAATAATATAACAATATCATGAAAAAACAATATCATATTATAAAATATAAAAAAAAAGATGATATTTCATATCATATCATATCATATAACATTTTACAATATAACATATGATATAATATTGTATCATATTAAACAATAATGTATCATGTATACAATATTATCTCATAGGAGTCATATACTATCATTTCACAACAAACACATCTTTCAAGCAGACTTGAGTGAGATAGGAGATTTTTTTTTAGCATCCTTGATAAGGAAGATCAGGCTCTACATCTGAAGCTACCTCTACGAATCATTTATATTACAGTTAAATCAACTATGCAAGTTATTATCTATAAAACATGTGACCCTTTCCAAAAACCTAAGCCTCATCCAGCATCCGAAACCTATGGCTCAGATTCAGCATTCAAGCCTGTCAGGTGCATTAGTATCATCCATGTAAGTTTAGGGAAGTTAGGACCACTAATAACAAAGATATCATCATCAGAGGGCACCTGTTTCAAAAACTTTAGCAGGTGCATCAGTATTACAAGACACACCATCCATGCAAGTTTGGTGATATTAAGACCAATAATAACTAAGATATATTTTTAGCATCCTTTATGGAGATTAGGCTTAGCATCTGAAGCTACTTTTGCGATTCATTTATATTATAGTTTAATCAACAATGCAAGTTTAAAATAGCACCATTATCTTTTAAACATTTAAACTGTTCCAAAAAACTTAACCTTATCAAGCATCTGAACCTATGGCTCAGATTCAGCATTCAAGCCTGTCATGTGCAACAGTATCACAAGACAGGCACCTGCACCAAAAACTTTAACCTGCTCCAAAAAACTTTAGCCTCCTCCAGCATCTGAAATTCAGGATTCAGATTCAGCATCCAAGTCTTTCAAGTAAGAAAGTCCAGATGCATCATCCATGCAAGTTTAATGAAGATAGGACAAGTAATAGCTTAGATACAGGACCTGCAACAAAAACTTGAACCATGTCCGGACGCCGACGCCGAGGGTAAAGCATAAGCTCCCCCTGACTTCGTTTCGGTGAGCTAAAAATGGATACCCCCCCCCCCCGGGAGCATGTATTAAATGGAAGTGAAAATAAAGAAATATAGATACCATTGAGCAGTTAAAGAGCTAAAGGCATACTGCGCACTCCCCATTCCCAACCCGGATTAGAATTTTCCTGATTTTGAGAAAAAAAAAATCTTTTTGCTTGTGAAAATCTTTTAATGATGATGCCACGTCCCTTTTTAAAACGTTCCTTGAAATTACCGTAAATGTAGTGAATAAAATAAATGTAAGCATCCATCCAAATGAGAGCAAGTCCCAACTGTTTCCTATCTCTGAAGAAATGTCCCCATTCGTTCGCCCTGCAAGATTTTGAGAAAATTTTGGTGTTTATATTTCAGCAGATATACAATAACCACTTTAAGTAACCCCCCCCCCTTATTATGACGTCAAAGTTCACGTCGGTCAAGTGGTGTCTGTCTTTTTGAAAACACTCTTTTAAAAAAACTACACGAAATATACTGTTTTGTTTACTTAAAAAGTATGATGTTCTTGAAATTACACAATTTATCTTTTTCTCAAAAGTTTTACTTTGATTCTCGCGAGAAGGTATCCAGTATAGTGAGATCGAACGCCATTGATGAATTGCCTTGTCGGTCGAAATTTACTGACGCCGAAAAATTCTGTCAGATCAATGTGTAAGAAATCAATTGTGACGTCACTGGAAATGACGATAACTCCGTTAGTCTTATGTAATGGAATTATGTTGTGTTAGCAGTATATTTACAAGGCATATACATAGTCTTTTATCTTGTTCTTGTGAGAGTGTGAAATGGGAAACCATATTTACAGGGAACTGCTGGTCCGATAAGAACATTGCATTTATGTTCTGAGTAACTGACGCCAAAACAATCCGTTGAGTCAATGTCAATCTAGTCCGAATTTTCTTTTCACACGCGCCTTGTCGGTAGAGCTCGCTTTGCTCGCCGGCGAATGCGCTTTCTATTATCATTTGGAGGGGAAGATTCAAGTTGAAAAAACTTGTTTCCCATCCTTTTGTGTAATCTACACAAAAAAAATATGTTTAAACCAAATCAAACAAGACCTCAGCGATCTGTGCTCGCTTTTACGCAAAAATTAAGCACTAACCGGGTTTCATAATAAAATTTAACAAAAAATGGATGCTATTTAGACTTTGGACACACACACACACACACACACACACACACACACACACACATATATATATATATATATATATATATATATATATATATATATATATATATATATATATATATATATATATATATGACGGTGAAACTGGATTGGAAAAGGTAAATTATTAAGAGTATCACAAATAGTATCTAGAATTTCATTTTTACCCCTTTTAGGAAGAAGGTGTTCTTCCAATTCAGTTTCACCGTCATCTTCCTCATAAAAATACTCATAAAAAAACGCCACAGAGCAATAAACATGAACTAAGAACAGATATAAAAGATTACACTAGAAAATTGAGAGTTGCCGAGTATTTTTATGAGGAAGATGACGGTGAAACTGAATTGGAAGATCACCTTTTACGCAACAAGTCTTACTTTAATCCTAAAAAAGGTAAAAATGAACTATTTTTATGAGGAAGATGACGGTGAAACTGAATTGGAAGATCACCTTTTACGCAACAAGTCTTACTTTAATCCTCAAAAAGGTAAAAATGAAATTTTAGATACTATTTGTGAAACTCTTAATAATTTACCTCTTAATAGTAACACCAAAAAAGGAAACACTAAATGCAACTTAAATAATGAGAAAAGGACAGCCTTAAAATCGCTGTCAAACGATAAATCAATTGAAATTATAGAAACGGACAAAGGTAGTGCAGTTGTCATAATGGATTCTAATTTTTACAAAGAGCATATAATTAACATGCTGTCAAACACTGTCTATTATAAAGAAATAGAAGACAATGACAACAAGAAAACTATGCAAAAAATAAAAAATCTGTTGAAACGACATAAAAAAAAACATCCAGTTTAACAGATAAGGAGGAAGACTACTTAACAAATTTTGAATTTAGGGAGAGCAACTTTTGCTTCTTCCAAAAAGACAAATCAGAACAAATCAAGGAGGCAATTAAAACCCAGCGTTCGGAGTACATCCATTGTCCAAATCCAAGTGATATCGCTTTCCGACCAATAGTAGGCGGACCTTCAGCACCAACTCAAAGACTCAGCAGTTTATTAGACGTTCTTTTAAAACCATTCTGTAGTGAAGTCAAAAGCTACGTTCAAGATGACATTGATTTCCTCCGTCATTTACCAGAAAAAATGGAGGAAAAAAGCTTTGTTTCACTGGATATTATCAGTTTGTATAGTAACATATCAAATTCTCTGGGACTTGAAGCAATAAGTATTGGATAAATAAGAATCCAGAGAAAATAAACAACCGTTTCCTAAAAGATTTTATTTTAGAAGCTGTGGAAATCGTTCTTACGAACAACACTTTTACATTCAATGGTAAACACTTTAGACAAATCGAGGGAACCGCCATGGCTCCAACATATGCGACGTTAGCCGTAGGATATTTGGAGGAAACGATGTACAAAAAACTTAACCAGACATTTGAGGAGGACACTGTAAAATATATCTTAACACACTGGAACAGATACCTCGACGTTTGCTTTATTGTCTGGAATTCAGGAGATAACAACCTGAAAACTTTTAAAGAAATATAAAAAAAACTTAATCCAGACATTAAATTTACAGCGGAAGAAAGTCTTGATCGTATTTCGTACTTGGATATTCTACTGACTAAACAGGACGAAGTCATCATGACCGATATATTTTACAAACCGACTGATACACATCAGTATTTACATTTTAACTCGTGTCATTCACGACATACAAAAAGAGCTATACCTTATAATTTAGCAAGAAAAATATGTACCATATTCAACAGTGAGCCTGTAAAAATACAGAGATTACATCAACTAAAGCAGTTCCTGATGAAACGAAATCATCCAGAAAAAATTATCGATGACGCCATTGATAAATGTAAAAATTTAGATACAAAAGATTTACTTAATCCCATTCAACGTAACAAAACCCAATGCATAATCCCATTAGTAACAAAATATAACCCGAGAAATCCAAACGTTACTCGTACAGTTAGACATCTTAACGAAGTCATGAAGACGGATGAAACCTTTTCTAAAATATTTGAAAAACAGAAGTTTATCAACAGTAAAAGACAACCAAAGAATCTAAGAAGAATTCTGATCAAGTCCAATTTTACAGAAAAAACAGATTACAAAGTAACTAAATGCCAAGATCCGCGGTGTGGTACCTGCCCGTATATCAAAACGGGACAAAAACTCAACTTTAGTGGTAAAGAGTTCACTATCAACAATGACAGGTCATGCCAAACCAGAAATCTAATTTATGTAATCACATGTTCTGGTTGTGGAGAACTTTACATTGGAGAAACAGGAAATACATTACGGGAACTAATCCGGATATATAAACAACATATTAATTCACCGGAGTATCGTAAAATAAAACTCAAGGAACATCTGTAATACATTTGTATTAACAAAAAAAGGTTCAAAGCCAATGTATGATATATTAAATCAGACAAATGTAACACCAGTGGGAAAAGAAAAATGGAGTAGACATTTTGTTTTTACAGATAAACAATGGGTTTCAATATTTCATTTACCTTTTATTATTACCTCAGACTCTAAATTTCAATGGTTGCAGTACAGAATAAACCATTATATATTAACTACAAACAGTTTTATGTATAAAATTGGTAAAGTGGATACTAATCTATGTACCTTTTGTGAAGATGATGAGGAAACAATATATCACTTATTATGGGAATGTCCAAGGGTACAACATTTATTAGCAGAATTTGTTAGAGTTTGCAACTCTAAAGGAATTAGAATAGTCCTTGATAATAAAACTTTTATTTTTGGTGTCTTAGATGATGTGAAGTCAAAAGCGTTCAATATTATACTCATATTGATAAAAAAAAATACGTATACAGAAGTAGATGCCAGAAAAACCAATTAACAGTAAATGCCCTTATGAATGATTTAAAACAGTTATATAAAGTATTCCAATTCTGTGCAAAAGAAAGAGGTGAAATGGATAAGTTCAATACAGACTGGGAAATTTGGACCCCTGTGATTAACTCACTCTAGAGTGCTCTCTCTCTCTCTCTCTCTCTCTCTCTCTCTCTCTCTCTCTCAATAAAAAAGGTGCTCAATATGTATTTTGTTTTTTCTCTCTTAGTAAACGTTCATTATATATGCATTATTGATGTAATTGTTTTCGTTGCTTTCTTAAACATACTTTGTGTCCTTGAATATTTGTGATGTATGTACGTGATGTATGTAGAAGCAGTTGGCTTATTAATAAACATTTCATCAAAAAAAAAAAAAAAAACATCTGGGCATATGTGGAAAGAAATCTTTTACTGTTTTCCCCTTTTGTAAAATGTGCGAGTCTAATACTTCTGAAAGACGAGAAAAAGAAAAACATTTTTATAAGAACATATAAACCTAAATTGAACAGTTTCTTATCATATCCTTGTACCATTTTAATGTTTGTGTTAAATTACATTGTTTTTATTTCATTGATATGTGATTGCGCCCATGAGAAAAGGGTCCTTATGGCATTTTTTTTTTCACAAATCCAGACTTTCATGGATTTATACTTATATATGTCAAAGTTGTGAAGTTTAATGAAGATCCAATAACTATAAATATCTTTATTTTACCTATGACGTTGTTCACCTTACGACGTTACGTTATGATTTTATCAACGTCATTTTAATGTTAGGTGTATAGCCCCATTGTTTCATTTGTTATAATCTTTGCTTTTGAAGATATCATTATTAAATTCTTATTAGATAACTTATTAATAACTTTTAATAATAATGCATATATTTTTTTATATAATCCGGGGCGCCTCCGTGCACATTGAAAATGTAACTGTCACGAAAACTACAAAGTCCTTTTTTTACGCACTTTCATTTTTTCTGAATAAATCATATCAACTGATTTTATAAACTACATGTGCAATTCAAAGAATGTTTTTAAAATTATTCATTATCAATGATTAAGTACAATGAACATGACATTTTAAAAATGTATGGTGCCAGAATATGCGCATTTGATTCCTGTGCATGCTATATAAAAAAAGAACTTCGCCAAAAGTCGATCTTTCTTTTTCTCATTTTGCTTTAACTTCTTTATTCTTCTGTACATTTACACATGATTGTCACTTTAGTGATTTCATATCAATGTTTATTGATTTGTTTTTAAATCGTCATGGCTTGCTTAATTCTATGTTGCTTATTTTTTTTAATCCGTAATAATTTAAATTACTTTCTTACATATCTACTGATCTTGTTCCTTTGTACATTATTATACCTAATTGTGTCTTAAGTAAAAACGTAAATTCTGCAATCAAATCGTTTAAATGAAAATTCGCATTTTTAAGCTAAGTAGTAGTGTGCTTGCTGCAATTAGATAGTGCCTGTTTGGGAGGATAACAGTTGAAATCGCGTCGATTGACAATGGTTTCCTCGGGGTTTCAATTTCAAGTGTGACCCTCCCAAACAGGCACTATTTATATAATGTTATTATGTCAAAGAATAAAATCGGGTACAAGTAAGATACTCTTAGGTTTAATGAAAACTATAGTTTACGTCTAAATTTAATTGGAATGTAATGACTCAAAATGTGTACACGTGTTAATACAATGAGTTGACTCATTTGTTCCATTGGTTATTTGTAGGCACATGAGTAATTTTTTAGCGCCTTTATATATAGCTCAAATGTCACGGAGTTTTTAAATTAAAAAAAAGCGTTCTCTAAAATTACCAGTATCTTATAAAACAAACTGAGCGGGTTCTATTCTTATTGCTATTTACATATTTACATATTATATTAGATGTGTACGCACAATTCACATGTATTAACCCTTTGTCATTTTGGATTTTTTTCCAAAGAAGTTGGTTAATACCCCTCCCCCAAAAATGTATATTTATATATTTAAAAAAAATCAGGCTCCCAAAAGTTTTGGCCAACTAATTTAAATTGCAAAAATAAATTAAAATCTAATCGATTATTAATACTGTTAATTTTTAATGAGTGTTGATTTTTTTGCACGAACTTGTAATAAATGCTAGTTTCAAATAATCTAAACCAGTACATGTACTTCGCTAGCCTGCATACTTAATAAAAATATTACATCACTAATAAGTTTTGTAAACTTAATTTCAGAAGTGAATTTGGCTTTTAAAAATTCGTATCATTATTTATTACAATAAACATGTACGCTGTTTTGAAAACATTTTGATAACACAGAGATAGTAGCCGATGAAATATTTATCTGTTCTCTACAATTTTATAACACTAAAACCAATGAAGAGTTGAAAAATAAAATATTTAATTCTGAATGATCGGATCAGCACTTTATGAGCATCTATTAAGTAATACAGCTATTGTGCCTAATCATATTAATGACCGACCACAGGAAAAACAGAACGGGGGCAAAAATAAGGTGGTTCTTATATTGTATAAATTTATTTTTGCAACAATTAAATGACAATCGGAAATAAAACTTGCATTTGCTTTTGCGCTTAAATCTGTATGCACCACATTTTGTAGTTATATTTAAACATTTTTCTTTATTTATAACATTCAGTTAAAACAATTTTTAGAGTGTATATCTAATCTTTATGAAATAGATGCAATGAAAATAGTCTGGAATAATAGACGGACTTAAAAAAAACAACTAATGACATGCCTTGAATAATTTCTTCTAAATAACTGTAAGTTACAGTATAAATAAATAATGAAGCGAAAGTGAAAGGTTATTATTCATACTAAGAATTTAGTTTCATAATGAATTTATCAAATTTCATTTATTATCATCTTTTTAAAAAATCAACAAAATGACGTAACTCTTACAAAAAAAATCTTACAATTTGTAATAATATCAAGCTAATTATCAATTGATAAACGACTGGATCTGCATATAGTATCAAACTATAAATTAAACACCAATATTTTTAATAATAATTCATTCACTAGTCTCTCTAATTTAGATTAAAATAACAATAATGAATATTGAACAGAAAATATAAATTAAACTTTTTTTTTATTAATATCAATTTCCCCGTGCGGAACCTCATGGAATTTTCTAAACAAGTGGATAATCTTTCTTGTTTTCCGACGGGATCCTATATAAATACCTTTATAAACAGTGATTAACGTATTTATCGTGCAATAAAAAGGCTATGGGTGTCATCTAGATTTTTGGAACCGAATCGTCAGAGATTAAAAGGCTTTATATAGATGAAAATGGTCGACCTGCATGAAATCGAAGTTAAAGTCGGCCGCGCGAGTAAACAGCAGATGCTTACGGGTGGATCAACAAGTTTTTATCGGTAGCGCAGTCGGGAATATAATGAATTCCCATTAACCGGTAATTTTCAAATTAATTTATTTTCAAAACATTCAATACCAGATTCAGTACCGCGATGTAAATTGTTCCGGAATGTAAATTGTTCAATCGTGTTATTCTTTCCAATATGTACCGATGCCGATGATCAAGAGTTGTCTCTTGTTCGTATCAAACAACAACGTAATCTACATTCGATTGTGAATTATGAGTAAAATATAAAAAAATATAAATATGTTCATTCTATTTATAATAAAAGATACTGCATTATAGAGCTTTGCTATAAAGACACGTGCTCAAAAACAAAGTAACAAAATTACAGCCCCGCTGTTTTGTACTATCATACGAGTTTTTTTTCTTTTACGTAACGTCATTTCTTTATGACACATTGTGTAATGCTTAAAAAATACGACAAAATTGTGACGTCAACACCAGAGACTTTGCTAAGGTTATTATAACGCCACAATTACGTCGTTACCTTGGTTAGTTGTAAAATGAAAATGAAAGCGTTTATGTTTTACTCGGACTTTGTGTTTTTATTCATTTAATTAAGTTATATATATAATAATGATAATAATTATATATATATATATATATATATATATATATATATATATATATATATATATATATATATATATATATATATATATATATATATATATATATATATATATATATAAAACTAGACTCCTTAACATCCATTACCATTGCTTTTTAAAATAATACTCAGTCAGTGCATATTTTACCAAAGTGGAAATATATAAACGGCTTCAAATGGATGCCGTTATAATGATCTGTATATACAAGTACTTTATTATTTTCAAAAATGCTGCTGTGAGGTGAATTCGTTCTTACTAGTTGTTTATACCTTACTGTTACGTCAATGATGCTTAGATATTTGAAAATTCCCGATTAGTAATATTCTTAAAAAAAAAATTATAGTAACGCTTGTTAACTAAGTCATATATTTCATTGTTTTTCTTTACATCTTTTTGTATTTAGTTTGAATATCGCCAAAAAATAACGCTATCCAACTATCTAAAAGATATATAGGATTATTTTGCTTGTAAATTGTTTACGCAGAGAAAAAGCGGTAACGCTTGTTAATCCTTACATGTAGGTAGCAAGGGACAGTTTCGAATAAAGTACCCTCAATATTTTTGTAAAATTGCGAGTTGCTGTACTTGAAGGCTTATGAGTGTTGCTAAAATTCATGAAATGATTTTTAATGATTATCATAGAGGGGTGTCTCTTGTTGAAATTGATATGCAATATGTAGGCCCCTTATGTTAGGTACATGAGAATCAGAAGTAAAATGCGAAACCTGCGGCTATGACTGTTGTGCTGACTTTGCACAGTGAAATTGCAAGTTACAGACGGGAGGTAAAATAACACAAAAAGTAGGTGGATGGGACATTGTAAACTATACACCGGTAAGTTTCTGACATGTGATAGTGCAACATGCACGCGGTACGGAAGGTCAACCCTCTGCAGGGAATTAGCTGGGGGAGGTCTAAAAAGCTGAAAAATCATGAAAAATTAGCAAAATATGAAAGGGTCAAAATCTCATAAAAACCAGTATGTAGAGAATTTTACAGGTTTTTATTAGTAATTTTCTTCAGAAATTGGTGATTGGCCTTATTAAGAGTAAATTAATGGTATTTGTGCTGAATGGGAACTGAGGAAATTCTAGTTACAGAGTTCCGAAGACATGCATCCCTTGGCTACAATGAATTGTATAAAAAAAACTGTCTCCTGCCACCTTAGTCATATGACAGTGAAAAGAATCGGATAATGCCGAGTTTTATAACAATGCAATTATCATATAGTAAAAACGGATCATATGATAAAATTCCTTCAAAATAGATATATATTCAGCTTTTGGCTAAATTCCTGTCGGAGTGTAAGTTGTGGTAACGCTTGTTAATGCTAACATTGCGACAGGTTTTATCAATCCTTGATAGTCTTTGGTTATATTTTGTTACCAACTGTAACCATCTAAACATAAAAACGGTGGAAAAAATTATCCTCTAGTAAATTTACTGCAGTAAATGTAATATCAATACATCATTTATGCAATGATTGTAAAATTGTAAAAGAACTAGGTTCAAATACATTTTCAGCCATATTTTGACCTATTTTAAGCGATTTTGAATTGAAAAATATCACAAATAATAGAAATTTAGCATTTACTCACACAATGATACCCCCCAAAAATCTAAATAGTTACCTATATCCGTATATCTCCGACAAGCAGAGATATTCATGCAGCGAGATATATCTCTGCTAGTCGGAGATATACGGAGACAGCCGAGCGTCTGGTTGAACGAGACTAAGGCCGGTAAAGTTGCTGCCGTTGACTCAATGACAGCCAACCAATCTAAAAGACTTTACTGGCTCTAGTCTCGTTCAACTAGACACTCGGCTGTCTCCATAAATCTCTGCTCGTCGGAGATTTACGGAGACAGCCGAGCGTCTGGTTGAACGAGACTACAAGTATACCGGTGGTACACCGGCCCACGCACTATTTTCAGAGTAGACAACATTGCATAAGAGATAGTCATGAACTTGTGGCGGATCATATTGTATCCAAATTTAAAAAACGGTCGAGGATTTAGAAATTCTTTATTGGAGAGGTGCTTTAGGATTCAGAACATCTAATTCAATACGTTTGTCTGTTTAATCTGCTGGCAGAAGATTATTAACACATTTAAAAGTTTAAGTGTAACTTGCAGCGAATGGTATTTATACTTATCATGATTCCAGCTAGAAAAAAAAGAATAATAATAAGTGCATGAAAGAAAATATTCAAGAAAACTTACTTTTTCTTTCAATTTTTTAGATTGTTCTCTGTAGCTCCATTCAATGTCATTTTACTTTATCCGACACCAAATAGTCCTGACCAACAGTAGATATTGAAACTACGGTATGGAACACTATACCAACCTTAAATAAAGTATTATACACTAAAAACATGTATAGAGCTTAACAGACTTATTATAGTTTCACCATTGGTTTGTCTCAATTACACAATGTAAACAATGACAAATGGCGACAATTAAATGGTGTACGTAGCAATAGAGATTTAGAATTTGATCGTGCAGGGAGCTTCATGTACAGGTTTGTTTACAACTACACGTACCAAAGTATGATAATTCAATGATTAAAAAGGTTAAAGAACACATGAAGACTTGAAGTTGAATGTGGATTTGTTAGGTAGATGGGTCGTTTTAGAGTCTTAACGTGGAAATTCTTTTTTTACATCAAAACATATCGTGAAACATCCATCTTTAAACAAAATAACTGTTTGCTGTAGGGATGTTTTTTTACTAATACCAACCATTTTTATATATTTTGGCTTTCTGGTTAAATTTTTGATGATGGGCTCAGGCCCCTTCTAAAAGAAGAGAAAAATGTATGTTCATGTTGGTATAGCAATGAATCATAATATTTTCAAAGATACAGTCTTATAACTGCAGCGGTGTGTGGATACAAATTGAGTAACGCGCGTTAGCGCGTTATAAAAATTTGTATGCACTCATCACTGCACTTATGAGACTGTATCTTTCAAAAAATCAAGATTTGATGCTTATAATTACATTTTTTTAACTTCTTGCCTTGTCTGCAAATGTAATTACCTTAAAATTCCTATCTTATCCTAATGGGTAGTTTCAACCCCATTGTGTTATTACTCATGAAATATGTCCAAATCAAGGGTAAGTTCATTTAAGAAATAAACTGCAATTTAAAAAGTTCGGGATATGAAGTTGGTTGGTCACGTGATCAAATCCTGTGAAGCCCAAATAGCTTCTTAGTAGATTAAATCACGTACCAACCAACTTCATATCCCGGTGAACTTTTTAAAATTGCTGTTTATTACTTATATTAAAAAAATTAACGTTTGAAAAAGACAAATCGTTCAGGGCTGCCTTTACGACCAAATCAAGAAATGCATATTGTTCACCAACTAATCAATGATTTATTCTTATGGTTGGAAAATATAATTATGCTAACGCACGTTACTCAATTTATATGCACACATCGCTTCAGTTATTAGACTGCACATGTAAAGTTAAAAAAATCATGATTCAATGCTATAATATTTACATTTGCAAATATGCCCCCTTATATGAACCTATAGAAAAGCGAAAACGTCCAGTTCTGTATGAACTTTTTCTTAACGTAACAATGATCATAGCACGTGCTTATCGCTTGTCGCTTGGATTATTATAAACATAAAAATATCGGTAATTTTAATTAAGAAATAAACAGCAATGTTAAAACGTTCAGCGGGATATGACGTTGGTTGGTCACGTGATCAAATCCTGTGAAGCCCGAAGGGCTTCTCGGTAAATTCGATCACGTGACAACCAACTTCATATCCCGGTGAACTTTTTAACATTGCTGTTTATTACTTATATTTACGTTTGGAAAGACAAATCGTTCAGAACTGTTATAATTACCGAGATTTTATTTTCATTTATCACATGTTTATCTCAATATGCGGTGGATATCACTCATGGGATAAATTTTTGATATTTCCACTTGTGTTCTTAGGCCACGTTACGTCATGATTAAAAATTACGTAGCTTTAGGCAGATTATTGACGTAGAATGAAAAAGTAACAAAATAATATAGATGAAAAGCGTAGACTTATAAATGTGCAGCATTTTATGATGTTTCAATTTTTTTTATATAAATTGATAAAAATATACCAGAAAATGAAATGATTGTTTTTCAAGGAACTTTTTTCCATGCGTAAAGTTGTTGACGTCTTGTATGGAATGTGTTGTATGGCTCACAATTATAATGTTTACAGAAAGATTGAGGTTAAAAAAAATGAGATTTAACTTGTGGTTAAACATGTGATAAAAAGAATCTCTCAAAGGCTCAGGGATAGGAAACACACAACTCGTTGGATAAAAATCATATACCATCGCAAATCATGAGAGATCCTCGACGACGTATTATCAATTAACAATTGTTATTTTCATACTTACGTCGACTCGATATATCCCAGTGAACTTGAAATAAAAGATACCACATAGTCTGCGTCATCTGTTTTATATTTGGATGTAACCTACCAACAAAAGTTTATGATAAACGCAATTACTTCAATTTTCTGTAGTTAACTTTCCTTACTTATGAAGCAATATACCTTCATTACCTGCATATGGTGTTTTTGTCTCTCAGTTGATTCGATACGCAAGGGCATGCTCTTCGTATGAACAGTTTCTAAGAAGAAACGAGCTACTGACAAACAAGTTGATAAAACAGGACTATCAAATTAGCAGTCTCGCTTGAAGTCATCTTTTCGTAAGTTGTATGGTCGATACAACGACCTTGTCAGCAAATACAATCTTCCACTGGGTCGCATGCTGACTGACGTTTTTCATACCAATTGTTAGACCATAATTAATCACCTAATTGTCTACGGACTTTTCCGATTTTTTTCCCAATTACGACAAAGAGTACACGGCGGATGTGACCGGTCAGCAGAGGATGCTCACTCCTCCTAGGCATCTGATCCTACCTATTGTATTTTGATCATCACAAACAAACCGAATTGTCGTTTTCCCCTATTATGACATTTTCCCTATTTTGACATTTATCTCGACTATGACATGCTCAGTTGTGACTAAGAGCACACGGCGGGTGTGACCGGTTAGCAGAGGATGCTCACTCGATCCTCCTAGGCACCTGATCCTACCTCTATCCGTTTGGAGGTCCGTGTTGCTATGCTTTGAATTTGTATTTTGTTTTATGGATTTTTGAGATGGTTCACGATTTGTTATTGTCATTTTTACATATATACATAATGTAAATTAATATCCATATGATGCATCAGTATCATAATTGTTTAGTAATGAAGATCAAGGAAGCAAATTCATATTCCATTAAGAATTCTTTACTACCTGCAATAAATTTGTTCCTTTTTATTTTGATAAATTTGGCGTAAACTAGCTGCCATATTTTCGTCCGCCTACGGAAAAATTATTCAATATTGTGCATTGGAGTGCGCAACCATTGTATACAAACAAATGCATGCGTGTACACAGCTTCAATTTTGGTTGGCTGCAGATATGTGACGTCGGCAGGAATTTGCGAACTAAATTAGCCTACAACCCTGCGAATGTTATTGTACGTCATTTAAACTTACACCACGTGGTTTTATTGACCCTTTCAGTTTCGCAGTATTCATTCATTCATACTTTATTTCCTCATGACTGAGATAATTTCAAATGAATACAATTAATTTAACCAATACAAATCAGCAATTACAGAGAAAGTGAAGAAAGACAGAGAAAAAAAAAAGAAACAAGGACAAACACACAAAATGAAAGTTAACGAATGTTATATACATGTTTATCAGGTCACGACACAGGGTTTACTAATTGACCCTATTTGTTACATCATGATGACGACGCATGAGCTGATTATACTGGGCTGAAGTATCTTGTATCAGCTTAAAGTTCTTGATACGGAAAGTCTCGGTGGCATAAGCGTCCAGTTCCGTGTTTGGTTGCCGACCCAAGAGGATGAGGAGCAAGTCGTCGTCAGGGAGGGCACACAATTCTGCAGACAGATGGATGGTAAAGTTATTTATAATATCAGTCCACCAATTGTTTCGAGTGCCGAGGGTTATTGCACTCAAATCGTCAACGTGACGGTAAATGAGGTATATATATATATATATATATATATATATATATATATATATATATATATATATATATATATATATATATATATATATATATATATATTGAAACACAATAAAATCCACAGTGGTCGGCGAGTTATAGATAAAAATTAAATAAGAAAACACGAAAAACGTTCAATATAGCTTAAGCGCTTTCATTTTAAAATCTTCAGAAGCTATATAATGTATAACACTTATACTTCCGCTATAATTATATAGCTTCTGAAGATTTTAAAATGAAAGCGCTTAAGCTATATTGAACGTTTTTCGTGTTTTCTTATTTAATTATATATATATATATATATATATATATATATATATATATATATATATATATATATATATATATATATATATATATATATATATATATATATATATATATATATATATATATATATATATAATGTAGTCAGAGGTACATGTACAGTACAAATTAGAGAAAAAATATGAGAAAAATTAAAGTACAGAAGTCGAAGAAGGACAGACTGATTAAAAAATTTCGTG
Source organism: Magallana angulata (assembly GCF_025612915.1). NCBI lineage: Eukaryota > Metazoa > Mollusca > Bivalvia > Ostreida > Ostreidae > Magallana > Magallana angulata. Next base: position 55,914,543 of record NC_069115.1, on the reverse strand, counting down.
TATAAATAGACAGATTTTTTTTTTTTTTAGTTTTTTTTTCAGTTTTAAAGTAGACAATAATTCACTAGTGTTTGGTCTTTCACGAAATATAAGTTCCAATTTAAGTATTTTTGTCTAATACATGAGAGAGCATTACATTCTAATATAACGTGCATTTCATCGGCTATTTGATAATTACATATGTGCAGCATCTTTCATTTAGAGGAATGCCTAACCATGAGTTTCTACAGGAAGTCGGCGACTCGATGTTCGAAATTAAACAAGTATTTTTCGAAGTTTTGATGGTAGAATATTCAAATATTTTTCATATCCAAAAGTTAATTTGAAAGTTTTATGTGTGTGACCTTTTGAAGAATTTGCAAAATCAGTCGACCATTTCTGCACAAGGGGTCTTTAAGCCTTTGCTCGACAGCATTTGTAATCCAATTAACATGCATTTACAATATATTGTTCATTCCAAATGTTTGAAAAACCACACTTATCAAAAATAGGATGTATACAATCACTCCATGGGTTCTTAGAAATGTCATTGTTACATTGAATCAATAAGTATTTGTAAAGTACATGAAAATTTTATTTTCTGGCCCGGTGAACAATTTTGCCCAGTATGAAACCATTCTAGTATATATATTAACAAATAACGAGAACCTTCCGGTTTCTCCATAAACCGTTTATGATGGGGTACAACTTTTTAAATTAATCCGAACACTTATACTTCCGCTCGAAATTTAGGAAACGAACATATCTCGGGGAAGTCTCGTGAACTTCTGAATTTATTACATACTTAGCAACGATAAAGAAAACATTCCGAACACATTTGGAGGGGTGAATTAGCTACCTGTTTACCAATCAGGTGCATGAGTTGCAAGGCATTGTGGGCTACTACAGGTTTAAGTGTATTAAAAGCCTATTGAAAATATCATTTTGAACTCTCGTTTGCAAACTCATTTTCAATTATTTTTCAGAATTTAAGAAATAAACGTGGAAAATGATGTGTGATCTTTCATTTCTATGCAATATTCCTACGAGGTCTTATATCAACCTGTTTAATTACCATATTGTCAAAGTTAAAAAAAAAAGGCACGTCCTATTGAATAAGAAGCGTCTTTCACGTGATACCTCAGGTTCAATCGCAACGTCTCGGTCCTTGCCGGCAAGCTCGGAAAAACACCTCGAATGTATTAACATCACCGGATGTAAGAAGTTTATACAAAATGGAGTCGCTTCCCATTAAAATAGCTATCGGCTAGATAGCCTTATAGTCTCTTCTGTGTTATATTTTAGGGTATATCATTTACTTTAATGAAGTCTAGCTTACGTCTCAACAGATCGTAAAATATGTTGTTTTTATATCAAGTTTTATAAAAAGGGGGGTTGTCATGGACGCCTAGGTAATACATTCGATGTGTTTTTCCGAGCCTGCCGGAAAGGCCCGAGAAGTTGCGATTGACCTCGGGTTTTGGACAACATGAGAAAAATGCGCATTAAAATTTCAGGGACACTCATCATGCAGAATGCTTAGCGTATGAAAATACTAGTACTACATGCTACATAACTTGTACTCTGTATTTGTATATTTGTGCATTTCAATTATCGTGGCCGTTTCCGTATGTTGGGTTTTGTGTCTGCAGGTACTGAGTATACAATTATCAGAACTTTTTAATCGGAGTGTCCTTTACAAAAATTTAGATTACTGAGAATCAAAATTTGTACATGACTATGACTATAAATTTTGATTCTCAACAATCTAAATTTTTGTAAAGGACGGGAGGCAAAATTTAAATGCGTTTTCAACACCAAAGGGTATCTAAAAGGGTATCTGTTCACAAGAACAGAAATATCAACTGTTTTCTCATAAGATCCTAACATATTTATACCAAAAATTTAGATACATTTTTATGTCTTTAAGTTCATTGCTAACGCCATGACGCTGGGCGTATAAAAGAACACTACATACATAAGCATCAAAAATATTTAAATATGTTTTTACTTTGAAATCATAATTATGCTTTCAAAGAGTTTATAAAAGCGAATAAGCTTTTCTATCTTGAGCTTAAAAATCATTTTTAGGAAATTAAAATCCTCTACAATTTCAACATTTCATTGTTATAAGTCTATCTTAGATTCAATTATATTTATTTTATCACATACTTAGTATTAACACACCAAAAATAGTATGTAAGATTTAGTGTGCTCTTTCAGTACATGGAATGTAATTGTCGAACTAAGTTCATTTCTACAACACTAGTTTGATCAACATTAGAACTTAAAGGGGAATGGTTACGATTTTGGTCAATTTTTTTTCCCGTTTTTAATGTTTACAATGCTTCAGTAACTTATGAGGGCTCGATGATCGTGGCCATTTTTAGACTGTATTGATCTCTTTCAAAATAAGAGCTTCATATCAAAATATAGGAAGAAACCCAAATTCCAAAGGTAAAATATATGGATTTTTTTATACTACAATGTATTGACTATTCGTCTATATAGAGTTATATAGTGAGAATATACTACTGAATATAACAATAAATTATAGTTAATATATAGTTTAACAATTCATATCTTAAAATTTTAGGAAGATCTGATGGTTAATTTGTTTATCATCCACCCCCCCCCCCACCCCCACCCCCCTTTAATGGCATTTCCAAAAGCCATCCAAAATTTTAGTGCCAGTCGTCGAGTTGCAAGCGAAACACAGAGCTCACAATGCTTTGTTATATCTATAAACAACGCTTACACTATATGGTTGTTAGGGGGTTTTTTACGTTTGAAATGATAATTTCAGATTTAGAACTAAAATTAACGTGACAAACGCTAGATACTGTTTAGTTATTTTCAAAACAAATTAGATAGAAAAATCAGCATGAAACGGAATTTTCAACAGTTATATTGAACCAATGTAAATAAAACACACGGCAGGAGCCTTGTTAAAGGGTACCTGCAGTGCCGGTCAATTTTTGATATAATAGAGATCTATGTGTAAAAACATCATCCTGAAAATTTTACATCGATCGCATAAGTAGTTTTCGAGATATTTGGGGAAAACCCGATTTCACACCTGAACGAGTTTTGAATCAAGCCGTTTTGGCGCGAGATGAACTGTGACGTCACGGGGTCAACGCCGCTGTATGAGAAACAGGAATATCGTATGAAAACTGTTTGTTTTCTTGCATTGTTTAATCGATATATTAATATTTTCTTCTGTTATTTTGTTTCCGTATCAACCCTGGATGACTAATTATACTGTCGTTTGAGTTTAACCCGTATTTTATCGAACAAAAATGCCGAATTTGGACAATTGTTTGCTTCATGAATTTCGACAAATGTGTAACACATTTTACATATAAATGCACACCATATGTAGCAAAATGACAATTAATCAAAGCATTATTGTTATACGAAACATATTTTGTTAATATTGTCATTCTTTCGAATGATTTCTCAGTGACATTATTAACTGATTATAATAATAATATTGATGATACATAATGATATTTCGTAAAAGGTAACTCGGGGTCTATTCCTCGTATAAGGCATAACATTACAAATGATGTCGCCCGATTATTCAATAATATTGATATCGGACCAATAACAATCAAAATAGTATGCATTCTTTAACAAACAAACACGGGATTATAAACGGATCAAGGCGAAAGTCCAAGATGGCTGCATGCGTGATTATGTCTGTCTCGTATTCTTTTAAAAATACGATAATGGAATTTAATTTTACATTTATTTACATCCTTTGTCAAAATGTTCCAGTTTATTTAGATTTCATAATGATTCGTTGTCAGTATTACAATTTAAGCTATACGGAGTTTTAATAAAAGCGTTTAATTGCTGACCATAGCGCTCGAAAAAAAGTTGCACTTTATTAAATAACAAATTATAAATCCGAAATAATTACTTGATCACATAAAAAAGGTTTCAATTGCAGAATTGTAAATTTTTGTCATTATTTAAGTGATAAGATAAGTAACAATAAAGGCATTTACTTTGAACATTAGTTTTACTATTCAATAGTATCATGCATGCTTCTTTGATCACTGATTGTCGGACTATACACATGTTTTAGCTGACGAATGCTTGATTTTACACAGTCTAATTTATTTTTCTGTTTTATCTTTTAACAATTGAGTAGCTAATTATACACAAATCAATTTACCAGTCTAGAGGTGTGAAACCCTCTCTTTGTTCACCAGACTCGTGTACCTTGTGTATACATACCCCAGATACACGTGTGTCTGGAGCAGTGGCTTCGTTAGTTTATCTGTTTACCTGTGTCATTATCTCGGATCACTCGTGTGTGAAAGGATATTATGTAATCAATAAAATGAATAATGAACATAAATTTGCCCATGTAAGCGTTTTAAGATATGGTATTCATCGGTAAAAAGGCGGCGAAAATAGCAAATTTTAAAATCGTTTAAAAAGAAATCAGATTGTAATAAAATAATAACGGATACAAATTTCTAGATCTACAATACTTAAATTAACAAAATACGTCAAAACATCAGACCTATATCAATCATTTTGGCTGAAAAATCGAATTTAATTTGTATAGCTTTATAAGGAAATTTCCGTCGTGTTGATTTCGTGACGACACTTCCGCTGAAGCCTCGTTATCGCCTAATTCTGTTTTCTCTTTATTAGATTTCCCAAAGCAGGTAAAAATAGCCACTTTGAAGGGGCGTAACTTCATTATTTTTGCACCGATTTCGATGCGGTTTTTTGCATTAAATTTTGGTAAATAAACTCTTTAACATATGTTTCACATCGGCTGGGCTGCAGGTACCCTTTAACGTAACCAAGAGTTGTGAGCTCTATTTACCGGTATTGCTTATATAACTCTACAACTGAATCTCAAATTTTGGTTGATCATTAAAAACGGATTTCTAAAGCATTGTAAACGATAAAAATAGAAAGATAGAATGTGGCCAAAACCATGACCATGCCCCTTTAAATAAATGTATAATTTTGGTTTGAACACTGATTATTGACTTATTAAAAAAAAATCATATCATTAAAAAAGGCATACTTAAAATCATGATCGCAAAAAAAAATCAACGAGTTCCTTAAAGGGGTAATATGAATTCATATCAGCCTTAAAGGATTCTTTCAAAATTTGGCGGCTAATACGAGTACTTTAATTGAGTAAGCTGTATCACATGTTAAAAACCAAGTATATATAGAGAGAATAATAGATACCATTTTCCATATCACAGCGTGTATCAGCCCAAGACTCCAATATCAGCCCTCGTGTTGATATTGGAGTCTCGGACTGATACTGGCTGTGATATGGAATCAAAGTACTGAAGAACTGACGGGAGTTGATTTTTATTTATTTTAAAATCAATGATATGTTATTTTGCATGACAAGTTCGAATTACGCATGTTTTTATAATATGAAGTTTTAAACTTTTTCGACTAGAATGTCGAGAAACCTCCATATGAATCATGTTAAATAATATTTAAAGATAAAATTAATTCAATCAAACTACGTATTTGTGGTAGAAATATTTCTCGAAAATTGTATGGATCCAAGCAATATTGAACTCAAGTCTCGTTCAACCAAACGCTCGGCTGACACCGTAAATCTCCGACAAGGGTTTACGGAGACAGCCGAGCGTCGAGTTGAACGAGACTATATTGAACTCTGGCGTAGGAATACATACGACTACAAAAAATATTTAAATTGTTCGTACCATTTAAAATCTGACTATTTTTAAGGTATTTGTGAATAAGTTTCCTTGAAAAACAATGCTTTAGCAAACATTACATCGAATTATCAATTATTTTCAAGAATTATGTCTTGTCAGGAGCAATGATTTGTGCTGAGGTCCAAACACTGTTTCACTTTCGGTTTGTCCGAGTGACTGCATAGGAGAGTTGATTAAAAATCAACTCCCAAAAAGGTTATCTATTATTATATTTATTACATACTTAGTAATAGATAAAAATCAAAATACTGAAGTACTGACGGGATTTGATTTTATCGATTATCATTTATTTTAAAATCAACTTATCTTGCATGGCAATTAGTTTCTAGTCTGTATTTGAATTGCGCACTTTTTTATAATATGAATTTTAGACTTTTTCCGACAAGAGTTTCTAGAAACCCCATATGAATCATGTTGTGTAATATTTAAAGATAGATTTCAAACTATGTATTAGTAATCGAAGCAGTAATTATATAAGTTCTAAAAACTGTATTGATCCAAGCACTATTGATATCGAACTCTAGTCTCGTTCAACCAGACGCTCGGCTGTCTCCGTTAATCTCCGACAAGCAAGAGAGCCTCTCTGTTTGTCGGAGATTTACGGAGACAGCCGAGCGTTTGGTTGAACGAGGCTATATTAAATTCTGGCGTAAGAATACATGAGACTTTAAAAATATCTCAATATTTTGTATTATATAAAATCTGACTATTTACAAAGTGTTTATTGATAAGTTTCCTTGAAAAACAATGTTTCAGCATGCATTACATCGATTTTTTCAACATTATTTTTCATTTTTATTTTTAAGAACTACCGGTAAGTCTTGTCAGCGGTGGTGATTTGTGCTTAGGTCCAAACACTGTATCACTTTCGATTTGCCAGAGGAACTGCATAGGAGAGTTGATTAAAATCAACTCCCAAAAACCATCAACTTGAACAAATTGATTTTAAATATTATTTGAAAGTAGTCTGTACATGTATCAAATAAAAATATGAGATTATATTGTTTTACCAAACATGAAACTACAGAACCGAAATTTCCTCAGTTTTAAAAATTAACTGCTCCAAAACATTTGCTAGCATTTGAAGTTTTCAACTGCACTTAAAAATGTTGACTGTAACAAATTTATATTTTTCCTCTGTAAACATGCACAAATGCCGAACCGAAAAAAGGCATTTCTAGGAGTTCCGCAAGGTGTGTAATATGGATCTGTATCAGCCCTAGGGCTGATAACCTGTATCAGCCCCGATAACCTGTATCAGCCCCGTAGGCCGATACGAGTTTTGTGATGTCATCTGTATCACATATGCAAAAAATCTGTATTTATTACTAATACTCATTTTTTAGTATTATTTATCGGACCAGGGTTAACGTTAATTCTTCTTCACCGCCGTCATTTCCGCAATATGTATAAATTCTTATTGACTTTTCTTCATTTAAAAATTTCATCCATACATGTATACTAGTATTGATAAAATTATTTCAACCCAAGCATAATTGTGCCCAGGGCGTCTTTGCAAAGTAAATAATGCTGACCAGGGATTTGATATTATTGACCCAAATCAGCAACTGACAGTCAGACTGCATTTTTTATTTGTTTCCGTTAAGTTCACATATTATTAACATAACATAGTTCAAATTCATCATTTTAATGAGAAAAGTTCGGTAAGAATTTATATATTACGGAAATGACAGCGGTGAAGAAGAACCCGGGTAGACAAAATGAGTCTAGATAAAAACTAGGGTATTCAATTCAATACACAACAATAGTGCAGCTATGTCGATAATAATTGTATCAAAAAGTATTCATTTTCATATCTTCGTATTAATCGTCAACTTTGATATAGTGTGCATGTTTTAAAGCATTACATATCACAATCAGATCTGGCTTCAAATTTTGATTATGAAATATATTTGATTTGTACATATTTTATTGTACAAATTACACAAGATGAATGGAAACAAGTTTTTACAACTTACACGAAATATATTCAACCAAAACTATTATTTAGTATCCCAATATTTTAAAAAGGTATATATACATGTACTTTCCTATATCTATATACAGAGCTTTTCATTTAAAGAAGATATAGTCTAAAAATGGCTATGACCATCCAGCCCTCTTACATTTTCGCTTGAACTTTGGGTTTTCACCGGATTTCTCCAAGACACAAAAATTGTGACCTTTTTGCACTTTAAACTGTTAAAGTTAAATATGGAATTTAAAATGAAAGAATTTTGAATATCAAAAATTTTATAATATCTATATATAATGTACAATATCATAAAAGCCGAAGGTCATCATAAGGACTATTTAGGATCAAGCCATTGTATGGGAGTCCTAAACTCAATTAATTGTGTCAAACATTTTCTTTACAAAGGACTATGTGCGGTTTTATGCATTTTTTGCCCCCAAAATTAAAGTTTTATAAAGAGCTTTAAAAATAAGGTGGAATATAGATAGAATCATATTTAAAATAAGGGTGCAAAAGATTATCACCACAGTGACGTCATAATGTAGAAATGACGTCATGAAGATTGCCTAATTTTGATATTTTGATGTTTTGTAGCAAAATATGGGTGTTTTCCGATGGTTTTTCGACTGGGAAACATCGAGCGCAGGCTTGGTCAAGTACCATTTTTTAGTATAATGTGTATATTTATCAAAAGAAAAACATATGTTAAAATCTTACTTGAGCAGACCTGGGCTCTATACTTCCGAATGCAAATTATAAAGCAAAATTTGAAATATTTTCAATTGTTTACAAATTTGCGGGAATTAGGTCATTTAATTGACGTCATAGATATATAGCAAATGGACAATGGTGACTAAAATCATGATTTTAGTTATAGGCATCAACTGTACAATGATTTATGAAGATTTGAATTTAATTGAACAATATATAAAAATTGGTTAAAATTGGGGGCAGATATTTGACCATACCGCACATAGTCCTTTAAGTTTTAAACATTTAAATTCAAATGAACAAAATATCTACTATTTATCATTGAATTTTATATGCATGCATAAATCAATAAACGAATTTATCAATTCAATCATAAACTGTTTGAAATTGTTGCTTCCTTTTTTATAATTATGTTATTGTCCTTACTTTTATTATTTTTCCAAACACTGAGAGAGCCTATATGCTTGAATATCAACAGATGATTGAACCTTTGAATAATTTGAAAAATAGAACATTTGTGAACAAACAATGGTTTTTTAGTTTAAATGGGTAAACATAATATCATAATATCTTTAATATTATTCAAATAATCATAGAAAAAAATGATGAAAGCATTTAAATCTGAATATAATAATATCTGTTTTATTGCACAAGTTACAAATACATGTACTAGCAGTCATATTATTACTTCAAAAGTTCAGTTTTCACATATTTGTATCCCCTGCATGTGTAAATTAAAATCCATAATCTTTTGTGAATATTCACTAATTTCTATGACAGTTGCCTTTTCCTCTTAACATTCACAATGTCAGTTGATAGTGGTGACCTTTGCTAGACTATGGACAGGAGGAGTAAGGGGGAATCTCTGCAATGTTAGTCCTTTAACTTTAGAAGTAGCTGAGGTCATCTTCGGCCGTCTTTCCTCTCTGTAGGTCTGCCAGCTCCTTGGGGTTACCAGTGTGTGGGAGGGGGGCAAAGATCCTCAGGTGTAGGTGTTCATCTCCAGCATTTACCTACAAGTTCATGTCAAGAAGATCCTTATACAAAACATATCACTTTAGTTGTTATCTTCCACAGCTTAGATAAACTTTACTAAATGTACTGATAGCTCAAATGGTCTACAAGTCTGAAAAAACTTTTGACTCCTAAAATATCAGATGTGTCCTGCAGGCTGCCATGCCACATTTAGTTTTACATTTGTTTGCACAAAAGATTTGTTTTCTTTTTTTTTCTAAGTTCAAGGGGCATAACCCTGAAAAAATCATATGATCTGACTTGAACTTCACTTGACCTGTATTTTGTGTAATTTCAACATAATAATTTATACATTCCTTAACTCTGTTAAACATCATTGGACCTGGACCAAGTTTAAAATTGACATGCATATTTTTATGAAACATTCATAGACCAAATTTAGTTGAATGTGTGCAACTACTGCTGAGATAATGAACAGAAAGTTTATGATGATGGAATGATGGTAGAACAAAATACCAAAACAGCCAAACAGGGTAACACTGTATGCCCCCTGCCATTTGCTGGTGGGGACAAAACATAGTTTGAATTTTGGTGGTAACTTCTGCTTTCATTTTTTTTTCATACATGTAAACGGGTAAACTATATATGCCTCAACAAAGTGTTATTTACTTGCCTCTGTGGCCAAAAATCAAAGCCCAGCTAACTTATATGAAATCAATCTTCTCACTTTTTTTTCAAATGGAATACATAGTGGAAAAAGTGAGACTGAGATCAAAAGTGAACTTGTTGCCCAGAGGCAGAACACTTCTTGATCGGACTTCTGCAACTATACATCTTTGTTTGGCCATTATTATTTACAGCACATTTTTAGCTTAAATTCTCACCTTTACAAAGTAGTTGGTTCCAGCCACAACCTGAGTTTTGTAGGAGACTGGGGTGTAAGTGTCCAGCTTTTTGCCTACTTTGTCTTCAACAGCACTTTTGACCTTAAACAATCAAATGGGAATGGGGTTTTTAATTGCACACACAAGCACAAGTTTTGGGTTGAATGTCTATCCAACAAATCTCAAACTTTTTGCAAAACTTCTGGAAACATCTCAAGACTTGCTACAGGTCAGAGATCTTTGGGAAACTTTGGGTTGACATGCTGTAGAGTTACAGTTCCTTGCATACTAAAACCTTGCAGTTTAAGATGCAAAAATCATTGTGAAGTACATTTATATGTAAAATTCACATCCAGGTTGAGAGTTGCCATTTTTACATGTAAACAAACAACATTACTTCACTTTACAGGGCTGGGGATGATGTTTTAAAGAATTTTAGTGGTATGTAAAGTTATGACAGCTGTAGAAATTATGTCTGATTAATTCTTTGAATTGATTATTTGTATGAAATAGTTTAATCAGCCCAAAACAACAAAGCACTTTTTTTGTGGCATAAATTTAAATTTTTTGTATGCATATCTATGGAACTGTAGCTCCACAGCATGTCAACCCAAAGTTTCCCAAAGAGCTCTAGATATAATACAGTGCAAAACACATTTGTTTTCACATAAAAATTTGAAAATATATGGCATAGGCGTCGGAACCGAGGGGGCTAGGGGGGGGCTTAGCCCACCCACTTTTTTTTGCAAAGTTATACCTAACCATTAGAAACATAGCATGATAGAGGGTTCAGCCCCCCCCCCCCCCCCCCCACTTTTTCTTGCAGGAAAGATTATTGTTCCTAAATTTACCTTGAAAGATTGAGAAGTTGGATTCAGAAGCAAACTATCCCCCCCCCCCCCCCCCCCCCACGGATTAGGATTTCCGTGATTTTAGAAATTACTTTTTTCTCAATATTTCGAAGGATTAGTCTAGCCCCCCACTTTCAATTTGCTTCCGATGCCAGTGTATGGTTAACAATAAACGGTAGCATTCTAAGAAAAATATTCCTAAAAGGCATTTCCTTGGCGACTGGAAATAAAAGCTTAAAAGTAGAAGGCCTTCACTGCTATAGACAAGTCACTAGCCTGAAGAGACAGCTGTAGTTTATTTTCCCAATTCAATAATCATGCCAGAAAAAACAGCAATTAGCAATGTTCTGTACTTATGGCAGTAACATTAAGGATAAACAAATGGAACACAAGCTGAAGCAAAACCTGTTATTTTGGGAATAGTGTAGGATATGATAAATTGTCTTCCTTATGTAGAGGAAATTATAAATCAATTCATAAACTGTTATCATTAGGTCGAACCTCAAAGTTTTTGTATTCAGTTAAGACATATTTTCTCTTTATACAGTTTTTTCATCAGCTGACTAGGCCTAAGTATAAATGAGTCAGTGTCTTGTGACAGTGATTGTATAGGCCTACCTGTAAAAATGTTTGACAGTTAATTAGCAAAGCCCATCATATAGAAATTAATTTAAGCATATTAATCATGAAACACATCAGTAAATCATCCTTAAATGTAACATTTCACTAGAAGGTCCTGTATGTGTGGTCAGACCCAGGTCAACCAGACTGATTAGAAATAATGCGCCTAAAATATAACTGTATGCCTTAATTGTTTCCTCCATAAATTTTAAGAACACAAGAATAGTAAATATTATTTAAGATTACCTCATTAATTATCGCCTGAATTTCAGCATCTGCTGGTTTTGCATCTGAAGTTCCTCCGCACATCATCTTGACGGTCGTTCACCTGTTAGAAATTCCCTCGAAATGATGAACGTAAACAATCTCGTGACTCCCTGCGTCATAACATGAAAGATAACTCGTGCAAATAAAACAAAAATTAAAAATCAAATAAGATTGATGAGTTTATTGAGTGTTTTGTTGGTTTAGTTGCTTCGATTAAAACCTTTTTATTTGGACGTTAATAAATTAAGCAGATGTTTATACATTAAAAAAAAAGATTTTTAGAAGAGTTTTTGTTCCGGAAAGGGCCATTTAGGTTTTTATATTTATAGCATCATGTAGTTAGAATAATTTTCGTACAAACAATATATTATATATATTTTTTGTGTAAGTTGAAGACAAAACTCAACTTTTGGGCAATTTAAGTAATTCTGTTTTTGTTTATCGTAGGTTTAAAAAGAAAAAAATTGCTAGCTTTACACGTGACGTCCCGCGGAATATCCAATGAGCTGCTACCTTCCCTGGCAACGTTTGTCTATGGACACTTCTTGCATTGAAATGCATTAATGGCGAGTAAATAACATGCAGTATGATGCACAATAACTTCTTTCTGTGATTATTTGATACAGAGAAAAATATGTCGGATCCAATGCAGGGAATTTTGGCCGAGGCCAAGTCAAACAAGTATTCATTGATAAAGGATAAACTTTCAGAAGACGGTAAGAGCTTATAGTATTATAGTGTTTTTGTTAAGTCAGAAGGACAAATGATAACTATTTCATGTATGATATATATGAAAGAATCGTGTAACATGTAACATCATAGATGCAGTGTAATATCTATATCATTCCCAAAATTATTCGATCATTGTAAGATGTATACATTTTTGTAAATAAGGTATGATTTGTAAAGATAAGACTGACAATGTCAAACTAGAATTTGACTACTTTGAAAAAAGCTTTATATGTGCCTTTGTCATACACTACTTCGTATTTAGAACTGTATAAATCAAGGAATTTCAATAATTTACACGCCTACGTGCATTAATTATTCTGAATTGCAACAACTGTCCTGATACCAATTAATAAAGCTCTATAAGTTTGGTTTATCTTAATATGATTTATCAGGAGCAAATTTTGTTTAGTAAGTTAAAGCAAATATGTAACCCCCAAAAATGCAAACTTGAATTTTTATAAACTGGTCTAAGTAATATATATCACTAACACTTTTTTGTTTGAAATACTTTTTTGCAAAATTACACAAAATGTACATAAATTATCATCCTTTTACTAGAAGTTAATGCAATTTTCATCTTTGAAATGGGCTAAAATACAATTTCCACGATGTAATCAATCAATCAATAATCAAGATTATTTTTAACTGAATTGGTTTGTATAAAATTATCAGCTCGATTTAGAAGTTTTTTATAGCATGACAGATATCACAAATTAATTGACGTTTATTATAAACTAAGGAACAACTTGTTCAGAAAGAGAATTAGGTTTAAGCATTGTGACTCTTAAGTTAGTATCAATAAAAAAAGCGTCTCCCACTGAATTAAGAATCTGCATTATAGATTTATTGATTAATATATTGAACTTGGTGCACAGTGTATGGATCATGAGTAATTTTCAATAACCTTTTTATTGCAGATGTAGCCAGTGTTTGGGAAAATGTATCTAATTTCATTGAAAAACACATGTCCCAACAGAAGGTAAATATTTAGCATTTCTGAAAAATTAACAGACTACATCATAACTCTTAACTTTATTGATTTAATAAAAGCTGTATTGATTGAAGTTACTAGTGGTGTTGTGAAGATGAGAGGGAAAGCAAATACATTACTGATATAAAAATCAACGCTATCCAAGTTTTATAAGTACTTAAATATTATCAATGATTAATTTCTAACATCAGTTTTTATCACATGAAAATGATTTATTATTTGTTTACCACCTAAAAGGGTTTCCCTTTGATATTTTTCATGTGTCCGTGGAAAAATAGGAGCTTTGGTGCAATTTCATTATCCTATAACAATGAATGAATCAAAATAGAAATATGAATAATTTAATTTTATCAATTAATATAGTGTAACATATTTGTAATATAAATAAAGAAATATTTCAAGATAAGAATAAATTTCGCACAATGTACTAGCTAGCTATACTTCATTGTATCAAAATAACTATAAAGATTGTTTACTATAATGTTTTAATAAAGTCATAAATTCCAAATACAAATTCATGTTATACATTCATTTGTCCTTTTTTACTACCTATCCCACATAATAGGGAGAAAAACTTTTAGTAAAATATGATTAGTTAACCTCAGGCAAATTCTTCTTTCATTAATCATGTTAATCCATTAAGTCCATCAGTTTACACATGTTACATATTTTTTCTGTACCTTTTTTCTAGGGGGTCAGTATCCCTATGTTGGGGACTTTTACCTTCACCCAGAAAAAACTGGACATCGGTAATAACAAGTTCATCATGATGCAGAGACCGATCTTCATGTTGTCGGAGAAGTTTGCTCAGACTCACGGTCTCCAGTCTGTCAAGTATCACGTCCCAGGTCAGAGTTTATTCCTAACCTGCTTCTATGCAATTATTTAGATATAGGGATCAAATGAATAGTTGATTCTTTAAAAGTTTGTGGGAATGACTGTATTTTTGTGGATGAAACAACGTGATGAATGTGTATTATGATTTGTTAGGGGTGTTAGCTTATAGATATACACATATGTATGAGAGGTATATACCTCTACCCACAGAATCCATGAAAATTGAATCACAGTAAATTCTATTGATTTCCAAATATTACAGACTGCATATTATGCCTTTATATTCCTTATTTTGATACATGATTGACACTCGGTCAATGTTGCAAGTTATTAACATTTAACCTATAAGTTGTAATACTACTACTGATGAGTTGTTAATATAAGAACTTTCATAACGTGTTGTGATTTTTTTTATCTTAAAATCGGCCTAGCGCTGAGAGTCTGGTAATATTGAAAACAACAAAAAATGAAGTAATTATTCCATTAAATCTGTTTTATTCAAAATTAGAATTACCTACAGAAGCCCACACTTTTCTGAATCTGATTTTACATTGAGGTACAAAGTTAAGTCTTTTGCTATATGGAGTGTGGAAGATTGAGATGAAGTACCACTAGGGATCTCATTTAGTTTTTTACCTGTGATTATTGACACTCACATACACCAACAGGGGATAGAACTAAATATACTCCTCTAGTATTACAACCACATAAGTGTATTTCTGCCTAGATTGGGAAATATTGACCCAAGTGCTCAGTTTGACCCTCAACACAATGAAGTCATATTTACCTGGTACTAAGGACGGGACTTTTACAATGTCGCTAGGATTTAAACTCCATTTACTCTTCTATCGCCCACCTGTAAATTTACAGACCGAAACTGTCATTAGTATAATAACTCTATCAAAGTGAGCAGAGTAAATAAGATCCCAGGTAATCTCTAATACACAACTGGAGGGTGTATAAAAGGGCACATCTTGCATCTTGCATTTTAAAGTTCAACTCAATACTAAAAATACATGAAGGTAGTTGTGACTTTTACTTGTGAATATGTCAATAGTTGCATGTATAACCACTCTTGATCAGTCTCTTAAAAGGCAATTTTGACACTTCCATATTGGAATGTATATAGTTGTGTCATTCAGCTACAGCTCTATAACATCACCCATCTAATACAAGTACACAGAGTGTGAAAATACAGTTAAACTTCGATATCTTGAACACTGATATCTCGAATACAATGGATATGTCGAAGTTATTTTTAAGTCCCAACCACCTATTTTTAAAGTATTTTACCCACGATATCTTGAATATTCGGATATCTCGAAGTTTTTCAACAGCCCCATCTAGTTCGAGATAACGAAGTTAGACTGTAATACATTTAAGTACTGCCTACTGGTACCTGAAGTCTTGATATCAGGAAATGATTGTTCAAAGTTAAGTTCTGACACTTATTAAGACTGCATGGCAGCAAGGCTTTGTCTGAGTTTTAGATCTTCTTAGTACATGTTTGTATATATATAAAAGCACAGATTTTAATAAGAATGCATCTTATAGGAAAGGATTATTTTGCAGATTTATAATTGAATTTAAGTGCAGCACAATGAACCGTAAGCTCTTTAAGAATAAGAATAAATATCTGTTGATTGCCATTATATTTGGTCTACATTATTCATGCAAGGCAGATCTTTTAAAAGGCGTGTGTAAAAAAAAAAATTCAGTGAACATTTTAATAAAAATATATAACTCTGGCATCAATACTAGTATATTAGTCAGATCTCAATTTCAAAAGCATTGTTGTACAATTAATTGTACCTGTGTGGTTCAAAGTTTTGTCATTGTATCTATTGTATAGCTGCATAGAAAATACTCTGAGAGTAAGTGCCTTAATTTGTTACTGATCACGACAGAGCAGTAAACCAAACAATCAGTCTACATGTACCGGTAACATGTACTCTTGTATTGTGCTCATAGCTGTAATTATGTGGTCTTTCCCGATTTTTCTTCTGCGGAAAATATCAAATGAACATATTCATAAAAAACTACACTTACGCAGCCATGTACCATCCTAACATTTTGGTTCATGTATTAATGACAAACTATTTTTCTGCTCCCTCCTTCTTAAGTTCAGTATTTTTAGGTGACATTGAATTTCATGTAGATCCTGCTGTGCCATTCCATCCAAAACATGCAGCAATTTTTACCCCTTGAGTTAAACTTGCATGAAATATTCCATGTCTGTGTTAATTTCAGATACATGTACCAGTAAACAAAGTTAATTAAGACACAGATCATTAGAACTGGTCAGTTTATAATGCCTACATTATTCCATAATATCTATTTTTTTCACTTTCCAGGAAACATTCCTGTAATCCAGCTAAATTATGCAGCATTATCTTTTGAGAGCCCGTTTGACAGAGACACTGTGGAGAACTGTGTGCGGGAAATCCTTGGTGCAGTGTCCCGGGGGGTCAGCGGAAAAAAGAACGTGGAGCTGACCTTCACTGGAATAGGTCGCCTGACTGTCAGGGATTCCCGCGTCAAAATGAGGTTCTACAAGGAATTCATCAACCAAATGGATGGAACCGGGAAACTCCTGGACTCCATGCAAAACGTAAGTAGGATGGTGTGGGTAAATTTGTATTGTTGTAGCAGTGTAGAAAAATTAAGCCACAGCAGAAAAGGAAAACATCCTCATCCTTAATTCCTCCTAAATACCTCTTATTACAAACATTCTCAGGAAATAACAAATACCGGTACCAATATTTGAAGTACCATGTTAGTCTAAACTTTTGTCAATTAAAACAATATGGCCTTTATTACATATTATAGTTTACAGATAGTGAACTTAAGGAAAGCCAACAACTTTTTGATATACACCATTTTAATTCTCGTACAAGTTGATGATTTATGAATAAGCTTCTTTTAATACTAGTTTCTTTGATTGTTAACAGAACTCGAATCTATGTACAATATTTTATAACCATCTTTTTGTGGAAATGTAATTATCATGTTGCCACTGAAAAACTATAAGATTTAAGAGTTAAATCTGAATTAAGCTTAGTTTGGTGTTTTAAATTAGACAAAGCTTAAATACAGCTTAAAGTAATCACAATAAACCGGAATGTTATCACAGACTGAATACCTAGAATCTGATTTTTCAATCTCTGTTTAATTTTTTCTGCACCACAATACTGCGGGGAACAAAGTAAGGAAGGGTTTGAGAATTTAATATAAAACATGATTTCTCTGTGTACAATAGAAAGGTGTCTCAAATCCATAACCAGCTCTCCCATTTATTGCTTACATAAATTTAAAAATCAAACAAAGTAATTCTCCAAGTAAATATGAACATAATAAGGCTTCTACCATTGCCAGTTCCTGTGATTGTTTGGTGTACGGAGATAGACAGTAATGGTTGCTATTTCATTTCGTGGATGGTACACCTTTATATTGATTTGATCTCCAAGCATTAATGTTGAAACATAAAATGTCAACTTTAAGGTGGGCGCTGTGTTTGATAACCCAATGTGATCATCGCGCCGCTTTTAGATCTGCAATTTAAAGCTTTTCATATCATTTTTCTATATCATATGAAAGGATGTTAACATTCATTCCAAACTGTCACTTCACAAAAACCCTGTCCTTGATAATAACAAAATTACTTCATATTGAGAAATATTCAAATCAATATGGCTGTGTTTGTGTGTAGCTTTAAATCTTTAAATGTCATTGCAGAAAGTTCAGTCGAAGATAGTAAGTTGTCAGTTACAAGCTAGAGAGTCCACAAAGAACTTAGCAGAATAGACAAAGCAGACTATAGATATACAAGTCTGGTTAGATAGACTCTGTAGTGGGGCGCAGTCTGAGATTGAAAGACTGATCTCTTCAGACATGCGGTGGCAGATATCTGCACTGTGCACTTAGATAGAGATCAGTGTTTTAATTAGATTGTTCATAGTGATGTTTAAGAACTTTGCACATATATAAAGACACAATATAAAAGTTAGACACATACAGTTACTAGCTACCGATCGTACATACCGGTATGTTTGCAATTGAAAAAAAAAACTACTTCAAAATATATTTTAATTCTCAAGTTTGATTTGCCTTTGGAAAGAAACCAGAAGATTATTATCATTATACATGTACCATAATATTATTTTTTCATTTTTCACAAACAATTTACTTTTGTATTAGATTAATCTAGAAATCATTTATGAACAGCTAGATAGGGAATCTACATGTATCAAAAGAGGTGTACAATATATGTAATAGGAATACTGGAGAGTATAGGCTACTATAAAATTCTTCTTCAGAAGCTGCAGAAAAACTACAACACCTGTACATATAAAAGATGCTGTTCAAAGCTTTGAAGGGTGTCACAAAAGTGATTTCCAAAAGTGATCACAAGATTTTTTCTAATTTTTATATTTTTTTTCAATAAATATCAAGCCCTTACAAGGTATACTGTAGCTCAGTTGTCACCAACAGGTTTGCTGTCTGGAACAAACATTGACCAAGAACCCTTTTATAAAATTCAGTGTAGTTTAAATTCCTTATTTGTACCCCTATACCATTACATTTGATTGTTGCATTACATTATATGATTTATGTCGATGATGTTTTCAGAGACCAGGCACTGTGGACTCTGTGATGTCAGACCGGGTCCCCTCCAGACCGGCCTCCAGTACCACTGTCATCCTGCCAAAGTAAGTACCACACCCCCCCCCCCCCCCCCCATTACAGTCTCATCCTCCAACAAAAAAATATATTCGTATTCTCATTCTTCCTGTGAGACTGAGATCAAAACAGAGCTTGTTCAATCCATTTTTACCCTAAAGCTTACTCTGAAGAGCAGGTTGAATACAGTTGCCAGTAGTTATTTAACTACCTAAAGAGGAACTCCAATGTAATTTGCCTTTTTTACATCATTGCATCATATTGATTTCAGAATCTCAAGTACCAATCTAGGCCCAGGAGGCCCGGGTGCACTCGCACCAGTAGTGGAACAAGATGAGGGTGTGCCCCCTCCAGAGCTCCATTACAACCCTCATGCGGCCGCTGTAGATATCATGGAGATGTCCAATCAGGTTCCTATTGAGATGGAGCCCTTCCAGATGGTCCCTCCCCAGACAGAGGATGTTCCCACCTACCCCTTCCAAGACTTGTATAAACGGGAGGGAATGGAGGGGCCAGAGTTTGGCAACATAGCCACAGACGAAGCCATCCGCCACATCGAAAACAACGGCCAACCAATCACAGAGGAGAATTTACAGCCAATCGAAGCACCCATTGCAGGAGAGCTTGAGGGACATGCAGCCAATGATGGTGAGTGTTAGGTGTTGTAGTAAATGATGTAGAGAGATTCACTGTCACTTAGCGAGATAATGATGAGGATTAACACACACGAATCTAATAATAGCAGACTTAAAACATCACCTTTCACATCCCAGGGCATGTTACATAGTCTACAATTAGTGTACTCAGATTTACTTGTAAAGGTGCAAAGCTGTAGTATGTATACTCAGCTGCTGTACTGAGCTACTCCAACAGATTACATGATTTACTAAGAACATTTCATAAGGAGAGATCTGAATTACATGTAATATGATTGCAGTAAGATTTTGGTAAATTTAGGTCTAAAGTTCTTGGAAACAACTTTCCTTATCCGAATGCAGCTGATCACTTTGATGAATGGAATAAATGCTAATTTCATAGAATTACTGAAAATACTAATGGATTCTATTGATTAAAACTGAACCTGCTATCAATTGCATATGATTGAAATTATTGATCTGACGGCGTTGTTTGTGTGGTATCATGGCAAACTATGGAAAAGGGGAGACTTGGAAAGACTAGAAAACACATCATTTAAGTCCTTATCTGAGAGTATTGGCAGCTTCTGGGAAAGCTAGAGGCCGTTGGTCCACAACCTATAGGATTCATATCATATAAATGATTTTTTTTTTTTTATATGTCAAAAGATTCTTGTCACTGAATAATTAGTTTCTATACTCATACGCCCGAAGAGAACACATTTTGACTACTAGACTAATTTTAGATTTATTAACTCCAATAAAATCCACAATAATACAAGACTCTTTATATAAAGACACCTTATAAACGTTTGCACATTTTTGGGATGCATTTATAGTCCAGTCTATATAAATTCTATAAATTTTTCTTTTTTTCCTAATTACAACAAAACTTTTATAATGATATTTCAATAGCAAGCAATCATTAAACCCTTTATCAGTGCTTTTATGAAATATGTCATTCAATCTCTCATATGTGGCTGTTCTGTTTAACTCCCCAGTCCCCAGAAGGGACTACTTTGACACGGAGAGAATTTTACCTGCCATAGGAGAGCCATGTGAGTAGATGTCGTGAAATTCTGAGTCTGTGTTCTGTCCCAACTAACGACAAACTCACTGTGAGGGTGTGAGAGAAGAAAGTAAGGTGGCCTCTGCAATGTCAGATTCCAGCTGGTGCCTGTGAAGGACTATGCGATTAAACTATTCAGCCAAATAAGGATAAAAAATGAAGTTATTAATTCAAATTTCAATGTTCTAAATTGCAAGGGCTCTTATTTTTTACAAAATTAGTTAATATCAATGCAAGAGTTATCTGCCTTTGTTGAGAGTGAGAGAAAGGAGAAAGAATGGACGAATCTTACTTCTGCCAAAAGCAAAAATCTCACACGCCCAGCCAGCAACTAATATATATATCATATATACATGTATTTTTTTTGTGAAGTGTATTTTTATGACAATTCACGTTTGTTTCTAATCTCACGGGTATGGGGAATTCACAGTTTTGGTAGATGTGCACTGTCTGACTGCTATCTATTGTTTGATTTTACTACATGTACGTATTATTGCAGACACAGAAAATTTATGCATGCTTCATCAATATACTAGTATATATTGATCTTTATCTATCTTGTCCATCTATCCATACATTCTTTCCCTCCACTCTCTCTCTCTCTCTCTCTCTCTCTCTCTCTCTCTCTCTCTCTCTCTCTCTCTGACTTTACTACCTCTTAAAGGTATTGATTTTCAGTTAAATGATTTTATATTAATAACCTGAAATATGCTTATGATACATGATTTTAATTCATTTAATTTCAAATTTACCCCCCCCCCCCCCCAAAAAAAAAAATAAATAAATAAATAAAAATAAATGAAGAGTTTGAGTTTCATAAAAATAAAAAAAACTCTCTCCCATACACCAGGCTTTGCATCATTGGATACCGAATGTCAATATCTTTTTTGCCTGCAGTGTTAAGGAACATACATAATTGATGATTGCCTCCCTTTGATTGGTGTATTTTACACTAATTACTTTCAATTTGTTCTATCATCTGTGACTGATAAATAAGTAATTCACCTTAAGTCACCTTGTCTACGCACCCTCCCTGAAACAAACCTGAAGGCTTCCATGACAACAGCACAAAAACTTTGGCTTTGGTCCTGCCAGATGGTCACACTTGTCAGCTAGAATTTTAAGCCTGTTTCTTTTATTTGATAACACTCTAAACTCAAATGATTTAGTTCACTTTACAAATTATAATGTGTAATGAAGTAGGAAGCAATGTAGTTATTTACCCCTTAAATTATCAATATGCTCCAGACAGAAGTTGGAACTTTTCCCTGATAATCAATTTGAGGAAAAAGTACAATTAACTTATTATGATCAGAAGAAATGATTCTATTTCAAGTTTAAAAGAGAATTGAAACCCATGTGCAACTGATATCTGTGCTGATATAACTCCCCATTTGTAGCTGAGTGACACGAGGTATGGGATACAGTTGATTGGAGCCTGTAGCAGACTGTGTGTATTGTCTGGGGTCGTTAGATGGTTGAATGGACAATGATCGCATTGCTATGGTAGCATTAATTAGTAATAAGTAGCCAGGGTACTTTGTATCTGCGGGTTTGCATCGGAATCTACTGATATCGTCATTTATTATCAGGGAATAATTTTTTCACTAAAAACTGGTGTTAGAAATGTTTGGATTAAGTATTTTTAATGGATGGAATAGCTATGCAGGGAAAAATGCTAATTTGGACAGAATGACTTTAGGGCCTCGACTAAAAGTTAATGAAGAAGGTAATGATATTTTCACTAGGGTTCAAAATGAAATCTCCATCAGATTAGTGGTTAGTTATCTAAACTGTATTTAAAAAAAAATAAAATTACAACCAAATTTTGAAATATAATTAATATAGTTAAAAGAATACTTTGTTATGGATATTAACAGTGAATTTTACTCATCTTTAATTATTTCTTTTTTGGAAGAGTTTCTATTTAGTATGGTTAACACAACACTGAGAGCTTTCTGTAACTTCACGTCATGTATATTAATGTGTCTTTACATATTGTTAAATTCAATGCATTTAATATATTCTTTTTTAATATAACTTTGCAATTTTTTATATTTATATTTCTACATATATTAACTTTACGTTAGGTATATTTCATGTTACTTCACAGATATTCATGTTACTTTTAAGTTTACAGATATTCCTGTAAGTTTTCTGATAAATCCATGCTATTTTACAGATGTTGATGTTAGTTTAAACATGTTACTCTACATGTTTCTTTTCTGTTTCCTGTTGCACTCGCACAGGCGAGCTGTTCCTATATATTGGTTTTTTGAGGTGTAGTTTATAAATATTTTATGTTCATTTGAGCGGGTGAATTAGAACATAATACATGTTACTTTAATACACTTTTCTTTACAGATATTAATGTAACTTTTGTTACTCTACATGTTACTTTACAGATGTTTACGTTACTTTACATGTGTTACTCTACTCATTACTTTACATTATTGTACTAATGTTACTTTATGGGATCCAGTTACAGACACCAAGAGGCCTCCAGTGGCTCCAAGTAGGTCTGGTTCCCGCCTCGCAATGCCGATGGCCCAGGCCACAGGGGTCAGTCTCCTAGATGACCTGATGCCATCTAATCTGACCCCCAAGTCAGCCCCGTCCCCAGGTCTGCTGCACAAGTCCTCCCCCGCCCCACTGAGAGAATACACTGAGGGGTGAGTACTATCTTACACCAGGAAGTTAATCAAAATTATTTTCACTTTACAATTACCGGTACCATATCATGTACAGGTTTTTACCCACAAGAATCTTATACTATGGAACTTGAAGCAAGATTAATTGCCCTAACCAAAACATGAGTTATAGGTTTTAGTTAGATACAACTTTGAAATGAGACTTTTTATGGAAATACATTCTATTTACAGAGGAAATTGTAGTACTTTTTTTCTTATACCGGTATATTTAAAGGTAAAAAAATATGATATTTTCAGATTTAAACCTTTAAGGAGAGGTTCAACATTTACCTCTTATGATTTAAGTAGACCAAACAAAATACATGAACCTCTACTTCCATTGAATGAGGATAGGTAAACATGTTACCTGTGTCATTTTTGCATGAAGTGTGATTGGTATTTTGCATGCATGCATAATGAAATCTTTGGCCATTGGGGCTTGTTTTTTATACAATTTGTTGGTTATTGTATATATATATATTTTTTTTGAAAGGTGAACAGCAAAAAGCAAAGTATTTCAGAACTAAATGTGTTGGTTTGAAATTGATCATTTTGAATTTTTACTTGTTCATTTTTGCAGAGATTGAGATATCGTAAAAAGCTTGATTATATTTGAATTAATTAAAAATGTCAAGATCATTTTGAATTTTTACCTGTTCATTTTTAATTTACAGAGATTGAGATATCGTAAAAAGCTTGATTATATTTGAATTAATTAAAAAATGTCTTGTTTTATAACAAATTGACCTCCCATTTTGTCAATAGATATATTATCTATCTATTTAAGGTAGACAAGTTTTACCTGATTTACCTCTCATATAACTCTCCAATACATGTAGTTTTATGGTTCATCAATAAATGGAGACTATACAACCACTTTATTATGTTCTACACACTTCCATGTATAAGTAATGAATTATCACACACCAGATTATGAGGGCCATTTCCAGCTCAGTGCTTTCCAGGG
Organism: Magallana angulata; assembly: GCF_025612915.1. Taxonomy (NCBI): domain Eukaryota; kingdom Metazoa; phylum Mollusca; class Bivalvia; order Ostreida; family Ostreidae; genus Magallana; species Magallana angulata. Next base: position 55,889,938 of record NC_069115.1, on the reverse strand, counting down.
GAGTGAATTACATCAGCGATAAATGTTCATTGATTGGATGTCAATATTTAATGAGGACAAGTGTTACCTTGCTTTGGGAACAAGTCCTGTTCATCTGAGAGAATTATATTGCCAGTGTCTAGATGTGACATACCCATTAAATTAATTATAAGTGGTACACATACAGTCTGTTTCATTAAAATCCCCTACACCTTAATTTGTCATTAAGTTTACTTAGAATCTTCTCCAGTACTATTTGTAACACAGAGGTGAACTAACATACAAAGAAATCTCTCTCAACGAAATAATGAATAAGTAACAAAAAATGCCAGGAGAGTATACCATTGATGAGTACTTTATGAATTATTTTTAATTTCAATAATTTGATTGAAATTACTTTTATTTTGTACAGTTTGCCCCAGAGGAAGTCTGTCTCTCCCAAGCTAAGCCCTCTACAGAGATCCCACAGCTGTGATGCCCTAGATAAACCCATGAAGGCCCCCACTCCTCCCCAGTCCGCCTGTGGGCACCCCAATGCCGGTCAGGAGCTGTGCTATCTGTGTCATCAGCGGGCACGTAGAAATATCCCTGTGTCTTTCACAGAGGAGAGGCGTCGCCGCGAGGCTGAGGAAGACAAGCTGCTACAACAGTTCCAGTACATGAAGGATGCAGAGGAAACCCTCAAAGACCAGGTCTGGGCTCTGGTTACTTAAGTTGTAGTAATCTGAAGTCCTCCCTCTCATGTACTTGTACCTTTAAATATATACATTTCCATGATACTCTTTATCAGAAAATTTAATTGGCTTGCAAAATTTCCCTCAATCCCTATCATGAACAAAAGAATTCCAGATTACAAAAAATATGGATTTAGAAGTCTATTTTTACCCAACCTGTCAAAAATCATGATGTGAAATTTTTATTATACCGGTATATATTCCAGACTGCTGAAAATGTGTTTCATTATATATGTTTTATACAATAAATCATTCATCTTCACAGGAAGGTATGTTGGCTAAGCGACATGATCTACAAAAGATGGCTGCATTCAATCTTGGAGTTGCTGAGGCAGTAACACACAAGAAGAAAACTAGGGACCTGGATTTCCATGTAAGATGTTTGGTAAAAAAAAACAAAAACCCAGACTATCCAGTAAGAGCATTAATTCTTCATTAATTGAACATGTGGAAAATCTTATGTTTATTTTTTTTTCTTCCAGAAATCCTATATTTTCCAAAAGCGTCCTCTCACTCCCCCACGAATCTTGAAGCAGCGAGAGTACGCAACAGATCTGTCTGGACAGGTAATGGTCTTGTTCCAGAGTTATCTTTCTTGCCTCATACAAAAACTATGTTCAGAAGACTATTAACTCAATGTAACACTTGTACATGATGTATTAATATGATTATGTAAACTTTTTGTGTATATTTGATTTGAAGGTCACTGTCAAGGACACAGTGAAACAGAGGAGGAAGGCGGACGAGGAATTCTTAGAGAGACTGGAGCAGGTTCAGCTAGCAGAAGAGTGAGTAGAAGTTGTACAGTATCTTTAATGCTGCGGCCAACACCCAATGGCTTTATTTAATAATCCATGAAATGGTTTTTGTGGTACCTATTCTATAACATCTGACTTGTGTCCAACACAACAGACTTGTACATTCACTCCGTTCTTTTGCCTTGAGTTTGACACTTATTGAATGTTTTTGTTTTGTAGTCTGGCGGCCCAGAGAGAACAGTTTATCCGGGACAAGCAGGAGCAACAGGACATGTACAAGAATGCTCTGGAGGCCCAGGTAGGTGGTCAACCCCGCCCAGTGATTGGGTCCAGTAGTTACCTCTAGCTCTTACTGAGTATTAACCATCATCTAAATCTTTGTAGTCAGCATCTGCTAGACGGGTTACAGGGTTATTCTCGTTGAGACTTGTCAAAGCATAAAAACATTAATTTGCTCTGCAAAAGTCATGCTCTGTTTTGATTGAATTATTTTGAGAAAAATATGTTGAAATTATGCAAGATTTCATCTTTCATTTAAGTACATGTACCCATCTAGCATAGTTTTTGCAATCTTTGATCAATCGTGCGAGTATTATTTTTCTATGAAGTCATTATCAATTACATTGTGTTTGCTGTGTAAGTTAAAAGGAAGAAAAAATGTGCATTATACCAACTTTGATTTTGAAATCTGAGGTTTTATATAGCAATGTATTAAAATTTGGATGGCTGTAGTTTGTTTTTATTTCCAATTGCTATGAATGTATTGTATAAACAACTGATTTCTACTCTTTCATCTACTAACTGCTTTGCCATATTGAGAACCAAGTTTTGTTCATGCCTTATTTATAACGACTCTCTTGAAGAATAAACAGTCATCTACCAAAATGTGAAATTCTGTCGAAGCTAATATTGTGTCACTTATTTGTAAGAAAGAACTGAAGTTGTGCAGTCGTCATTGATGAATAAAGCTTGGTTCATGAAATGAGCATCTAATTCCTGCTTTCTCCTTAGTCTCTGTAGTTTGCTTTTATTACTAACCTCTCTATCTGCTCCATTGCCTGGCTAGATTGAGATCAGAGACCGCTACCGTAAACCGGACGGTCTCCTCCGCTCACCCTCACCCCCCACCATGATCCTGTCCCAACGGCTCCACTCGGCGGACCACGCCCTCCTGTCCTCAGCCTGCCCCAAGTTCAGTAGCAGCAATTTCTCCCTCCCCATGATCCCCAAAATCCTCAAACCATTTGTTGAGGACTCGCTGTCTGAGCGGATGAACGAGAGACTCAAGTCGCCGTCCTACAGAACTCGGGTAAACTATTCAGACACGTATACACAGGGATTAATTGATTAACTAAAGATAATCAAAGGACATGGACGTTGATAATTGCTCTTGATGAATGGATTTATTACGTGTGACAGGTGATCGTAGCGTCATGTGACGGTCGTCTACGTGTTTGTGACGTCAACGTCAGCGTTGCTTGTTGCACAAGTCTTCTTTATCGGTTGGCACCTTTCCTGTTTAGTAACTTGTCTCATTCTCTTCTTTGTGTGTGTCATCAACTATACATGTAATCAATCATTTCTTTTTATCAATACATTTAATTACGCTTTTCCCTTTTTATAATTGGCTCGATATTGTACTATTTCTGCTAGGTTACTACGATAGTCAACGCACCGTATGGAATTACAATGTATATAGATTATTCATTATATATATATACCCGGTTTTTCGTTATTAAAGCGACAAATATATGTTGTGCTGAAATTGTGTTTGTGTAGAACTTTTATATTACACAGAATGCAAACCTATCCCGGATCGATGTCCTAAAATCAATATATACTTTCATTAGGATTCTTTTAAAAACTTCATGTTAAAAAAATTTATGTTTGAAGTTTAAATGGACCTGTTTTACAACATAGTGGCGTATAATGCGACCAATAATCCATTTCCTTAATCCAGGGGTTTATGACAATAGAAGTAATTTATTCCCATACGGTGCGGTGAAATCGTTTTCTGAAGTTTCCATGTGTCTACAGAATGCTGAGGGAGATCCCTGGTCTGTTTAAACATTGAGGTTGTCACTGTTTTCAGCTGAAGTTCAAGCCACTACAAGTGCCGCCCCGGGAACCAGACGGCGAGGTGTTCGGCAAGCATGATATGAACAACGAAAAGATGGCCGACAGACGACAACGGGCGTACGAACTGTTCAGGGAACAGCAGGATCTGGTGGCGCAGAAGAAGAGGGAGGCCATCCTCCGGCGGCTGATGGAACAGCGAGAGGAGGAGGATGTCCTAGAGAGGACCAAGAAAGAGTGAGTGGAGAGAGAGAGAGAGAGAGAGAGAGAGAGAGAGAGAGAGAGAGAGAGAGAGAGAGAGAGTTTTTAATTACACAGATGCTTTAATATCTGTATTATTCAAGATAAATAAAGTTTTTTTCTTCTTAAGCGGATTAATATTAACGCAAATGGACTTATTAAACCGTCTACCTGTCGCCAGAATTGGAAAATATCCGATGTCATTGAACGAATAGGTTAATTCTTAAAGCTTGAAGGACATGACGAATCACATAATTATTAATCATGAAATGGTTGAAATTTTAAACATTAAATGCTTATTAAATAAATACTAGTTTCTCCAGGATCCCTTTATTTCAACAAATTAAATTTCTATGAACATTTACAGTCTTGATAATAAATGATTTTTTTTTTAATAATTCCTTTAACAAATCCCCGCGAATATTCGAACACTTTGATATGAACTGAAGTTGGTCTCCGCAAATTTAAACCCTTCCACTATGTGCAGTTATAATTTTGAGATAATATACACGTACTTCACGAACTTTTTGGTCTTCTTACACGTGTATTTTATAGTAAAGTGATAGTCACATAGTAAGAAGACAAAGAGTTCGTGACGAGCCCCTGTGATAAAGTAGTAACTAGATTTTCTATGAAGAGGGGAAGGGGCTGTTTTGGGCAATTTTTTGCGCTATTATCTCAAACGCAAAAAAAATCGATCGCAGAAATCTTTAGATACCGGTAATATTTGTGAAAAATCATTTTTATTCAGATTCAATTTACTTTTTTATGTAAAGCAAGCGGTTTCACCGCCGTAAAAAAAAAGATTAAGGGTACATTGTATCAAATACTAGTAATCAACAACAGTATTTTAAAGTGATAACCGTTCTGATTGACTTTTAAGGTTAATGGACGATAGATCCAAGAGGTTCCAGCGCAGGACCTTCGTCCGTAAGAGGCTGGAGGACGACTGGGCCGAGTCGTCCAAACAGAAGCACGACCGAGAGATGGAGGAGCGCCTGCACCAACTGGCGCCCGGCGCCCTGCTCCACGAACAGTGCGACAAGTACCACCGCTGCCAGCAGTGCAAGCGCAAAGTGAACAATTGTGGCGAATCTAATATCTGGAGAGAGTCCCGCTACATTCCCGGATCTAGGCTGATGGTCTAACCTGCTATTTATCTCTCTTTTATGTAAACATCTTAACTTAATTATTAATTAATGATGAACTATTTTAATATTTGCTCATGTTAAATGTCAGTACGACTTTTGCTGTCCTGAATCATCAGTATTAATTTCTGGTTATTTTATGCATTTTCTATTTGTACTGCTGAGTTATATTTTTTGAACATGGCTCCATATAGCCTATATTTTTTTACTTCAATTTCTATTATATTCTCGATTCTTCAATTATTTTTGTAGAAACTGATTTATGGAAGAATATTTTTGGTATCTGTTGTATTCTTTTTAAGAAAATAATCCACTTCCATTCTATGTAAACATCGTTTGTATAGTTGTCTGTGTTCAAAGTCCTATGTCAAGTTCACAATTTTATTTGAGAAATATATACTTTACTGTGTATTTTGGAAGAATGTTATATTGTGAAAAAAAAATCGTTTTTTATACGAGAAACATTCGTTAAGTTTGAAAAGGCCTCTCTCAGGTAGATAGAGCTACTTGTGTAGTTTCGTATTCCAACATCAGCTTTGATTTTGTTTGTATGCAATGGTTTGTTAATCGTGATATTCTATAGATGCTATGGGTTGACTGTGATATTTTATATTATATATATACACACCATCATGTATTTGTTAGAGCCTAATCGATGAAGAGCCTGTGCCGAAGTCAGCACAAATAAACTTGTTATCTTTGTATGTGTCAGATGCTTTTGTGAATAGTCATATCAAATAAATATTTGAATGATTTAAAAGTTTGTTATTTGAGATGATCGAGAAGTGGGAAAGGGATGTTGCTATGTTATATTATTTGCATATGTGCATTAAATTGAGTGAAACAGGAAACGTTATCGAGTTGGTACACACATTCGATACATATGTCGCGTTTTCCAATCATTTTCTTTTCCTGTATATATAATCGATTAAACAATGTCTGATAGTTTACATAATACATGTTTTATATAAATAATGCACACACACACGGCATCTTCAATTACAGATATATCAGACCGTGCTGGAAGAAGTAAGTGAAATTAGAAATTTGTCATAAGATATCAATCTGGTTATGGAAGTTCCAAGCTATTTCACATCTTCTCTGATAGAGAGCAAATCGGAAACATTTGGCTTGCGTTATTGGTTGTCAATGAAACGAAAATTATAAGCATCGATACATCTAACCCTCAAAGCTATCGATCTAAGACTATTTAAAAACGATATGAACACATCTAATTAAGCATCCAGTCTGTAATATAAATTTAGAACACCATCACTATATAATGATTTTACAAGTGAACGTCTTCACTATCAATTTCCAACTTTTTAACGGTTCGAAATCTCTGTATGTATACATTTAAATGTACATACATATTCCATATATATACATTCACGTGTTCATTCCACTGATGTACAAAGTCAATATAATATAATATGCCCCTGTATAATAACATGCACGTTGATCGTATTTTCAACCCGCTCTTATGCTATAGTGGTAATCGAACACGCTCACGGAAAAACTACTATATTTAGCTACACTAAACCAATGATCACAAAGTATAACAAACGTTACCAATTTTCTTTGATATCATTTTGTTCAACCGTTTTAATTTTTAAATCTTTGGTAAGACAACTGAAAAAATGATGTATTATTGAAGATAAACTTTTGAAATTGATTTCTGAAAATATTTTGTGCGCAGAAATTCATTGTAAGACTTGGTATTTATATGCTATGCATGTGACATTTTATTATGATGTAAATTTCAATCAGATATATACTATACATGTATATGTTAAAAAAAGTAACAATCACCAGCATGTGTGGATCTTTAAATGTTCCGAAAGAGTCCGAGGGATAATTTTGATTGGCAGGTGTTGGTAACCATATGATTTTTCCAGAGAACGGATTGGTCTGGACTTCCCGATGACTATTTTTATGTACTAGTATATGGTGCATTTTGTATATGCTCAATATCAACGGTAATATCATAATAGTTTATCAATCCTCATACATGATTGGGAAGCTGACCGCGGTACATAAGATTAGGTGGATGTTAGGTTGGAATCACATTAGGTCCATGCCGGGTCCATTGGACGGGCATTATTTGGAGTAGGCTGGGGGTGGGGCTGTAGGGGTAGAGAAGCTGTTATAACTGTACTGCCCCCCGTACTGACCACCGAATCTTTGCTGTTCCGGGTTATTCGAAGTCTCCAAAGATCTAACTCTGCCTTCCAAGTCGGCTATTTTCGCCTGATAAAGTAACTCTCGTAAATTGTACAGCCCAAACAGTCGCCTATATACACAGAAGAACACGGAGCCGACGATGGCAGTGACAAACATGAGCACGGCCACGCACAGGGCAATGATGTTGAGGATTTCTTCCTGGTAATGGTTGACTCCACATTGTAGATCTCCTTCTCGGCAGACAGAGAGACCAGCCAGGGAGTAGCCAAAACAGATCCCACAGACACTCAGGCAGGAGATGGAGACGATGTAGTGAGCCATCAACTAGACAATATATACGTATACTGTAGGTACAAAATTTAAAGTACTATAAATAAAACTCGTATATTGTTACTCTAGATACAAAATTATTGTGCTGTCAATCAATTTCACACAGAGCAAGAATTAGACGCATCTTAATATGACCACAAGGGTTGGGTTTTCGGTCCAACCTTCATAACCGTATATAAATATGCCTGTATTTGTAAGGATTCGACACTTTAAGTCATTTACGAAAATTTTTATGTTTTAAGATTGGTTTTTTTTTTTGGTTAATTAGTTTTGTTTTTGTTTTTGTTTTTTTTTGTTTTGTTTTGTTTTTGTTTTTTTTTGGGGGGGGGGGGGTGTTAATAAGTTTTGGGTTTTACTTTTTTCGGGGGGGGGGGGGGGCAATGCTAAAAATGCAAATTTATGAAAAATAACCAAATACCAGTTTAGATAAAAACAAAACAATACAGGACACCAATCATTACCAAGCACCGGGCCTTAGGGGGTGGAACGGAACCATAGTTTACGTCAGATTTGGAGGCCAACACACCCAGTATACCGGTCAGTAGAACCTGGATCGAAAACAACGAGTAAAACATTTTATTAATTTATTAATATATATTAGAATTCACAATCAAATCCTACATTGACTTTACTTGGAAAAAACAAAATAAAGAGTTTTTGTAATCATTATTTATATAGAATTTTCGTTGAATATATTTAATGCTCAGGTGATTTCGTCATGATTGATAGTAATTAATATAATATATTTTTAAAGATTTTACCGCTGCACCCGACCACACGGGGGCGCCAGTGACGATGGGAAACCCGGCTCCTCGGGAGTAGACGAGAACGAGGATTCCGACGATGATTGACACACAGGACACGCCCATTGCCACCAGGGAGAGCTTGAAGAGCTGGGACAGGGCGTGGGTACGTCTCTCCACTACCAGGCCTACATGTACAGAATGTGTTGGGAGATTTAGCACCACTCATGGTTAGAGAATTTTGCCATTAAAATGCAATGTTCAAGCCAATGACTCCTTCCACCACGCATGGGGTTGTGTGTTGGGGGGCTTGTACCACCGCTAGCTGTTTCCTCTGCTACAAACCAATTCTGTTTTTTGTAGATTTTAAAGTACATCTACAGACTTCTCAATCGTAGTTAATACTTGAATGTAAATTATAGCTCTAATAGCTATTTTTTTTTAAAATTTAAACAGTGAATACATAACATGTACACGATCTACATGGTGTGGAGATCCACCACCTCTAACTATAACCAATCCGAGATCTTAAATTACCTGTGGGCGCTTCCTGGTCCGGAGACTTTGTCGCGGGGTCCATTTTATTTCTAGCTCCCTCCACAAGTTGTTATCAGTATACAGTACATGTGATATTTACTTCTGGTGATATACAATACCAATACACAATACCAATATCACGTGTCTCGGGGATATTTACAAATCCTTCAAAACGAAACTAAATTTATATATTTCTGATGTAAACTTTGAATCAATGTTCCAAAATAAACAAGACTGTCCCTTGATTGTGAAAACAAATCGCCCACAAAAAAATTCTAATATTTTGTTAAATGGTACATCAATCAATGCTATAGGACCTATATATTTACTTAGTATCCTACAGAAGATCTACATGTACATGTATGACCAATCTAATTAAAATTGACTTGTAGTGTCGGGTTTAGACTTGTAATTCCGCTCCTCTACGATACGCTATAGCGTATCGTAGAGGAACGAAATTACAAGTCTAATTTTAATTAGATTGCATGTATGACATGTGCGGATCTAAGGGGGTGGAGTAATACTCTTTTAGTTTACGTTGTCAACTTTAAAAGAAAAAAAGATATTAGATATCTGGAGTATGGAACAAATGGAATAAAAGGGACCTTATATATAAATAAAATGTTAACTACATGCGCGGATCTAGAGGGGGGTCAGGGGGGTCCCGACCCCCCTGGAAAATGAAAATTTATTGAATTTACATAGTAAAATTATCACGAAAATATGCCTCGGACCCCCCCTGGCAAACACAATTATCCTTCGGACCCCCCCTGGAAAAATTTTCTGGATCCGCGCATGAACTATATATAGATATAACACCGATTTGCACATAATTGCACATTTTGCTGCACATTAATGTTCTTAACGATGTTTAACATTGACTAAGTACTTGTCTACTGAATGTGGACACTGAACTGTTGTGGCACGTCTTACCATACAATATACGTTTTACTGATATACTGCAAGTCGGTTTAATACCACGGTGTTAAAATTATCCCAAAATTACCGAACGCGTTGGTTTTAATTTCACGCTGCAAGAAATGGCGCAATGCATTAAAACGTTTTTGAAAACTAATGATAGAATTCACAATTGGTTAATTTCGTGGGAAAATGTCGGAAACAGAAAATATTGCCCTTTTGCGCATTTGGCCCTACCATGCGGCCCCAGGGGTGGTAAGGTCATAAACTTCTACATTTAGATTCCTCTAATCCTAGTGATGCTTCAAACTTAAAATGGAGACAATTGGCCATCTAGTTTTCAAGATGGAGATAAAAACAAGATATCTGTGAGCCAATGCTCACTAGTGATACCCCCGCTCTGATGTGAATATGCAAAATAAGCAAAGTCGACATTTAACAGAAAGCTGGCATCCGATTGGTACAGAAATATATCCCACAATATGGCATGCCTATACAAATAGTGTGTTAAAATTTCAAGCATCTGCGATAAATAGCTGCTAAGAAATCTTTGAGGAAAATTTGTTTGAAAATTTTGGCTAAAATAAACAAAGTACTCATTTAACAGGAAGATGACGTCTGATTGGTACAAAAATATATCCCACGATATGGCATGCCTTAACAAACACTGTGTAAAAATTTCAAGCATCTCCGATAAATAGCTGCTGAGAAATCTTTGAGGAAAATTTGTTTGAAAATTTTGGCAAAAAATAAACAGTCATTATTTAACAGGAAGTTGACATCCGATTGATACAAAAATATATCCCACAATATGGCATGCCAAAACAAATAGTGTGTTAAAATTTCAAGCATCTGCGAAAAATAGCTGCTGAGAAATCTTTGACAAAAATTTGTTTGAAAATTTTGGCTAAAAATAAACAAAGTCGTCATTTAACAGGAAGTTGACACCCGATTAGTAGAGAAATATATCCCACCATATGGAATGCCTATACAAATATTGTGTAAAAATTTCGAGCATCTGCAATAAATAGTTGCTGAGAAATCTTTGACGAAAATTTGTTTGAAAATTTTGGCTAAAAATAAACAAAGTCGTCATTTAACAGGAAGTTGTAGTCTGATTGGTACAAAAATACATCCCACGATATAGCACGCCTATACAAATACTGTGTAAAAATTTCAAGCATCTGCGATAAACAGTTGCTGAGAATTCTTTGACGGAAATTTGTTTGAAAATTTTGACTAAAAATAAACAAAGTCGTCATTTAACAGGAAGTTGACGTCTGATTGGTACAAAAATATATCCCACAATATGGCATGCCTATACAAATACTGTGTATAAATTTAAAGCATCTGCGATAAACAGTTGCTGAGAAATCTTTGAGGAAAATTTGTTTGAAAATTTTGGTTAAAAAATAAGCAAAGTCGTCATTTAACAGGAAGTTGACATCCGATTGGTACAAAAATATATCCCACGATATGGCATGCCTTAACAAACACTGTGTTAAAATTTCAAGCATCTGCGATAAAAAGTTGCTGAGATAAATGCGACAGAAATTTTTGTTACGGACGGACAGACAGACGGACAGACAGACGGACGGACGGAAGGACAGACAGACAGACACACAAGGGTAAAACAGTATACCCCCTCTCCTTCGGAGCGGGGGGGGGGTATAATTAAAAGTTGTAAAAAGACAACACACGACAGACGTGCAGCAACAGAAGACCAATGACAATACGTCACTCAGAATAGGTGGCCTTTGTGACTCAGGTGCATGACCTATAGTTTTACAATATACCCTTGTCCAAGATGCCTATTTGTCACTATGATCTTGATCTATCCTTGTTAATACATGTGTTGACATTAATTGTACAGAATGTTCAGAGCACGACATGCTTCTGTTAGAAATATTATTTTAATATATTTTTTAATAAAAATAATGCTGTAAATTATGAAAGTGATTGCTTCCAAGCCATGGTTCAAAGATTTCAACAAACTTGTAATATCCCCTCCGTCTAAAAATAAAACAAACAGCAGCTGAGTAGATTTAATGATTTATTTGTCGTATTGACTGGTCACACATTTGACTTTGACGTTTGACGGTGTGAGTGTCGTCTGTGTGATTCTGTTGGTGTGTATGGGGGAGGCTCTCTCTCCCCACGGCCTGTGTTATGTTACTGGGGACCCTATCAATGGGGAAGTGTTCACCGATTTAAGGGACCCCCCTCCCCGCGGGACCAATTTATACTCATCTTGGGGGCTCAGGTGTGCAACAACCTTATAAAGGGGCAACAACTTTTTCAAGCGACAGATATGATCGGATCCTTAAAAATGGATCAGCATCACATACTAGTCAACTGGGTCGTCTTGACCCAGTTTTTTCCTTATTATGCCAATCTCAAAATTTTCTTTCGAGATTTCTGAGGTAATTCATGCTTAAGATTTAACAAAGAAATAAAATTTCATCCTTATAAAAAGCACCATTTGCTAAGACAGCAACTGAAGGGAAAAAAAAATTAACAATAAAACAAAGGACATTAGTTCATCCTTCCTACTGGACTGTATAAACAGTGAGATCTTTGGGCATTTCATCCAAATCATAAAGAACACTCAGTCCTATGGGCAATCTAACATAAATATAGGGCAAATATCAATGTGTGTCGGGCAGGTCCTGTGTGTTTGTAAAGTGTCTGTGGTATAAAGTAGGCAGTGAGGCCGAGTGGTAGTTGGCTACAGTCCGCTATAGCCCGTGTTCATTCTTTTGTGTCAGATGCTGAGGTTGCGTAAATATACATGGAGGTGTTATATCTAATTCTATCCCAGGTTTTTTCCAAGTACATGTATGTCTCAATTGAATTCTGTGTGTATCGTGTGACTTTGGCATATTTACAAAGACATCTACAGGAACAGAGGAAAGTTACAAAGGAAATGACATATAGAGCAAATTTACTACATATTTCCATATACATATAAAGCAGAGAGAATCTAATCTAAAATTCCAAGTTGGTGTCCAGTGAACTGACCATAAGAATTTAGTTAGGAAAAGTTATTATTATACCTCACCCAAGATTCAGTTTCACTGTGAGTGGAAATACTAGTAAACAAATAGGAACAACAGGACTTGATTTACATCGATTATCATGAAGAACTTGAAATGTTGATAACATTTAGCTTTTATAAAGAAACAAAACATATGATTAAAAAAATCCCCATAAGAACAGTTGAAAAAAGAAATGAAAATATAAGCTCCATATTAGAATACAAACATTCCAAAATTCACAACAGATACATAACCTTAATGATACTGAATAACTTCTTGTACAAAATAACAGGTACATACACTTAACCTTAAAAAATAATGGTAAACACACATTCTTGTGTTGTCATACATTGAAATATAAGTTCCTTACCCAGTTATCTTTAATAAAAAATAATTGAATTTTTCAGAGAATAACATTGACGGTTCAAAATATCGCAATCATGGTTCGTACCATCAAGTAAAGAGAGTTCAACACAGTTCTATTGAGATGACACCTGTATTGCTTGACTCTACTCTCCTATTGTCTTTTTCAGCTGAATTTGATGGCTTTCAGGACGCTGTTTTAGAACTGGAATCCTCCCATTGGTACGTTTTCTGCCGGAGGGTTAAACTGGTACTGCTGTGCGTTTTCGTCCATCTGTGGGGCCACGGCTTTGTCTTCCTCCTCCGTCCCGAAGTATCGCTCAATCATGTCAAACGCTTTCTGGTAGATCTCGCGGTTCTGGTGGCTCTGGAGAAATTCTATCTTGTCCAAACCTGTAGAAATAAAAGAACATGATGTAACATAAACATAAAAATCTGTAGAACAGATTCTACACACTTTACATGCAGGATTTTGTTGAAGGGTTTAAAATTTACCAACACTGTGCTTTCTTAGATGACAACCTTAAAACTTCTTTCTTTAAAATTTATAGAAGTACCTAAAACAATGCCTTGGAAAATACAATTTTTCTTTGGGGAATAAATCTTCATATTTCCCTTACAATCATGCAATTAATGCATTAAATGATATACTACAAATTATTACCATAACACTCCTCAATCAGCACAGCGTATGGGTTTGTCCCACTGTGACTCTTGGCATCCTGCTCACCCAGTCGTAGAATATTCTCAAGGCCATTAAGGGCCACCTGTACAATTTTAGCATCCATCACCGTCAGTAGGTCGCACAGGGGAGGAATGCAGTCCTGATCCACTAGGAACCTGTCAAAGAAACAGCTTGCTACTCAGAAGTCAAATATACTTATAAAAAGCTCTATATTCATAGGACAGCATGTTACTGATCAATGGCTCTTGACTAAGAAGACAGCTTGTTACTGATCAACAGCTTGTTACTCAGATATCAGCTATTTGCTAGAAGTTAAGTTTCAACAATTACTAGACTTTGACCCGTGCGAACCCGTGTTGACATTGCATATGATATCGGATATTTACGAAATAGATAGATCGACACACCGTATTGTTGACATTTACATAACCAAGCTTTAAGCCTACAATAATGCTATTAATTTTACTTCACTCTGCTTAGTTGGAATAATCTAACTGTGTCTCAGACAGGCCCTCGCCACAGTTAAAATGCATCCAATATACCCATTATGTTGCAAAAAATTGCAGAATTGCTCAGACACGATTTTGGAGAAAATTAATGCAGCTGCATTGAAAATAACAGTCAAATTATTCATAAAAAAACATTTTGAAGCTGGAAATACCTCTCATCTAAACATTTAATTCATATACAACACTTTTTCATCGACGTTTTTACTTGCTTTGAATTAACATTCCATGTTCATATTCAGAACTCTCTGGATTTTTCATATTAAATGCACAGAGTAAGAGTTATCTCCCGTATTTCCTTTGATGAACAGAATATTTGACAAATTTTCAATGAAAATTTACACGTATTTTTAATATCGTTTCTGAGTTTATCCATGCAAATGTGATATTGTGGAAACATAAACTAAAGGGCCTTCTGTAATTTAGTGTGAATGTAATGCGCATGCGCAAGATTGTAAAATCCAAAAATCCATATGATTTCCAGTTTTTTAAAGGAATTTTTGTTGATTATTAATTAGCGAAGCTTGATTAAGAAAAAATAAAAACAAATTGGTATTATAATCTTCAAGAACCAATGATGTTTAAAATATATAAACCAAAAGACAGTACTCTTCTGATTTCTCCGTATTAAAGCCCCAAAATTCGAGTCTATTATTTTAATATAGTAGTACAATGTATTGAAATCAATGAAAAGATCATAAAACCAACGCAAGACAGTGAGGTAATTTAACGTCCAAATATCTGTCTATACAGTAACGGTACATTGTTTTTATTGGGTTTTTTTTTACATGTGCCAACCGTTGTGTTTTGTACCTAATCTGTTCGGGCGAGCCTCCTGATGTGGCGTTTGTGATCGCCCATGCTGCTTCTTTTCTTGTCTTGAAGTCAGCTTTTCCCAAAATATCGATCAGGACTGGGAATATGTTGGCATCTATGACACACTACAACAGTAGAAATAATCAGACAAAATCAGTGCTTTATCCTGGTATATACATGTACATGTAATATTACCCAGAAGTTTAGAGATTCCTTTATACATTTTCAATATAACTCTCACCTTCAAAATGAATAGATTATTAGTGATGCTAAACATTCTCATTAATAAAAGCAATATTATAGATAAATACTCAAGAAAGTAAAATTGATAGTTGGCTGTATAGTTGTATGCAAATTTATAGTCTAAAAACATATTATGAAAACCTTGCTGTTTATGATACTAGTAATGATAATCTATCATTTCTAGCCACCAGAAATAAATATTCCCAATCATTTTTAAAATGTTTTCAACATTGAGACTTGATTTACCAAGAATTTGTCCTGGGCAAAACTGTCAACTGTCTTCAATCCAAAACAAACTGATTACCTCAGTTAAAATTGTAAAACACAATTTCATTTACCTGTACATTTTATAAAATTTAGGTTCAAGTCCATTCTGCAGTTGCATTGTACTGGTAAGTCCTGAGATAATAACACTTTTCTTAACAGGGAATATCTGAGCAACTCACCTGAATTTGCATTCTGTTTCCTGCTGTGATGTTAGAAATTGTCCAGCATGCCTCTTTTCGTATCGATTCTTTTGAGCTACTGAGTAAGTGCAACAAACATGGCAGAGCTGAACAGTTCAAGATTATCTGAAACAGAGAAGGTCAAGAGGTAATTATTACCTGAGGCGTGCCCAAACTCAAGTTATATTATTGCAAGTGAACACCAAAATTGTAATCACACTGACAGAAATGTTCACAACCTGGTTCTATTTAAGTTTGACTCCAGAAAACGTGTACTTTACCACCAGTGTAAAAAACCACTTTACATATAGTTAATGTTTCAGCACCTTACCTGTGTTTGAAAGTCGTCCCCGGTGACTATGTTTCCCACAACTCTAAGGGCAGCTGACACAACACTCTGGTGTGTGTACCTGTAAAATCAAATTCATCATAGTATGCTCCTTCAAATTATCAAATAAAGTCCATTTCCTTCAAATTATGAAATAAAGTCCATTCCATAACAATCATTGTAAAACCCTTCAATTCTTTTTACTCTTCCCCCAAAAAATCAACTTTTTATTCTCCCCCCCCCCCCCCCCCTCAAAAAATCAACAAAAACATCATAAACATGGTCTTGAAGTTAAGAAATAGGATTTTTTTGTTTTGTTTTAGACACTTACATGAGAAGTTCGACTAATCGGCGACACACCCCTGAATCTATCACAGATTGAATTTTTTCATTAGGACCGTCGGACAAGTAAGATAATGCCCAGCATGCATCAGCAAGGACATCTTTATCTGTGTGAAACAGCAGTCTGGCTAACACAGGTAGAGATGGGGATACCTGGAACAAATTCAAATTGATATAACTATCAAAATATCTAAAGTCATAGAAAAAGGAAGAACAAAAAGTATCTAGAAATACATTCACAACCCCCCGTCCCACACAATCGAACTCCCTCCCCCACCCACCCACCAACCATAAAAAGTTTAGATTAATATGGAAATTTAATGCATTAAAAATCAATATTCTTACAGCACTTCCTTTAAAATACATTTGCTTAAAGTTAATTTATGAAAATAATATTCATATATTCAGTTACTTTAATCTATATGTGCAATAAATAAGGGTATGTTCTGACTGAAAGAAAACATTTTAATTTTAATACTTAGTAACTCTGCATATTTCACAAGCTTTTTAAGCCATTCATAACAATTTCACCTTTGCAAAATCCGGCGGTGGGTTTTTTCCTCGACATAAATTTGATAAACACCAGACAGCATTCCTTGTCATTGATAAACTGCTTGAGTTCTTGCTGAGTAATCTGTGAATAACAAACAATGGATTACAGACCTTTTTATCCCATCATAGGTATCAGAATTTTTAGATACCTGACTACATGACTTGAAGAACAATGTGTACAATCTACTAAATTGCCATGTTTCAGAAGGATAAGACTCAAAGTCTCATTCAAATTGTGAATCTTGCCAAAAGTTTTTAACTCTTATAATTTTTTTTCCCCATGATACAAATAAATATGAATATTAAACAACACTAAAAGATTATTTTTATATGTAGTAAGCAAAGCCAAACAATGTGTAGGATAAATCAAATTCAATTCAGTTTTTAAAATAGATCAGCTGCCATTTATTTTCTAAACACAAACTGTACTTTAGAGTATATCTGACCTTGAATTGCAAAAACTATCAAATCAATGAACTATTAATACTTTAATGCAATGTGTGTATACATGACTTACAAGTACATACACATGTAAATCTTTCATAACTTCCTTAAGTTTATTCTATTTATTTCTTTTTTTAAAATGATGAGTCGATTGCTATTTTTAATTTTAAACAAGAGGTACCCAGCTCCATGCATTATAAAAATGCCATATGAACAGATTCGATAAAGAAGAAGCTGCCAGATTTCCTCGTTTCTGGACTCTGTAGACTTACTGTAATAGTGGGACCAGGATGCCTTCATTCAAAACGTAGTCCCTGCACTCAGGGCTGTCTCCAGCTATGTTACCTAACGCCCACACAGCCTAGTGTACACAAAAATAACTTGTCATTAGCTGATCTGTTAACTTGGGAACACAAATGCTATCTTATTTGCTTTTCTTCAATATTTCTAATGTTAAATGTAAATGAACAAATATTGTAAAATTGCTAATCTACAATTAGGGAATATCTTCTTAATAGTAGGGAAAATAGTTAAGTTTTTGTTTCACTCTTCACTTATAAAATAAACAGCAAGTTAAAAGTTCACCAGGATATGAACTTCTCAGATTTGATCACGCACCAACCAAGTTCATAGCCTCAAGAACTTTATGACATTGCTGTTTATTACTTATACAGTGTATTTACATTTGAGAAAGGCTAATTGTTCAAAACTATTAATATATCCATGTTTATATGTTTACAATAATGCAACCGTCAAACGATTTGCGCATGCGGTTATAATTGTGATGTCATTAAAAAGTTCATACAAGAAGCATACTTGCAAACGTAAATATTTAAGGTTAGGAATCAAACAATGTGAACCTCATGGTGTCCTTCAAAGTTTATATTGCATACGAACACTTTGGAACAGAGACTTATTAAATCAACTAAAACCAATCAAACCATTTAAATCAATGAATCTTTATATCTGAGATTTAGCTTTTATGTCAGAAGATGTTTAGCAGTCTTCAGGTCTTTGAATTCAAATGTACCTTCCCTTGCTGTTGAAAAACAGCTCTCCCCCTTTCCAACACTAATATGCTTTAACTATATCTTTGAAAATCATCTGAATATTTTAGTACCGGTAACATATTTTTTAGTTTTAATTTGTATATCAATAATTATGTAAGATTACGAACTAATGTCACTATAATATTTGAATAATTTTCAAGTTGAGTAGGTAATGTTTATGGCTCTTTTTCTCAGTTTTTCAATTTAGATCATTTTATCAACTTCAAACTAAAACTTAATGAATTCGTTATTTATGGGAACACTGTCAGCTCTGTGAAGAACAGATATCTTAAGGAAGGTAATAACGCTCTGAATTTAAGATAGCCATAGCATGCAAGTTTTAAACCACATATCTAATGACATTTCACAAGTTCTCTTTCCATCTTTTAAAGCTAAATTTAACAACATGGAAAACAAGTAATGCGGGTGCCAACCTGTTCCTGAACATCCTCTATGTCTGACGCGAGCAGTTTGATAAATATAGGGACAGCTCCCGCTTCTATCACCACCCTGGTCTGTAGAGACGTGCCTGATGCAATGTTTGTCAGTGCCCAGGCTGCTTCAAACTACAGAAAGTTAAAACCAGTATATTAGACATCATTTTAACAAAATCATGAAAATCATGACCAATGCATGATGGAATTGAAGTTGTTAATTTCATCTTAGTTTTAACTGCACAAACACATTGCAGTATAATTTTAATGTATTAATTTTGCAACTTCATCCTACATGGAATTGGGCAGAACATTTTGATAGCTCTGTTGTTACATGTATTTTGCAGATAATTCCTATTAGTTGAAAAGAATAATGTAATTATTAACTAAAGAAATAAATACCTGTAAGGAGCAGTTGCCATCTTTCTGAAGAAATTCCACAAATCTTGGAACAATTCCAGTCTGAATAACTTCATCAATTGGAGGGTTTGGTTCTAAAAACAGAAACAGTATGATCAGCTGACTATTAGTAAACAAAGTTGACCATATTCATACTCTATATTCATTTTGTCATAAAATTTAATAGCTTTTAAGGGCTTTTGTAGAGGTTATTTCACATTAAAATATTAATATATCCCCTCCTAAAAAAATGTTGAATAGCTTCTTTCCCGTTTCTTTACAGACTTTTCCATTATCAGATTTATTACCTCTGGACAGGAGTTTTCTAAATTTCTGTGTGGCTGCTTCTTGTTCTTCAACATTTTCACTGTATAACACCTGAATCATCTCTTGAGTTATCCCACCCTGTTCAAGAAAGAAATCTTCTGTTACAGTAACAGACAAAGTCAGGTTAATTTAAATGTCAATCTGAAAATTTTCATGCAAAAATCAAACGTACGGAAAATGATATCTATATCATTTATTGCAGTGGTCAGCTTTTTTGGGTGTATTTTGTAATAATTTTCCAATTAATGTATGAAATTTATGCAAGTAGGAATGCATTTGAAATGTCTTTTAAAATTGTATAATACTCACAGTGTATGGTGTTGAACTAACTGTGTTGTCATGGAGGTTTCCACCAGCAAAATCCTCAGGACCACCAGCTGGCATGGATACATTTCTCCGTTTAAAAAGCTTAAATGCAATAAAAAAAATCCAAGGATAATCACACCTATATTTCATCACCTCGTAGATGTAATACATGTATTAATTGATAGTGGATAAGGGAAGTCAACCCGATATTGGCAATACAGTTTATTAATGAACTACAATAAATCTCTGAGCCAATAAACATGACAAATAGCAGGTTAAACATGTTATAAAAACTTATTGATTGATTTTTGAATCAAGATACAATGTTATGGGTTAATGCTGAAATTAGAGTTTTAAATCATACAAGGGATACGCAACTATGGTGTGTCAAGCCAAAATCACACGATACGTGATTTCGTAGGTGAATTTTGACTACCAATACCTATTATATTACCAAATATATTGATATAAAAACTTTTAAAAACGATCACATAATTAATATTCTAGAATTTAAACATTATTTGTTCTTTATATACCTGGTCTGATCATAATTACTACAGAGTTCTTAAAACCCATAGACCCGTTTTTGCCCCATTTCCAAGATTAAGAAAAGATAGCATAAGTAATAACTTAGATACAGGTCCTGAGGACCTGCAAAAAACTTTAACCAGGTCCGGACGCCAACGCAGACGCCTGGGGTATAGCATAAGCTACCCAACCTCATCTTAGTGAGCTAAAAATCTATGTTTGTTTTCTTTATATCTAAATTATTTTACAAAATATAATAAAAAAATCATACAAAAAAAATTCCAATTAACATTAAGAGGTTATAAATTTTTTTTATGAAAAACAATATGATTTACTGGGATTGAACAGAGTTCTAAAATCTTGTCAAGGTTCATGATATTTTGGGAAGAAAACACGGCGAATGTAGAAGTTGCCTTTTCCGTTAGTATATACGTCCCTGATTGTACAAAAATTAGGCCAGTTATTTTCACAATCATACAAGTACACCGCCAATTGAATCAAAATACTTTCATTTGCAAGCATTGTAAATGAAATTGTCGTCAAATTTTCATGGTTTCCTGACAAACAAGCATGCTTATGTTTTTCATTACAAGTGTTTAAAATTAACAGCCCAGGGCAAAAGCCATTACTTGAAATATTGTGTTTACCTGTTCATCTCGCTTCTGCTTTCTGAGCTGGATGCCCTCTTCCTCACGTCTGCGTCTGAGTTCTTGTGAATCTAAAGCTTTGTTCTTGTATGATTTAAGCCTGTTGGCTGGACTGTCTGCATTGACTGACATCTTTACAGAAATAAAAATATATTATCCACAAAGAAAACACTCAACAAAAACGCAATTAAATTTCATTCAAATTTCTTTCTACAATAGAATTCATTTCTTTTTCATTTCACTGATTCCTTAAACTTACACATAAAATTCCATCGGAAGTCACTCTCTACATACAATGGCATGGTTATTATGAGTTTTCAATTTGATATCGTTATGATAATACTTTCCTGACTAATTTTCACAAAATAAATCAATCGATCACGAAGAGAGATTGTATTAGTAAGATAGAATGTCGTATTTTGGCAGAGTTTTACTCACATCGTAAGGCATTTAGGTACATATAAACACAGTGTTGAGGAATTTTTATAGCTTCTTTCTTCCTTTCTAAGACGAAACCACCATTTTACTTCGAGCGACCGAGCATGCGTTTCTTAACAGCTGATTTCCCGGAAAAAAATACTTACGTTTTAAATTCAAATATTGAATCTAATATCCACATTCACAGCAAACAATTATACTTTGAAGACAATGAAATTGAACTGAGTATTTTATTTTTCATTTACTCTTCAGGTCTCGTCTGTACGAGATTTCATAATTCAACATGGCTGCTGCCGATGGAAAGCATGAAAATGACCTGACGTGTGATCTATGCGACGATTTCCTTGCTTTTCAGGTACGAGTAATATTATTTTGATAAACATCACTGTACATCTTTTTTTATCATTCTGAAATGATTTCTATTCATTTTCTGAATTTGTTCTGCGCATTTAATGTAAATTATCGAAAATATCCGAATTTCCTCGAGAGGTTAAAATGCCATGCAATGTTATCTGTCGATAATATCATCTTTTTTGTTTTATGTTTTTCTTTTTTATTACACTGAGTAGCAAAATATAGCTTTTACTTCAATGGTCGTTACAGATCATGAAAAATAGTTTAATTTGTAGTTGCATAAGTCATTAAGTGACTTACATAAGTTTTCAAAGTTTTAATCAGTGTTACTGTTTAATATCCACTCAAAGATTTTTTAAAAGGATGTTTTAAATATGTTGAAGGTGCGACCGTTGGGGCGAGCGCAGCATAAATTGAATTTCAAATACATATGTTAGTACTTGCATAACAAAAAAGTATGGTTTGCCAAATAAATGCATTACGGTGAATACAATAAAATTACTGTATGCCCCAGTATACATCATTATGTATAAACATTTCTATTTTACAGTCTGGCAGTTTGGAGGGCAAAGCCAGTAACAACGATCACAATTTCACTGTCAGATTTATTAGAACAGCTGTATCAAAATGCACAGTTGAATCTGCCTATCTACTTATCATGCTTATTCATTACACTAAAAGTTGTGTGCTTCATCTAGTCATTTGACGTCATATTTTAGTCTGTCCCAGGGTATTTATCCCACACATTTAGAATATTTTTAAAGAAAAATAGACATACCTCTCAGAGATTTCTAAGATATCTTCATTGACACATTATCATTTTTCACTCTCAGGAGTGAAAAAGATGCCAGTGATTCATTTTGAAAATGGTTTTGGGTTCAGAGGACCCCTCTTAATGATATGAGTCCATATTTTATCCCACAAAGAAAGTCAATATCAAACAAGCTACATTTATTTGAACTCAATTTCTAATGACCATACTAAGAGACAGGCTGATCGAGTGCCGTCACTGGGATCCTTCCGAGTTTTCTCTACTTCTTAATCACCACTATCATTTATTTACATTTTGAATAAGCGTTCCTTTCAGCATGAACCTTTTTGTTGTTATTAATTTCAGATTAACTACCATGTCAACTTTAATTTTCACAAACTCTGGTTAATCTACCCTGGTTTGAGAGGTATTTTATCTGTTTTATTCGGTGGCATCGTGATCAACATCAATTTCCCCGCCGTAATATCTTTTATCATTGAATCTCATCTGTTAATCGCTATTATAAGTGTTGACCAATGATATTTCAGATTTTGTAGTGTGCTTTTTTTATGCAGAACATATCTGGCGTCTAGTTAATAGGTTATGAAAGGAACGATCGATGTTCAGAATTCCTTAGTGAGAAAATGTGTATTTTCTAAATTTGATGCGTCCTTTTGGATGCACAGATAATGAAATAATGCGTTCTCGCCGTTCTGAACAAAATTTTTGCGTATTATACGTAGGATGCACATCAAAATGAATCACGGGATGTGTGCGATTCACAGGCAAGAGTTTTCCTTGGAAACACTTTCTTTTCCTCCATGTTGCTATGCACTGCGAAGGATTATTAGGAATTTAAAAAATTTTTCATTTGGCCTCATAAGAATTTAAACAATTTGCTGCAGATTTTAACTCAGATTTTACCGTTGGTACATGGTTATGGAGTTCGCTACGTAAGCACTTGCTGTTAAGTGAACTTAAAGATGTCAGAGTACTTGCCCCAGTGGTGAGCTCAGAAAAGTGTTATCTGATTTGATCTAAAATCATTCCCATTTGGTATATAAAAAAAGGTACACGATACAGTTGTTTGACCACTAATGGTGGGTGATGTAGCAATATACTTGGTTCAAAAAGACTTGCGCAGTTAAGCAATGTGGCCCAAAGGCCTATTGTTCAACTAAGTAACATGATCCGCACTAAAAAGGAGAATATTAATGAATTATTTATATTTAATTTGATTTTAGGAGCAACTAAAGAAGCACAGACTGGTAGATGATAGAATTATGAACACATTGAATTCCAGTCTGCCCACGATATCCTTCCCCGCTGACAGGACAGCTAAGTGTGCAGATCTATATCAGCAGGTAGGTATGATTATGTATATATACCAAGGTGAATTATACATGTATGTTATGTATATTGTGTATTAAGAGGTCAGTACAAATCTATGGAGAGGTAGGTAAAATTCTCAGAAAGGACATTGATATGCTGATTCTCTGAAATATTTATAATTGCGCAAATTTTCCTCATTTTATTTACCTACATATAAAAAATCAAACCGGTCATAAATTTTTTAAGTTAGCTTAATGTTCAGAGATGTTGATTTTAATATCAATATTGTTCTATAAAAATAGACACATTCTCAATTTCACAAAATTGGAGGAGTTTATAATTATTATTTTTTTAATTAAGTCTTTTTTCCTCCAAAAATGTTCACTTGATAAGTTACGTAAGGATCTCAACCCTTAGGCTGTATTGTAGGACTCTCTTGTAAAGCTGCAGAAATAACACTACTGTAAAAAAAAAACCCACCCAAGTACTATACAATGTCTATATTGAATTTGAATGCACAGAATCAAGTGCAAATCTGCCAGAATGTCTTCCTTTACACGCTAACTATGCATGGTGTATTTCAAATTTTTAGAACCTGCTATTTTCCAGCTAAGTAAGGAGTATGACAAAAGAGAAAAAGCGATCAAATCATGTGTAGGAGTGTTGTCCCAAAAGGTAAACGCTCTACGAAAAGAACGTGAGGAGAATATGGATGACTTTGACTTGATGAGAAAGCTACGAAAAGAGCAAACTAAGGTAAATATATTTATGAATTCCAATTTCAATTCATATGGAATGAGGACGGATTTTTATATCATCTGTTGCAATGGTTTGGGTTGTTTTTGCATCCTCTTTCAAGAAAAGAACAGTCATTATCAATATCCATTCTTATCAACTGGGTGGATCCAGAATATGCTTCGACCTCATTTATAACAGAGTTATCTCCCCTAATACAAAACTCTCTAATGCTTCCTGCCAGTTACCTCCTCTGCTAAAGGAAAGAGCGTGGGGTGTTGATCATCACAAATTATTATTCAAAGGGTAGGAATGTGGTGGTCAGTATAGCATTGAATCATCATTTTTTTAAGTATACACTCTCATAACTGCAGCAGTGTGTGCATACAAATAACAAGTAACGCGCGTTAGCGCATTATGAAAATTTGTATGCAAGCATCGCTGCAGTTATGAGACTGTATACTTCAAAAAATCATGATTTAATGCTTTTAACTTCATGCCTTGTCTGAAAAAGTGATTTATACCTTAAAATTCCTATCTTATCCTAAGGGTAAGTTCATATTAATGGAAGAGCCACAGTAACAGCCGCAAGCGTAAACTTTGATTTTCGCTTGTGATGTTGCAGTTAACAGCGTTCAACATTTGTGACGTCATAATAAAACTCGTCATTTTAACCTGTGAGTACCCTGTGTGCATTACAGTGTTATAAATGCCGTAGCTTTCAACACACTTTACAAGCAAAAAATATGTGGAATGTAAATATTCCAGTTTGAATAATGACGCCAGAAAGCTCAGTGGCTAGAGCACCTGACTAAAGATTCAGGGGGCCCAAGTTCAAATCTCAGTCTGGTCCATCATCATTTCTCCCATCTCATTTTCTTATATTTAGGTACTGTCATGAGCATGGGCAGATCTAGATGGGGGACCCCTTCTGGAAAATTCAAACTTATAAAATTCACATACTAGTAAAGTTACAGAAAATAGGCAATGGACACCACCCTCCCCCTCTCACCCTTGATGCTCAGAGGATAATGCAAACAGAGCTATCAATATATCAAATAGTATAGACTGTAGTCAGTATTACAGAATATAAACACAAACTTTTAAACTAGCCTTTATTTTTGCTTGGAATATAACTTGTACATATATTTTATTGCAAATCTTTATCATATTAATAATATTTACATTTTATAAATGGGATTGTAGTGAAGACTTATAGGTTAATTGACTTTACTCTTCCTACTTTTCACATTCATGAATTTCATTTCAGCTAAGAATGATGCAACAAGAATTAAGTGTAGAGGAAGTTCTGAAAGATACAAGTTTAAAGGTATTTATCATAACTAATTGTTATATTCAGTAGTATATTCTCACTATATAACTCTATACAGACGAATAGTCAATAAATGTAATATTAGCTCGTCCGAAAAATATTGACCGGTCAATATTTTTTTTATATTGACCGGCTAGGAATAATATCTAAAAACATTCCCTCTATTTCAAACAATCGCCTCTGATTGGAGGATTCGTAAACTATGACGTAAATAACTCTTCGCGACTCCAAAAACAAGGCGACGTCATAATAGACAGTCAGTCAATGCAAGTAAACAACGGACGCGCAATGCGACGGTTTGCTATCATAACGGATATAAGGATTTGCGAATTACTGTGAAGTAAAATCAGGTAGAACATCTGTATGTTAATTCTTACGGTCGACGGAATATCACCAGTGACCGTTTGATGCTGAGGATATTTTGGAAATGAACATTGCACAAAATTGAATTCGTGAATTCTTTGTTGAAATGAGAAAATTACGGCGACCTGTTTTCAATCACTTTATTAAATTTTGGTTTGTTTCTTCATATAACAAAACAAATGTTGACTGTGTTTTCGGGCAAAATTGATTATATTAGCCCCCTTGAAACGAAAATATTGCCCTCCGCTTCGCGTCGGGCAATATTTCGTCCCTCGGGGGCTAATATAATCAATGTTGCCCTAAACCCCAGTCAGTATTTGTATAATATTAAACTGTACCCAACATGTGCTTGCTATGATAAACCCAGTAAAAGTAACCAATAGAAAATGCTAGAACGTTTATTGCAGAAAATGGCAGCAGAATTAATTTGTATTCCTTCTGTGTCCAAATTTAAACTAGGCCTAAAAAAAAAAAGTTGTGTGTTTAGGGTAACCCAACCTAACCTACAAAAATGCCCCTATCCTACCATTTTTAAATGTCTGTTTTTATCCGATTGTGAATTTTATATTATTTCTATTAAAAAATCTGTTTTTTAAATATGACACAAACAAACATTCTTAGGATTCTGAACATGCAGAAAAAAATATGATAAAATAAAAAAAAAAATCCCTACCTACCTAACCTAATTTTTTCATCAGTGTTACCCTAAACACACAATTTTTTTTATAGGCCCTATATGTTTCATCACACCTATTGCACTTGTCTCACGACCACCAGCACTTGAAGACAATGGCTAATTATACAGTGGTGATTTTTTTTTGCATAAAGTTTGCTCTGGCCATAAGTGTTAAAATGGACCATGTCCTTTTTTTAGCTCACCTGAGCTGAAAGCTCAAGTGAGCTATTCTGATCACATTTTGTCTGTCGTCCGTCTGTCCGTCCGTCTGTCCGTCTGTCCGTAAACTTTTCACATTTTCAACATCTTCTCAAGAACTACTTGGCCAATTTCAACCAAACTTGGCACAAATCATCCTTAGGCAAAGGGGATTCAAAGTTGTGAAAATTAAGGGTCACACCCGTTTTCAAGGGGAGATAATTAGAAATTAATGAAAAATTTCGAGAAATTTTCAAAAATCTTCTTCTCAAGAACCAGAAAGCCAGGAAAGCTGAAACTTGTGTGGAAGCATCCTCAGGTAGTGTAGATTCAAAGTTGTGAAATTCATGACCCCCGGGGGTAGGGTGGGGCCACAATGGGGGGTCGAAGTTTTACATAGGAATATATAGAGTAAATCTTTAAAAATCTTCTTCTCAGAAACTAAACAGCCAGGAAAGCTGAAACTTGTGTGGAAGCATCCTCAGGTAGTGTAGATTCAAAGTTGTGAAATTCATGACCCCCGGGGGTAGGGTGGGGCCACAATGGGGGTTGAAGTTTTACATAGGAATATATAGAGTAAATCTTTAAAAATCTTCTTCTCAGAAACTAAACAGCCAGGAAAGCTGAAACTTGTGTGGAAGCATCCTCAGGTAGTGTAGATTCAAAGTTGTGAAAATCATGACCCCTGGGGGTAGGGTGGGGCCACAATGGGGGGTCAAAGTTTTACATAGGTATATATAGAGTAAATCTTTAAAAATCTTCTTCTCAGAAACTAAACAGCCAGGAAAGCTGAAACTTGTGTGGAAGCATCCTCAGGTAGTGTAGATTCAAAGTTGTGAAAATCATGACCCCTGGGTGTAGGATGGGGCCACAATGGGGGATCGAAGTTTTACATAGGAATATATAGAGTAAATCTTTAAAAATCTTCTTCTCAGAAACTAAACAGCCAGGAAAGCTGAAACTTGTGTGGAAGCATCCTCGGGCAGTGTAGGTTCAAAGTTGTGAAATTCATGACCACCCCTGGGGGTAGGGTGGGGCCACAATGGGGGTTGAAGTTTTACATAGGAATATATAGAGTAAATCTTTAAAAATCTTCTTCTCAGAAACTAAACAGCCAGGAAAGCTGAAACTTGTGTGGAAGCATCCTCAGGTAGTGTAGATTCAAAGTTGTGAAAATCATGACCCCTGGGGGTAGGGTGGGGCCACAATGGGGGGTCAAAGTTTTACATAGGTATATATAGAGTAAATCTTTAAAAATCTTCTTCTCAGAAACTAAACAGCCAGGAAAGCTGAAACTTGTGTGGAAGCATCCTCAGGTAGTGTAGATTCAAAGTTGTGAAAATCATGATCCCTGGGGGTAGGGTGGGGCACAATGGGGGGGGGGTTGAAGTTTTACATAAGAATATATATAGTAAATATTTAAAAATCTTCTTCTCAGAAACTAATAAGCCAGGAAAGCTGAAACTTGTGTGGAATCTTTAAAAATCTTCTTCTTAGAAACGGATCAGCAAGATGATTCTTTATAATTGTTAAGACTTTGGCTCCAGGACAATTCTTCGGCCTCAAAAGAAGGTTTAGAGTTTGATGCAGCTAAATATCCCATATATAAACAATTGAAAAGGATCTTTTTGAAAACTGCAATACTCAACATGTGATATGACTATAAAATTGAGGCAGGCAGCTATTTTTTCATTAAAATCTTTTTGTATTACTGTATTGAGTTATTGCCCTTGATTTATTGATTCTTGATTATTTAAATTAATGCATCCACTGTTAACCAATTATTGTGATGATTATTTTTATACAATAATAAATATTCAATGTATATAAGTTGTTCTGCATAAGTAGTTTTGGGTTAGGCCGGATTAGTTAGTTTATTTTTGATTTCCAATTTTTAGATACTATGAATTATTTTAGGCCGGCACATAAATAGGGACAGTGTCTCTTGCTTCACAATGTGCGACTATTTGGGGTTAAACTTGAACAGTTACAGATAGATTGAGTGTGTGAACATCCCTGCTCTATCTTATCTGTGTGTTTTCTAACATATGACACAGAGTGTGCGCTCTTTCCTGCCCTGTATCGCATTAATACCAAAGTCTGCTCTTGTAAATATTGGCAGCAATCGGGGCTATCCCAGTTCCAAGGGGGAAAAATGGATTTTATTTATACAGGATCTACATGTATTATTGTACATTGTCCAGATTGTTTTTATTAAGACTCCATTAAGCTGACTTTATCATACCTATTGTTCCTCAGGTGAGCGATGTGGCCCATGGGCCTCTTGTTTGATAAAGATAAACTATAGATAGAACCATTTTAACAAGAGCTTGGACTTTGGGTAGTGTGTCAAACAGCGATGTGACGTAGGCTTGTCTATTTCATTGTAGGCCACTCAGGCATGGCTTTTGAAATCAACAAGACTTGTCTGTCTTTTGTATGAAGATTACGGAATCGGTGTATATTTCACTTAAAACCAGCGTTTTTATGCAAGAAATAGATAGTTACATCCTACTGAAAGTCCAAGGCCTTGTTAAAATGGTTCTACTTGTTAAAAAATCCACGAGTGTGTCTTTCCACATATTGCAGTAATATGTGCTGCTAGCCTTCTACTTGTTCCTGGTACTGAGGAGCTACACTTAATAAATTCTTTATCAAAGTTAAAGGGTCATTCCTGCTATGTACTGGTACATATTTTAATTAACATGGGTTCTTTTGTGAATTGTGTTCTACTGCAATTGTTCATTAGCATGAAATCATCTTGGAAAACCTGGTTTTAATGTTGGTATATAAAGGAAACATATCTTTGACTTGAGTGTTTAAAAGGTGTGATTTATGGTTTTTAGGCTTACCATGAAAGATGCAGACAATACTACAAGCCTCCAACATCCCCACCTGTTTGACACCAACCACAGAAGATTGCAAGTGATGTCTGCCGTAGAGTGTGAATAAATCAGGGGCCATGTCCAAATTGGGAATAACTCTGTCTGAGTGTGATCATGTTGATGAAATAATCATGATATCCATAAGACACATTTTATATTCTTTGTAATTTTTTTTAGCCAATACAGTAATGAGTTTGTTGCAAGAAATAGATACATATATATGTATTATGGAATAAATTTTTTTTTGTATTTGTAATACATTTTCCTTGTTATTTCTTAAATTTGGACGCAGACAATTTACATAAATTGCCTTGTTTAAGTGCACAACTCACAACATTCAAGTGACCACAGCGGGGTTTGAACCAGCCACCTTTTGGCTTACTAGCCTAAGTAACACCTAAAAGCACCGAGTCATGTGCTCCACTAATATAGCTCCAATTGCCACAGATAAGTAAGTCGGTTCACCATATTGATGATGTCATATCGTCAAAAAAGTAAAGTGGAGTCATTAGATTTCGTGGTGGCTCAATTTTTCGTGGTATTCACGTACCTCTCATCCATGAATTTACAAACTCCACGAAAAAATAAATAAGGGCTATAAAGTCATGTTTTCTTTTCTACGTATAAAATAATGTACGAAATTACGTTCACATGAACCTGTAAGCAATCCACAAAAATTGGCCCCCGCAAATTTTAATGATTCCACAGTATTTGATACGAGTTAAATTTAGCCCCCTTTATTCGTCATATTTTATGAAGTGTTTCAGGTACATGGCATTGTACATGATGTAATTTTGTAGAAGAGTTGATATTAGATAAAATGTATATTTTTCACCAGTTTATTTGATTTATATGCACTCACTAGCAGTATGTGACATCAAAAGTGACAGTATTTTTATAATATGTTTATAATATTTTGTTTCTTCAAGTATGAATTAGCTCAATATTTTCTGAAAGAAAAAAAAACAAAATACAAATTATGGAAATACATCACAAAGAAAATATACCTGTAGAATTACACTCAGTTAAATAATGATGTTCATTTTAGGGGGCCAGTTTAGGCACTTATCAGATATAGTCCTTTGACATTGAATTTATTGAATTTCTGAAGAATTTAATAGAGATTACTATCGCATGTGGTTCATTAGTAATTGCACAATATGTACAGTGATAGAGATAAGATGCCATTATCTGACACAATTGTGAGACTTGGTGACGATTTAGGTGCTAATTGTCTTCATACATGCATTTTGGTGCATATTTTCATTAAAATTTTCCAAGTTGCTTTCCATGTTTTAGAGTTTTACTTGACAGGTACAAATCCCATGCAATTACATTTTCTGCGGTTTAGAGGTAGGAATTGGAGAGAGTGAGTTTCTAAACCAGATCCTTCTGTTTACTTAAATTATTTTTCAGTCATATTTTTATACAAGAGTCCAGCTACCGTATCCTTTGTCCCTTTTTATTCCATTTGGTCCATAATCCGATAGATGAAATTCATTGTTGTACTTACTACTCAATTAACTGCTCTTTGGCAGGGGAAAATCACATTGTTTGGGGAAATATGGCATATGAACATTGTTTTATTTACGTCATTTAATTATCTACAATTATTATCTACCTAGTTAAACTTAAGGAAAGAATATCAATTTGCCCTGCAAGAAAGCAGTTCCGCAGTTATCATAAAGAGGTCTCTGGCACCTAGACTGATGTACAACATTTTAAAAATATGGTTAACAAACAAGTTAACTGGTACAATTAACTTTGGTTAACAAAAACACCTATCAACTGGTACAATTATATATGGTTAACCAAGACACCAATCCACTGATACAATTAACTGTGGTTAACTAACACGCCAATCAACTGATACAGTTATCTTTGGTTCATCAAAAGTCAGCAATCAACTGGTATAATTAGCTGTGGATAACCAAGACACAAATCACCTGGTATAATTAACTGTGGATAACTAAAACGCCAATAAACTGGTATAATTAACTGTGGTTAACTAAGACACAAATCACTGGTACAATTATCTATGGAAAACAAAGACTCAAATCACCCGGTACAATTATATATGGTATACTAAGGCACAAATCACTGGTACAATTATCAATGGTTAACCAAGACACAAATCACCCGGTACAATTATCTATGGATAACCAAGACACAAATCACCCGGTACAATTATCTATGATATACTAAGACACAAATCACTGGTAC
The DNA here is from genome assembly GCF_025612915.1 of Magallana angulata. NCBI lineage: Eukaryota > Metazoa > Mollusca > Bivalvia > Ostreida > Ostreidae > Magallana > Magallana angulata. The sequence continues at coordinate 55,857,550 of NC_069115.1, read as the reverse complement.
AATTATCCATGGTTAACCAAGACACCAATCAACTGGTACAATTATCTATGGTATACTAAGACACAAATCACTGGTACAATTATCTATGGATAACCAAGACACAAATCAACTGGTACAATTATCTATGGTTAACCAAGACACAAATCACCCGGTACAATTATCTATGGATAACTAAGACACAAATCACCCGGTACAATTATCTATGGATAACCAAGACACCAATCAACTGGTACAATTATCTATGGATAACCAAGACACAAATCACCTGGTACAATTATCTATGGTATACTAAGACACAAATCACTGGTACAATTATCTATGGTTAACCAAGACACCAATCAACTGGTACAATTATCTATGGTTAACTAAGACACAAATCACCCGGTACAATTATCTATGGATAACCAAGACACAAATCACCCGGTACAATTATCTATGGTATACTAAGACACAAATCACTGGTACAATTATCTATGGTTAACCAAGACACCAATCAACTGGTACAATTATCTATGGTTAACCAAGACACAAATCACCCGGTACAATTATCTATGGATAACCAAGACACAAATCACCCGGTACAATTATCTATGGTATACTAAGACACAAATCACTGGTACAATTATCTATGGTTAACCAAGACACCAATCAACTGGTACAATTATCAATGGTTAACCAAGACACAAATCACCCGGTACAATTATCTATGGTTAACCAAGACACAAATCACCCGGTACAATTATTTATGGATAACCAAGACACCAATCAACTGGTACAATTATCCATGGTTAACTAAGACACAAATCACTGGTACATTTATCTATGGTTAACTAAGACACAAATCACTGGTACAATTATCTATGGTTAACCAAGACACAAATCAACTAATATAATTATCTATGGTTTACAATTAAACAAACCACCAATGCAACTGGTACAATTATCTATAGTTCATCAAGACAACAACCAACTTGTTAACCATGATACCAATCAATGCTGCTGGTACAATTGAATATAATAAAACAGACACTAATCACGCAACTGGTACAATTATCTTTGGTTCATCAAGACACTAATCAATTGGTAAAATTATAAATATGGTTCATGAAGACACCAATCAATTGGTAATATTATGGTCAATGAAGACACCAATTAATTGGTAATATTATAACTATGGTTTATTAAGACACCAATCAATTAATACAACTACGTATAAATATGGTACATTTAACTATGGTAACCGAAACACCAATGAACTGGTACAAGGAAAGATTAACACAGTGTTAATTAATAAACATATTGTGTACAACATTTCTATTTCATTGGTGAACCTTTGGTGACACTTTCTAAGATGGTTGAACATTTTAACCACTTGTCAAAGTTATGAAAGTGGTGCCACTTGTCAATTAAACGGTGGCACATCTATCATGTGTCTACAATATGTTAAATCTGAGAAACCATTTTGTTTGTGAAAGTGGATGGTAAATTTCAGTGTGATTAAAATCAGATCTTTGTTACGCTCCGAAATTCTGATAGTTGCTTTACAACACAGTACATATTCGGAGTACTGAGTGCGAGTATGGAAAAAAGATTTATAACCGGGGCCTGCTTTTAAGAGAGCTCGATGGTTGTGGCCATTTTTATTGACTGTATTGATCTCCTTTAGAAGGAGAGCTCTATCTAAATATTTAGAAAAATACCCAAATTCAAAAGATAGAGTATGTGGATGAATTCTTTACAAACTAATAGTTTATAACTAAACAAATCATATTTTATAATTTTATGCCGATCTGATAGATAAATCAAGTTGTTGACCATTCAGCTTCCTTCATCATATAGTTGTAAATCCCAGATACTCTTTAAAAATCGGACCAAAATGAATACGAAAGAGAGTTTAACAGTTGGAAAAACGAAGTATTCCTTTTGTATATACGATATTTAATAAATTGGCAACATTAAATAAATAGTGCCTGTTTGGGAGGGTAACAGTTGAAATCGAAACCCCGAGAAAACCATTGTCAACCGACGAACCAACGTTTGTGTACAAGCAATGCATTGCTGTATTATTGATACTATATAAATAGTGTCTGTTTGGGAGGGTAACTGTTGAAATTGACACTCCGCTTCGCGTCGGTTGACAATGGTTTTCGAGGAGTGTCAATTTCAACAGATACCCTCTCAAACAGGCACTATTTATTTTATTATACTGAATGTCTTAATCTAAAAGAAAATTTTACTGCTTTTATACAAAAATGAACTGAATTCTTCTACGGCGAACCGTACGCGCATAATTAATATACGCGCATGTAACAATTCGTTGTGTTACCCGTTGCCAAGTGTGTTGCTAACGCTGAGGGTAATAGAACGGATTACCAACTGCGTCTAAACCAATCAGATTTCAGTTTTTAACATGAAAGTATAATAAATGTATATATTTACATTTTCCAGTGTCTTTGCCTGTGATAACACTACGTATTGATTTTGTACTATGTAACCCACAACTCCAAATGACGTATAATTGGGGCGCCAGCGGGGCTTCCTTATTTAAATTCAAATATTAGTAATAAAGAATCATTCTTTGAATATTATGAGGTGATAATTGGGCTTTATTGGATTTGATTACGTCCCGACCGAAATTATCACCTCATAATACTCAACGAATGACTCCTATTTTCATGCAATTGTATACTTAAAACGTATTCATTAAAAAAAATTGTTAAACACATTTTTTATGAAAAAAATGACTTTTGAGCTCATAAGTGATTTTTTTTAAAACGATGAAATGCTTTCTTTCACAACATTCTCGACAACTTTCGATTACTCTCACATAAATATTTTGTGTTGCACATATGCATATTGTATAAAAATACTACCCGTACAAGTGTTGTTTATATTATCATAAATAGAATAAAATCTTAATATTCATGTTTTGTGATTTTCCACTTTCACATAAAATAAAAATATTGGTTAACATAAGAACATAATCAGATTATCAGTTGCTTACAGATTATTTTAATTATTTAACTTAAGTGTCATAGAAAAATCACTAGAGCTACCTAATGATTGACCACGAGAGAGAGAGAGAGAGAGAGAGAGTATACAATGTACATATTTTTGTGACTATTTTGCCAGAGAAAGAGGCAAAAGGGTGTGTAAGTGTCACTAAGTGTGTTTATCTTTGCCAGTTAAGGGTTCCACGATGCAGTTAATGAGGTATGACCATTTATTATTTTGATAACTAGTCCCAATCGGGATCTATTAAATTAGAACAATTACAAGTTCTAAATACCATTTTATTCAAGTCATGAAGCAAGGCTTTTTGCCAATATTTTAATTATCAGATTTTATTCAAAAGGTCAAGAACAACAGAATAATTATGACGGTTATTGTTGCAAGGTCAAGATTTCACCCAAACTCGTAAACTTCCTACAAAAAAACTCGTTTACATACTTTAAAAGACTGGAAAAAAACCCTCTTAGACTGGTCTAAGACTCTCTATTTTGGCTTATTTGTTTTGAGTTTGAATTTAAGTACATATAGTTAAAACTATGAAATGGTATCCTTTAGACTAATAAGAATGAAATGTGAAGTCTTAAATTTTTTATATCATTCATAATGTAAATACCCCTTTAAACCTAAATCCAAATCAACTTGAAGAGTTTATACAAGATGTTCAGAAGAGGTGTCTTTCACATTTTAGTGAAAAAAAGGGATCGATAATTAATCGATTACATATTATAAAGTAATCGATTAGACATATATTAGTGTAATTGATTAAGTATTCATCTCGCTGGAAGGGATGTTGGAGGATAAACGGCGCAGACATAGGAGCGCGGAGATGTTCCGTCGTCCGCCTGCATCCGGGTGTCGGCGCTGGCTGTCGCGAGGTAGAGCCCGCCACCAATTGGTTGTCCTGGTGACCAATTGAAGTAGGTTATTGTTGTGCCATCGTTGTAGAGGTAAGGACTCCAACTGTTTATTCTTTTACCTTGGATGTAAAAGGAAGAAATACCACTATTCTGTTCTGAAAAAGAGAGAAATATAAACTGTAAGTAAATTCATACTGCTCTGTTAAACACTGTGCAAGAAAAACCGTGCATATAAAGTATTTGATATAAACTTCGTCTTTTGATCATACATAATAATTTGTGTTTACACTTAGTGTATATTCTCCCTTATATGTTTGCATTTGTGACGTTCAATTTTCAGTAACAGGCCAAACTTGATCACGGCGTATGAGCGCAAGTAAACGTTATGACGCGTTTTGGATAGATTTATTATTGAAAGATTAAATGAAACGTTCAAACTAACATAGCAAATTTGATGTGTATATTTTTCTTTTACATTAAACAATAAAATACTTATGAAATAAAATAAACAATAAAATAAAATAGATAAAATAATCAATAAAATACTTTTTTGGTGATTCATGTGGGGTATGAAGGCGGCGACAATGCAGAAAAATACATGACCTGTTAACGGTTTATGTAAATTTTTTCTACAATGATTGCTATATATACCTTCATATCCCGCGTGAATCATCACAGAAAGCATTGGTTATATTTACATCTTTCTTTAAACAAATTAACAAATTGATTGTAAGAAATAAGTAAAAGTAGCTAAATTATTGTTAATATACACCGCATTACATGTAGTACTTTAGCTAAAAGAAACAGCCAAATCGTCTTCTATGAGAATTTGACACCGTCATGATTATTTCGTGCAGTCCGTTATTTTTCTTAGGTTGCTGAAGGTTTCGACCAATCGATAAACGGGGCGTATATATTTCAGTCTTGGAAGTTTCTATAGAACTATGAATTGCAATCAGAAAGAGTGGGAAATATACCTGGTGGATGTAAATATTATGTTATGAATATGATTGCATGATGCACGTGTACGTAATGCAAGTAAATGTGAAACACCTACGTTTTTGTTGAACTAGGAAATTAAAAACCTCGACGCTGGATACACGTAACAATTGGGAGTTAGTTCCGTCTGCTGCGCACGCAGCTTCCGCTGCGGTAACACTGAGTGGTGATGCTACAGTCCTGTAGCAGAGAGAGAGACTGGCTTCATAGGTGTATCTCGGATAACCAGAGAGAGCACACTGGTTGGGTGGATCTTCCCTCGTCGATTGCCCAAGAATGATGGCCGCGCCAACTGCTATTGAAACCAGTTCAGAAGTCGTCAATTGTGTCACTCCGGCTACATCGAAATCGGAAAATTTGTAATTATATTTAATGAAAGATATGTATACTGTGATAACAAGCAATTGAATTAAGTAACATCATAATAACAAGAGGTCCATGGGCCACACCGCTCACCTGAGCAACATTAGCCATAATAAAATCAGCTTTTGGAGGCATATACAAAATATATGGACAATGTAGCAGAATAGTTCCTAAAATAGATAAATATATATAAATATTTCACTGCACATTGAGCCTATGTTGAGGCTATATCAGAAGCAGTCAAACTCCTGCAAACAGTAGTAAGTTTATTTCAGGAAAATAGACAAAATCCATTCGCGGACCCATAACTTTTTTCCAGTGGAGGGGGTCCGAGGGATATTCAAGAACGGTAAACCAACAACATTGCATACCGTAACATGCACACGAGACCAAGGCTAACCTTTGACACGAGAAGGGCCAGTTAGCGTTGTAATCAACATTTACAATTATTACCAATGATTTTTTTTTAACATTTTAACGTTAGATCTTACCGGTATGACGATTGAGAACTAAAGAGACATCAACGAACGATGTCAAAACTACCGAAAATTACATTAAATATTGAGTATTGGCATTATTATCCATTATATTTTTAAATTAATGCATTTTAAAGTATTTTTAAAGTTATATGATACGTGATTCATGCGGGATATGAAGGAGGCGACATTGCAGAAAAAATGTATTGGTTTTCTTTCTGTAATGATCGCTACCTTCATAAACCGCATGAATCATCACTGAAGCATTTTATTGTTAGGGTCTTCCGTTTCCGACGGAAGACCCTCTTGTTATTCTATTGTTTCTTTTCCTTATTATTATTTTATTTTTTATTTTTTTTCTGACTTTTTTCGAACGCTATTTCTCGTGAACTACATGACCGATTTGCATGAAATTTACAGGACACATTGAGCATCAAATATACTTGGTATTATAAAATTTCTGGTTGATGACGTCACTTCCGGTTCGAGATTTTGAGGATTTAGTGAATTTTTAGGGACCATTTTGTCCACGTAACTTCTCAAAAACTAATTGCGATAGAAACGTGAAACTTTCAGGGATAGTAGATGAATGTCTGTAGATGATCCTATTTATTTGATATTTTGAAAAATGCGCAAGGCCGCGAAGTTCGCCCGAGCTCAAAAATAGGCACCAATTTTTTTCACGAAATTTTCGCACATTTTCGGCCCTAGCTTTTAATGTGTAAATATTTTGTTAAGACATGTAAAGCAAAAGTTGTTTAGATTAACTAGGACTTGCGTTTGAGTTCAAGAAAAAGGGGCTGGCCCCTCAAATAAGGGGCCAAAATGGCTCTTAAGTCTTTTTGCAATAACTCTTTACTGAAAAATAATTTGTTATCAATTATAGAACCAAAAATGTTCATTGTATATCTTTTTATTTATACAGTACCATGCCTAAGTCATATGTAACGTTATTAGGGGCTTCAAGGGGCCAGAAGTTCAAAACTTTGATCTTTAGTATCTAGAAAAGGAGAAATATTTTGATAAGCATTATAGAACAAAAAATGCTTAGAATAATGTTCTTAACAATATGCTACCTTAATAATTTTTGTTGGTGGCCCCAGTAAGGATTTTAAGGGTCGGCCCCTAAAACACAATTGTTCAGATATCTTTAGAACGGTCAACAATTTCTGAACACTTGGTGAGCAAAATGTGTTTATATTTACAAGACCTTTTATTTGATATCAAGGAATAAGGGCTGGCCCCTCAAAAAAGGGGCCAAGAGGGCTCTAAAGTCTTTTTATAATAACTCTTTACTGAAAAATAATTTGTTATCAATTATAGAACCAAAAATGTTCATTGTACATCTGTTTATCCATACGGTACCATACCTAAGACATATGATACGTAATTAGGGGTTTCAAGGGGCCAGATGTCATAAAATTTGGTCATTAATATCTAGAAAAGGAGAAATATTTTGAAAAGCCTTGTAGAAGAAAAGTTGCTCAAAATAATGTTCTTAACGATATGGGATCTAAAAATATTTTTTTGGTGGCCCTGGTAAGGAGTTTAAGGGTCGGCCCCTAAAACACAGTTGTTCGAATATCTCTAGAACGGTTAACAATTCGTGAATACTTGTGTAACAAAATATGTTTATATTTACAAGACCTTTCATTTGATATCAAGAAAAAGGGGCCAGTCCCTCAAATAAGGGGTCAAAAGTGCTACAAAGTCTTTTCATAATAACTTATTTTTTAGCGATAATTAGTTATTAATGATAAAACAGAAAATAAGAGCTTATTATTCATAATTCAAAACTGAAATCCGTTCTAAAATCGACCGATGCAATACAAAGATAAAGGGGTTTAAAATTTGATTTTTCCGGAAATTTTGATTCCACATTCTTGGTTAAGAAAATAGTTTTATGTTCAGAGTTAAATTAACTCGTACCCAAAATTATTCGATAATTGTTAAATCGTACTTTAACAGATTCGGATTTGTATTTGCTAAGTCGTTCTTGAAATCGATAAGGTTTGTTAATTCATACTTGGTATCATTCGGATTTTGTTAACTCGTACCAAGAATAATTCGATTTTTTTTGGTCTTACGTTTGTTGGTTTAAGAACCCTGCTTCTTACAGGAACTTCTAACTTTACTCTCGACATTACCGGAAGACCCACTCGTTGCTTTGCAACGAGCTTTGCTCTAGTTTATATTTACATCTTTCTTATAACAATCTGACAGACTGATTATAAAAAGTAAGTAATATTAACAAAATTACTATTAATGAACATTAATGTAACGATAGCTTAAAGAAACAGCTACATCGTCTTCTATGGGAATTTAAGTCTGACATCATCTTGATTATTTCTGGCAGTCCGTGATTTTTGTTAATTTAAACCGTAGGTTTAGACCAATCGATGTACGGGGCGTATAGATTTCAGTTCTGTTAGTTTCTACAGTGCTATGAAATCTAATTAATTTCCGAAATTGAGAAAATCTTACTTGGCGAATGTAAATATATATACTCAATAATTGTACGCCAACATCTTCTTACAGGGTTTTTTTTAGTTCCCTACCGGTTTTCACCGGAGGGGACTATTGCTTTCCTCTGCGTCCGTCAGTCCATCTGTCTGTCCGTCTGTCTGCCCCACTTTAGTTTTCCACACTTTTTTTCTTTATGCGTTCGATGAAACTTGCTGAACAGCTTCAAAATGTCAAACTACAGATCAAGTTTACACTTTTGTAGCGTCTGATTGACATATTTTCGAAAAAATTAATTTTTTATATTCCAATTTTTTAATGTTCGGGTTCGATATTATGCATAACAGTGCATTATTTTCACAATTTCCACAAACCGGTAGGGGACGTGTATTGCTTATGCAATACTCTCAGAATGCTTGTTTATTTCTGTTATGTCGGTTTGGAACTGTACGATCGATTTTCAAAAAAAAAGAAGAAGAAGCAAAAAACAGTACAACGTACGTAGAACTAAACCTGTGTAAATATAATTACACGTCTTTTGCTGATACAAGTTGGCGACACTATATGTGTGCATGTACTAAGAATTCATGAATAAAATTAATTTTGTATATTTACCAGCATTGGATGCTATCAAAGCAAAGGCTGTTGAGGCTATCAAAGTACGCGCAACTTGGGCATGTGAGACCGGAAGATATGAGTTAAGAAGAAGAACCAAAACAAAGGCAGTGCTAATCCTCCTTAATGGGAAGAATCTTCTTGACCCTATATGCTGAAAGATAGAAATTTTAAAAAAAATTATCATTTAAATAAATTTATTATGCATTTTATGCTCTACTTTGATAATAAGAGCAATGAAATGTCAAAGAAAATGCGACATATATCACTGATCTGTATACTTAATAGTTTCTAACCGCATGATTTTAAACCGATGGAAGAAGGCCACTTGAACAAATGGAGATAATTAGAAATTAGTCAGCATATGTCGACTTTATTACGTAAGCGCGGTGTCAAAGCGATTAATTTTATTTTACGTTTTTGAGTTATAAAAATGAAATATCTGTGTACACAACATTTAAATTCAAATAATACAAAAATTAAAAAATCAAAAAGTTTTTTTCATTTTTGGGCTAAAAATTGATAACTACCAAATTATGGTGAAATGTGTCCTGCAGTTAAATTTAAGGTTAATACTATATAAATAGTGCCTGTTTGGGAGGGTAATAGTTGAAATTGACACCCCGAGAAAACCATTGTCAACCGACGCGAAGCGGAGGTTGACAATGGTATTCAAGGGGTGTCAATTTCAACTCTTACCCTCCCAAACAGGCACTATTTATTTTATTATACTGAATGTCTTAATTTTAAAGAAAACTTTACTGATTTTATATAGGAATGACGTGAATTCTTTTGCGAACCCTACGCGCATAATTTACGCGCATGTAACAATACGTTGTGTTACCCGTTGCCAAGTGTGTTGCTAACGATGAGGGTAATAGAACGGATTATCAACTGCGTCTTCACCAATCAGAATTGAGTATTTAACATGAAAGTATAATAAAATAGAATGTTATGTTTTTATTATTTAAACTTTCATAATTTTCAATGAAATATAAATAGATTAAACCAGCTACATTTTCTGAGTTCTTCCATGTCTGACGCGTAAAATACTGCGAAGTAATTATTGTTGGGGGGGGGGGGGAGTAGTGGGGGGGGGGGGGGAGGGGCTAATGTTTGTGACTTTCATGCATGGGTAACCCTTGCCCACGAATTTACATCCCCACAAACATATATACAAGCATATATTTAATATTAATTAGAATTATTCCGAACTTTACTAACAATGAAAACGATAGGGGCGTACGAGGCGATAAAAATATCTCTCTTGGAGCAGTTTAAAAAAAACTTGTTCAATTAAATACATGTAGGTCGACTATAAATTTCACGATGCATGTTAAAAGCATCCATTATTTTATACACAAAAACTTTAATAGGTTTCCAAATTAAGGTATCACACTCCTGAAACGCTCTTATATCAAGAATTTCTTGAGAAGTATATCATTGAAATCTGTTGACAAAATATACTTTAAAAAATTGTAGGAGGCCAGTGTTCATTCCTCTGAGTTATAGCCAACTTAATTTGACATTTTTTGCACCTAAAATGCGATTTTAGCCTGATTAAGGTTTGTTGTCAGTTTTTTGATTAAGCAAACTTATTTAGAACCATTTTAACAAGAGCTTGGATTTTAGATATCCACGAACATTGACCCCAAAGAATAAAAACGTTTCCATTGGCATTCGTCAGACACGGAAGAATCCCGAAAATGCGTAATATGTACATTTTCCAGTGTGATAACACAACGAATCGATTTTGCAATGTATAGTCCAATATACATTTCATCAATGACTATATTAAACAGTTAACAGAACTATTGTTGAAAATTAAATAAATGTAAGTAATTAGGAATCATTATAAAAATTTTGAATCTTATGAGGGAAGAATCAAATTTTTTCGGTCGTGCTTTATTTGATTTGGTTATCATGACCGTATTTGATCACCTCATAATACACAAAGAAATATGATTCCTTAATCCTTAATTCAAAAACCAAATATTCAAACAAGTTGGTTTGTAAACCAAGGTGTAGTTAGCATTAATACAACCATAATATGTATCAATAAATTAAGCAGCATTCATTATCAATTTCAATTAATTAAAAATGTAAATGTACATTGTAATTTAAAAAAAATTTATTTTCGTATATAAATTGAAGTCATTATTTTTTCTACATACATGTACCTGTTGTTGAGAAATGTGACCATACATCCTGGTCGAGTTGTAAGACACTGGGGGTGTTCTCACCTACCAAGTACCTGTAAATGAGACGGATACATCATGCCAGTAAGATGGCCCAGGGTGCCAAGTTATTACGAAAAAACACACTCTCACGCAATACACGTGTAATAGAGCATGTATACTTAGATCTACGTAGCGTCGGAGTTCGTAACGTGCCTATTTTGTTTTACTTGCGTATCATCGCTTTTAAAATAAATCTATCACCCTGGCTGCATCAAAATCGGGAAATAAAAAATGCGACAAAATGTGAGAATTATCATTGATATATATAACCAAAAGAATGAACTTTGACATAGATATAGCTCGGAGTGAAAAAGTTGCACTTGTACATGCAATGTTTATTAAATTCATTATTACATGCATATATGACTACTATGTACGATGGCCGATAACGGCCGCTACTTTACACAAATGTTTTGTGTGTAACATGTACAGCATTTTCACTGAAACTTACTGACACATTACACCTAAAAGTAAAAGTGTACAAAGTGTACAGTGTCATTGCAAAATTTTATGTACACTCTACACCAACGTTATGTGTGTAAAGTGGCAGGAAAAGTTTCATGCACACTCTACATCTAAAGGTGGTATCAAATAACAAGACAATAAAATATAACCACGTGGTTTCTTTGAGTTTCCCCCGTAAGGTACCTCTTTTGGTTTTACAACGGACTGGGACATAGAAGAATGCCGACAAGATCACATGGTAAGTTAATGAATTGAAACAAAGCATTATTACTGTATTTTGATTTTAAAATCATAGGCTGATTGATATTCATTATCTTTTTTCAGTAAATGATATTCTAAATGAATATTCTAAACGAAGGTATACCTACCGCGAAATAAGCAGTCTACTAAAAAAATACGACATAAAACTAAGGTATGAAATTTAAATTATTTTAGTAAATGCACGTATACATATAGTATAAAATTAGTGTTTTATAAAAAGTTAAATTTATTGCCATATTTAAACAGACTGAACAATTTATACATGTAGTTTTAAACGATTTTTTACCAAAACATGTTATTTATTAGTGAAAATGCCATTAGGAAAAGGCTCAAGAGAATGGGTGAGCTCAGTAGAAGAAGTCCAACAATCCATTCAATTGCGGACGTGAGAAACATCGTTACGGTAATTTTTTTTTGTGGTTCAAATTTTAAAAGAATACTGTGAGACGGTTTTTATCTTTCTAACACGCGATAATTACAGCGTTTCCTCACAGTAATTGTGATGAAATAAACACGTTCTATTTCTCTTGACTGGAAAATTTGAAGGCTTATCAGCACATCTAGTCTAACCCAGCAAGGAAATGTCAACATTTTTTAATTAAAATTTACTGTTTCCACGTGCACACCGGTGTAACGAAGAATTTTGTCCCGGGTTGAAAATTGACCCGGGGGTCATTTTTCAACGTTGAATAATGAGACGAAAGGTGTTGAATAAAGACCCTAATCCGTTGAAAATTGACCCGCATCGTGGAATTTTGATCATGAAACCGGTTCAAAATTCAACAGCAAAGAAGCACAAAATAAGGAATCAATATTATAACTTGAGTTTATTTAATTAAAAATTATCAGTTTATACATATTTTGTTCTTTATATTTATATGTATCAATGGGGGGTGGGGGGGGGGGGGGTTAAAAATGAAACTTTATAAATGAATATTTTTTTTAATTTACATATTATCCCTTTAAATATGTAATAACTATTTTATTCATAATAAACTTTTCCCGTATAATTGATGTTTTGTGTGATATCTATATATTTCTTTAAAAAATACATGTTTTTTAAGACTATTTGTATATGTCACAGGATTAATTATTTTAGTTAATTAGTATTCATATTTGCGTTCACTTATTTCAACATTTCATGTTTTCATTTCCCATTGTTCATTTGTTTACATTCACACCGCTTCATTCATTCATACAATCATTCATAGTATCATAGTAGTTCGAGAGGTCACGTGGTTACGTTTGGCGGGTCGATCAGTGAATGAATGGGTGTGTTAGACTGGTTTTTCGGCTTTAAGTGAGTGAGTGCACATGTCCGTTTGCATTATCGAATTTTTAGCACGAACTTTGATTTAATATCACGATTACGTCACCCAAGACAGACAGTTGAATTATTAAGCTTCATAGCTTGTCAACCCGACTTTTATCTTAGTTCATATTGCTGTTATACTTGGTGAGTTATTTTAATCAAATATTGTGTAATTTAAATATTATTTAACTAAAGATAAATTTAATGAGTGAATGTAGAGAAAGAGAGTGTTTTAGTAATATTATAATTGTATATGATTATAGATCACCTAGCTGTACTTGAGGAAACCATTTATTCGATATACAAATACAACAATAAATATTCATTATTTAGGCATGGCTAGAGACATTTCAACGGTCCATCAGTAGAAGTGGTTTAGGTGCATATGATTTATATGCACATCAACAGTTTTTGTCAAATAATTGGACAGACGCCAAAGAATGGAAAGAAGCCTTGTATCAGTATAGTCAACTAAAAGAATAAATATTAAGACTGATTCTATTTTCTCTTTTATTAAATCAGATTAATAGCTCAAACCTAAGATCTAATAAAAGAAAGTTCAATATAAAACGAAAGTAAAAAATCAATCCCACCACCACTCTCAATTCAAAGCGTATCTCGCAACGAATGGTTATACGACTTTCAATATTGATAAAATAATATTTTGCTTTGGTTATATAAGTACAGCTGGAAACATGATCCATCTACAATGTGTTACATATTACGTTATAATAAACTTTACTTTGTTGTTTGAGAACGTTTTCATTCGTCCAGAAGTTTGCTAGAAAATGCTAAATAATTTAAAAATATTTTTAAAAGTTTATAAAAAATCCTTTTTAAAATATATGTAATACATGCTGAAAAAATGCAAAGAACATACTAGTCAAAAAGTTTCCATGAAAAAATTATATACAAGTCTATGTTCACACACACACACACTTAATGAACCGGAAAATAATATTAAAAAAATTACATTACTGAAGTCCAAAGTAGGAATTTACAAATGCCAACTTAAGTCTATCAAAAATGTAATCATCGTTGTGTTCTGCCAGCGGAAGATTCAATTGATTTATGCAGGTAGATGCCGTTGGCAGGTCGCCAGGAAGTTCGTGGAAATGAATGCTGGGTTCCATTTCGAACCCAAGAACAGGTTCTTCCTCCGAACCTGTGGAAAAAGCTAAGATGTCACTTAGCTTTAAAGTGTCATGTCTTCCAGCTGGAAAAAATATTAACTGTCATTTTATAATGTTAATATAATATATAATATATATATATATATATATATATATATATATATATATATATATATATATATATATATATATATATATATATATATATATATATATATATAATATAGTAGCTTCCTATCATATATCGCGGGTTCTATGGCATCGCGGTATTTCTGTTTACGAATAACATTAGTTTTTGGTTATATTTCAGCATTGATAGATTTTTCCACAAAATGATTTAACTACCGCAATATCATAAGACGGGCTCATACTGCATGTAAACAAATGTTCCAGATTTATATTGTTACAATTCTTGAAAGCAAATACACAATATATCTTCCAATATGTTGACAGACAAAATTGCAATTTTAATTACCTGCTACTTGTCTAATAAATCGAATGAATGAGGAGTATACTTTTTCCTCTACTGATCCTCTGTTGCTTCCAGCCTCACTGAAGCGAGGCTTTAGGAGGTTGACCAACTTGGAAACAGTAAGTCGAACGTCCGTGTCTCGAAAAAGATACAGCAACGTTGGTTTCTGTTTGATGAGCTATGATATAAACCAATATATATTGTTTTTAAGGAATAATTAAATGACTCAAAATAATAACCGATAAATAACATTGAAATGTATATTTTGTTAAGTTTTGCAAAGCAACATGTACATTTACAGAAACGTTTGCTGATGAACTTCCAGCAGCTTTTGCGGAATCGGCCAGATTATTGGTACTTCTTTCATTCTTCTTTTCCCGACTTCTTATTTGTCTTCTGTACGATTCAAATATTCCGAATCTAGTCTGCTTCTGAAAATGCAATGAAACTTCATGATTTATTTTTATACTTTGAAAGTGGTAAAATGACCAGTCTTAATTATCGAGCTATACTCTAAAACCTGGCATGGCCTGACCTCATTGACCTGGCTTTAAGGGGGTATGGGACACTTATACTTTCTATCAAAGTAAAAAATAAAATAAAGCGTAATTTTTTTTGCATTCCCAAAATTGTTACCAATCAGCGTGTCGCAATGGATTAAAGCGTTAATTACGAATCTTTAGGTCATGAGTTTGAATCCCGCTTGAGCTTTTATATTTTTTATCCCCCCCCCCCCCAAAAAAAAAATTAATAATCTAAAACATTTTTTTTTATCAAATTTGGTAAAATTTGAAAATTATGAAACGGTGAAAGTAATTTGATTTCTATAATGTACTTTTATCCCCGATTATATCAACAGGTGTCCCATACCTCCTTAACAGTGGCCTGTCTCCGCTTTCTATCATTTTTTTTAATATGTTCTATTTTGTTACACAGTGCATTTTAGTCAAAATTTTCTTATTCATTTTCTGTCCCATTGCACATTTTAACACATCCTGTAAGCATAAATCAATTTCCAATGCAATGAACCTTGATATCAGCCTCTACTGTCACTAGCCCTTACATTGGATAAGATATATTGTTTGCTCTGCGGGTCTGCGATTTAAAGGGCACTGGCGTCAGAAGCAAATTGAAAGGGGGGGGGGGGCCTAGACTAATCCACAGAAAAATTTTCAGGTTCTACAAATGTTCCTTCGTGACATAAAACATGGTGGAGATGCTTTTCATCGTCGTCTTTATATCTAAGGGACGCTAGATTTGGGAATGCGCTACCTGTCAAATTGTAGATTTTTTTATAGAAAGTCTTAAATTGTATTGTTTTTAATTATTTCGTGTAACTTTGGATACCTCTGAATACATGTTATGAAATTTTGTGTGTTCCTGAACCAATTGTTAAAGGTCAAATGTCAAAAAAGGTATCGTCAATTACAGGCAATGATAAACCCGTCTTCAACTTAGCTGAGTGTAATATCTTATCCCACAGGGAGGAACAATTTCCTCAATTAACGAAAACGACGCCGAACGCTTTATCAACACCCCAATTAGATTGACGCAAGTTCACGACCTTGTCGGGCTCACCCCTTGTCGTAAATTCTTATCACAACTGTGCTTCCCATTCATTCATAAATGCATTAAATACATTGACAAAGCAAACCAAAAATACAATCTATCCAATAAAATTAGGAATGATAAGACAATTATTCTTAATAATAGATATAAAATCATTTTTTTTTTTAAATAAAGTAGACAAGTAGGGTAGATATAATTATGTATATAAATTAACATTTTTATTTTGAAAATTATATGGGAAGCACCACATTAGAATTATCCAGGAAAGACTAGCAATGGATTGTAAATAAGTATACAATATATCTATTATCTGCCAAATTAAACCATCAAAATCTTGTTTACCCATTTTGGCTTGTCATTTTTTGACAAAATGCAATATGAGTATTCTCACTGATTGTCTTTGTAAACATGTGATAATATGACAATACTTATTATTACATTAGCAATTAACTTTTGTGTTTTATTTGAAAAATAAAGTGAACTTTAAGTTTGTGTTGATAATAGAGATTCTGTGATTAATTATATAGCGGAAAAAATGGAATGCAAATACATATACATGCCAAGCAGTACTTACGCAAGTCAGTGATTGTCAAAGGACGGTCCTTCGGAAGAGGAAATAAAATAATTGTTTCATCATCATCCCCCGCATTACGTATTGGAATGCACGAAGACCTACAAACAAATAAAAAAAAAAACAATTTCCGTCTTTGTTTTCGATTCTGCATTAATTTGGAAATTATATGTATTAATTATATTTATAGTTTAAACATTTAAAAATTAGTAACTTACATGGTCCACTTTAAGAGTTTTCTCCAGAATTCTCACTGATTGTCTTTGCCGCATAAGCTATTGCGAATTGAATAAACACGTGCATGTCTTGAAACTAAGACTAGACGATTTATGAACCAATTAAAATAGGAAAGGGGTACCGATGTGGGGGAAGAGAAATAAAAGAAATAGAATATTCCTTTCAATATTGGTAGTTAATACCACCTTTAGATGTAGAGTGTGCATAAAACTTTTCCTGCCACTTTACACACATAACGTTGGTGTAGAGTGTACATGAAATTTTGCAATGACACTGTACACTTTGTACACTTTTACTTTTAGGTGTAATGTGTCAGTAAGTTTCAGTGAAAATGCTGTACATGTTACACACAAAACATTTGTGTAAAGTGGCGGCCGCTATCGGCCATCGTATATATAGGGGTGAACGGCGGGCCAGTATCTCTTTTATATTTGAAGTGTGCATCAAACGGATACCAATGCAGTGCAGGGGACCTATGGGGCTATTATTTCCCGGTCTCAGATTTGGGCTGTAGGGGTATATATTATTGTGTATCTTGTGTATTATTTATATATATGTCATAGAGTGTAGAGCGGATACGATGCCCCTGTGGTCTGACAAATAAAAGTATCCATAATAATCACTATCTCGTTAAAAGTGGTATTCAATATCATGATGTTCTTGATCATAGTCTCTTTTTTAAATTAATTCAGTCAAATTCAGTTAAATTGGTCAGCAAATTAAACATCAGGCCCCAGCAAAAAAAACATCAGGCCCCAGCAAATAAACCATCAGGCCCCAGCAAATTAACCATCTGGCCCAAGAAAATTAAACATCATGCCCCAGAAAATTAAACATCCACCTGTGGGTCTTTCGAAAAGCCATTATTCCCAACTGAAATTAAATTAACCTGGTTAAATTGTTTTTCGAATCCCAATTGATAAATTTCCCAAATAGAAGTGTCTTTGTGTTATAAAACAAGGATGATTTGCTGCTGACTTTATGGTTTTTTATGACGATAACATTAGTTTTATGGACACTCATGTAATATGCAAATGAAAACCAATATAACGTTATGTGTAATTTGTTGCGGTGAGTTTTGTTTCACGGCTATTTCGCGTCCACGAAAAGTATTGCCATTAAACCGCTAAGATCCCGGTAGAACATAATGTAAGACTGTCTGAAGTATATTAGAAAGATTATCTGAACATGCACGGATCGATCCAGATGAAAATTTTCGAGGGGGCGGGATAATTTTGTTTTCCAGGGGAGGCCGGGGGGGGGGGGGGGTGGGGGGTCCGAGGCCTATTTTCGGAAATTTGACTACGTGAATGCAGAGAAATAAATAATTATTTATCGGTATGTCTCTGGTGAATGTTTTCAGGGGGAGGGTTTGAATCCCCCGACCAACTCTAAATCCGCGCATGCTGAAATAATTTTATTGTCCGTAATAATAGTCTCGTTCAACAAGACGCTCGGCTGTCTCCGTAAACACTCAAACTCAATAAATGAGTGCAAATAAAGGTGGGTATTGGAAGAAAAATGAAACAGTGTCCTCATCGGTGGAATATTGTTTTTCCAAAAGATTAATATATAAGGTTTATTTTTCTCAATTTTTTTCAACATCAAAGAAAGCGTTTTATTGTGAGCTCATTTCAAACATTGACCATTTTTCTGTGATTAAGGTGCTAGGAAATATCCGTTACTAATCCACCTGTGGCTTGTAAGTGCTACAAAGAGACATAAAAGGGAAAGGACCCAAATACATTTTATTTTTTATATTAAGTACATAAAATAGTTGCAAACCAGTATTAGGTTTTTGCTTATACTTCCGATTAATTTCTATCTACTGTCAGCTAAAAGAACGGACCCGAATATGTTTTTACAAAATCAAATGTCATGTCATATAATTCAATCATACAAACTATTTCATATTTGATAGACATAGACTAGAACTACTGGTTTGCTCAAATTTTATTCATTTAACTAACACCAAAACATCTAACCATTTAAAGAAAATCAAAAGCTTTGATAAATCTTTCAAACAGAGATTGAAAAAATAGTACCTCTATTATAACGCACATTACAGAATAAACAATTGTTATATCAAAATTAAAAACATATCTAAAGGGTCATCTTGCATAGTATTTATGTTCATCCTACAAATACAGTGACTGATACTTATCCTATTTTCAATTAATATTGATACTAATGGGTATAAATCGATTTTATGTTCATTAGTGTATGAAATATTGCACAGAAATAAGTTTAGATACATGAATTTTAAAATAAGTTTAATTTCTTAAGCAAATGTTTTATTTTTGGAAAATGTAGTACACTTCGGATTATTTACAAAAACATCTTTAAAAAACCAACATATTGTTTGTAATATAACAGAGACCAGTGTTGTAATTTTCGTTACAATGTGCAAAATGTATAAATCTTAATCAAATTCTTTATAAAACTTTTTGTTTCTTGTAAATGATGAAGTATTTAAAATAGAAATAGCAACTTAAACATCAACAAAACCATAGTAGCTCAGAGTAACATATTTAAACTGTTTTTGAATCAGCTTTAGGAAATGTCCGTTACCTAAAGATTAACAAGTTTTCCCCAAAATTCATTATCGATTACAAATAATCTTCAAGACTTTCCCAAGGGTTTTGGCTCTTGATTTGGCCTATTTGCTGTTAACAAATTAGATGATTTCGCTGTTTACCATTTCTTTGAGTGTAAAAATGTCAATGAAATGCTTGTTACTTTCGTATGAAATGTACGTTACTCTAGTTTTCAAGGATAAAATTTGAAGATACTTCATTATGCTCACGTATTTCCTATTGATAGGTATAACATAATTTCAAAAATATATAAATATGTGTTTATTCAGGGTTTTTTTTACAGCCTTTATTTATACGTTTGTTTTAAATGCTGAATTATATTATGTAATTATATGAGTGTCTTTCCTACGTTGATCTACGATGCAATTTATGAGATAAATCCCACTTGAGTAGCCAGAAATTAATCAAATATGATGCTAAAATAAAAATGTGTGTATGATTTCAATTTAAAGTTATTTAAAATTGCAATAGTTGTTAAACATTACAATGCTTGTCTATTGAAATGTTCGTTACAATAGGTAACGGACATTTCATTCTTTTTTGAGATATACTACAAAGATATGAATAAACATGTGGATCGTTTATAATATAAGAACTGATCTACCTGACTTTTGTTATATGTACCCATTTAAAATTGTTCGATACACATAATAATTAAGCTAATAAATCCTTATGAAGGTGTATGCATACTGATGGGGTCAGACGTTTAGATGGTTTTAGCAGGAATCATGCTGTCTAATTGTCCTTGGCCTTAATGGCGAATGTTGATGTATCAACAATTTGTCACATGTTTTATTTGCATCAACCAATTTGAGCTAGGATTGAAATTACAAAGAGTTTCGTAAAAATATCATAACGAACATTTAGTAACCAACATTTATGTACCTAGGCAACTTCAAAATAAAATTGTAGTGTTTATCAAAGACAGTTTTTGATGGCGACAAATGCTTATCGTATGTTCAATACTCAAGTTGAACAGTTGTTGCATTTACTTTCTCAGTTATAGCAGTAACGAACATTACAGTCTTAAATCTACGCTCAGACTTTTTTTTGTTTTTCGTACTGATATGATTAGACAAAGGGAATTATATGAATTTTTTTAACATTTTTGTGGACAAAAAGACCTCGTAATGTTCTTAATAAGATTTTTGTATTTTTTAATGGAATGTACAACTCTTGCTGTGGTTATATATCTAAAGTAACGGAGATTACATCGAAACTGGAGACAATGTTCAAAATAATTTAAGTAATTCTTGGACTAGTGAAAATAACTTGTTGTCTTTTAAATCATTAAATTTTCTTACTGAAAAATAATATGTAAGAACTTATTCCGCATATTGTCCAGTTTATATGGCAAAACATCCTCTTCAAAATGTAATTATCAAAATGGCGACAGTAACGAACATGTCAGTTTAGGCATTTTGTATAGATTTCTCGCTGAAAATAAACGCATTCCATTGATCTTTTTATGTGTTTTGGAAACACTTATGAACTAACTTTGTATTACAAAATCAATTACAATTCTGCTGATTTTAATTTTTTTGTAATTTCGTGGCGACATCAATTGCACCCATTTATTGAGTTTGAGTGAAAACTGCTCGTCAGAGTTTTACGGAGACAGCCGAGCGTCTGGTTGAACGAGACTACCGTAATAAAAGTAAGTGAAATATATACGTCGGGTTTGAAATTATGTATAATTATTATCGAGCTCGAAGTTTTGGGGGAAATTTTATGTCAATAACACGGCAACTCTGATTAGTCAATGTAAGTTAGTCTATCCAATCAAAATAGTTTTAACATAGAAAAATGGCAGAATCATAACACATGTGCAATATAACTGAATAAGCAAAATGACAGATTTTAAAGAAGAGCAAAACAACGAGATAGAAGCTTTAGAATCAATATACCCAGAAGAAATCGAAGGCAAGTGAATTAAAATTTATTTCGATTAGTTCTGATAGCATTTCATTTTCTTCTATGGAAACTTTGGCTGAAATGCAAAGCAGCTACTTGGAGACATATGAACAGATGATAACAATTGTATGAAGATGTTGAAATAAATTGTATTTATGTGTGTGAGGTATATTTGACTTCAGTGATCTTCTAGATGCCTGGCTCTAAACTGTTGATCTGATTTATGATGGACATGCTTTGTTTTACATCTTATTCCATAATAATAGTTTGATCACATTTTGAATTATTTTGATATGATTGATAAACGCAATGATTTTTACAGTGCTGAAGACAGACCCTTACCATGTATTTACCATTACAATTTGTTCCCAAGAAACGGACCAATCAGAAGACGAGGATCTAGGTGCTTTTGAATATTTCATGAACTCTGCAATCTCATTTATTACTAAAACCAATTTGGTGGGACTTTTCCGATCGCATCGCGTTCAATTCTATCAACTACGTCACACATAAACAATACCCACACCTTAACCACAATTTTTTTTATTGGTGGATTCAGCTTACCGCTGATTGGTTGCTGGTTAACTCAGACTAAATTATGCACGGACAGAACAACAATATATCAGAGAATGAAAAATTCACATGGGTACTCTAACTGCATGTCGGGGCTATTTTTCGAAAGTGTACACTTGTGATAAAACATACATACGGTACATACATATATAGCTGTAGCTCTATGTAGAAATTTTGGGTTAGTAAATACAATTAAGTGCATACAATACTTACGTGTAAAAAAAACTTTACGGCAATTTACTGAGCATAAAAATAACGCTATTTTTGAAAAGATTTACATCATACCATACCACATTTTGTACAAATAATCCATTTAAATAATAGGTAAAATTAAGAAATCTGCAGTCAATTGTTTGGGGATATTTTAGCATATATTTACACCGAAAGTGATAGGGCAACAGACGAGAAACGAATCGGACACTTGCCTAATGAAGACACACTTGCACTCTCCACTTCCATATCGTTCTTTCACACCATCGTTCAATTCTATTATTGACTGTCGATTGCCGATCGAAAGGTGTAGAAATCGGGGAATTCATATCTATCACTTCGACTGGCAAGTTAGTAGGTAATACATGTGCATTATACATTTACGGTATTTACATGAAATGAACGCTTAGCACATGCAACTTTAAATATTATATTTTTTATAACGCCGTACTCTGGACCGTAGCTTGAGGCTATGGTTTAACGCCCATTTAGAGAGAGCGAGAGAGAGAGTTTTGCACAGAATTTAAACATAGGGGATAGTCGATAATGACTCCATATTGGGGGAAAATGAACTGTTCTGAGAAATCCTTCAGCTCTGGCATTGCATAAGGGTGTACTGATAACTCCGCTTAAGAAAAGGAGTTGACTAATCATAAAGTTTTCACAACGGCGGCGTGTATAATTTATGCATGACGTAGCTGACAGAAATGATCTTGATGCTATAGGAAAAATCCAACCAAAGCGGTTTTGATAATATCATTGGGCTTGTGTACTCACCATAAACTGATAAGTACTGTAAACATTTAACGTGTACATTATTTATGCGGAGAATGGTTTTAAAACAAGTAAGCATGAATGTGCCTATTCTTCTACATATATGAAGTATAACTGTATTAGCAGTTAATATACATTATATACAATGTAAAATATACATTCAGTGTACAAGTAATAAGTGGAAAATGCCATCTGACAAAATTGGAAATGACTTGTGTGTCTAGACTTGACACTGAACCAAAATATGTTATGAGATTTGTATGCACTGCAGAAGAAATGGAGTGCAATATTATATATGTGACCATAATAAATGGTATTTTCCACTGTCTAATTTTAACTAAGTAAGTTAAGTAATTTGAAAGTTTTTAGGACGGGAATCGTGCTGAAGGCAAATGAAAGTGAGCTCTACATGATTGAAACATAATATTTTGTTTCCATGAGATTTAGAAAAAAAAATTTCACCTAAATACATCATATGTGTAAAATATGTGACCTTATTTTATATTTGAGCGATTTAAAATAAAAGCTTATCAATGCACAATTATACTTTTATGATAGCATCTTTGCTAGGCAGGTGTTAGATTTCTTATTCTCATGATGAGAGGAGAATTGCAAAAATGCTATAATAGACTAGGAAAAATAACATTGACCTTTTTAAAACAGTTTGTTATTGTCATTTTTCATTGACTTTATAATAGACAATAAGTAATAACATTAGTCTTGTATTTGCAGCTTCCTGTGTGATTCAGTTTTCATATGTAGAGAAATATCCTGAGGAACCTCCTTTATTTGAAATAGTTGACAATGAAAACCTTGAAGATGACCAGATAGAGGAAATTATCAGTCTTATTAATGAACAGGTATAAAGCAGTATAATAGTACATGTATTTCATACAGGTATAAAGCAGTCTAATACGTGTAGTACATGTACATGTATCTTATACAAAATTTTATAGGAAAACTTCAGTTTAAATAAGCATTAGATGACTTTTATTCAGATTAAGTTTTATATTTCAAATCCTGACTGAACAGTATAGACTACATCAATCCATGTACTACATGTAGCTGTAGGTCTGAGCTCTCCGTCAGAAAAAAATTTTGGATGGATGACCTGGAAGCTACAGTGCCTCCCATAGTAAAAAAAAAACTGCAATTTACGACACACAAAAATTGAGCTAGTTTTGGACTGATTAATCTTATTTAGACACATATTCTGTGGAAAAAATAAGTACCATTAATTCCTTGTGCATTTACTACTGATATCGTCTCTTAATTTGCCTCAGACTTTCTCTGAAACAAGCAAATGACCTTGGAAAATGCAAAACAATAAATTCACATCGAGATAGACGTGCCATTTTTACATGTAAACAAACTGCATCACTTCACTTCATGATGCTAAGGATTGTGTTTAGAAGAATAAAGCTTATCTAAATGAGATTAATCTGTCCAAAACTAGTGCAATTTTTTACTATGGGAGACACTGTAGCTCTCAAGTCCATCCATATTTTTTAAGACTGGCAGCTACAGACCAGCAGCTATACCTGTACATAAGCTTAAATTGAAAAATCTTCTTTTCATCTCTTGCAGATAGAGGAAAACATTGGAATGGTATTAGTGTTTACAATTGTGTCTGCCATTCAGGAAAAACTGACAGTGATGGTGGAGGATTCAAAGCGGCGGAAACAGGAAGAGATTGAGAGGAAGAAGCGGCAGCTAGAGGAGGAGGAACAGGTGCTCTCTCGGGAGGGGGGGGGGTCAATTGTTTATCACGTGCCTCATTTGATATGTCAGGTGGTCTGGCAATTTATGTCCAATTTTAAAATAAGTAATGTGGGAAAAAGGCCACAGATGAAGAAACAGAGGTTGCATGTATGGCATGTTAAATTTATGTCATTTTTTTTTGTACTTATCTAAGAACTGAAAATTTAAACTCTCACAAGTACATTTTATTGAATGACAGGTATTTAGAAAGTTAGGAGTGAAAAGAATATTAGGTTCTGTTTTTGTTTTAAAAAGTTTAAATACTACTTTAACTTTGATTGAAATTTGAAAAACTAATGATCAAACCAGAAAATTGTTTAAATGCAGTGTTTTAAGTTCAGCTGTTTTTAATTGGTCTGCAATGTAATTAGAGGATTTGATAGTGTACCAGATTATTCTGTATTTCAGAAACGCTTCGAAGGAACCAAAGTCACAGTAGAAACATTTTTAGCATGGAAAACAAAGTTTGATGCAGAAATGGCAGAAATGAAAAAAGAAAAGGTTCATAAAGAAAAAACGAAGGGCCTTACTGGTAATATCCATAGTTCATAATCATTATGGTGGTGTTGGGGAGGAATAAATTCAAACTATTCTTTCACAATTTGATATTTTTTTCATTTATTTAATTAATAAGGGTCCTTCACTCCTTTGTCATCAGGTAGACTGATATACTTGCTAAAAAAATTGTCTGAATTTTTTCTTGAATTGATACTGGTAAAATAACCTCCGATTTTCATTTTCATGCGGTATTTGCATTAATATAGCATCAACATGTTTTTCAGGAAAGGAAATGTTTATGAGAGATGAGTCGATGGCAGATTCAGACTTAAAACTTTTAGAGTCAGGTATGTAAAAACATAGACAAATAATTTTTTTTTGCTTAATGCATTAAAAACAAAACATACCAGTGCATGTACCAAGTGAAAATTTCCTTGTTGATCCAAGGAAAACAATCATGGTTTTTTAGGTGCAATTTTTGATACATTTTTATCACACACAAATGAAATATAAGTGGGGGGAGGGGGTATTATGGAATCACCCTGTTCGTCTGTCTGAAGACACAATGTTGTCCGCCCCATAGACCTGTCTTACTACTGCATATTAAATTCTGAATATTTGTAAGTGTACATATGTTGAAAACCATCTGAAGGTCTATACTTGCAATTTTCATGAAGATATATGTAAGAAAAGATCGAATGATTTTATGACAACTTTCTTTTTCTTTACCCTATATTTTGTACACTGATGTCGAAATGTAAGGAAGCTATTATAATCGTTACAAATTTAATAAAAAATTACCTACAATGCCATATTTAATAGTAAACATATATATACCCCGGTACATCAAAATGTAGTTTTTGTCCTTTAATATTTTTAACTAAATATATATGTTTTAAGTATTTTACTACCTACAATGCAAAATTTTTGTCTATCAATGATGAATTCATAAGAGACAAAGACAAGTGTGGCTGAACTTCTTTGTCTTAACGAGGGTATTTGTCTGAGCCATGGTTTAGTTGGAACGTGTTTAGAGAAAAATGATCATCTGTAAAATGGGCAGTGGTTTGTGGGTTATTTTAATACTTTTTCATATAAACCAAAAGTTGTTATTATTATAAGGAAACAGATTATATCATTATTAATAAGGAAATGAAGTATTTTGCATGTAATACTACTTAGTTTCTTTAAATTTAAAAGTCGAATAAATTCAATTGCTGAAGTGACCCTGTGATAAATTTTAATGGATCATTGATATGACTGTAGTGTTTTGACAATTTTAAAAAAAATTTGTAGTACTAAATTTTCCTTTTTACATTTAAGTAATTGAAGTTTGCATATTATGATAATGTTTTTCAAGTAAATCCAAGTTGACAAGATGCAAGCTCATCACTTAAAAACAATAGTCCTATGGGATCAATTTTCCATTTTTTGAGACATGGAGTTGCTTTGTACCAAAGGAGAAAGTGAAAAAAAATTTGGAATACTAGTAACTAATTGCATTTTTCAAGGTTCAGAATAGAAACATCTTCAACATTTTATCCACAAAAAAGCTTTGCATGGCAATATTCATTTACTGCAAAGTTTACTTTAATTAAGTTTATATACGTACTGTTTGAAATTTGCCTTGCGGGGGGGGGGGGGGGGGGGGGGTTAGGACAGTTTTAGTTTATTTCCTTTCTTCTTACAGTTACGCTTGCATGTTTTCATTTAAACTCTCTTTACACACATTTCTTTCCATCTTAAAATAACTTTTAATTATATTGCTTTTGAGCTTATTTGATGATTTGAGTTATCTCCTTTCCAGAGGAGGAAGGTGTAGAAGTGGATGAATCCCTCTTCCAGGACATGGATGACCTTGACATGGATGACGACCTTGAGGATGCGGGAGATTGATGACAGTTTATAATTTAGCTCATTAAATTTGTTTATAACTTATTTATTCACCTTATTACTTTTTTACATCATTAAAATATGTTTAAAATTTCAAGAGAATGTTGTACATGAACAGAAATAAATAGAATCATTACTGCAAATGAGAATGGCTTGAAAAAAATTATTTAAAAACTTTAAAAAGGTTTATTTTTCAAAGTTAGAGGGAAACAAAAGTTGATATGAATAGTCAGTTTTTATTTGTATATAATTTATTTCAAGTTGCTCTAATCAAATATCCTGAGAAAAGGCTTTTTCTGGGTGCTACATTTGACCTCCCTTGGTCTGTTCTGACCAGCCATATCCGGTCACCATGACTTAGACTCAGTGTTAGAGAGACAGAGTCAGATACTTGGTAGGGAATCCCCCTCACAGACAGGTACACCTCTGGGACACCATTTTTTGAGATAAAACCTTCAAAAGTTCCTGACAATATGTAGACGGTAGTCTGGAAGTTGTACAATCCAGCCATCGGAGCTTGGAATGTTCCTGAGCTGGCATCATATGCGTGGCCGTAATTGAATTCAGCGGAATCAAACTTGAGTGTTTTCTCTGTTTGAGTGGGGCCAGGTAATCTGTCAGTGATTCTGGCTAGAAATGCTATGTGGGTTTTAGACACTGAAAGTAACACACGAATATATTGTTGACTTTCTTGATACACAAAATGGTGAACTTTTTAGTAGTAATATTTTTGAAAAAACAAAAATTGGATGAAAGTGGTAAAGTGATGAGTAAGTGTACTTGCATTGACTGTCCTTGCTTAGTAATTTGCTAGTAATGTCAGACAAGTTTCTTAAGCTCTCCCTCATATTGGCATTCTCGGAATCCACACGCTGGGTAATCGTCTGCAGGGACGACGCCATGTTGTTTTGTTTGAGTGAGATTCCCTGTACGTCACGCTGTAACGCCGAGCATGCTCTTTGGCCGTCCATGTCGTCACTGATCAGCACTGTGATTTGTCTCTCTAGCGTTGCTACCCTGTTTTCTAACGCCTGTCTCTGTAGAATTTCTCTGGCAAGC
Source organism: Magallana angulata (assembly GCF_025612915.1). Taxonomy (NCBI): domain Eukaryota; kingdom Metazoa; phylum Mollusca; class Bivalvia; order Ostreida; family Ostreidae; genus Magallana; species Magallana angulata. The sequence continues at coordinate 55,829,226 of NC_069115.1, read as the reverse complement.
ATGTTGTTCAAAATGGTGGTGTTACTGGAAGATGAAGATGATGTATTTTCTGAATTGTTTCCCGAGCCTGAACACGCTGTGTGAAAAAATCCCAAAATTTCCACCAGAGCGATGAAATATCCATGGCGCTTTATTACGGTTCGATTCAGTGGGCAGGGTGTTCGTGAGCGAACCTGACCTTGGAGGCCCCTGATGTGTGGTCATGGTTTAGGCAGGTGGGAATTAATATTAGCGCGATAGTGTCGTGACTGTCACCCCAGATAGTACCGTGACTATCAACCCCAGATAAACTGTTTGTCAAAATTCATAAGACCTAACAGAAATCTGTTGATCAAAAACCGTCAAATCTGAAAGTGATGGGAGACTGTCAAAGAAATGATTATTATAGTTCTTATCTTGGAGATTGGTGGGTGTAGGGTAAGTCTAGACGACCCCACCCGAAATTATTTCTATGTGTGGTTTATATTTATTGTCAACTCCTCTAGTACTGATAGAATTTTAGATTTTGCAAAACCTCTCGGCCCCAACTTTCAATTCCCATCATCTGGAGAAACGTACCCTGAATATTACATATCAAAGATAGAATACATCATGCACTCACTAATAAAGAATGCTGATCAAAGACATGGCGTCAGTTTAAGTAAATCTGAGAAGATGACGAAATATACGATGATGAACAAAAGAAGAAAAAAATGAATATTCGGCGTATGAAAATGAAAATTTTAGCCTACTTATTGTGTTGTGAATTTTCAAAGCATTCTAATCCACGACATTCTGTAAAAGATATTATATGATAAGAATATTATATACATATCATGATAGTTACATTTTTCTTGCTCTTAACTTAAAATCAACAACAACAAAATTAATTTACTTCATAAAAGTAAAACGTTAAAATAATTTTACAAACAAATGACATTAGATGTCGTTCTTTATCAAAAGCCTATATCCCCGTCTCTTTTATTCTTAACAGCAAATCGACCACGTTGGAAAAAAAATTCAACCAAAAAGCAAAATCAAAATGACTACTTCATAAATGAAATGAACACAATTCATTGTTTGTGCTTTATTCTTATTATCGGAGTGAGCCTATATGTTCATGTATTATACATACCTTTATGCACCATGTTTCAAATTGTTATCAGCGATGTTTTTATCAGTGTGTTTGCTTTGTATGTTTATATCTGTTTAGTAATTTAAGATTCGAACAATGATGTGTCTATACCCACAGAGAGTCTCGTTGATACTTTTAACACTACGTACAATGTCTGCATTTATTTTCTCATCAAACATAGAGGATTCCGTGGAGATGAGCTAGACAGTTTCCTGCAATGGTGTTTCCGAAAGCATTCAATGCATCTTGTCAAAGTAAGTGCTTCAAATTGTTAGTATACTCAGTTTTGTTGGCTGAGACTGGCCACTTCAAACCTAAGTACACTTACTCATCTATTAGCAAATTCCGTTAAATTGTTTATATTATGTGTGGCACAAAGTTTAACACTCTTACGTTATCAGGACCCGTGCTGTGTTGATAGTAAGTTTTTTTTAAATACAGTAATAATTTATGGTACTTAATTATGGTCAGGTTTTTTGGTTACGTCTCCTAGGTTACGAGTTTCCATTGCAATATCAAAATCTCTGACAAAAGACAACATTAAAAACGTGTTGAACAACATGAGTTATCTTCAGAATGTGAAGGTTAAAACCGACGATCCGTGTTATTCAACAGACAATAGGTTTCGAAGCAATGTCTTATCAACACATTGAACGATTGTGTTCTTTATAAATCTTTTTGGCTTTCGAAAGTAAAATCTTATTACTAAATTCAAAATAAGTTTTAAATTTTGACTCAAAATTTTTACAGGACAAATGCTTTGTTACTAACATTATTGAAGCTAAATAATTTTCTTGGACCACAGTCGGAATCTTCCTGTTACCATGAAGATCAAAGGATATGTAATTTTATCATTATTTAGGGGCTATGTATTGTACGTTAACTACAAGGAAAAAGGCACATTTGAAAAAAGATGGAGGACCCAGGCCCCCTTTCCTGTTTATACACGCGTGCCTTTATTAAACTTTTGAATATATACATTTACTACGCTATTTGTGCACAAACACACAAGGAAATTATCTCTTCATTTAAAACGTTTTCATGGGTGTTAAATTTCATAATCTTGAGCCCCTCGATTTAAATTGAATTCATTTCAAAATGGATTTCTGTAAGAATGGGGATTTTCCGGTAACGCTTGAATAATAAAGACATGTATATGGTGGAAATGCAGACATGAAATAATCAATGCCTGTGCACCGCGCGAAGCTCTACTGAATTATGCGTTTTAAATTTTAGGTGTCTTTGAGAGGAGACGTGGAATTTTTCCGTCCAGGTAAGATATTTTACAGTTCTAGTTGAATCCAAGTAAAGCCCAGATATCAACAAATTTGTATTTTAACAGTCATATTATGCATATTTGGTTCACCAAGTTCTCAAACAATTTAGGTCACACACACGCTATGGGGGACTGATATCAACCGTATTTTCAACTTCCCATGTCAGTAGATTTTAATGAACATGTCAAAAACTAAACATTAGTACACTTGACACTAGTCTTTGGATGGACCAATAAGACGACGCATTGCCTATTTTACCGACTTTAAAAATCTAAAATGACCTATTTCATCTGTAATTTTATTCAAAATACAAAGAAAAAAAATGTAGCTCTAAAATAAAAAAGCAGTCAAGGACAACTGTTATAAACGGAAGTTAAAAAACATGATTCATCTTGTTTTGGTTCAATATGCTTTTAAACCATTTCGCGATAAGTTCGAAATACGGTGCAGGAAAGGAAAAACAGCACATGCTTACAGGTTCAAATTCATAGCAGACGATACTTCCTTTTTATGTATGACAACTCTGCAATGCATTTCTTCTGCGAGTTCAACGTCGAAAGCCAAAATCACAAACATTTGTGGTTATGCAGGTAGCTAGTATTGCAAAATCGATATGCATACTAGTATAGCCCGCCTCATAGCCCTTGAAAACATTTTGCTCTGTCTCTGAATCATTTAATCAACCCATAAACTGTTATTAAAATACCCGGTACCTATATAATCATTGCTGTCTATCAGAACGTTTTACAGAAGGAACAACTTAGTATTTCTCCAGATATATGAAGGTAACAATGGTACATGTACAACTACTTGGAAGTCTGGGAGTCTATGCAAGTCGATGGAGTCTGTGCTCTCCATGTAAATTCACTTTTGATCGATCAAGAATTTACTTCACGCAAAGTCAACACAAAAAGTCATCATATCCAAAAACGATGTAATAATTATCTATAATTGCTACTTAAATCAATGCTGATATTTAGTTAAGCAATACGATTGAAGGCAGTTTTATAAAGTGAAACAAATGCGTTACTCGTACGCGAACGGGTCGTTTTACTCGATTGCGTTGTCATGCATCTGGTTTGCTTGATAACTACTGTATGAATAACAATCGATTTTTTAAAAAAGAGGAAAAATATAATTGATATAGATATGTATATCAATCACAACCAACTGTACGGAAGAGAACACCCGCAAATATTATCCTGATATAGTTTTTGCTACAAAAGAAAAATGGAATATATCATATTTCAGCCCATGGATAGTTTACTATGTACCTCTCAAGAGACAAACATCTAAAATGACGTCATCAGGAACAAGCGTGGGTTTTAGGAGGACCCAGATCGATCCTTGGGACATAATTCGATTGGCCCTGATCGAATTGATTGACTCCGATATGGAGATCCGCCGTGAAGTTTTTACGCTGTCCGAGTCCAAGATTTCCGTACCTGATGAAATGAAGGTGACCATTGTAATCCATTGTCATATTGCTTAGATATAATTCATATTTGCTTGTTTAATGGATAACTTTCATTAGCGTAACATGTGTATCTTGATTTTCGCCCTGTATTTTATGAAATTTTCATAATATTTCAAGATGTCTTAATCTTATAACATTAATAAATTCAATCAGTGTCTTTACTTATAGCAAAAGCTATTATCATTGTAAATTTTGCAGTCATTGTAACTAAGATTGATTTTACAGAATGGTACGGGTTTCTTCAGGGCCTTGGAAGATTATTTCAAACAAAAGAGAGACGACATTGTAGAATATTTAAACCACTTGGCCAGTGAAATAAAACTTCACGTTGATGAAGGTTCGACTTCTGTGACATCTATTCTGGAGGAGTACAGAAGGCAGTGCAACGAGAACGATCTAAGACTTATTGAACTGGGAATAAGACAGACCTGTAGCCTGGTGGGGAGGGACCATGAGCTAGAAAACGTCATCGAGAGTTTACAAAGCGTAGAGTACAAAGGTTATTGATTGATTGGTTATGTTCTGTTTATTTCTTTGTAATATTTGGACATTAAATAATCAATATGGCTTCAGGTTAAAACCTGATTTATTCGCTGTAATTTTATTGGAGTGTATTTCTTACACTATTTCAAATACCAGGGATATTATTTTAAAAATTATCCACTAACTATATTTGAATTCCTCTGAGTTTTACACTTAGAATATTCCATTCTGAAAAATGTTGTTGTTTTGTAATTATTTTGTTGTAAACAGCTACAGTATTACGTTGCATTTGAGAGAAAAAGAGACACACCGACTGGTTTCCCATACTTTATCATGTAACACGATTGACCTGCAAGCTAAGGTTGTTCTAATTATGACAATTGTTTTAAATAGGTGTGTGGATCTGTGGAGTGGGAGGAATGGGGAAAACCAGTCTAGCTTTCGAAGTCTGTAGGAGACTGTTTGGAGAAAAGTGGAGAATTTTCAATGTGGAATTGAGGTATTTTTATTACGTATATCTATCTGGTTGGTGGAGAGAGAATGAGGGCAACGATTCATATTATGTATTTTTTTGTACTTTACCAAGTATAACAAGCAACTGAATTTGCTCTTCAAGATTTCTTATAATACTTTGATTTTATTTTTAAAACAAAAGTTAACGATTCAATAGTTTTCAAGGTTAAAAAGATATAACCATCTCCTTCCTGTAAAATTAATCACTCACTCCAGTTCCTCATCATGATTTCTTTCCAGGGAGCAAAAGTACGTAAGAGATCTCGTCAGAACCGCACTTAATATTATTGACGTTTCATTGTTGACGTCATCAGGTGACGGTTTTTCAGGCAAAATCCTGGAATCGCAAGCAACCGAAAGAGAAGAGGACTTATTTGTTGACTACAAAGAGGAGTCTTGGAAGCAACTCCTGGTTCAGAAATGCTGTGAATACTCAGGTAAATAGGTCAATCATATACTTCCAATAAAGTATGTTACTTTCCTGATAATTTTTATTTCACATTAAGTATCTATGTCACTTTATACAACATCTTCATTAAAATTTGATCACAAATCGTTGTAGATCAAAATCAAGTGCTACTATTGGACAACGTCGATGAAATTTTAGCCAGTGATGAGACGTCTTTTTATGCCCTTCTCAAACGCATCTTGGAAAGACGGATGGAGGTGGAGAATTGTCCTGACCATGCCAATGGAATGGTATACTATTTTGACATCTGAATTTATTTGGAAGAAAAAAACCCAAAATTTTCTTTTTTTACTTAAATATATGTATTCTATTTTTTTGAGTATTTTAAATCATTTATTTATACATGAATTACATTGGTTTTGTAAGCATTTGAACAAATAATAAAAGAACCTTTGGTAAATCATTAAACATTGAATATTAAATTGTTCATGTTATCACACTTTAGTATAGGTTTTTGATCACCAGTAGATCACGATTTGATCATACCAGACTAGATGGTTCCTTTCAAGAAATCCAGTTACGAGAATTAACGGAAAAGCAGGCGATTATATTTCTCGAGGAAAAGTCAAAGTTACACAATGTACAACTTGTAAGTATATAGTCCTTTCTACAATCTGTATGCAACATATTTTGATAATGTAAAGTCTGAGAATCTAATTCTTTGTGACATTATATGTCGAATTGTTTGTCTTCTTTTCCTTTCAGCCCGAGAACGAAATGAAGAAAGTTACCTCCCTTTGTGGATGTTGCCCTTTAGCAATGCTTTCTGTCCTTGGTGCATTACAAGACATCAGACCACGTGACCTCATTATGTCTCTCCAAACGAACGACAACTCCGTGGTTCACGTTCAGAGCGATGTGCTGGGTGTTGAGTTGTGTCTTCGACAGTCGTTTTCTCTCCTAAATGAACGATACAAAATCACTTTAATGCAGTTGTCCGTGTTCCGAACAACAAATTTCTCTATAGAGGCGGCCACCCATATTTGTGGAAAGAATGGGCATTCTGGAAAAGCAAACATGCAGTTAGAAATGCTGTTGCTAAAAAAGCGTCATTTTATAGAGACGCCCATCGGAAGATTTTCGGAAAATGGGCAAGCACAGCCCCCCTTATCAGAGACTTATTATGTTCATCCTCTTGTTTATCAGTTTTTAAGAAATCACCAGAGTGTGTTCGAAAACTATGTGAATGATGCAAGGTCAAGATTTGTCGAGTACATCGATAGAGTCTTATCCAAAACAAAAGACGATTCTATGTCTAATTTGATGAAAGTTATGGAGAAATATGAACCTCACATTCAATTGTTTTATGATTATGTAACACACATGCCCTCCATTAGACCATCGTTTGAGGGAGACGTTCCCAGTATTGTGAGTGTAATGAATAGAGAAAGGTTGACAGACTTGCTTTTGGACGATGCCTCTAAACACAAATATATTATCCAGATGATATCTGAATCGAAGACTGAAAATAAGGTCTTAGAAACAGTGTATTATCAAACGTTTTTGGCGAAATTTTATGTTGACAGGGATAAAATAGACATGTGTATGGATCTTTTAGAAGAAATCGAGGATATCGTAAAAAGTAATAAAAATCTTTCTAACGAAGCTTCTCACATCAAACGTAAACAGAAATCTAAAGATCATATTGCGGCACTTATTCTCAGTAAATTTTGGACAGAGAAAGCAAGATTTCTGAATGCAAATGAGAATTATAGTGAAGCTATTAAGAGTCTCGAATATTCACTGATGGCTATAAAGAAAAGAACTAAGGAATGTTGGTCATCTATAGCGAAAAACAACAATTTGGCAGGAGTAATTTCATTCAAATATAAACAATACTACGAAGCAGAACTTTTTTACAGAAAAGCTCTCGAAATTTTAATTTCTCACGATGAGTCAACGGACAAAGATGTATACTTAACCAATATTGGCACAGCAATGTTCATGAAGACATACAAAAACATGTCACGTGATACTATTTTAGAGGACGTTGAGCGACACTACACTATGGCTTTGAATTTGGAGACCACTCAAAGACATAACAAAGCAAGAATTCTGTCTTTGCGGGGAAAATTTTATTTGAGCATAAACAAGTTGGATGAATCAGAAAAAGATTTTCGAGAAAGTCTTCAAATATGGAAAACCCTTGTTCAATCACCGAATATAAATTTGATATCTGCCTACCATTATTTGAGTACACTATTTATAGGAAAATCTACATTTTTGATAAAGAACAATCAAGTAAATGGTATGACTCTTGTGTCTTTATTCTTTAATTTTCTTTCTCGTTGAAGTTATTTTGATATACATAATAACGTGGGGTTTTTGCCCTTAGTTTTTATTCTTTAATTTTCTTTCTCGTTGAAGTTATTTTGATATACATAATAACGTGGGGTTTTTGCCCTTAGTTTTTAGCAAGTTTTTAGCAAGTTACAATTCGCGTTTGCATTTATTTGTTAAAGCAGTAAATTTCTATGAATCTTTCGCTTATTAAATTTGCTCATTTAAAACGATGTCGACATTGACACTGTTTAAAGTATACGGTAACTTTACAGAAGCAGTGGTGTACCTGGGAGAAGCCAATGCTAACTACAAGGAAATTCTACAACAAATCAGAAAGGGAGGTCTGAATAACTGGCAGCGAAATAAGGTCTTGTATGGCCATATCAAACAAAATCACAAGAGGGTTTTACGTCGACTTAACAGAGAGAAAGAAGATATCGACGAAGTGATGAACTTTTACCTTGTAAGATTAATTTTATTTCCTATTTGTGTTATCTCTGGTTACAGATTGATACGATTTAAATAAATATGACATAATATATAATGCTTATTTTTCAATAGAATTTTGAAGCTGGAAAGTTTGATTACAACATTACTAGAAAAGAATTCACGGATGCAGAAAGTGTATCCTCTGACAGTATTCAGACTGAGAAAGAAAGCATGGATTCAGACAGTTTGGATTCATCATCTCTCCTATCGACTTCCAGCTCCCTCCGTGTAACGTCTGAGGACGAAGAACTGAAAAATAAACTAGTCACAAAAACCCCGGACACAAATGATTCTTTAGAAAAAAGTTGTCCAGTTGAGAATTCATGTAGAAATCAAATTGACAGCGGGTTAGGGGGCTCAGTCAATAGCCCCTCTTTTTCGGCCGAGTCCGATTTTAAAGAGAAGTTTTGGACCTCAGAATCCAGCTCTGTTGAAGAGGAAGTGTTTTCACAAAACGATACAAGGACAAATTGCGAACAGATGAAAAGGAAACCTTCAGACAAATCAAAGACTTGTATGCGTAAAAGACAAAAGATAATAGTATGACTATATCATGATACTCCATTTCTATATAATAAAACCATTTCTTTGTCATGTGTAGCTTTATGTCTATACTACTATATTAAAGTAATAGATTCGAATTTTTGGGCTTCAATACCGATAAATCGGAAGAGTACTGCCTTTTGTTTTATATATTTTAAACATCATTGGTACTTGAAGATTACCAATTTGTTTTTATATTTTTTTTCAATTAAGCTTCGCTCATTAATATAATCAGTGAAAATTTCTCAAAAAATCACGGAAATCATCTGGATTATTTTTGATTTTACAATCTAGCGTGTGCGCAATAAATTCACGCTAACGGGATCTTTAGTTTATGTTTCCACAATATCATATTTGCATTAATAATCTCAGAAAGAGAATACAAATACGTGTAATTTTTCATTGGAAATTTAATTGCTATATATCCTGTTCTTATATATTTATGATTTTTATGAAAGAAATTATAAATTAACAAATATACATATCTACTTAGTACTTACTTTTGTCTTCGTGATGGCAAAAAAAAATATTTGATTTCATGCATAAAATTCACAATATATTTCTTAGGAGAGTGACGATATAATAAATAGAAAGTTTATCGTTAAAATAATAGAAATATATTTATGTCCTACGGACGCGGTTTTACGATAGAATGCGTTCCTTGTATTGTCTCTGTAGCAAAGAAATTACGTGTACGTTGTTGAAAAAGTGTTGAATTTTTACATTATATGGATTAAATTTTTAGATGAGAGGTATTTACAGTCAGTCTCAAAATGGTTTATTATGATTAATTTGACTGTTATTTTCAATGTAACTTCATTAATTTTCTCTAAAATCGTATCGGGGCGATTCTGCAATTTTCTGTTACATTACGGGAATATGGGAGGCATTCTAACCGTCCATGGTGAGGGCCTTTCCTAAGACACAGATTAGATCTATTCTAACTGTAGTGAAATTAATAGCATTGCTTTGTTATGTAAATGTCAACAATACGGTGTGCCGATGTATCTTTTGCGTAAATGTCCGATATGCAAAGTCAACCCGTGCACGCACGGGTCAAAGTCTAGTGATATTTAATTTATTTAGATCCTCGAGATCTTAGTTCCAATATGCCACACATGGCAGGTGCCCTAGCCAAGGTGTTGCTAGAATGTCTCCTCCTCTACATGGGGAATAGCCTGTGTCCCAGTCTGTATAAAAAGAGCAGACAGAAAGACAGCTTGCAGATGACTCTTTTTATTTAGACATATCATTTTAATATGACATTTTAACAATAAATTTTAATACATGTATCAATTACAATAAAGTTTATCAACATTATAAGCATCACAAAAATCTCTGAAAATAAAATATTATTTGAACCCACTGAATCCATTAACTGTACTTCTGAGAATGCGCGCAAGTGTTATAATTTGCCCTACCTGTATTAAAAGAATAGACAGAAAGACAGCTTTCAGATGACTACTGGAGAGCTGTGTTTCATGCACCCCATCGCTTAATTACACATATCTCCTTGAACATAAATGGACATACGCTATCTATATAACGCATGTACTTTAACAAATTTCAATAGAATTTCCATAATGATTACTACATAAGTCCTCAACGGTTTTATCTAGTTGTTATTTTCTGGGATTGCACCAATGAACGAATTATTTGTGAAATTCAAGAACGAATAAACAGACTTGCTTTTTTTGAATAATGGTCCATTTCATTCTTTAATATTTCTAACCGGGTTTTCCGACGGAAAAATCAGGTTATAAGGATGGTGAAAATGGCGGGCGGGCGGCTGCAAAAAGGATACCCTCATTGTACCAATAACTCCTCCTACAGTTTTCAAGATAGGGAGTTGTTCTTTTGCAGATCAATTGTACATATATCAGAGGTGTGCATATTGTTAGGATTTTGACTTCTTATAATCAATGAAAACAATACCAGCTTCTGAACATAGTCATTTTTTGGCAAAATATAACATTAAGGGTATCCTTATTGTTCGGATCACTCCTACTACAGTTTTCAAGATAGGGAGTTGTTCTTTTGCAGAGCAATTGTACATATATCATAGATGTGCATATTGCTAGGATTTTAATTTCTGATAATTTATGAAAAAAATACTAGCTTTTGAACTTCGTCACTTTTTGGCAAAATATTGCATATAGGGTACTCCATTTCACTGGATACGGTAGGTAATGTTTATCAATTCAGGGTTGACATGGATTATGTATACAGTTCACATAAAAGAAAACCTGGTTTGTACTTGTTAAAATTTTAATCGACATATTAGTTATTCATATTATAAGAAACACAATCGATGAATTTCTCAAGATACCTTGCCTCTTTGAACCTTGTAAAGAGAGATATAATCCCGTGCAGAGAAAATTTTAACTGCGAGTAATTTATACCTACTAGTCTTTTTTATTAACTGTGTCTCAAGACGGGATTGTATGATAAATGAACATGTATCATTTTAAAATATTTTCTCTTAGAACCTGTGTTTGTAATTCATGATTTTCAATGTACGTATGTTCTCACAAATCTTAATATCTTACTATTTCTCTGATTATGAATATTGTAACAATATTCATCACGTTAAATATAGACATACAATCTTTGATCTCTTAAAAATTGAAATAAAATCATCGCAATTTCCATTTTTTATATCAAGTTTCAATAACACTTGTCGAAAACAAATTCAAGTTTGAATATAAATGAACAGGTTTACGCAATCAAACTTAACCAGTTATTTTTGGGAGTTGATTTAAATCAACTCTCCTATGCAGTTACTCAGACAAACTGAAAGTGAAACAGTGTTTGGACACCTTAGTCAGCACAAATCAAGACCGCTGACACCACTTAGTTCTTGAAAATAATAGATAAATTCAATGTAGTGTATTCTGAAGCATTGTTTTTCAAGGAAACTTATTTATAAATACCTTGAAAATAGTCAGATTTTGAATGGTACGAACAATTTAAATGTATATTTTTTGTAGTCGTATGTATTCCTACGCCAGAGTTTAATATAGTCTCGTTCAACTCGACGCTCGGCTGTCTACGTAAATCCTTGTCGGAGATTTACGGTGTCAGCCGAGCGTTTGGTTGAACGAGACTAGAATTCAATATTGCTTGGATCCATACAATTTTCGAGAAATATTTCTATTACTGATACATAGTTTGATTGGATTAAATTTATCTTTAAGTATTATTTAACATGATGATATTTGGGGTTTCTCGACATTCTTGTCAAAAGGTCCAAAAATTCACATTATAAAAATGTGCATAATTCAAATTAGAAACTACAGGTACTTGTCATGCAAAATAACATATCATTGATTTTAAAATAAATAAACATCGACAAAATCAACTCCCGTCAGTTCTTCAGTACTTTAATTTAAAGATAAAACCATGTATATCTGGGTCCAAAGATTTGCTCGATGATACTGGTTTCTTATTGTCTTTATGCGCACATGCGTAAACCCCCATTATATTAAAATTAAACTAGATACAATCTCCAACTTACTGGTCATCACATGAAAAGTACGTCAATATGGTAGATGATTGTCTTCCCGATGTTACAATTCTTGTTACAGTTCTCGTCAGTACCAGTTAAAACTGTTTGAACTACACTGAAAATCCATCCTGTGACTTAGATACATGAAGTAGTACATGATGACTGCATTCTTATATTTTGAACAGTAAATAAATGTCTTATTTGATAAATGTCTATTGATACTGCAATAGCAGTAATATTAGCAACAACTGACACCGGTATGAAATAGTAAAACGGGGTGCTAACAGCAAACACAAATACAGCATTGCCATTATTTTCTTATCTCCGTTGATTCACATTCATTTTGGATTTTTTTTCAGATGTAAAAGAAAGTACAAAATGGAAGTTATGCCAACATTGACACGAATGGCACATCAGCCTTTGCAGCTGTGGTCAAAAATTCGAAGCGACCTTAACGAGATTTTATACACAGATGACGCCATTAAACAGGAATTTTTCGTTTTATCCGAATCAAAATTAGGACACAATGTCAAGGTCAGACGATTTGTTTAACTTTTTAGTATGTGTACTAATATCAATATACTTTTTAATATATAATGAAGGAATTACTTTTTAAAATCAATGACAATGATATAATGTTGTCAAGATTAAAGAAAATAACTGTTTTCAAAATATGTGTATTAGTATTTTTTAAAAAAAATGAAATATCTACAAATTAAAAAAAATATATTATTGGGAAAATACACCTTTATGACATTGAAAAGGTTATTGAATCCTTTTAAAATCTATTTCCTGCATTTTGTTTTATTGATTTAAGTTTGAAATAAATCAAAGAAGTTTAGCCTTTAACAAATTTATATCATAGGTTTATTGTCTGTAAAATATAAAGTCTAGTTTATATATCCACAAAAGTTTATTCCTCAACAGACAGGAGAAGAGTTTTTCGAGGCTTTGGACAACAATTTTAGCGAGCATTGTGACGTCGTTGAATTCGTCATCAACCTTACTGAGGAAATCCGGCTTCATGTCGATGACGGTGCAACAAAGATGGCCGACACGTTACGTCAATACTTGCAGAGTCTGAAAGATTATGACAAAGAGCTAACTTCAAAGGGGCTAGGACAGAAATGTTTTGTAGGACGACAACACGAGCTTGATCTTATTCTTCGTACTATCAAATATGACGAATGCGTGAAAGGTACATACTTAAAATTGTTTTTAAAATTCATTGGTACCAAAATAAAGATTTATAAATAATGTATTGCTTTTCATTAATGTGACTGATAACGGAGGTATCAAAATGTACTGTAATATTTATAATGATCCAAAAAGCTATACATTAGTGACCAAATTAAAAACAAGCAAAAGTAAGAAGTAATCATCACTAAAATCGTATTCAGAGCCGTATAATTACTGTATACAGGGAAATATTCGCCCCCGTTTTATTTTTGTTCTTTGCGCCCTCGTTGACAGCGGGCGAATTTAAGACTGGGTGAATTTTGATGTTCCAAGTTATTTATTTAATACATAAGCGAGTCTGGGAGAATTTAAGACGAGGCAAAACCGTTTGCAAGTGTAGACGGGCGAAAATAACAAGGGGCGAAATTAACTCTGTATACAGTAATATAAACATTACTTTGCAAATCCAAAGTTTTGCTTGAATTATCAGGCTAGAAAAAGACAGACAAAAAATTAAATTACATGGAAAGGTTGCAGAGGTCAGGTGTATGATATTTAGTACATGTAACTATACATACATCTTTTAAGTCATTTTATTGATTCCTTGAAAATTATATGACTTTTTTTTATACAAGAAAAGTACTTAATTAATTCAATAAATCATTTGATTCCACACTCAGCGCAGTTTAAAAATGTGCAATAGCTCCTCTGTTTTGTATTTTAAAATTGCAATGCTCCCAAAGATTGTTAGATAGCTATAAGTGCACCGTGTTTTGTGTTTTAGTGCCACAACAAAGAAATGTCTTTTGTAATTTTTCATTTGCTTTTAAGGTCAAGATCTAATTACCATTATAAGCCTGCAGATGTTTGAAATTAGAGATTTTGAATTTTAAATAACGCTTTAAATCAAAAGCTTGGTTTTATAAGGTATACCCAGGCTTAATTTTAAGATAAACACGATGCAAAGCTATAAATTCAACTGTCATTTCAATGATGGATGAAGGAAACTAGCAAAAAACATCCTTATTCTTTATCTGTTTTTGAAGAAGAAAATATATCCAAAATGCGTACATTTTCTCTAAACAAGGGGCATAGAATGTTCTTGACCTCTTCTATTTAATGATTTTAGATTAAGCATAGGTATCATTATGAAGTTTTTTAGGATTTTGAATCGATTGTCAAAAACATTCTTTATAAACCCCTTTTAGTCTTAAATTTTGGATAAAAAATATATTAACGAGGCCGCGTCTAACTTGTTCTGCCCTAGATTTTTTAGTAAATTTTTTTTACATGAATTTCTACTGATATAATAAATTTTTGGAGATAAAAAATAAGACATTTACCACACCGTTTGTTTAAGGGGTCATCTCAAAGTTTGTTAATTTTTAACATAGGAACTTATGGGATTTTGCTTGAAATGTATCAATTTTGCACATTTTATCAAACTTCTGCCCTAGGGATTTCTTTTTCTGTTCTACATATTAAATTTATTGCTAAAAGGCATTGAATGGTCAAATAAAAAACACCTTTTACATCCCGGTTTGTTCCAGGGGTCTTATCAAAGTTGTTTTTTGTATACCGAATTTCCCAGATTTGACAGATAATGGCTATTTTTTATTTGACAAAGGCGGAAATGGTGATCTTTATAGTATCATTAAAACATGCAGACATATTTAAGTAATAAATACATATATAACATCACATATTAAGGGTCAATAATATAAAATACATGGTAACTGTCTTGAAATATATGAATTAAGCTATATTTAGGCGAGTTAAGAAAACGTCACAGAGGGCTAGGCTTGCTGAACCCTCTTCACGTATTCGAACCAAGCCCAAATATAGCTTATACTTCGAGACATTTATGTTTATTCCACAATATAATATCAATTTTACGCATCAAACGAACTATTTTCATCTTTCGCTGATTATCTGATTATCTGCAGTTGAAACTATCACGCCATGGCGTCAACCAAGCAAAAAGATGACGTCACAATACTAATGAAACGCTGCGCGAAAGCGTGCGTACTCGTTTTGTACTCGGCCTCGTTAAATCAATTTTAAAGTCATAATGGATAGGAACTAAAAAGACACTACAAAATCATTGACTCAATCTTGACATCAAGTGACAGTGAATAAGCCATTAGGAGAGTCCATTTGTCGAAGCTTTGTCAAGCTCATACTTGTCTGGTATAAAAATAATGATCAAATAACCTTTAAAAAAGTGTTTTATTTAGCGATGTTTACGTTTTAAACAGGAATACTTATCCACGGTATGGGCGGGATGGGAAAAACCAGTTTAGCTGTGGAAGGCTGTCGTCGACTGTACATTGAGGACAAATGGAACGTCTGCAAGATAGATTTAAGGTACTAAGAATGTTGACCAAATGCTAATCGTTTTGTGGCTTTATGATCAACATCAGCATTGCTATTTTTACCTTTCAAGGGAGTATTCGGCACTGAGGGATTTAATTTGCAATACTCTAACTAAACTTGGAGAAAAGTTGTCGGTTTCATCAACCGATCAGAACGCAGACGACCCATCGGGAGAAAACCAGAAGTACTTGAAGGAATTGCTGATTCGAAGATGCTGTGACCAGACGACAAGTACGAAGTAGTCATTAATAGTATATCTCCCCATCTCTCTCTCTCTCTCTCTCTCGCTCTCTCTCTCTCTCTCTCTCGCGCTCTCTCTCTCTCTCTCTCTCTCTCTCTCTCTCTCTCTCTCTCTCTCTCTCTCTCTCTCTCTGTGCGTAAGCTTTAATATGTATATAATTTTTTTTAGATACTGTCTTTTTCTTTGACAATATTGACGACATATTGGAAAAGGACAGAAATCAGTTTATGTTGTTTACTCAGCAATTATTAGAAAAATTGCCAAGTTTTTGTGCGAATGATGACTCTCAGTCTAAGGTAAATTTCTTTTTTCAAATATATCAGTATTAATCTTTTTTGCAACAAAGTGATCCGTTATAGGGATAAATTGGATAAATTCGGAATAAAATGTATTTTTCTTTTTCCGGTATTTATAAAATTTCAATGAAAAACCCAGTACGTTACAAGAACAGTGAAAAGGTTTAACATTTCCAGTATATTTTTATCACAGTGTGTTAACTTTATTTACAAATCGTATGCCAGTAATAATGCTAAGTGTGGTAATCCCACCCTAATGCCTATATTATAAATAAAAAAATATATCAATATATACATTTCGTTTGACTTTTTTTTCAGATTCGCGTTCTTTTTACAGCCAGAAAGACACTTTTGGATAACAGTTTAGCAGTAAAAATCATCGGTACTTCGATTCTAGAAGTTGAAATCGTTGGATTGGAAGAAAAAGCGGCTATTGATCTGTTTAATACAACATCTGCTATGAAGGTAGGAGAGATCAACATTTTATGATTTATGAAATCCTAGATTTAAAAAAAAAATAATGGTGTTCAGATAGCCTTGTATAAATAAAGCTAACAGGTGCGTGGGTTTTTATCCCACAATCATAAAACATATTGCCTCTTTATTTAAACCGTGCAATATATCTTTTCTTAACATTTCTTTTCATTGTATATTAAAATAAATGATTGTGAAAACACAAGACATTAATCAATGAATATTACACTTGTTTTCCATTTGTTATTCTAACCATGGACACTTTCTTGCAGTCGGACCCAGAAACTGTTAAGAAGATTCTTTCGTTTTGTGGAAATTGTCCTCTTGCCATTTTGTCGCTGTGTAATAGCATAAGAAACTCTAATATCACACCAGACAAACTACTTCTCACTTTTCAAATGACCCAGAATGAAACCAGTGCTTTCGACACCTTTGGAGTTGAGGCTTGCTTGAAGCAATCCTATGAACGGTTGGATGAGAATCTTCAGCAATATTTGGTTATGTTGTTCGTTTTCCGGACAGCAAAGTTTGATATTGATGCAGCATCTGCAATAAGGGGGAACAACAAAAAATGGGGGAAAGCGAACACCTGCCTTGATTTGGTACATCTCAAAAGTCGACACTTCGTTGAGATGGCATTTGAGGATTTTTCGTCAGGACGCTCGAAGTTTTATTGTCTTCATCCCCTTGTTGTCCAGTTTCTTTTCAAGAAATCACAAAGTGAAGAACGAAGTAATGCCCTCCTTGATACGGCTATGAATCGCTTTATCGAATATTTTGACGGGATAGTTTCAAGTATCGCCCTAGATTTTCACGCACATCCAGTTGAATCCCAGAAAAACCTATTGGAAAACAAAATTCATATTCAAAACTTCTTTAAATATATCATAAAATCAGAGGGAAATTTGAAACACGCCTGTGTGAATTTGCCCAAAGTTGTAGGGGAATTTCGTAAAGATGAACTTTGCTCGTTTGTTTTGAATGACCATGAGCGAAACGAGTATTACGATCAAAACATCAATTTTGCAAAATTAAATGAATTTGTTTTAGACGAAATATATTGGAAAACGGCAAAGGCAAGGCTTTATTTTGATATAGATAGATCTGACGAATGTGATAGTCTACTAAGCGAGATTGAAAACATCATTAAAAGCAAGTCAATTCCATCAGAGGGACAAGTTCATGCTGTATTAGGAATGTTTTACTGGATGAAAGGAAGACTTTTGAATGCAAACAATTGCTGTAAAGATTCGTTGCAGTGTATGGAAAAATCGTTATCATATTATCAAAAAGAACCAGAACTCTGCAAGACAGAATTAGCAAATATATACAATTCCATTGGTGTGATTTACTATAAACAAAAGGAATTTGAGAGATCAGAGGAATATCATAAAAAGGCAGTTGAAGTGGAAAATCAAGTTTCTCAGAACGAGAAAGACGCTATAGGTATTAATCTTCAAGTATATTATACTAACATCGCAACTGCTCTTTTTGCACAATGGCAAAAGCATGCTGGATCAAGTGTGTCAGAAGAACTAAACCGCCATTTCATAACAGAAGCTGAGGATTATTATACTCTAGCAATAAACCATGATCCAAAGCCTTCTGAAGACAGAGCCAAAAAATTGACAAATAGAGGGAAGCTGTACCTTGTCAGAAAAAAATTCGATGCTGCTGAACAAGACCTTTTGGAAAGCCTTCAGATCAGAGAAAGCATTCTGGTGCCTCCAAATGTAAACCTTACACTTGCCTATCACAATATTGGCCATTTATTTATTCAGAAAGGGCAAGTTCCTGGTACTGGTGAGTATTCAAATGAATCGGACAAATATATTACTACAACAATTTTCGTATAAATGCCGTTTTATCATGTGTATGATTGGTGTACATTTCACTTATGTGGAGTCACAAACACTAAATTAAATTGAGTTGATTTAGGATGGATTCTGTAAATGTTGGACATTTTACACATATTCAATTTCCTAAATAAGATGGGTGCCACTTTAAAAAATCAATAACAATCTGTCACTGACAGGAAATATTTCCGAGAGTTAGAACAAGGAGGGGGGGGGTTCTGTTATGGATATGATGAAAGAATCATACGGTACTTTTAGTGTCCGATATTGTAAGGTAGATGAATCGCCAATCAATCAAACTTAAGAAATCACGATTGTCGTAAACGTTTACATGCTGGAATTCTTTAAAGATGTTAATGTTGTTTAATCAATAAAAGGTTCGGAAGACAATATAATTCAATTATGCGTTGTTTGGCCCGAACAGGGACCTTTTACCTAAAGCAGGAGCAGGGGCATCTTGATCTGCTCGCGTTTTATAAGATTAGATAGAGTAAATCTACCTAGGAGTTTTCCTATTCACATTGATGTAACACTTTTTAAAACAGTAGTTTTCATTAATTGCATCATTTTGTTACAATACATTGTCTATCATTCAAGATATTCAAACAAGACAATTCGATCATTGTATTATTCAGACGCCAAGACCGTGGCCGACTGTTTTGCCAAAGCAGCAAATTATTATGATGAGGCAAAATTTCAAATAGAGAGAGGTGGATTGGCAGTGACGGACCCAGCGTATAAAACTATTGTAAAAAACCACAAACTTGCTCTAAAGGTATTAATGGATGAGCGAAGATCGGAACAAGTAAAGCAATTCTACCAGGTTAGTCTTATGCAGAAATGAAACATTTTGTTACTTTTTCTCCCCCCCCCCCCCCCCCCTCAAAAAAAGAACGTGAAATAAGAAATTCCATTCCACCGAATCGAACGCTTTTTCAAAATCTAAAGAAAAAAAGAATACCATCATTTGCATGTTCCCTGCAATATTCATAAATATCTAAGACAACTCTAGCATTTATTCCAATAAATCGCCCTTTGATGTATGCAGATTGCTCTTGGCTAATTAATTTATCAATAACTTTTTTTAATCGTCTTGCAAATATGAAGGCAATAATTTTATAATCTGTATTTGTTAAACTTAACGGTCTATAGTTTTTTAAATCGGTTTTATCTCCTTTCATGAATAAAAGGGTAATAGGGGATAGGCGTTGTGAAAAGGACATTTCCTGATTATCAAATACGGATAATAAAACTTCATAAAATAAGGGACCAATATGACTCCAAAAACATTTATAGAACTCGCGTGGTATTCCATCTAAACCTGGAGAATTGTTATTTTTCATGTTAAAAACCGCTTCTTTACATTCGTCTATTGATTGAAATGTATCAAGATTTTGTTTTTTCATTTTCATCTAGTGTTGGGCTATGTATATCATGTAAATAGTTTGATATGCTATTGTCTTCGATTGGCGTACTTTTATAAAGTTTTTCATAAACATTACACATTGTGTTCAAGATTTCAGAGTTGGAAGAAAACGTCACATTATCATTATTTATTTCATATATTGTAAATATATATATTGACAGATAGTTCATATTCTATGTCCCGAAGAAAATTTAAAGGCCTATTCATTATGCACATTTTTATTCCTTTTTAGGACTTTGAAGCGGGGAAATATTCTAAGAAGATTAAAAAGTGCAGAAGCATAGATAAAACCATGACAAAAAGTGAACGTCTAGCTTCGACAGGTAAAAGCTTTGAGGGAAAGTCCGACTCCGAATCTGACAAATCTGAGTCGGAAGATGAATCGAGCTCTGACAGTTTGTCTGACCAATCTTCATCCGAGGACATCACTGGAGATGAGGAATGTTACAATTACGGGGACGACGATTTTATCAGTGATGACGGTGGACTTTCAGATGAAACTTCGCCTCAAAATGCTATTGAAGAATCTCAAGTATCAAAGGAGACGCGTATGTCCGCTCCTGATCTCAACGATGGTCCCTGTAATAAACGTCGAGCACTCCCTCGACCGGAGAGGGAAACATTAGACAGTGGGATCGACAGTTTGACTTCTGTCCCTAGTGAAGGATCATTCACCGATACTGATGACATATTGAGCAGTAAGAGGAAACGACTTGTTTCGATGGCTTCGGGTGGGTCTCTAGAAGACAATGTCTTCACTAACTGTGATAAATGAGAAGTCACATGTTGATGGATGATACTCTGTATCATTCAAACATTCGAATAAGTGGTAGGCGACCGGGTAATTTTAAGCATGTTAAATCTCAAAAGCGTATAAGTTTACACTGGCGATAGCAATAGAATATACAATTGCCAATATTTTGTATTGTTTGTTTAATATGATATTTTCTTGTATATATATTTTTCTTGACGGCAGCATGTTCATGCATAGATGAGAATTATTTTTTGTATTTTGCTCTTGCTTTTATTAATCAATGATATTTTATTTTAGAAAATATATAATATTTTTGTAGGTGTTTAGATTGTCAACTTATGATATTATACTTATGCATTGATCTCTCAACTTGAAATATCAAACATCATTAATGTATATAATGCAATTTTGAAAAGGAAATATTGTAACATTTTATACTTGTTTTGCAAAGAGTGGAAAGGGATGTCTCGAAATCAAAACAAATTGCTTTAATTTAAACTTTCGTACATAATGTTGATTCGCACATTAACCATATGCAATAGCTAATTAAACTAAAGTCTGTTCAAAGCTATACTTTCCACCACTATTTCTCAATATTTCGCTATTCATAAATAGATACACTTTTCACTACTATTTCTCAATATTTCGCTATTCATAAATAGATTTAAGTCTATACTATATTTATTCATAAGAATATCTGATTAGATAATTAATGTCAGATTTTTTCATTTTTAATCCCAGTAAGAAATGTATTTTCAAATTTGATCGTGATGAAAACTCTGGATCTAAACATGCAACATATGGCAGCAAACAACATATGCATTATATGGTATATGTTTTATTTTTTTGTGTGAGGTTTGTCAATAAAGTACTTTTTTCAAAATTTCTTAGATTTTTTTTTTCAAAATTAAACTCAATAACATGAAGAAAGTCTAGATCTTCTCTAAAGAAATCGCCAAAAAAGGGTTTCTGTTACATGTGTAGTACCAATGACACAATCAAAGAATCTGAAGATGAGTGTCAACTTGTGATTTTGAATTAAATACATGTAATGAGTACCATGAATTAAAAACCTTTCTTGTTCTGAACCAGATTTTTATGCATGAGGCATCATGTGATGCACTAATTTAGTATCTGTTAACAACACTGATTAGTCGATGTAATTTATTCTATTCAATAAAAATAGTTTAAACATTGACAAACGGCAGGATTACAATACATGTGCGATATAACTAAATTATGAAATAAGCATTCATCAAAACAACGAGATAGAAGCATTAGAATCAGTATACAAGTACACATCGTATCTAGGTTCCTTAACATGTGACATTTATTTAGCTAAACAATGCGATTGAAAGCAGTTTTAAAACGTGAAACAACGTTACTTGTACGTAAACAGGTCGTTTAATCGATTGCGAAGACATCCGATTCGTTAGTTTGGAATTGTAACTATGAAGAACATCCTATGAATGTTTACATATATATCGACAGTTACCAACTATTCGGAAGAGAACATCCTCAAATATTATTTTGTTAAAGTTTTCTTTCTACAAAAGAAAATACAATATATCATATCTTAGCCCATGAACTGGAGCTTTTATAACTTTTAATATGATTTTCAAAGGCTACAAATGGGGCAAGATAAATGAAAATCTGAAATGACAACACCAGAAGACACCGTGGGCTTTGGAAAGAAACAGATCGATCCGTGGTACAAACATCGATGGGAACTGATCCAATTGATTGACTCCGATTAGGAGATCCTCCGTGAAGTTTTTACACTGTCAGAGTCCAAGATATCGTTACCTGAATCGATGAAGGTGATAATTGTATGCTGCGCTTAGGTATCTTTGCTTTGTCATATAATATTGAGATGAATTGGCGTATGCATATTCACAAACTGAAACAACGTTCTTTATTAGGATTTTTTCTTGAATTGATCACATTGCTAGCTCTTCTAACCTTAAATAAATTAATAACTATTTAATGCCTAAAGTTAAAAAAGGCTTTCCCAATTTACAATTTATCAAAATCTTTCTAACTAAAATATATTTTACAGAATGGTGAGGAGTTTCTTGATGCTTTGGATAATTATTTTGAACATAAGAGAGATGCCATTGTTGACTATTTGTACCGTCTAGCCAGTGAACTAAAACTTCATGTAAATGAAGGTTCGACTTCAGTAACATCTATTCTGGAGACGTACATATGTCAGCTCAGGGAACACAATATCAAACAGAGAGAACTAGACTGTGAATTGGTGGGAAGGGAACAGGATATAGAAAGCGCCATCAGGAGTTTACGAAGCGCAAAATACAAGGGTGATTGATTGATTATGTTCTGTACAATTCATTTGTAATATGTCTAAAGATCAAGATCTAGTATAGACAGTGAGAGTAATTGATCTTACTCTTACCTTTCGTATATTGTTTTACCTTTACGTCAAGCGTCTGGCGTAGGAACTATAATTTTTTTTTATAAAGACTTCTAAAGGTTCTCTTTTTCAGCATATAAATAGCTTTATTTTGAAAACATTAAAAATTCTTAAATATATAACATACTTTTAAAGTATATGACATATCTACAGAGTAAGAGAGAGAGAGAGAGAGATAGAGAGAGAGAGAGAGAGAGAGAGAGAGAGAGAGAGCGTTATATTTTCCAAATATTATGTTACTGACCACCAATGACCTGCAAGCTAGGAATGTTCTAATTATGACAATTGTTTTAAATAGGTGTGTGGACCTGTGGATTGGGAGGAATGGGGAAAACCAGTCTAGCATTCGAAATCTGTAGGAGACTGTTTGAAGAAAAGTGGAGAATTTTCAATGTGGAATTGAGGTATTGTATGTACATTGTATGTATATCTGGTATGGATAGACAAGACAAAAGCTTTGATTCTAATTATGTATTTTATGTACCATGCATAGCAAATGTGACCAGCAAGATGAATATGTTCAGTAAAAACTTATGTAATACTCAGATTTAAGTTTCAAATCAAAAGTTGCTGATCAAAGACAATTTTTCAATATCAAGAGTATCATTATCACCTTTTGTCAGTTTCCTATCATGCTGGTTTTTTGGTCAGGGAGCAAAAGTACGTGAGAGATCTCGTCAGAACCGCGCTAAATGTTATTGACGTTTCATTGCTGACGTCTTCAAGTGACGAGTTTTCAGACAAACTTATAGACTCGCACGCAACAGAAGGAATTGAAGGGGATATATCTGATGACAACAAACATGAGTTTTGGAAGCAACGTTTTGTTCAAAAATGCTGTGAATACTCAGGTAAAAAAGTCAACCATTTACTTTCAAAAAAGTATGCTGTTTTTACAGCAAAATGCTAATTTGATAAGTTTCATATCACTTCAAGCTTTTATAACACTCGATACAAAATCATTCATTAAAGTTTGATTATCAATTCATGCAGACCAAAATCAAGTGTTAATATTGGACAACGTAGATGAAATTATAGCTAGTGATGAGAAGTCGTTTTATGCACTTCTCAAAAGCATTTTGGAAAGACGCAAGAAGGTCGAGAATAGTCCTGACCACGTATATGGAATGGTAAGATATTTTGATATTAGGTTTTATTTTGAAATTTTATTTTGACAATTTTAAGAAGATTGTACTACAATGTATACGATTGTAAAACATTGGTTTTGTAAGCATATAAACAAATGATAAAAGAAACCTTTGGTGAATTGTTTTAAAGACATACATTTTGAATGTTATTCTTATTTAGTATAGATTTGTGATAACTAGTAGATCAGGAATTAACCCAACCAGACTAGAGAACCTTTTAAAAGAAATCGAGTTGCGAGGACTAACTGAAGAGCAGGCGATTATATTCCTCAAGAAAAATTCAAAGTTCCACACAAATCAGCTTGTGAGTATACCACACTATTTAGAATATACATATATACATGTATATGCAACATTTAAATTAAAATCAGAGATAAACATCTGATTGATTATCTTTTTTCCTTCAAGGCTGAAAATGAAATGAAGAAAGTAACGTCCCTCTGTGGATGTTGCCCTTTAGCAATGCTTTCTGTCCTTGGTGCATTACAATCGTTACAAGACTTACCACGTGACCTAACTGAGTGCCTACAATCGAGCAACAACTCCGCGATTTATGTTCAGAGCGATGTACCTAGGGCTGAGATGTGTCTTCATCAGTTGTTCTATCTGCTGGATGAACAATACAAAATTACTTTAATGCAGTTTTCTGTGTTCCGAACCACACATTTCTCTATAGAGGCGGCCACCCATGTTTGTGGAAAGAGTAAACGTTCTGGAAAGGCAAACATGAAGTTAGAATTGGGGTTACTGAAAAATCTTCATTTTCTAGAGACGCCCATTGAAAAATTTCCGGAAAATGGGCAAGCACAGCCCACCTTATCAGAAATATGTTATTTTCATCCTCTTGTGTATCAGGTTTTAAAAAATCACCACAGCAAGTTCGAAAACTATGTGACCGATGCGAGGTCAAGATTTGTCGAGCACATCGATAGAATCTTATCAAATACGAAGGAAGATTCTACGTCCAATTTGATGAAAGTTATGGTGACCTATGAACCTCACATTCAATTGTTTTATGATTATGTAACACAGATGCCCTCCATTAGACCATCGTTTGAGGACGATGTTCCCAGTATCATGAGTGTAATGAATCGAGAAAGGTTGACAGATTTAGTTTTAGACGATGCCTCTAAACACAAATATATCATCCGGATGATATCTGCATCTAAGACTGATAATAAGGGTTTAGAAACAGTGTATTATCAAATTGTTTTGGCGAAATTTTATAATGACAAGGATAAAATCAACATGTGTAGGGAGCTTCTAGAGGAAATAGAGGACATCGTAAAAAGTAATGAAAATCTTTCAAATGAAGCTATTTACATCAAACGTAAACAGAAATCTAAAGATCATATTGCGGCACTTATCCTCAGTAAATTTTGGACAGAGAAAGCAAGATTTCTGAATGCAGATGAGAATTATAGTGAAGCTATTAAGTGTCTCGAATATTCACTTATGGCTATAAAGAAAAGAAGTAAGGAATGTTGGTCAATTATAGCGAGGAACAACAATTTGGCAGGAGTAATTTCATTCAAATGTAAAAAATACTACGAAGCAGAACTTTTTTACAGAAAAGCTCTCGAAATTATAACTTCTCACGATGAATCAATGGACAAAGATGTATACTTAACAAACATTGGCACAGCAATGTTCATGAAGACGTACAAAAATATGTCATGTGATACAATTTCAGAAGACATCCAGCGATACTATACTATGGCTTTAAATTTGGAGACCACTCAAAGAAACAACAAAGCAAGAATTCTGTCTTTTCGGGGGAAAATTTCACTTGAGCACAAACAAGTTAGAAGAATCAGAAAACGATTTTCGAGAAAGTCTACAAATATGGAAAACTCTTGTTCAATCACCAAATATAAAAGGCAATTTTGTTAATGTACCTGTATGCAAACTTTACCTATTTGAATTCGAACATGCAGTCGAAAACATCTATCATTGTAAATGGTATAAAATGCAGGATTTGTGCACATCTTATAAGCAATTGCCCTTTTTTACATCCCTGTATCATCACTCCTTAGTTAACCTCTTATTACATCCTCAGTTATACTTTTCAGGGAGACTTTTAAATTCAAAAAATCTTTTTCACTTTTTCGGGCATTCGCAACTGTAATGGATAAAAACCCTGACGATATATAAAAAAACCCAGGTGGAAACCATGGGAGGCACTGACAGACAAAAAATTCTGGTAGGCCCTGAGGTTGGCATTGATAGTACTCATGAAACATTGAGTCGCCCAGTCTCACATTTGACTGAAAAACAAACCTACATCATTGAAATAGAATAATAAGCCCTATGTTACTTAATTTTTAAAAATTTATTTATTTTGATATTGGCTCATTTTCAATTTTAAAAAAAATATCGGACTCTTGAAGAAAGAAAAATAAAAAAGATTCGGGACTCGGGTATATCATTATTGTCTAGGTATTATCGGATTATGGTTTCATGAAATCGCTTAGTATTTTTTTCATTCCAAGGTAGTCAAAGGTACTTAATTTTTTTTTAATTTTCTTTTCATTTTACGAAATACTTGATATTAGATGGCTGATAATAAAGGTTTTTGTCAAAGCTTTTTTTCCTAACGTCATATCATTTCCAAATTTAATAGACATATTCAGCAACAATTTCAATTAATTTCAATTAAATTTTTTTAATTTATTCGTGTTTTACAATAATTCATAACCTCAATCTGAAAAATTGAGGTCATGGAACACGTCAAAACTAAGAAGGAATATCAGAAATCATTTCCTAAAGACACATATTCCCCATTAAAATAGATTGAAAAGGGATGATGTCGCCGGACTCAGGGAGCAGCAAAAGATAGTAAAGGGAATTAAGGGTTAATTCGGAAAAACGAAAGTACAAATAGTATGTGAAAAATTATTTGCGCATTGTGTTTTAATGTAATACATTTTTGTATTGGTAAAAATGTGTTTTAAACATCAAGCAGCCTAGCTAGAAAAATAAAATATATGAATATTTGGCGTAGGCGTCGGAACCGGGGGTCAAAGTTATACATAACCATAATCTTGCGTAACCAAACGTAATGTCATCTAACTTTCAAACTTTCCCCTACTGTAAACGAACTGATACAGATAAAATAATCTGCCAAGTTGTATAGAGTCGTTTTGAATGTAGAAAGGGGAAAGGCACAAAAGATGAGAGTGAAATATAGATGAGGATAAACTCTACATGTTTTATTTTGACGTCATGTTCTCCGTAGTGACAGTAAATGTTGCTTTTAAGACGTCAGGTTACAATTATGGGTTTTTGTCAGATGAAACAAAGCTATGCAGATTAACAAAATGCTTAAATTCACAGGTTAGAAATCTGTAACTTGAACATGTGTTGATGATCCTGAGATATTAATATTTATAAATATCAAGCAATTAAACAAAATCTGAATTTAGGATATCTTTGGACAAACTATAATAATCCTAAATTTGTATTTGACTTAATGTATTTTTTCTTAAGTCCATTTAATCACAAACAACACAGAAGAAACTCTAAAAGGCAAACTAAACATACCATTGCAAGAAGCGTGCACCAATGCTTACATCTACTGAATATTAACAACATGAGAATTAAAATTCGGCATTCTACTACAGTGATTGCCGAGATCAAAGAGATGCTGTGCACATTATTCTCCAATACACCACGAACGTCATCAGTAAAATATCAAATCAGAAATACAAATTTGTCTCACACTGATCATGGAAATACAACTTCAAACCGTAAAAAGTTTTAAAACCATGTCAGTTTCACGTGTTAGTTCCAGTCAAAATGATGTGTATTGCCTCAAATGTTTATTTATAAGAGATCAATGCGGCTGTTCCTAGGACCTCCCTAGCAAATTTTCACTGCGTGTTTTTATATAAAATATATAACGTGAAGTAGTAATAATCGTATTAAATTTGCCTCAAAATATTAGAAATATGATTCAAAGATACATGTATTTTATAAATAAGTAAAGAGTATTAAAAATCCAAAGAAAAATTATGTCGTCTGCATGTGATTCCTTTGATCGATACACATGTAAACATTACTAATAAAGTCGTTGGGGTTACACAGAACAGCCGTCAAAAGGACCTAGATCGTCTATCTATAGGAGAAACGATCTGTAGAAATACTGGGCTGTTAGTAGAATAGAAAGAAAGTGTTTGTTATCGTGAACGTTGCAGGATAACATCCTCAGTCTCGAAATGTTGTTCAAAATATAAAAGCCTCGGCAAACGCATCGGCTTTTATATTTCAAAATAACATTTCTCGACCTCGGAGGTTATTCTGCAACATTCACGAAAAGTCTTACTTTATTTCCTCTCGACTTTTCATAATATTGATACAAATACCCCATTTCCTCGGTTCTTATATTTGGAGTACATATAGTTACCCTTTGAAATTATTTTTAAATTAAAGGAATTGCCCTTTGAATTGAAGTCACATTGTTGTGTCTGGATCAGAATAAAATGGCAGCGTCGAGATTTGCTCAAACCTTTGTAGAGGAAAGGGAGAAAACTGTTTAAAATTAAACAGCAACAAAACATTTAAAAAGAACAAGGGTGCAGCGAAGATTTTCAAAGACTATTTGAAAAGTGAGAATGAGATTCGAAAAGATCGACTGTTAGATTGGAACGAAATGAAAGCTAGTTTATTACATGGATTTTTAAGACCATCGCTTCTTGTAAAATAAATGTCCCACTCGACTGTCTTCGGGAAACCAAAAAACGTATTAGGTTTGTACTAACTGACTACTTTCTTCAAGTTCGGTTTCAAACCTGGTCGATTGCTAAATTCTTTTAATTCTATGACAATGTATTGTACATTAGATAAGAAATAATTTTCATTATGTGTGCGCTGGTTCATATTTATGCACGATTAGTTGACGTCACAATACAACTGACATTAAACTGAAATAAGGTATCTGTTAGTATTTCAAATAAATTTAAAATAAATAATGAAACCAAAAATGCATTTTAAAATTTGTAACACAGCTCATTGACACCAACCGGTATCAAACATCTAGCCTTTGGCTCTCAGGCCTAACGTGGAGTTTTGGGGGTGATATAGGACGTTGTACAGATTTTCCCCAGGTATAATTATCTATTGATCACATTTTTTCACCAAATGGCAATATACATTTAAAATCATCTATGCAATAAATGTTTGCAAAAAATGGAAGCATCCTTAGATAGTGTAGATTCCAGTTTGTTCAAATCATAGTCCCTGGGGGTATGGCGGGGCCACAATAGGGGGATCAAGTTTTACATAGGAATATAAAGAGAAAATCTTTTAAAACTTTTTTCTCAAAAACTATTAGGCCAGGAAAGCTCAAATTTGAGTGGAAGCATCCTCAGATAGTGTAGATTAAAGTTTGTACAAATCATGATCCCCGGGGGTATGGCGGGGCCTCAATGGGGGAATGGATTTTTACAAAGGAATATACAAGTTTAGAGAAAATCTTCAATTTTTTTTTCTCAAAAACTATTAGGCCAGAAAAGCTCAAATTTGAGTGGAAGCATCCTCAGATAGTGTTGATTCAAGTTGTTCAAATCATAGTCCCTGTGGGTATGGCGGGCCACAATAGGGGGATCAAATTTTACATATGAATATATAGAGAAAATCTTTTAAAAATTTTTCTCAAAAACTTTTAAGCCAGGAAAGCTCAAATTTGAGTGGAAGCATCCTCAGATAGTGTAGATTAAAGTTTGTTCAAATCATGGTCCCCGGGGGTAGGGTGAGGCCACAATTGGGGAATGAATTTTTATACAGAAATATATTGAGAAAATCTTTTAATTTTTTAAAAAAAAAACTTATTATAGGCCAGGAAATCTCAGATTGGCGTGTAAGCATCCTTAGATAGTGTAGATTTAAGTTTCTTCAAATCACGGGGGTAGGGCGGGGCCACAATGGGGGATAAATTTTTATATATATAGAAAATCTTTTAAAATCTTCTTCTCAAAACTATGAGGCCAGGAAAGCCCAAATTTGAGTGGAAGCATCCCCAGATCATATAGATTCAAGTTTGTTTAAATCATAGTCACGGGGTACAGTGACGCCACAATGGGGGATGAATTTTTACATAGGAATGTAGAGAGAAAATCTTTAAAAATCTTCTTTTTAAAAAACTATTTGGCCAGAAAAGCTTAAACTTGTGTAAAGGCATTCTCAGGTAGTGTAAATTCAAGTTTGCAAAATCATAGTCCCTGGGGGTAGGGCGGGGTCGCAATGGCGGGTTGAATTTTTACATAGGAATATATAGAGAAAATCTTTAAAATATTCTGGGAAAGTTTTCAGTCCAAAACTCAGTACTTTGTGTGAAAGCTCAGGTTATGCAGATTTAAGTTTGATAAAACCATGATTCCCTAAAGAAAGGTGGGGCCATAAAATGGGGGGTAGGGTATATAGGATTAGAGAAAAATCTTGTTAGAGGTACAACAACAATAGGGGCTTGATATTTACCGAAAAAAAGATGTGGATAAAAATTGGCAGATTTTCAAAGATAAATTTGGCAAGATCTACTGTACTTAGTTGTCAAGATATTTTGATTTTGATACTGTAATGCTAATCTAATCAGAGTTAAGGCAATTGTTGCTCGGGTGAGCAATGTGGCCCCTGGGCCTCTTGTTGTATTTTTTAATTTTTGTTGTCTATGCATCTTATGTTTCAATATTATTTTTTTTCATGCACCGTATTTATATTCTTTATTTAATTACAAAATGTTATCTTGACCTTGTATGTAAGGGCAAAATAGGCCACGCCTGCTGTCCATTCCTATTTAATTTTAAAATAAAATCTTGTTTAAACTCTGAAGTGGGTCAACGTTACAAAGTCACTTACAGTACACGTGTCTCTGAGAAGGAAATTTTCATCATACGGGTCGAGCTCATTTTTTTGGGATACCTGAACATTCTAGAAAGCAATTTACAGTTAATCAGAATACACAGGTTGACATCTAGCCATATTAAACTTTGCAGTTTCAGTGAAATTTTAGCAAGACAGCGAGCTAATGTAATCCATTTGTATCAGTAGAGTGATGAAACATTTGAAATTCCACCAATCCAATTATTGTTATGGATCAAACTAAAATATCAACAAAAATACTTGAAGGTAAAAACGCCATAAACCCTGAGCTCATTTCTCCGACACTAGACAAACGGGGTACGGAAGTATTCTGTTTGAGTTAGTACATTATTGAATTGTTTAGAGAAAC
The DNA here is from genome assembly GCF_025612915.1 of Magallana angulata. Lineage (NCBI taxonomy): Eukaryota > Metazoa > Mollusca > Bivalvia > Ostreida > Ostreidae > Magallana > Magallana angulata. The sequence goes on along the minus strand of NC_069115.1, from coordinate 55,797,661 downwards.
AAGTAACATTGCAAAACTGGTTTCAGTGTAAACGTTTTATCTGTTAATCATAAGTTTGAAACCGATTTGGATTTCACAATTTTATTTTTAAAATGACAAAAGAATTTAAAAGGTGAATTTATGATAACCTCGCGCCGACAATGTAATCAAAAAGTGTAGAATACCACCTTAAACTATCATTTCTTCTCTCTGATTTTATATGAAAATATTATCTGTCCTTTAAAAACTACCTGTCAAAGTTCTTTTCAGTGAAAAACACATCCGTATCCCTTCTTATGTGAATACGGTAAACGAACGTGTGTAAAAAATAAGACGTGTTTAGAGGTGTGAAATTAAAAAGAACCCCCCCCCCCCCCCAAAAAAAAAAACCGTTGAGGGAAAGGGAGAGAATTACAGAGATGCATTGCACGTATAATTAAATTTAATCAAAGTACTGAAAGTACTGATAGGCGGAAGCATGATTGCAAGTTGTCAATGTCATAGTGTTATTATAACTATTTTCTTTTTAAGAATTAGTTTGATAACATAAAACACTATTCTAATATGTCAATTAAGGTATATACATGAAGTAAATGTGGAAATACTCTGTTACTGCACCAGATTAGTCTGGATCATGCCTTGAATAAAGATTAAATAAGAAGAGCAATTTAAACATCAAAACATTTATTTTGTGAAGTACATTCGTATAACAGTTGATACTTATATGCAAGCTGAAATTACAGAAATACATTTTCATTTATTATGCCGATTTATTAAAAATGTTCATTTTGACATCAAAATGCTGAAAGAATATCATAGTATTAGAATTTAGTAAACTGAACTTCTGAAACTGTAGTATTTTATTCTTTACAATAATGTTTCACAAAAATGCAGAAGTTACATTTGTACATCACTTGATTACAGTATTTTACAGAATCAAGTAGTATGTGTGTCACTTTGCTTACCTGAGAAGCAATAGCCATTGAGAAATAAGCTTCATAGAATAATACACAAAATATCTAGACAATGTGTTGTAAAAAGGTAATCAATAAAGAGATTTTGATGTTTTCTTAATATATTCTCAAGTTTAACAGTAACAGGATGATTTCAAAGTCATTTTATATGTGGATAATTGCAGACCTCTAATTGATCCTCAGATTGCAGTTCATACATTTTGTTGACACATGTTTAAAACTTAGAAAGAATGTATTTACTTACTGTACTGTATACCAAACATATTTTACAAAGATCAAACATATATGCAAATGTTGAGAATTTCAATACAATGTAAAAGCCCAGTAATTTATGGATAACTAATATAATGATAATCAATAATGTACACATTATGTGTCCTTTACAATTGCTCCATGTTGTACTGTCAAATCACAGGTCTCTAGTATTGAAGACATTTGAACTTTTAACTTTGAAGTTTTTATTTTAATACAAATGGAATCTTCAAGAGAACTTCCACCATTATAGAACATAGACTTTCAAAGAATCCCTTTATGGCTGCATGCCGTAATGGTGTTTTTGGAAAGCGTTTAATCCTGGAGTGTGCCATTTGTGGTAACAACAATTTCAATTCACTAGTGTTGTCTTGCATCCATTATACCAATGACAACTGTCTTTTTCAGCAGGGTATTCTAAAATGTGTTGATGAAAAATGAATAATGGATATGTTATCAAGCAATATTTCATTACAATATACTTGACCTCCAATAAAGAAAACATGGATTTTTAAAAAAAATTAATCTATAAAATATTTTGAATTTATATGTGTTTTACCTTAAACAATTTATTTTCAAAAGTATACATGTATTTTGCAAAAAAAAAGGATGAGATATATAAGAAGATCACACAATATGAATTATCAATAATTGTAAGGTTATTTTGGTATATTACATACAAGTAATGGAAAATATAGTGAATGAACTGTAAATGAAAGTTTAATTTTTTTCTCCAAAATTCTTCAGTTTTTAATTGCACTTAGTACAAGAATATTTACTATATTATTAAAGATATGACAACAAGATATATGTGAGTCAATGCTCACTAGTGATACCCCTGCTCTGATGTGTATACAACAAAGCATAGTTAACATTACATGTAATGGGAAGTTGACATCAAATATTTTGAAAAATAAATCCTACCGAATGGCATACCTTAACAAAGACTGAGTTAAAATTTCAAGCATCTGCGAATGTTGCTGAGATATCTTTGACAAAATTGTGTTAAAGACAAACAGACACACACTCCTTCCGAGCATGGGTATAATTAGTTCATACTTAAACAAGAAAACCATGGGGAATGTCGTATTTAAATTTAGTTGTATTTACTAACCTTGAAAATGGCATTAAGGCCATTAAGATGAGGATTGCAGCATATTTCAGATGCCCTGCTTCCATTTAAAAGTTGCAAACGTGCAATGTTTGTCCCTCTTTAAAAGTGCTGAACTGGGAAGCCAACACCGCATTTTTATAGCATCCGTCTTTTTCTTTGTTTTGCTTGAATTTAGCTGTGCGCCCAATTTTAGCAACTCTGCCCTTCACCAGAGATGAAGAATGATGTTGACCTCTCATTGTCTCCTCTTGTCAGTTAATGTTAATCAGTTTCTTGACATTCATCTGAAAGAACTTATACATATAGAACAAATAGATATATGTTAGGTTATTATTTATAATCATTGTCAGGTATATAATTGAGTCTTTTTGGAATTGCAATTAATCATGAACACGGTAGATCAAAGATATACCGGTATGAAGTCCAAATTCTCATGAATTGAAAATTTAAAAACAAAAGATGCAGTCATCAAAATTGTCATATAAATTATGATGTAGAGAAATTTCCATAGGAAATTTTAGTCACTTTCATTACAGAGTAATGATAAGGTAATTCTGAGATACAAGTAAATACAGTAGGTAAAATGATAAATCATATTAATTTTTTTTAAATGTTCAATTAAATATCTTTGTAATAGCCCATCTGGAATATTTATTATATCAACCAATGAATTGTATTTTGTATGATACTTAAAAGCTATATTTGAGATATTTTTAGAGAAAATCCATTTGCATTATTCATGAGTCATTTTTAAACCAAGCTGAATATTGTAATGTTTTGTAAGCAAAATGAATGAACTCTATATCATACAGTGCAGTCCGTAACATATTATAAAATCACCAAATGAACATATAGATCTGCAAAGATGTCACAAATTATTAAAGGTATAAAAAAAAGGAAATGTTATCTTCTTTGATATGGGATTCCATTGTGCGAAATTTTAATCTTTATAGATATCCTGTAGGCCTCGCCTTGTACAGTATTCATAACAAAAGACTGACATTTCAGAATTATCGATGAATGCCTAACACAAACAATATAAATTCTTTCATAAAATTTATGTACTTATCTTAGATTTCTCTGATTCTAACCCCGCTTTTATATTGTGACATGTCTCCTCCGCACGTCACAATATAAAAGCGGGGATTAAAGTCAGGGGAATTTCGGATTTAGAATGTACCAGCTCCTCGATCAAGATTATTGTAACATGAAAATCTAAAATGATATGAGGCAAACGTTTATACAATGAGAAATAACACATTAATTACATAACTTACCTCCTTACGTATGTCGAAGATGGACAGTCACCAGTTGTTTGGAATTACTACGCAATACGTTGGTATGTTTACAAATAATTTATAGGCATTGTATCATTTTAATAATCTTTTTAAATAGATTTATTCACACTCTTGTTTTTTTAAAAAACCATTCATTACCTGTTTCCCAATCAATTTTCCTTCTGCACTCAAAGCACGCATTTTCAAATTGAACTATATTTTCCCTCGGAATTTCATCTACAGGCATCAGACTCCGTGCTTATCCTTTGTTTATGTCGCATACCATCGCAAGAGTTATCGTTCGTTCCTGTACTATCAAAAACGTAAACTCATATATAGATCTACCACTTGCTATCTTTGTTATAGGCATTTTCAATGGATAATTAAAAACGATGAAGTAAAAATTAAGAAACATACCACAGCTCTATTATCAAAAACGATGTTTTAACGGGGGTCAAACAGTGTGTGTGTGTGTGGGGGGGGGGGGGGGGTGTTATAGAGTTGCGTGCCCTTAGTTTAAATAACTTCCGATAGTTTACAATGAAAAAGGGCAGGAATTTGACCTTTGACGTAGAAGGTCATGAAAGCAATTGCAATAGGCGCTTCCGCCTAAAAATGGGTCTATGACATCTCATAGAAAGTAACTCCGTCTCGTCGAAAAAGTTCATCGATGCGACAACTCACAGAATGCATGGACGGCTCATCGAAACGACAAGTCATAAAAAAAGAAAATAGAGAACTCATGGATACGACAAAACATCGATACTCACTGACACTTATCGAAAGTGTAAAATAAATATTATTTTATAATGCTAATGTTTAAGCTCATACGGGAAATCGTAATCGAAAATCAAAATCTTTTCGACAAACAATAACATCTTTTCATAATCAAATGGACATGATAGTCTCTTATTTGTTCAGCCCGCTCAAAGAAAGACAACTCCGATTTTTGTCAATGAAAGTGAAAGTAACCGAAAGTGATCACTGTGCTGTTTCAGCGGCAAGGATAAAAGTAAATACAAGAGGTAGAGGGTAACGTTAAACTCCTAACGTAAACATACTCATAGATTTCTACGTAATTTAAAATCGTGCTCGAAAAAAAAATATGAATTTAGTAGCCTAAGAGTTATTTCTTCGAGAAAATTTACCGAATGAACAAATTGTTTGGTTAATAGATATCGCAGACATGAAAATAATCACGATTTTGTTGACTGTAAATGTAATGTAACGATCCTTGTCTGACATATTAGAGAACCACAAACGACAGTGTTTCCATTTAATTCTTATCTGTTATCTATTCTCAGCGTGGGTCCAAATTACAGACTCGACGTCTCTCTCTCTCTCTCTCTCTCTCTCTCTCGTATTGTAGGACAATACACTAAAACAATTTGTTTTAGTAACAGTTATTTAAAAACATTTATAATTTATTGATCACTGACAATTTGATTTCTTGAAATAATCAGAAAACAGTTTAATATTGCATGCTAATGCAATTTTTAATCAGGGACACATATACATTATGGTTAAATATAAATAATGTTTATAACAAATATGTTGATTCCAAAATTAAAAAAACAACAACAACAAAACAACATATTTTACGACATTTGTTCATCACCAGTTGTTGACAGAGTAGTTAGCAGGAAAGGCATTTGTTTCTTGGCCCTAACAATGTGCCTTAATTAAAGGTGAAATTTTAATTGCCTCAAATTGATGGAGATGTACTTGAGAAATTAAAAGCTGTGAAAGATGGCAATCTGTTCGCAAGCTGACATCTTAATTTGTAGATAGAATTACTTCATACATTTAACAGTGTATAATCCAACAGCATTAATTATAGGCACTAGAGAATTTAGAAAAAACAAGTACATGCTTTTCTTTAAGAATGTTGGATACACTTAATATTTTATTTTTAAATGTGAAATTATCAATCTGTTTTTGTTTCATTCAGTCCCTAGAATATATGTGTGTGATAAATATAGAGGTTCATCCAACTCAGAGATTTTCCTGATGGAAGTTAAATAGACAAAGGTAATGTACTTAGAATTTATCATCGATCTTTTGAAATTTGAAAATGACGGATGGTTCTGTTAACTTAATGGATAATTAAAGAATTTAAAGATTGATCGAGTCTTTAAAAAATCATCTGTGTTCAGTATGCAATGTTTGTTTAAAAAACCATTTGATTTACATGATTAACTGTAAATTAATTTATTGGCAAGGTTATAAAAAAAATATCAAAAGGAAAAAGGAGTAGTACTTTCGGAAATACTTTATTAATGGAACTTTTCCATACAATCATAATATGTATTATGTATTGATATTTTTATAAAACTGAAAATAGCAAGACTCAGAGTGTTAAAGGTCCTCTTGAAAGATATATTACATTTGTATTTATTAAATCCTTAATATAAAGAGCTTTCACTATAAGGCAATTTGTCATTTAATTAGTGTCTCTGTAAATTAATTAATTAGTGTCAGATTTCTAGTAAATGAACATTATGAAACACAATATGTTTTATTAAAAATGCATGTCCATCCTATAAGGTCTCAAAGTGTGACAGAGAATATGATGCCAATTAATACCGGATATTCTATTGATACATTAGATTACAATTAATGACAGGCGTTCCAATAGGTTGGTGAGGTTTCAACAAGAGAAAGAACTCAAGTGGAGATATGACTTACTGTACAATAAGGGAAATAACTCAAGGTATGTTTCAAACTCCAAATATGCACACAGTGTTATTAAAATATGGAAAAAATATTATAATATTAATGCTATAAAAACGGGTTTGTTTATATTCATGGAAGGATGATTTAAAGCACCTAGAATTTTAAAGAAGTGCAAATTTTTTTTAAAAATTTACTATTCAAAATCAAATGATTAAGAAACCACATGTATCCCCTTTTTTAAGATTGAAAAAATAGCATTCAAAATAGTAATAATGTCTTATAGGGTATTTTTTAGAACAATAAGTAAACAGTACATGTTTGTACTGGTATGTGGGTAGATAACTTGAAAATAACTGGTCTAAGAGCAGGTGCTCCTCACAAAGCACTAGGTGAAATTATGAATCCACACAAGTCCATCAGCTATTTTGAGTCCAAGGTTAATTGGTGTATAAATGTGATTTCTTAAGTTCTATGGATAGCGACTGCAGTTTCCCACTACTCAAACATGTATTGAAACTTCAATTTACTTTATTATCTTTTGTAGCATTTTAACATCAGATTTCTTTCTGTCTTACAATCTCCTGTACAAAATGTGATTTATACCAAAAGTTAAATAATGAATGTAAAAAAAATACATGAACTCTGCGTGTATTACTTTGAATACTAAGCTATACTGAGTGTTAATTTACTACATACATTATAATTTGTAGCTGAGTGGTAGAGGACTTGGCTATTGTAAAGTAGAGGTCCTGAGCTTGATTTCCTCCCCACCCAGCCTAAGGTGTACCACTTCCAACACTTATTTACTGGGTAGTTAGTGCATGATCACAGCCATTCAGAAGTGAATTAACTTCACTTCTTAAGATCAAAGATGTTTAGATAGTCAAGGTATTGCTGATTTTCACACAGAAGTGTGGGTCCAGTGAATGTTACATTAAAGACCATTCACACCGTTCAAAGACAAATCGACTGTTACATCACTTGTAATGGCAAGTCTTTTATTTTTCTGTTACTTTCAGCAAATTGGTAAAATTTTACAGTATTTATCAAAATGTTTCACATGTATTTAACAATATTTGTTTAAATCAGGGTCATTGCCAAGTTTGTCAACAAGAGTCATCATTGACAATAAGAGGCATACAATGTTCCATGTAATCGACTTTTAAACCACTCCCTGGGGCATCCAGCTAGCTCAGTATTGGTTCCATTGTGTGTCATTCTGTCTCTAATCCCACTAACCCAGTAGATCTGGGTCTGATACCCAAACAAGTGGTGTATCCCTCACTGGTTTATCCCCACTTACAAGGCAGGGGCAGTCTGAGGTACCACTCTAACGGGAACCACATAGCAGGGGTGGAGAGTCAGAATACCCTGTTTATAGTCCTATGAGCAGTTGAGGATTTCAGTGACGGAATGTTAAAGAGGGTTTTAAATTTTACGATGCAGGCTATCAGTGACTAGGTGTGTGTTATTGGAGACAGTCGGTGAGAACAAGGCATCCTGATGGTCGCCTCTAAACAATTCGTCCGTAGATATTCTTTGTGTGGAGGATTTTATCCCCTGAACCAGGGACGATGAATTCATTTGTTTTTCTTTGGATTAATTTTATAAAAAGTTTTGTGAAAGTTTAGAAGTCAACTTATTTCCCTGTGGAAAATTTGGACTTTCTTTTTAAAAAAAAAATGGAGAGCATTGGTAAGTTGTTTTATATTTTTCTTAAAATATGAAATAAGTAAATCTAAACCTTTTTGAAAAAGAGTAGAGGTTACAACGCATTAAAAAGTTAAATTAAACAAAAAGATTCAACTTTATAAGATATGGAGATAAAATTTTAATTGGTTTGAAAAGTAATGCTTTTCAATTTCATGAACAAGTTATTATGATGTCAGGAGTACCACAGGATATATTTGTACAAATTGGGAGCTGAGAAGTTTTCGATTGGCAGTGTCATTTGTACCGAAATTTCCTGGAGGGTAAACTCTGCCAGATTAAAGAATTTTATTTTCTTTGATCACGGATAAAACACAACAAAAATAACATGATAGCTTAAGATAAGCCTTTACTTATGACTTCTTTGAATAGATTAATTCAGTAAATAAAAGTATACATAGAGAGGTAACTTTTTATAGTATCGCAATATGATTTATGGTCGATCATTTTTAAAGCCCTTTTATTTTTCAGCTCTTTTTTAAGCAAAAAATCCAATTTTTGGTCAAATTTTATGCGAGGATAAACTGTTGGCTCTTGTAATTCATTTTATTTGAAGTAAAAAAGCAACTTCAATTAATTCCTATCGCAATGTAGCATTGATGTTCTCTCATTACAATAATGAGGTAACACCAGATATAGGAATCTTTAAAATTAAATAAATGCTTAAAGTGTCAACCCCCGTAATAAACATATTGTGAAAAAGAACTTTTGAGAGGTGTCATAGATCTAAAGATAAGTTTATTTGCATTCACAAAGGTGGATCTTTCTCTCTAGAATTTCTTTGGGTGTCGTTGTGCTAGCTCCCTATAAAGGCTCCAAACTTGTGATATCAAAAAAACCTTGCATTCTCATAAAAATAGGGAAGGAATTTAACTGATGTGGCCAGTCGTGAAATTGGTTGAGATTTAAATATTCTGGTCTCTGTGGCTCTTTTTGTGCCCTTTCTTTTTGTGATTTCAATCCTCTTTGTATTTATCTCTTTCTGTGCAGAGGAATTAAAAAATCATCCTTTGTGTTATAAATGGTTGAGACTAGAGAGGATGACTGGCCTTGTTCTGGTCATATTGCGACTTCCATGTTTAACTTGCCTTCTCTGACTTTTAATACAGAATTCAGAGTTGTTAAAATTCTTGGTAAATTGCCTCAATATTTGGGAGTTATGCAAGAGCATTAATGATTTAGTGAGTCATGGTATCCCCCTAAAGAGTGTATTGCTAGGAATGTCAACGAGGAAGGAGTTGGTGCCTTTACATAGGACAAACTCCCAGTGACTTCAGTGTTCAGAAGTAGGGGGGGGGGGGGGGGAGGGAGAAAGAAAGAGAGAGTGGGGTGGGGGCTGGGGATTATAGTGTGTATTAGGTACATACAATTGGCTCAGTATCGCCCTGCTCATAGTAGCACTAGATAAAGGGTGAAACCTTAGTTTTAGCTCAGTCGGTAGAGCGTTGGTTTTTAAACAGAAGGGTCTGGCCATGCAGAGCTCGAGCCTAGTTGTGGTTATCATCCTCTTTTATTACAATCAAAAACTTGGTCAACTTTTGAGGCTCCAAAGAAATTATATTCAGAAGTGTCACCTGCAGACATTTAACATGTTTATACATTTATTATCTAATTATATTTGGCATACATTTCTAAGGCAGTGCCTTGCATGACTGTTGCCATGCTGAATGTTTGGTTGGGGAAAGTTTTTCTTGCATTACTCTTAAGTATTGCACAAACACACCCCTTATTTTAGGAGAGCACTAGCAAAAATAAGATTGAAACTTGATATGAACATTCAGGCCCAGTAGGTGGTAGCTAGATGTTTGAAATAAGTGTTCAGCAAGTGTATGATATTGGTTGATAAAAAGGGAATCGATCGAAATGAAGGGAATCGCTGGGTGTACACCCCCTGGACTGTTTTGGGACCGATCGGTGTGTTAAAATATCAGATTAAATATCGAGTCTACCACTGCCACCAATATTGATGTTACCTCTTACCAGCTTGGAACTGTTCATTGAATTCTCACAAAGAATCAGTGAAGTGTTTTGCTCTTGATTAAACTAGTAATATCAGATCTCCAAAATATCATAACCTCTGTCTCTTATTCAACCCACTTAAAGTTATCCACAGGGCTAGTGATCTCTCTCTCTCTCTCTCTCTCTCTCTCTCCACTGAAAGTTATCTATTAGATCAGCCTTTCTAATATTTAAAAATGTGCAACAAGGAAGACTATCATATTTAAAGCATAAATTAAAAAAATATCACACCATTTGGGGAAAAATGGGAATTTGGATTTACCTTGAGATGAGTATATTGGACCTGTTTGGCTGTATTCAATGTTATTATGTAATTCTCAGCATGCATTTGCACACCGCTTCAGGAATGTATAGAGGCGGGTCCTCTCACCTTGCCATGTGCCGGCTGTGTGACACAGCTCACTTCATGCTTTTCTCTTCGTTTTCATCCTCCAGTGTGAGCATTGATGGTCTTAACATTACATTTGTGATACAATTCAATACTTAATTTCTACCTCCAAAGAAAAATTTATCAAGGACAGCTATTAATATTCTCAAGGTTTCCTAGACCTTGAAACACATTTGGTTGGTAAACTTAAATTTAGCTGTCAATATGATTTTCTATTCAGTCTTCTACAGATAATGCAATAAATTTGCCAAAAACATGGAAATCAGATATTTTTGGACCTATTGAGATACTTTTTACCTAAATTAGAAAATTATTATGATGAGAATTTTCTCTCTGCTAAATTACCACTGCAGGCTTTCATCATTATCTATAAACACATGATATAAATCTAAACCTCAACATTTCTGAGAGGTGTAAATGGCCGGCTATTATGAAGAAGCATTCTATGACAGGTTATTTGTACCTGGGCGGTGTGGCTTACTGGGGACTATATCTGATATCCATCCTCTCAGCACCCAGACCTACGAAATGATCGGACGATACCCTCCACAAAAACTCGTAACAATGGCCGAATGAGGCGCTAATTTGGTGGCATCAATCAAAGCTTTGTTCTCTTGACGGATGCGAGACAAATTTTGATGGCTGGGTAGACATTTGCAATTTTTTGAACAGTTTCCATCTTTGACCTCATCATGTAGCCTTTTATCATCTAGTGATGTTCATCTTCACCATTGTAACAACTGTTAGAGGTAGTATTAAGCTATTTATTAAAAGAATTTGCTATTTCGCTGGACTGGGAAAAAAAACATGATGGTGACAATATGAGCCATTACTCCCATTTACTTGAAAGTCCCAAAATGACCCCTGAAAATTTCCCTGTACATTAAAGTGATGGCTCTATTATTTAGAGTTCATATTGAGGGGTTGTATACATACTGTGTGTAGAGTTGTAGGCTCTCAGTTAATACTAGTAACTCTTAACCTCCAATGAAGAGTTTATGTTTGAAGTAAACAAATTAATTAAACTGAAAACTAATTTTGTAAATGCCTTCTTCTTGCTAACTCTTTTCCTTTATGACAGATTCTAAAGACTTTTTTATTCTAAATTGAATAAAGTGTAGTAGTTGAATTTCAGTATTCTCCATTGATCTGTTGGTTAGCAAATTACAAACCCTGAAACATCTCATTTACTGGTACATAATTTATTTGTTTTGTGAAAAAAGTTCTCTCTTTTTTTGCGTTATGTGTCCTATGGAGCTCAGAATACTGTAACAATGAATTTGACCTAGAACAGAGTGTAAGCCTGAAGGCGGGTACTTTTCAAATTCAAATTTCTCCACCTTCAGATAGGGCAGGTATCATTTTATTAACTTAAGCATCTTCTATAGGTAATCAAATACAAAACAGATCATCAACACTAGAGATAGCTCATCTAACATGATGTACGATTTGTTGATGGCAGATAAGGAGTATTTGAATAATAATAATTTTAAAATTTTAAATATTAATTTACCAAACCAATTTTTCTGCATGGTTATACTTCCAGTGAAGTGTGGAGGGGGTGATGCCACTAGATGGAATATCAGTGGAAATTAATTTTATTAAAAGATAAATATTCTTGATACCCCAACAATAAGTGAGATAATGATCTGACGAATCAATGATGAAATGTAATGGTTTTTACAGGTCGTATGGTAAGTGTTTAGATCTTCTGACTTTGCCTTCATTTAAGACATATTTTATGTAAATGGTCTGTACCATTTAAAAACATTTTCTTACAAGCGTCATGTTCTAAATGGGGCCATTTGATGCAGCAGCAATCATGGAGAATGATTTATAACTTAATTTACATAAAGAAAACTGCTACATGCGTTCAATGGAAATTTTTTGCATGTGTTTTGTAAATGTCACACTACATAATAATATATTGATCTATATGTAATATATAGCTGATTCTTTCACAAATGTCAGAAATATTTGCAAAAATGGGGTAAACATGGAACCTTTATCATTTGCTTCAGTCAAACTTTGCAATATTTAAAATGATTTCTAATAGCAAACAATATGAGATAGAATTCCAATCTATTTATTGTATTTTTGCAATGTGAAAGTGATCATGAAAAAAGGGAAAGTTAGATCATAGCAAAAAACCCAGGATTAATGCTATTTTGTCAATATATCCAACTTTCATAATAATAGCAGCTAGTCCATCTACTATCCTTTGCATTATTAATCTTTCAGATGCACTTGATATAATTTTCTGACATTAAACAAATCCAAATTCTTATGTGCTCTTAATAATAAAATATCTTTCCTCTTACCGTCTAATCCTTCCTTTTATGATGAAAGTAAAATGTTCAATGAAAAAATTTCCTATTTGATCTATAATTTTTGTAAAACCTAGTCCTTAGTTAGTTTGCTTGAAGATTTTCTGCAGTCCAATAGAAAGTTGATTCTTCATAAAGTCTGAAAATTCTTCAAAATTCCCACTTCATGCATCGTTGTTCAGCAACAGACCATCCTCTCACCAAGGTCTGGACAAATTGCAACATAAGATCAATTTTAGAACCCTTTCTTCTACATGAAAAACCAAATTTATTAAATTAATTATTTGAAAACTGTGCACCTGTGGGGCCGTGAAGTTATGTCAGTTATTCGTAAATTGTTTTTAGGATAAAAGATTTTTCTTTGTAATCCCAGTCTTCTTAAACTCTGAGTAAAATTCTAATTAATCTTGATTTACGTCTGTCATTTCAAATATTCCTCTTCCATAGATAGTTCGGACATTGTTACGGAGTGGAAATTTGTTAATCTTTAGGTTGGCCGGCAGTTGTGACCATTGCTTTGTCAAATTTATGTGTAGCTTTTTGACAGAACGAACAATAGGATGCTTTATGTAGTTGGCATAGGTGAATTAACGCATTCACATTTAGTCTATTGGAAAAGTTTAGAAAATATTGAATATAAAAGCAAGGGTAACAAACAATCGAATCCAGGTGTTTCTTCACAGAATAACATTCAATGCTTTTTTTCCCCTCTCTTTTTTCCAACACAATACATTTTGTGGTACATGAATGTGTTTTCGGAGTTTTTATCAGAATTGTCCTTTTGTAGTTTCCTGTTCCCTGACTTTGATATTTCTCGGCCAGCTCTCAGTGCGACTCTACGTTTTTACTGTTTATCTCTTCTGAATAGAAATGAGCTCATGTCTCCTGTTTGTATTTTTAAATGTCGCACAATTTATCACGACGGGTGTGTAAATATACCCAGGACTAGGCGACATTAACATATCAATGTTCCGTATTACCCATGATGCAAGTGGTATATTGCGTGTGTTTTCAGTTGAAGGAGTTATTTATGGAAATATTTAATTGCCAATGTAAGTACATATATTATTTAATCATTTGGATCCTGGTATCATGTTATAAATTCAATGAGATATCGATGAACTTTTGAAATGTCGAATATCCAGGGGAAAATAGGAACAGTGTGATTAACACAGGGGATAGGTTATAAAAATATTTCAGTTTTGTGGGAGAGTTAAATTAAAAGGTGTAGTTTTGAAATGATAAGATATATATGTCAGTGGACGTCGCTCCAGGGTTATTGTATTGCTTTTAACATTTAAAAATTGAAAACATTTAAGTACTTGTATTTTGAATCTATGAAATACTTAAAAGAATTAATTTTGTTAATTTTTATTTTACTAGCTATAATTATGATAGTTTATGAATTGTCTTATTTAAATCAATGTAAGTTTAAAATAGTTGAAATATTGTTACATTTATGAACACACTGTTCAAATAACATTTTTTTTTACAAATCAACAATTGAAATTGAATTCATGATTTCTTTATTTGTTTTTTTCAATATCTTGTTTGCTAAATAGATTTTCTAGCTAGTAACTTGGATATATATCTTTCAACAATGACCCAGCGTTTCAATTTGCAGGACCACTTAACATGTTTGCTTTTCAAGTCTTGATTCAATTTTCTACTACTTATACTTGTACAACACCTGAACACATTCTAGGTATGTTTGTATAAACATTATTTATTTGGACAATGGCTACAGTGAGGAAACCCGAACGAGTACACCCATCTCTTTGGGGACCTGAAATTGATAGTGAATTTTTAATCTTTTCTTTGTGTGTTGAAAAACTCTCCATTATAAAAAAGGATCGATGTTGAACATTTATATTTGTGTGATATTAAAAAGCTCTGACATTGATTTTGAATCGCACGGCCAGGGTTAGGTAGGGATGTTTGCACAGTAAAGCACTTCAGGATATAAACCCAATACTGCCTCAGAAAGAAGAAAATCCGAAATTGGACTAAAGTTTTAGGATAGTCCCCAGTAGCTCTCCTTAATTTACATAATTTTGACAGAGATAAAGACTTCAAGAGTATTCTATTTAATTGAACTTTGGTGCTAGGTATCAAGTTTAAGAATATGTGCAATTCAGAGCCCATTTTCAGTTTTCTCACATCATTTTGATACGATTTCTTAGTCGATGTAACCGCTTTTGTTTCCGTGAAAACACATGCAATCTTGTGAAGCATGACTGAAACCATATTTATATTATATTATAATCAGATCAAACTTACTGAGTGTTATTACGAAAACCAGCTGTAAGGAAAACACTTCATTTACAAGATTTATCGGTATATTAAAAAAAATTTCTTTGCGACAAGCTTAAGTATAGGGACCTTAAATACTAAACTATATTTTGGACTACCTCGGCTGGTAAATGTTATTTGGGCAAATATAGAAATAAAATGTATAAGACTTAGGGAATTTATCCATTTTAAGAGATGTGGGAATTTGTCTGGATCTCATACATGGTTCCTAATGGATTTAAAAGATAAAATTGTTATTGGATACATGCTGTTTATGAATGGATGTGAACAGTGAAAAAAATGATTCTAAATACAAATGTGAAATTTAGAAAGCAGGTATGATGGTACATATGTGTCTGGAAAGGGAGAAAATAAATGAACAAATTACTATACTGAACTATGAAGAAAACAGTAAGGCTTTCACTGGCATTGAACAGCAAGAAACCTATAATTTACCCCGGCTGCAGGTGCTTGCTGCATCTGAGCTATCCAGGTTGGTGCACTGGCTTCATGACCATCAAAGGCAATCTCTCATGCAACAAAGCAAACAACATGTCAGAGGACTGGAGAAGTTGTGAAAGTTTTGCAAAAATCTTCCACCTTAGCCCTTGTTTAACATCCTGACAGGATAAAGAATTCATGAAGCAGTAAGTCCCCCGGAATGGCGTTGGTGTGAACACACTAACCCCACCTGCCACAAGTTGGAGACTTTAATTAGACATACAGGATCAACAAGTGTCAGAAAGCTCCCCATTTTCAGCAACAATCAATGCCATAATGTCAGAGACTTCAATAACCTTCTCGTTGAACTTAATTCCATCCTGTTTGATTCAGAATCCAACTTACCGGCTTGTTGACACTGGTCAGGTTTTGACTCTCCGACTAATGGATTTTCATTGTGTTTACATTGTGTGAGCTCTGCTGAGTAATTAGTATGTTTCCACGCTTTAAATTGGCCACTTTGACCAATACACAATGCCAATGATGGACTACAGGGTTCCTGCGTGTCTATCAATTAGGAGTTGTGTCGGCAACAATGCCAGAATAACCAAAGAGCAAATGGTATTCACAAAACACGTGCAGTGATGTATAACTTATCTAATCAAAGATTGAAGGAGAAGGCAACTTGCTGATTGAACAACTAATGCGTTTAGAATCTTGTCTGATTCCAATGTGACTTATTAAGTCCAAGATTGGAGAAAGGTGAATGTGAAAAGCACTGACAGCTAGAAGTACTAATTAATGTACTGATAATCTGATTTAGTATAGTGTGTCTAGTAGGTACCTCTGAGTTGTCCATCTCATCCAACCACTGTCCAATGAGATGGGCACTGTCTCTATAACGCAATAATTATTTTCTGTACATAATTCAGCGTGAACAAGTCCACGCAGTAACGTCAGATACAAGTACAAACAAATATAAAGTTCATCCGTTTATGATTCACTTATCCAGAAGAAACCTGAGCTATCATAGGCAAACATCAAAGAAGGTTTACTTTAATATCAAATGCTAAGAATCGGCCTCTCTATTAGAAATTAATTTCTATTAAATGTTTATCGGCACCGACTGACTTCTGTTTAAGGTGGGGATTATATTTGCGGACACAAACATTGGGAGCAGTGCAAGTGAACTCAGAAGTCAAAATTAACAGGCGATTTTTTGTTCTTTTGATTTTTATTGATTATATACCAAGTCTCTGTTATTCAAAAGCTTGAAAGGGGTAGAAAATCAATTAGCATTTGTGTCGCAGTGGGAAATCACAATGTGGTACATTTATCTAATGCCGATTTTGTGGTGGTCTCCCTACGCAAGAACTTGCGTCTTCACTCCCTAAGTATGTTTATTGTAAGTCGTAAAGCTTTATTTTGCCCTTATAAAGAGCTTTATTTCTTCAATATTAATGGCTTTTATATGTTCAGATAAATGCACCTTTACATCATATATCAGAATGACTGTTAGAAAGAAATCAAGGTGTGTACAATTTAGATACATTCAGAACGACATATTGTATACAGTGTGCGTATTACGTACAGAAATGAAATGGCTTTATGAAATCCTTTACAGGGCCTGTTGAATATTCGAGAATTGATCATCTACTGATACATAAATCATGAGTTTAATCACATTGTATCAGCCATGTTAATCTCTTATCATTGGGGATTCAATTTACAACCATTTCCCAAATAGTTCAGGGGTTCATTGAAAAATAATGGAAATTTAAAATTTATCTGTGCAAAAATTTTGAAGGCATTGGTTTTAAATACCTGTAAAACCAAGTGTCATCGGGCCTGGTATCTACGTGATAAATATCTGTCATTGATCAATGCACAGCACAGAAATACGAGGGAGTTTTAAACAGCGAGTTTCCCAATCCTATCAGATGAGAGTGGGGAGGGGTTTGTTTGACTGCCGTCTTTTCTCCGAGACTTTTTGAGCGAGCCTGTTACCCGTGTTGTGCAATCTTCAGTGTGTTTTGTATTTCTGTGTCATTGGATATTGACTAACTATAATTGCTGGTCCTCGACAGATCGGCAGATGGAGACTCAGGATGTTGAGCCGATATCACAGGTAATTTTACGGTAATATGACTTGGTAATAAACCGAGTATTGCAGGCGTGCGTTTACTGTATACCTCCCTATGTGTGTAAACTTCAGTGAATTCAGACAAACTCTGGATATGCTCCTACCTATGTTTACCTGTAGGAATACCTGTTAGAATTAAGTGTTCAGTTGTAGTTTCAGTCAAACGTTGATATAATGGGATGTTCAGTTTTTTAATTGAACCTGAGATGTTTGAGGTTCAATCATCTGTTTTCACTGACTAAGTGTAGAATGGAGTAGCCATTGTTGCTGCATTGTGGGTCTCTTTACATGGATTAGTTGCAGTGGCAGTCCTTCAGGTAAGCCAGCAAACTGGACAAATTTGCAGTGTTTTATTTTAATGGCTGCCTTTTTGTGAACTGGCCAACACAACAGCTGATCTCTACAGAAATTAAACAGGATAATGTTTAGGGTAGAAGCAGCAACATGGTAACCTCAGATCATGTAATAAGATGCATAATTTTTTTAAGGGGGGGGGGGGTGTATGTCTTGTGGAGGGGGATGAAAGTAGAGTGGTGGTAAATGGACCTCTGTCATAATTTAAAGCATTCTTGATGGAAAGCCTTAAGTTGTAGTCTTGAACATCAGATCTACACCCTCTTCTTATGATCATCAGATAGTGCATGTTTCTTTATTGGAAGGGAATTCTTGGATGCATGAGACTAATGTATCCTCTATCCTGCTGAATTACCTTGACGTCACCTGTTTTTGTTGAAAAGACTACTTTAGATCACCCTGTCAGTTGTCAATTTCAGTTTTGAAGTCATTGCATAAGTATACAATATACCTGTATGTTTTGTTAAAAAAAAAATAAACAGAACAAAAATCATTTCTGCATTTCTTTGTAGTAAAGATCAAAAGAATAAAAACTGTTAACTTTGGCTGTCATATAATACACATGTACATAGATGTATTTAGTTAAGTTGTTGTGGAGGGGATATTGCATTGCTTACTAAAGTGTCTAATATGTGGGTTTGTTGTTGTGTGGGTGTATCAGTGTAAAAAAAAGCTTGAAAGAGAACTTTGGGTGCTTTTAGAATAATAAAAAAATTTGCATATTTCTTTTGCATTGTCACAACTGATACCCTCAACAAATGGGTCAGTCATCTTTAATCCATATATTGACATTGTTCAAGAAAAGTTCAAATTTAGCTGTGTACTCATTTTTTTTCATGTAGCTATCTTTTAAAGGTTTAGTGAAGTCATATAAAGTGAAAGTTGTGTGACAGATTTACTGAAGACACAAAACTAAAGAATGGAGGGATGGGTGGAAACCATTGATCTGTTAATCTCAATATGGCTGTATAAGGAAGCATTGAATGGCGATGGGACACCTAGTCTGTTACCAACACCCATAATCTGAGGGGCCATTACAGCTGCTCTATTGTCATTCCATAGTCTAAGGGCTGTTCCTGATCTCTTGTTGGTAAATAGAGGCCTCCAATTGGCTGATTTATGGTCCAATATTTCGATAGCAATCCACATTGTCTATGTCCCCTCTTCTCATTTAATGCCTAGTAAACAAATAGGATGTATCCAGGATTCCACTATAGACAAGCTAGGGTAGAGGGTGTATCGAGTGGGGGGAAGTGCCATACTCGTAAAAATCAGGTTCATAAAGATGTAAAGAAAATCCTTATCGAGCCCTAAACCTAGCCCTGTCTGTTCCCAAAAGGTCAAGAATGTCTGATAATTAGATTTGAGTAAAGTGGATATATTTAGGGCAGAAATCTAATGATTTATCATTTTCATTGGCACAGGTTTCTCAAAAATTTGTCACGTCACTGTTTATTTCAGCTCTTGAAAGAAGGGTTCTCATAATGAGTGGCCAAAAAGCCTGATTTGATAGGATATTTTGGTACCTACCTTGAGATGATGTAAAGAGCGGTACAGAGAGACCTGGTAGTGTCTGGTTCTGTCGAGGACAATTAATTTTCTGAAGAACCTTGATCAAACAGTGGTTACTGGGCATAATGCCCTAATTTTGAGAATTATTTTTTGCAACATTTGAATTGTGTCATTTTGCATGTTCAGAGTCTTACAATGTTTTTTCTTTAGGTATATATATACTTGTAGTCCAATTTCTTTTTTTTTTCTTTCGACTTGAAAACTGAAAGGTACTGCTGGGATCTATCTTCTAAATCCATTTTATCATAAAAACTGCATGTATTGAACATATTCATTTCTTTTTTCTTGGAGTAAAATCGATATCTTAACTTAATCGGCTGAGTAAGATATTCTAAGGAGTGTTCATGACAGATTTGAATAACAGATGAAAGCAAGCCATTATCAGTAGATGTAATTCAATATGCACCTCCAGTTTTTGGTTTCTTTTAAGCCAACCCTGTTTTTATAGATCAAAGAGTAGGTCATTCTAGTTCAATTTCCGATTATCCATTTAAAAAGATAGAACTTTTGTAAACTTTTACACATACAAATGGGTTTCTCCGAGTTGAATTAGTTTCTTTTTTCAGTTACCCCAATGACCTTAATCATTGTTTCGCAAGTATCAGACAACCCAAGAATTGACTTGGAAAATTTATTGGTCATGCAAAGTTATATCATTTTTGGCTTTTCTTTTGTTTTTGTGATATATGCTGTCAAAAATGTTATCTAAGTCCATCTCCGCAGTGTACGGTGTAGACTGGGTATTTAGAAATGAACAGAAGTAAAAAGCTGGCTTTTGTTATTCGATCCAGTCAAAATTCTAAATTTGGAAAACCTGTCCTCTCTAATGTTTTTTTTTTTTTTAGATTTTTAGAATTGTTGAAAGTTTGTACCTACTGAATATCTATATTTCATGTAAGATGAGATACTGTAGATTCTTTAAAAATTCAGCAATCGTGACGATTGCCCTATACGTGTAATGAAAGTCGTATATACTGTAAACCAACTTTTATTCGCGACGACTTTATTATGCAATTTACTGAAGATGAACTGGTTCACGGTGACTAATTTTCACAATAAAGCTTAGATTTATCTAGAAAAAAATACAATAGAAACAATGAGGACTGGTGTGCGGCAAGAAATATTCACGATGATGAGCCGCTCTCAGGATGGAACCTCACGAAAATTTCTTGCACGCGAACAATAGTTGGTTTACAGCATTGAAATATCAATACCTATAAGGAGAGAAAAGTCATGGATCGTAGTCACAGGCAACTGACTTAATAATTTTTTCTCATAATAAAAATAAGTACCCTATACCTAATAATACATTAGATATTGTCATAATTAGATATAGGGTATTTATTTTTATTATGAGAAAAATTTATATCAGGTGCCTGTGATAGTAGCATATTATTTGTGAGTGTTATCTAAACAACCCTTTTCAAACAATTATGACATCAATGGTACTGAGGAACATCATCCGAGAATAAAAGTGGTAAACATTTGGTAAATGTATCTTGTATTGAAAGAGAAGACTTTTATTGTGTACTGTGTCTAAACATGTATAAATGTTGTGTCAATCTTCAAACAAAATTTCTTCAAATTGCATTTTTTGCTGCATACGTGATGAACGAGTTTTACACCAACCCAGTCATGTATGAAGTTAATTTTCTTAGATAGGTGGCTGGTTTTATGATAATGTTTGCAGATTTATTTTGGGGCTAGCTCTGTTGACACAGAGAAAACTGAGACTGTTTGCTCCACAGTCTGCTATAAGGCATTCCTTGTCTCTGACTAAACTTGGTTGTGACGGAAATTTACCTGCAATTATTTGCTTGTGCACAAAATTTCTTTCAAAGCAAGTGCAGCGATTAATTTGTTTGTTTACGGCGGAATTCTATGTCGTTTTTACTGACTGTGAAAATCTCGCAGTTCCTGGACTACTTGCTTGACATACAAGAGATTGGAATAAAACAGAATTATTATAAAACTTCGGCTTTAGTTTCCTGGACTATGCTAATTTAATGAATTCCCCTGGTTTCTCATTATTGGTCTGTCATAATGGTTTCTGCGGCCCACAGGTCTCTGTATTTCACCCCAGCGGAGTGACACTTCTCACCATGACTTGCTGTTCAGTAAACTAGCTAAATCCCTCTATGTATTGGGCTTAGTTAACCCGCAGTGGGTGGCAGGCAGGGTATCTATAAATTATTTTCCTTGTGTGAAAGGAACCTGATTTCTCCATTGAGGGCCTTTTTCAGCTTAGTTCCCCGTTTACAGCTCTGACAGAGAATGAGGTGTATAGAAGATAGGTATAAAACAGCAGGGGTACTGCCAGAAATCGGCTCCTAATTAGAGGATATTCCTCACAAAACTAACATAGGCAAGGGAAAACCTTGTCGGGGCTGATCTGAAAAGGTCAGAGAACCGCTGTGTGTTCCAAAGTGTGAATCTTTTGTCGTGGGTGAAAGCAGAGCTGGATCAATGGATCTGATTGTCCGGCACTTTGAATATACCTGCTAATATGTTTTCATAGCTGTAATGAGAAGGAATGAAATGTTTGGAAGATTTTTTGTGAGGTCTTTAATGCAAGATATGTCACTAAGGTAGAGACAAATTAGGCTTTTTCTTGTGTGAACTCCAAAACTTTATCACCTGTTTTTGTCCCTTTACAAATACAGTTCAACAAAACCCCCAAGGGAAGAAAGAGGTTTTAACAGTAGGAAAAGAGTTGGGTGCTCTGTTTATTGTTTGTTTGTATTTTTGTGTTTCCTTTCATTAAACTGAAGCTCCAAAGGGCATTGGTACTGGTAATTTTCAGTGTTAAAACCATTTACCACAATGATTATGCCTATACTTATCTACAAATGTTTTATTCGACTGATAGATTACAGATAAGCTTTATTTGACCACATTTAGTAGGCCATGTATCCTGTATGGGGTAAATGGTTTGGCATATGATAATACATGCACTGTAACATTGTGAGTTTTGGAAAACTTACACAGTATAAGCTAAATATATCATGAACTGCATTTGCATTACTGATTTATAATGTGATTTGCAATGGCAATGCTGGTAGAAATTGTGAACTGCTAAAGCAATGCTGGTTTATACCATGAACTGCAATAGCTATGCTGGTTTATACTGTGAACTGCAATTGCAATGCTGGTATAAATCGTGAACTGCAATAGCAATGCTGGTTTATACTGTGAACTGCAATTGCGATACTGGTAGTTATTTTGAACTGCTCAAGCAATGCTGGTTTATACCATGAACTGCAATTGCAAAGGTGGTATAAATCGTGAACTGCAATTGAAATGCTGGTATATAGGTCTATACCATGTACAGTAATGCCAGTTTTGGCTAAAACAGAATCTCAATTGCAATGCTGGTTTATACCTTGCAAACATGCATACGTAACATGGAGAAGCAAGAATTTAATAGAGCCATCAGAAGTAATTGCTGGGCTGTATTCAGTCTCTGAAACAGGAAATGGGTCCAGTAATTGGGATGATAATTCCTAACAAACCAGCACCTATTTCAGGGGTTGGTCACTAACAACACTGTAGATTGTTCAGTTCCATGTCTATTTCAAGATCCACAGACAGACAGGTAAATCTGATATTTGTGATTAGTTATTAATAATCATTGTAAGACCACCAGGGTAAAAAGAAAACTGAAAACAAGAAGCTTATACTCTTGAGGAAAGATATCAATTTATTGTTTATGATATAGATTTAAAGGGGGGGGGGATATCCAAGATACAAGAGAGACTGCATTGGTTATTGCTTCTTGACAATTTAAGGGCAGTAATCTGCTACCTGTTTCTGGTTTTGTGGCTTAACATTGGTAGTAAGGTTTTGATAATCTGTAATGGTCTTGAATGATCACATTATGCACATAAATCAGCTAGCTGTTATAAGTATTCAAAAGCCCAACACTCATTCTGATTAATAACAAGTAGAATTTTTACACAAATTGTGAACAAAATGTCTCAATAGAATTGTTGTCCTCTTGTTAAACATCAAAGATTCTTTTTTTTTTTAAAGGGAATCTTGATTATGATGTTATACACTGGGTATTGTAAGTCTAGATACTAACACCTTTTGTTCTACATAACCACTATTTAATGCAAGCTCCTAAACTGTCCCCCTTTTCCTCTGTAATATGAATGCAACCCAATCAGCAATTGTTCCCAGGTACAAATGTCAGGGGCCATAACTCTGCCCACTGGTACAATTGTCAGGTGCCATAAGTGCTCACAGGTACAATTGTCAGGGGGCCATAAGTGCCCACAGGTACAAATGTCAGGGGCCATAACTCTGCCCACAGGTACAATTGTCAGGGGCCATAAGTGCTCACAGGTACAATTGTCAGGGGGCCATAACTGCCCACAGGTACAAATGTCAGGGGCCATAATTCTGCCCACAGGTACAATTGTCAGGGGCCATAAGTGCCCACAGGTACAAATGTCAGGGGCTATAACTCTGCCCACAGGTACAATTGCCAGGGGCCATTAGTGCTCACAGGTACAATTGCCAGGGGCCAATAACTCTGCCCACAGGTACAAATGTCAGGGACCATAACTCTACTCACATGTCAGTGTGTATAAGACAGGAAGTCCCAGAAAAGTGACAGGAATTAATGAGTTTGGAATGCCTCCACACATCCATTTAATTATTCTACCTTCTACCACATCATGGATAAATCAATTGCATCCCATTACAGGGCAGTGTCACCTGTAGGTAGACTAGTACAGTGAGGAATCAGATGGAAGTGATGAGCTAGTGTTTAACAGAGGATTAAAGTCTGAATAGACAAATGATACATGATATGTGCTCTGGATGGGGTTTTACTTTACATGTAGGTGTGAATTTAACTATTAATCCTAACTTATTAGATTTGGAGATTCAGGGAAGGTATTGCAGTTTGGATGAATATAGCAAGGGTCATCTTGAAAGAATTTTTTCAGATAGACAGGTGTGTCTCTAGTTGACCATGGCAGGGAAAAACCAATTTGCAGCAGACATAAAGCAAGAGGACAATTTTGCAGTTTATATGGAGTCGGTGAAGTAGAAATTCAAATGAAATTTACCTGATGACATGCATCAGGAGGCTGGTAGCTTATTTGTGTGCTGGCATTAACAGGTGCTTGTTCTCGTGTCTACTCCGATTGGTCATTGTAAGGTCCCCGATACAGAGACCTTGAAGCAGAGCTTTAAATTGATTGAGTGTTTAAGATAACTTCATATAATTTGAAAAATTGATAGCGACAAGCAGATGTGTTGACATTCCAACATTCTAAACAAAAGGATTATTTATATTCAGGTTAAATTGATCCTAGTTTCTACAGTGTATTATCAAAATTTTATCAACAGATTCTCACTCTGTTTAGGGTAATAGTTCCTTATCTTAATATAGGCATGTTAAACAAACTGGTGATAATCCACACAATTTTAGAACTGTCTTATCTAGGAAAAGTTTTGAGCAAACCTGTACCCAGCACAAACAATTTATCTCGGGTTTCACTCACCTTTTGAATTTTATTTAAATTTCAAAGGGTTACTTTACTAAGTGCAGACAATGGTTTAGCTGCACACCGAACAAACACAGGAAGCATTTGTGTGTGTCTAGATAATGTAAAACATGTTTGATATACAGCGTACATGGAAATTAATTTAGTGGAGGATTTCATTATGTTCAGTTCATTTGCATTAATTATTCTGGAATTTTTAACTGGTAACTAACTCCCTTAGTGCATGGAGGTGCTACGATGGTAGAAGTCTTCAATTTACTCATTTACCAGGTATTGTGATGGCATATGGCAAACACTAAAGGGAATTTACGATGACACAAAGATTAAGCAAACATAAATTATTTGGGATCTGTAATTCTCCGTCTCAGAACTTGTGCATGTAAGAGGAGAGCTAGCTCTAGTGGAATCGTGTACCTGTCAAAGTGTTGTGTGATGTAAGAATCTAATTTGGAATACAATGATAAAAGTACATAGCAATCAAGACTGAACCATTCTATATAAAAAGGGGTGAATATAAAAGGTCATTTTCTATTCTTGTGAAAATCAACCTTAAGTTGTTTTTTTTTTAAGGAACATTTACGTACCAGTGGTGTCATTTTTTTTTTCACTGAAAGGAAAACATCTGTAATTTTTCCTCTCTCAATATTTTTTTTTAATGGAAGATTGTAGTTCATTGTACAAAGTTAACTTGCAAACTTTTAACCTTTTATAATCATGGTGTTTTTGTGACAGAATATCTTCCACAAATTCATGGTCATGCAGTCATTACATTATTGGATAATAATGTTATGATTTATCTATTTTTAAAAGTAACACCCCCCTTTTTGGGAATCAATTTTCACTTAAATGTCTTTAAAATGGATTTCATAAGTCAAGTGTGAGATTTTTGTAAATAGATGAGACAAGGTGACTTCAGTTCATCAGATTATGGAATCTGACATCCCCGTTTTAATTCCGTGAGCGCAGACACCTTAAAACTGAATGGGCACAGCCACCTTAAATTGAGTGCAGAAAACAATGCCGTCCCTGGTACTTCTTGGTAGATAGTCACAGGATGTAGTAATAATGGCCGATTACCAGTCATGTATAAAATCTGTAGATTCTCCCAGCAAAGGAATGTAATTATTGATAGATATTTCAAAGATGTCTCTTACATACATATAAGTATTAAGTTTTTATGAAATGTTTTTGCAGAACTTGTCTATAAGACCTTCAGAAAGCTTAGCAATACTATATCCTAATGTTTTAGGAAATCCTCCTAGCAATTTGGCTGTCAGAGTTTATAGTAACTAATAGTCCTTTTGTTTTGCAGAAATGACCACCATGTTGGGTCCACCTCATCCTGTTGCCATGCCAACGGTGACCAAGACAGATAAACTGAGGCTTGCTGCAGCAAAGGGGGAACTTGATGCAGTGAGGGACCTTCTGGCCTCAGGGACCCCCTTACAACCTGACAAGGTAGGTCTCCATGTGATTCACTCATCCATTCACATTATATACTCCTAGACAAGGTGGACAAGGTCCTGGAGCCATAAAACTACCTAAACAAACTCACTTTTGATCTTGGTCTCGCTTTTACAAAATGTATGTGTAAAAAAGTGATACTGAGGTTAAAAGTGAGATTTTATTTTTATGACCCGTGGGCTTGGTGTCCTTAAACCTATTCTCCACCCCCAATAAAATTTGATATCAGGGTATCTAAAGTGTGTCGATGTAAATGACACTAAGCTACCCGGTCAGTTTGGCTTGTCAAGTTAGATCCAAAACATCACCATTTTCAGCAAGGTGGCATAAAATTTCTAGATTAATTGTACGCATTTCAATATTTCTTGAAAGCCATAAATTTTCATATTAATAGTCCTATCTACTACATTCAGCCGGATTGTGTAGGAAAAAAAGCGAATCCCCACCCATCTTCATGATTTAAAGCAGTAAGTCATTGAGTGTGTGACTGACCGGTCGGCTTTTGTCAAACTTACTCAATATGTTATATGTGTCCATTACGATGTCTTTATCTGTCGGGATCTTATGGCAGATTCAATCGGTCTATTCCATTTTACCTAGCTTTGAACTATTTCTAATTAATTGAATCCACAAACGTATAAAACTCCTGAAGCTTAAAAAAACTGGCAGAGAAAGTAGGAACTGAGAACTTTCATTTTGGAGAAATCAAAGAACCCGCAAGTGCTATTCATATCGTTTAGAAATCAAATTTCTCCCTCAATGAATGTAGAATATTCTTTGCGGATTTATATGAGCAGGTTCCATTAGCTGTGTATCAATATTTATTCTTGCACTGGCTGTTTTTTAACAAGTGTGCATTAACGGTCAGAAAAGAATAAGATGGCATTCACTTGTTGGTTAGTGGGGGCTAATTTTAGGTTTACCTCCCCCCTGGTCTCTGTATGTAGTCCATGTCTTTCTCTGCAGGTAATTGAATTTTTTTTTAATATTGATTATTACAAGATCAAGCACCCTTGTGAGAGAAATATGCAGTGTCACTGAGTAAACAACATCCCAATTTCAATTCAGACCAAAATTTATGTTCATGACAAAGTGTTCTTACATAAATCCTTCAAAAATGGAGGATTACGCCCAGACAAAATAGTTCATTGGGAGCCCCGTGCCCCGTGAAGATCGATACCCAAGGACCAAAGTTCAGCCCAGGTGCTTAAGTGGAGCCAATTTCTTGGGTGGATGAAGTCAAGGTTCAAAGTTAGAGTTATTTGTCAACATATAGAGGGGTTTTAAAACAACATTTCATTGAGGTTTTTTGTACTTCTTTATTTTAAGTAATGACAGGTATAAGAACTCAGATAATGAAAGTCAGCTCTAACTGTTTACCACAAATAATAAGTAGATTGTCAATGGTAACTTAACCTAATGTATAAAACTATTCCTTAATATAATGAATTCAGAAGCTTATTTCTTACAGTAACTTTTTGCGCAATATTTGACCTAATAAGGAAACAGCTTAAAAACTTTTGATATAGTGACCTATCATATCAAGGTCATTTATGGAAAGCTTATTAATTAGCAACTGTTTTAGAAAGTCTGAAACTGTATGCAGTTCCTCATGTGAGAAATCTGGAGAATATTTTTCAGTCTGGAGATGTTAGGTGTAAATATTTTCTCAGCTGATTAAGTGTACGTGGCAGAATTTGTACAGGCCTTTTGAGTTCTCTATTGGTTTTCTATAGCAGCTATTGCCATGTTAAAGTACACACAATATTGACGGCCAGATTTATGATTTGAATAAGCCTCCCTGAGCTATGAATGCCTACTGGCTTTTTAGTTAAATATTTATTCTGTTTGGTATACAAGATTTTAAAATGGAATAGGTGGTAAAAATACCCATAATCCATCTTCTGAAGAAATTATTTTTAATTACATAATGATATGAATTAACAGATATAGGTCTACCTCAGTCTGGAACTAACTGTTTCTCTGAGAAGTAGGCCTGTATGTTGATGACAGGTGGAAGACAAGCTTTGATTTTTTAAACAGAAAATTATTCTCTGTTGCATGATATGGTTCAATAAGTTACTTAAAGCTGCTAGAATTGGAATAATTGACCCTACAAATTTTAGTTTAGAGCGACAGATAGTTTGACCATGGTTGGTAATCCATTGACAGCTTCAAACCTAACTATCTCTTTATGATTCCAAAGAACGCTCATTTTTTGTAATTTTCTCCAAAAGTTGTCTTTGTATAGAAGCATGCTTCATTAGGCATTGTCAAAACATGAAAAATAAAATGGCTTCTACAAACAAGTTCTTTGGTAATTTTCATGACAAAAACTACATTAACTTAACAAAGAGGTTCTTTTGATAGAAGGAAAAAAACCTATCTTTGTTGAATGAGATTCTTTTAGGTTTGTAAGAAAATTGTTCTCACAACTTGCACTACCCATTTTTGTATATTACATTTAGTACGACAAAAGAATATGATCAGTCAGGCTTTTTCAAATAGATTTTTAAATTAGTTAATTGCTGTCATTAATTTTTGTGTAGATATTGAGGGTATGGAAAATTGGGTTCATCTGGTGTTGTAGGAACATTTATTTCACAGATGGAACACAAAAGTTGTTTCCCTTTACATGTGAATTGAAACATGCTTATAGAGAACTAAGTGCCAAATTCGATACATCATAAGTTGTTTTACCTGATAATTGATTTAAGACTTAAGGAATAAAATTTATTTTGCAGTTAGAGTGAATTCGCCATAAGTTTGCTTGCTGTATAGCCATGGTCCACTGTATGTTGCCTAAAATGTGATTTCAGACAGTAGCACGTGTCCCTTTCCCTCAACACTGAAATATAAGGGTGTTGAAAAGTTTACCAGAATTTTGGATAGTTTATGAGGCAATTCAAATCTTTTGAGCAAATGTATGAAAAAATTTAATGAAGCATTTTATGATATAAATTAAAAGTATTCTGATAGGATCTTTTAAATTGCGTTTTTCTGTTTTTCCATGAAGCTAGTCAGTGAAGTGTAGATAAGGGGAGGTGACCACATCTCTTCCGTTTATGCATGTAAATGGCAGCTAATGATGAGTATATCACATTTTAATAGTTCCATCTGCATAAAAAATGTTGATCTATGTTGACACCTTAATCCTCCTGCTTGAACATCACAATGGTGAAAAAATTCACCTTGTCTTCAATAGTACAGCAGCATCTTGTTTCCCCTGCTTCAACTTAATCATGCGAAAATTTCTCAGTCGATTTGAATATTAATTTGCCAGATTGCTCTGATAACCGAATTTTCTGAGACAGAGGTTTTGCACAGGGATGAAAATTGATGACGAGAGATTAGCATTTCATTAACTTCCACGGTTAAACGTCGCTAAAGAGGTTAGACCTCACACAAGAGTTTAAAAAGCTGCCACTTAACAAGTTCTATGAATTGATAGTCCCCCTTGGTTTAATATTAAGCAGCCAAAAAAATGTCAGCAAGGTATAAGATCAAAACTTTGTGACTAGACTTCCATCAGCGATCTACAATATTGAAACCAGACAATACAAATGTACACCTAAATGAAGACTGGCAAAGAGAATGACACTTAACAAAGACCAATGTAAAAAAAAATGTGTTCAAATTTCTTTTAAAAATTTTGATGGTCTGAAAAATTATCTTTACTTTTAAATTTTTAGGAGGGCCGCACTCCCCTGCACTTTGCAGCACAGAATGGTCATCTAGACGTCTGCAATCTTTTGATTCAACAGGGCTGCCATCCAGATGACCAAGATCACGTAAGTCAACTTTTAGAGTAAAACATGCTACTGCTAAAGTGCAAGGGCCAAACAATCAGTAAAAGTGGTTATTTACGCATGGGGGAAATTTACACTAATTACGCGATAAGCTTAAAACCGCATAAAATACCCCTGTGCATATGACTAAAACAGTCCAATTTTAGAGCGGAAAATAATGCAAATGGGTATTTTATACCCAAGCGTATTGTCTGATTGTAGAAATCATGTACTTAACCACCAGCGTGAATAAACTTTTTTACAGTATTTGATGCAAGATAAGGTTAATTCTGTTTCATCCAATAGTTTTGGGAAAGTTTCAAATCTAATGCCATTGAAATTCAATATGTTATAATCATGAATTCATTATAAGCGCGTTTGCTGTAACCTCGTTCTACTGTACTGGTATTTGAATTTTGTTTAAGGTCTAGAAATTAAATGAGACTTACCTGTCTGATTATAGAGGAACCTGTTTTTCCCCATTAACTGATTAATCCTGAAACAATATCTAAATAAAGACTTAGAACTTTAAGGTACCTCACTACACCTAGACTTATACTTTTTAAGACACTACGTCACAAGATGGCGATTTGAACGTTTTGTCAAACTGTTTTTATCGTTCGATTGGGTTGTATAACGTTGTAGCTCAGTGGTTAAAGTATTGGGCTTCTGAACCGCAGATCATGAGTTCGAATCCGCCTGGAGCTTTTGTTCATGTTTACTGAATTTAATTTTTGAAAATGTAATTTTTCATTCAAAATTGCACATTTTTTTGCATATTGGACTAAAATACTTCTCATCCATTATGATATCAATCTTAATTAAGTGATTTTCTGCTGATTTGAGAAAATATTTCAAGGTGTAGTGAGCCACCTTAAGTACACAGT
Source organism: Magallana angulata (assembly GCF_025612915.1). Taxonomy (NCBI): domain Eukaryota; kingdom Metazoa; phylum Mollusca; class Bivalvia; order Ostreida; family Ostreidae; genus Magallana; species Magallana angulata. The sequence goes on along the minus strand of NC_069115.1, from coordinate 55,766,485 downwards.
CTTGGATTTGTATTGTTAAACTGCATAGTGACTGACTGTTTAATGTTACCAAGGACAAGTTTTCTTACCATAATTTGAATAATGCCACCAATATTTAGTGTCAATTTATGGTAAATACTAAGTATTTACAAGTGTGTTAAGTTGAATTCCGATCGTTATGTATCTGGGACAGCTGATGATGCCAATATAGTGCCAAAAGTTATTAATTTTCATCTGTGGATCACTGATGGAAAAACTTTTTCTCTAAACTTGCTGAATGGAGGACTTATTCTGTGTAGTAAATTGTGATTACAACAACTTAAATCCCTAATGAACCTTGTCTTTCTATAGGAGGCAAATGATCTGGAAACTTGCTTTACATATGAAGTAAAGTATTGTTATATTGAAAAAAAAAATGGTTTTCCCTATGATTGTTGAAGAAATTATTAGCATCCTGGCTAGATTGATTAATTCATAGACCTAACATCACAGTCTTTAACAATACTTGATATTTTCATAAATCATAATATCGCATAATGCATTACTCTCATGGGCACCTCTGGTTTTTTGTACCATTTGTATGATCTTTATTGCATTGAATTAAAAGCTTTTCACTCGCCTCTTGGCAGATGTCGAAGTGATTTTTAATTGCAGTTTGATTTACTGGGTGGAACTTCATAAATTTTCCAGTGACATTTAAAAAAAAATGTTCCTCAATTTCATATTTGACTCACTGCATTCTGCTTGAACTTTATTTTTTAAACAGTAAACTTTTTTATTTCACACTATCAAAAGTCTGTTCTATCTCACTCCTAAATTGTAATAGTAAGATTTGTTCAAATATAATTGAAGTAAATAAAGAATAGTGTGCAGATAGCACATCAAAGAAGATTTTGCCAAGAACCCAGACAAAAAACCCTATAATGAACGAGATGATGCCTATATTTCACGGGGAATGTAATTTTGTAGTTTTATTGCATTTTGAGAGGTTTGAAATTTTAATCACGGTGTGAGAATTGCATAATGGAATACCTCACTGTCCCTGTGGCTCCCTCCTGCTTTGTTTACACTGACTGTGCGCAGTGTCGGCCATAAATCATGAATATTTTACTTGTCAAAAAAAATTCAGTCTCCAGAAGTTAACAAAGCATGGCTGTATTAGATATGATCTAATAACCATCAGTCAGAGGACCCACACAATGAGAGATATAGAGCTGATGGAGCTAGGAAAGAAGAAGATTATACATCAGTGGTTGTAGGGTTATTAAATCGGCCAACCAGAGTGAAGGGCCTTAATACTTATAAATAAGAGTGAACAAGTCTACGGTGGCAGTTTTATGAGTCTGTTATTGCCTTAAGATCAAAGAATTCTTAAAAGTCCTAACTTGCAGGTTGATTTCCAAATCAATATTTAATCCCATCCATTCAATAAAAAATTAACTATATTTTCATTTTTTTTCAAAATCTATTTTTTAAAATTATTTTGATGATCATTAATTAAATTGCAGAAACCCTAAAGGTTTCTGATTTTTTATGGGTTTTTTTATATCTGAGAGTTGTTCAAAGTAAACTGTTATCTTAGATGTACCGGTAATTGAGTTCCTTATTACTTGGGATGACTTCTAAATGCTCTTTCCATATTTAAATAACCCTTTATATGACTACTTTAAATAGAGCTATCTCCCCTGGTGTTTACTCAGAGAATGCAGTTTGGAAGCAGTAATGAACACTTACGACTTTAATGATATTCCATATTTGAACTATCTGTGTTAAACTTGTGAATTAAGCATGGTAAACGATAACAAGTTTTACACATGTATAAGAAACCTCAGAAATGTTTGCAAACACGTACATCCAGGTGTCTCAAATTGACTGCGATTCCATTGAGAATATTTCATTGTCAATATCAGTCTGGAGGTAGCCCAGGTATGAGCTTACAAAGCTAACAGGACTTTAGTAGGAACCTTTACCAACCGAGAGTGTGTCAACAATCCACTTCAAACATCCAACAGCTGCACAATGGACGTGCACACACTCAACAACCTGCACAACTCGGCATGGGACTTCTTGGGGTCATCTAAGGTCACTCTCTGTTCTAAACAGAGCAAACAAGAGCACTAGCTCTCTCTATGCTAGCATAGCTTGGTATCCAATTACTTTGTTTCTCTACAGAGTGGCCTCCCCTTGCACAGTAGTAATTGTGCTGTTTATTTATCTCTGCCATTTCCTAGTCCCTGACAGAACAAACATTATAAGTCAGTCGTGCAGTAAAATATGTGGTAGATTATATTGACCTTTTCCATTCCAGGTGAAATATACAGCCCTCCACAGAGCCTCGTCTCAAGGTCACACTGAGGTCATTGAGTTCCTGATTGACAAGCACTGCAACATTGACATTCAAGATGAGGTACACACATTATCATCATGTCTATATAGTGTAACTCTCATCAAGTCACAGACTATGCAGGCCAGAGAGCTGAAGTTTTTTAAATGAATTGTTGAGAGTTAATAAATGTCCAGCAATTTGCATTCTGTAACTTTAAGGTATTCTGCATGGTTTCTTTATGTGATAACTGAACTGTCAGAAGAATCTTTCGTGCTGTTATCAATGAAATTTGTTGTGTTGACAGAATGGTAATGCGGCGATACACGAGGCGGCATGGCATGGTTACAGTAGAACTCTAGACGTCCTCATCAAGCATGATTGTAACATTGTCATAACTAACAAGGTAACGTCAGCCATTGATTACACATCAGACTATGTCTTCAGTCTTCAAAGCTACCAATGGCGTGCAGCATGAAATTACACACTTCGTAACTCACAGAGCAAATTAGTGAAAGGGTATACGCCAACTCACAATAACTGCAAGAAACTTTCTCCTCTATGTATATTGCTGAATCAATTTTCCATCAACAGAACAATATCACCTAAAAGCCAATAAAACTAATTAGCTTTAGATTGTGTAGCCTGTTTTTATTTTGCCAGTGATTATTGATAGATGATTGCGATGACTGATAGATATCGTTGGTGTCCATGCACTTTCACACCATGAATCTTTTACAGGCGGGATTCACGGCCCTCCATTTGTCCGCTCAGAATGGCCACAACCAGAGCACAAGGATACTTCTACTGGCAGGATGTAACCCTGACCTCAAAAACAATGTAAGTCTTATTGGAAGGACTATGTCTATATTTCTATGTCAAGGTCATTTAGACCAGGGACGCTTACATGACTTACATGGGTGACTGACCGCAAACTATTATGTTCTGCACTTCTGATAACAAAACAGATATGTCACTAAATGGTTATAAGTTATTGTATTTGTACCTCTTTGATTTGGATTTATAATGTGATGATCATGTTTTATTTTTTTAGTATGGAGACACCGCGCTACACACGGCGGCTAGGTATGGTCACGCTGGCGTGACCCGAATTCTGATCAGTGCCCGCTGCAGCCTCAACGAGCAAAACAAGGTAATGCAAGGCACAGCCCTCAATAACAGTCTGCTGTGTCCAGTATTTAATGCTTGTTCTTTACAGCAAGACAACAGACTAATGCTGAAACTTTTGAGAACTATGTAGATTACTGAACAAAATTTATCCCACTGAAACAATGCAAGGGTTTCTTTTCCACTTCAAAAATGCTAGTTACCCTCAAGTACTAGGTGCCAATTTTATGATCAGCAATTGATATGCACAATAAATAGTAAATATTTATATGTAAGTCATAAACTGTGGTTTATTCTGTCCTCCTTATCGATTTAATTACTTTGGCCGACAGTGGTGTTTTTATGAATTCATTAATGTGATTGATGTGTAACCCATTGATATAGACTTCAGGACATCGGGTTTGTCTTATAGACCTTCAAACCAAATAAGACTTGCGTGTTTCGAGCTTTCGTTTCATTCAACAGTAATATGATCAGGAGTCGGCATTACACACCAAAACTCCATTATACATAATAAATTCGCCTTTGATGACACCGAAACCCGTTGGTGTGGAATTACGCTAGACATGCAATGAATTGTCTCCAGGGTCATGCTGGTTTCTATAGGGGGCGGGTCTCAATGCTTTGTTACCCTCTCCATGAAATACAATTTTCACTGCATGGGTAAAGATTAATTCCCCCCCAAATGTGCGATGTTGTGTATTTATTTGGAGGCAGTTTTACTCCAGTCATATAAATTACAAAAAAATCAAGATTTGCATCAAAATATTGAAACTCATGGTGATATTCTTTTAAAGGTTATGTTTGTAATTAAATCCAGATAGAGGCAGTGATTAAGCGAAAAATGGAATTGTAAATCTGATCCTTATTCATAAAAAACAGCGATTGATGATGTTCCTCTTGCCAGTCAAATTTACATCACAATTCTTTTTAATACTAAGGTTCTTGATTGGGGGAAACTCCATGTAAAAATTGATAAACTAATTAACTTGACAGCTTTTAGAATTGATACTTCAAACATCACTCAGTAAATTAAAGGACTAGGAATTTCCCAAGGGAAGCATTAGCAATGAATTTTGCTCCCAGTTTTGTTGGAAAACCTCTGAATACATTATTGAATTCTTTTTATGTCTGTGTTTGCTTCTATCACTTTAATTTTGATTTTCAAACTCTGATAAGCAAGGAAATATCCACATATAGGAGCTGTAGCTTTATATCAACTTGTGTATCTGAATCTATAAATGTTTTCCTTTCGCAAGGTTCTTCACAATAATCTAAAAATGTACCACATGATCAATTTTGTAAAAAAAAAAAATATTAATGATTGTCCATTACTTAAATATTTTATCTATATCAGTAATTCGATTTAAAGTAACCCATCCTTTGGTTCTGTGAATTTTTAGAATGGTGACACAGCACTACATATAGCATCCGCACTCAAACGACGGAAAATTGCAAAACTCCTGGTGGATGCTGGGATAGATGTTGGCGTAAAAAACAAGGTAATTAAATCACGAAATTAATAAAATCTTAGCTTATTATCTTTTAATATTCAGAAATTATTTTTATTCAAACTTTACAATGAAATACAAGCATCTAGAAAAAATCAGCATGTTCATCTGTATCTAGATCAACATTTTTCATTTCTGTGAACTAAATATTTTGCTGATTACAGCAAGATGAGACCGCCAAGGATGTAGCGGAGAGGAAGCAGCATCCAGAAATCATCCTCATCATCTCCTCCTTCTCAAGGGTACGTTACATTACCCACACCTCCCTAAATTATTATTCCTATTTCTCACAAGGGCACATAACTCAAGATGGAAAATAATTAAATTTGAAATACGTGAACATGAATTTAAAGTAAAAGTTAGTTGTTTTTTTTAAACTTACAGGCTTTTCCACTTGATGATTGCCTTGCTTGATTGTCAAATTGAATTTTTACCATAAGATTGAGTTTAAAAGTTAAACTAAATATTGAACATCAGCATTGCTATTGCCCCTTACATCTAATGGTTTTTATCTGTAACGAGTTGTCCGACTCTTAATTAGCCATTATAAAGATACCCTTAAGACTAACAATGAAAATAAAGACATACACTGTAACTTCAGAAATAACACTAGCCTGGTCATTATGAGAGAACGCCATACTGTGGCTTAGCTAGGACAGAGACAGTGAGTGATGTCTGTGATAGGTTTATGAGCAGGGGGACCTCTATCTCTGTGATCTGTAAATATTACCGGCCATTATTACCTACAAATATATACTCTGACCCCAGAGCCACCAGACGAGACCCCTTGTGTCAACAGGGGAAAAAATCAGGAGAAAAGATCATTAAGTAAATATGTTTACATGGCCATGAACCCGAGGATTTTATATGATTATCAGAATTTTTTTTGGTATGAATTTAGTTTATGCATGTAATAATGCAAAATATTGGGCTGAAAAGTTGCTGTAAAATTTTGTTTATAGTGTCATAGTCTTGTACATTTATATTGGCTTTTAATTGACAGGTGGATGAAATTTAACCATTGAAACTTAATCCCAGCTATTTATTAGCCTTAAAACCTTTATCTCATTTAAACAGGGATTTGCTTATGGGCATTTTTATGTTTTTATTTTGAAATTTGAAAAAAAACTTAATGTCCTTGGCATACGGTCATAAATTTGAAGTAAATCCGATGAGACACATTTATATGAGTTGAATACTCTAGTTTGTGTAAATACTCATCTCTGTTTTTATAGAAAACTTCATATCATGTTCATCTATAGCAAACTAATCCCTTTACATAGTGAGAAAGACTTGATCAGTAGAGATAATTAAAGAAAAATTGACACCCACATTGATTATATATATATTTACTTCTGTTAATACCCTCAAGTTTGATTGCATAATTATTTAGTACATCTATAGAGATTTTGAATCACACTGTGCTTCAAGACTGGATGTGATCATTTTATGGTATGAATTTATGAGACTACGGATAATTATAGGGATTTTAAGTTGACTGTTTAATACTCCGAGTTTCCCCCGGGGCCAACCCTATCACACTATCAGGATTTGTTATCTTTTAATTGCGTGAAATACAAACTGTAATGATATGTAGCTGAAGGCCATGGTCAAGGAAATAATTATTGCACATTTAAGGTGGAATGGGATATCTGTCGATATTACATGTGGATTAAAGTACATTATAGTTAAAATACTTTCACTGTTTAGAATATTCAAGTTTTACAATATTTAATCAATAAATACTTTTAAAAAATTGTTGGAAAGGTAAAAATTTTAAAATCCCTCACAGCATTCAAACTCATAACTTACAGATTCGTAGTGAACCCTCTAACCCACTGCGCTATGCTGTAAGTTAACCATTTTGGGATAGAAACTTGAATTTAATGTTTATTTTGATAAGCAGTACATCACACCTTGGAGGTGTCCCATACCATCTTAAATAATGTCACAATCAAGTTATTTTTTAGAGTTGATTTTTATCCTTACTGTCTCATTAAAAATAAAGTTTAAAAAGTATGGCTGACTTAAACCATTGAGAAAAAAAAAGAACATTGTACATGCACCTTACTCTTTTATTATGTTTTTATTCTTAGACTATATACTAGTATATGAAATGTGACATATAATCTTTATTAAGTATTTGAGTTTCCACTTGTGAGATTATCACATGTAAGACCAATGTGCCATGTCCCAAGGATTTTGTGATACTCCAAAACATGTACCAGATTTCTTTGAAGTAAGGAAATGGTGTCCACTCTTACAGGAGTTTATCTGTTACAAGGGACGGATGATGAGCCTTAATGGGTTCTGGCTGTCCGTCACTGAGCTGTTTGTGTGTGTCATTATAACCCAGGGGTCCTCTCAGGTCCTGTAACTTCAATCAGAAAACATTATGTCATCCCTCACACTTTGATCTCCCAAGGTTTGTGTGAAATGTCTGGTAGTGTCCCCAAGACATGCCGATCACATCTCTCCCAGTCAGCTGCCAGCTCACAAAGGACAGAGAGGGAATCGTGCGGGTTCCCGGGGAGTTGGATTATTTATCCTTTTACCAGGGACAAAGATAGGTCCCGAGTCCCCTGTAGTTAATTATAGGCCTTACCTCAGTGACTTCTTGGACTGTTTGTGGAGTGGTAACGATCAGTGATAATTATAGCGTGTCTTACGATAGGTGATCGGGAGTGCACACCTTTGAGACCTGTCATCATTGCGGGGTCATAATCTGACAATCGAGCCTGTTATATCACTATCGGCCAGTGTCTTTGGCAGCTTAGTTCCAGGGAGAACAAGTGAACAGCCAAGTGGTGAAAGCTTTCGTACCAGGACATGGTCATGAGGATTTAGAAACATTTGTTTGTTGTATTTTAACAGCTTGTGATATAGGAATAGTCTTGGAAGATTTAAGTGATACCTTAAAGACTTTTTAATGGTCAAGGAATTTAAGAGAGTTCTGCTGCAACATTCTTGTGCAGACTTTGAAGACAATATGTTAATTTGTCTGGTTCATGACTCAGCCATCATGGATACCCAGATGAAGCTCAGTATCCCTAATACTGACCTAATGACACTACTGCCGACTGAGAGCGCACAACTGCTACACGACAACAGTGTACATGTGATCCCGAACGACAGTTTCCACGAATATCAGAACATTCTGGATTTTTCCTTAAATAGCAGTGTTTTCTCAGTAAGGGTTCATACAGCCTGGTCACGTAACATGGTCTCGTAACTTCACATTCATTCTGAAAATATTCATTGTGTTGGTCTGAGTAGTAAAATTATTAAATAAGCTCATAGGTCATAAGGACCATACCCTATGCATATTTATGGGTAACCAGAAATACAAATCACCACATTTATCGAAGGGCCCAAAGATGCAAAATATGTGTACCTAAAAAAAGCAGCATTAATATACAACAATATAAGTAAGTTGATTATGTTGTTGACATATTTCTGCAGCAGTGTTGTTCTTTTCCAGCCCAAGACCCCAAAGACGGTGAACTTTAAGGAGTACCCTGTAGACCTGGAGGGACCAATCGTAGTGCCCGAGGAGGAGGCCCCCGCTAAACCCGTCAAACAGGAGAAAAAGTTCTTTGACTTCTTCAAAAAGAAGAAAAAGGTTGGTAGAAATTATTAACTTTTCAGTCTTTTAAGAACATATTACCAGTACAATATAAAAACAAATGGTGTTTTTTTGGTCAACAATAAAAATGTATTATTATTAAAAACATTATATAAAGATATAAATTAGATATAACAAGACAACCAAAACATTTTGAAATGAAATAACATGTACGTAGCTAGATTGCCAAAAGATAACACATTTGACGTGTCTGGACATTTTTCAGGACAAAGAGAAAGACAAGACGGACTCCCCGCAGTCAGGGAATGCTGGGAAGACTGACCCGTCGGTCCAGGGCTTTTTCAGTCAGTACGTGCCCAAACCTGGGGTCCAGTACTACAGAGATCTGGCTGGCAATATCAAACAGGTACCTGCCTTTATCTCTCTACCACAGTGACTGCTGTCTAATAACAATCCATTTTGCATGTTTATTGTGTGTTAATTGAAAAATAAATTGATGCATATAATGTATGGCATGTTTACAAATTATACCTGTACTTTACAAATGGTTATACCCCATTTGATAGTACATTTGTATTTCATAGGCACAATTTTTAATTTGTTATCCAGCTATTTTAGATTCGTAGCAGTACCATAAATGTAAATTAGCTCTGTCTGGACTGCATATAAATTTTGAGATGTTGTCAATGCATGCAGACAATGTACATAAAGTAACAGTACCTGTATTTTTGTTTATTTTCCCAGGGTCCCATTGGGTACACACCCATCTGTCAATGCATGCCGACCCTGAAAAAACTGGAGCACCAGGTGCATACGAATCAAGAACACATCTACGACCACATCGAGGCCTCCAGTCGGGCACTCAATAACCGCATGGATCAGATAGATCATCGAACCACACAGCAAGTGAGGGAACTAGACCACAGAACCAGTCAAAGACTCACCCAAGAAGAGGCTCTGTGTCAGGAGAGGATTCGCCGGGGGCTGGAGGAAGAGAGGGCGTACATGGAACACAATTACCAAGGCAACATCCGGATGGACATTCAGGATTGGCTCGAAGCCAAACTTGGTTCCTACGGACACTGTCTGGATCATCACCATGATGACACAGCACTGCCAAGCAACAACATTTTCTCTGAAATTCATCAGACTGAAAATGGACGATTATTTCGCTCAAGGTCAGACGAGACCTTGTCACAGTCAGACAATCATAGTGGTAAAGGATTTCGCAAAAAAGCTTTCTATGAATCTCGCCAACAAGCAATGCAACAAATTCGTGCTTGGCAGATGCCATCTTACAGTCGGACTAATGCATATCGTGTTATTGATTCTAGTCATAATGTGTCAGGACCTCGTACTGTGACATTCAGTAATCAGAATGATGTGAAAGTTCGGACTACTGTGGATGTGCATTCCCAGAATCCCTCTCGGGAAGCGACTCGGGAGCAGGTCAATAAAAACGACTCAAGAATTCCAAATGGTGGACCTCACCATTTGTCTGTGAACTGTGTGCCAGTGAGACAAGGTGAGGTTCGCCCACCCTCTAGGAATTACTCCCCCCACCCCAGAGGGCCCTCTCCTGGCATCCAGGTCCGTGGAGATCCTGTGTATGGAAGTTTTCGAGATTATCCTAATTCTGCTGGACCTCCAAGAGGTTCACAGGCTCTTAAATATGACCAGCATCCAGCTCATAGTTCTAGACTTGATCACATGAGCAGTCCTGGCCCAGGGGCAGGGGTTCCTCATCAGAACGTGTCAGGTGCAGTGTACAGTAGTCCTCATCAATACTCCAGTCAGGGGGCTGTCCCAAAACGTATCCCCCAGTCCCAGACATGGCATCATGAACAATATCGGAACATACAAAAACGTGAACCGAGTCCTCTAACTCATGGAACGTCAGTGAATCAGGAACTTAACAGTAAATCCCTTCCTCGCAGTCAGACAGACAGTTCTGGTGCTGTGCTTAGGTCCTCGCAGCCTGAGAGTTTCCGTCGTGGGGAAGCACCCAGGCAGAGTGTTCAAGAGAGGGGAGCAGTGTCAAATGACTTTGTTAGAAATGTGGAGTCTCGACAGAGTTTCCCAGAAAGGGGGCCCTTAAATACAAATTCAGGTGGCAATCTAAACTCTAGTGTTTCCTCTGTAGGGGCTGGGCAGGGCCCCCAGGACTCCTCCCGACCCAGTTCCGGCCGATCTGACCGTCCCTTCATCCCCCCTAAACCAACATTCACCACATTTGGTTATGACAACTCCAAACCAAATGACAGACCTCACCCCTCAAACTCAGTGCCAAACTCTGTCCCTGATAATGTCCCTCTGGTGTCTACCCCTAGAACTGTTTCAAATTGTGAACAGGAGAGTCCCTATGCTCACTTACCTAACCGATCTCGGACACCTCACGATGAACTGGATAGTAAGGAGACTTATAGTTACTTTGCTGCTGTGAAAACTGAAACTCCAAAACCAAATGAGATTACTAAAACCAATTCAGGGAAAGAGACACCCAAGGATGATATGTATGTGTCAATGTCTGATAAGCCTCTAGTGAGACAAAGGACAAGGTCGTCTGAAGGTCTTTTGGACAGTGATATCACGTCAGCTCACGACATGAAACGAAGCCATTCCTCTGCTGTCCCATTCCCCAATCATTCCAATAACCCTCACCTTAGTGACAAATCTCACTTCAATCCTCATCCTTCTCAAAATGGGAAAGTACCTAACCAGCCAAGGCCAAATTCAAGACCTTATCCGAATTCTTCTGTGAATATTTCTTCAGGTGAAGCTAGAAATTCTCCTCTCCCCCGATACAAACCCCAGCCTGGTCCACAGAGAGGTGCTCAGACAGAAAGTGTTTACCTGACAATGAAGGGTCCCCATGGTGGGAGACAAAGTGCTATAGATTTTGACAGAAAAGGAGGACCTTACAGAAATTATGGAAACAGAGAAAACCCTTATGCATCAGTGAGAGATGTTTCTTCCTATCGTTATGGAAACAGTTCTTCCAAACCTGGGGTTTCCTACCACAGTACCTACAATGTGAACACCGTCACCCAGGGGCAATACTCTCTGAGTAAGTCCGAGTCCAACCTTGTGGACAAGGATAGTGATGATGAGGGTGGGTTTACCACCCCGAGGAGAACAGTGTTAAATGCTTCCCCAGCGGTCCACCCCAGTGCTAACAGCCCTAAGGCTGTGTCCAATTATCCCAACGCCTACAACAAAGAGGACTCCAGTAGCAACCCTGACTCTGGCTACAGTAGTAAGATCTTCGGGACACGCGCCGCCAACGGGAATCCCCCCAGTAACAGTGGTACCCCCTCCTCCTCCTTCAGCACGGACATAGATCACAGTCTGTCAACGTCCAGCAATAATCACTCCCCCCACCCTGCGGCCACCCACAGCGACTACGAACAGATACAGGACGTGGCTCATGTGTTTAATCACGGACAGAACCTTCAGAACCGCGTGGAAGGGTGGTACCAACAGAAGCTCAAGGAGGCAGCTGTTCGACTGCAAGAGGGACCTTATGATGAAGGACCCAAAGACCACAACTACAATCCCCAGGGTTATAACCCCCAGAACATGAATCGTAACTTCCCGCATCCAAACCCCCAGTATAAGGGTTATCCGCCTAACCAAATGTACAACAACTATCGTAATTTGCCGAGTTATATCCGAGGAAGTGATGTTTGAGGTCATGACCTTTGAACTATGTACTATTGATTGTTCTGAACTTTGGCAGCAGATGTTTGTAATTATATTGCATAATTTATAATGGCATTTTTGTAGATAGATCAATTGTATATTTTATCAGAGATCCAGCATTCCAGGTTCGATAGTAAATTTATTATCTGTTGATGTTTATTTATGTTTTAAACTGAATTCTTATTGTGTTCATATCAATGTGTACAGATTATGTAAATAATTGAGAGATTTCATTTCTCATGTACATTAATGGACTTCCACTCCTATATATTAAGTGCTGGTAACTTTTTAACTTTGTATCACTTTATTATTATTTATTGATAACAATGAAATGCGGAAACTTATAAACCAGAGCAAAGAAAGTATGCTTGAAACAGGACAAAAAATGGTCAATGTACACAAATGATTATTCATGATTTTTTAAATTATTTTATACAGGACTGAAGCAAAGAACATGTTTTTATATTTTTGGATTTTATACATAATTATATAAATTTAAAATTCTTCCACGTCTTACCTCTTCCTCTGGTTTTAGAAGCTTGAATTCCCATTTTAACAACTTGTGATGTATTTTTATGCCAGTTGTATTGTGGACATACCACTTCTTTTTAAGATGAAAAACAAAACCACTGCAATGTGGATTAAATAATTATAAAAGAAATACCTGATGTTGTTTTGTATTTTGTTAATCCCCCCTCCTCCCAGAATACCACACATTTTTTGGCACAGTGTACAATGTTCATTTGGTAGTACAATGTACCAGGGAAGGATAGCCAGTACATTAAGGTGGAATAACACACCTGGAAAAAGTCACTCAAATTAACAGGAAATTTTTGATAATGAAAAATATAATGATAAATAAACTGTACAAATGTCAAATAAGCGAAAAATTTGCAGTTTGGGGATAAAAAATGAATATCTAAAATAATTATTCCAGTAAGTAACAACAAAAGCCCCTGCGGGATTCAAACTCCGGATGAACGGATCACAAGTCCGACACTTTATCCACTCACCTGTGGAGTAAGTTACATGTTTCTGTCCATAAAATCCTTTTAATTAAACGACACGTTTCAATCAGCGGTCAGCCATTTTGTGATGATGTGTTATTCCACCTTAATCACACATTATCAAATTAATGTGTGATATTTCCTCTTCAAATGTTGTACAAAGATAACATATTTTGCTGATGATGGCTGTTGGGTAGTTACCTTTGTACATCACATAGCAATAGCACAAATTTCTGTAAACATGAAACACGGGGCGATTCGTAATACCAGTACCCCAAATGACTGTTCATGTATGCTATTTTTAATACTTATTAATAAGTTAAATTCATTATAAAGCTGGAAATCTTTGTTCAGTCTGAAGTAGCCTTTTTTCAGTTATTTGTTTTCTTCACATTTTCTGGTGCATTACATTTATACTGACCAGTGCCTGTAGAAAGAAACTCATTCTAGAAGATATACCGCTATTATTCTAAATTACAATTACCGGTAATGCCCTTTCAAAATGTGCAAAACTTTAAACATCTTATTTTTTATAAAATATAATATGTTGAAAAAAGATCTAGATAGTTTTGTTAAAAGAACAAAACAAATGATAAAAATGTAAAATCTCATACAGAACACAAATTAAGTTAACATCATTTATTATCTGAGTTTTCAATGTGTTGTTAATCAGTAATGTGAAATATCAATAAAATCCACACATAAAACACACAAAAGTTACAAATCCAAGACAAATGCCATTTTTTCTGACTATTTTTGAGCCAATGGATCTGATTCAGACTCAGTTCATCTTAGAAACAATAACTCTTCACTACCATACAGAGTTAAAGTGCATCGTTATTGCTTTTTAACAGAACCTAAAAAATCTTAAGAAACAAAAAATATACTTGTTCCTACAGGAAAGCAATCTTTTATTTCGTTCAGGGTGGCAAAATTGCTAATATAATGAGTGGAGAAAGATCAGATTGGGGGTTCTCTGGACAGCCTAAATTACTCAAAGAATATTTTATGTTCAATGAGAATTAAAATGATGCATAAGAAGATTGATAATATTTTTGAAAATAGAATAATATTTAAGGTACAAGTAAACTCTAATTTCATGGTGCACAGAATAAATGATTTAAAACATCTCATATTTATACAGATACTGTACAGGGCAAAAAAGATGTACAGGTAACTCATGTACTACATATACCAGATTTACATAGCATTCCATTAATTTAGTAGCCCCACTTCTGATTTCTCACAGCATTACATTGGTACAACTACATGTAAACTTCATTGTACAAAACACAATTTTCTGAATATATTCATTATCAATTGGACTTTTATAAATAATACTGTTTACATGATTCAAGTTCCCACAAAAAAATTACGGTACCAGCAACCATAAAAGATAGTTGATTATAAAAACATCACACATTTTAGAACAATTTTGAGGTTATGATTTTCACTGTACACTTAGTCAGAGTAAACAGGTTCATCAAACGAATGAGGAACAGAGAGTTTGATATAATGTCTACTGTAATTTGTTGTTACTCGGTCGTGGAGATTCAAGCTGCTCTGGATATCACAGTCACTAGCACTGTCCTTCACCTTTGTCGATTACAGTCGCTCTATAAGGATGGCTGATGCCCCGCCCCCTCCGTTACAGATACCAGCCAATCCCTTCTGACCGGGCTTCAGATTGTGAACCATGTGACCTGTGATTCGAGCTCCCGACATTCTGAAATTCAAAATGTTATTTCTACTGATAACAACTCATCTTCAATGTTAATACATGTGTCCCCTTCATGTATGAAAATTGTCCTTAATAATTTATAATCTGCAAGAAAAAAGACTTAATCCATCTAATACAACAGTTAAAGAAAGCAGAATTTAACCCAACCAAAAGGTTAGCCATTTCAAACAGAAATTTAAAATTTTCCAATAATTTGTATGGTCATTTCTCACAGATTGATGTTTTCATTCAATGACAGACAATTCCAACAAAGTAATTTTATTACCAAATACAAAACTGATTTCTAAACAAAAGAGTTTAACCCATCTTATCGGAAAGTCATTAATATTCTTTCAGTTTCTAAGAGTTTTACTGACCCAATAGGATGGCCGATGCTGACAGCTCCTCCGTTGATGTTGACCTTGCTCATGTCAAGGTCGAGGTCTTTGACATTGGCCAGCACCACCACACTGAAGGCCTCGTTGATCTCCCACATATCTATGTCATCTTTTTTCACACCTGTATTCTCCAGCACCTGTACAATGTTTATCAAATTAATTTTCACATACACAAAATACTGTATAAAAGGTATTATATTTAACATGTACGATATTTGGCGGAAATTAGTTTTTGAACAAGTTGGTGTGGATTTGAATTAGCGTATTCCTGAATTAGACTATTCTTATACATATATGCATGGCATTTAGCGATATACTTGATTTTGCGGAAGCCACGTACATTCCGCCAAAAGCTTTAAATAGAATACACAGCCAAATGTAGTACATTTACAGTAAGTTTATACATGCATATATTACATACTAACTTCTTGTATGATTATAATGGCGCATTAATGATCACAGTGTTACACAAATCAATCTATACATAGTTTTATTTATTTATCTTCATCTTTATAGTAGTTGATAATTTCTGGGAGTTGTTAGGTACCTTTGGAATGGCTAGGGCTGGAGCGGTCGGGAAGTCTATTGGGTGTCTGGCTGCATCAGCAAACCCTGAAAAAGGTATACAGGCAATATCTACTGCCAAGTCACCAGATCCACACAAAATAGAATTTGAAAAACAGTAACATTTACTGTATTTGAAAATGTTCTACAGACTAAACTATGAAATGCCTTGGCCTAACAAAGGTTACCCTGTAAGATACAAACTATTTCACAGAATATATTTATTCGGTTTTATAGAGATTTTCAATATTCTTAATCAGGTTTCTATAAGCCAATGACGGACTAAACATATTTAGATTACCTACACTGGTGCATTTCATGCCCATTGAGTATCCTCTGGTTCTTATCAATGTAAAAATACCCATTCATCAATGAAAGTGTTTGATTAATAAACTTTAGAACATAAATAAACTAAATACCTTGAGGTGTATTCTACACTACTGAATCACCATAATTATTTTCTTGTGTTTATTCTTACTTACCGAGTATCCTTGCCAGAGGGGTAACCCCGAGCCTGTTAGCTGCAGTGGCTGTCATCAGCACCAGGGCACAGGCCCCGTCATTCAGTGTGCTGGCATTGGCCGCTGTCACAGTACCTACAGAAACCAATTATTTCTATATTATCAACAATTATAAGATGTGCACTTCAGTGCTTGTGAACATTCTGAAATGTTGTTGTTCTACACTCTTTCTCAATATACCCTACAACCACCAGCAGCATTTAAAATGATTCATTCAAGTTTTTGCTCCATTAATATTGGCAAGTTTAAAATAAGTTTGAGAAATCGGTTTAAATGGAAACATACACTTAGTTACATGGTACAGAGTTTTTCAGTAAACACAGCTTTCAGAACTGCAATTTTTTGTGCTGGCATATTTACTGTGGTTTTCTTATATACATGTACATCGATTCATGCAACATGCAAAATGAGTCATTAAACCTTGTACGCCAAATAAATTGTTTACTGCGTAAATGATATGACATGTTCAACAGAAAGCTTTCTCAATTTAGGAGTTCACACTGAATGCCTATTTCTGCCTTCTAAACCTACCTTCTTTCTGGAATACAGCTCTTAATGTTGCAAACTTTTCAAAGTTGACTTTCTTATATTCCTCATCATCAGTTACTATCTTTGGATCTCCTGAAAGAAAAGATAAGTACTACATAATCATACAGTATAATTATATATTAGATTGTAGGAGACTGCAGGTACCAGTACATGTTTAAACTTAAACTTAATTTCGAACATCACTGCATTTGCTTGTTTCCATTAATGTAAATGAAACACATTGAATTCACATTATCATAGCAAACATTCATAATTTTACCATTACGTGGTAAATCTGTAGTGAGTTTTTTTTTAAGTGTATATATAACCAACAAGACAATCATGAACATTTCTAACGATTTCCTTACGATTACTGAAAATCATTAATGCCAAGTTAAAGTAATATTGGTTACTGTGGTTTAATTCATTAATTTTCGTGGATATCAATTTTCGTGGATTTTCGAAAAACCACAGTTTCAAGGATACGTAATTTCGTGGCCAATGATCCTATCAATACAAAATGTTAGTTGAAATTGAACTTCAATGAACATTTAATTTCGTGGATCAACTTAACAACGAAATCCACGAAAATTGGTATTCAACGAATATTGATGAAACCACAGTATTTGATTGCCTTTTTCATAAGTTTACCTTTTTTCTGGGGTATTTCTACTGGTGTGATTTCTTTCTGGAATACGCCGTCCTGCGCGGCAGCCTGGCTCAATTTGTAGCTCCGTATAGCGTACTCGTCCTGCTCTTGTCTGGAGATTTTGTATTTAGAAGCAGTGTTCTCTGCACAATTACCCTGAAACACAGACATCAGGCGAAAAACTTCAGATAAATGGTGCTAAACAGCAAAGAATATGGTGGCATAAAAACATCCCTGAAAACAAGTGAATAACCAACAACACAAGGGCATTTCTATTACAGAACCATTTTTTATCATACTGTAAACGTTTTATATATTTGGCGTGTACCATATTTTGCGGAAATTACTTTTTGAACAAGTTGGCGTAGATTTGTATTAGCGTATTCTTGAATGTGACTACTCTTTTACATATATGCATGGCATTAGCGATGTACTTGATTTTGCGGAAGACACATTTCACCAAAAGCGCTAAATAGAATACACAGCCAAATGCAGTACGTTTACAGTAATTGCTGAAATTTATTACTGCCAAGTTAATGTGATATTTGTAATTTTTTCTGTCCCAAAACATTTCCTGATGAACAGAGACATAAAATTAACATGTACATACCATGTGACAGTGATCATAAGCATCAGTCAACCCATCAAACACTATCCCATCCTGTAACACAATCAATCTATCCATTACACCACATCATTCATTGACAAGGTGAATACTTAAACAAAATTCTCCTCTGATCAATTGCACAAATCATTGTGGAATCATTAAATTTCGTTGGGGACAATTTTCCTGGATTGTGGGTTTGTGCTTACGATATTTGTGGGAATGCAATTTTCTGGATGCGTCAGTTTTCCGTTTCAGTAAAAAAAAGATAACTCTAAATTTGTTTTCATTGAGAATGTAATTTGTGGGGGATGGCTACCCACAAAAAAGAGCTACACAAGAAAAATGAGCCACCTGAATTCTAATGATTCCACAGTAAATAGACAAAGACTACTCTATGTGAAATTACACATAATTTTTATATTACCTTGAGCTCCACTTTCCCATAGGGTGTGGCCCCTCTTGCCATGTAGTAGGGAACATTGGACATGCTCTCCATACCCCCTGCTACCATCACCTCCTGAAATTAAGGGTGAACGGTTAACAAACCAAGTTTTCTTTTCTTGTGAAGTCAGAAAGAAGAGAGAGAGAGAGAGAGAGAGAGAGAGAGAGAGAGAGAGAGAGAGAAAGAGAGAGAGAGAGAGAGAGAATACTAACTTGATGTCCACACATCAGATTCTGAGCTGCCAACATGACCGCCTTCATTCCGGAGGCACACACTTTATTAATGGCTGTGGTTGGGGTTGACAATGAAAGACCTTCAAATATAAAGTTTAGAAATCTTCCATAGTGATGTCAAATTTTGGGGGCAGACATTCTTCCCCTCCCCTACTGAATGATATAAATCGTAGCCTCTCTGAGCTCTTACTTGTTTATCCTTTATAAAAACTGTGTGCAAGGTTATAAACTGTGTGCAAGGTGCTTTTTTAATTTAATTTGTAAACTGTGTGCGAGGTGCTTTTTTCAGAATTCCCCAGTTAAAACTATCAGTAAATACATGGTGCTTGTTTTTCCATTAAAATTGTGTGGAAGGTGCTTGTTTTTCCATCATTACAGTGTGTAAGATGCTTGCTCTCCATTTTGGTACTTACCAGCCCCCAGGGTAGCCTGTCTGCAGGGAGCCTGTCCCTCCATGGCTTGACAGACATTTCCCATGTACACCTCATTAACATCATCTCCCTGGATACCTTTAGAACAAAATGTTCAGCAACATT
The DNA here is from genome assembly GCF_025612915.1 of Magallana angulata. Lineage (NCBI taxonomy): Eukaryota > Metazoa > Mollusca > Bivalvia > Ostreida > Ostreidae > Magallana > Magallana angulata. The sequence goes on along the minus strand of NC_069115.1, from coordinate 55,747,051 downwards.
ATCTCCATTGCTATAATGTTGCAGTTATACACAAAGTATGCATATTATAAATTAAATCCTCAATTACTGGATCAAATTTTGCCAAATACCTCACAAGCTAAATAAACATGTACCGGTACATGAAATCAACTGGTAGAGCTTTTCTCTGCGCCAGTCACCTTTTATTAATTTCTTAAGTTTACCTTATATACCCATAGTTTACAGACCCCTTTAAGCTCTACCAGTCAATTCTTTTGGAATGAGACCAGGATTCCCGGGCCACTCCACTTTCCGGTGATGTGGGAGTTAAAGTACCTGCTCTCTTCACTGCTTCCTTTATGGCTATAGATCCCAGCTGAGGGGCCTTCAACGCTGCCAGAGAACTCTGAAAGGAGCCTATAGGTGTCCTCACTGCACTGACGATGACCACATCCTGTAAGTTAGAGACGATTCACATCTACCACATTCACACAGATCAAAAATACTGTAGATTACAGGGATATAGACAATAATTACTGTAGATTCCTTATTTTGTGTCGAATTGCAAATAGTATCACGAACATCACACTTTTGTTATTATTTCACATATATACTGTCAGAAAAAGGAAACTGAAGCAATTAAGATTTTCAAATCTGCAATGGGTTAATTCTTTTTGAATTTCATATGGGTATCAATCCTTGAAGTTTAATTAGTAATGTACAGGAAAAAAAATGAACTTGTATGGGATGCATCTTTTAATCACAATGAACCACAATGAACTTCATTAAGGTGATAAATATTCTCCAATAGGAATAAAATTTTATAATCATTTTTCTCTATATATTTCTATGTAGAAATTTACCCTCCATTGTTGCTCCAACCTACCCTCAGGTAACATGATTTGAACAAACTGAAATCATCACTATCTGGGGATGCTTTGTGGCTCCACCCTACCTCTGGGGATCATAATTTGAATTAAGTTAACTTGAATCATCACTATCTGGGGATGCTTCCAAACAAGTTACAGCATTCTTGACCCATTTATTTTGGAGAAGGAAGATTTTTAAAGATTTTTCTTCATACAATGTATATAATTCTAGGTAAAAATTTGACCCTCCATTGTAGCCCAACCCTACCCCTGGAGATCTTGATAAGAACCAACATAAATCTACACTACCTAATGATGCTTACACACAATAACAGCATTTCTTATAATCCATTTGATTTTTGAGAAAAATTCTTTTAAAGATTTTTCATCCTACCCCCCCCCCCCCCTTTATAAATAATGACCCCAATACTATAAATATCGATGATAAGATCCCTTCATACATATCATTATGTCATCATCAAGACATGTCCTCCAATATCCCTTTAAAAACTTTTTTTTCTTTTAAATTGGTGACAAATTCTATCTGTTAAATTCTTCTCCTAAAATGAGATCTATCAATGGCAGAATTCATCTATTCACCTTCACTCTCTTCGTATGGAGCTAACAAAGTTTGAACATCATTGTGAAACTGGACTTTATTCATTGATAACTTTTACTGTTTTACATTTATCTTGTTTTAATTATCAAGTGCTCATTGGGGCATAGCTGGATGATAGCTCTATGTTTTAATAAAAATTCTACAGTTCCCCAGCTGTCAATGAACCTACTGGAGTTTCGGATTACTTCATTAAAACCTTTTGTATAGACTTTCTTCTTGTTATATCAACGACTCTCATTCAAATGTCCACATTTTTTTTAATGAAGTCCAAGCTATAATTTTCCATTTGTACTGTACTCTTTGACAATCCATAATAAAACGATCGGTCGTCTTTTATAAACGATTACCAGTAAACCCAATTAAAAAGTCTTCTTTATGAGCTCCCATTTCTATAAATAATGATGATATGAGACCTCTATATACTATAACATTTTCTCTACACATGCTTGCTATTTATATCCAGCACCTCTATAGGGCCCCTTTTATACCTCTATACAGACCCCAATACTATAAATATCGATGATATATGTCCGTGTACAGATCCCAATAGTCAGCACCTCTATAGTTACTGTGTTACACCTCTATTCGGGCCCCAATAGTTACGTCATCAAGACACAGTCCTCTATAAAGGTAAACATGCAGCAAATATAAACATTTAAGCTGAATTTTCTAAGATACTGATCTGTTTTCATCGACTTTATATTTAAAAAGGTTGGTGGAATATTTATATTTACATAGAGGTGCTATCACAATTTTTTGGTTGAAATATTCCATCATATCATAGAAAGTAGATATAGTCAAACTTCATTATCTCGAACTAGATGGGACTGTTTAAAAGCTTCGAGATATCTTAGTACTCGAGAAATCAAGGGTAAAATACATAAAAAATAAGTGGTTGAGACTTACAAATCACTTCGACATATCCATTGTTATTGAGATATCAATGTTCAAGATATCAAAGTTCAACTGTATTTTTTCTTATACTGAAGAAACACATTTTTATTCAAAATCTCTAACATTCATAAATTAAACAAGCTACTGTACCTGTAGTGAAGATCGTGATTTACTTGCACAATAAATGATTATACAGGGCAACATTTTATCAGAATTCACTTTAAAAGTGTTATACTTACCTGGGTAATAATGACATTTGTGGAATTGTCATGCTATGATATTTGCAGAATTCAATAGTACCACAATTTTGCGAAAACATTACATGCGAATATGTAATGTGCTGGCACATATAGAAATGATAAAACTCCAATGTCAGTCCTACTTACAAAATAATTTAAAAAAAACAAGAACACTGCTAAAATTAGATCAAGCTCAATTTCGACTCTAGACCAATCAGTCTTAGAACAAAAATTGTATATCTCATGGTCTCCTGACGTTAGGAAAAATAATTTTATCAGAAAGATTGAAGTTACAAGCAAAATCGTCATAAAATCATGTTTGGTAGCAGAATAATATGAAGTACATGTAGTAATACAGTTTATATTTATCTAATGGTATTAGAATGGCAACTTTGAATTTGCCAGCACTGTGAATGCAAATAAATACATTGTTATTTACCTGTAATTTGTATACTGTATAAGCACATGCATACATTTGTTAGGTTAAAATTTCTTTGTTTTTTTTTTTCATACCAAAGAAAATTTCATTGGGATTTAAATTTTGAATATGCATTACAATCTCCAAAATGTTGTTAAAATAATTTATCACATTCATAATACGTACACAACGAACAATAACTCTGTGTGTGTGCCAGTATCTCTTGGGGAGCGATGATTTTAAGCGTTCAGTTAAAAAAACCTTAATAGGTATTTTAGGTAACTCTGCAGGTATGATAAGTCACTTTCAGCGATCGATTGAGTAAAAATTCTTGCAATCAAACTGACGTCACAATAAGCAGCATTACGTCATATTTTTAAAAAAGGTGTCATTTTTTACTTTATCTCTTGTCCAAATTATGAAAACTACAGGCGTCAAATGCCACTAGATACTCTTTTAAATGAATATATCTTCAATTACTCTTTTATTCATTGATGACGTCACAAGCATGTTTATTAGTTAAGAACAATGTTGGGAGACAAATCATCAGATGCAATGTAAACAATGCCGAAATAAGACTTATTTAATACAGATACCCCAGATTCAAATGAGTGTCAGTTAGGATATAATCAGGATAATGCAGGCATGGATATTTTGTTTCATCAGCAAGTATTATAAGGTAAGCAGATATACATTTATTTGGCTTGACCATGCAGCCTTTTTTCTGTCAGAGTGTACAAAAAAGTGTAACTTTTACACTACCCAAAATACTATGCAAGAAGAATTTTGCAAAATTTCATCAAAAGCATACAATTGTACGACCTAAACTGTGCAGCTATGTGGGTAAAAGACAGTGCTGCTTGTAATAGTTAAATCTAGATCTCTATTTTATACTGATGATGAAGAAAGATACTCACATGAAGACCACTAACTTTGCTGAAATGCCTACAGAAGCGACCCAACTTCTTTATCTGGAACAGAAAAAAATTTTATCTTGTAAAAGTTTACTCGAAGTTTGCAGCCATTGACAAAGAGTGGCATCAATTTCGTTTAGGGTAAAAATAATCCAGGGTTTTGTTTTCAAACAACACTACCAGCTAGAACATTTATTTAGAAGAAAAAATGGCTGGAACTTGGTTTACAAGTAGTCTTATTAAAATTAGAAATTCGATTCACTCCCTGGTTTTTGATGCGTCATGTGGAAGCGTTGTATCAAAAACCATGCAGGGAGTGGATAGAAGTTTTAATTCTAATTATTTAGACATAAATGTACATGTAGGATGCAATAACATCATTATAAGGGTATGACCTTGACCGATACATTCAAGTCTTCAGAGTACAATTGTAAACCTGCAGAATTTCAAGTGATCATTTACTAGATTCTTGTTCCCCTCAACATTTTATTAAGCGTAATTGCTCCAAGTACACACTTTTAAACTGTGAGTCAGTTTGTTATTTTCTACACACAAAAAAAAAAAATGATTTTCACAAAAATGCAAAAAACAGGATATTAGACTTGGTTTTGTGTTATCTGCTTATGGAATCAGATGAGCTTACATGATAACTTTTCCAAAATCAAGTGAAACTCATTGTGAAATCTGCTTGAAAGACTAACAGGCAGGCCTACGGTCTACATTAATAATGCACAAATCGCTTTGAAAAGGTCATTGCAAAGTGTATGCCACTGACTGGATAGATTTTTACATTGAGACCTTGAGACAATCAATCTATACAATGGGAGTCCTTGATAGATACGTCCCTGGTATGTTCATTTAAATATTCAATGCATTCAACAACAACTCAGTCTAAACAAAGGACACTGATTGGTGCAGACAAACACACCTCCAAACCGTTAACATGGTTAATTGGTGTTTTTATGTCATTACAGAAACGAATCGAAAATGTATTATATAGAGAGAAAACCACGTATTACAATATAGAGTTGCAAAATATGAGTTATATAGCAAACAAATTGCATACTTGAGAATTTTTCCAAAGTCCTCTGAAACTCATCGTGAGGTGGTCCTGCTTTCACTTTAGCAAACAAATTAGCCTCTACGAAACACTCGGAACTACTCGGATGTCTCGCGCACTGGAGCGTAGCGGAATCAGCCGAGGATTGCCGATTGTCTACGAAAGCAAAGGTCAAAGTAAAAAAAAAATGCCAGCCAGACAACATATTATATTTTGTCTGTAAATTCTTAGATGATTCAATATAATTCCGAAACAAATGTACGTTTTAATGGTTGGCTAAATATATATTGGTTGGAATGGATAAAGATTTTTTTTTGGAGGAATTATTTTACGTTCAAATTGACTTGCCTCTAAATACCCACCAGTCAACAATATTTACAGTTAAATGATGTCATCGCTTTATAAAGCTAATTTGGCGTTACTAGTCATATAAAGCTAATTTGACACTGTTTGTTGAATTATACCTAAGATCTCTATAAAATCAAAAGTAAAAATGGACAACCAACCCCAGGCTCCTTCAGAGACATCGGAGGAAGGCAAAGTGAAAGTAGAAGCTTCAGCATCAGAAAATCAGGTTGTGTACAAACTAAGGGATATATCAAAAGGAATGGTTGAGGCGTGGAAATCTAGGTTTCCGGAGTCTTACAAAAATGTTCAAGTAAGTTAATGGAAAGAAATGTGCATATGACATCGTTACAGATTAATTAACTGGATCTACTAAATACGATATATACAATTTCAGTGTTGAAGATGTAATAAAGTTATGATCATATGTAGGTATCCAAAGGAGATATATTTGAGAGTGCACCTGCTGCTGATGCTTTAGTGAGTTTTGTTTTGTTTTTTTTCTGTTTTGAATATAATACAATTATACATGCATGCACATTGATGACTATATAAGGTGAATTTTTTTTAATTCTTGAAAATTAATTGTCAATGCTGCAAAAAAAAAAAAAAAAAATAACAAATCATTGAAACATATTGATTTTATATGTAGTTCAATGTTACATAGAAGAGCTTTTGTAATTTTATACATGTAATGTTTTACTTTTATTTTTCGTTTTAAACACAATTAAGGTCTCTCCTGCTAACAGCTTTGGTTTTATGGATGGAGGGATAGACATGGCATATTCCACACATTTTGGCTGGCAAATGTAAGTTATAATTTACTTAATGAAGATTTTGAGATTTACCTGTATACATGTATAATATATATATATATCTTTCTTATCACCATATGCATGGTTACAAAATTAAAATCCCAATGAAAAAAAACTCAAATCTAGATATATACATATAAAAATTAAGCTTTCTTAATGAAAATATAAATTATTTACATCATGAAAACCTAATTCCTCCTGAGGATACAAAAAAAAAACTTTTTATAAAGTTAGTGATTTGGTCCATATCTACCAAGTAGGCCTCTCTTTGGTTTAGATAAGTTTATTATCTTCAACATGAAGATTTTCTACACATTTTATTAAAGCTAATGCATAGGAGAAGACTCTGGTAATTGTTTGATTAATTTGATTTACCATGTAATACTGTGTGATAGCTCGATCATATCACGTTTTGTTGGATTTTTATATTTTAATTAACTGAATATAGGCAGGAACGGTTACAAAAAGTAATTCGAGAAGAACACGATGGAGAAATTTTGGTTGTGAGTTTTTGTTTTAATTGAAATCAATTAGTATACTGTATAATGAAGAATCTTTTTGAAATGATTATTGGTAATTGTGTAGAAATCTGAAATTAGCATTTAGATGTCCAGTGTACATTTGGGTCATAGGGTCAAGCAGTGATTATTCCTGCCTATGATGAGCAGAAACCCCCATCAGAAGCAGACTTAAAGGGATTCAATGAGGGTGTCCCTATCAAGTACCTGATTTCTGCCCCCACCATGAGGGTACCCCAAGGTGTGGAGGACACAGTCAATGCTTATCTGGCATTTAGAGCAGTGATACTTGCAGGTACACACTCTTCTAATAATTTAGTCTCTCTCTCTCATTCTCTCTCTCTCTCTCTCTCTCTCTCTCTCTCTCCAGGTCTGTAGCTTGGTCAAAAAATTTGGATGGACAAACTTTGAGCTACAATTTTTCCATAGTAAAATACTGCAATTTACAGCAAACACTTGCGGTAGTTTTGGACTGATTAACCTTATTTACATTCAACTTCTGTGGAAAAAAATACACCCCAGTATATAGAACCACTAAATTCCTTTTGCAGTTCACTACTGATTTTGTCTCTTTACTTGCTTCAGACTTTCTTCAAAACATGCTAACCAACCTTGAAAAATGAAGTATTTTTTAAAAGATCGAAAGATCATCAGAGACAAGTAAAGTGTAGATATCTGTAGTAAAATGTCTGAGGAAAATTTTGAAATCAAATATTTATCTACAGAATATGTCAGAAATAAGATTACCTGGTAATTAAACCAAAACTAGTGTGCGCCGTTAATTGCAGTTTTTTTTACTATGGGAGGCACTGTTCCAGGTCATCCATCTGAACTTTTTTCAAACCGGGAGCCACAGACCTGCAGCTATTGTAGTACCAGTAAATTGATTCCTTAATTAACTCGAGTACTCAATTCCATGATTTCGCTGTTTTGCATCAAATTGCAAGAATATAACATCGCAACCACAATTTTTTTGTTATAATTTTGTATAGCTCAAAACTCTTTGAAAAATAAAAGCAATATTTGAAAATTGGGAGGACTGCTTCTCACGATTTTATGCGGGGATTAATTCCTTGCGTTTAATAAGGAATTAACAGTATAATGATACAATGGCTACCCTTTCAGTACATAAACACAATGCCAGGAACCCCGGTGATCAGATCCGCAGCGTGCTGTGTCCGGGCCTAGGAACTGACGTCGGGATGATGGATCATGATCAGTGTGCGAACCAAGTAAGAACATCTACCAGTTTATAATTCAAATTTAATTACAACAGAAAATTTGAAGCAGAGCTTTTAATTAATGATATTGCAGAAATTAATTCAAAAGCTTTTATTTGCTGCCCAAGTTATGAGGAACATGTAAGAAATTAATCGAAAAACAACCTGAGCATGAATTAAGTTCACACTGTCACAGATTATGCTTTTTAAACAGAGAAGATATATTTAAGAAATTTATATTGAGTCAAAAAAATTTACATTGTATTTTTATAAATGTTAATAAATTGATTGTTTAATTTTCATATCATCAAGCTGAAAAGTACACTAGTTATACTGTGTGAACCAGTTTACTGATGAATTATCAAAATTTGTTGATTCTTTGAATGATGTTACAATGTAGGCCAAGGGTGCAAGTTATTGTACCTTGATATTATTTTGATGAAAATTTTGGGGAAAAAATTCATGTCATGTCTTTTCGTAAAACAGATGTGTTTGGCCTATGAGACACATGAATTGAAACTCCCGGAACATCAGTTCCGGATCCATCCAGACAGCCTGTATTCAATGCATATGGATCGAAACCAGATGATAGTGGTAATACATAGTGGTTAATACACGAGGGTGTCAACAGGGAGGAGGTCAAGGAATGCAATAAAGGGGGAGATAACTCTTTCATAGGAAAGTAACAAATAAATCATAGATCTAGAGTAAGGAAGGGTGTACAGATATTTTCAGGAGGTATAATTATTACTCATGACAATAGGAATAATAAGAGGGAGGAGAGAAGCATCTTTAAAGTGGAAGGTACATGTAGGTTGGTGGTAAATGAGCAATGGAACAAAAAAGGAAGAAAGAGGCAGAGATCACAACCCTGAGGCGTGTTCAGCAGAGTGGGCGCTGGCATTCGCTCAGTAAAGGACTATGTGCGGTTTTATGCATTTTTTGCCCCCAAAATCAAAGTTTTAGAAAGAGCTTTAAAAATAAGGTAAAAGATAGTTAAAATCATTTTGGAAATAAAGGTGTAAAAGTTTATTACCACAGTGACGTCATAATGTAGTAATGACGTAATGAAGATTTCATTATTTTGATACATTGATGTTTTGTAGCAAAATATGGGTGTTTTCCGATGGTTTTTCGACTGGGAAACATCTAGCGCAGCCTTGCTCAAGAACCATTTTTTAGTAAAATATGTATAACTATCTGAAGAAAAACATATGTCAAAATCGCACTTGAGCAGACCTGCACTCTATACTTCCGAATGCAAAATATAGAGCAAAAATGAGAATATCTTCATTTGTTTGCAAATTTGCGGGAATTAGGTAATTTAGGTGACGTCATAGGTAAACGGCGAGTGAGCAATGATGACTAAAATCAAGTTATATGCATCCTCTATACAATGATTTGTGAAGATTTGATTTTTATACGATACTATTTAAAAATTGGTTGAAATCGGGGGCAGATATTTGACCATACTGCACATAGTCCTTTCCCTATACCTTTAACACAAATGGAGAGAAATCGCAAGCACCTGCTCTGCTGATCATGCCTCAGATATATACAGCATTCAAGAAAAATGTAGACCTTGATACTGACATGGAAATTGTCTAGTCAAAGGTTCGTTCATAAAGATCAAGGTTATGTTGATTTTAGATCGTAATTATAAGACTGTACAACATAAAGACTTACTGGTACATTGTATGTGTACCTGCAGTGTCAAGGTCATGATATGAAGGAAAAAAAGGTCTATACCATACAACAACAGATGATCTTTGAAATATTTGCTAGATAAATACTTAATACCTGGACTTGATCATCACTTATAGGCCATCTGAACAATTAAAATCAAAGTTAATTTATATCAAACACATATTGTAGTAGGAAATGAGATCCACTTTTTCAATTAAAAATTTGATTTGATTTAAAGTATTTTTGTTTGATTAATAGGAACGAAGAAAGCCGGATAGGGCAATAGTACTTGGTTGAAGCAGCAAGTCTTCCAATCAGACATTTAAGGAATAGTGAAAGACCAATCTGCAATTCAACTGAAGTCTTAGCTTTTTAGTATGTCTAAAAATGAATATCAAATTCTTAAAATGAAAAATTACCATGTCATTTGATGATTTTAAAAAAAAAATTTACACTAAATCTTTTGATATATACAGTGATTCCTGCTTTGTCTCTTGATGTTTAGTAATTCATGTTATTGTTTTTTATTACTTGATATACATAAGTAAATGCTTTGTTACTTCATATACAAAGTCCACATAATGTGGGTTTGATTACTGTGTACAGGGTTATTTTTGCCCCCGGTTATTTTAGTCTTTTCCATTTGCAAACGGTTTTGTCCGTCTGATAAGTGAGATAATTTGTCCATTGGAATTCGCCCACTCCTAAATTTGCCCATAGACAACAAGGGCAAAAGGGGCAAAAATTAAAAAGGGGCCAGATATTTCAGTATCCTTCTGATATAAATGAAATGTGTAATCTGTATATATGCATGTATTACATACATTGTATATATTATTATGTGTATCTTTGCTTGCTACCTTTAATCCTATATATAAAAATTTACCAATGAATTAATTATCAGACAGTCCTTTTGTTTTTAATCATTAAAATCCATCAATCTACTTAGTTATTTTTATTTATTTTTTTTCACAACTTTGTTTACCATGTGTAAATTTCCACAATTACTTTCTTAATGAATCAGGATAAATTTTAATCACAATTGTTTCGCTGGAAACAAGTCTAAAAAACTAAGTACTACACGGATATTTAGTTCAGTTGTACAGTACTGATCAAACCCAACCTAACACCATTAAGCAGATCCCAACTGAACCTTGGGGTTAATTTGGGTCTGTTTTTTGAAAATTTGCGTCCACTCGGGGTTTACTCAAGTTTTGATTTTGCTTTACACACTGAAGTGTGCAGCAGACCCATTTTTTTTTTATCTTACTATCTAACTGCATGTAATTCCTGCCCCTTGTATATTCCAAATATACATGTGGTGTCTGCTTTCATGGGTATACCTATATACCTCTGATGGAAGTTAACTCTCTGTGTCAACTCTGGGTTTACTTTGGGTTTACTCTGAGTCTACTCTAGTAAACCCAGAGTAAATCCCAAAAGTAAACCCAGGGTTCAGTTAGGGTTTACTGTGTTAGGTTGGGTCTGATAATAATAAGATCATTCTTTTACGCGAGTACTCAATTCCGCGATTCAACGGTTTTGCATCAGATCATGAGAATATAAAATCACGAACACCAAATTTTTATCATAGTTTCTTATAGTTTACAACTGTCCAAAAAAAAGCAAGATTTTAAAATCTGCGAGATGTGCTTTAATTAGGAATTTATGGTATTAAACATAGACTTGGTATGGTCAGAACAATTAACCATTGATCATGAGGCCACCCAGGTCCTTTTTACTTAAAAACTAAAAATTCTAATCAAAATGAAAACCACTGTAAATAGATTATTTCACAACTGATTTATTTAAGTTTAAAGTACCAGAGTACATGTATTGCAATAAAATGTGGCCAAAATGGCCAAAAGAAATTGGTCTTTCATGTACACAAACAAACTGATCAAAGAGACATTGAATGCCTGCCTACACATAAAATTCATTCATTGACAAAATTTATAAATTTTAACATTTAAAAGTAAAAACACACTACCGGTATATATCACTATCACAAGTCACACATGTCTAAATGAAACACTCAAATATTAAATCTAACAGTACTTTTGTTACAAATAAACATCGGAGTTCAATTTCATTACTGCGTGGCTCATGACTTAACAAATTGATGGAAAAGGTTTCTTATACATAATTTCTTAAACATCCAGAGAAAATGAATGTACCAAAAAAGTGCAGGTGGCTGTTTTCTAGTTAGCCAATGCAGACAAAGGATGACTTCTGAGATAACCAATATACAGACATTGCATGACTTTGCAGACTGTCAGTAAAACAGTTATACACATTCTATTACTGGTACTTCATCTATTGTGCTTTACAAAAAAATTTGATGTATTACATACATGTCTTTAAATGTATAACATGTCCTTATAATTGCTGATACAATTTGATTTTAAGATTTTTTGGCACCCTTACAAATGTGTTGAAATTAATGAAACCAACTACCAGTATATTCATTTAGCAATATTAAAACATGCAATTTGAAAGTATTGTACATTTCTCAAGGATTCAAAGAGAACGAGATTTATCTGGCATAGCTATACAACTAGTAATTTGTACAAGTCAAACCTTATTGAGCTTTTGCTTATAAATTCTGTAAACTAAATATATGCACATAAAAATAAGTAAACTATTCTAATAATACAGTTATACAATTACACTATAAAAATACCACATACTGTGCACATAAAATTTTTGGTACTTTTGAAATAACATCAACACATGTATAAAAAACAACTAGGCATGTAAATATTAAAATTATAATATTTTATTTACATGTATAAATAATCAAATTAAGATCCTGATATGCAGGTAGATTATGACAAAGACTTTGAACATCAACATCAAAATAGGTGTAATAGAATCTATCTTGTTAACAGTAAATACTAATACATGTACATAAGTAGACAAGACAAAAGTTTACCTCAGAAGGTTGTATAAACCTTAGTCACACTTTCTAATATCATAGTTTCTATAAGAAATAAATAATATCACATCTATAACAAAACGCGTCAACAAATGTAAAAAGTGCTCAGTCAGTGTAAAGTTAAAAAAAACAACAACTAGTAATATATAATGCATAAATAATCACAGCAAATGAAGATAATTAATTATTGCACCATGAAATCAAATTCATTTTACTGTCCTTGACTGGACTTGAATTTTTCAAACACCTTGTCTACCCCCTGTGTCCTCACTTGCTCCTCCGTCATTTTGATCTGTTCCTCAAACGACTGCGTCTCAGCCGACAGCAGTCCGAACAGTTTATCCAGCTTGGTCAGATCCGGCTGGGAGCTATGGAACACGCACTGCATGACGTCAATGTTGCTGGCCTTGAACTCCGTCACCATCTGTCCTTTGGAGTGCTGGTTTTGGAGGAAGGACACAAAGACCAGCCTGGCTGGGTACACCTCCTCACAGTATTTGGTGTATAGCTCCTTGAATCTGTCAACATTAATGTTACTGATGTGAGACTCGCTGAGGGGTACACTGTACAAATACGTATACTTATTTATTTTCACCCGAGTTATTTTCGCCCTTCTTCACTTGCAAACGTTTTGGCCCTGACTTGAATTCGCCCAGACATAGGTTTGTTTAAAGAGAGATAATTTAAGGCATTTGAATTCGCCCGTTGACAAGGAGGGCGAAAGGGGCGAAAATAAAAACGGAGGCGAATATTTCCCTGTATTCAGTACTGGTATGTACAAAGATAATGGTAAATTTGTAAAGTTGTAATGAAATAGTTTGTTATTGTTAATGAAGCATGCAAAACTTATTTACTCATTTTAGTTCCAAATAATAAGTTTTTAAGCATACGAGCTTAAACAATCAGACAACTGAGAGGAAGTATGGGACTGACAGGAAATCTTGGCCCCTTTGGTTCTACTAGCAGGAACAAGAGAGTTTTTTATAACATTTGTGACAGGTAAGGTTTAGCTTACCTGAAGTTCTGAAAGTTGGTATTCTCCTCCTCGTCTGTGACCATGATGAGAGTCTTAAGGACCTCCTTCCGTTCATAGTAAGGATACAAGCTGGCTGCATTAGCAGTGCATCCACTGGCTGGAGTATTTAAAGCCAGCTCTAGCACCTGACATGAAAAATTAATTACATTTAATATAATTTTTAATTTAAAGAGAGAAAAAAAACCCTTTTCATTTTTCAGAAAATGTATTAAACTAGCATTATAAGCTTATGGAGGTAATGCAAGAATAATGAAGCCACATCTTTAGCTTACCTGTATACAGGTAATTAATGCAAAGATAAGAAGTTCATTTCTCACTTCTAACACATATTATTTTTTTACTTTGTATAATCATAAATATTACTTTGATCATCCACTCCATTTTCTAAATGTTTGAACAAATTTACAGAAACTTAGTGGCAAGATCTGTGTTAAATTTGTACCTCCTCTACACTGGTTGGAACTTTATCTGGTTCTCTGTGTGTACCGTTGAAGAATGAAAGTTTAGCTGAGGTAATGGCCGTCAAAATCCCAGCGATGATGGTACTGGTTTTCACAGCAACAGACATGGATGATGAAGCATCTCCCATCACAAAAACAGGAGACTCCAAGGGAAGCCTTCAAAAAGAACAGACCATTCATTAGAGTTCTTTTTGTACATGGAGAAGATTAAATGTTTCGTTTCTTAGGCACGTACCACAGCATCAGGTGAAAAGTTGGCCCAATGATTAATTCATTGCCACATTGTGAAGGGGAAAAACTCAATTTCAAAATTTGAAAAAATGAGTTGTTCCCCTTTGCAAAATTTGCAATAATTATATTAGAAATAATTACTTTCTTGGTCTTTAGTACTGGTACAGCTAAACTTATTAGTACTCACTTGATCTGCTTCAGCCTGTACTCTGCAATCTTCAATAGATCATGATAGAACTTGGCATTCAGAGATTTGAAGACCATAAGCCGCTCCAGAAGCTTGCCAATGGGTAAGGTCACTGGGTCTGCTTTCTCCAGCCTCCTCTGTACAGCGTCATCCACTTCCGGGCAGGCCAGCTCCTCATACCACCTACAAAGTACAAATCAATTAGGTCATACAGATTGTCAAATTCTGACCTCCATTTGAAAATTATCTTTTCATTGAAAATTTTTCATTGAACTATCATTAAAGCCAGATTTATACATAATATGTAAAATTATTAGTGCGTTAATAATTATTGGTGATTTTCTTCAAGTCATCATAAAATACCAAATTTTGCAGAACACAAAACTACTTATCAATTTCAAATATGAAATATCAAGCATATCAAATATGTCTCTATAATTGATCCATGATAGAATAGCTTGCAGGCCTGGTAAAGTTTATTGAAGAGTTTTATCCTGGTATCAAACAAATTTTGAACATTTTGGATAGCTATAAAGGAGAGGTATCCAGCAATCAAGCATCACATTTACCATAAAACAGTGTCCAGTTTATCCTCCCGATCTGCTATGCGACCTTTGGAGACATTTGTCAGTTTGTCCTTGTGAGGTTTCACTGTTAGATACGGAATATTGAGGCCCTCCAATAGCTCGTTCACATTCTCAGCATTCATTGACACCATACGACCCACAGTGGTGTCAGCGGGGGCGGACTGTCCATAGCAGTAGGGCAGGAACCAGTCCAGGGAGGGGAAATCCTGTGACAGTAGATTAAGGCCACTTTATCATGACGAATAAACGTGTGCTTTATTCAAAAATGAAAAGTCTCTCATACAAATTTAAACTTCATGATCAAGTATACTACGTGTATTACAGATAGTATATAGAAATCCTACCTTTTGTGGGTGAAAATGGCAGATATCGGCAAGTTTCTTCCAGGGTTCTTTAGGAAAATGGATAGCATAGAACTCCAGTTCCTTTGCCGTGAAATGTTGCACCCATCTCCTGATATGTTTACAGACCGCACCACTGGCAGAGCCATACTGTAAAATGACGTAAATAAATAACAACAAAAGCCTTAATATATTACATTCACAATAAAGCTATTTATCAAAGGTTCATCATAACAATGTGCTCGATCAGTCTGTTGTACCGGTTTCTTAAATATTTCTTTTTTATAAATTCTTGACTGTATTATAACTAACCTTATGCATTCTTTAGATTAAATACAATAGACTAACTTTATTCTCAACAGTTTGTTAAAGAATTAGCACGAACAGACTGCGTTCATTGCAACTACATTTCATGTAGATAAACTTGAAGAATTTACTTAAAGACTGACAGTTAGAAATGTTAGTTTGCTAGCTACTAACAGGTTATCGTTAATAAGCAGAAATTTTGCCTGTGGACAAAAGTTGGTTTAAAGAATGTTAATGCAGTAATGATTATCTTTGAAGAAAGAATCAAAGGTACTCTCTATTTGCCAATCATAAAGCGATCTACAGGTATAACCAGATTACACTTTTGATGCATATAACAATGTAAGCTAAGAGATAGTGATTCTTACCGGTGATTTCATCTTATTGAGGTTGTCAATGTCTGATTTCAGCTTTCCCATGGTTGTTGATTTGACTTTGTTTTTGGACACCTGCAGCATTTTCATCTTTTTTTCCAGCACCCTTGCCTGTCGCCCTGCATCCAGAAGCTGTAGAGCTTTCAGAACCTCGTTCAAACCAAAATTATCACGGTTTCCAAGGAAGGATTCTGCCAATTTGAAATCTTTACGTGCCCAAGCAGCAGCTAAAGCTCGAATTCGAGCATCTGAAATCAAAACAGAACTATATATGTAAATGACTGTTTCCTTACAATACTTATTTAAAAAAATAAAGCTATACATTGAAATCGTTTCATCAGCGGTGGGACTTACTCTAATTTATTATTTATGTCCCCGATTTCATTGAGTGGTGTAATAGTTTTAATAAAATATGTATATTATAAATGCGTCTTTGCTTTTAATTTTATTTTGATTTTAAAATGTTTGCTTTAATAAACTGAACATAACTATAACTATAACTATAGCTAGATGTGCCGTAATTAAGTTATAATGCCCGTACAACATGTAATTTACTATCGTGAACTGGCAGTTCTGTTAACCCAATCCACGCTACCGTATAAAGTGATTCCTACTTACTTTGTGCCACGTCCACCCCGTTTTCCTGCAGCACGGCCATGGTGGCGGCGTACCTCTCCCTGTTCTCGTTCTGTCCGTTGTAGTGCTGCTCCACTGTCACATTCCCGGTAAAATAGTCCTGGGGGTTAGTCTCCAAATTAATATCCGTTTTCTCTGTGTCGACTGTAACTTGCGCTGGGCTCCTGTTTTGAGATCGCCCCCTTCCACCTCTTCGGCCCCCACGACCACGACCACGCCCCCTTCCTCGTCCTCTCAATCCCCCTCGTGGCATTCTAACAAATAATTCCTGACTCGGCAAAATTCGTCTGTGGCCTAAAGATTCTACTTTAGGTGTCTTGCATTCGACGTCTTGCTTCTTTCTGGCAAAAGTAGGGTTTGCACAACCCTTTTATTTACAATTAGCCAAAAGGTATGTCACAACGAGCTAGCAACATCATGTAAACTTCCGGTTCGGCTAATAACAACAAAGTAACCATTCCGCTTAAAAGCACGTCATGTTTTTAAAATACTCAGAATGGGATAGAAAATGCATTAAAATAATCTTTATTTCATTGAAATATCAATAAAACTAAAACAAATAAATCAAAGTTATTGTTATTTTTTTTAGAAATAAGTAGGAATTAAAAACACCATTTTTATCCGCAATTTCACCCAATTTCGTCATGTATTTAGAAACAGCCAGAAAATTACACATTGCTAAAAATATCTCGTAGAATTGACATTGCACCAGTATTTCAGTAAAGTTATATTCACCAACCCCCTCCCCCTCCAAACAATTAAAAAAAATTTCTGAAATCCCCACCAACTGGACGAAAAAGTATGCAGATATCATGTACTGCTAAAGCAATTGAATAATCGGAATTTAATTTGAGCATAATCATTTATATTGGTTTTTGAAATATTTTGATTGAAGATTGTGTTGAGGATTAGACTAGCACCATTTTAAAAAGGAGCTTGGACTTTGGGAAGTTGTGCATTGAACCCCCCCCCCCCTTCTCTGGGACATGAATTTTTTTGAAAAAGTTTAATTAATGCCTATTTAAAGGCAATTTTCCCCATTTATAATGGAGAGACTGGAGTTATCTCAAATAAATGCTTTTGTCATTGCTTATTTAAAGAATTTTGTTCTTATATGAAAAAAAAACCTATCGATTTTTTATAAGGAATAAGGAATCATTCTTTGAGTATTAGGAGGTGATAATTTCGGTCGGGGCGTGATCAAATCCAATAAAGCCCGAAATTATCACCTCATAATATTTAAAGAATGAATCCTTATTACTTATATTTATATAATTTTTAGCCATTGTACGATTAACTTGATATTTAAATAAAAATAAGCAAACCCCGCTGGCGCCTCAATTTGGCGTCACTTGTATTATGGGTTATATAGTACAAAATCGATACTTAGTGTTATCACAGGCAAAGACACTCGAAAATGTAAATATATCGAAATAAAGTACATTATACTCCCCTTCAGCATCTGGTGTTTACTACATTGAGTAAACATGTGGAAAATTAAAGAAAAAATACATAAAATTAAGCAGTTATCGCTAAAAACACAACATCTATAATGTATTTTCTACTCTATTTCTTTTTTTTTTTTAAATGATTATACAATATACATGTAGTCCATACAGTTTTGAACTGACAAGCCATCGAGTAAAACGACGTTCAAGTACGAGTACATGCATTCGTTTTACTTTAAAAAGTCGCTTTCAAATGTATTGTTTAGTAAATTAACCCTAAGAAATTAAAATAGATGAGTTTTACTTCGTTTCATACAAAAAATACAAAGAAAATTACATGACCCCCTTATTAAGCGGGTTATGCTATTTTTCTTGAATGCTAGCTATACTTTCATACACACATGAAACACAAAAGAAAGCCTTTTTTTGTTTCCGAGAATCGGAAATTCTGTTACAAAAATACCGTGTAAAGGATTTATACGTAAACCATTATGAAAATGCCCAGCTTTTCAAAACTTCTCTAAATATGTT
Source organism: Magallana angulata (assembly GCF_025612915.1). Classification (NCBI taxonomy): domain Eukaryota; kingdom Metazoa; phylum Mollusca; class Bivalvia; order Ostreida; family Ostreidae; genus Magallana; species Magallana angulata. Next base: position 55,728,420 of record NC_069115.1, on the reverse strand, counting down.
TGCATCTATACTAGTGCCGGATGATGTAGCGCATCCATTACAGAGGTCACATCAAGTTCCCTGGGACGACAATTGCCTATCCTATCATTTAGACCTTTGTTGAAGAAGGCAATCGATAGAAATCAAAATCGATTGATAGTTCAGAATTTAAAAACACCAACGACATAAAAAAAAAACCAAAATATCCATTTTTAATATAGTTTGTCGTAATTAGTTTATTTTTTGTTTCTTGGTGTTTCTTTTCTGTCAAGCATAGAAGCACTTTCTCATTGCTGGAGACTTGGGTTTCTTGAGGCTAGATAATATGCAAATCTTCCTTACCTAAACCAAAACTGCAAAACGCTCAATATTGCAGTGCACTCTGCTGTTGAAATAGATGTGAAATAGATAGTGATGAGATAAATGTTTATTAAATACAGATGTATACGCAGGGAAAACGTTCAAAAAGTCCTTGTTTTTTGACAAATGATGAATTTTGCACACATGGGTTTTCATCAAATGGACCCCCCCCCCTTTTCCAAATTGCTGGATCCGCCTCTGTTGTGTTAAACAGCATTTTGACATGGACATGTTTCATTTCTGGCCACTCAGCCATGGCTCTTTGAAAACAACAAGATTTGTCTATAGAACCATTTTCACAAGACCTTGGACTTTCAGCAAGACGTGACTATCTATTTCTTGCGTCAAAACAAGTTGAAAATTACGCTGGTTTCAAGTGAAATATACACCGATTGCGTAGTTTTAGCTCAAAAGCCGGACAAATCTTGTTGATTTCAAAGAGCCATGGCTGGTGGCCAACAATGAAATAGACAGTTCTACGTCACACTGCTGTTGGACACCAACTACCCAAAGTCCAAGCTCTTGTTAAAATTGTTTCAAGACTACACAATCTGTTTATATTTCCCTTCAAACCAGCGTCATATCTAACTTGTTTTGACGCAAGAAAAAGATAAGTCACATCCTACTAAAAGTCCAAGGTCTTGTTAAAATTGTTAACATTTTGCTTTTACTAAAATAGGTATTAAAATTGCTTACTTGCATTACTGAAATGGGTAGTCATATTGTTTACTTCTTTATTTTTCAGACTTCCTTTGAAATATAGAAACACTGGTGATTAATATCAAACATACACGATATTCTAATTCAATTCTCCATAATCAATTTTTTTTAGCATCTACGCCAACTTTGGGCAGCTTTGTCAAACAACAGTGTGACATATAGGACTGTCTATTTCATTGCTCAGACCACTCACTCAGCCATAGCTCATTGAAATCAACAAGATTTGTCCAGAAATCTTGGCTTTTAAGTTTACCTGTGTAATCGGTGAAAATTTCACATGCAGTTAATGAGTGCATATAAAGTGTTGGGCTTGTGATCTGTGTATCCCAAATTCGAATACTGCAGAGAGCAACATTTCTTGGGATTGTAGGGTGCAAGATTGAATTCCTATCATCAGATATGTAATCGCCATATATCTTTGTACATAAATAAAAGACAAAACCAAGAATTATATTCTAAGACACAATTTACTTCAATATATACATTCTACAAGAACAGCAATTTATTCTGTAATGACACAATTAGTTCAGACTTAAATAGTACTGACACATTTCATAGAGAGTCACTGAGATAAAAACAAATATTCAGTCTCAAATATCTGGAGGCATCAATCTGAAGGTCAATCTTGAGGTCAAGGTCACATGATGTCAGCCATCCTGTTTCGTTGGCCCCTTATGAAGTACCAGTTTCCAATTCTGCAGCTGGCGTGTCAGGTTCCTCATCATTGTAAATATTTTCAGCCTGAAAATATGATAATCAGCATCAGTGCCACTTAAATATACCCTGGACATTCTCATTACAACAATCAGGGATCAAAGAGCAACTCCACTTGTACTTCAGGTACTAAGAATTCTTTTTAATATGAAAAACAGGAGGCATAATTTATCATTTAAGATCTTGCAAACTGAGGTTCACATAGATTTATATGAAAGATAAACAAATAAACTAAATTAAAATTCTGTTTTTCATACTATGTACAATTTCAAAAAAAATAATTAACAACCATAATGTCCACCCACCATCTGCCAGACTTGCATTATGTTGTCTTCAGACACAGAGCAGATTACCCAAGGTTCATTGGGGTTCCAAGAAAAGTCTGAAATCTTAGCTGTGTGCCCTCCGTGAATGAACTGAAAAGATGAAAGTTTTTTCTTTTTAAATTTCCTCTTTGTAAAAGCCTTTGCATAAAAATGCAGAATCTGATAATATATAGAATATTGAAACAATGGCATCTGATCTCATAATGTACGGCAAAGTGAAACAACAAACTTCAGTTCTTTCTGTAGCCTTACCAACAGTTCCGGGGGTCCATCTTCTGCATCCTCTGCAGACTGCTCCTCGCCAATTTTGCTGCAAAATACATCATTTCAATAACTGTATATTTAATTTAAGTGAGTTTTTAATCCGTTTTGTATCAAATATAAAAATTTTAATTTCATACTTTTCAAAACTGTCAGCAAAAATTAACAGTAAGAATTTGAAAACTGGAGGAGTTGTTTTTGCAATTTTATGCCTAGATGAATTCCTCACATTTACATGTATGTAGGAATCTACACAACTGTAAACAAACTTTTATTATTCTCAAATGAGTAGAATTTTTGAGAATTCTTATAGCCCACTTGTCGCTTGTAACAAGCCAGTCACTAACTAATTATCGATTATAATCGGAGATTATTATATTTTATAGTTTAGTGCTAAATAAATGTTACAATGAACAGACTCATTACTAAGCTTTCATAATTTGATTAACTTAGTATAAAAAAATTTGATTAACTTAGCTATAAAAAAATTATATTCCAAAGATTTTCTTTAGTAGGCAGTTCAACATTAATTTTCTTTAAACCAAAATGCGTCCAAATTCGGGAATGTGCTTTATTTCCCAAATAAGAATATGGAGCTCGTCTGACATGTCAGCCATTTGCAGATCGCGCGCCTTTTTATGGTTTATATAATTCGCTTCTAGAATATTCTGTTTATGATATGCCTTCGTTGAAAGGGAAAAAACCTCAACCAATTAATTGTTATGAAGCCTTTTATGATTGAGCGCTTAGAATGCGATAACAATCGATCGATTTTCGATTATAATCGATGATTGGAACATCACTAATGATAACTACCTGAGATCCCATACATGGAGCCGTCTGTCTGTCCCACTCGAAGCCAGGATTGTCTCATTATGTGGAGACCATTGAACCTGGATAATATAACACAAATGCAATGCTTAAATTGTCTCTAATATTAAAATAATAGACTGCTACAAGTTTCACATAAAACCACCATGTTCTTCATTTATATACAGCAAAATCCCAGCTTATATGTGTGTAACCCTACATTACATTCCCATTTCTTGGGAAGACTTACCTGGAAAATTTCATCTTTGTGTGATTCGAATGAATGAAGTTTGAGTTTGAGATTTCGAAGATCCCACAAAGCAACAGTCTGCAACATAAAAGGAACAAAATGTAAAATTTTATGCATAAAATACATAAAAATTTTAACAAACTTTCAGATAAACATCAGACATTCAGCAAGAATTTCTCTAATATAAGTTTATAAAAGGCATCGTCAAATGTTTTAATTTTGCAATCAACTTTTTAAAAACAAATGCTAGATTTCCATGATATCATAAATGAATTTTAAAGCTAAGAGATTAAATTTATATTCTTCTGATATAAATGATCTCCAATCCAAAGCAATGTTAAATAACTCTACATTAAATTATTTTTTTAATTTTGAACCATATATCTGCCTTTTATATAGACAAATTTAATCACCGACAGTCTTCTAGTGTTAAATTACAATCAGTTAAATGCTTGGTACTTATGCACCGGTATACCGTACATTCCTTATATTACGCGAGGACTTATTTCCGTGATCCCACTGTTTTGTATGAAATCGCAAGAACATAAAATCGCGAATGCCGAACATTCATCCACATTTCTTATAGTTGCCAACTCTCAGAAAATAATGGCGAGATTTTAAAACCAGCAAGGGGTGCTTCCTGCGATTTAACGCTGATAAAAGTTCCTCACGTTTAATTACGAATTTACAGTAACCTTTTTAAAAATTTGATATCAACTTTATTCATTCCATTATATTCAGTGGGCAAATTTGCAATAACTTTGTAAAAAGCATGGATATCATTGATAAATTTCTTTTTATTTCATTCCATTGTATAAATTATGGAGGACAACTGACATTTTTATGATGAAAAAAATAATACTTTGAGACTGAGGATCAAAGAAACTTATAATTTTCACTATGAATAAAGCTACATAGATAAGGAAATTCACATTCTTCTGGTAGTAAAATGTTCATCATAAAGGGAGAACAACCAGGAATAATGGCCGATACTGTAGATTCCTAATTAAATGCAAGGAATTAATATCTGTGCAATATTGCGAGAAGTATATCTTGTGAATTTTAAAATCTCGCTTTTATTTTTTGGACATACATCAACTACATGAAACTATGATAAAAATTTGGCATTCGCAATTTTATGTTCCCGCGATTTGATGAATCGGCTGAATTGTTGAATTAAGTACTCGCGTAAAATAAGGAATCTTCAGTACACGATATGAGTTCAACCAGGAATTGCGATGTGGATATCCTACCTTGTCAGCTGACCCTGTGGCCAGGATGAACTCGCTGTAGGGGTTGAAGGACAGACAGTTGACCTCTGCGGTGTGGGCATCCACAATGTGACTGGCCTTGGTTGTGTTATTTGACCTTGTATCCCATCTGTCAAGGACAAACACATTCTTACCTCATTCAACACAAGACATGATGGGCAATTCAAAATTTTCATATTGAAAAAATGAAAATACACATCCTCTAAGCCAAGGATATACAAGGACAAAGACCTATGCACAGCATAAGACACTTCTTTATTGAAAAAAAGAAATACAAGTCCTCTAGGGATGCATAATGGATAGACTGTTGTACTCACATCATTAACTTCTGATCATCTGCCACTGATCCAAACAAGCTCTCATGGAGTAAATGCCAGGCCACATCCTAAAATGTACAGGGCATTATTTACAGCACTTCAAAAACCAAATCAAAACCATAAAAGAGGTACCAGATACTTCATTACTTGCATAAATAATCAATTCAATGAACTCATGAATTACCATTTTACACACAAAATGGTACAATATAAATCAAGCAATATTTATTGTAAGTAATTATTAATATGTTGACTTGTTCTTACTTCCACGACTGAGGTATGACCGGTGAAGATGGTGTGGGCCTCTATCACTCGGTGTTCTTTGGGATTCTGATTGATGTCCCACAGGCAAATTGTCTGAAATCAAAGAGATATCAAATCACACTTCATATACTTTTCATTTTTATTCATAAACAAGAAATCATATTTCATATATAAACAAGAAATCATAGATCATATATATTTCATACATGATCGTCTGAAGCACTGAGTAGATGTCCATTCAAGTTGGGATTCCATGATAAGCCATATCTGCAAACAAAAGTAAAATATATCATAAATATTTGATTTGGTTTTCCTTTTAACGTCACTTTTCATACATAACTTTTTATGAATGTACAGACTGCTGCGATGGAAGGCAAAATATCTGAAACCTACCATAACATGAAGTACATTATTCTATTAATTTCATACATGATTTGTTCTTTCACTTAACCCAATCTTATTTCTGTTTTTACATCTCTATCTTGTTTAATATCTATAATGAGGATGACCACATTATTTTACCCTTCTTTTTGATGTCCCTTCAGCCGTAGTTCTGGATTGCATTCACCACTGGGGTCTAAAAACAGAAAACTCTAGCACATTTAATATTTTCTGTAATTATGATAGCAATATTTAGTTTTACAAGTGGATTTGTCCACTTTGTTTACAAATCTTAAGATTACAGATTGCTTGCCATTTTCTTTCATTGCACAATCTTTGACATCGGCAAGGCACATGAATAAGAATGCTTTCCTACATTTCGTACTTAAAACATAAAGATGATTTTCTATGATTTAAGGATACTGTGTACAAGGAAATATTCGCCCACGTTTTATTTTTGCCCATTTCGCCCTCATTGTCAGCGGGCGAATTTAAGACTGGGCAAATTCCAATGTTCCAAGTTATCTCTTTAGTACACAAATGTGTCTGGGTGAAATTAAGATGGGGCAAAACCGTACGCAAATGTTGAAGGGCGAAAATAACCCTGTACACAGTATCTAACAACAGAAAGAACTACAGTGTACCTGGTTTGGAGGGGTGTTTTGTGTAGTCAAACACCAGGACATCGCTGGACGGTGTCTTCGTGGCGATGATACATGGATTCTGAGGCATGTACCTGGCCCTGTTCACTTCTCCCTCATGGTTTATCTTTATCTCGATCTCGATTTTACCACTAACAGACCCAAATCCGCCAAACTCTGAAAGTGGTATGCATGGTGTACAAACTTGAGCTTCCAAAGATTTAACTATTTTATTGTGTGTGTCTAATGTAGGATCACTGATTTATTATGACAGTTTTAGTGAGGGAGATAAATTTTTGGATTTTTTAATAATAGTTTACACACTTATAAAATCATTCCCTAAACATACAACATCCAATAGCCTGTCAACACCTGTGAAAGTGAGAGGGGAACATCATTTTAAGTTCAGTATTCTAAACAAGCAATCTTAATTTCATTTTCATGAAATCTGAAAACCTCTGTAAATATTTTTTAAATACTTGTTAGAGCACATCAACAATAGCAATGAAATGAACAATATGCCTGCTATTCTTCCACTGATGAACAAGTAAAGGGTGAGGGGTCATTAATTGCTGATCACTTCTAAGGTTTTGGTGATATAGTTTAATGAGAATTTCTTAAGTCATTTCAACAAAAAATATGTTGTTTGAACTGTTAATATTGTTAAGAAAATTCTTATATTTCATCAGCATACAGTTTTTCTTCTATTGACTTGAAAGGAAAAAATAGGTGAAAACACAACTAAGTAATCTAATTGCTTTAGCAGACATTAAATTGTTAGTGTAAGAATATGATTTGTACAAAGATAATAACAAAGAAGTCTTCAATGAATTAAATGGTAAAAACAAATACTAACAGACAGAACAATGAACATTATCAACTCCACAGCCTGAGATGATACTAATTCAAATATAATCATCAAACTTTACTCCAGATTTGAAAAAAAAAATTGTAAAGTATCTTAAAAAAATACAGGCCTATGAAATTATCAGTACTTATTAAAGATATGTTTAAAAAACAATCTATTTTTTTCATTATTTATCCTGACAAGCATAGCAGTAAATACAGAACTGAGGGATAGTGAAATGCATAATTATAACAGGACTCTTTGTAAAGTTTTATAAACCCAGATTTTTATTTGACAGATGCACCGGTATGAAAGGACACAGATCAGTTATATCACTGTCCAATTCCACAACAACTACAGTTTTTTAAGTGTTTAATCATACCCCCCCCCCCCTTCTTTTTTTTTTTTACTTATCTCTTATTCAATTTTATTCAAACATATGTGATACTTCATTTTTACAGCATATTGATAAACAAGTTAGTTTTGTATGAATTACTGTAAAAACACAAAAATGCATCATCTGGACAATTCAAGAGATTTTCATTGTAAATGTATCACCTCAGGCTAGCTTACCTCCCCTTTCTGATTCATACATGGAGGCATCAAATGTTGAGTTATCATTGGGAAGCTGAATACTGGCTATCAGCAAATTGTTCATTTCATCAGTCCTAAATTTATTACACAGTGCATTTAAACAGTGGACAAGAAGAAATCAATTTACCCAACACCTGAGACGTGCTACAAGTCTTTGGTGCCTAGTTAGAGTCCCAATGGTTCAGCCAGCAACACTTCATCATTAAATTCTTGTTTCTTTAAATTCTAGTTTCAACCATCTTCATTTTCATTTTTACAGATTTTTGTCTCAACTTTTTGCTTAAAAAAGTGAAGAATCGGGACGACTAATAGATACTTAATAATGAAGTGGTTGCGTTTTGAATTCATGGAGACGGCGTTTCATCCTACCTCCTTTTTCGCTGTCGTAATGTGAAGCATCGAATTGTGCATTATCATTGGGTAGTTGAACACTTGCAATCAGCAGATGGTTCTGCTCTTCTGACCTGAAAGGTTAAAGGCCAAGGTATCTCCCTAATTACCCTCCCAAACTAGACCAGGTCATTCCAATTTTCAAGGGACTTTACAACATGACAAACGGTTACCAAAGTAACCAATTATCATAGAGCAAAATTTAAAATATTCAAGAAGTAGAATAAAAACCAATGAATTGCAGTTATTAATTTGGAAAAGGGTTTTATCCATTCCTTATCTCATAACAGACAAGCAAATGAAAAAGGACATACATTCATTTGTATTCAATTGTGTAGAAAAGTTTGATGGAAAATGCTATTAATGATAATTCAAAAGATTTGTATACCTTGTCCTTTAAATTGGAGAATAAAAAAAAAATGATTAAAACATCAATCAAATTTACCTTTCAGTTACAGTACAGGTGCTCCTTATTTTTCTAATTTTAGTTTATAATACAAATGAACACTGTTACACAACCTGAAATGTTACATATAATGCAGTAAATGGCATGTTTTTCAAGTACAGTTGAACTTCAATATCTCAAACACTGATATCTTGAATACAATGGATACGCCAAAGTGACTTGTTTAAAGTCCCAACCACTTATTTTTTTTAAGTACTTCACTCTTGATATGTTGAATACTTAGATATCTCAAAGTTTTTAAACAGTCCCAACTAGGTTGAGATAACGAAGTTTCAATTTACATGCAAGACTTAAACAAAAAACAAAAAAAACACTTGAATGCAATTCAAGTAAAACGTTTTTGTAGTTGTAGACAAAGTATTATTAGATCAAAGAGTTTCTAAAGCTTTTGGAAAAGTTTAAAAAATCAGTATAATCTAGTTTTTTTCTTCTTTTTTTCAATGAAAATATTATACAGTCAAACTTTGTTATCTCGAACTAGATGGGACTGCTTAAATAGGTCAAGATATCCGAGTATCCGAGATATCGAGGGTGAAATACTTAAACAAGAGGCCCAGGGGCCACATCGCTCACCTTAATTCTGATCAAATTAGCATTACAGTATCAAAATATCTTGACAACTGAGTACAGTAGATCTTGCTAAAAAAAAAAATTGAAAATCTGCCAATTTTTATCAACCTCTTATTTTTTAGTAAATACCAAGCCCCTTTTGTTGTTGTACCTGTAAGAAGATTTTTCTCTATTCCTATATACCCCCCCCCCCCCCATTTCATGGCCCCATTTTTCTCTAGGGAATCATGGTTTCACCAGACTTAAATCTGCATAACCTTTGCTTTCACACTAAGTACTGAGTTTTGAACCGAACACTTTCCCAGAATAGTTTTAAAGATTTTCTCTTTATATTCCTATGTAAATATTCAAACCGCCATCAAGGTCCCGCCCTACCACTAGGGACTGTGATTTTGCAAACTTGAATTTACACTACCCGAGGATGCCTCTACACAAGGTTAAACCCTTTCTGGCCAAAAAATCTTTAAAAAGAAGATTTTTAAAGATTTTCTCTATATACTCCTAAGTAAAAATTCATCCCCCATTGTGGCCTCACCCTACCACTGGACTATTATTTAAACAAACTTGAATCTATATGATCTGGGGATGCTTCCACTCAAATTTGGGCTTTCCTGGCCTAATAGTTTTGAAAAGAAGACTTTTATAGTTTTTCTCTATCTATAAAAATTCATCCCCCATTGTGACCCCGCCCTACCCCCAGGGACCATGATTTGAACAAACTTGAATCTACACTTCCTAAGGATGGTTGCATGCCAATTTGAGATTTCTTGGCCAAATATTTTTGAGAAGATTTTTAAAAGATATTCCTATATAAAACTTGATCCCCCAATTGTGGCCCCACCCTACCCCCCGGGGACCATGATTTGAACAAACTTGAATCTATACTATCTGAGGATGCTTCCATTTTAATTTGAGCTTTCCTGGCCTAATAGTTTTTGAGAAGAAGATTTTTAAAGATTTTCTCAATATATTCCTATGTTAAACTTGATCCCCCAATTGTGGCCCCACCCTACCCATGGGAACTATGATTTGAACAAACATGAATCTACACTACCTGAGGATGCTTCCATTTTAATTTGAGCTTTCCTGGCCTAATAGTTTTTGATAAGAAGATTTTTAAAGATTTTCTCTATATATTCTTATGTAAAACATGATCTCCCAATTGTGGCCCCACCCTACCCCCGGGGATCATGATTTGAACAAACTTGAATCTACACTACCTGAGGATGCTTCCATTTCAATTTGAGCTTTTCTGGCCTAATAGTTTTTGAGAAGATTTTTAAAGATTTTCTCTATATATTCTTATGTAAAACATGATCTCCCTATTGTGGCCCCACCCAACCCCCGGGGACCATGATTTGAACAAACTTAAATCTACACTATCTGAGGATGCTTCCACTCAAATTTGAGCTTTCCTGGCCTAATAGTTTTTGAGAAGAAGACTTTGGCTCAGGTGAGCTAAACAAGAGGCCCATGGGCCACATCGCTCACCTGAGGAACAATAGGTATGATAAAATCAGCTTAATGGAGTCATAATACAAACTATCTGGACAATGTACAATAATACATGTAGATCCTGTATAAATAAAATCCATTTTCCCCTGGATATTCTTATGTTTATAATCATTAGTCCCTTTTCTAACAAGATGATTTTATAGTCTTATCATATGTTGAGTATTGCAGTTCTCAAAATGATCCTTAACAATAGTTTATATATTAGATATAAACGTACATCAAACTATGAACCTTCTCGGGAGGCCAAAGAATTGTCCTGGGGCCAAAGTCTTAACAATTATAAAGAAACATCTGGCTGATTAGTTTCTGAGAAGATTTTTAAAGATTTACCCTATATATTCCTTTGTTAAATTTTGACCCCCCCATTGTGGCCCCACCCTACCCCTGGGGATCATGATTTTCACAACCATGAATCTACACTACCTGAGGATGCTTTCACACACGTTTCAGCTTTCCTGGCTGATTAGTTTCTGAGAAGAAGATTTTTAAAGATTTATTCTGTTTATTCCTATCTAAAACATCGACCTCCCATTGTGGCCCAAACCTACCCCCAGGGTTATGATTTTCACAAATTTGAATCTACACTACCTGAGGATGCTTCCACACAAGTTTCAGCTTTCCTGGCTAATTAGTTTCTGAGAAGAAGATTTTTAAAGATTTACTCTATTTAATCATATGTTAAACTTCGACCCCCCATTGTGGCCCCATTCTACCCCCAGGGGTTATTATTTTCACAACTATGAATCAACACTACCTGAGGATGCTTCCAAAGAAGTTTCAGCATTGCCGGCTGATTAGTTTCTGAGAAGAAGATTTTTAAAGATTTACTTTATATATTCCTATGTTTAACTTCGATCCCCCATTGTGGCCCCACCCTTCCCCCGGGGGTCATGATTTTCACAACTATGAATTTACACTACCTGAGGATGCATCCACAAAAGTGTCAGCTTTCCTGGCTGATTAGTTTCTAAGAAGAAGATTTTTAAAGATTTACTCTATATATTCCTATTTTAAACTTCGATCCCCCATTGTGGCCCCACCCTACCCCCGGGGGCCATGATTTTCACAACTATGAATCTACACTACCTGAGGATGCTTTCACACAAGTTTCAGCTTTCCTGGCTGATTAGTTTCTGAGAAGAAGATTTTTAAAGATTTACTCTATATATTCCTATGTTAAACTTCGATCCCCCATTGTGGCCTCACCGTACCCCGGGGGTCATGATTTTCACAACTTTGAATCTACACTACCTGAGGATCCTTCCACACAAGTGTCAGCTTTCCTGGCCGATTAGTTTCTAAGAAGAAGATTTTTAAAGATTTATTCTATATATTCCTATGTAAAACTTCGATCCTTCATTGTGGCCCAACCCTACCTCCGGGGATCATGATTTTCACAAATTTGTATCTACATTACCTGATGATGCTTTCACACAAGTTTCAGCTTTCCTGGCTGATTAGTTTCTGAGGAGAAGATTTTTTTAAAGATTTACTCTATATATTCATTTGTTAAACTTCGACCCCCCATTGTGGCCCCACCCTCAGGTGAGCTAAAAAGGTTAAGTTTACAATACAATAAGTTGTTAAAGTTGGTTTCTGGAAGAACAGACTTTGAAAATTTTCTTAATAAATATTGACAAATATTTTACTTTTTTAAGCTTTTGTTTTTAAGATCTGTGTACAAACATAGAATTGTGAGCAAATCGCTGTATCTTGCTTATAATTCGAAGCTCAACACTCAAATATGGTTAGTAAATAGAAATTGTAAACAATTAAACACAAGAAACATGCACTACATGTATAACAAATAAAGAACACAATTTATTTTTTCGAAATGAATCATATATATATACATGTATATACCTACATATTTCCGTCAGCGATATCAAACTCTATTTAAACTGAATAAACTCGAAAAAATGCCGAGCATCTCAACAAAACCTATTGCATTAATCTACATGTACCATTACGCAAAAGATAATGCCGAATTACCGATAGAATGAATTGTATTTCAGTACCCGTCCCCTACATCCGATTTTGCTTAATTTGCGCAGGTAAACAGTTAACTGTTTGATTTACCGAAGTCTCTGTTTGATTTGATACGTAAAAATCACGAAATACAGACGATAGTTTCCAGGTTACAAAGCATAATGAGAACGAAACGAAAATCAGAACAAGCTAACACCAACGTCATGTGTGAAAACTGGCAACGCATTGAAATATTTAGCCTCAATTTACTTCACAAAATCGGCACCAATATCTTTTGTATGTTTCAAAATTTCCCTTCATACGCGAACTGTTGCACAACAAGCAAATTCATCATAGTCAGATCGACCCTTTTTCGTATAATGTCATGGCTGCTTTAAACAAAGAACCTCGTTTTAGAAGTATGGAATCATTTTACCGGATGCCGAACCCGAAGCTATTAAACTGATTGAAACACGCATTTCCTTTATTATTATTTTCGTAATAACTCAGATTTGAAACAAAATTTCCACTTAATTTTTGCAATTTATATTTTCCTTCCCATAAGGATAATTTATGCTAAACTATGTTGAATTTGCCTCAGTAGTTCTTGAGAAGATTTTTAAAAATGCACCCCCCTTTTTCTACAGTTTCAAGGTTTTCTCCGCTTTGAATACAGATCAAACTTTTATTTCTGCAATTTATATTCGCCCTCCCATAAGGATGATTTGTGCCAAATTTGGTTGAAATTGGATAAGCGGTTTTAGAGAAGAAGTTCAAAATGTAAAAAGTTTACAGACGGACAGACGGACGGACAGACGGACGACGGACAAAATGTGATCAGAATAGCTCACTTGAGCTTTCAGCTCAGGTGAGCTAAAAAGGTTAAGTTTACAATACAATAAGTTGTTAAAGTTGGTTTCTGGAAGAGGAGACTTTGAAAATTTTCTTAATAAATATTGACAATTTTTTTTACTTTTTTAATCTTTAGTTTTTAAGATCTGTGTACAAACATAGAATTGTGAGCAAATCTCTGTATCTTGCTTATAATTCGAAGCTTAACACTCAAATATGGTTAGTAAATAGAAATTGTAAACAATTAGAACACAAGAAACATGCACTATAACAAATAAAGAACACAATTTATTTTTTCGAAATGAATCATATATATACATATTTCCGACAGCAATATCAAACTCTATTTAAAGTGAATAAACTCGAGAAAATGCCGAGCATCTCAACAAAACCTATTGCATTAATCTACCATCACGCAAAATATAATGTCGAATTACCGATATAATGAATTGTATTTCAGTACTTTTTTGATACATCAGATTTTGCTTAATTTGCGCAGGTAAACAGTTAACTGTTTGATTTACCGAAGTCTCTGTTTGATTTGATACGTAAAAATCACGAAATACAGACGATAGTTCTCAGGTTACAAAGCATAAATAATGAAAACGAAACGAAAATCAGAACAAGCTAACACCATCGTCATGTGTGAAAACTGTCAACGCATTGAAATATTTAGCCTCAATTTACTTCACAAAATCGGCACCGAAATATTTTGCATGTTTCAAAAATTTCCCTTCATTCGCAAACTGTTGCACAACAAGCAAATTCATCATAGTCAGATCGACCCTTTTTCGTATAATGTCATGGCTGCTTTAAACACAGAACCTCGTTTTAGGTGTATGGAATACAAGTCTTGGTAAAATGGGTACGCAAACCCGAGCCGTGGCAAAAAAAAAAGCCGGGGCAGATCGGCAATCGTCAATTCCAAATACGCATTATTTTGCAGCAATATTTACAGCAAATACAAATATACTGGTCCATCAAATATCCTGAAATTTTAATGAGATTGGCAGATTAGTAACTGCCAATCTTTTGTTTTGCCCAGGCCAAGTCTTGTCTACCCAATTTACCGGATGCCGAATCCGAAGCTATTAAACTGATTGAAACACGCCTTTCCTTTATTATTATTTTCGTAATAACTCAGATTTGAAACAGAATTAGACCTTAATTTTTGCAATTTATATTTTCCTTCCCATAAGGATAATTTATGCTTAACTACGTTGAATTGGAATCAGTAGTTCTTGAGAAGAAGATTTTTTAAAATGCACCCCCCTTTTTCTACAGTTTCAAGGTTTTCTCCGCTTTGAATACAGATCGGACTTTTATTTCTGCAATTTATATTCGCCCTCCCATAAGGATGCTTTGTGCCAAATTTGGTTGAAATTGGATAAGCGGTTTTAGAGAAGAAGTTCAAAATGTAAAAAGTTTACAGACGGACAGACAGACGGACAGACAGACGGACGGACGGACGGACGGACGACGGACAAAAAGTGATCAGAATAGCTCACTTGAGCTTTCAGCTCAGGTGAGCTAAAAATAAGTGGTTGGGACTTACAAATCACTTCAACATATCCTTTGTATTTGAGATATCAGTGTTCAAGATAATGAAGTTTAACTGTATTTCAGAAAATGTTTCAACCTCTTGATTAGCATGACATACTGTCAATAAAAGAATTATGTAACAGGGCACTGAGAACTATCAAGATTGAAATGGTAATATTGGCTTTCAAATAAATTATTTTTAAACTTTAGAGTTTTACCCAAACATTTAGTGCTAGCATTTGATTTTTTATATGTTTCATATTTCATTTTGATGCTCTATACAAGTCTAATAATCCTGATAGAAAAAAAACCTGATTAACAGAAAATATTCCAGATTAACCATTAAAATTAAAAAAAAAAAACATCCTGACTGTCCTGTCAACCATAAATAAAATACATACAAAACAGCATCAATTTTTCAATTTATTTAAAAACTTACGTGTGTGTTCCTAAAATAAGTCTGTGTAGGGAATAGTCTTTGCCTTCTGGTCTAAAAAAAAATTCAAAAATACTCA
Organism: Magallana angulata; assembly: GCF_025612915.1. NCBI lineage: Eukaryota > Metazoa > Mollusca > Bivalvia > Ostreida > Ostreidae > Magallana > Magallana angulata. The sequence continues at coordinate 55,712,867 of NC_069115.1, read as the reverse complement.
AATCCAGTAATAATTATTTGTTTTTCTCTCCAATGAGGGTCCGAAATGGATTTCAGCGAGTATTCACATTGACTTGATTAAAAAAAATTGAGTCGGATACACAATAATCGATTTTTTACATGACTTTAATTCATTTTACATATAATCACAACAATGCAAAATTTTCTTGTGTGTGATAACTCTATGACATTTACTCTATTTAGCATGGTTAAAAATTAATACCTTGTGACATCTGGGAGCCACTGGGCTGTCAAACTTGGCCATTCTAATGCATGGGTCATAACCAAGTCATAGAGAAACGGTGTGTTCTTTTTCCAAATCTTATATTCTTCATTAATAACTCTCTCCTCCACCGCATCATCAAAACCCTCTGTAGTATACAAGAAATCAGTTGCATTATTTAAGTATAATTGTTCGGGAGCCACCGAATTGTCCCATGATAATTAAATATTTAACATTTTAAACCAGAATTTCCTCTGTCTATAAACAGATGAAAATGGCTCTCAACATCGTTTAGAATCATTTACTTTTATTTTTACCGTATGTTTGTTAAATATCATATGTCAAAAATTTTGTCAAAAAAACCAACGATTCTAGTTTACACAAAATCTCAGTGGTGGAAATCATTGTAAGTAAAGAAAGCCGGCACTTTGTACTCTTTTGAATGCGACCCATTCGGAAGTACTGCACGTTATTCCATGGAAAAATAAAGTTACTGATAAGATCTATTTTGTGTTAATAAATCCAAAAGTTCGTATACATTTATATAACATATATAATTACCGTCTTTATCTGTCATCTTTGGGTTTGAAGCGTTCTTTCTTTTTGTTCCCCAATTTACATGCGCACAACTCGCGCCAATTTATTTGCCGCGGAATACTTCTTTACAAATCACGATCCCGAATCATACAAAATATATAATCAAGTAAGGTCAATTTAGATAAAGTTTGAGCAATGTTATTTTTTATAGTAGATACTATATAAAAATATATCTTTGTTTTAAAGATTAAGTTAGACACATTAATTTAACATAAATGTATATGATTTGTAAATAATACTATAAAAACGCATCGACTGTTTGACCATTTAAATTTATATTAGTTTTCATTGCACATAATATTCAAAACTAATATTTCTAGTCATATAAATGCATCAGAGAGAGAGAGAGAGAGAGAGAGAGAGAGAGAGGGAGAGAGAGAGAGAGAGAGAGTTGATAAAATATGACTGGATAGCCTATTAATAATAATAATAATCAATAATATTTACTTTCAATTAAGAGCTGAATACACAAGTTTTATACAAAAAACCCACAATTTGCCTACATAAAACTTCACGGTTATTTGAATTCTTTCAACAGTATTAATTGGCACGTAACATACTTTTATCAATATTATAACGGAAAGACTTTCATATACACGTGTTTATAGGGTCTATTTATTTTTTAGAGCGATTAATTATTTATATTGTACATGTTACTGCATTACGTACGGATTTTATTAGCAATTTAAATAATTGTTGTGGAATAGACGGGGTTAATGACGACCGACCGCGGACATAAGAACGAATGATCCTCTCCTAGGGACCATGAAATTCGAGTGGCGTCGGTAGGGGAGGGAGGGGGCTAGACTTATAAAAAATCTTGACAATTAAGTGAAAAATTAAATTAAATTATTAAATTTTTTTTGGCAATTTAACGTGATTTTGCAGGAATTCTCAAATGATTTTGCATTAAAGTGATTTGATTTCTCCTATGATGTTTCAAAATTCCAACAATATAGCAATATGTTCTTTACACTCCAAAAAGTTCCCCTTTTTTCGATCGACATCCTGCTAAAGTAACTAAGAACGCATATATAGAACCGTGGGATTTTAACAAGAGCTTGGACTTTGGGTAGTTGGTGTCAAACAGCATTAAATTGTGACGTAGGCCTGTCTATTTCAATGCTGGCCACCCCGCCATTGCTCTTTGAAAGCAACAAATGTTTGGCTTTTGAGTTAAGACTACGCAATCGATGTATATTTCACTTGAAACAAACGTCATTTTAAACTTGATTTGACCGTCAAGAAATAGAAAGAAACTTTGACTTTCGGTGACGTATTGCTGTCTATTTCTTGCATCATAACAATTAAGCTTAAAAGGCAGACAAATCTGTTGATTTGAACGAGTCAAGGCTGAGAGGCCAACAATGAAATAGGCGGACGTCACATTGCTCAGTGTTTGACACTATATAAATAGTGCCTGTTTGGGAGGGTAACAGTTGAAATTGACACCCCGAGAAAACCATTGTCAACCGACGCGAAGCGGAGGTTGACAATGGTTTTCGAGGGGTGTCAATTTCAACTGTTATCCTCCCAAACAGGCACTATTTATTTTGTTATACTGAATGTCTTTTTTAAAATTTTTAAGAAAATTTTACTGCTCTTTTATATAGGAATAACGTGAATTCTACAGCGAACCGTACGCGCATAATTTTCGCGCATGTAACATTTTTTAATGTTACCCGTTGCCAAGTGCGTTGCTAACGCTGAGGGTAATAGTAAATATTAATAACTGCGTCTTAACCAATCAGATTTCAGTATTTAACATGAAAGTATAACAAAATTAACTACATAAGTCCAAGCTCTTGTTAAAATGTTTCTTGTTACGTCCTACTGAAAGTCCAAGGCCTTGTTAAAATGGTTCTAACCCCCCTCCCCCCCCCCCCCTCTCTCTCTCTCTCTCTCTCTCTCTCTCTCTCTCTCTCTCTCTCTCTCTCTCTCTCCAGCCCCGCCCACTCTTTCAATCGGGTTCGTAATTCGATTATTACGGAATACGTGATGCTCACTCTTATCCAGCTGAATGTTTTCGAGAGTATAATATTTTAATAAAGTAACTTTGCTTCAAACAATTAATTACAGAAATCAGTATATGAAGTTAGATTTTATAACATCGAAACATAGAAAAATACTACCCTATAATAGTGCATCACGTGATATTTTTTTTTCAAGATGGCTGAACATGGGAAGTTTACAATCGAACAAATTATAATGAACTTCTATTTTAGCACTTACGTTTAAACGAAAAAAACTGTTCTGTGCAACGGATTAAATCGATTATTTATGCACTGTATCTCCGATATAATATGGAACAACTCAAACTTACACAGCAAGAACAAGTGTTTTATGGAGAGTATTTCCAAACGTGCGATGCGGATGGAAGTGGAAAAATAAGTAACAGTCGAGCTTCAGATTTATTTGTGTGCTCGGGACTTAGTCCGGAAGTGCTCTTGAAGGTACGAGTTAGATGTTCAGCTTATAAAACATTAAACTTTTGCCAACCGAAACTGTCAGCAAGGTCATGTCACTTGTTGTCTGCTGTCCATGAGGTTTACCATATAAACATGTTTTATTATTATATATCTTGTATTTGCTTACAATTTACATCTGAAGGTTTTAGTATGTATTTACATAATACATGGAACATGTCAGTTGAAACAAATCAAGGAAATGATACTCCACAAAATCAAAGACTTTTTTCATAGATTGATATCAATTTGTTATACTAAGTAGTAAATTTATTCCTTCAAGTCGAAGAAAATGTCAAAATGTGTTGTACAGATATGAACAATGTGTCATCTTAGATGGATATGTGCTCTGAGAATTAAGAGATTGCTAGATGATAGTATATATGCATATTGAATACAAACACAGAGATGGCATGCATGTAGATGTATTGATTGTAAACAACAAAAAAGTTGGGGCAATTCAAAAACATAAATTGCCTATACTAATATCTTTCTAAGGCTACTAACGATGATGGGTTTTGCTACGAAAGCATTCTTAAATACCTTTATCAAAATATTTAATATAAATGATGGGAACTGAAATATCATGTTCAGTAGTGTATTTTCTACAACTCGCATGATCCCTTTTTAAAAAAAAAACCTGACCATGGTATTTTGAAATGAATTTTGAATTAGATTATTAATTAAATTCATTTCTTAACTTTAAATCTTATTTCAGAGGTAAAAATGTTGGTCTCATTATTATACATGTTTAGTTTTAATATTAAATTAAGTCAACCACTAAGGCCTAAAAAAAAGTTGTGTGTTTAGGGTAACCCGACCTAACCTACAAAAATGCCACGATCCTACCATTTTTAGATGTCTATTTTGATCTGATTGTGTATTTTATATTATTTTTATTAAAATTCTGTTTTTAAATATGACACAAACATTCTTAGGATTCATGCAGAAAAAATATGATAAAAATTAAAAAAAAAAAATCCCTACCTACCTAACCTAATTTTTTTCATCAGTGTTACCCTAAACACACAATTTTTTTTATAGGTCTAAACAAAACATTAAAAGTCATTTCTAAGAGCAGGTAGCTGAATGATGATGCAATGATGACACAGTCTAGGCTTGGTTATGTTCATGACATGTGGGATTACATAATAAGTACACTATCATAACCCACTAAAAAGCTTTAATTTGGTGCTTTAAAAGGTAAATTAATTCATACAAGGAGATAGTGGTTTTTTGTTAATTTGTTTTGCACAACACTTGCATCACTTTTTTTGAACAACGAGCAAGGCCTTTTATAAAAATTCTCAGACATTTTTTGAAAAGAATGTTTTCCACAAAATAGCAAATTTTAATGTGTCATACATCTTGCTATATCTTTTAAACATTTGATGGACTATGACACTCTCCTTTTTTGTGTTTGTGAATGCGAACAAAGTTATGTTGAGACACCCTGTATATAGGTATTATTAAACCAGAGCTTGGATGTTCAAATGAAATAAATGACACAAAATAAAATTTAAGAAAAAAACATTTCTTTGAATTGGCATGTTCTTGTAACATTGATTTGAATGAATGAAGATGGAAAGAAGGACATAGCTTTTTTTTTTTTTTAGATTATATTGATTTCATCAGAAAAAGAGCTTTAAAAAATGTTTAAATTTGAAATCTCAGCTCCAAAGTTATTAGGAGTATTTTCTTCACTTTTAAATATTAGTTTAAAGGGGTATGGTCACGATTTTGGTTAGTTTGTTCATGTTTTAGCCTTCTTAAGATGGGAATGTGGTTTTGATATTATCAATGGCAATATACTTTTTAAGATGGGGATGTGGTTTTGATATTATCAATGGCAATATACTTTGACAGATATCTGAGTTGTGTGGTGCAAAGAGACTGGGACATTTTGGAAGAAGCCAGTTTTATATTGCCCTGAAACTGATCGCAGCTGTACAGAATGGCTACCCACCTAAACTGGACAGTCTCAACACAGGTATGGTATGGTCACATTTACAGCCATAAAGAGTGGCTGCTAGTGAATTAATAAATATGTTATCTGAAGTTATCTGAAGGCAAAGAGAAAGACATAAAATCTTCTAGATCATAATTTTGCTTTTAGTTGGAGATTGTTAAACTGTTAGACTGATTTTGAAGATGGAGAGAGAGAGAGAGAAAGAGAGAGAGAGAGAAAGAGAGAGAGATCCTTTATGTTGTCACCTGACCCTTTTTTCCATCACTGCCTTACTTACTATATGGGCTTGTTTTTGTAACTTGACATGGTAAAGTTTGGTAACCTGATAGGGGTACATCTCAATGCTGGCAATGTGTGACTAATGTTACAGTGTTTTTGCATTTTTTAAGTGTACAAAGTTAAGGCATCCACAACAGATCCTAGGTCATTGTATCTGAACTGTTTGAACATGGATTTCATGTTTACAAACATATGGTAGCTCTTAAAGGCTTTTTGTGTACAAACTTGTTACATCCATATGCTCTTTATTTTGATTGTGTATGAGGGTTTGTGAAAACATCTGTTTGATGAAGACTTGGGTGAGTGTTGGCATTGCTCTCTCTGATTGCTACACAAAAACATCCTCTAATGTGTAATAACTGCATACAGGGCTATCATTGTGATACAATGCTAACTCTGTCTTCTTCAGTAAATGGATATTGTAATCATGCAGACTTGATCAGTCCTCGGGGATTCAAAGTCAATGATGGGAAGGGGTATGCTGGGATGGTTATTTATGTCAAAATTGATAATCTGCATAATACAGTCAAACTTCGTTATCTTGAACTAGCTGGGACTGTTTTATAACTTCAAGATATCCGAGTATTCGAGATATCAAGGGTAAAATACTTACAAAATAAGTGGTTGGGACTTACAAATCACTTCGACATATCCTTTGTATTCTAGATAACAGTGTTCAAGATATCGAAGTTTAACTGTATTTCAGTGTTTGATGATAGTCATACTATATATGACTTCATGTATTATTTATTGTAATGGGTACTTTACTGATATCTATATGTACCACATTATAGATCATAGCATTCTATCAAATCAAAATCACTGCAAAAAATTATATCGGATACATTTACAGTTATATAGAAATATCTGATACATTTATAGACAATGTGTTTAAAATCAAAGGTTCCCAATCTGACCTTATCTGGAACAATGAGGTCAAATAGTGAGGTCAGATAAACACATGCTGATTAATTATAGATTCTTAGGCAGGAACCAAGCAGTAGAAGCTATCAAGACTTCCTCCTCTATCTTTTGAAGTAACTTCATCTCTGCAGCTAGTGACAAAATTAATACTGCACTTTTATCATTAGTCTAATTAACTTATAACTCAAGTCAGCCTGTATTGATCCATCAGCTGACATGTACTGATGTCAGAGGCATGCAATGAAAGAGTAAGAAAAGTATAAGATCCTTGGCAAGTGAAATATCATACAGTGGAGTTTCTCCTGTGTGATAGAAGAAAGTCCGTTCCTGCCCAGGTAAGGGGTAACAGTACGTTAGGGAGTGGTAACGCTGCTCCTTCCTTTGTTTTTCAAGTAATTATTAATTTACTGCTGGAAGCTACCACTCTGTCAACATGCATCTTAATTATGCCAATTAATTTTATGGTAGGATTGTATTTTGATGTGGTATTACTAGAGTCCCTTGATAAGAAAGAGACTCCTTGAGAGCGAGCATCATTTTTACCTGTGTTGTTACACCTGTAAACATCCATCTAAAATTCAAAATTTTCCCTTTTTTCTGTAGACTTTAAAACTGTATCTTAAACTGTTGTATTCTTGTTGAGCATTTTAGAAATACATGGTAAATAGAATTTTTAAATAAAGAAATACATTTTGGAAGACACTCCGCTGACAGATTGTGTATCTAGATGAAATAAAAACTCAATTTTGCATTTCTGGTATTGGTGAAGATCCAAATATTATCTAGTGTGAACTGGATTTATTAGAATTAGATACTGGATTAGGACCTGATTATTGCAGCCCATAAAACTACTGTCGGGATGTCCGGAATTTGATTCGTTCGGATAAAACCTGTTAGATCTTGATGACGGGGTTACCCCCAGTTATTGGTACTGGTAGACATTGATTTTTGTCTCTGGTTATAAAACATTAGTCAGTCTATACAGAAATGTACCGGGTTACAGTCCACTGTGGCTGAGTATTAGATCTTCTGGCAATGTCTTGTATCAGTAGGCTCACTTTCATGGCTAACTATCAGCGCTGGCTTCCGTTGCTGTCAATTTTTGTGCGGTGAGACTGACATTAGAACTTTTCCCTGTTTCTGGATGGAGTCTCATCTTCAGATTTTTGTCTTCAGCAGCCATAGACTGTGAAGTTTTATGGTGACATTTAGATTTGTTATCTGCCACAAGTGTCAGTCATCAGTTTTCACTGAGACAGTCCTCATTAATAGAGGCTTCAAGAAACACTTGATGTTTAAGGAAAGAAGAGTAGTTTTGTTAAGCATTTGTTTTTATGTTGACAAACTTTTAAATGCATCATTAAGATTCCTATTTATAGTAAGAAAGAGGGGAAGAATGAGAGAAAAAGAAAGAAAGCACAAGAGTAGTGTCTGAGATGGAAGAAAGAAAGATAAAGGACTATGTGCGGTATGGTCAAATATCTGCCCCCGATTTCAACCAATTTTTAAATAGTATCGTATGAAAATGAAATCTTCACAAATCATTGTAAAGAGGATGCCTATAACTTTAATCTTGATTTCAGTCATCATTGCTCACTCGCTGTTTATCTATGACGTCACTTAAATGACCTAATTCCCGCAAATTTGCAAACAAATGAAGATATTGTCATTTTTGCTCTATATTTTGCATTCGGAAGTATAGAGCGCAGGTCTGCTCAAGTGCGATTTTAACATATGTTTTTCTTCAGATAGTTATACATATTATACTAAAATATGGTACTTGAGCAAGCCTGCGCTTGATATTTCCCAGTCGAAAAACCATCGGAAAACACCCATATTTTGCTACAAAACATCAATTTATCAAAATAATGCAATATTCATGACGTCATTTCTACATTATGACGTCAATGGGTGATAACCTTTTACACCTTTATTTCCAATATGATTTTAACTATCTTTCACCTTATTTTAAAGCTCTTTCTAAAACTTTGATTTTGGGGGGCAAAAATTGGATAAAACCGCACTTAGTCCTTTTGTAGTGATTTTCTGCTGATCTGATGTAACTCACCTGATCTAGACTGATGCCTGAGATGAATTCCTTTGATGGAATTTTAGTTGTCTTGTCATTTAACTGATCATGAATAAACTCTACAGTATGTTGGTATATTTCTCAAAAATCGTCATATGTATGTATTCCGAGAGGAAAGAAATTGATTCAGAGCAATTTGATAACCACAAAACTGGCAAATTACTGAAGTTAGATGTATCTTTTCTCAATGAATCAGTCATGAAAATCCAGAAGAAATATATCGCTCCAAACTGTCTTAAATGAATAACAAATCAAGCTGTTTGACAAAGTGAATATTAAGGGTTGGGGTTGTAATATTATTCACCTTATCTTTATAAATGTATTTACTCAGGTGTAGTCCTTTAGTACTGTAAACAAGGAAGTGTTCAGGTGAGCATTATGGCCCATGAGTATGAAGTAGATATGTATGAAGAATTTTCATAAAATATTGATGGATGTACTTTCAATTTTTTCAGGAACAGAAATGCCATTGCCAAAATTCACCAGGACTGCTGACCAAGGTATGTGAGTTCTGTAGAGTGGTTTTCTAAATAACTTCTGACTATTCAGGCTTTGTTATTGGAAAGGGTATTGATCTAAGCTTTGATCTGTTCATCCCAAAAGAGTATTCAAGGACAATGCGATTAATGTATGTATTACATAACTACTGAAAATTCAATAATAACTAGAGCAAAGCTCGTTGCAAAGCAACGAGTGGGTCTTCCGTTAATGTCGGAAGTAAAGCCAGAAGTTCTTGTAAGAAGCAGAGCTCTTAAACCAACAACAAGAGTAACTAAAATTAAAAGATGAAAAAATCGAATTATTCCTGGTACGACTTAACAAAATACGAATGATTTTAAGTACGAATTAACAAAAACCTTTCTGATTTCAAGAACGACTTGACCAAAAAAATCCAAAAGTGTTCAAGTACGACTTAACAATTATTTTTGGTACGAATCAATTTTACATTGAACATTACGCTATTTTTTAAACCAAGGACGCGGAATCAAAATTTCCGGAAAAATCAATTTTTAAACCCTGATATCTCTGTGATGCATCGTCCGATTTTCAAACAGATTTCGGATTTGAATTCACCATGGTAAGTTTTATAAGACTGATGTATTGTCTTATTTTGTTCAAAAAAATGAAAATTTCCAAAAATTGGAACTGCTTCCGGTTTTGAGCAAAATTGATAAACACAATTTTAAACCCCCCAGTACATTATAGAATTGATACATCTATCATCAGTAAAAATTTCAAAGCAATATCTTTAAAGTTTACGGAGATTTCTTCCGGACAAAATCACTTTTTTTAAATTAAAAAATGGCCGCCAAATTTGAACGGAAGTGACGTAAATGCTGAAACTTTAACATCTTTTAGGCACGGTAACTTTACAAAAGCTCTGAAAATTTCATTGAAATCGGATGAAAACTTTTTGATATATAAAGCCGAGAAGGAGTCAGAAAAAAAATAAAAAATAAAAAAATAATAAAAAGAAACCGAAGAAAAACAAGAGGGTCTTCCGTTGGAAACGGAAGACCCTAATTACATTGTTTATTGTTATGCAGTTGTCAAGAAAATTCATCAACTTCAAGCATGTGGTCTTTTGCTTGAAATCATTATAAACACATACCATGCAGACTGGAAACATTTATGAATCAAATTATTCTTTAAAAAATCAATTTTACATATTTATATTTTCACATAATGTTATGAATTAAGATACCATATCTTTGATAATAACTGCCCAATGAAATTTAGGATAAGATTCGTAAATGGGACATTTTCTTTGATGCATCAATAGACAGATAAAGTAAGTTAAGTGAAATATATTAAGCATGTTAAACTTCTAACATTTTCCATGTTATGCAGTGTTATGCATTTTAATAGTGCAGATTAGATTTATTATATATATAGGGAAAGGGGGATATGATTTCAGTGTTTACAGATGTAGATATGACTTGCTTATACTCTACTTCTGTGCCCTTTCTGTCCAATAACATTATGACTTTAAATACTAAGTTTGTTTTTTTGACTATGTAAGTAAATACTGTGAAATACTTGGAATTTTTAAAGGTCAACTTTCACGATTTAATACGTCCCCTAGCTCTCACTTGAATTTACATGCTCAGTGAATTTTGATAAAAGGTATCAATTTACTAATGATATAAATTACCTCCCAGAGAATCTGTGAAAAATTGACTATCAAACAAATATGAAACCAACCCCTCCCCCCCCCCCCCTTAATTCTGATGATTTTACAGGATAGGGTTGTTAAAAATCTACAGGAGATGAGAGGGATCTGATATATTTCAGTGGGTGACAGTACGTGAAATATCATATAATCATAATGTGAATATAACTCAGATTATTTATCACTTATAACAATGTAGAAACTCTAAGGATTACATTTATTACTTCCTTAGTTAGTATCTCATGGTCTCAAACAAGAGGATTTCATTAAACTGTAATCTATCTACAAGCATGATAAGTACCAGAGGACCCCAGTCACAGAATTGTAAATGAGGCTGTCAATTGGACATGCTAAAAGCCCTTTATACTTGTTATATAATCCCAAGGTGATCAAATACTCCATATAGAGTAAACAGCATTAGTTGTGTGTCCAATGGCTAGCCACTGAGTCTGTGTTTCTGAAAATAATCAAACTGAAACATTAAGCCTATATGAGTTGAAATTGAATACTGATTTAGACATATTTTTTTCAGAGAAGAGAGTACAGAATGCAGTTCCCTCCCTTGATACAGAGAGGTAAGATTATGGGTAGATGTTAAAGTTAAATCCTTCTCGGTGCCATGAAGGCACATAAGGCAGCTTATCCCACGTTTCTGTGGTGCTAAGCCGATGAGAGTCATAGACTCCCCCTGGATGGGACACCAGTCCATTGCAGGTTAACCCCTAGCATAAGCAAGTACCCAATTACAGCTGGGTGGACTTAGATAATGTGCCTTGTCTAAGTCACAATACACAACAGCGACCTTTTGGTTACTGGCCATGACCTCTACTACTTTATGGTATGATTGAAAGATAAGAAAACTGGTAGATAAAATACTCCTATAATTATCTATAGTATCGATAATAAATCTTTCATTGTATAACCCCCCCCCCCCCCCCCCCGAAAGAATTCGAATCAAAAATACGAAACACACAGCTGATCTTGCATTGTATACACCACCACCACCACCCCCCCACCCCCCACCCCCCCAAAAAAAATATCAAATCAAAAATGCAAAACACACAGCTGATTTTTCTTTTGGAGAATCATCTACATTGATGAGCAATCTATCCAATTATGTTAAAGGGGTCTTTTAAGCAAATAAAATGTTCCCAGCTTGAGATGCTGATGTGTGATACTGCGTTCTGTGATGAATTTTAGTCACAAGTTTCTGTCTAATAAGAACATCAAAACAATCCCTCTCAGTATCTCTGTGACTGCTTCATAATGAAGTTTTGTCACTTTATCTGTCTTCATCAGTGATTTTAATTAAGCTTGGAAGTACATAAAGTAGCAAAAGATAATTCTGGCATAGCTAGGGGGAAAAAAACTAAGAAAATAATGCTTTCAGCCTTTCAGTGTAAACTAATTAAAAATTAACATATTTTGTAAATCTTGATTAATTCTTCTTCACTTTTTGTCATCAAGTTGGACCTCTTACTTAAAAGGATCACTGAATCTATAATAGCAGAATATAGATCTCAGAATGATATTAGAATTGTAGAAGCAATCACTGACAAAGAATTCTTTTACTACACGCATCAGCTAGAATCAAGAGAAATGAGGTAACTAGTGTTTATACTCATTAAATACAGTATCATCTATATGTCTATTAAGAGTACTCAGAATTCAGTGTCACCTTCCTCTTTAACTGATCAGTGTATCAATAGATTTACACGTTTAGATCCATTAGTTTTAATTATTTATTAGTGTGTACTAGAAGAGGCAGCTTTGATAGGCATCAAAAACTCAAAATAGGATTTATATAAGCTTAAATAAGGAGGCTGGATGGTCAACAAACTAACCATCAGATCTACCTAAAATTTTGATATATCATTTGTTAAGTATAAACTTTTATTTAGTAAAGGAAAAATCCATTTATAATTATATTGCCTTTTAAATTTTGGTATTTTCCTATATTTTTATATAGAGCTCTTCTTTTGAAGAAGATAAATACAGTCTAAAAATGACCTTTTAAGTACATGTTTATTTACAGTATTTGTATTTATGAAAATGATGACAGTTATGATTTTGGGAGTATAGTATCCTCATTTCTATTACTGGTAGACCAAAATATTAAAAGCAGTTCTACTTATTTTTCATACCTGAAAATAAAAGGACTGACTCAGTCAAGGGAAATATGAGTATGATTGCTCATATATAGTATTGGAGAATTCAGTGAAACCTAAAATGGTTACCTCTTTAGAATTAATATTTGTAAAATCAAAAACATATATTAATGTATAATTTATTGAAAGATTCTTTGTTTCAGGCCTGTCCAGCAAGTGGGGCTAAACCATCCCACAGTGGGACAGCTCCCCCCACCCCCTGCTTCCAAGAAATCCCACACCCGGTCCCAGTCAGGCCAGTTCAGGGGTGTGGTAGACCGGGACTCAGGACCCTCTAATCCTAACCCCATCCCACAGGGGGTGACAAACCAACAGGTATACTTCACCTGGCCCCAGGATTATGAAGCAGTCGTAGACTTTTAAAAGTCAAATTTTGTACACTCTCTTATTGTCTTGTGATCAACAATGTGTGTCTCTATTATGCTGATTGTTACAAATTTTAAGCGTAAATTTATGACATATTATGATTTTATAAAGATTGAGATTTGGACTTTAAAAACACTTGGTTTTAGAACACTTCATGATCCGGAGGCCTGTACTGTGTAATTAATGTATGACAGTAGATTCAGGGTGTAAAGTTCACTATAAAAATATATCCGACCACTGACAATACCTACACAGATAGTTGTAGGAGGAAGTCTGTTTTTTCCTGTCCTTATATTTAAGAATTAAGGACTCTGACTCTATACATGTATGTATTGCCTTCATCTTAAGAGGTTACTTTATATTGGTGAAGTTTATTAATGATTTTTAGTTTGATCAAATTGCCGAAAGCATATGATGTCAGGGGTGCTACTGAAATTCATCAATTGAAAAATAACTGATTATTGTCATTTTTACCCACAAAATAATGTGCACATCTTAATATGACTTGCTTTCATCATATTTTTATATTCCCAAGTTAATACTTCTTTCCCCTTTACTTCATTTTACACTATCCTGTCATGGTCCCATGTCTAGAGAAACAGCTAGACCCATAGTTGAAACCAAAATAAATTAGTGCACCCAGTAAAACAAATGAGATAGTTAAGTGCGCCCAGACTTACCAATTTATTGAAAAATCATAAAACTCAATTTTAGTAATAATTAAAATCCATCATTTTTAGAATAATGAAGAAAAACAGTCATGACTATTTGGAGTTTATTTTGAGATATAGAGTGACCTCTAAAATATGAACATGACTGTATTCATCATTTTTTATCAAATTGGTAACTTAAGGTGGATCTCTACACCAAATAAGTGTAGGAGATTTTTGTTGCATGCATTTGTTACCAATACTAGGCACAGTATTCAACAATAAAATACCTCAAAATACAATACACTATTTTCTAGAGAATTTTTAAAATATCAGTCTGGTTCCAGATAACCCCTTATTAATCAAATTTTTAAACATTCCTGTTTTAAAATTCTTATGAAAGTGAAATGTTATTAAGTTTAGAAATGAAAAACAAAATAATCATGAATGAAGTTTGTATGATTTTTATTGGAATCCACATAAATATGAAACTAAAATATAAAAAAATTCTTTTAAGGCAAACTGCTGGACAAAATCCCACAAAAACCTGAAAATATAAACAATATTCGTTGGTGAATGGGATGAAGAAAAGAAATTGAATGAAATTGAAAAATTAAAGGAAATACTTAATTATTGCAAAAATCTTGGTATGAAAGATCCTGTTTAAGAGTTGTCTTTCTTTATTTTACATGGTCTCAAATGTCTTGGGATCAATTTTTTAATTAATAAAAATTACGAAGACAAATTAAAAAAGGAACAAGTTTATGCTAAATATATAGATATAAGATAAGTAGTGCTTATGATAATGTTTGAAGCTGAAAAATCATATTATTGATGAATGCATTTATATATATATTTAACTCTTCAGAACAAAATATTAGTAGTTAATTATATTATAAATTGCCTTTTACTTTCTTATATACAATAGCAATTATAAACAACAACCATACGCATATCAATACATACATTAGATGTCCATAGTGATACACATGCATGTGTGGAAATGAAAAACATGCTCCTTTTTAGAATTATGTCTTTCCCTCATTTGGCTTGCAAATCCGGGCTTCCACTGCTATTGCTACCTAGTTGTATCTATTTTAATCAAAATACATTAGTTTAATGTCAAAGTTTCAGTGAAAGTCTTTTACTGAAAATGTTTTTTTTTTAATTTGGGAAGTTAGGATCAATTCAAGAGATCCTACTACGGTACTTTCGTTTTATATTCATCATACATATATAGTTTAAATGAAAATTTGACATCTGCTTACCTATATCGATAATCCGCCACATATGTATGATCGTCTGTTGCAGATGACATGACAAAAATGTGTTGCCAATAGCAGCAGAGCAGGGAAATGGTATATTATTTAGATTCCACGTTTTCCGTACAAAACAGCTGATAATCAATGTTAGTTAAAAGCTTTAAACAGGAAGAAAATTGACATATTTTCTAAGCGTTTTGGTGATTTCATTCCTATCTCACCTCCTTAGTTAGAAGAGTTCAATTAAACGGTGTATAGCTATTTTGTACCACGACATAATGTTATCAATCTGGAACACAATGGCGTTTCGAACGGAAGTCAGACATGTTTTGACGATGTAGCCTTCCACCTTAAAGTCTGTAAGTTAGTAAAAATGATATAATCAGTTATTTTTTGTAAATGATGGATTTCAGTCGCACCCCTGACTGTTTATGCGATATACGATTTAATAAGAGTTAATAGATAAATCCAAACAGTTTCTGCAATCATTTGGCCATTCAATCACTTTTCATTTTGTTTTTCAGTCATTGAATCGAGAGGAGTCGCCAAACAATGCTACATCCCCCAGACAATTTACCTCCCCTAACCAGTCCCCGCCCTCTTCTCCACCCGTCACAAATAACATCCAATCAGCTGGCAGCATTCCGTTAGCCAATCACAACAATGTGCATGGTCAGATGACCTCCCCTGTAGCCAAGTCATTAGCCAGTCAGAGCCAGGGGGCACCTGTTGTGATGAACGCCTTTCAGACCGGTGCTCCCACTGTGATAACAGGAACCGCCCCCACCACAATACACACCGGGCACCACCCTCACCCACACCCCCATCATCCCCATCACCACAGGACCGGCTCCAACTCCTCACATGAACATGGGGAGGGGTGGGCTTTGTTTGAGGAGGATGAACATGCAGGTACACAAACTATCAAATATATCTATGACCAACTTTGAATGTATTCCTTTTTGAGTCGGCTCGCAAAGCGAGCATGTCCTTGTTATCATAGACGTTTCTGCGAAAATTTTGCACTACATTATTTATGCGCTAATGAAAATAGTGCATTCATTAACCTCTTTTGTTTGCGTGATTGCCAATTTCAAATGGTTAAACAATCTTAACTTTTTTTACACATATATTTTTAAAGTTTTTCTTGATGTTTAAAAAATAAAACAAATCAAAGTAGTTTTTGTTCAATCGCCACCCATGAATGTGACAACTTACACAGGGAAAACCTTGTTCCATGTTAAGCGTAAAATCTATTTTTAGAAAAACCCAGTTCGCGAAGCGAGAAGACCCTTGCTGTCATCGGATCTCTTGGAGTGGATTTTGAGCACAAACGTGAATTGATAATGTGCAATATAATGCAAATAGCTCTTATTTTTTTGTCATTGAAAAATACTGGTCCTTTGTCTCTATCCTACACTATTATACATTGCCAGTCTGGCAGGCATTGCCAGTGTATCATTAGTCAACAGAACGTTTTGAATCAAAGTACTGAAAGTACTGACACAAGTTGATGATTCAGGAATCAGACATTTATTGACCCTTTTTTGCTTTCAACACGCAGAATTTGAATTAATCATGAATTAAGTATAGAAGTATCTTATTATCACTGGCTACAACATATCAAAGATAAAAAAAATCATGAATCGTGAAAGATAATTTTTTGAATAAATAGGATATCTAAATATTCTTATCATATAATTTAATATGATAGGGCTGGTCTTGTAAAGGTGTTTTCTGCCACAATGAGCCCTGTAATCTTTGTTCACCTATGTTTAATTTATTTACAAAAGCCAGTTTTTTTATGTATTACTAACAATGCAATAAAAATGAATACATCAAAATATTGACAACATGTTCACAGCGAGTCGACTCTTAGGCCCTTCAGGCCTTTGATTAAAGATTATTTTTGCATTGCAATTGGCTGTATATTCTATCAAACGTTTTTAACTAACATAGCATTTGCTAAACTTAGTAATGTACATTTCTAAATGTTATATATATAATTATGCATTAATATCAAGAATCAGAAACATCTTTGGTAGCTTGATGAAAAATCCATTTTTGCAAAATATCGCACTTTTCACACTACACACAATACAATTACAGCATATTTTTCTGATAAAAGTTAAATAAGGAGAGTCAAAAATGTTTGTGTAGATATATAGGACTGTGTTTATAATAAATTGTACATTGTATTTTAGGTTTACTAGCACCCGGATCCAGAAAGCCGTATAATTTAGAGCCGCCAGGCTTTGATTCCTCATCCATAAGTTCTGATCCGGAGAGTGTGGATGATATCTGGAGTATCAATGATGACCAAAAGGAATACTACATTGCACAATTTAAGACCATGCAGCCTGACCTGAGCAAAACTATTACAGGTGAGATATTAAGGTATTACAGGTGAGAGGCTGGACAATAGCAAACACTGGATGTCCCTGCTGAAGATTTTTCTGCAAAACAGCATTTTTACATGTGATCTGTTTCTTTAATAGGTGCTGTAGCAAAGGAATTTTTTGAGAAGTCCAAACTACATGTGCACGAACTTTCCAAAATATGGTCAGTATGGTAGTTTGTATATTCATGCTACAATTTGGACACAGTTACCTGTTATGAAATATACTGTAGATTCCGCATTTTACACAAATGCTTAATTCCGCGATTTTAATGTTTTGCATTTAGTGGTGAGAATATAAAATGGTAAATTCTTAATTTTTATCATAGTTTCATTTAGTTTACATCTATCTAAAAGAAAGCGAGATTTATAAAATACCCGAGACATGCTTTTTGCGATTTTATGCGGAAATCATATCCTCGTGTTTAATAGGAATCTACAGTATTACCGTATTTCATCATTTTTAAGACAAAAAAATAACTGATAAATGTTTACCAAATACATGCATATCCTATATTTACGCAATCATGTTTTCGTGATAAAAACATATATTATTGTACAAAAACCATGGTTTTTTTTTCAATCTGCAGGCAGTTGTCTGACCTGAATAGAGATGGTGAGTTATCCCTGGAGGAGTTCTGTATCGCTATGCACTTGGTGGTCCTTAGGAGACATGAAATAGAAATACCAGACAGACTACCCTTTTCTCTGATGCCATATACCTCATTCACAAATGGTAAAGAATTTCTTTACTATTAATTATTGATATGATATTCATCTAGTTTTAGTATAAAATGTCAACAAATACATGTATCGGCATTCAGACACTCAGGAGATTCAGCTGACATGACTAACAGTTTGTAATGTGGGGTGTTTTGTAGAGGAGCCATTTGCTGTTGACCATCCTTCAGGGGGTACCCTAAAGAGGGCAACGCCCCCTGACACACCCCCTTCTCATCCCAAGTCTATCGGAGAGAACTGGCCGGAACAGCAGGTGGTGCAGGACGGCTCCTCAGATACGGCTAGCGATGTGGCCTCCCCCAGTGTCAAACCACTTAACTTTGCTTCTGTACCGGTCTCTGAATCAGTGAGTGAATTCTCAAGGCAATACCATTATCAAGGTCCATTATCATGTAGAGTTTAGGTTTTGTAATAAATTCTTTCCAAGATGTATACGGCAGAGATCATTCTTATCTGAAATGATCACTTTTTTAGCAAACATTGAAAGGCAAAGATTGACAAAAATCATGTTTGAACTTAACATTATGAGTAATAAAAGTTATGATAAATTTTCCAAGTGAGAAAAATTAAACTTTGTTATCTTAGAAACTGGGATATTTTTTGGTTTTATTGAAAATTAAAGTTTTCAATTTTTGTTAATTTATTGATATTGCATAAACAGCTCACTTATTTTCTCTTTCATTTTTCCTCCTTTGTTCTTGTCTTAGTGTTTCTGAGTTTTTGACATCCAATTGATTTATTTCTATTACAAGGATAAGATCGTACATCCCATTGCCATGAGAGTTTCTCCGGAGATCCACCAGCATGAGCGAGGAAGGGCGTTCTCAGGTAAGTCTTCCCCACCGGACACAGAAGAGTCCATTCAAATCAATCGAGGTCAAGGCACTGTTGGAAACACACATTGATTTCATTTTTGCACATAATTTATTGACCCTGTTTCAACTCGCTGGGTATTTTTTCATTCTCATGAATGATTCATGCCAGATTTTTATAAATCTGATTAGCCCTTTCACACTCTTATAAATGAAATACGTATGCATGAACATTCATGTTATGATAGACTTTCAAAAATTGAATAAATTTCCATATGTGGAAAGATTTGCTCTTCGTTCAATGTTACATTAAGATTGACAATAACGAGAAGTTAAATTAACACTTTTACTCACAATTTATGAAATCTATACTAGAGATTTGGAAAGAAATGTATATATAAACAGTAAAATTCATTATTTGATGCTACATATAGAATATGAAGGTTTTTCAGTATTGGATTGAAAGTTATATAGGTATTCATGAGAATGAGAAGAAATATTTGAACAATAAGTGAATGTGTATGGGTTCCCCATATAACTTATACAGAGAACCACATGTATAGCATGTTTAGTATTCACATTTGAACCTCAGTTTGTCTTGTTATTTAGATTCTTTATATTTATTTTCTTTCATTGTTTTAGGCAAAGAAGGTATGGTAGAATTACTTGCATGCTAGTTTTGTTGGTAAATGGCACCTTTTTCTTCCAACGAAGGTTAATAATATACATGTACGTTATTGTGTACCGTTAAATAAGGAGTTATGGTTATTTAGTTTACCCTTAATGGTAGATTCAATGATAATCATTATAATACATGTACCCCTAGCTAGGGAAAGATAACTCCATGTTTATTCAAAGTTTTACAAAGTAAATTTTAGACACAAAAAGATAATTTTTTAGATTTAGCACTACAGCAAACAAAAAATCATTACAAAACATTAAAAAAAAAATGTGATTATTTATTAGAATTATATGTAGCAAAATAAATAGTCTAAGAGCTGCATTTTTGCAAATGTAAGACATACAAAATTTGAGTATAACATTACATATACCGGTACATTTTTAAATTGGTAAAAATAAGAGCTTTTTCAATAGAGCTTCTTAAAGAGTTGTATTTTTGAAGCTTGATGTAAAATAATAAGAATATAATATTATTAATATAAAACTTTAAATCTTCTCCAAGTACATCTACTTGCATGCTAGACATGGGTATGAGCTGAACTCCACATAATCCCTGTAGCATGCATGCCGGCTCTAGGTGATTGCTAGCTGCCATGCAAACCTTTCTGCTTCTATAGTTAATTGTTAATTTGTTATCCTTTTTTAAATGAAAAATCAGTATTTGAATACTTGGAATGAAAGAGTATTACTGAACTTTGCAAGGTGTATGGCAAATTTACAACATGTAGTAGCAATTCCTCCCCTTGTTTTCCTGGCAAGGATTCTCTCCCCTGGTTTGTGTGTGTTTTTGCATGACTTCCTTGGTTGTTGTATGTAAACCTTGTATGTTTACAGAACCTGCTCCTTCACATAACAACCAATCAGAATCCAGCACAAAAAAACTTCGATCAAACACCGAGCCCCATCTCAGTGCGTCTCAGAACGAGATCAATATCTTGGAGATGGATGATGATGTCATAGCAGGAAGTCCGCCGCTTGTCCCGCCCCCCACGGCCAGTCGACCACGCCCAGTTCCCCCCAAGAGTCTGGGCCCAGGTATAAGAGGTCCCCCACTACAAGCTCCAGGGACACCCCACACGTCAGACAGATACATGATATATACACATCTATATGATTGTGCATGTCACTTAAGCCTGCATGTTCTTCACCCAATGATATGAATGATTATTATCACTATACATTATTATGTATAGAATTACACATATTATTTTGGTGAATGATTTATGAATATCCCTTTTTTTCTATCTCTCTCTCTCTGAAATGTTTTCTTAATTCAAATGTGGGCATGTCAGTAAGCATAGACTAAAACCAAAAATTAAAGGACAGATTGCAATGTCTTAAAATACTGTAAAGTGGGTATCATAAATGTGTGACAGATACTGTGGAATCATTAGATTTCGTGGTGGCTCAATTTTCGTGATATTCGTGGTACCTCTCATCCACGAGTTTACATCCTCCACAAATTAATAAATTAATGTTATAAAATCATATGCACTTATGTTGGTATAAAAGAATACACGAAATTACGTCCCCACGAACCTGTAAAAGTTAACCAATCCAGGAAAATTGGCCCCCACGAATTTTAATGATTTCACAGTATCTTCAACGTTCAAAAGCAAGATTATTTAGAGATTCAATATCAATCAGCCATACACAAATTAAAATAGGAAGCATATAATATCTTATTTGACTGTGCGTAAGCCTTAGGTCAGGTTAAGTATAGATCAAAGGCACCAACTTCTTTTTGAAGTTTTGACAAAAATAGGCCTTCTATTGCCTGACTTTTGAACAAAGGAAAATTCAAACAACACTGTAATGAAATTTAGAATTTTAATTAAATTAACATTATTTGTAATAAAGTTAATCATGGTGTGAGATTGTGAGATCCCACTGAAAGATGAACATTTTAAAATGAAATTAAAATGAACAAAGTATTAGAATTGAATTAATCATACCTTCAAAACTTAGTCTCTTATATTATTAAAGTTAACTTATGACTGACAGTGAATTATACGCATTTCACTGTTCATTTTCACTTATTACACCTGTCAAGTGATTGTTTTTGGAATTTTTGCCATTAACAGGATCAGTACATATAAGAAGTACACTGTAGTTAATATTAAATGATGCATACTCAAGAAATGACATTGTGAGTTATCACACACTGTTGTTACCTTACAGTTCCTGGCAATATCACTGGTCTGTTGCTGCCCGCCCCCACCACTAGTCACCCTGATGCCACAGATGGGGGCGTGGAGCAGGAGCCCCCAGTCCCCCCTCCCCGACCCACGGGCAGAAGCATGTCCATGGACGCCAGCAAAGGTAGGGCAAGCCTGTAACTGATGGTGATCAGTGTCCATATCAACATAGGAACATAAAGTACAGTCAAACTTCATTAATATCGCGAACTAGATGGGGCTGTTCAAAAACTTCGAGATATCAATATATCCAAGATAACAAGGATAGAATACTTGAAAATAAGTGATTGGGACTTACAAATCACTTCGATTTATCCATTGTATTTGAGATATCAGTATTTGAGATATCAAAGGTCAATTGTATTTAGTTTATGAAATTCTGCAGACATTAAGTCTACAGTTACTTTGACTTATTAAGACTACAGCATTTTTCTTTTCATTTCATAAAAATATTCAGTCCATGTCTTATTCTTTCATAAGAAGATAATTAGTTTATTAGATTGTATGAAGACGTTTGATTAATGTTTTTATTTTTATACAGTAGACAGTACTACCAAACCTGCTATCTCCTTCAAAATGACATCAATTTAAACAAAATAAATTCAGGACTAGTCAGCATTTCACAGGGAAGCAAAATTATTTAATTGTTCCATTGATATATATATAGTCTTTCCCAAAAAAGTGCTTGAAGATGCAAAAATAGCATGCATATTATGTAACATATAGTAGAAATTTATGTTTGGAATGAAGAAAAAATTCATCTGATATTGTAAACTGGTATTTGATATACAAGGTAGCAAATCTTGAAATTTGTAGAACAGCTTATAAACTTTCATTGCTAGAGATTGCTATTATCTACCAATTTTCTACTGAAAAAGCAAATATTTAAGGTAAGCATTGTCCTAATCAGTATATACTGTTGAACTCTGAATACAATGGATTGGTTGAAGTGATTTTTAAGTCCCAACCACTTATCTTTTAAGTACCGGGGTATATTACCCTTGATATCTGGAATGCTCCATATCTCAAAGTTTTTAAACAGTCCCATCCAGTTTGGGATAACGAAGTTTGACTGTATTATAAGTAATCAAATCTGAGTACAATGTACTGGGTAATTTTGATGTATGAGATTCTGCCCAATTTGGTGATGAAGTTGTAGTGAAGATGAAGATGTAGTGATGAAGAAATGTAGTGAAGTCCACAGTTATTTTATTTAGAATTGGACAAAATTCATAGAAAAATCCTTTCCCACTTTAATTTATTGTCCTTATAAGGCAAAATTGAGTTTAAAGGAAATTTGTAACTTGGTATCTTTTGTGATATTTTTCCCCTGAATTTTTGTATAGGGAAGTTTAGCATCAAAATTATAACAAAGTAATGACATTGTAATTTTCCTCAGTGTTTCTGGCCAGGGTGTTGGTGTTAGATAATTAGTGGTAAGTCACTGATATTAGTAGATCCCGGATTCGATAATGAGGGGGTTTCCTGGTCACTCAGTGTATTTTTCCTGTCATTTGATTGGATTATGCTGAATTCTTAGTGGTGATTTCCTGTAAAATGAAGTGTCTTATAATTTAAATGAACTTTTCCTCATTCGAAGCAAATTCGATTCAATGGATATCGCAGATTATGAATCACATTATTTTCATTAAAAAGTAAACAGGTTAGTCTCAGCTTTGCTTAATGCGGGATTAGTGATTAGTGGTCAGAAAGTACCCCATCCGATTGATAAGTATTCAACTATCTTCCGCTTTTATGTTGTATATTTGTTAACATTTTGTTTTGACAATACAACTGTTTCAAGGGTTAGATGATTTACTTAGAGAATAATTTACAAAGCTAACATTTATCATTATGTTGTATGCCACGTTATGAGTAATTTCAATATTAAAAAGGTTTTAAAAATACTACATGTACTTTTATGTTTCTTGATAATTGACTTCCATTGACATGAAAAGATGACTGTATGGGTGTCTTATTGTGTAGTTACATAATGTAGGGTATGCTTCAACCCCAGACCATGCTCAAATAGTGTGGCACTTGTATTGAAGTTGACCACATATGTGTTTCTATTGCTTGTTGAGCAGATGTTAATTGAATTAAAATACTGTAGATTGGCAAGTAAAATCACGATGGTTTTAATTTCACTATGTTCACAATTTATCGTTTTTCCGCTAAAATAAACCCATCGTAAATATAAACAAGTTTTTTTTAAAACCTCTTATTGCTTATACTTTGATCAAATGGTTTTCTTGGAGCATGAAATTAAAACTATCGCGATTGGTACTTTTTGAGAATTCGTGAAATTTTAACACCGTGGAATTAAAACGACTTACAGTAACTTAAGCCTGAGCTAGCTTTGTAGAATTTCAATTAATGTTTCATACAATTAGCATAAACGATGGTCTTTGAGAGTTCCAAGTGGTTTGTAGTTACAATTCATCTTGATATATACCGGTAAAAGCTGTATATATATATATAACATATAATTGTACATGTATATTTACACTAGTAGTAGAAGAAAGCTTGAGTGTACATATATTGTATGTGGTTCCTGCAACTTTTGGGACACACTTTTATTATGACCTTATCTCATTTCTACCTCAGGTCTTTCTACACCCCCAGCAGTTCCTCCTAGGGCCTCTCCCAAAGACGTAAGTTTTACCACAAACAGACATCAATATTTGCTATATAATACTTAAATTGTTCTTGATTTCAGTTGTGATAACAATTCATAAATCTTTTATTGTTTTGAATTGTAAAATAGATTCCATATGAAAATATTTTCATGTTGATTTGTGCAATAAAACTTTCATAAAACGTTTTTATTTGTTGACTGATATTTAAGTTTAGGAGATACAAAATGCAAATGCCTGTTTTTATAATTTGTAGGTATCTTGTTTATATATTTTAATCTGTGTATATAATGTCAAATTTTGTTTATAGAGTCCAGCAGTGAGAAAATCTGGGGACCTTTCATTTAGTGCAATAAATTCCAAGTTTAACGAGTTTAAGAGGTTTGAATCCATTCCATCAGAAGAGTCACTCAACAAGATGGCCGGTGTTGACACCACCGATTCCACCAATCACAGAGTCCGCTCATTATCCCAGGAGTACAACAAAATGGTAGGACTGCCTCTTGTTACCCGCCCAGTACAGTACCACTGACTGTAAAGCAGAAATGTAGAGCAACCGAATATATCTACAGTCAATTTAAAAATTTAGTTTTTCAGCAAGTGTCTTTATCATATATACATGTTTTTATCTTAAAAGGAAATGTGTGAAAATCATGCATTTGTTTGATTTTGTCAGAAACAAATGGTTGTAGTAATCTATCAGTATTCTGGGAGACAATTGTCAGATAGTCAAATCTCTTGTTCCCTTTAATTTATGAGAGAAAGAAACAGAAATTCATTCAAGGAAGCATATTCTATAAATGTATTTAACAATAGTTCATACTGGCATTCTTTTATTACAAACTTTATATATTTCCCTGTAGGGGCATGATGTTCAAGCGTCTGGTCTGGAGTCAGGAGGTGTGTACATATCAAATCCAAATTAAAAGTATTCTTTTCACATTACAGAACCATTTATAGAAAATTTGTAAATTTTAATCAAAATATTTCATTTATTTTTCAGATTCAAATGCTGTGATTGCTAGTACATCCAGGGTAAGTCTTTCTACTGATACAGGGCTTGATGGTGTAGTTCAATACAGTAAAACCCGGTTATAGTGAAGCCCCAGGGACGTGATTTTGAAAAAAATTCATTGTGTCAGATAAGATTATAATTATTGTTTTTTTATGATCAAGAGAATAAAACGTATTTCGCTACATGTATAAGCATGATTTCACTACAGTAAAACTCGTTTAGCACGAACATGGATATAGCAAAATTTCAGATATAACAAAGTTTTTTGTAGTATCCGGTAAAATTCTAACAAATCTTTGCAAAATATTGCGGTTATAACGAATTCGGATATAATGAATTTATGGATATAGCGAAATGATTTTGCGTCACGTAGAGATGAATACATGTAATAACAAAATTTAACACTTTTATAACAAATTTTTTACAGTTATAGAAAGGCTGCACTACCATTTAACATAATAGTGTAGATGAATTCATTTTCACATAAATTTTTCAAATCACAATCAAATTATTAAAGTTATCACAAGAATGAATTTTCATTCTAAGCCTCAATTAGCAAAAATTTTAGTTTGGTGAAAGAAAAGATGTATATAGAATATATAGTGAATTCGCAATAGTTATTATTACAAATTCGTTATACGGATATAACAAATAACGAGTATAACGAAGTTTACCCTTTGGTCTGTAGGACTTCGCTATAACCAATTTTTACTGTATAAACCATGTTTTACTGTACATCAAACAGGTAACTATATTTTGATTCACTAGATATGTAGACATTCAGATTGTACGGGTAATCAGAAGTACAGTTTTACAAGTGTACATGTGCCTGACTCACAATGTACAGCTTTCCTGCACTTTGGTTTTGAGATGAAGATAACACTGATTTCAGACTTTGATAAAAGACAAATTGTGCTGAAAATGAGTCGCTGTGTTAGGTTAAAACTGCAAGCATCAGCATCACTACTTCCTTGCTGAAACAAAGTCACCACGAAACTGTTTATTTATGTCAAAAGAAGGAAATTTATATGACAGCTGAGAACATCACAGCTGAAATATTTTCCTTTCGTGCCATGGTTGCTGTGGTATAACTCTTTGGCTGTTTGAAATTAATGCCAGGTTATATGTCTAAGTTTAATGTGGCATTTTAATTTATGAACACAGGTAACTAAAGTACAGTTACAGTATACATGTACATGTATTTTGGGGAAGCGTATACAACAGATTTTGATGATAAGTTTGTGATGTTTTTGGTCTGATACAGAGATAAGGCCTGAAAAAAAAGTTGTGTGTTTAGGGTAACCCTACCTAACGGTCACTAACCTACAAAAATGCCCCGATCCTACCATTTTTAGATGTCTGTTTTTATCCGATTGTGAATTTTATAGTATTATATATAAATCTGTTTTTAAATATGACACAAACAAACATTCTTAGGATTCATGCAGAAAAAAATATGATAAAATTTTTAAAAATCCCTACCTACCTAACCTAATTTTTTCATCAGTGTTACCCTAAACACACGATTCTTTTATAGGCCTTATTGTATTGTACATGTACATGTATTGTGTTATTTGCAGGAATCATCACCACTAGTCAAGTTTGATGTCCCAGACGATGAAGTAGGGGGAGGGGAGACTCAGATTTCTTTGGAAATGAGACGGTAAGTTACAGCTTAGTGTTCAGACTCTTGAACAGATACTTTGAATTTCATATAATTTCCCTTTTTCATACACTGAGAAATTGAAAAATGTAGGTTTATTCCCATTTACATACAAACTGAATTTTATCTCAGATGTTTATGTTTAAAATAACTTTTTGGTGGGTGGGTGGGTTCATTGTTAGGAAAATTAAAAAATACTGTACATTAAAGTAGCCAACAGTATCAATGTTTCATAAAGTAATTGTTCATAGCATACAGTTTATTTTTGGTGACATGAAAATCTTTTATCTTTGTCATTTCAAGAAAGAAAAAAATTCTATAATCTTTTCCCTTGATGATGCAGGCAATTAAGCAGAGACAAGAAAGATCTACAGATGGCCATTAGAACACACAAGGAGAGGAACTCAATGTTAGAGAGACTTGGCAGTGAATTGAACCAAGAACTTCAGGAGGTAATGGAGCAGCGGATAGCATTGGAGATTCAGCTGGAACACCTGAAGCCTTTCTCTAGCTGAGACCCAGAGGGGCATACCTTTAGCAGTCTAGTCCACAACTGTTGGTGGTCCACCAATTCAAATCATTCCTAGTTCTCTGTTGGAAAAATCCATAGTCCCAAGTGAAGGCTTGTGAGGGATGGGTAAAATGGGTTAGGGGAAGGGTCTCAACATCAACGTGATTCCAAATCACATTTAAAATTACCAGATCAAAAAATTTGGATTGACCCTTTTGTTGAAAGTCTTTGAAATCTTGCTGTTTGTTTTTTGTTATTTTTGTGATGTAAGGATCTCGCATGCATTTTTTCAAGAAACCAGTGTTTTAAGTGCTAAGTTTTTGGTCAATATGGCTTTGGTGCATACAGCTTCCATTTTGGAGTCAATCTCATTTTGTACTCACTATCATGAAACATATTTGTTGAAAACTCTTACCTTTGTTGGGTAAAATAAGATTGCAACCTTGTGTCATTTTGATTTTCAAAAAAAAAGACAAAAAATAATTTTCATCCCATTCATTTCAAATACCTTGCTGAAGTTTAGTTACATAACAAGCCACCATCTTTATAGCTTCAGTTGTTAGAAAATGAAGTATTTAAAGCAATACATCTATGATTTATCCTGTAACTACTCATGCAATTCATATTCGGTCCCTCCATACTTGGGGCATTGGCCCAGTGGCTAGCATGACGGATTAGTCGACCCCTGCGACCTTCCCGATAGCCAGTCCTTCCTACAACAATGCAATACATCTTCTATATATGTGTGCTCTCTGTGCTTTAGCCCAGTGTCATAGTTCAGCATGCTGTCATAGATCAAGTGTGCTGTTTGTGCTCTAGCTGAGTGTGATTAGCACAATGTGCACTCAGTGCTGAAGCAGTGTCATGATTCAGTGTGCTCTCTGTGCTCTAGCTGACTGTGGTAGCACAGTGTGAACTCAGTGCTGAAGCAGTGTCATGATTCAGTGTGCTCTCTGTGCTGTAGCTGACTGTGGTAGCACAGTGTGAACTCAGTGCTGAAGCTGTGTCATGATTCAGTGTGCTCTCTGTGCTCTAGCTGACTGTGGTAGCACAGTGTGAACTCAGTGCTGAAGCAGTGTCATGATTCAGTGTGCTCTCTGTGCTGTAGCTGACTGTGGTAGCACAGTGTGAACTCAGTGCTGAAGCTGTGTCATGATTCAGTGTGCTCTCTGTGCTCTAGCTGACTGTGGTAGCACAGTGTGAACTCAGTGCTGAAGCAGTGTCATGATTCAGTGTGCTCTCTGTGCTGTAGCTGACTGTGGTAGCACAGTGTGAACTCAGTGCTGAAGCAGTGTCATGATTCAGTGTGCTCTCTGTGCTCTAGCTGACTGTGGTAGCACAGTGTGAACTCAGTGCTAAAGCTGTGTCATGATTCAGTGTGCTCTCTGTGCTGTAGCTGACTGTGGTAGCACACTGGGCTCTCTGTGCTGTAGCCCAATGTCATAGTTCAATGTGTTCTTTGTGCTCTGGCTGAGTGTATTAGGTCAGTGTGCTGTGCAGCAGATGTTTTATTTTCATAGAGAGAGTCCATTGAGCAAGAATCCTTGAGATACACTAAATTGCTGTTGTTGTGAGCTTGTGTGGTAATCTCTATATTGTATGGCATAATTCTTCTATGGATCACTTCCATTTGTTTGTGCAATTCCTTCATTAACTGTATTAAAAACAAAACCATTAGTACTGTTGAAGTTTGTAAGCATTTAGTTTATATTCCACATATTCTATAAAATTCTCATAGTGTATGTTAATCTGAGTTGAGATGTTTTTCATTATGGTGTTCAAATTCATTAAAGGATTGTAAGGTTTAAAGGAGTATGGTCACGATTTTGGTTAATAGGCAACCAAAATTCAAGTATCATTCATTGAGTTAAAAGAAAGTTAGAGAACATACAATTCTTTGCTCTGCAAACAAAGTTTTTGTTTACATTTTGAATGTTGAAGTAAAAATTCCAGTTTTAGACCTAAAATCAATGTGTCAAACATTAGGAACTGTTCATTTATGCTTCAAATGAATAAAAAGATGGGCAAATCAGCTTGAAAAGGATTTTATACAGGTATATTGAATCTATGTAAACAAAAAGAGGGCACAAGCCTTATTTACATGACAAAAATTGTGATCCCTGTAGCTTGCTTATATCTCTATGACTGACTCTCAAATTTCATTTGATCATTGGAAATGCTTTCCTAAAGCATTGTAAATAATAAAAAAAAGAATTTGACCCAAATCGTGACCATGTCCCTTTAACATAGAACCAAGCAGGTGTGTTACATAAGTATCTATCTTGTAAAACATAGCTGATGAAGATCCTATATCTAGTCTTGTATCTTATTGTGTCATCTATATGTGTAGAGTTGTAAGCTCATCACAACTGGTGTATTTAAAAAACATTTGAAATTAGTTTATGCAGTGCATGAATATTTCTATATTTACAGAGTCATTGTTTATCTATCCATGTCTTAATTGGCGAAGAGTTATAAATTGTCAGTTTAAAAAGGAAGATTACAAAATTCATTTTTCTTGCTTGTCATGCAGTCTTTCTGTATTAATTTGATAAAAGGTGATTCTGTGTCAAAAATTCATTTTATTTCAATCACAGAATACAATGTTTTAAATATTAGTTCTGGTTTTCCCTGAATTTTTGTTCTGTTGAATCGTTCAATTTTCATCTGGTTCACATTTTTGCCAGCTCTAAAAGATATCTAAAGTTAGAAATTACTGGTATATTTTCATGATTTATTGTTCAAGAGAAATGAAGTTGACGTACTTACAAGTAATCAGCCACTGATCATTGAAAATAATAGATTGTATGTTAATGATATACAGGATTCAGTTCGGGTTGTGAAGCATGTAAATAAGGCAATTATAACTTATTACGGCATTATACTCAGAGCATGTGCAGATACAGAGAGCTTTAAAAATTTATTGAAAAGTAAAGTATTTTGAAACGTGTATTCATTTGGAAATTTTTTACATGTACATGTAGTACATTTTCGATTTTTGTGAATTTTATGGTGACATAAAATTTGTAGGAATTATCATTAAGGAAATTAGTTGGCTAATATCAATTCAGTGTATAAGATTCCTGAAAAATTTAGTTTTACGTGATTGATTTGTTACATAGAATTCACAAAAGTATACATGTGCACATGTGCCACAGTCTTTATTCCAAAGTAAGACGAATTAACGCCCCAGGATTTCAAGATTGGGAATTGTTTTGTTGATTGTTAAAATTGTTCAGATATTGAAACTAAATTTACATGTTTACTGCATAATGTCATGAGAAAAGAGAAGATAACCAACAAGAACAGTGTGACCTTGTCTATAAATGTAGCCATTGTTTGTACTCTTGCTGTTCATCCTGTGGATGTTTGTTTACTTCTAATGAGTGAGTCCTAGGGTAGAAAAAAACACGTGGAGATTTCTAGTTGAAAACACAGCTGACAGTGTATTTACTTCTGTTGCTATGGTTACTTGTTTCTAGTGTGTATGACTGTTTTAAAATGCATAACTTATCATACATGTACAAGTCAATAAAATAATTAAATTTATTACACGAGTCTTTTTTATGCTACTTTGTTCATAGCAAACAATTTCAAGACTTCTTTTTCTGTAATAGATAGTTTTTTTCATAATAATTTCAAGTACTAATAGAAAAGAAATTGATTATAATTTACAAATGTATCCACATGTAGCTGAAGTGCAATGAGAAGAG
Organism: Magallana angulata; assembly: GCF_025612915.1. Classification (NCBI taxonomy): domain Eukaryota; kingdom Metazoa; phylum Mollusca; class Bivalvia; order Ostreida; family Ostreidae; genus Magallana; species Magallana angulata. The sequence continues at coordinate 55,681,335 of NC_069115.1, read as the reverse complement.
GGTGCATTTCGTTTAGTGTTCCGAGAAATTAAAATTACCTGCACTAATAAATGGTTAATTTTATAAATTAAACAAAAATTCAGAAAAATACCAGATGATCATCAGAGGTAATATAACTTTAATTAAATACTAATAAGACTTCACGACTGTAACAACTCGATCTCAACATGACCGTAAACACAAGGATATTCCATCGGAAATCTATGAATTCCCTGATTATATTTACATTTTCAACTGTCTTTGTTTGTGATAACATTACGAATCAATTTTGAACCCTAAAACCCAAAAACTTCATAAAACATGAGTGACACAAAATGGGCATGTCTGAAAGCATAACCGAAAAACGGTATTGGCTGCACCGCGTAGTAATACATAGCATGTGCTACATACAAAAATAGTGGTTTTAAAATAATGTTGTTTAAAAGTGTACAAATTGGAAATAATATAATAATATTGTAATAATAATTGAATATTTCGGTCGGAGCGTGCTCAAATCTATCATATAGTTCTTTGGGCTTTTTTTGATTTGACCACGCCCCGACCAAAATTATCACCTCATAATACTCAAAGAATGATTCCTCATTCCTTAAATCTTCTCCTTATTTTGATGCACTTACATCTTCGATACATCTAACAAAGGCTTCCAGATTCTGTTATTAGATAAAGTAAAATTCATCGTGTAGATATTTATCTCTGTACAAAACGTATCATAGTTAGTGAGAAAATAGTTAATTTATCAAAATACATGTACATGTATTGATAACCAGGCTACATGATGCCCGGAAATAACACCCATTGTACCATTATATGGTGTTGAGTGAAAATAAACTGAAGTGAACTGAACAAAAAAAAACCCAAAAACAACCCCCCCCCCCAAAACACCAATCTTTTCTTCGAGTGCTATCAGGCTCGGTAAACAGGTAGATACTCCAATTACCCTTTGCAAAGAAACCGCAAATAAATTGCATCCATTCAGTTTGTAATAAAAATCAGAAAATATCCTTGGAAGTTTTAAAAAATTCAAAGTTAAAAGAAAATCGAACAGAGAATGTAATTGCCTTCAAAGCTAGAGGATTTGAACATTGCATTAAGAGGTTTGCATTGAGGGTGCACCTTGTCATGTACGGATACTTACGAGATTTGCGTAAATGGGTTTGTTGCACTTGTTGGACAAAAACGATCAAACATTAACGACTTAAACTTTCAAGATCACCGCGGATCAATGCCGGCGAGCGGCGAACCAGTGGCGGGTCGGGCGGGAGACAGCTGTGAAAGGGTTTAATTTTTAAATATTTGCTCGTTGGGTAAGCATTTATCATTGTTCGTGTTGAAGACACTGTAAGAAGATTATATATTGTCGTTCCTAGTTACAGAAAGGCGCAAGTTCCGGCAAAGTGCCGCGAATAATGTACATGTACATGTAGACTTGTAAGCGTTTTAAGATATCCTGAAATTCTACGGATATTGTATATTATTCTTGTGTGACAAAGTGGAGTTTGACGTTCAGAGTAAGCATTTCAATTTATTTGCATACTTTATTTGAAATATCCTTTACAGTGTTGAATTTAATTGTTTTAAAATAATTTTGATGGAAAGATAACGTAATACAGTGCATACATTCAATGTACGGCTATTGTAGATATTTACATTTTCAAGACAGCGAAATTAAAAGCAAAATAAGAAATATGTGAATGGTTAGCCACGGTCGACTTCAAAGACAAACACATGTTCGGACATAATAGGTTCATATACACTCTTATTGATAATCTCTCAAATAAGTTCCTATTCTATTGGCATGTAACAAGTACTTGCAATTTGTCAATAAGTTGGGGAAGAGATGGGGATTTGTTGAGGGTGTTTTATTCATATTGCTAACATTTTGTTCTATTTTAAATTTGTGTTTCAGCACACATCAGTAGATGCTACTTTTTAAGATTGGTCGGTCGATGCTTAGCGGTGCACCGTCGAGAGTTAGCAGGTGCCCGTTTTGGTAATTGTAACAGAGTACGTGTTTGATCTGTACGTAATCTGTTCATTGTTTGATCACCGATATATAAGTGATTGAATTACCGCCAATATTGAACTGTACATACAAAACCCCCTTTGTTACTTCTATAATGTAAGGCGAGAAATTTAATTAACTGGACCGGATCCATTGACGCTAATGCAATCGTTGTTTGTTGAAGGTAATTAATATGATTTTAGATGGAGTTCAGATAAAATGGGGAATGAGTGACATGTATACATTAGCTTTATAGTTTGTTTTTCTTTTTCATAAAATTTGAATGGGTCACTTTTATTTATAACCATACCAAATCTTCCGTATATTTGGTCCCCACTAGCCCGTATCGTCCCCCTTTTTTACATCCCTCATACAACACCCCCTTTCATAGTTTTCCCGTCAGGGTGACAGAGTGACTCTCGGTGGACTTGTTGGTGCGTGCTGATCTTAGGTTTTTGATCTTTTTTTGGCAGAGTTTTAACTTCATTAATACACAATCGGACTAATAGGCGGAGGTTTGACACAGGTAAGTCAAGTAGATATTTACACCAGGTATTACTTATTGTACCGACGACCAAGGTGGGTCCCAGTCACCATGCATGGACCTTTACCACGTTGAACAGTTTCTGGTTAGTCGGGTCCTTAGAGTCTATCATACCTGGAACATAGAACGTGAGTACTATATCCAACGTCGGGGGATGGGGGTCTGTTGGAATTCAGCTATTGTACATGATGTAAAATGTTGGTATATCATGTTCTAATTAACTACTTCGGATCAACTTGGGGTAATGAAAGATTGTCATATCTGAAAAAACCCTCTGGCAATTAAAATTTAAGAAGCCAATTATAATTCTACAATCAGGGTTGATAGCTTCCAAGTTGTACCACGATTGCAACTGACTGTCATTTTCCCAGAAACAATTTTACCACTTGTGTATGTATGGTCATTTATTATTGAAATCACCCATGTTAACGGTTAAATTGCGTGATTGTAAAAGTGTATCAATAATTAGGTAAACTGTATCCCATAAATATGTATAAGACTGCAACGAAACAACCGGGACGCCAACCAGTCGCTTTTTGGGGGTTGAGTTTGGGGGAGAGGTCGTGTTGATTTTATGTTCCTTTCTTCTTACTGTGGACGGGTTCGTCATTTTACACGTAGCAACGATTGCGTCGAAAGAATTTTAAAGGATTTTTCTTGTAATAAATTAGTGTTCTTTCCAAACCACAAACCCTTATCAATACATATTTGGTTTTAAGACGAACGTGCAAGGAACTTTAATTTTCGCGATTTAAAATCAGCGACGATGAAATGGATTTTTTCTTACATTAAAAGACATAAACTGTGTTTAAAATTCGGCAACAAAAGACAAATCAATACACAGCACTTTCTTCCTTGAAGTTTCAAAACCATTAATAGCTGTTTAGTTTGCATTTTAAAACACGTGTGGATGCAATGTGAAAGGGGATCAGAGTTAATTGAGTGCGATGGAAAAAAATGTTTGGGCAGAATTTGCATGTACTATTCGGGTCCGTGGGAATTTCCAGAGACCGGACAATGAAAGGAGAGTCTGGCCCCCACTCTAACCGGGTCCTATGTACCCCAAACCACTTTAAATTATTCATAAAACCTCCCCCTGAACCGAAACCCTTTCATCACCTTTTTATGAATTTTACAATCAATAATTCGTGATGAAAAATTAAACAAACATGTCAGGCAAAACGAAATTCAATAATGATAAAAAAGGAATCAATCTGTTTTTTATGTCAATACTTGTTTTGAAACACGTCCATTGATTTTTCAGTGTTAGTTTTCTTTGTTATTGTAATATCAATTCAAACACCCATTGGTCATTGAGGTGCAATGCAAACATTAACTCTGCATCGTTTTATTTCGATGTATAAGTTCCGACTCTAAATGCAGGTTTCTGACAAGAAAGTATAAAAATATAACCCCACATTAATAATTTCAAAATGGTTTGCTTTCAAAAGCTATCTGTATGCAAAACTGACATTACATGAACGTAGCGCTTTATATCTGGTATATTTTTATATGTACATGGTAGATTGATAAATACACATATGGTGCAATGGCTATTTAATTTCAAAAGAAACATGAATTAATTGCATGCAAGGCGACAAATTCGTGCTTATGGATAGTTATAGCATGGGTTTCCGTAAATTAGCCATGCATTGACAAAACCTTATATTTCTCTTGAAAAGACATTACGGACATTGACGCAAATTCTAGGCGTACTTGGAAGCATATGTATTCCACTTGCATTTAGTGTTAAATAGAAATGTTTAAATGAAGGAAATACTGCGACTGTTTAGTTATTTTTTTTTGTTCTGACCTAACATTTTTTCAACCAGTTCTAACAAAACTATCGCTATCTTCAACCATAAGTTGTCGACACACCTGAAATCGTACCTGAATTTAACTTGCATTATGTTGATTAACTTTTGATCTTGAAGGATGAGTTCATGCTACATCACTAAAATTTATCGATAAACAATTTCATTTGATTTCGTACCATTAAACAATATGCCAGAACAATTTTTAATCACAAAGGTTGTGCCGATCAAGCAGTTTTATTTGCAATTCTTTATATATTGGATGATCTACGATGCTAATATCGCTTAGCATGCACGAAAGGCAACCATTCGTGCCAAAATAGAAGAATTCATGAATATATTGTTTGCAGATGGAATTACTACAGTGTACCTAGATTTTCCAGTGGCGTAGGTTTGCAGAACAATCAAAGTTAAATTTGATCCCAAATCCACAATAAAGTTATTTGCAAAAGGACATAATCAGAGGAATACATTTAAAGTCCATTCGGACAATAACTGGGGCTTTTGTCCATTTGCTGGCTATTTAAAACGGTATTCGCAATTTTTTGAAGGAAAAAAAAAACCCTTTTAAATCCTCTTCTTTGGCAAGAAACTGAATTTGTTTTCCATTGAGATCATACAATGAGGACTAATTAGGGGCGTCCCGGAATGCCACCGTACACAGACAACTAGAACAGTTTGCGTAGAATCCTGGGTCTGTGATCAGGATCGATTTCCAAGGTATAGGCAAAGTTCTTGTCGGGGTAGATTTATACAGGGAAATATCGATTATTTACAAACGTGTGTTATTGTCCATTGTGATTACTATATCCATCATTCAGGTGTTATAATGAACGGCCCTACTAACGTTACGTAAAGGTGTGTGTACGCGTGGATTTGGTTGTAGCCTCCCTCCGGAACCTTACCTCCCAGTCTAGGACCAACAAACTGATAGGTCTGCTCCAGTGACCAGGTTAAACAAAAAAAAAAAAAAAACTAGATCGATTCCCCTTATCCGTGAGGGCACGGGGATATGATATCTATCTGTGCATGTTAATGTTCGTGTACACATAGATTCGTGAGGAGCGTACGGATAGGTCTCTGTGCAATTCTGTGACTGAATTCTTCCCAATGTTGTCACTGATGCAAGTCGCCGCCGCCTTACAAGGTATAACCATCGATTTAAAGGCCTCCTCTCAGGGCCTGATTAACTTAATTATTGTTTCACCTCCATGTAGCCTTTTTAATGAATGGCCAGTGAAGGAATTTACAGCTGCTATTGTTTTCTGATGATAATAATAACAACAGGTAAGGCCGTCTGCGAGCGGTTGGATAGAATTAAGGTGTAATATTTGGCCACCCGGTTCAGGATTAGCAAAAAGAGCAAGCACGTACATGTATGCCGTGTGTTCTCTCTCTCTCCTGGGACAATATAGCTTGTGTTTTTAATCGTCATAGCCCCTTTTCTGCCGAGTGTTAATATTTGATTAGTTTGAGTAGCTCTGACATAACCCGGCCCCACTTGCTTTTTATTGGGGTGTAGAGGTAGAGGGTTTAGGTACATGGATTTAGATGAAACATGGCAGACGATTGCACAGGTAGGTAGAGGCCTTTGAGATTATCTGGAGAGTTTTATCTTGGAATTTGTTTAGGGGTAGCGGAAAATAAATTATATTGTGGTTTTCTAAATTTAGGAATAATAGAAATTACTTGTCCTCTATACTGTGGTATAAGATATATAAATGGTTTGTTTATTTTATCGTACTAACCTCTGCTATACAAATATTTGGCTGTCATGCAAATTGCAAAGATATGCCAAGTTCTGTATATGTGTATACATTGTATTTTTACGAATCAAATAATAATCAGTTACAATTCGTATATCTGTATCCACATTGTAATTAATTAATTAAGATGAATACGTTATAATACTAATGCTTTAACCGTTTTTTTTTTTATATCTAGAGACTTGTTGAAATGTCATTTATGAACTGTTTGCATTTATATTATTTCATCATAGATAAGGTTAATTTGATACTAAACTGAAACGATCATCTTTTAGGGGTCGGTTCCCAGCAGAATCTAGCAGAAGAGGCAGAGGACAGCAAACAAAAGGAAACCACCCAGAAAGTGGATGTTCCCCAGGAGGAAGAGTCTTTGACTGAGGACAACAATAACATCGACCCAATTAAAGACGCGGAGACTGGGGGTGAGACTGGGACGGCCCCGGGGGTAGAGTCTCAGTTTGGCGGGTCTAGTGTGTTTATTCGGGACTCTGAGGACGAGGGAGATTCGGTAGACGCCGTGCCATACGTGGAAGACATCGAAACTGAAAGTAAAAATGTGGAAGAACAAGAGAATGGTGTGAAAAAGGAGGTGGATGATTCAGAAATTCGTGTGGATGTGGAAGAGGAAATTGTGATAAAGGCCGTGGAATTAGATATTGGTGATGATTTAGTGGAAAAGGAGAGTGTAAATAACGACAAAGAATCAGACGATAGTGAACATGAGGAAATAGAGGAAAGTGACGTCATTGATACGTCATTGGAAAATATTCTTGGAAACGACCAATCGCAAGACAATATGCCTGGCAGGGAGGATGAAGTTCTATCCCCATCGTTACAGAAAGCCACGTGTCGTTACAGATGGGGAAAAACTATACGCACCAATTCCCGCGATGTTGTCTTCTTTCCCTCCTATAAAATGGTACGCCTAGATTTTATAGATCTACAAAATGCGTTATCCTGATTATAAGACGTTTCCCAATTTCGAAAAAGACAACTTGACAGAATTTTATAAATAATAGATAGTATACACGTTATAGTCGTTGTTCGGTTTAGATTGCAATTTGTTGTTTGTAAGTAGTCATGGATTCTAATTACATGTACAGAAAGTCAGACGAATCGCCGGGGTGAAAATGGAAATTACACACAGCTATTGTAAACGTTGATTTAGTTTTGTAATGCAGTAGGATTTAATTTCGATTTCGAATTATAAAAAAAAGTTTTGTATTACGGCTATGCAAACAGTGTCTTGTTGAGTTTAAATAGTCAACAAGCCTGACTGTGTCGTATTACATGCTCATTATTCTGGCACTTGATCTTTCATACTTCCAAAGCTATGCCTATATAAGCGATAACTTCATGTTTTCAATATTACATTAGAATTTTAGAAAAAAGCAATTTCATGTTCAAAAAATCATTTTACCCGCAACACACAATTTTAAATGATATTGGACCTATTCTTTAGGCCTTTGCGTTGCAAGTGAGTAGAAGAAGCTACTCTGAGACTCCTTTTGTATAAGGAACTTGATGCCTACCGATGTGCGAATAAGGTCTATATTTACCTACAAAAATAAATAAATAAAATTATTGATTAAAACGGGCGTTGTGGAAATTAAATGTTTCAATGCCATTTTTTTTTTTTACCGAAATTTCTTTTAATCGTTTACAGGAGGAACCGATAAAGTTGATCTGGGATGAGCCAAGCGAGAGTTTTTTCTCACCTGAGTTGGAGGTAGCCACAGGTGTCTTCCGGGGAAACCTGGTCATCGACGGCGATACGTACCCCATAGAGGACGTCGTTATCAAACATTACACGTTCGAAGCGGATATCTACATAAAAGACGGTGAGAACACTTGCCGGAAATGTTTGGGTCAACCGTTTACATCTTGTTGATTTGGCATTCAGCATGAACTTCCTGTTTGAATCCCGCATCTTTTCAATTTGATTAACATAGTTAATCTTACAGTAATGTGTAATACGGACCCTTTGTTGGGTTAGACATACGTGTAAACGTTACAATCAATTGAAATTGCTTAGCGATTAAGAAATATACAAAAATAGAAGTTCTACTTCTCTGAATTAGAGGGGAATAGAAGTTCATCAAAAAACTGACGTTTTAGATAGGCATGGCAGTGGGTTTTTGACGATGGAATAGGTGACATGGGCTGATTTCAAATGGCTAAAGTTGCGTAGGATATGTCTTTAGGGATGTAAAAATTGAATTCAGAGACTGTAAATCATAAATTTATCGGTTGAAGAAATTAAAATTTGTTTCATTTTTAAGATAAATTACTACTGTATGCTTCACCGTATTAGCATCGCTGTAATGTATGAAATCATGACAATCAACAGTCTACTAATCAAACACTTGATTTTTTTGAAAGAGCCAAAGCATATTAAATAGTTCTCTCTACTGTGTAGATTCTGAGTATTATAAACTTTTTATGACTTTTTATATGCAGCTATTTTGAAGGAAGTGCATCGAAAATGTGAGTGCAAATGTGCATATGCATGTGTTAAACCATGGTAATAGTGGAAGAGTGAAGGGTCTGAGGGGTTAGATAGATACTGTGGTTTCATCAATATTCGTTGAATACCAATTTTCGTGGATTTCGTGGTTAAGTTGATCCACGAAATTAAATGTTCATTGAAGTGCAATTTTTATTAACATTTATTATTGATAGGGTCATTGGCAACGAATTTACGTATCCTTGAAACTGTGATTTTCACTATATCCACGAAAATTGATACCCTTGAAAATTAACGAAACCACAGTATGCTTCTTAATCATTCTAGTTCAATGTCAATTAGCTTAATGTTTGTCATAATGGACTGTAGAGAATCAAAACCTCCCATTGATGCTTAAATATTGATGAACACTAGCAATGATTATTCCATTAGATGGACCAAAATCTATTTACTAGAATATAAACTTGTGTATATTCTAGATTTACTTGAGTCTATTACTTAACTATCGGTATGCTGAATTATGCTTGATGACATAGCAGTCAAATGAAAATTAGAACTTCCATCTGCTCCCAGGTTTTTGATATGCGGATGAAAGTTCTAATTTTAATTTATAGATTGGTTGACACAGTCATCTGACATTAAAAATATTTCTTTTTGTAGAAAAAAATTTCTTGTATATTATTATTTTATTACAGGAAATTATATTTACTATAAAAAGAAATATTTTAAACATCAGGTGCCTTTGCTTGTTGCATATTAAGAGCTTTGGTAATAAACATTGAATTTTCTAAATAATAATTTAATATAGTTTTTCTCGCTTAAAGATTTTTTATTTCATGCAATTCATTTCTGAAGCTTTTACGGAAAGTTAAAACCCAGATATAGTCTGTGTTAGGAAGGCTTTTCAAATAGAATTCCCATAAATTTTTATTTCGTTGCTGCATCATGCAGTTCAAATAAACTTAGCTTTTTGGACCGTATCCTCTGTAAAGGAATGATCATAATTAAATCTGTTCTGAAGTTGACTACTTCTACAGCAAACATTGATAAACTTGCTTTGTCGTTACATGTGTATGTCAAAATGAATGTGATATACATGTTGATAGATCTAAACTGCATTAGTGACTTGGTTTATAGAATTATAACACCTTCTGTGTCAATAGGAAATTTAGAAGTTGTGTTTAATGAATTGTAAGTGTCATACTAATTAATAACATTTGACAGTGTTACCTATATAACTACACAATCTCTAATCCTAATTCATTAATATATATCTATAAGGTAAGGCTAACACAGGCCTGGAATTAACCTGAACTCAATGTGTACATGCAATCTGAGTTAGGTATTTAAATCCCACCCCCCTTCTACCCGGCAAATCTAAGGCCCGGTAACATGTTTTAACAACACAAAGTACTGCTCCATGTTATTCCTAAAGTACTTGGATTGATAGTGACTGTGTATATCGTTTTTATTGGAGTATAGTGATTATAAGTACCAGCCAGTTGAGGGATAGTGATACCGTAGGGTAGGTGTGAAGGTTTAAGGTTAAGATGACTATCTTTATGATATCTAGGTAGGTTTATTTACATGGTTTATCTTCCAATAAACAATCACAATTCTTAGGTCAAGTCACTGTAAATGGCTCATAATTTCCCATCGGCAATTATTTCCTTGTTCAGCATCTGTACAGAGAATCACTATTCTACTTCATTTATATGCATTTGATTTTAATTTGACTTTTTAGTTTAATCAGTAAATCTGATTTCTTTGTATTATTTTTAATAGTTGAGAATCATTTTAAAGTTGTTTATGTTGTATAAATGAACATATTAGCTTTGTGTGTAGAGGTAGTATATTACTAGTCAGTATAAATACATTTTACAGGAGAATTAATTGTATTTTACTTTCGTTAAAGATATGTTTATTAATAATTTTGATGCCTAAAGATGGACCTAACAAACTGAATTCTGTATAGGAGTGCCTTGGTGACCATATCTAACAAATATTTAGATAAACTAGATGGTACTTGAGTGTTAAAGTTCTGCTGGGATATCAGTCTATCTCTGCCCTGCTTTTGTTTATTATCAGCAAAACTAGAGGTGTTCTGACTAGGGTCTTTCAGCAGTCAGTGGATGCATCATTTAACTAATGACTTGTCAAAACCACCCAATATCTGTAGCTAAGGTAGATACACAGGCTAATGTATCATCAAGCAACTGCAAGCTAACAGCCTGAATTATTTTCATGACAAAGCTATGCATTCAAAAGAGATACAAAAGATTCCCCAAGTTTGCATGTTTATGTATTAGACTTGGTACAATTACTGAGAGGAAAGTGCAAATGTATAATGACATGAGTCTTATCTATAAATTCATTTTTATCTTATATACAGGTAGCATAATTCTTATTTATTGATAAGTAATTTATGAGCAGCGAGAATCAAATTTAGCTTTACAAGAGCATGGAGAATGTTTAAAGTTCACAACAGACATGGGGATACATTATAAATTTCTTTACATGATTGACAAAGAATCTCTTGAAGCATATGTTTAGTCTGTCTGTTATAGAAAGTGTGAAGCTCTCGTTATTGTGACAAGGAGCCGTTCCATACAGCCACTCTCAAAGTTGTTTGGAAAACCCTCACTGAACTTTCAGAGAAAAGGAAAAGTGATTTAGGAAATGACAAGCCATTGATAGATCTGTTTTATTTATCGGTGTGTCGGGCCTTTTGAAATTGTATACTTTGAAAAACAGGGTCAGTGGGAAAACTAATGTGTATGCCCTGACATGTATGGAATTCAGCGGTCCATGTTTGAAAAGAATATCCATTATCTGAATTATCAGTTGATTTAAAGTATTTGTAGTGGATTTGGTTCTTTAGGAACATTATTCCTGCTTTGTTAGCCAAGTTCACACTTTGTTTTAGAGGAAGATATTTTGTTGATTTTAATTAAATTTTAGTATAGTTGAGTAGGTAGCTGCAGTGAGGATGTGATTTTAAATACTTACCTTACATTTGAGACTCCTGAACATTTTTATACTTTTTGGAAGAAGGCATTCAGTCTAAAAGTTTCAGTGTATTGCATAGATTAATGCTTACCATGTATATTTCTATTGCAAATATTTCATTTATGGTTTAATTTTAGACATACTGGAAGATGAATTACCGGTTGACCAAAATTTGAACCAATTTGAGGATGAAGTAAGAGATACAGAAGAAAATCGTACAGAGGAGGACACAAACCAAGAGAGACACGCTGAAAATCAGGAGGAAATGGACCTCAGTCCTGAGTCTTCGCTCAACCTCTCCAGCAAGTTTGAGGAACTGGTAAAGAAGCAGATTTCTAATGAATCCAAAGAGCTAGATACACACAACCCAGGAGGACGGAGAACACCGATCGGTGATGTCGCCTCAGAACCCTTTCAAGATGGTGGGGGAAATAGATTTGTAGATGATGTTGTGGAAAGTCCTCATTCCTCAATGAGAAGTTCTGGATCACATCATGTCCCTCAGAAAACAGTGGAGGATATAATCAGAGAAGTGAATAGTGCTTCAAACAGTGCTGAGCATTACGGAAGTGAGGGTAGAAGATCTCCTATTAGGTCGGGGGAGAATTCCCTAAACGGCTCGATCCATATTGTAGAGGACGTGATAGCAACACAAGATATGAAGTCCCCACTTGGATCTCCCTATCACTCCGGACAAGGCTCACTCAGACAGACTCCTGTCAGGGACGTGTCACCAAGGTCACCCCAAAAGTCAATCGAAGGGTCATTACAAGGCTCCAACAGACAGACCCCCACTGCAGGCTTTGTTGATGATGTTCTTGGACAGTCCACCCCTATAAATAGGTCGGAGCATGGGTCAGCCAGACAGACCCCCTCCTCACTGAGGAACACCCCACAGCTTATCAACGATGTGCTACAGACGAGTGGAGAGAAGCTTTATTCAACTGGATCGGTCGGATCTGGAGGAAGCCGGCCCCAGAGCTTGACCAGCGAGCAGGAACTTAACCAGTACTTCGAGAGGGATGGCAGTCAGTCTGGATCTGTTCACGGATCCGAGAGATCAGGATCCAACAGAACTCCGGTAATTCCATCTCCGAATGCAAGGACATCTGAGCGTGCCCACAGCACATCCAGTCTTCCTGTGATTACGACACAGCAGAGGCTGTTGACGGAGCGACGGAGCATGACCCCAGACAATCACATCCGGGTCCCTGGGGAAACCTCACCAGCTTTCAGGGTGAACAATCCAGGTGCTAACAGGTCCAATGTCTCGTCTCGAGCCAGTGAGAGAACTATTACTCCAGGAGCTGTGGAGAATGGGTACTCTGAGGTATGTGAAGACTTTATAGAATTGGTTCATAGCATGGCCACAATTCATTTGTATGTCAGAGTTTTTAAATGATTTACATTCACAAAATTTTTTTTTTATAAAAGCACAATTCATATTCAATGTGAGTGTTGGGCTGAAACTAATGAATTCCAGATCTTTTGATTATGCTTAAGTCAACCAAGCCACCCCAAAAGACAACCAGTTTGTAGAAGATAATAGATGCACAATCATGGGCAATTTTATAATTAAAAAAAAAAAATCATCTGAATTCACCAAAATGAGGTTGTTCTATTCCTCCTAAAACTCAACTGATTTTATCATTTGGGTCATTTTAAAAAATTATTAATAATATTGTGCAGTATTACTGCTATATATGGGGGATATTTTGTTGTTATCTTAAAGTTTTACCAGTCATGTCTCTTAGAACTAGGAGGATAAGATTTAAGAATTTCATTGAAAAATCAGGTCGATTTGAAAGTTGATGTCCAACAGCTAGCAGAAAAAAGAATTCTAGGTTTAAAATATGAATAATATTTAATTTTTTTTTTCAATAATCACTGTTTGATGATTTACCAGTGGATGATTTATTGTGTGGAGGCACCTGTTTATACAGGCATGAATCTCCTCACCCTAGTCTGATCTTTACCTGAGTAGTAATGTGACCGATAGGCTTTGTTCATTGACTCACACGCTTACTTTAAATATTATTGACACACTGAGGCATGCAGTAAAGAAAATAAACAAAACCCATTTTTTGCATCATTAATTATGAATGTTCAGTGGCTTTAATTGAAAGATCTATAATGAAAAGTCATACTTCATAGCAGCTTAAAGGTATATTGTCTGAACATGCATAAAAATACTTTTACTAATCTGAATGTGGTATAACTGTAACCCACCATCAAACCATGAGAGTTACTGTGTAGAATATTCTATGGGAGGGTAATTTCCGCACTATAATAAGAAAACCTTTTGAAGTGATTCCTAGGCTTGACACGTTTCTCAATGTTTCAGGATATATGAATGAGTAGGTATGGATTATTTTACCTGGCAAGCAGGTGCCTGAAAGCTAATTAGTGAGATAGCATTGATCTTCTTGTGCGTGTCATGTGTAAATACATTTGTGAACTTCAGCTATATTTTTTGGATTTGTTGATGTGGGTGAGATGCATATTTAGATAATGCAAATATTGTTCAATTTTTTGAGATTTTTAACATTTCAAAATTTTGCACAAAATCAGGAGGCCCAAACCCAGAGAATCCATGACCTTGAGGACAACGTGAGGAACTTGAGGAAGTTGCTAAGCAGCAGGGAGGTCGAAGTTCATGACCTCAGTAATGAACTTAAGGAGTTGAAGATGTTGAATCAACAGTTGACTCAGGAATTGGATGCAGCCAAAATGAGGGAGCAGCGTTCATCTCCAGCCTATAGCAACATACAAGAGGTAAAGCATCAAAACAGTCTCATTAATTTCACAAAATGACTAAAGAGAGCCGAGGTTCTTAACTTTATAGAATGTTCTGAACAGAATCAGTTTTTAATTTTTATTGTGGAGTTGTGTATTTAAATATATGCTGTAGAGTTGTGTATGCAAACATGCTGTAAAGTTGTGTTTGTCAACATGCTGCACTGAGTTGTGTATGGGACTATATGCTGTAGAGTTAGGTATGCTAAAATGCTGCAGAGTTGTGTATGCAAATATGCTGTAAAGTTGTATATGCAAACATGCTGCAAAGTTGTTCATGCAAACATACTGCAGAATTGTTTGTGCATGCAATCATGCTGCAGAATTGTGTATGCAAACATGTTGTTATATGTATAATTAAATTCATTCCAGCAAAACTTAGATAAAATCATTTAGTATTAATTTGTCCAACACATTTTATGAATGTCCATGTGGTTAAACAGGGATACTTCTTTCTCTGTTGTAGTTGGAGAGGCGGTATAAGCAGGTGCTGAGCGAGAAGGAGATAATGGCGGGGGAGATTGTCAAACTTCGTGATCAGCTGGAGGAGATAGGGAGGGGCAGAAATGGTCAGCCAGATGGGCAGACTAGCGAGGGGATAAGCTACAACCCAAACAACCCCTATGTCTTACAGAGAAAAATAGGTAGGTACCGGTACTTAGATTCAGTAGTTGTAAGGATCTTAAGTGGACATGGGAGTCTTTGGAAGGAAACTTGTTATTGAAGAATTGTCAAAATATATCGGTGTAAAATGTAAGGATATATACGGTATATTTTTAACATAAAATTTTAAAATATTACAAATCAAATGTGTTTACACTGTAATTGTCAGATACCATAATTTGCACTTTGTACTGGTTTGAGAACATCTTTTACACTGTAAGGTATGGCAGAGAGTAAAGATAGCTGATTATGATCTTGTATTCATAGCGGACTTGGAAAGTCAGGTCCAGGATCTACACGAGGCCAATGAGACGGCGGTAGGGAAGCTCTCTCAGGCCGAGGAGAGAGTGGAGGAGTTACAGCGGGCCAATGAAGCCCTGAGGCTTGGTCAGGGGTCACAGAACCTTGACCTCCAGGAGGAAAACCAGCGCCTGCATGACCAGGTAAAGCACAATGATTGACATTGTTACCGTCCATGTGTGCATATACTCTGCTTTTAAACAAAAAAAACCCCATTACACAATGATAAAAATCTGATTCATCAGAAAAATCAATGGCATGCATTCCAGACTTGTCTGATAATATCGTTGAAAATCACCCACAGTAAAAGATTGACATTAAAGGTCTGACTACTATTAAAATCAATCAATACCCAATTAATATTTTTAAAAGAGGGAAAATTTTTGGTACAAATTACCCAGTACTGTAATAAATTACCCAGTACTGTAATATTTTGAACACTTTAATCCATCAATGAATTAAAGTCATTTGGTTTAAGTCTGTGATTTTATACAAGCTACATCAAGTATTATAAATGAATTTCATATTTCAGATATCCAAAATGTACGAGAAGGGATACGGTCATGGTGGTACTAGTACAGACTCTGAGCACAGGATACAGATAGAAATACAGCAGCTGAGGGAGGACAACCGGGCGCTGAGGGAGAGGAATTACAAGCTCCATGAGGAGAGCATGCAGGTCCGCGAGGAGTTAATGAAGCTGAAGGAGGAAGGTCAGAGGTCGCTGCCTCCACGTGATGTCAGGTCGTCGCCCCGGGATACCAGGCCACCACGGGACATCAGGACAATATCGCCGCGAGAAGTACGGACACCTCTACACTCCAGGGGATACAGTCTAGGTAAAACAGGGTGTCTTCAATTTGCTGATGAAGTATTCATTTAGTTTGTCTTTACTATACTTGCAGATCTGCAAAGTTATCCTTTATCAATATCTAAAACATCAAATGTTTCAATGAAATATGTAAAAATTCTGTCGTTAATATTTTACTGTGTGTTCTTGATACCGAATATAAAGTAAAAATTGCAGTTTTGTCTTAATTTGTAGAAAGGTCACTGGACTTAGGATCTGAGCGATTTTCCAAAGATAGAATTATCCCAGGCAGGCTTTCCTTAGAGCAGGAGGATGCACGCCTGCTAAGCAGTATACACAGACAGACAGACAGCAAGTACAGCAGGACCGAGGGCGAGACTCTCAATAAATACAGACCAACCCTGGACAAAAACAGTGAAATTAAAGACAGTGCTAACAAAGAGGAATCTTTGTTCAGTCGGAGTATACAAAAGGCTGAGACCCGCCTCCGGAGCAGTATCCAACGGGCCGATGCTAATTTCAGAAAAATCACAGATGGAGAGGATGCTAAGCCAAGATTTGACCGATTTTCCAGGATGAGTAATAGTCTGGACAGACAGACAGATCGAAGAAAATATGACCTTGAGGATACACCAAGGTCAGAGGGGTATAGATCAGGTCCCGATGGTGGTATAGGAGATAGAGAACCAATGTCAGCTACACTACCTCGCTATAGTGCATCACGGCAGATGGAGTCAGAATACAGGGAAAGGTCCAGGACACCTGATCCAGCATCATACAACACATACGCTATCGAAACAGAATGGCACCGGTATGACAGAGAGAGAAGGCGACGGAACGACATCCCAGCCAGTAAATCCTGCACAGAGCTGTCCAAACCTGCCTACACAGACCCCGCCTACAAGGAGGCGGAGAGATCCAGCACGTACCAACAGGACGGCAGGTCAGCGCCAAACTTCAACGACAGCAACAGAGGTAAGCCATGCCAAGTGTGAGGGCTTGTGTTAAAAGAGAATTTCAGCATGATTTTTAAAATTTCATGAGAGTGTAATTGTTATGTTTTGCATGTGAGTTTAATTCATTTCTGATAATGAGAGTGAAATTAGTCCTAGTTTTTGATTTTAGGAAATGCTATCATAGTTTCTAGGTGATAGTTATGCTTCATGTATTAGATTTAGGGTTAGGTAGATGTAAATTATTCAGAAGTTTATAAAATTATGTTAGAAAACCAATACACAAGTATACTTTATGGAACTGTCTGTTACAGGAATAACTACTTCTTGGAAAAATGGAGTTCTTTATATCAGAAGTAATTAACAAAGCCTCAATATTTCACTCTCCTTTCTATGACGTGTTTGGTTTTTGGCTGTGTCCATTGTAACATGTATCACATATGCATTTTCACACAACAGGTTTTGTTTTCTCCTTGCTGACCCTCATTATAACAAGATCTCACATCAAACACCCTTGCCTATTTGTTTACTGACTACTGTTTTCTTACTTCACGCATGCCTGGTTATAGAATGGTCACGGTCTGAGGCAGATCTTAGGCATGCTCACGCTCCCTATAGAGGGCGCTCCAGAACGCCTGACCTTGGGTTGTCAAGGCGACGACCTTCCTCTCCCGGGTACATGAATCTCCCATCACCAAGTCGCTATCAGCGCACCATTTATCTGCACACTGACCATGCCCCGCGACCTAGATATGACTGGGAGGGTAGGTTTGCATGCTCTAATTGCGGTCACCACTTTGACCGCAGTAGCGGAGGTAACCTACTTATTTATGTAGATCTGAAAGTGTTGTGGCACTCTCCGCGTGGTGGATATGTCATCCCGGGCACTTCTGGTGGCGATGTCGTTTGCATGTTTCTCTGTACTTATTTTATTAACCAGAACTCCTCACTTGTACTAAATACTAAATCCTTTGTCTTTCCTTCACTTACACTCTCTGTGTTACAATGTAAGAATCTTTAAGGGCATATGTACCTTCTCTTGCAGTTTGAAGGAAATGTTCATGCTCTTAAGGAAATTTAATGGAATATAGACATTGTTTCTGTTCAGTCATATATTTAAGTACCTTATGTACAACTATTGATCTCAATTACTTTAAATTAGCATTTAGCAATAAAAATCACAGCCAAGGGAATGTAGTTTGGTCAATGGGAAATGGTTAATACATGTACCAGTAAATTTTACATAGAACGTTTATTTTGTAAAGCACTTTTATGTCATCAAGTTAACGAGGCCATTAGAAATACATGTAATACTATTAAATTTTAGCATGTCATTAAAGCAGTATAAAACTATAGGAGAAGTAAAATTATAGTTGGCAAGTGTTCTTTGATTGACCATCCAAAGACAAATATTTGAATTGTTGTTGAACTACAACAGTAGATAGAAAACTGCAGTATAGACATAATACTTGAATTTTTAAAAGACAAACTGTCAATAATCAGAGCTTAACCTATTTCCTATACCTGCATTATGTTTTACCTGGAGCTTAACGTTCCACATTTGTAATCATTGGCTTGTGTGGCATTGTTCCTAACATTTAATCTAAAATCAGACAAACTTATCAATTTTTTGAACATTTTTTTCTCTGTGTACAAAAAGGGATTGGAAATTTAAGTTTGTTCAGCCCTAGCAAGGTTCGATCTTGTTAAATGAGCTAGCTGGGTCAACACGTTTCTGTGTGGTCAGTTGAGGTTTTGGGATTAGATCTGTTTGAGTTCTACTCTATATGTACTTCGGTAAAAGCTTTAGAATTCTTATTTTGAAAGTTTGCTTTGCTTCTTTAAATTATGCAGTCACATGATGTATTTTTGTGGTATTTAAATTTTGTAATAATTTCACTTTGTTGATGTAATTTTTTACCCAATACACCTAGTTAATGGAAAAGATACACCATGTATTGTTGTTATAGGATATTTGCACATTACTAACTAACATAATAAAGTAATTGATGTCAATATGCTTTAAAACTTATAAAATGCAATGCTTAAGCAAAGTTCTCCTTTCTTCAAAGTTTACTCTCAGTTGTTTAGTATACATGTATACGTAGATAATTTATACATAATTTCTTTGTATTTTCATTTCCTGTGCTTTAATTATCAACCTGCTTTCCTCTCCTTGCTTTAAGTATTTAAGTTGTATATACCTTTTGTTTCACTCGCCCTGCCTGCTTTTTCAGAGGAGCCCATCCCCCAGACATCAACTCTGTTGGAGAGCAGTCACACGGACTACCTATCGGGGTCCTACCACAAACCTGGCAACCCCGCCCTATCTGTGTACCAGCCCAGCTACCAAAACAAGGGTATGTCAATAGTGGAATCAATTTTGATGGTTAAACCAAGTTGAATACAAGTGGCCAGATAGCTCAATCTTTAAACATCACATACGCCACAGTAGCACCCAGAATTCAATTTTGTCTGTCATTTTTTTCTCATCCCTTTGCACATTGTTATATTCTGTAAAAAATTTTTAAAATAAAATTGGAGAAAGAAGAAATGGTTTAAAAATAACTTTTCATAAAGATATGCGTATGGTGTGAACAAAACATAGGTGCAATGTAAACATTATATGGCATTAAATCAGTAAACATTAGGATGAGAATTTGTGTATTGTACTGTACAGTGATAGTTTTGTTCTGTTGTACAGGGTACGATGGGATGAAAAAATCCTCGCTCTACCAGGACGGGGAAGAGAGCGATACAGGCACCGACATCCTGGTCAACACCAAGCTACAGGACATATCCCCCCGCCTCTCCCCCACCAACCCCGATCCCCTCCACCGGAGGACAGGCAGTCACCAGTACGGATACCGCAGGCGACGAGACTCCCTGGGGTCAGAGGGATCACTGTCAGAGGAGGAGATGGAGAAGCCGACGTTCTCCAAACACCCCAGGTCTAAATCTGCTGACGGAAGAGGTGGGTGGATTTTCAGTAAAATCCATACATATATACAAAAGGAAAAGTAAAATGGTGTAGAGAGCATCTGAACATAAGTTAAAACTAGAATATAGAATTTTAATTAAAGTAAGAGTAGGTATACATTATTAATAGAACAGTAATACATATAAATGACAAGGCTATAGCTAGAGAAGCAGTGTAATGGACTATGTGTAACGTTTTAATTTGATACTGTGTAAAATTAAAAATTTGAATTTGATTTTTTTTTCAAAAAGATTCTTTTGTTGAAGGGGTGCATTGTTTTATGAATGTTTTATCAACTCTTTTTGATAATTGATTAGCTTGATATGTTGAATTCAGCAGCAGTACATTATAATAAGAGTCTTTTGGAGGGAATAAAATATTGATTTAATTTTTTAAAAATCAATCAATAAGAACACACACTTGTAAAAAATAAACCATCAAAGAAAATGAAATCAATGAATTTGTAATTGATTTTGGTATATTTTGTCTCTGAGGATTACCTGTAAGTGCATATTATAAGCACACTGATAGGTCCCTTTAATTCCTACAGTAAAATATGGCTCTATTTAGGTAAAGAAATTGAAGTATATTTAAATAACAGAAAAATCAATATTCCGTTCGCTGTCGTTCACTGTTGCATGACACGATCGCTAAACCTATGTTGAGTCACTTGGTAGAGGAATTTAATCTAGAACTTCTTTGCATGGAATTTCGCTGATTTTCTAAGGCACCTGTTCACTTGTTTTGGATGATTTTGTGGAGAATTTTTGTCATATTCTCCTGCAGACATTCAAATTCTTGATTGTTATGGGTAATTGGGGCGTTGCCATGCCTAGCAACTGTTGTCTGATATGTGATTTGCCTATATTATTCTAACATTAAAGACTTCTGAAAATTTTCTGATCAGAGATTTAAAGAAAAATTGAGAATTCAGACACAATTGATAAAGTATTCATATGTAGAATCAGTTAATGATGCTTGGACAATTCAAGAAAATAGAACTCTTTTAGTGATTATTCTTTACTCATTATTTTTTCTCTTCTCACAGAATTATTACGGAGTTCCCTCTCAATGGGGATGGAGCGGTCAGGACCAGTCGGTACAGAAAGGTCAATGATTTTGATGACCCAACCCCTGGATCGCACTCTGAACACCAGGAACCCCCCACCCCCAACAGCAAACCTCCGAACCATCACCCCCGGCGTACTGACTACCCAACACAACAGAAACATGCTCGCTTCTTCTGCAGGGTATGTGTCCACATTGGTTTTTTGTTAGGATCGGAAAAACCGTAGAATTACTTTGAAATTCATCTCAGAATGTGGCAATATCTCCTTTTTTGCTGTCTAACTCATAACTGTCTTACCTAAAACTTACTGAGCTAAAGGAATATCATGCAAAGTGATTTGGTTGTGTTGGACAGCAAACACAGGGTCCTGTATATGTTAAAACTCAGATAAAGATGAAACATCATTTTTATGTTTTCTCTCTTTCCATTATATTTTCTTCTCTTCACTTGCTGTAAATAGACTGAATTAATATCAGTTCTTCAAAGAAATTACAGGGTACATTATACCATTACTTCGGAAAAGCAATTAATATGTATTTTTTTTAATCTTCAAGGAAAACTTGTTGATATTTTAATTTTCAAATAATAAAAAATTAATCAAATATAAACAAGTCCATCAGTATACCAAAACAAATACAATTGATGTATGTATACATAAAATGTTTACACTTTTTGATGTCTTTTAGCTCCCTAATGTCACTGACGACTGGACTTAAACCATTCTCTCCTCGATCTCCTGGAGACTTAAACCTAGAGGATGTGGTCAAATTCTCCAGGGCGGGGGGAAAGCTGAGTCAGGGGACGGTCAAGTTTGTGGGTCATCTACCGGGCCGCAGTGATGCCTACCTCGGGGTGGAGCTGGATAAAGAAGGTGAGGGTTGTTTATCAATGTGGAAAAAAATCTCTCTCAAAGGTCTCTCTCTGGATTGTTTCACAATTTAAAAAAAGTATTATTTTTATTTAGTATCATGTCATACACTTGTAATTTTTTTTTTGTTTTTACTGAAATGAATGATTTAATAGATGTCTGTTTTTAATTTCATAAATATAAACTTTCTCTTTTGTTACTTTCAGATGGGAAACATGATGGCAAATTTGAAGGAATGAGATATTTCAGATGGTATGTTTTACTGTAAAAAAATTAATGAAGATATATTAGAATTACACATAACATATTAAATATATTCTGAATTGAAATGATAAAAGGGATGCTCAAGATTTTTTATTTCTTTCTTTGTTTTATAGTAAACCCAACAAAGGAGTGTTTGTAGCTTTCAACAAAGTTGTGATGGCTTGGACAAGATGAGGTCTACTGCCGGTCTAGGAGTTATTTCCCTTTGATGCAGCTTTTGCTAGAAAAGCACACCTCACACAGTATATACATTGAAATACTTGTACTGGTGAACACTAAATCCAAAACCTTCAATCATCATTGCCATATCTTAGTTTTATAAAAATCACATGTATATTTATTTTCATACACATTTTTATGACATTTGTTAGCAACAATATTTATTGCTTATTGATGGTTTTTTATTTTCATTTCTTATTTTTGAAAGACTGAATTATTTGTAAAATCTTATTTTTTTAATGATATTTGTTGTACATTTTTTGATACACAAATATTCAATATGGAGGAAGCCAATGTCTCTACCTACAGCCATACACTGGCTGTCTGTTTGTCCGTCCATTTGTCTGTGTTGTTTTGGAATAAATGTTTTGGAAAGGTTAATAGGCGTTTGAAGCATTTATTAAGTAAGTGTTAGAATTTTTTGCTTGCTTTGTAGAACAGTTTACTTCCAAAGGTGTATGATTTTGAATAAGTATGTAGTTTACAATTTTTTTTACAGAAGAATTATACATGTATTCATAAACCTGTCATATTTTTATAACCTATTAATAAGGCTTTTTTTAACCTTTTAATAAAACCTTATAATTTCATGAATCCGTCCGTTTTTTAAATATTATTTATAATTACATCCGTCCACTTTGTATAGCCTCTGGTAAACCTGTTTCTTTTATATTTAGTCATTCTACAGAGGTTTTGAGTTGGAATAAAGTGCTTACTTTTGAATTACCTGCATGTATAAATGAGCTGTGATATAGTTTAGGACGTCAGAGAACTGACATTGTTTGTTTGTATTGTCCATCAATATATATCTAGTTTATGTAATTTATTTTTTGTTTGTGCAGACCAAATAATTTTATCTAATTCAATTGTTTTGAATAAATTGATTTACAAGGAGAAACCTTTTCTCTTCCTTATTTATATAGATCTTAATTAATCTTGTTAGCCAACCAAATCTACAACTAAATACTAACACAATAACTGAATATAGGATTAGTTTTTTTATTGAAATACAAATATTTAATCATTTTCATTAAACACAACACAAACTTTATACAAATTATGGTAAACACTTAAAAAAAATCTTAATTAAGAAAAATCACATACATTCAATGATAAGAATTTAACAATGTTTGTTTAAGAGTTATTCATTGATAACGTGGAATGATTTTTCTTCAGCCATTATACTTTTTTGAAAGCTAAAAATTTTATTATATGAGAAGGTGGTTTGTGCTATAGTCTACTACAACTGATCACAGCATAAAGATTTTTCTAGTAATTTTCTCCAATGATAAACAGATGAATCAATATACAAGAAAGGGTTTGACGTGGGCAATATAAAAAAAAATACAGTGAAAAAGAAGCCAAGACCAAGGCCAACAGATTATTTTATTAATGTTTGTAAAGGAACTAACTTAGAAAATATTTTCATATAGCAGAAGCCTTATACCTGTATATAATTCGAAAAGAAATCAGAAAAAATTAACAATCAGTAAAATGCTTCTATGATGACCAATTACATTACCTGCGCAATTATATGCATTTCTCACTACCTTTTTAGTTTATAATTACATTATCCACCAAGTATAACACATTGTATTGTTAGATAAAATACAGACAAAAATACAGAACAAGTGAATCTTTCAAGATGCATTAGACAATACTTAAAATTTTGCCGCTTTACATACCTTGTACATTTTTGTTCTTTTTTTCAATTGCCTATATTTGGGTCATTATATCACAATTTGCATTACAAACTTCAAGCTTTGCAGATAAACAGCAAATACAGTTGCAGTTATTAAACATAGTAAAGTACAGAAATGGATATTTTACAGGAGACTATATAGGGCACACATAAACATGAAATATGACATAAGAATAAAATCAAACCAACAAGAACACATATTAATTAAAGATATTGCTTCTTTATACAAGCAATAGTAAAAATCTTTGCCGAGATGACACATGATGATGTATAGCTTTAAAATTCTCATTGTTAAACAAATTGCTACTTTTGGATTTCGAGTGTAAATACCAGTTTATTTTTGAAACATTGCTCATCTGGAGAAAATTCATCAACAAACTTCCCAAAATGTTTTCAATCCCGGATACTAGGATTTCTTCAAGTCGTCAAACATCCAATGACTCATGATCTGTTTTTTTTTTTTTTATCGAAACTTTCTTTTAAATGCAATTGATAATAATATGCAAGAATAGTTATCGGCATTGCTTCTAAAGCTAAAACAGTCGTTGATAGAGTTTTAAAAAAAACATTTTCCCTCTGTGAACAGATCAATGAGTTCCGAAAGGATACGTTTAAAAATTGACGCTCTCCTGAGTTAGTATGAAACGGCGTCACCAGTCAATATGTAGTTAATGATGTGTTCACAGTTGTCCGGAGAAACTGAGTAACCGCGTCTGGCACTTTGAAGTGTCTGGAATCGCCCATAAGCGATTTAATAGTCATTATTATTCCTTGGATAACCATATTTCTGCTATACGAACTAAAATATCTTTCAAAAAGATAAAAGGAGCAAAGATCAATCATACTAATTTAGTTTTGCAATAGCGTTCATATTGTATACCGAAAACAAACTTCACGAAATTATATGTATGCCTTTTTAATTGTTTGCGGTCATTTTATGGGTTGCTTAAGTATCTGTATAATATGCAAAAAACCTTCATCGTCCCCGGAACAATAACTCTTGAAGCAATATTTCCGATAAACCCATAAAAGAAAGCTTTGATTGGATTAAAATATTGTTTTTTATCCTTAAAAAACAAAAAAGCAATTATCAATGATGTGAATATCACCCTGAACACAAAAAGAATAGCTTGTTTTATCTGTCGCTTAAAATCTTCAGAATTGATGGTATTGTCGTCCAAATCTCTTTTCAAGGACCTGGCTGCTAAAAAGGAAAAGAACCCTTCGACAATGAACGTCAAAATACAAGTGGCTCCTGTAACAAAATATCGGAACCAACGCGCTGCCTTTTGCAGGCGAGCCTTTGCATTTGTAGATTCTGTAACCTCATCTGGATCAAGAATAAGTAGGTACACCAGTGTATTAAGAAAACGTTGCTCATCTGGAGATACATCATTTGCACTGTTCTTTAAAATACTTCTTATCCAGGAAACTACACCATTTATAAATTTTCCAAATATCCATCGCCTCTTGTTATCCTTATCAAAGAGTTGTTTTATTTGCACATAATTAAAATGCAAAAACCAAATCATGAATAATGATGTTGCTAGACCATTGACGATGGCGATTACAATTTTTTGACCTAACCCCTCTGTGAACAAATCAATGCAATCTGAGTGGAAACGTTTAAAAAATGACGCATTTCTGAGTTGGTATGAAACGTCACCAGTCAATATGTAGTTAACGATGTGTTCACAGTTGTTCAGAGAAACTGAGTAACCGCGTCTGGTGATTTGTAGTCTCTGGAACCGCCCATAAGCGATCGAATATTCATCATTATTTCTAGGATAATCATCATTCTGATATACAGACAACCCTCTAGTGATGTCGATTTGAATATCATAATGTTTTACTCGTTTGACTCTCCCTTCCAACCAATAACTCTCTTTTGCAAAATGGATAATGTCACATGTATTGCAGTTATCGCAAAAAGTTTCACTAAGTGCAATATAGTGGTGCTTGTAACATTTTCGCTGAACAGCGCAGTGAATCATTGACCTTGGTGTGTTACGAAACCTCCGCTTAAAATCATCCACTGAATTTATAATGCTGCTAGCCATATCTTTTAATCTGAAACAGAATTCATTCTTGAATAATTAAACAAATACTCAATAATATGTTTCTACTAAACATTCACTCTAAATCAAAGCAAAACAGCTAAATTCAATCGCACAAATTATACTAATATAAGTATTTGATCTGTTGTCAACTATATCTTTTTAAAATATTCTGAGGAGTGTCGATCGGCATCTGATTTTTTAAATATTTGATATGTCAATCGTTACAGCAGAATAATATTATTTATTTCAGTCATACATAGCCGGAGCCTCTCTTTGACTTTTTTTTTCGGAGGTCAATACAATCAATCACGCGTTCTAATCAAATAAAGCTTAGATTTGGTCACCAAACAACCCATGTCGAGAAAATTAAAAAAGAACAAAAAAAAAAAACCCCGCAAAAAACAAAAAACAAAAACAAAAACAAAAAGAGAATTTCTTTACATTCACATTATTTTTCAAGCAACAATGTAATATAAAAAATCCCCAACATTCTCATAGCGTTTAATTATGTTATCTTTAAGTTATGTTATCGTAATTCGTGTAGGTGATGCACGAGTTTACACAAAAAAGTAGACAGTGGCGAACGGATTTATTTTTACCTATTAATTTTGCATGAATCGCAAATGAAGAAAATCGTGTCAGTTAAGTCGGTCTTAAAAATCAAAATGGCGACCGTAACAAATCTTTTTATTGTCAAAGTTCTTGGAATCTTATTGTAAAAAATATTTTTAACGTCAGGTGCCTGTGTTTGTTATCGGTATACAAATGTTCACTTTGTTTGTTAATTCAGCAGTTTTCAAGTTTTCGGGGTTTTCATAAAACTTTTATTACGGATACCGTCCGACTTACAAGTGGATTTTCCCTTCGATCACAAAATTGAATAAATCTAATGATTAAAAGTATCTACTTTGATATAGTTGTTTGATTTTCCCGGTTAGTAGTAGTTCTAAATTTTTCCCTTGGGGTCGTATTCTACATAATATACCGTTGTGTCAATTTTCTACAATTATGAAGGCCGATATTGAGTAAAATTTAGACGAAGTATCAGACAATTGCAAAAAAAGCCGAATTAAAATAGATTGTAACAACTATTCAAACTCATAAATTTTGGAAGCATATTCGAGGAAATCCAGGACAATTACAAATTCAAACTCTCAAGACCCCGTCTATCAGTACTCTCAGTACCTTGATTACAATATAGCCGTTGTCTTCTTACATTTAGAACCAATAACTACTCTTGGATCTCGAGTATAAACATAAGCCTATTTTTGAAACATTGCTCATCCACAACCTTCCCCAAAATACTTCCGATTCATGAAAATATATATTTCTTCAAGTCGCCAAATAGCCAATGACTTTTGACCTGTTTTATATATCACAATTTTTTTAAAATGCAATTAATTGATGCTTGTGTTGTGCAATACCATGTTTTTTTTAAAATAATGGGTGAATGTTTTGCATAAAAACTTAGTATATCGAGCCATTTTCAAGGAACATTCTGCATAAAATAGTACAGTCTGTTTCACTATTGATGTTATTACTAGGTCAGGCGCGGATCGAAAATTAATTCTTAGGGGGGATCTCTATTACGCATGTTAATTGTCGCAACAGCAGAAAAAACCCTTTTTTGTATTGTTACATTTATTTCTAGAACACATTTTATCCACCAATTAATGAAGATAAAGTTTAAAATAAATAAACCTCTAGAATTTATATTTGACTACAAGTACCTAGATTCTTTAAAATAGACTATAAACATGAGGCATATTTTTACTGCGGAACTGAAAGGGTCAAATAAAACCACGTGATCTAAAATTTGAATGACAATAACATTCGCAGGGGTGGATGTGTTCACAGTTGTTCCGAGAAGTGAGTAACCGCGTCTAGCGCTTTGAAGTGTCTGGAATCGCCCATAAGCGATATAATAGTCGTTATTATTCCTTGGATAATCATCTTTCTGTTATACGAACTAAAATATCTTTCAATAGATGAAAGGAGCAAAGATCAATCATATTGATTTAGTTTTTCAATAGTATTTATATTGTATACCAAAAACAAACTTCACGAAATTATATGTACGCCTTTTTAATTGTTTGTGGTCATTTTATGGGTTGCTTAAGTATCTGTACAATATGAAAAAACCTCCAATTTACACCAGCAGAAGCGGTCTCCTTTCAAAGTTATAGAAATTAAAAGTAAAGAAAAATAATTTCTTTATGGGCATACAGACCCCCCCCCCCCCAAAAAAAAAAAATGCATCATTGGAATGTTTAGGAAAGGGAACCGTTTGGTTTCGTCCCCCGAATATTTGAGTTTATTCAATCCGTATGTTATGCAGCAATTGTAAAATACACAATCGTCAAAAATGATAGTGTAAATATTGTACATAGGTTTATTTTTGATTTGCCAGAGCATTTCTCATATTTATACTCAATTAAAAGCGATGTCAAAGTCGTAATACAATCATCTCCGACGTCAGGTGCGAATCTTAATAAGAGGCGAAATAACGCGATACCCTGTTTATGTCGTTTGTTTAGTAAAAAAAAAAAAAAAAAATGGTACATCATTTTTTCATTGACATATGGCTTAATTGACCGGGAAAACTAATGCCATGTCTATTACTATACACATACTTAGCATAACTATCGTTTAAAAGCCTACACGAAATTAGATATAAAAATTAAGACCAAGCAGCTTTAACATGCTTAAATACGCTTTTCAACATTATTTAACATACACACATCTTTAGGGAATGTCACAGTACTCTAGTGAGTTTTATATTTTTACTATCTACATAGATTAGTTAACAGAGTTTGAGTCAGGGAAAAAATCATTTACATTTCAATTCGCTTGAATGCTCGTATTGAAAAAAGAATAAATGATAATAACAAACCGCGATCTCAAAAATCCACAAAACGAAATACAAATTTAAAGCAGAGCAACACGGACCTCCAAATAGATAGAGGTAAGATCAGGTGCCTAAGAGGAGTGAGCATCCTCTGCTGATCGGTCGCTGATCGGTCACACCCGCCGTGTGCTCTTTGTTGTAATCGGACCCCCCCCCCCCCGGAAAAGTCCGTAGACAATTAGGTGATTAATTATGGTTTGACAATTAGTATGAAAAACGTCAGTCAGCATGCGACCCAGTGGAAGATTGTATTTGCTGACAAGGTCGTTGTATCGACCATAGAACTTACGAAGAGTAAAACCACCCCTGCGCAAAAGTTTTGGAGTATTTTATCATACAAAATGTTTAGCACACTCTGAAAGATTTTTTTTATGAATCAACCTCGATGTATATAACCTTTTATTAGAGTGTGCGCAGTATTTTCTTTTCATGAAAAATTGATGAAAAATAACAACACACAACACTTTGGCCCAAAAACGAAGTCGATGACATGGTCATTTTTGAAATTATTCCAATTCAAAATCATCATATAAGTATCATATATAAGTTTGGATATAAAATCTATTAAGGAAGGAGTCTTTTCTGGTTTTCGACTTGTCAAACGTAAATTTGATTAATTGTTCATTTAATCAAGATGAAAGGAATTTAAAATTGTATATTTGTCTTTCTTTTTTACTATCAAACAACTTGGTATAGAAAAAGTAATCAATGTTTAGAATCTAACAAGGACTATTTTTTTGGCGTAATATTGGCGTAGGAAAATATATAACATGTTTCGCAATTCAGAATTGCTGCAGATTAATGAGTCTGTTTTAGCATTTTAAAAACAATAACACTAATATTGGATTGTTTTGCTGATGTGAACTAATGATATGATACTTGGGTTTCAGAATATGCTTTTAAAATATGATTTGCCTATCAAATTACATTTTATATAAGCTTTAAAAGCGCTCATTCTATACATTGATTTTTGTGAAAAAATCACTAAAATCAGTTTTTCTCTCCTATTAAATGGTCAATATATTAGCTTTTTTGTCAATTAATATCTTTATATAAAGTCTTCATAATAAATAAAAATCAGGAATATTTTATTATTGGAAGCATAAAAAAAATCATTTTTTTTTTATATTTAAATTTTTTTTTAGGAAATGCGGGCTAAGCAATATCAATTTTAGTATAAATATTTATTCCAATTTAGTAGTATAAGCTGAGAGACATTCTGATATTCTATCATTTCATTGAAGAATAGAATCTTCAAATCTTAAACAAATGTCTATAGAACTACAAAGAGCTACACTTATTTTTATCATCCTTTACGTTGAGGAAAAAGGTATGGACCTTGACCTGACCTTTATGCGAAAACAAAAAGGTCAAATTTGATTAAACTGATAGAATCATTTGGTAATATGATCTGTTTGACTGTGTCAAAATTTCATTAATTTCATATTATAAGAAGTATGTTTAATAACGAGAAGACGACTTCCTTAATACAAATATTTTTGAAATGAGACTACTAAAAAATCTAATTCAATGCTCATTTTACTTTTAGATATTGATATATCTTTAGTAACTCTATTCCATGTAAAATTTTCATGAAAATCACTATTGTAGAAGTGAATTAGGTCCGTCTTCCTTAAAGTAGTATACTAAGAAACAAGAGTACATATGAAGAAAGGAAATAAAAACCCACGTTCAGGTTGAAATGGCTGATTCGTGTATCACCATATTTAAAATATACATGTCATTAAGGTCAGACGACACAATCCTTAAGCCACGGAAATCCGGCTGTATAGTGGTTTTTCTCCCTTTTCATAGCCAGATTACCACCACCGAAAACCTACTATACAATAGATTTCCACCATGTTTTACATTCCAGTCGTGTTTATGGCGGACTATTTGTGGCAGTAAATTGCAATATCTGAGATGATATTGATTACTCATAAATTAGGGCAATAAATGCATTTATTGATATATAATATAAAATACATGTTTTTTTCTCCATCCCTGATATAAGCGTAGGCACGCGTTTATCACTGTTACATTCCTGTATCATCACCCTTTTTCACCCTTTGTTACGATTTTTTGGGACCCTTTTGCTCCTTTTATTCAGATTCTGAAATACTGCGGACATTTTCGTTTTAATTGATGCATATTTACGGTGTGGACTCTGACGTTATAACATGGACCTTTTTTTTAGAGGACGTCACGATATGTTTTTGAGATGAGAGAACTAGGAAAAAGCTGGATAAAGTTTTTTTTATATAAAAATATAAATGAGTTGTTATCAAAAATACACAGTGGACTTCGCCTCATATAATTTTCAGATCAAAATGATAATTTTTTTTATATAATTTCTCTGATATGAGATTATATAAAAAAGGGCAACATATCAGAATCATATGATTGGGATTATATAATTCTTATTTAAATCAAATTTTATACCATTCTTATGTGATTTCAATATCATTCTGATATGAAAAGCACATCATATCAACATCATATGTGGCGAATTTGCCTATGTACGATATAAACAGCAATATTTGGCAAAATCTGGATCACACT
Source organism: Magallana angulata (assembly GCF_025612915.1). Taxonomy (NCBI): domain Eukaryota; kingdom Metazoa; phylum Mollusca; class Bivalvia; order Ostreida; family Ostreidae; genus Magallana; species Magallana angulata. The sequence goes on along the minus strand of NC_069115.1, from coordinate 55,649,578 downwards.
GGAATCAACCCTCAACCATTATCAGCCCCATGGCATTCGTTCCTCCGGCTGATATTGGAGTCTCGGGTTTATATAAGGTGTGATACAGATTTTGCCATGTATCATTTTTAATGTAACAAGCTCCTTTCAAAGAAAATGACTGATAAATCTTGACTAAATTTTGCAGAGGAATTAAGGAGTGGAAATTTATTACCCCCTTTGTCCCGAAAGACAATTGATTTTAAGTAAATACCTTTTGAATTGAATGAATGTTATCATATACAAGTACGTAGCTTTACTTCTAAATAATTATCTAACATTTAGGCTGTAGGGGTATGAGCAGGGTTATGGGCTCATTTAAGCGGTTTATGGCGAAAACATTTGCAGTCTGATCGTATTGTGATTTTATTCTGGATATTTAAGTTTTTAAAAAATATTTAAAAACTTTACTAGTTTTATTTGTTTTTTGGAGGAAAATAATATATTTATTTGATATAAAATTCACAATATAGCAAAGGCTGTTTTACATTATTGATAGCTAATATTATTTGAAGAAAAACCCCCATTAAATATGGTTTCAAAGTACACTAAAAAATAATTTTATATCTTTAGTCGCGGTTGCCGTAGCATTGGTAACCCCTAAATTAAATAATTGCCCATAAACCAAAAAAAAAAACAACAACCCCCCCCCCATAACACCCCCCCCCCCCAAAAAAAAAACCCCCCAAAAAACTTAGTTTACTAACTAATAAGAACTTACCTGTAAAATACAGAACCTCTACTGATCCTGCCATTTATATGTAGACCTTTGGGTTATTTGCGTTGGAAAGCCCTATCAAACACACTAAGGTACAATTTCGGTTTAAACATTTAAGGTTAAATGATACAATTGGTGCAATTGGTATTTTATTCTCTGAACGAATTCAAAGCTTTGTAATAATTCAAAACTTATTCAAGATAAAGAAGGCACAAACATTTTTTAAACTCATGCTCCAAAAGTCACAAAGTATTACATACAAACACGTTAAGCAACTTGATATTGCATATTATTCTAACGATCGAGTTAAAAAACATCGTGCATATTTGAAATAATTTGCGTTGGCAACTAAGATGCATTGTTAATTTAAGGTTAGATGATACCATTGGTACAATTTTTGTTTTATTCTTCAAACGAATTCAAAGCTTTGTAAAATGGAATTATACAGAGCGAATTAATGTTCTTTTGTAAAGAAGATTTTGGCAGCCAGGATGTCTTTGGAAACTTAAAAATGTCGATCTGTGGTGGTCCTGTACGAGATGCTTTAGATATTGATAAGCGTATTGTAGTTAATCAACAGTTTATGTTGTTTAAAAGTTTAAATTGGATTAGATTGCTAGTACATCTTTGTATAGTATATTTGAGCGAAATCGTTGATTCTTAAATTGAAAAAAGATGTTTCATGGTTGGGGGGGGGGGGGGGGGGGAGAACAAAAATACTAGCAAGTATCAAGAGAACTTATATCGGTTTCCCTCTTCCTGTATGTAAATTTGTAATATATAAAAATCATATATTTCATTCAACATGTTTTCAACAAGAAATGACCAATATACTATTTGTTTATCTAATCTTTAATTTTGGCTTAACCAGGGTTAACCAGGCCGAGTTAAATCGATTTGACACAAAATGATGTTTGGAATGGCTGAATTAGAAAAAAACCACAAATGAAAATAACATGCAATGATTTTAATACGTTACAAAAAGATTTTTTGACTACTGCATGCTAAGCTTGATTGATGGAATGCAAAGGGGAATATTCTTGACTTGTTTATGCCTATCTTTATATACAAAACAAATCAATCACTCTTGTGTAAAAATCAAATAAAAATCTTTATGATCAATTGTTACCAGACAAAATTAATCGCTACAATTTACGAGCTTTTTGTAGTTTCTGAATCAATCTGATTAAAATCAGATCCTCGATGCTCCCGTTTTAATGATATCATTAAAACGGGAGCATCGAGGATCTGATTTTAATCAGATTGTATGGTATCAAATGTGGTTTAGAGCAATTAAACACAGATAAAGATCTAAGCTATCTGTACACTTAGGAGTGCCATTTGTCATATATATATATATATATATATATATATATATATATATATATATATATATATATATATATATATATATATAAACACAAAAAATAAGGGCGAAAGCGCTATAGATAATATATATATACATATTTTTTCACTGTGTCAGTGCACTTGAGAGTGTAGCAGGTATTGAGGCCGGATCATATCGAGATGGAAAGAGTTATGGTATACTATAATACCTTCACCGTAGGTTAACAGTAATCAGTTAACTGCTGAGCTATACTGTATACAAAACATATTGTCACAAAGAATGTACATTGAATATACTGGATTGTATTAATAATGATGTTGTTTTTCATTTTCTAGGAAACACTGAATCCTTTTAAATTTTTTAATTTTGATGGTATTTCTTGTACATTTTTTGATACACAAATATCAAATATGGATGTGTCTAATATAGCCATACACTGGCTGTATGTTTGCCCGTCCATCTGTCCGTGTTGTTTTGGGAGATACATCTTGGAAAGGTTAATAGCGTTTAAAGCATTTTAGAATCAAGTGTTAGTTTTTTTTGTTACATTTTTTTCCAAATGTAAATGATGTTAGATAATTATGTAGATTACAACTTTTTTTTTCAAAAGATTTGTATTCATGAACATATCATATTCTTAAAAAAACATTAAAGAAGACTTTTATTTAAACATTCATTTTTTTTTTTTTGATTTCATAAATCCGTAATTTTTTGAAGTATTTATCGTTGCATCAGTCCCCTGTACATTACCAGAGACTCAAATATCTTTGTTACTGCTATTTCTTTTATATTTAGTCATCCTACAGAGGTTTTGAGTTGGAATAAAGTGCTAAATCTAGAATTACCTGCATGTATAAATGGGCCGTGATATAGTTTAGGACGTCAGGATCTGACATTGTTTGTTTATATTGTTCATCAATATGTATCTGGTTTATGTAATTTATTTTTTGTTTGTGCAGATTAAATAATTTTATCTAATTCAATTGTTTTGAATTAAATGATTATAAGGAGATACCTTTTTATTTCCTTCTTAATGTAAATCTTAATCTTGTCAGCGGCCACAATGGCTACCAAATTTGCAACTAAATACAAAACAATAACTAAATAGAACAATATGTATTTATTGAACAATATGTATTTATTGAAATACAAATATTTGATTATTTTCATTAAACACAACACAAACTTTATACAAATTATGGTAAACACTTAAAAAAATTATAAATTAAGAAAAATCACATACATTCAATGATAAGAATTTAACAATGTTTGTTAAAGAGTTATTCATGGATAACGTGCAATGACTTTTCTTCAGCCATTATACTTTTTTGATACCTTAAAGTATTCAACGTTATTATATGAGAAGGTGGTTTGTGTCATAGTCTACTACAACTGATCCCATTATAAAGATATTTCTAGTAATGTTCTCCATTGACAAACATATGAATTAGTATACAAGACAGGGATTGACGTGGGCAACGGAAGACCTTATAGTTTTCGTACAGTTTCTTCTTATTATATTTTTTCCACAAATTTTGTGCACGCGATTTCTCGTAAACTATGCGACCGACAGTTGTCTAATGTTTATGAAACACTTATTTTTATTTTCACTAAGCATTTCCGTTTCTCCGTTTCCTGTCAAGAAACAAAAAAACAATGACTCCACGAGATCTCAAAAACGGTGATGACTTGAACAAAAAAACTTTGTGGGATGATAGCCCTAAGTATGTATCTGTGTTTACATTATTTTGTTTGAATCGTCGTCACTTCCGGTCGTTACCAGAAGCACTTAATTTTTTTCCTTTTTTTTTTTTATCATGGAATTAATACCGGTATATAATTACACGATCTTATATATGTTAACTATACAATGTTTAATAAGCAATCTTATTCAACTTCCAGTGAGTAACTGGTATATCAAATATCTTAGGTACATATCATTTTCACAAATTTAAAACGATATTTTGGTCACTGTAAGTGATTGAGACAGGAACATTTTATGAATGATAGACAATTGATTGAAAATGCGTCTAACGGGTTTTATTTTGTCAATCGTCACTTTCGGTACTCACCGGAAGGGTTCAAACATTTCATGTTTTTAACAATTTTAACAGATTTTCTAGGGTGTTTCATCTATCATGATAAACAGTGATGTACACCAGGAAAATGTACAACCCCCCCCCCCCGAAACACAGCTTTTATTTTCGTAACGAGATCTAGTTTTATCAATGTTTGTAAGGGAACTAACTTTAAAAATATTTTTACGTATATAACTAGAAAAGAAATCGGACAGAAATTTAAACATACAGTAAATTGCTCCTATGATGCTATCGATCAATTACATTACCTGCGCAATTATTAACGCATTTCTCTCAACATTTTAGTTTATAATTACATTAACCACCAAAGAGAACACACTTCATTGTTAGATAAACACAGACAAAAAAAAAACAACAAAACAAGAGCATCTTTCAAGATGCATTAGACAATACTTAAAATTTTGCCACTTTACATACCTTGTACATTTGTGTTCTTTTTTTCAATTAACCCAGATTTTGGTCTTTATCTCACAATACTCATTACAAACTTTAAGCTTTGCAGCTTAACAACACATACAGTTGCAGTTATTTAACATAGTAAAGTACAGAAATGGTTGTTTTACAAGGAACTATATAGTGCACACACAAACATGAAATATGACATAAGAATAAAATCAAACAAACAACAATAGCGAAAATTAATTTAAGATAATGCTTCTTAATTTCAAGCATCAAAACAATCTTTGCCGAGATGACACATGTATAGCTTTAAAATTCTCATCGTTAAACAATTGCAGCAATTTGAACATTGGTGGTTTTCAGAAAACACTTTTAAATATTTTTTGGCGATATTTTATATTTTTGCTGGATATATTACAATAAAATGAAATCTGTCTTCAAAAAACATTTCCCGTGGGTTCTATATGGTTTATTAATTAATAATTATTTCAAATCCAAAGTAAAAAACAAATATGTTGCTTAAATTGTTCCAAACACATTAAAAATAACAATCTTGCCTTTCTTTTCTCTCGCTCTCTTCAGCATTTTTCAAGGGATGAACGTTGTAGTAGGTAGACGATGCATATTAAAAACCCAGGCGTTATTTTTTGCAAGATAGCCCTTGTCTTCTTAGAACCAATACATGTAACTACCTTTGGATCTCGAGTATGAACATTAGTTTATTTTTGAAACATTGCTCACCTGGAGAAAATTCATCCACCACATTTCCCAAATTACTTTCGATCCAGGAAACTAAATATTTCTTAAAGTCGTTAAATAGCCATTGGCTCCTGATCTAATTAATTATCTAAAATTACTTTTAAATGCAGGAGCTAATAAATATAATTATCGTTGTTGCTTTAAAAGTTAAAAAAGCGGCTGATACAGATTTCATTTTAATGTTTCCTCCGTAAACAGACCAATAAGTTCCGAAAGGAAAGTCTAAAAATTGACGCCTTCTTGAGTTGGAATGAATCAGCGTGATCAGTCAATATGTAGTTAACGATCTGTTCACAGTTGTTCAGAGAAACTACAAGTAGCCGCGTCTGGCGCTTTGTAGTCAAGTTAACTATCTCATCAAGTCAAGATAAATTTCTAGATTTTTAATCGAAACTGACTTTTTGTTGGGATAGCTATCTCGATAATTTATATTGTATCTTGACTAAAATTCCTAGCATTTGCAAATACTGCCATTCACACAACAATAAAAGTTATGAATAGATATTTGATAATAGAATTTTGGAACTCATTACCAAGGACTTTTTTGATCTGCATCGAGGATTATAAATGAAAATTATAAGGCTGTCTTCAAAATATATAAATATGCTGATTTTTATTTTCCCTATTAATACATAATGTACGTCATTTCATCATGTTTATAAAGTTGAACTGTCTTTAATTCCTTAAACAACATGAAATTGAAAGTATTGTGATAAGAATTAAAATAAACATGTTTTTACCTTTGGTTATATATGTAATTTGGGGATTTCTACTCTATCTTAATCTATTTATTATTTTGTTTTCTGTACTATTTAAAACATATTAAAACGCATTCTTGGTATTGTTTTTGAATGTATCATTTTAATCTATAATCGTATGAGTTAAGTTAAATAACATGTAATTCAATATCAACCAAGGTTATCTGTCTTTTATTTAAGACGCCTGAAGCTCTATAAGTCACCATGTTTATATATTCATCTTAATTACAGATTCAGATATGAATTTGCAACTGAAGATCAACTAAAAGATGATTAACCAGACACAAATTGACGGGTAATTCGGTACAAATGCCTTTCTATAAACGTAAGGGAATATTTAGTAATGAGTCCCGAAATACGATTATACGATTGTTATACATGCCTTATCTCGTTCTGCATTTGCAAATCCAACAAATTTTTGTCAAGATACAAGATAAATTATTTCATCTTGTCGAGAAAGTTATCTAAACAAAATATAATAGCATATGTAGACTGGACAAAATAGAGTTTGTTGAGAAACAAGAAAGTTATCTTGACTTGACGAGATAGTTATCTCGACTTGACGTGATATGTTATGTTGACTTAATATATGTGAATGGCAGAAATATGCCATCATAACATTGCACTATATCATCCACATGATTTATCTTTCAAATTGCTGCATAATAGATAGAATATATTTACACGTGATGTGAATACCAACATTTGACTAGGTTATCAGGTTATCTACATGTTTATACCTTAAAAGTACTCATATTACTCTCATCAGTAATTGGTGCATTTAATTGGTTCATTGGTGCATTAAAAATATCTCTATTTTAGACGATATTGCCCATTTGACTCAAGTAACTGTACATATATACAGATTGAAAATATCAACAAGTGTTCTTAATTAAAATAATCTATATATCATGGCATCCGCATTTACTCCGCAAAATTACTCAGATATCTCTCTTAATCTCGTCAGCTACCAGTGCATTTCGTTTCAAATATCTCTATTTTAAAAAACAATTTTTCCATGTAAATCAGCTACCTGTACATAAAGATTGAAGACATCTTCAAGGGTTGTTTAATATCAACATTGTATCAGGTTATCCACATGATATTACGATACAATTACAAAGAAATCTCTCTTCATCTCGTCAGCAAATAGTGCATTTCCTTACTAATATATTTTTTAAAAAGTTACTATATCTACAAGTGTTGTTAATTGCAACATTCTATCAGGTTACCTACATGATATTACAACACAATTTTCAAGATATCTCTCTTAATCTCGTCAGCTACTAGTGCATTTCGATACAATATATCCATTTTTCAACAGTTTTGTCCATATACCTCAAGTAGCTGTTCATAGAGATTGAAGATATTCTATGAGGTCATCCACATGATTTTACAATACAATTTCCCCATGTAGGCAAGTAACCAAAAAATAATACGATAAGGTGTTTATTCATAAATGTGTGTGTGTGTGTGTGTGTGCGTGTGTGTGTGACTAAATGTCTGTTCTGCATGTCTGCTCTTTTAAAAAGATATGAATTATTAAAAAAAGATATCCTTTTGATAAAGTCAGCTAGCGCTTTACAATAAATATAATATAATCGCTTACATTTAGCAGTAAATCATGGTCGGTCTTGTTTAGGTTCAACATTACCTATTTGTCTGTTATGGACATGGCGGAGACTGGACAACTTGTGAAAGTCAGGCATCAGAAAAGCTAATTCATTCAAAAGAGTTTTGGTACAGTAAACATTTGTACACATACAATTGTTTTCAGTGTCATACAATATCCTCTCATTAAGAAACAACCCAAATAAGCTTAGTGGAAACCAACACATAATCGGGTCTAGAGGTAACCGATGTAACGTAGAATAATAACCCCCGTACAGTAATAACCGAGGGTCATTATTCTACGCAGAAAAATGACCCCCGGTCATTATTCTACATAGAGAAATGACCCTTTTTCCTGAAGAATAAGTGTCATTTTCATAAAATTGAGCTCACTTTACATGAAGAAAAGTGACCCCAGTAGAATAATGACCTCCTTATACCTGGTAAATTAAAGTTTTTCAGCATATTTTTTTTTAATTATTTGTGAAATAGTCTTTACCATTTTGTAATTTTTACTGCCGTTTACAGAAAGTAACAGAAAATATAATTCATATTCAAATAAACTTAAAGTGAAACACGGGCTATATCTTAGAAAATAAAAATCCTTCCGTTATAACAATATATTGACGTATTGCATCGGGGTATGGTTGTCATCTTAACGATTGCATTTATATGTATCTATGGTGTTCCGATATGGCCACTTCGACCTACCTCGACCTCGACCTCCTAATTATTTAATAAAAAACTGTGGTTACATTAATACTCATGATCATCAATTTTCGTAGATTCAATGAAAATCTTAGTTTTAATGAAAGAAAAATTATTTGAAAATGATCTTTTTAATCTGTTTTAAGAAATTTCACATCAATGCACATTTAATTTCCTTAATTAAATCAACAACAAAACCCACGAAAATTAGTATTCAACGAATATTGATGAAACAACAGTATATAATATTCAGTGTTTCTAATGAACACACACTAATACAATGAACAGAATGCATGACAAAAATGTACTGATGAGGAATAGATCTGTGCTTCTGGTGGGTGGAAGGAGCTCCCCAATTTATATGTTTAGACAGGTTCTAAACTATTGACACTTTGCATCTTTCATAATTTTTTTGAATAGGGGTAATTTTTCCACGGGATTCATTTTTATCCGATATTGCATGAAGAAAACTGACCCATAGGTCTTACAATTTTGAATTTTTGCTCTTTACAGTTGTCTTAAATACCTGACCATAACATATAATCTGAAAAAAGCAAAACCGACACTTTCTGACGATAAATATCCGATGATTCCTCCTATGAGGGAAAGTAAGACTTTCTGTCGGGTATGGTCAACACCACGAAAGAAAAAATCAAATATGACAAAAGTTCCAAACACACTGGAAATGCACGAAGAAACCACTTTATTTATCTCCAGTTCACAGTCTTGTTGATTAATTATTCCAGCATCCATTTCGTTTCTTAACAAATTGATTGTGCGATAGGCAAAAAAAACTTTTCCAATGATCACCAAAACACATGTTATAATTGCACTTAATTTGCACATCTTCGATTTTACTTTGCGCCGAATAGTCTTTATAACCGTAGAGTCAAGAACCAAATTTGGGTTTATTTTTAAAAAATCGCAACATGACTTGAAACATGACTCTACTGATTCCACTAAAGATTTCTCAAAACGAGATAATTGGTCAGAAGCTTTGAAATTACGTCTTATAAATCTGAAAAAGGAAACTACACCACCACTTATTTTGCGTTTGCTTTCTTTTTCTATTGTTTCCTTTGTCTTCAATTCTGTGACGTAGAAAGAACCAACCAAAGATGAACCAATTAACAAACATAGACATAGAGTTTCCTCTCTGTAAAACGTAAAAAGATCGATGACCATTGATAACCATCGTTGAGGACATGCCAGTGCCCTTAGCTGGTAAGACACACTGCGACCGGTCAAAATGTAATTTACAAGATGCTCACAATTCTTCAATGAAACAGAGTAGTCTGTTTTGCCCTGTCTTTTGAGAAAACGACCATAGGCTTTCAAATAGTCATCGTCATTTTGGGGATAATTACTATTGTGGTATACATAAAGCCCATTTCTGATGTCATTTTCTAACTGTTCTTTAGAATATGATTCTTTTTTAACCATCCCTTTGCTACCGTTACCGCCTCCAGGTGAGACATGAATGATTTCACAAATGTTAAAGATTTCAAACCACGTATGAGCTAAGATTATGTAGTGGTGCTTGTAATTAAATGGAAAACTTCGCTGAACAGCACAATGGATCATCGACATCCCTGTACGTCCAAAAAATGGCTGAAGCTCATCGAATGAATTTATCCTGATCACTGTGTTTTCCATCACTGGTAACCTGAAATATTTCTTCATTAACAATTAAAACTAAAATCACCAAATGGAGCTTTAAACAAGATGTCTTTGATCCTTAACCGTCACTCAAGAAATTTAAAGTTATGATTTATCGTCATTTAAGAAATTTAGAATTATGAATTATGTTTATTATTGCATAGAAAGTAAAAATCTAATTTGATTATTTTATTTCTTGGGTGTATCTAATTAATGATAATGCATGTTTATTATGATGCAACGTAATACTGTCGATACTTTAACATCGTTAGAGATATTGTACTCTCTTCTTCTGGGAACATCTATTTATGGTCATGTATTTTATAATTTAGTAGAGTATTCCTTAAATATTTTATTGAGAGGAGTGCCTGCTGTATCCTCAGCAGGGAGAAACTATACTTGCCTGACTAAGCAAAATTATTTAATGGAAGCATTCATGTATCAATTAAGCGATCTTCTAAGATATTAATTCGCTGTTGATAATAAATTTATAAACGGAACGTGCAGTCGAAGAAGAAATCTCAGTTTTTTCTTCGATCTAGTGCAGTGGCATGTATTTATCACTTGAAATTAAATTATGTCATTAATTCAAATTATTTAGGAATGTACACATATTAAATGATTGCATGTTAGCTTGAAAGCGGAAGATGAAACAGACAAATATATAAAAATTGTATTTGTTATATTAAGATGCAAAATCAACTAAAAAGGCATTTTTCAGAAAATTTCCAGCATATGAAATAGAAAAGGATGTTTTAGCACGCATTGTTTTTGAAAGTGTATTGGGGCAGCTTCATGATTAACAATTTAAAGAAAGGGGACAGATCCATGATACTATATATGTAAAATTAAGGAAAGTGCCTGCTGCACAAAACAAGTGGCCCAGTGGCCACATCGCTCACCTTAGCAACAATTGCCTTAACTCTGATCAAATTAGCATTAAAGTATCAAAATCAAAATATCTTGATAACAAAGTACATTAGATCTTGCTAAAAAAAATAAAAATCTGCCAATTATTATCCACATCTTTTTTTTGGGTAAATAACAAGCCCCTTTTGTTGTTGTACCTCTAAGAAGATTTTTCTCTAATCCTATATAACCCCCCCCCCCTTCCCCATTTTGTGGCCCCACTTTTCTCTAGGGAATCATTGTTTCATCAAACTTAAATCTGCATAACCTGAGCTTTCACACAATGTACTGAGTTTTGGACTGAAAACCTTCCCAGAATATTTTCTCTATATATTCCTATGTAAAAATTCAACCCGCCATTGCGGCCCGCCCTAACCCCAGGGACTTTGATTTTGCAAACTTGAATTTACACTACCCGAGGATGCCTCTACACAAGTTTAAGCTTTTCTGGCCAAATAGTTTTTAAAAAGAAGATTTTTAACAGATTTTCTCTATATAATATATTCCTAGGTAAAAACTCATCCCCTACTGTGTCCTCACCGTACCCCTGGACCATAATTTAAACAAACTTGAATCTATACGATATGGGGATGCTTCCACTCAAATTTGGGCTTTCCTGTCCTAATGGTTTTAAGAAGAAAACTTTAAAAGATTTTTTCTATATATAACAATTCATCCCCCACTGTGGCCCCGCCCTACCCCCAGGGACCATGATTTGATCAAACTTGAATCTACACTATCTAAAGATGCTTACACGCCAATTTGAGCTTTCCTAGGCTAATAGTTTAATTTTTTTAAAAAAGATTTTCTCTATATATTCCTGTAACCCCCCCCCCCCCAATTGTGGCCCCACCCTTCCCCCGGGGACTATGATTTGAACAAACTTGAATCTACACTATCTGAGGATGCTTCCACTAAGATTTGAGTTTTTCTTGCCTAATAGTTTTAAATGCTATATGAGAAGTTCGTCACAAATTTACGGACTTATTTTTATAAAACGTTCAATTGTTGGGCTACAAAATGATATATTTGAAGTATAGTGGGTCATCTCTCCACTTTAAAAAATAATTAAAATTGGTTTAAATTCCAATAAACCGCATTAAGACTATGACAAGAATATGGACCCTCAGACCAACTCTAGAAAAGAAAAGGCATTGAAGTTATAATCAAAGTACTGAAGTACTGACGGGAGTTGATTTTATCGATTATCATTAAATTTAAAATCAACTTATCTTGCATGGCAATTAGTTTCTAGTCTGCTTTTTTATAGACCTATTATATGAATTTTTAGACTTTTCATACAAGAATTTCGAGATACCTTCGAGAAACCCCATCTGAATCATGTTGTGTAATATTTAAAGATAGATTTCAAACTATGTATTAGTAATCGAAACAATTCTAAAAATTGTATGGATCCAAGCACTATTGATATCGAACTCTTGTCTCGTTCAACCAGACGCTCGGCTGTCTCCGTTAATCTCCGACAAGCAAGAGAACCTCTCTGCTTGTCGGAGATTTACGATGGCAGCCGAGCGTCTGGTTGAACGAGACTTTATTAACTCTGGCGTAAGAACACATGAGACTACAAAAATATCCTAATTGTTCGTATTATATTACATCTGACTATTTTCAAAGTGTTTATAGATAAGTTTCCTTGAAAAACAATACTTCAGCAAACATTACATCAAATTTTTCTATTATTTTCAAGAACTAAGTCTTGTCAGCGGTGATGACTTGTGCTTAAGTCCAAACACTGTTTCACTTTCGGTTTGCTAGAGTAACTGCATAAGAGAGTTGATTAAAATCAACTCCCAAAAATGACACTATTTGGAGGTTTTGACACGCATACGCCAGTTTAAATCAACATTTTTCAAGTATTTAAATTATTTAAGGGTTACAAACCGATGTTACGTTACATATACATTGTTTTTTAATTATTAGATAAATTATCAGATTTAATGATATTTTAATTTTGCAGTATCTAATCATTCCTCATATGGGCATTTTACACGCCTTATTCACCCATCTTCTTTCAAGAAAATTGGTAGAATGCTCTATTTGCTCAATGGTACACTGGTAGTACGTTAAATGTGCTGGCACATTTAAATGTGAAACAACCTATTAAAACGGCAAATGACAAATATGATATAGTGCAAGACTTTTTCCCTCTTCTGATAGTTTAGGGTAAAAATTTAATTCCGTAACAATAAAATTAAAATAATGGGTTAGGGGAATGGATTTTTAAAAAAAAGAAAGTGTAGTGATTTTGATATAAATACACCTGATTTGAAAGTGCTCTCCATGAATAGCATGAAATCTAAAACTGATTAAAACGAGTCTTTGCGTTTTCACCAATATTTCATCTACAAGTTTGATAACAGATACGTGGAGTTCCAAACGCCTCTACAGTGACGGTACACCATATTGACGATCTTTGGACGATATGCTTCCTTATACTGGTAACAAGAGAATTGACAGAGAGGTATACCGGTGAAAAATTTCCAGTTGCATCAAAGATGTTTTTCCGAATTTCAGTTAGATGGGAAAGTCGTTGCTATTGTACATGAGAATGCTAGGAATATGGATGCTGCTTTCTCGAAATCTCCGAATTTCTGAAATTTTCAATGTACTGACCCCATAAAACAACTACAGTACATAACACAGTCCGCAAAATGGCGGTGTAACGAAGAATATTGACCCGGGTTGAAAATTGACCCAGGGGTCTTTTTTCAACGTTGAATATTGACCCGGGGGGTCATTTTTCAACGTTGAAAATTGAGACCAAAATCGTGAAATTTATACCCGGGGTCATTTTTCAACGGTATGAGAAAGATTTTTCTAAACTCTGAAGACATCGACACGTTGAAAATTGATCCTGTTGAGAATTGACCCCAACTTCAGAGTTCTGATCTGAACTGGAACTTATTCTACACAGTTTAAATGTACAATCATGCACATATTTGAAATTTAGTTTTAAAATGTTCATACTGTCCGATACATATGCGGACGGGCTAATTTCTTTTAGGTTGATAGGTCCAATTAATCATTTGATTTTGAGACTGAAAATATGATATCCATTTATTATTACTATACTATGTAAATAAAGCTAAGAAAATGACCGTTTGCTTCGGAATGGAACAGGCGAGTAGGGCTAGAATACTTTTGACAAAGATGACATGGTTTTCATTCCCTCATGTGACAGAATTTTAAGTTTCAACTTGTCATAATCTCTGATAAATATATCTAACAGATGTGTTGCCCGTTATTGTCATTTTTAAGGCAATTCAACAGAGCTCTATTCGACTAGCACCTGGCATTGTATTTTCTAATATTTGAAAATATAACCTCTATACTGTTTTATTGGGTAAAGGGTATATATATTTATATCAAGACAAAATGATATAATGTCAGATACCTATGCTTAATTTGGAGAAGTCAGCATCCCTGACAAAAAAATAAATGAATGGTCATCATATTTTTATCTTTTTTTATGTATACTGTATTATACATATATACTTAACAATAATTTTTCATAAACTTGTCGGATTAACTTTATTGAAGCACCATCCAATTTTCTGCACATACAGAGTCATATTTCTTTTTAAAAAATGCAATTTATTTAGAACTATCATTTTGAGTTTTCAATTCCATTAATTACCAGTAAATTAGAAACACAGGCAACTGACGTAATATATATTTCCTCAAAATTAAAAACATATAGCATACAGCAAAAATGTTATCAATTTTTTTAAAAAGTAGGTTTGCATCTAAATATACAGTCGGAGGATGGTTGATCAAATTATATTAATGGTATACATAAAAGGGCATGCAAAAAGTTGAATATATTAAGATTACTCGAGCATACAATTGATAGATAAACACTTGTTAAACTTGTTAAAATTCGGCTTTTATCAGACCTAGACTGGAATATGGTGATGTTGTTTGGAGCAGCTGTATCAAGGAAAATCCGAATTGCTTAAACATGTACAAATTGAAGCAACCAGGACATTGACAGGGATCAGAGTTAATTCTTCTAAAATCATTTTATATTGTGAGCTTAATTTGGAAACCTTACAATCTCGAAGGGAAAAACATAAACTAATTATATTCTCCAAGATTATAAATGGTTTAGCACCACAAGATATGTTAGATTGAATTCAATCATATTTTCTAACTGAACATACATATATAATCTTAGTTTGAATGGGCTTTTTTACTATCTACCACTATATACTTATTACAATAGCTTTGCTCCATCTACATGTAAATTATGGAATAATCTTCATGCAGGAAAGAAAATTTCATCAACTTTATCTTTCTCTAAGTCAAAACTAAAAAAACAAAATATACCTAAAGCTTACAAAAATTTCAGTTAAGGAAATAGGAAATATTATTTTACGTCAATTACGGAATAAAGCTAGTAAAGCTTACTTTAAGGATTTTTTAAACTGATGGGAGTCGATGTTAATAGTGTAGGTCTGCATCTGAAGGAACTGTGATTATACTCAACAAAGAGACGAAATTTTTAAACAACTTATTGACATTAGTGTACTTTTTTATACGAACTATATACTTTATGGTAGTTCTGATTTTTCATACAGATAAAATTGTAAAATTGTTTCCCATGTTTATATTAATATTAGAGCTCCAAAGCGTTTTTGATTCTCTTAGGTTACACGGTGTAAACCTATTTAAGTATTATACATGTATATTTACTTAATATATAGTCCCCATTTATTTACTGTTCTTTTCAAATGGGCTGGATCATGAAAATGTCATTCTTATGTTTGTATCCCTGCAGGTATAAATGAAGGTGATAGGTTTGTTAATGTAGGTGTGAGTCAACATGTCTACCAACAATATGTAATACAATCATATATTATAAATATTCAGATAATTATTTAATATTCAAGTATCCCCTGTCTTATATGCACATAATATCAATAATATTCTGTAAACTTGTAATACTATATTCTTATGACAATAGATAATTTCTTCTTGACTTTGTATGTTTGAAAGGGTTTACATAGGCTATGACTCTTATCCAATCCATTCAATAATTTGAACATTCCGTTCAATAAAACACGTTTAAATTGAATTAATAATGTAGGTGGCTGTGATAGGGGGGTCAACCATCTACTCCAACGCTGCTGTATGATCTACTTGTACATATTTCTATTCAAAAAATGCAATTTACCTATTTATAAAACAATTACTGTTAGTATTTATGATAAATTTTTGTAATCAAAGCATCTTAGAAACTATTAAGGCAAAATTATTTTATTGTCATCCTGTACAAAAATGACGTTCCTAACTTGCTACAGATTTCATGAAGCAGAATTGTTTATGCCTAAAAAAAAATCAGCGATTTGATGATATTTAGTTACCCTAGTAACTACGTAACAAATAGAATTAAAAAAAAAAGGCTTTCAAGATATAGTTACTACAGCATTGTTCATGAAAGAGTACATGTTAGCATATCATCATTTTGTACACTGTTATTGGCTGGATAGGTGTGAATACAAAATTCAGATAATCACAGTTTTAACAAACTGAGTGGGTGCGAGCACAAAAATCTCAATATGACATACTCTAAATTTTGTATTTGCACACACCCAGAAAATCTACAATGAACAATATCAAAGTTTCAATTTACTGGGTGAGCGTAAAACCAAAATTAAACAATATGTATTGTAATTTTTAAAATATTTACATTTGTACACTTCTCGAGCGAATTTAAAAAATGGAGTTTAACTGCATTGAATATTTTAAATTGTAATTATGCATATGTCAAGGGTTAGCTGATATATAATATTCTGGGCCACATTTGGGAACAATTAAGAACTCCAAGGCCTTTTGTGGAAATGACGCTGAATATTTATTGTTGTATTTGTATATCGAATAAATGGTTTCCTCAAGTACAGCTAGGTGATCTATAATCATATACAATTAAAATATTACTAAAACACTCTCATTCTCTACATTTACTCATTATCTTTAGTTAAATGATATTTAAATTACACATATTTGATTAAAATAACTCACCAAATATAACAGCAATATGAACTAAGATAATAGTCGGGTTGACAAGCTATGAAGCTTAATAATTCAACCGTCTGTCTTGGGTGGCGTCGTGATATTAAATCAAAGTTCGTGCTAAAAATTCGATAATGCAAACGGACATGCACACTCACCCACTTAAACCCGAAAAACCAGTCTAACACACCCATTCATTCACTGATCTACCCACAAACGTAACCACGTGACCTCTCGTACTACTATCATACTATGAATGATTGTATGAATGAATGAAGCGATGTGAATGTAAACAAATGAGCAATGGGAAATGAAAACATGAAATGTTGAAATAAGTGAACGCAAATATGAATACTAATTAACTTAAAAATTAATCCTGTGACATATACAAATATTCTTTAAAACATATATTTTTTAAAGAAATATATAGATATCACACAAAACAGCAATTATACGCGAAAAGTTTATTATGAATAAAATAGTTATTACATATTTAAAGGGATAATATGTAAATTAAAAAATATTCATTTATAAAGTTTCATTTTACCCCCCCCCCCCCGTTGAAACATATAAATATAAAGAATAAATATGTATAAACTGGTAATTTTTAATTAAATAAACTCAAGTTATTATATTGATTCCTTGTTTTGTGCTTCTTTGCTGTTGAATTTTGAACCGGTTTCATGATCAAAATTCCACGATGCGGGTCAATTTTCAACGGATTAGGGTCTTTATTCAACACCTTTCGTCTCATTATTCAACGTGGAAAAATGACCCCCGGGTCAATTTTCAACCCGGGTCAAAATTCTTCGTTACAGCGGCCGTAAAAACAAAACAAATAAACACAAATTTCCATTCTCGATTTTTCGGTTGTTGTAAAGTAACAAGTTTTGACAGTCGCACGCATCCGTACATAACCGTCATAGCGGACGTCAAGTGCAATAAATAAGCATTTTATGATAGAAAAAGATTAAACTGAAAGAAATTTTCCAAAATATTATTAATTAAGCAGTAATTAATTAATGAAGATTGTATTAAGGTATATGGGGACAAACACATTTTTTAAAATAAAAATAAAATACTGATAGAGGTTCAGTAGAAAACAAGGAAAGCTCGGGAAGGACGAGATTGGTGTCGGACGGTTGGGGGGGGGGGTCGTGTTTTGAAAAGATTGGTGAAGAAAAATCGGCGACAAATTTTGTCAGATTTAACCACTGTTTTTTTATGTTTCAGTACCTGAGCAAGTCTCTAGCAGAGCAATTCGAGGCGTAGATTGAAGGAACAGTGATATCAGCGATGCTCGGTTTCCAAGAAAATTACGATATCAAAGAACAATCGTCAATGCCGAGTCTCCTGGTGCCGGTGTTGTATAGCAGATTTTCACCCAAAGTAGCTTTTCCCCCCGGAAAACCTACTATAATGTAGCCTTTCTCCCCGGGGGGAAAGGCTACTATATAGTAGCTTTTCCCCCATAGTAGGGTTTCTCCCTCATGTTTTTGGTTCAGATTTTATAAAAAATATTTATGGAAATCCAGTAAGTATTAAAATCATTGTTTCTACACTCCCATGTTGCATACATGTATATCTGCATTCATCTGTACAGGTTAAGTTTCGTTTTGCCGATTTATTATTTCTATAGACAATGCTGAAAATTGAGCATGTGTGTAATGCAGGCTTGGGGTAATGCTAAATGTAATGGTAATGCATTGCAATGCATTTTACGTTTTCAAAGTAATGCTAGTAATGTGTAATGCCTCAAAATTAGCATTACAAGTAATGCCATGTAATGCATTACTTTCCAAAATCTAGTGTAATGCTGGCATTACATGGCATTACTTTAAAAAATGTGATGAATAAATGAATAATTGAAATTAAATTTGATTAAATTTATTTTTAAAGAAGAAAGAAATAATTCTAATTGAGAAAAAAATGTTTTAATTGTACATGTTTTATTAAAAAAAGTTTTTAAAATTCATTTTTGAATTGTTTATATTACTAAAGATAACAGCACAATTTCACAACATTTTTAAGAGTGTTGTTATTAAATCATTTAAACAATTTACTCCAATTAGTTTGCACTTCAATAAGAAATGTGTCACCAACACACTATGCCCCCCGGATAATCTAAGTATCAAAACAATCTATTGTTATAAGAAGTGCTAAACACCCCAATCCCATTCCCTTCGCTATGTCCCCATAGAATTGGAGACAGACATGCACCTTTAAAAGCAAAATGAATGCACTGTCCATCCATGATGAAAATCAATATCACTTCCCATATTATAACCTATTTGAAAATAATCTTACTTTTTTTCTCTCTTTTTCTCCCTGTCTCTGTCTCTCTCTCTCTTTCTCTCTCTCTCTGTGTGTCTCTCTCTCTTGTATATTAATTACACTGTACATTAGTTTGGACTGATAGAAAATACAAGATTTATGTATTTAATTTATCATTGCACTTAATATATCCTAAGATAAAAATCGTCAAACAGTATTTTCCAGTCCAAGCATTGACTGCTCCTGCAAAACATTTAATTTAGTATAGACCGGAAGGTGGATGCATTTAAAAGATGAACCCTTTGAAACTTCGATCATTAAGTGCAACAGCAATCTTTTGTCTTAAAGTGTGATGAATATAGTAGGTTTTCCGTGGGGGTAATCTGGCTATAAAAAGGGGGAAAGCCCACTATATAGTCAGGTTTCCGTGGGGGAAAAACTGCTATATAGCCATTTTTCCGGGGGGAAGAACTACTATATAGCCATTTTTCCGGGGGGAAAGATGGCTAGGGGGAAAAGGCACTATATAACACCGGTCTAGATTAGCTTGAACAGTTGTAGAAAATTGGTCTAAAGTCATCTTTAGCAATGAAATCAAAGTTTTTTTGGGCAAGGGCAGGAAAGCTCATGTTTGGAGGAAACCCGGAGAGCGATTTCAACCAGCATGTCTCGGTATGTACAGCAGTTACTCCCCCCAATCTGGCATATCAGCCATGTTTTTGGGCTGTTTATCATACAATGGTGTTGGAACTTTGACCAAATGTGAGGGGAAAATTAATTCCGAGAAGTATATTTCTGTTTTGGATAACAATTTGTGTCCAATTGTAGCGAAAGAATTCAGGGACAGTCCGTGGATGTTGCACAAAGATAACTGTCCTGTACATCAGTCTAGACAGACAGTTGCATGGAAAGACAAAAATAATATAGATACACCTACTTGGCCAAATCAATCCCCTGATATTAACATTATTGAAAATGTATGGAAAACAGATTCGTTTAGAACACCGCTTACAGGAAATCAAAAATAGACAGTACTTGATTCGCATTTTGATGACACGGCCGCCATTTTGCGTACTGTATTATGGCTAGGTACTGTATATGTAAAAGGGAGATTAGATATACTGACAGTTTCAAAGTTACTTTTCCGTGCAAGAAAAATATTTTGCTCAATCTAATCAAAAAGTTTTCTTCTAGATCCCCAGAAAATAAAATAAATAATAAAAAGTTAATGCAAATTACATATTTGGCAAAAAGAAAACAATTACTGGTCCCAGGACCATGCATTGTATGATTTTGAGGGGATTAACTAACTCATTACAACCATCGTCTTTGTTTTGTTTGTTAGATTTTCATTTAAAGAAAAAGATCTGCAAGGATAAACTACATTTTAATTTATGTATAAGCAACTTGCCTTTGTACTGGAACCTCTTATCCTTCGGTAATGAATTTCATAAATATGATGGAACCGCTTAAGTTCTTCTTTATTATAAACTTGGTCCGTCTGCTAGATGCCCAGTATATGAAAAGAAAATTTTCAAAAACAAAACTAAATAATAAAGTATATAGCAAATAGAGCTCCGCGGAACCCTTGATTCAAGATGAAGGTCTTAAATATTTCTCATAATTTTAGTATGATCACCATGATCGTTTTATCCAAGTGCATTCTGTTAGTTTGCCTTTTTAATACTTATATGGTCAAATGCATCTTATCTCTTCATAACAAGTGTTTAGTATGTCTGCTATATTTTCAGGGGTTAATAAACAGTTTTTTGAAGATCTAATGGATTTTCATATTCTAACGAAAACAGCATAACAGCAGAGCCTAAACACCGTTACCCTAGATCCTTGGGAAAAATTCAAATCACGATATATGCTTCTTTGCTCACCAAAACAAAGTACATGGTTTGTGTGCTCTTTGGCCAGCAGTAGAGAAGCAAAATGTTAAGGAATGTATTTTCACTACACGACCAATAAACAAGTTTTACGACCCTTCAATTTAGGGTCATGATGTATTGCAATATTGTAAAAGAATTTTCGCTCATTTTATTTTGTGTCTTTGATGAAATGAATACTACATTTTTTTTTCACAATATATACATGTTATTTCACAAAAGAAACATCACGTTATATGACATAAAGGTCTGTCATGCAAATTACATGTATGGCAAAAAGAAACAATTACTGGTCTCAGGACTATGCATTGAACGATTTTGGCGGAGGTTACCTAACTCATTACAACCGTCGTCTTTGTTTTGTTTGTTAGATTTTCATTTAAAGAAAAAGATCTGCAAGGATAAACTACATTTTAATTTATGTATAAGCAACTTGCCTTTGTACTGGAACCTCTTATCCTTCGGTAACGAATTTCATAAATATAATGGAACCGCTCAAGGTCTTCATTACTATTATCTTGGTCTGTCTGCTAGATGTCCAGTATATGAAAAAATATTTTGAAATGATAGAATAGACAAATATAGAGCGCCGCCCTATCACGGAACCTTTAATAATAACTGAATTTTTTTATAGATCATATATCATAATTTTAAACCACCACACTCATTTTAACCATGTGCATTCTGTAGATCTCTCTTTTTAATACATACATGGTCCAATGCATCGGTACTCTTCAAAACAAGTGTTAAATATGCGTGCTATATGTTTGGGAGTGAAAACAGATTTTTGTATAGATTCATTTGCGCATTCTGGCGACAAAAGCATGACTGCACATCCTAAAAACAGTATCTCTAGATCCTGTTGGGGGGGGGGGACGCAACAAATTTCAAATCACAATAGATTTTTACTCGCTCACCAAAACAAAGTACATGCTTTGTGTGCTTTTTGGCCAGCCGTAGAGAAGCAAAATTTCAAGGAATGCATATTCTCTACAAGATTATAGAGAAGTTTTCAATCCTTTAACTTGGGGTCATAATGTATCGATTTTGTAAAAGCATTTTTGCTCATGCTATTTTTGTGTCTATACTTAAGAAATAAGATATAGTTTTTGGATGTATATCGGGATATAAATACGGGTTGATCACGAGGACAATGTGTGAAAAACCCCATCCAAATTTTCCTCTTGATTCAATGTAATCTTGTCTTGTTTTACCTTTCTCTTTCAGGGACATGGTTATTTCTTGGTAAAAGCAAAAGTCCCAGCCGCTAAAAGCCGTAGCTACTCTCATTAAACTTAGGTATAAAAACATAAAAAAAACCAATAAGCAAGGTGGAAACAAGTTTGGCACGATCAATATGTAGTTCTATTCAATTTTCTCCTAAGGCAACTAAACAAATAATTTTTGTCTGTTCTCTTTGTCAAAAATCAATAATTCAAAACTACAGTGTTATGTAAACTTTCTATCCGATCTCTTTAGAAAACTAAATTGAATGCAACAGCCAGAGTTTTAGGTATGATGTTGACTCAGCATGTTTGAAGAAAGCTATATGTACGTGCATGGTCAAAATAAATTAAAAAGACGCTCAAGTTTCCAAAATGAAATGGAGTAGTCTGTTTGGGTAAAACATCCTTAAAATTTGTAATATTTAAATTATTTAATCTTTTCATATGTATAAAAGCTATGTTTAATATACCGTTGTCCCCTCATTTCATCTCATCATCGTCCTTACATCTCATGATGTGCAAGGAAGCTTCTAACCTCCATTCTTGTCTATCCTTGGCTAGCTTATTCAATTATCGTGGACTGTCCACGTGTTGATATTTACTACCAAAAATCATGTAATGTCATTGCTCAATGCGTTTCTGGGTTCTGTGCTTGGTATGCAAATTAGTATTAACATCAATGAAATCGAACAACCGATCGATGAGTAATATGATAATCAGCATACAAAATTTTAGCAGGACCCGACAAGCAAACTGGCACGCTGTTAGTAAATCGATAGTACTATCGTTACTCGTAAGAGATTCAAAATTGCAATTGTGAGCTGCACAACACATTTACTGCAAGACGTCAACAAATTTACGCATGAAAAAAAGTTCCTTGTAGGTTAAGAAACAAACATACCATTTTCGTACATATTTTATCAATTCATGTAAAGAAAAAAAAGCTAAATGCTTCATATTTACAACTCCACACATTCCAACTTAATAACTATGTTTCATTCTACGTCAGTCATCTATCTAAAGCTACTAAGAAACTGGCATGCTTTTGAAATTCTCTTAAATGATTTTATAATCTAAAAACGATGATATGCAATTCTGATCAAGCGTTCTGAGAGTATTGCATAAGCAATACACATCCCCTACCGGTTTGTGGAAATTGTGAAAACAATACACTGTTATGCAGAATATCGAACCGGAACATTAAAAAATTGGAATATAAAAAAATAATTTTCTCTAAAATATGTCAACCAGACGCTACAAAATGTAAACTTGATCTGTAGTTTGACATTTTGAGGCTGTTCAGCAAATTGCACATTATTCCTCAAATGCATAAAGAAAAAAAAGTGTGGAAACTGAAGTGGGACAGACAGACGGACGGACAGACGGACAGAGAGACGGACGGAGGGACGGACAGACGGACGCAGAGGAAAGCTATAGTCCCCTCCGATGAAAATCGGTAGGGGACTAATAATTGAAAAACTTTTCCAATATTGCGATATGTTTAACTTTTGACTTATCTCGCTACATATTCCCATGACCTGGTTTAATCTTTCATTGAGCTAAAACAAACAACACGTTAAAACACATTTCCATAAGGTCAAATAAAAGGGAAAGCTGAGAGTAGAGAATAATTTGCCGTACGAAAGAAAATAACTTTAACTGCGACGTAATGTTCCAAAAAAGAAAATGTTTAAAAAGTCTGCATACTTGCTCATTTTGTTGATTTGTCTTGTCTTCTTTTTCTCCTATCAAGGAACAGGAAAATCCAGCAACAAGGTACACGTCAGCTACAGAGTACAAGAGAGTACAAATTGGGTAGAGAGCAGGAACCACTGAGGATAAACTCACACGGAGAAAAACTATAATCAATAGTTTTTTTGGCTCACAAGCATAAATTCTTGCCTCGTCTCTGTTTCAACAATGCTTTTTTATGATTTTTTTTAAACATTTAAACATTCTAGTAAAAAATCAATTATTCCAATTAGTGTTTTTAAATTTTCCTTACGCTCTCTGAACATTGCTATTTCTATTGAACCAGAGTATGGGCGGCGGAAAGGGTAAAAAAGACTTACATGCAAAACGAACATCAACTTAATTTTTAAAACAAGCTTAAATACGAAACAGATCAGCTTAAAACAAAACCGACAGCAACCTTTGCAAAATCAAACGACACCGATGCAAAACAAACGATCACCGATGCAAAACCAACAGTCATGCAGTGAAAAAACGCTAGATGGCCTGCAAGGGGTATCTGGAGAAATCGTACCCTAGAGAAATCGTAACCTGAAGAAAACGTACTACAGGGAACGATTTTATGCACAGATCTAGAGTATTTTTCCAGGAAGAAAAGGGGGGTCCAAGGGGTCCAAGGGATATTTAGGTTTGCCAGGAATGGGTGTCCGAGCCACCACCAAAACGTATCTGTTGGTCTTTTAGTGTTATAGCCAAAAACAATTCAAATATCTATACTTATAAATTAAGACATTTTGCACATAAACTACAAAATGCCTGCACCAGAGTAACTGATTACATCTTTCATTTTTCAATCCGCGTGAGATAAAGTCTGTAAGCTATAATTGAATTTTAACTGATAAGCAATTATTGTAGAATTAATAAAAAAAACCTACTTTCAATTTTGATAAACAAGTTCGAAATAGTAACAAAGTTATAGTTTTCCTTTTAAGAGGAATGATCGTCATGTATTATTGTATCAGTGGTCAGCTCTGTTACTGTAATGCGATAGCATTTCGTGGTATATGCAATAAACTTGATAAATAAGATACATCGCACCGTTTTGTTGATTTCCAAAACAGCGAGGCAGAACAGGGTAATCAAGAACGCGGGTTGACTAATTAACGGCTTGGCGAAAAGTGTAGGACAATTTTATCATCCATCGCGGTCAGATACATTGGATCGAACATCTCTGGTTAATAATAAAAAGTTAAAGGGACTTGGACACGATTTGACTTAAAATTTTCAAATTTTGTTTTCCAATTTTCAATGTTAATACTGATAAAAATAGAAGTTTATAATACTATGTCAAAATTTGAAACTCAAATATCAAGTTATAAGCAAGACACAGAGTTCATAATTCTTTGTTTTGTAAACAAAGCTCAAATATAGTCATTTTTACATATGTGTTGTATTGGTGTAAGTTTCAATCAAATGTTTCTTTCTGTTGTTGATAATAGTATTTATGAAGATATTGAATTAGTTTAAATTGTTTTTTACATGTCATTTTGTCTAAGAAATGGTAAACTTCTACATTACATTTTTTGTAAACAACTATAAGACTCGAGCTTTGTTTACATAACTATCATTCTTACCTATGTATCTCGCATGTAACTTGACTTTAACATTTAATATTTTGTTCAATCATTTAAAATGCTCCAGTGAGCCATTTTATACATAAAAAATTAAAATAAAATTTTTGATCTCAAATCGTGTCGAATTCCCTTTAAAAAATAAAATAGAATAATTTAAAGCGATTTTAGTGAAGTAGTATTTTCTTTGTATGATAGCAAGGAAAACGCCACGTCTCAGGTTCCTTATATTAATTATAATTATTTCATTATGAACCCTGCAAAAAGGTTACCAATAGCAATTTAGGCATACATTATAACAACAAACGATGATATTTTGATATTTTTGTTATATTTATATATATATCATATGGTTAGTTTTTTAATTTAATTTTCAAGAATAGGTTAAGAAAGCAATTGAGAGAAAAAAACCGGGCACAATATACTAGCATTCAATTTTTCAGGGTTTTTAAAAGGGGATTGGTGGTCACGAAATCGTGGAATACTTTTGAAAGTTAAGTACTCCTAGTTTAAGGAGTATTAGTATTGCCAAATTTAGCCTTTACTTCAAAATAGTCATAAAATCAACACTTTACACATTAATATGATACAATGTTAAATAATTTGAATCATATATTTTGTTCAGTCTTCAAGATTGAGGTTAAATGCAGTTAAGCAGTAATCTGAGAGGATCACGGCGACACAAATTGCATAGAATCCTTAAATATTATTATTCAAATCATATTTGGCATTTATAAAAAAAGCAAATTAAAAAGCAAGAGAATGTTTTGAATCAAGTCCATTTTACGATGTTAGTTACACTTTCATGGGTAGGCATTGCAATAATGATCATAGGAACAACTTCCATAGTAATAGCTGTCTTACAGAATTTGGCATGTAGCATTCATCTACCAGATTCTGGTCCTCCACCCAATAAATTTCTTCTCCGTCCAAAACAGTTTTCAGAACTCTAGTTTTATGAATGACGTCTTTTTCTGTTGCTAGGGGACCATCCATTTGCTCTTGTCTCATTGCATAGGCAGCATTAATCGTGTACATTTCCACCGCGTCCTTAACCTTTACTGACTGATAACCTCTAGATATAGCATTTTGGATTCCAGTAAAGGAATTTGGAGTACTCACATCCCTGTCGCTGCTCAGAGTCACATGAGCGTGTGCATCGTAAATACTTCGCAAAGGAATGAAATTGTAAGCGCGATCTTTGCCAACGAAAGATTCAATATCTCCTCTAGAAGATAGCTTGGTGAAATTTCCTGCAACTTGAATATGTGCGAAAACGTTTAATCTCTCAAACCGGTTAAAGTCCTCGGGTTTTACTTGTTCCAGATGAGTCATTCAATGCCGCTTGCCTGGAATCCATGAGACATCAAATGCATTCAAAGCCTCGTGAACACTTCGACCCCTTATAACGTGAATTAAAAAATCAAATCCGTCATTGTCGCCAAAGTACTGTAGTTTGTTGATGTATTTTGAAAAACGTGATTAATCGAATATATTCATATTTCTGTTGCCAAAAATTCTTCAAAAAAGCGCTTGACATATGGTTCTTGCATTGCTGCCGTTGTACTCTCCAAAAGACCATCGATGTACAACTTAATCTGGTTTTTCCTGAGAAAACATTCAGGATTACCATTTAAGAACATATCCTTGATGGCTTCGATTTGTTGTGAATTATCTTTTTGGGGATACACCCATAGAGCCAGATTGGCACGCACTGTTAACTTCATCTCCTTGCATACCCGCTCCCAGGTCTTGTCGTTTCCCCGTCCCCAATAGACCCTGGCGTCACTGACCGAAGTGATCCCGTTCTCATTCAGATACGACAGACCGTCTATCAGGCCTTCATAGTTCAGCTCCTCTAACTCCGGCGTCGGTTTCAATGCAAACTCCATGATTGAATCACCTTCATCTTCTAACAGGATTCATTCGTTCTTTCCACTCGCATAATGACACCCCAGGGTCTCATTGGAGTATTCTTAGTAATATTAGCCCTTTGGAGCGATTCCGAATTCACCCACACGGAGTGAGAGGTTTCTTCTAGCATGACCACGGAAACATCCGGCAGAACTTCATCAATGCTTTCCCTTGGAGGTATCCCTCCCTTTTCGATGTGTTCTAGAATACATAGTGACCACCACCCAGAATCCACTCTGTTCCGATTTGTCTTGAAGCACATGTTTTGAAGATGTCCTCCATTAGTTCCGGATTTGTTTTTGACTCCAGTTGACAGCTTGTTTCTACACGTGACGAGGACTCCAAGGGGTGAATATGGACATCATGAATCCCCGGCAATACCGTTGTCCCATTTAGATCTAGAACAATGCTATCACAATCGAAGTACTCTAATGCATCGTGAGTGAACCCAACAAAAGCAATTTTCCCGGTTTTTTTTTTTACCACGAATGAATCCTTAGGGGTTTGATCCCAATTTGTTCCGTCAACAGTGTACACAATTCCGTTTATGTAGATGGCATTCTTTGCTGCATTGCTTCGCTGCTGCACAAAGTCTTGGCGACATGAGAACTCATCTCACAGTAGAAATTTAATCTCCCTTAATAAACCAACTTTCTGGGTCAGAGAAGATTTTTGAAGACTTTTCCCCGATAACGTAATTGCTAGAGTTAGCAATGTTAACCAAAATCCCAACATTTTGTAATTAGAGTGAAGCTCTTACGATTAGCGAATTGACGGTGCAAGTCAACAGTCAACCAAACTATGAATAGATCGCTAGAGATGTGAATTAATATCAAGTGATAAAGTCACAATTGACGGCACAAGATATCTAAGGTATTCCGTTTCAGCGAGAAACCTAGTCGTTTTCCTCGCCCCGACTTTTACTAAGAGATTTTAAGATACGTATTATCATTAAAGAGTCCCAGAAGGGTTTAGAATGCGGCTCTTTTAAAATGTTCATCATAACAATCTAAAAATTTTATTGCTACATTGATGAAGTGATGCATAATAGGATGAAAAGGCAACTATGGCGAAGTATATGAGACTTTACATCTCAAAAAATTAAAAAGGGCTTAAAGGACAGACCCTTTAACTTTTATTTACTAATTACATTTATCTTGAAATAAGTATTCAAAATACAGCAGTAGCTCACAAATGTTTGATCACAGGAGTTTCTATAGAACAAGGATATAAAAGGGAATGACTATATAAATGAATTGATATGACAAAATTCGTTTTCTTGTGTTACATTATAAACAACAATATAATATACAATAAATACAATAATAAATCAAAATATCTTAAGAAGGTTTAACTTAAGATATTGAAAGGTTATCATATTCCATACATCTACGATGATTTTAGTGAAATATCTCAGGACTTAAAACTACCTCTGTTCCCATAAAGGATCACTCTCTCTCTCTCTCTCTCTACAATTAATGTTTTACATACATGTAATTTGGGATGGGTAAGTAATTTGGAATTTTTAACAAATATTCATTTTCAAGGAAAGAGACTGACGTAGAACATACAGAGCACATAGGCTTTGTACAAACCATACAATATAGGTCTTAAAGACACTGAACTCTTCAAAGGTTTGGTGATTATTGAAACATAAAAGCAAGGAAGGATTATTTCGTTTTTTACTAGACCATACATAAATTCATTGATAAAATGAGATAATGTCTAGTTTTTCACTTATTTATGTATTATTGTTATATGGAGCAAATTATTGTAAAAAAAAAATTCACATCTGACTGCAAATTTTGAATATCATTTTCAGTCATGGTCTGTTTCCTTGGAAACATAATATTAGTGGGTATAATTGTGTTTGTCGAAGCATTCATTATTACGAATACCGTATGCTAATTTTCGCTAACATGAGTTTATGTGCAGCATTGTCTTGTTTTTTTAATAAGCATTATGAGAATACATGGAAGTTACCATCAATTATCGTCGACATGAAAGATATACAAAGCAAAATTAAGTTCGCCTTAAACAATATAAAAAAGATAAGTGCTTTTAATCCATTGTTGTTTAACAAAAGTAATAATTCCAGAAACCTTATTATAAAAGTTTATTTAACATTATCTATCTGCAGGAAGTATTATTATTATTTCTGATTCAGCGGATTTGTTTAGTGATGGATTTTTTTCCCCGTTCTGCACTCTTAGGGTAAATAAACCTCACTATTTTACTGTCATACACTGTACATACTAACATTATCACATGTATCTTTGACGGGTGAGAAGCGTTTAACGAATGCTTACGACATGAATGATATACATTTTTCTAGAAGAATATCTAAATAGATAAAAAATAGTTTTTGTAGTATTTTTTATGTTAAAAAACACTAATCGAGTGAATTTACATCAAACTTCTACTTTTTTATGTAGGAAATTGGAATATAAATAAAAAATCATAAGTATACACGCTTAAGAATAAAATTCATTTGAAAATTCTCAATATTTTATGCATTTATTAAAACAAGTAATGTTTTCATCAAATAATGATACGTATTAGACAAGTAACAGAATACCAAAGAGAACTCATACTTTACAGATTTCATCACATGTTGTTTGCACAATGAGAATGATTTACAACGCCTGATACGTGACCAAGTCCGTTGTGATAAATATTCTAAACAATTTCATTAAAATAGGCATTTCTCTCAATAATTGGCTATTTTATTGTTGTAGGTATGGAAATCTTTGTTTGGCTGTGAAAAAGAAAACCTGGGCAAGTCATTCTGTAGGAAAGACACTGACAAATTAATATCTTATATTTAAAAAAAAACAACTACGAAAGTATGTTATGGAATAAACTCTTTACCATAACAAAAGATATATAACCTAAGTCTAAATTACAGAAACCTGAATGCTTCAACCTTCAAACCTGTCTTCAATGAGTATTTCCTTACATACAAATTGTTATGTAGCAACGGGGAAAGTCTGTATTTTACAGTATCTGCTTTTAATAGACATGATCTAGTTTGTAAAAATGTTTTCGCCGATCTCAAAACAGTACAATATGACATTAAGACATCAGGTGCTCGTGGACGAAAACCCTTACCACAATTTTACCCCACCCCGAAATATACTCCTAGTGTAGTTAACCCTAGATTGCAATTTCCACATAGTTTTACATGTATACACAATATGTCCTATTTTTAAATCTAAAAACTTGTGGAAAAATAAAAACCTTTCAGTCAATTTGCATATTCTTATGATATAAATTTTAATTCTAGCATTTTCTTGATGTGAAAATAAATTTCTGCTTTATAAATTTATCTTCAAAACGAAAATTATTTATTAATTATTACGCCCAACAATTTAGATGTTATCATAACTGAACATGTCATGTAAGCAGTGTAACTGAGATGTATTTTATCAAATAATGATATGTATCAAACAGTGACAGCTTGCCAAAACTTTTCTGACTTGACAGATTTAAGCAGATGCTGTTTTCAGAGTAAACTTTTTTTTCTTATCAAAACATCTTCTTAAACGTGGCCATATATTAATAAATATCGAGTTATTCAAGGGAAAGAAAGTCGTAAGTACATTCTGGAACAGATCGTTATACATTTTCAATTTTTGAAGTATACGTTAAAGTTTAGAATGTTTAGTTTATACCAAAATCATAGACAAGGTTTCTTGTTTCTTTGCCATATCTGAAAGAATGTTAACAATAATTACTCTAAGGAGGATGTGCCGTCATCCTGAGCATTTGAGGAAAAGAATATAAACATTTCTTGAACTGGCTTGTTTCTGCCCGAAACTGGCCAAAAATGTTGCCAAACGATAGTAATAGAATTTAAAGTCCTACGTGTCATTTTGAAAAGTATGCATACAAGAACAAGACAATGCCTTTTTAATCACTCAAAACAGCTGTTCTGAGTTATTAAAAGGACAATTTACTGTTCTTGTGTGCGTTCTTTTCAAACAAAATGACATGTAAGACTTCATATCTATTGCATTTGTATTTGTATTTACTAATTGTTACACCATAAGTAATCACCTAATTGTCTACAAACTCCCCCCCCCCCCCACCCCCGATTACGACAAAGACCACACAGCGGGTATGACCGGTCTGCAGAGGATGCTCACTCCTCCATGGCACCTGATCCTACCTCTATCTTTTTAGTGGTCCATGTTGCTCTGCTCTGAATTTGTATTTCGTTTTATGGATTTTTGAGATAATTGACAGTTAATATTGAATATATGAAATAAATGCGATTTGTGGAGCAAAACTAAACATAAACTGTCTATAGTATTTTATTAAATGGTAAATCTACACTGAACCAAAGTTCTAAGTGTTCACTAAGTAGAGGGTATTTGCTGTATGATAAAACACATTTGTATTGTCATCGTGGTAACTTTCAAATAGAACAATGCAATGACCTTGACCAGTGGTTGCGACCGAAGAGGTTGACACTAGTTTAATAGCACGAACACTTCAGCTCTGATTGAATTTCTTAGAGCTATAAGAGTGTTCTAAATTGCCAATGGAAATGACGTTACACGCTCATGGAAGAAAAAAAATCCACTATAGTCAGACGACACGTTCCTCGAGAATCTTTTTTGTATCTCCTCGTAATAAAGAGTTCCAATAAAAAATATTAATTTTATAATTATTTTAAAAATGATTAAAATTTATTGAAAGTGGTTATGTGTCTAGATGGCCGAGTGGTTAGAACCGTGGCCGCCTACTGCCAGAAGCGTATAGGTTCTAGAGGTCAAAGCCCCGCCCCGGCCAAGATAGAGTTCCAATATAGTGAATTTTACTGTGTTGTATATGTATTTATTTGTATATCAGCAATTCAAGTGTATTTTCAAGAAAATTATATAGGAAATTGCATACTATAGTATGAATGCCTGGTAAGGTATCCTAATTTTTTACAAGAAAGCTTGTCAAAATAGTAGTAAACCATCAACAAATTCCTGGAAAATGTTATATAAAATTGAGGAACGTGTCGTCTGACCTTAATTGTTTTGATGCTTTGTCACGGATAATTTTAATCGTTGTTATCTTATTTTACCGTGCTATGAATTAAAAGATATACCAGTTACAAAATGTTGAAATTTTCGAGTTATTTTATTTTGTAATTTTCAAATCGTTCTATTTATCAAGGTGAACAATTGAAAATTTTGCTGAGTGAATGTGATGTCTTAAAAACATATTATTAATAAGTAACAAATTTTTCTATTTTTAGCTTCAACATTAATCAGAGGGGAAAATAAGGCTGATCACTAATTTGGAATTTTTAATACAAAGGACTATATGCGGTTTTATGCATTTTTTGCCCCCAAAATCAAAGTTTTAGAAAGAGCTTTAAAAATTAGGTGAAAGATATGTAAAACCATATTGGAAATAAAGGTGTAAAAGGTTATCACCACTGTGACGTCATAATGTAGAAATGACGTTATGAAGATTGCATTATTTTGATAAATTGATGTTTTGTAGCAAAATATGGGTGTTTTCCGATGGTTTTTCGACTCGGAAACATCGAGCACAGGTTTGCTCAAGTACAATTTTTTAGTATAATGTGTATATCTATCGGACGAAAAATATATGTTAAAATCGCACTTGAGCAGACCTGCGCTCTATACTTCCGAATGCAAAATATAGAGCAAAAATGAGAATATTTTCATTTGTTTGCAAATTTGCGGGAATTAGGTCATTTAGGTGCCGTCATAGATAAACAGCAAATGAGCAATGATGACTAAAATCAAGATTAAAGTTATAGACATCCTCTATACAATGATTTGTGAAGATTTTATTTTTATACGATACTATTTAAAAATTGGTTAAAATCGGGGGCAGATATTTGACCAAACCGCACATAGTCCTTTTACATAGTAAAGAAAGATAACAACTAGCATTTGTTTTAGATGGTATAAATTTAATGTTCACTAGTCAATACCTATCTTTTTTATCCTTACTATTCAATAAAACAATTATGATTTTGACCTTACCTTGCCAAGACCTTGCCTGAGATTATTTTGTACTATTGCTAAGTAATATTGTTTGTTTCAAGAAAAAATAATGAATTCCTAAAATCAACAAATATGAGTAAATCTTTAAAGGTTTAAAGAAAATGGTTTTTATTTGCCTTAAAAGGTTATAAATCAAGCTGTAAGTGACACTGACTTCTTCATACCAATAACGTTCTTTAAGCCGTCTAAAGAAACCAAAGAAAAATTGACCCTTTTCTTTTAAAAAATATTCCTGGAGTTTTCACTGGATCATTTAGCTATATGTACATTGATATCCCTTTATGCTAATTTCATATAAAAAATAATCTACAGAATTATTAAATAAAATCGAGAAAAATAAAAACAAAAGGCTCATGGGCCTTATATAATCAATCAACTATGTAACTGCAGTGTGGCTTTTGCAATGTATGTTCATGTGCACTAAAATTACAATTGAATTGATTAGAATATAAAAAGAGTGTTTATGTTGAAACACTTATAGATTCTTTATCAGACCATTGGAGAAATTATTGTTTGGCCAGCTCTTTTTTTTTCAATATCACTGAACTTAACTTACAACAAAGCGTATTTCTTTTTCTGATCTTAAACATTTACTTCAAGTTACTGAATATCATATCTTTTGGAAGGAAAAATGAGGGATCTGAAACTTTTTTCTGTAATTAATTGAATGATACACTGGAAATTGGCCTGTGTCTTTGGTTAACCCCCACCCCCATCACCGTCCTCAAAGACAGTAACTTAGATTCACTAGTGTTAACAAAACGTCATCTTATCAACAAATTAGAAATTCAAATCCAGAATTTATGATTTAAAAACATTTTTTTCAAAGTGCGTTAACAGTCTCGATACTAAAAATATTGATGTATCTTTCATAACGCACTTCAAATTTTTTTTGAAAGTGCGTTGATTTAGTCCCAAATTTAATGCGCTTTGAATATTTTTTCCAAAGTGCGTAATTTTTTCAAAGTGCGTTGCCGCAGCCCTGCCATACAACCAGAACCCTGACCGAGGGGCTACGAAATTCATAAATTGAAAGACGAACTATTTCTTTTCATGACTATGAACTTAATTTATCGAATTAGTACCCAGGAGCAATGGAAAGATTTCAAAGAATTTATGCATTTTTTCTATAAAATCATTAAAGCCCCATCCTAACACCAGGACCTCTGACCAAGGGGCCATGATATTTACAATTTTTGAAAGGCATTCTTTCTCATTTTAACTTTATACTTAGTTCATGTGCTAAATACCAAGGAAAACAGGAGAAGAGTTTTGAAAAATATATGCATTTGCAATATATAATCATTAGAGCCCCACCATAACACCAGAACCCCTGACCAAAGGGTCAAGAATTTCACACTTTTTGGTAGAGAGCTCAATACTTATTACAATCATGGGAGCAGTTAGACTACTTGATGTCCAGGAGTAAAGAAAAATACCTTTTATAGATTGCAATACTTGTAAAGGTTTTAGACCCACTTCTCAGATTCCAGAGCAGCAGGGGTCATGGATTTTACAATTTTTACTCCCCTTCACCAATAGATGCTATATACCACATTAAGTTAAAATTGGTTAAGTGGTTCCAGAGAAAAAGCTAAATTTTAAAATCATTACGACCTACCAACTCAGGTGACCTAAAAACGCAGAAATAATATTACGCTCTCAAGAAAACTGAGATAGAAAACAATGAAAAAAAGGTCGGAAATTCGAAGTTAATTCCAAGATTGTCCCCTTCAAAGTTATCATCATATTTTATTTAATTAAATCTGGTATTAAGTGTTAGTCATTTAAAAGTTTATGAAATGAAACCACGTATTTATATTAGAAAATTAAGGTCACGTGTAATTACCCACCAAGCTTGCATAAAACAAGTTTGTTTGAACAATTGTAAGTCTAAATGAAACCACTTGTGACGAGTTTTAATTAAGACATAATCTTTTCATCATAGCCAAAGTTAAAGCAAATAAATAATGTATTAATTAAAAATTATTAATTAAAAATGCAAATACGTTTTCTTAATGTTTTATATCGACAAAGGAAGCTCTCTGGCCATAATAGCTGCATTAATCTAGTGAAAAAAGATAGAGATAGCAAAGATAGAGTCATTGGTTATCCCCCCCCAAAAAAAAAGAAGAAAAAAAAAGAAAAACACCACGAAGAAATCATTAAAACTTCAAGCACAGGGATAAACATATGTACGTTTTTTGTCAATTATCGAATATATATCAGTTAACAAATTAAATGAATACTAGTATAATTATATAACATGTATTCTCAATGTTTTATGTGATTTGGTTATCTCACAGTGTAAAAACTTAAAGTAGGCAATGCAAAGGAATGAAAATACTTCTTTTAAATATGTTATGAGAAGTCATTCCTTTTTAATAAAGCAAGAAGAAAAAACAATGCTCTAAAACTTGTGCATGAATTTTTTTTTCATTTCTATAACGATATGCAAAACTGCATATAAAATAACACTGGATTTCTCGCTTTGGTATAAAAACATCTTTCCTCGGTACAGGTAACATTTCCTTGAGCTCCCTTTATCAATGGTGGTGTATTTATCACCTGTCAGATGAGCTGACGAAATGTTATAAACACAGCAGCACATGCTGAAAATACACCGACAGCTGAATCATGTATTCATTTTCTTCTCATTCCTGCATCAGTCAAGATGTTTAACAATTCATTACAGAGGTTAACTTATAATTACTACTAAATTACACTTCTAATTAATGCCGTTTAAATACAATACCCGATATAGAATATAATTTGCTGCATCGCCGTCACAAGGTTTTCTCGTCTAAATCCTTACCTTTTAATATAATGATTTATAAACATTTAGTTTTTTCTGGCCATAAAAGATTTAAGTTTAAAGCAGAGAAATTTGACGTGTGATGGCGGTGCACCAGAAGTTCTAACTGAAAAACATATTCTAATACTGTCCATATATCAACATTTTCAAATTTAAAATATATATCAACATTTACTATAGTTTTCACTGAAGTCAAATTTACACTCTATCAAGCACTGTCTTCTGTTCCATTCGTCGAGGTATGGATGTGTCTGACAAATTTGTTCACATCCGGCTCTCTCTCTGACGTTAATTGCCCGACACTCACATTCATCGTCACAGTCATTAAAGTACCACTCACACTTTTCCGAACATGCTTTGAACTTCTCCTTGAATGAATTGGACAAGTAGTCTCTCCTGCAGTCGCTATGGCACTTGATTCTGTAGGGAAAGCATTGGTGCTCGCATGGTGTCCTATCAGACAGGACGCATACCAGAAACGATACTAGCAGAACCGCCAAACGTAGACACATCATTCCCGGTTTTAACAGCTATTAAAACAGGACATGAAATGAAAAAAGGGCATGTCCATTCTTCATGATATTTACATAAAACATTTGTGGTGCTTTTGTATAAACAATATTTGTGAAACATTTTAGCTTTTAATTTTAAATAAAAAATCATAGCAAATTGGTAAATAATCTATCTAATAGTTAACTCTCGCATTAACTTTTTCCCCTTGAAGATTCTTTATAAAAAGCAAATGGATCTTTTCAGTGTTTTAAAAATATATTTAGATAAGGGCTAAAATTTAAAAAAAAAATCAAAAACTAAAATTATTGTGATGTATTTATTGCTATAAAACCATAAAAGCTCTGATTATAATTCACATGAAAAACATTTCCATCACTTGTACTGTAAAAATATATAAAAGGATTTGAAATTTATACACATACTCCCGTTTTACAACGTATTGAGTATCGTGACTATTTTTTTATGATAGCTTCTTTAAAGAAATCTTCATGGTTACTTGATCTGTCTTACCTTGGAACAGCTCTCTCCGATTCTGAGATTTAGTTGTATCACGAAGTCCCATAAATATATATTGTTTCAAAATATACCGAGAAAACATCGTACATCATATTCAATTAACATCATGCCTTAATGAGTGAGTTGACTTTTGCCGTCTTGTGGTCAGGATTAGTTAAATTTACGTGACAATTCTCTTTTCCTTGATATGTCAAATTCCGGAGCCTCGCTTCAGACCTACAATTTTAATTTGAGCAAAAAATTTATTACCTATTTAAAACATTTGAAGGAAAATTATAATCTGACATATTTAAATTAGAAACATAAAAACAGGTAAATTTGAATAAAATGATGTTGGCGCCAGTCGATAAATTTTCAGTTCTTAGCAAAAAGACAGCATATCATGTTGAATAAAGAATACTGCAATTATCATCATAATGAATAAAGATTTGAACTTTTTAAAATTTCAAGAAGCCAAAGAATTAAAATGAAAACAACAAAAGCAAATTAATTCTTTATTTCTTAGATACCATTATATATGGTTAAATAAAGAACATTATTAAGCACAAAATATTTGAAACAAATTGATGAAGGTTAGACATCTTACAAGGTACGATGATACTCAAAACAAGATTGATTTACATAAACACAAATCCGCTTCCTACGAGGACGAAAAGAATGGATTTTTTACCACCTTCACTGAGCAACCAATTAAATTGAAAGATAGTAAATGCACTTATTTTTATTTTGTCACAGAATGTCAATGTAGACTTTTTTTTTTACAATAAAAAACGATGCATAACACCAAGCAATTTTAAAAATCCCAAAATGCAAAACTTTTAATTTTATTTGAAGACTGTAGAAGTTTAAAGTAATTCAATTAATTGTTTACATAAGAAGAACTTTGATGAAGTATCCTAAAGTCACGAAGATAAAATTCATGATAATAAATTCAATGCTTTTGTTAGATCTTTAGGATATGTAAAATTGACGTTGAATACCATTATTTTGCATATAGGTTATACATTGCATATAAATATATACATATAATAAACACAAACATTGCAATAACTCTCAAATATACATATACCTGCCCATAGTGACCATAAATATACATAAAGCACAAGACATTCACTTACATTAAAGCTCCCCCTTCGCCCCGGCCGTGGCTTGAACTCACGACCTCTGGAAGCCACTCTCCTCGCAGCAAGTGGCCACCGCGCTAACCACTCGGCCATCTAGGCAAGAAAAGTCTTGCTTTCGATGACGAACCGAACCTAGCGCACTGGTCGCTCACTACACGGCCGTTTAAAATACAGATGGAATACAGTTAAACGACAATTTGAGAGGATCGGAACGATACTCATTGCATAGATACATATAATAAGCACAACCCATCTGTGACCTTCTTCATTTGAGAGAATGTAATATCATCTGGAACTATGTATCTTTTCTTCTGAAACTTATTTTTTAAACTCTAAGTATATGATCTTAACGAGCTATTATTCTATTATTATTCTATTTATATACTGACTGTAAAATTGTGGTCCCAGAGCTGGAGGTTTTAATGTTATGGTGGTTTTACTATTTGTAAAACAAAATCACTGTACGGATTGTTAGATTTATAAAAATCTTTTTCTCGACATATGGACATCTAGTAGACAATCATAGAATTCGATGTAGGAATAATTTTGAAACGCGATAATTCATTGGACGATCTACGTTTAGTCCAATGTAGAAAATTCAAATGTTATATTGACCTGACCTCCTAGGTCACGTGCAGGTGAATATAACGCTCTACTTTTTCTAGATAGTTGGATATGAGCCAGTCAGAAACAAGGTTTAATCAATAATATAATAATTTAAACTTTTTTTGACGTTCAGGCAATTTAAAGTTGAAATTCGAATTGTTACTTCATAAAATTAGAAAAGACATTTTAATGAATCTAAAACATATATATTATTGTGCAATGCTATGCAAGTATTAAAGGGTGAAAAGATAAATTCTGTAGCGCAATTAGAATTAAAAAAAAACTTGCCAAACAGTATGTTTTAAAATCTGCGTACATGTGAAGTACAAGATTCTACATCTTTGTAAGCGTAGGCGGAATAGAGAAACCCTGTGGATCGTCACCTTCGGCTAGCAAAGGTGAATTTTCTTACATGCCTGTTTTATTATGTTATGTCGAAGTCTTAAAAGAGTTATAATTTCAGGTTGCAACTCGATAACATTTCTCAACGTTTTGTTTGAATTTGATTTTAATTTTGATCCGAAAACTTTTCCAGTATTTTACAATAAGAAAATAACTGCGAATGATTAATCAAAAAGCAATGTTTTTTTTTTTAATTCTTTATTTATGTAATGCAAAATGTTACACAAGTAATGAAAGACTACATTTTTAATAAAAATGTGTCATTTATGTCTTCATAATGAAGAAACAGTTATTTATGAAAACTTAATTAGAAAACAGAGTTTTGGTTGTATTATGAAAGTGACATATTCGTGTACTTCAACACAGTAAAATAAAGAAACCAGTGTTAATATTAGCAAAAACCCAAGAATTAGATAATTTTAAAGCTTTACACAATAGTCCATATATTTGAAGTTATTATATTATACCGGACATTGTTGTCATATTAAACACTAAGATACATCATCGCAATGTCTCTGAACAGTAAGACAACCTCTGACACGTTGTTGCGTCTATTTCAATGACATAGACAGATAATTTACAGTTTTTTCTTAGGTTAATACACACAAAAATAGATAATGAACACATGAATCACTGTAAGTTAATAAAGATACAGTTTTGGATTCGACGGCACTTGCGGTCGGTATGATTATGAAGGCATGCATTGCGTTATTGCAACAGGAGCGCCCTCTTTCCACTGGCGTTGACTCCACTGGCGTCACTACAGGTTAGACTGAAAGAGCAGGAGGAAGACTGAATATATGTTTTTCCCGACTCGAATGAGGTTTGGAAATGAATGCAAGAACGTGACTCAGGAAATTGTAGTTTCAAGGTCCCTGTGCAAGAATATTGTTCCTGCCTCACATATCTTCTGACCTGCCTCGTAGTCAAATTTACATTCTTTGTAACAATGCGAAATGTCAAAAGAGCTTGTGAAGGGGTAAGAATCACATGCCCGATCACACCCTTTTCTTTCACGCTCGACCAGAGCCATACAGTCACATCGTGGGTAGCAGGCGCCCGCTGACTTGCTGCATTTTTCAAAGCACCTAAGAAAATTCTGTTTGGACAGTCTTCTCAAGAAGCCTCGTTTACAACTAGACATACATTGAACTTTAGTAGTCCTGCAATTGTCTTTACATGACGATTCTCGAATCCTCTGTGCATTTGTGTTGATGAAGATGAGCGTTGATATAACCAAGAGGAACAAAACCTTAAAATAATTAAAAATAATTTTATTTTTGTATTATATTCCTAAACTAATGTATTCCAATTTAAGCATCTGAAATCTTTAAAAACGCTTAAATTTACAAAATCCCACAATTTTCTTTTAACATAATCGATTTTTCTTCTTTAAAATGCAAATAGTTTTTGCTTGATTTTTGAAAAAATCAAATGTTTTCTTAAAATTCAGTTATAATAAACGCATGTTTCTACGGTCATGCATGAAATGATCTCAAATT
The DNA here is from genome assembly GCF_025612915.1 of Magallana angulata. Classification (NCBI taxonomy): domain Eukaryota; kingdom Metazoa; phylum Mollusca; class Bivalvia; order Ostreida; family Ostreidae; genus Magallana; species Magallana angulata. The sequence goes on along the minus strand of NC_069115.1, from coordinate 55,608,411 downwards.
ACAATTCGATGTAGAGATATAATGAAGCTATTTGACTTAAAATAAGAAACTTACCCGCATGTTGCATCTTGTTGCTAGACTTTCCATGTTGTCAGTTGCGTGCAATACTGTACGACAATCGGGGCAACCCCGCCAAATATATGATATGGCTTTCTAATTTAAATTCAATTAATTATTATTTCTTAATTTAGGTTAGCATTTACTGGCCTTAAGACTGACATGAAGATCATGATAAACAATTAATTTGACAGATCTTGTCCTCAGTAGATGAATTCACACAGAAAAAAACGAACCATCTAAATTGTTAATTTCCCTATTCGTGTGGTTGGCAGTTGCATAACAATTGCAATTACAATGTATCAAACTCAGTCAAGTGGTAATAAAACGCTGCAATAAAAATTATATTTCTCAAAATGAAGAGCTAAAATAATATTAATCCTTCTGTATTGAAAGGCAGGAGGAATAGATTTTACATCAAATTTCACAGGGTTTTATTTGCTTTGAGTTCAAAGTTGACAGGAAAATTGACAGATAACTTCCAGATGGATTACACATAGTTATTAAATGATTAACCAGTTCGTGTGTTCACCTCTTGACCCTGCTTTATAATGACAAAGTCACGTAACTTCTAGTATATAATTTTCATTAATTGATTGGGAGTTTATTCATTAAAGAAATGTCAAAACTGAAACAATGCACAGGTGAAAGGGTACTGTATTATTGTGGTCTGTAGAGGTTTTGTTATAAACAGACTGATTGCACGCATTTGGACTTTGAATGTAATCAGTTCAATTATTTAATAAGGCATAAGGGATATCTTTTCCGCAAAGTAAGAAGATAAATACAATTAAACGATTATACCTTATATTTTCATTCATAAAATGTGATTAACAGCAAACATTTATGTATGATAAAGAAATATATCGTCAGGACTTTAATCGAGAGTGTGGGGTAAATGTTGACAATATATTAACCGTATAAGTAAGATGGTACTTTTGATAAATACTCTCTTGTCTAACATTCTTAAATATCTTAAATGTCGGAAATTGGTTCATGCACAACAATCAATTAGATCACAATCAAGTTGATTGCCAATGGATGTACTTTTATGAACTGAAAAATGTATTAAAACAATCTTTTACATTATTCATTATTAAAAGTTAATAGTGAAGTTATTAAAAGTCAACGATAAAGCAGAGCATAAAATGCAGCACAATAAATCCCCCACATGTCAAAACAATAATACACCGCTTAAGCATAAAAACTTATTCATTTACAGTTTAAATTTAGTTAAGACTCTCACGAAAATGTAATAACATTTTCTACATTGACATTTTTATCATGTAACTAGAATCAAAATTTACACATTAAAAACATGTCTTGATATTAGACTGAAGAATGGGTGTTGCTCAGTATTTCTTATTTTTTATGTAAGTACAATGAATTAGGAACCGATTTAATAGAAAACTCACAACTTTGATCGTTTCAGAAGTTTTTACATTTGTATACCCACTATCATACAGAATATAAATTGTTTTTTGACTTAAATGACTCAGTGGTTAGATAATCCGACCTGATGCTTCATTAAAATAACGTAACCAACTGTTTTAAAGAAATTGCCTTTTTGTTGTTATTATGTAATGAAGCATAATCTTAAACAACAACATATACAACTATTCTTAATTTATTATACAGCACATGTATGCATATGTAACGTATTCCCCATTGTATTTATGATAGGTTTACTAAAACAGTATTGACTACCAATAAAACAGGTGTTTTTTTATTTGATGTTGAAATGTTAACAAATAACAAAATAATCATTAATATATGACAAAAGTTTAGTATAATAAAAATATGGAAATCGAAATTCTTAGAATATTTGGGAAAATAAGATCTTAGTTTAATCAACAATGTAAATTTATTAAACGTTTTTATTCAAGGTGACTGTTTTACATAGAAAGTTGACAAGTATATCCTTGAATTCCAAAATGTTTTGTTTGACCAAACAAGAATGAAATTACATTATGTGACTTAACGTATTTTGTTAATGTGCAATGTGATTGAAAAAACAAGCTTTGTACTTTTTCATTCACATCCAACAACTTAGTAAACTATACAAACCTTTTTCTAAGCATTCTAAGCATTTGACTTGTCTATAAGATGCATAGTAAAATGGACTTATTCCTATTAAAGGATTAAAAAATGATTTAGATGATGTATGAAAGAAGTATAAGACTCTTTTCAAGTTATGAAATATGGAAACAACCATACGTATTTTTCAATTATGTGTACAAACAATGTAAAAATTTAATTAGTATAATTTACTGTCTACTGCCTAATCAAGCTGCAACATCAAATCTGATGTTTTCTTTAAAAAATGGCTGTCAGATTCACACATGCAGAAAATAACACTAGCTCACAAATGCCACGATCACTTTTTTTCAAATATTTGAAAGAAATAACGTTTGAATACATTATTTATTATTTTTGTTGTTCACCAAATTGACATACAAAAAGTAAATTCCAATGGTTAAGAATTTACCTGATTATACACATCTGTTAAATATAGAATTATGCAGTGTTTGACTTATAAACGTCGTTTACATGTATCAAGTGTTTAAGTTTTATCATGCCCAAAGATGGTCAATGATGTTGCATTGTCGCACTTGTGTATAAATAAATGTCAGCTTGGTGATCCAGACAAGGCAAAAGCGATTGCAGTGGCGGTATTGTATATGTATGTAATATTTGTTTTTTTTCTTTTAAGCGTAATAGTTAATATTTAAAACACTTTTAAAAAATCAAGAACTTTAGAAAATACAAACAGTAATTGAATTTTGTAGCATTGTTTATATATATTCACTCTAATACATCCAAAGGCACTTGAAAGGAAAAAAGAGATATGTTAAAGGGACATGGCCACGATTTTGGTCAAAATTTATGTTTCTTTTTTCAATGTTTACCATGCTTCAGTAGGGCATTTCTAATAGTCAACCAAATTTTGAGTGTCATTCGTCCACGGCCCGAACATGATTGCATTTGCGATGTTTTTGTCACGTTGCATTCATGTTTGGTTAACTAAAGCAGAATTGACTACAGATAAAACAGGTTTAATTGATTTGATGTTAAAATGTTAAAAAATTACAAAATTATCATTAATGTATGACAAATATTTAGTACCATCAAATTTATAAAAATCGACTTTATAAGAATATTGGGGAAAATCCGATCTTAGTTTAATCACAGTCTTGTTAAATGTAAATCTATTAAATGTTTTATTCAAGTGGCTTTCTATTGTTTGAAATAAATAACGATTGAATAACCAAGTCATTTTCTTTTGTTTGTTGTTTACCAAAGTAGAGTCCAGTGGTTGAGAGTTGACCTAAAAATTCACATCTTTTAAATGTAGAATTATGCAGTGTTTGATTAATAAACGTCGTGTGCAAGTGTCAGAATGTTCAGGTTTTCATTATGCACAAAGATGTCAAATGATGTTCAATTTACTCACTTGTGTATAAACGAATCCCTACTTGGTGAGCCAGGTGTGGCAAAAGCGATTGCAGTGACGGTGTTGTAGATGTGTGTAATATTGGATATTTTACTTTTAAGCGTAATAGTTAATATCTATAACATCTTTTAAAAATCATTGTCAATGAATTATCAACAGATACAATACCTTAAATAGAACTCAAGAAAATGCAAACGGTAATTGAATTGTGTATCATTGTTGATTCATTTTTTCCTTTACACTAATACAAGTCAAAAGGAATTGAAAGAAAAAGAGAGACATATTTAATGTACTTTTCACCTTTTTAGAAAGAGGTGTTAAAACCATAAGATGAAAAAGCAAGAATTATCGATGAATGTTAACTTTTGAATCATAGGTAAAATTTGCATATATCCTGTTGTGGTCCTTAAGTGATCACCTGTGTTGTGGCAGAACAGATTTATTGCGTAAACAATACCAGCAGGAAGTACATGCAAACTTTAATCATCCAGTAAACCATGAATTTTTTTTATATTTTTGATATATTTCTTAAGATGAGTCATTTCTTCCTGCTGAAAATAGCCGTCCCAAATAGTGTCACAGGAAAAAGAAAACTAACGGAGAAAGTAAAAACCTAGACACCGTTAGGCAAAAGAGCTGACGTCACAATACCCCAAATGGTCAATGGGTATGATCGCTATATAAAAGTAAAATTAAAAATGTATTAGGTTATATAACCAGCTATCAAATATTCATTTTCTGAAAAAGAGATAAATTTGATTGATAATTGTTTTCAACAATGAATTTTAACGATTGATGAATAAGGGATTTTACATTTATAACCAGATGATGAATATAGAACTCTACATTTGATAATAAGTTGCTGTATTCCAAATATCTCTGTTTTGTACCAATAGTAAATAAATCTGTTATAAATTGTTGTCCAAAGCTATAATAATTTTTGCAAACATTATTTTTGATACAGTTGCGTAGAATGTGTACTATCTTCTAATGCTAGAAAAAATATAGTGCATGCTGTATGCTACACCCATTTCGGCGGCTTACGTACTACAATCAATTAACCAACTTTTATTGCATAATAATTATCAAATAAATTGTTTTAGTCGCTAGTTTAGGCAATAACGTGTTGTTTATTTTTTGAATAGTGAAATGTTTTGGTTGCATCCTGTTGCTTTAATATTGCCAAAATTTAAGTTAGTCATACCGAGCCTACACAATCTTACTTGAAACAAATATTACAGATATAAATGATAATGAGGAAAAGTAGCGATGTAGGAGGATTTTAATTGAATTCATTATATTAATATAAAATTCTCATCAATAAAATGGTTTCAAACTAAAAGCGGTAAACCACAACTTGCTCTACAATGTTTTCATTGTCATGCCTGTCACGTTTTTTTTTTTATCTTTATAGATAAAAGTATATTGACATGGTAAGTTTTAATTGTGAAAATACAACTCTTTATCGGTTCAAGACTATCCAATTTTTTAGCAAGCGTGAACACATAGGTTGTTAATTTGATTTGACATAAAAAATACTTACAAAACGACACTTAATTATGGAAATAGAACTTACGCGCAATTATCATGCACACATATAGCTTTTTTGTCATTCCGAGAGTTAAATGCAGATAGTTTACACAGAAAAAGAAGATTACAACTAAATTTCACTTTTGAGATTGATTTTGTATGTGAAGAACTGAATAAGTGTTTTGTTAGTTTATCAACCAAAGAATTTGCTCGTTTTGTAAAAGCCATATTCGTTATTCTTTTTCTTAGAAGAAAATGCAATCTTTTATTATTCGTATCAAAATTAATACACAAGCAAAGACTATGGTTTAGTAGTTTTCTTTTATGATTATAAAAAAATTTGCGTAGTATAATGGTTGATTTAACAATGATACACCTCAGTAATCATTTAAACGCACACTTTATTACTTTTGTATACAATTTTTTTTGAAATGTTAGTCATCAATCGACTACTGAACGTTATCAAAATTACATAGACATGTATATAAAAGCCCATTAAACAGGAAATTATGTGAAGCAAAAATAGTAAAATTTCCACACTTGGTTCAAGTGATTTAATTTTTTTTTAATAAGTTATCTGATGTAAAATTACAGACGAATATCAAACAAACTGCACTACATAAAATTGATTTAAATGAAGTTCATCATAAAACTAAAGTTATCAATTTTAAAATATTATCAGAACAAATTAATAAAAGTTGTATTTTCTTTACAAATAGTGAACATCAAAAATGTATGTCTCTAATGGATAAATCTGGATACACAAATTAAAATGGGATCACAAAAATAGTACAAAACATACTATAAATCATATAAAGAATTCGTATATTGTCAACAGGAATCAATCAGTGTTTCCAATGAATGTGACAAGTGCGATTGCGTCAAACACTTGTACGTACAAATTTATTAATATTACATTAACTAAGATATTTTGACAGTTTGGTTTACATTAATGTTTTTAATATAAAATGTCTTTTGTTTTATGTTAAATAAGCTAACATTTGTGGCATTTTTTTTGCTCCAAAACTTTGACAATAAATACTTTTTCGATTCCCTCTTTTTCGATCTTTGCGAATAAAAGAAACAATAGGAATACAATTACCTGACTTACGCTTCATATTATTTAGTTATCTGTAGTCTTCGATTTAAACGAAAAAAAAGCTGAAAAGTCTTTTAAAAAGCCAAAAAATGTTACATTAGTTATTGCATTGCTGCAAAACAAGTCAATTTTTAATTTGATGATGAATTACAATTTATTCAAGCTGTAACATAAAGACTATTTCAGGATTAATAAACAAGCAATATAATGATACATAAAAGCAATTAAACATAAAAAGTGACAGCTCTAGACATGAATTGTATTTCAAAAGTATATTTTGTCAAACGAGTTCCTAATTGAATCCCGTTAGCAACAAAAAAAAATAACATCAAAATGAAAAACGACGTTCTAGATAGGGAGACGGTGATATGGTTGTAATTACAAAAAAGAAAGGAAAAAAGAAAGAAGGAAATTTAATATGAAGTACATACACAACTTTCGGCAAATTTTCATAAGAATTACAAAATTAAGACCAATGCAATATCATTACATTTTCCTTTTATAAATGTTTTTATCTTTAATCTATAGTCTTTAAAGGACAATTGGAATTAACTGTTTTTCACAAATTGCACAGAAACATAAGGTTATTTTTTCCCCTAAAAGTCCTTTGATTGGCATATGTGATTACATGTATAAAATGCGGCTAACGAAAATAAAAGAAGTACTTATGGCAAATATAGAAAAAATGCCCTTAATGCTCTGGTATTAAATTCAATAATTGCGGTTCTTGTTTATGGATGATATAAATTTTGATATTAAATACTGTTGGTTAAATAAGTTGAATAAAGTTCTCTAATTATTTCATTTTAATATAAACGAAAAGTAATGTTTGCATATATAATTGTAATGGATACAAGTGTGGTAGACACAACCTTACACTATTCTGGTTTACATAGACAGTTTTACTATAATGCATGCTTTTATGTCTACTTAATAGATCTAATTAATGTCGGAAATCTCCTTGAACTGTTTAAGGAACAATGTTAAGGTTTGATTCACTTTCTTGACAGAAATGTATTAAAGAACTGTTTCTTTAAAAGCGTAAATTGTTTGATATATGAGGAACATGCAGTGAATTTTGGTTGAAATTGAATATATCGAGGAAAAAAAGCCCAAGTACATGAGATGATTTTAGACTTTAATCACTGTCTTCCTTTGCAGTATTCCTACTGACGTTTAAGGTCGGAACTTAGATAAATCAGAAACTTATTTCTTAGTACATCCTTTTTAAGGCAAAAATGTACATACACTCTTTAATGTATAAAAACGCAATGCGTTCTATTTGTATATATGTTATAATTGTATTTGTAGGGACATATAGGCCCAAAGCATTGGCCGTGTGTTTCATTATTTATTTTGTATTGTAGTCAACAGGGTCCAAATTTCGACGGTGTACGTTTTTTGTTTACAGCTTGTTCGTTTAGCAGAAAACACGAACAATATGTTATGCACATGATCCTATGATATATTAACAATCAAATGACCAATGTTTGCACTTCAAACAAGCACGGAAATAATTTTTTGGACTTTTCCTAACAAAAAAAAATGTTAATCCCCATTTACTCTGAATTTAAATCATTGTTCTACAAAAATGACTTAATGACAAGCCCAATGATGTATCGTCTTCAAAGACTAAAGCTTCATTAATGAAAAACAAGAACTGTTTTGAAAATAAATTTAACTGACAAGGCAATTTAGTTAAATCGCCGAATTGAGGACCTGGTAATGGGGCACCCGGTTTTTTTTCTTGATGAATTTATACTTTGTAAATGGCAGTAACGAAATGTGAAAAGGTTAATTAGCTTATATAAAAAAAAGCAAGTTATGATTGATATTCCTGATAAAATTCTTAGATTTCAAAAGTATTGTTATTTTCATTTGTAAAGAAGCCCTTAATATTGGCACTTCAGGATATATATGTAATTTGTTATGATAAAAAGGGAATTGGGTATAACTAATACAACTGAAAGAAAATGGCTTTTAAAGTTGCATTTTATGTAGACTCTTAGTACATCAACAGTTAAACAGTAATAAAGTACAACGTTCATTAATGTCAAACGTAAGTGGCACAAAATTAAATTGTCTAAATACTAGAGCAGCTCTGGAAAATCTTGTATTTTTAACATAAATATAAATTCATTAACGGCATTCATTGAATACATGTAGTTAAAACAAAATATTCCTGACATTTAGTATGCGATATCATGAGTCATGATTTTGACAAAATAAATGTCTCTCTATATGAGATATATATCATAAAACACTTAAAGATAGTCCTGTTAATTTCAGTATACAGTATATTTATCATTGTATTAATAATGCTAGATGGTAAACAAATCAACCGTCAAATCTGCCTTAAAACTTTTCAATATGATAATTGGGCCATTTACTATTTTTTAGCCCCCCCCCCCCCACAAATCCAAACGTTTTAGATTTTTAAATTTGTATGCGTTTCTATATGTTTGTACAGAACTCTTCATCTAAAGGAGAGTCTTAAAAGTCCACGACCATCGAGCCATCTTCATTTACTCATAAAAAAAACCAGTCATCGCAATGACACTATGAGAATCGCTATTACACGTTTATGACAGAATTGAAATACTAATTGGGGTGATTTATGATAATCTGTATTTTTCTCACGAGGCTCCTTTAAGTTCAAGTTCTTTATTCCAAGAGACAAATGTCTCATAGGTTATACATATGAACATATACATATTAAATAAACAGTAAGAAAAACAAAGTGTACATAATCAATTTGGATAATTCACATGGAGAGTTCGTTGCTTGTTTGCATAATATAGATATTTACCTAAATTACACAGTTCTTTAGTATTAGAGGTAGATAATAACTGTATAACTTTATAGACACTTGGTTTTCGGGAGCAGTATTTTTTAATATACTTATCTCTTAAACTACAAAGTGATGGACAAATAAGTAAAAAATGGAACTCATCTTCAATTACATTTAAGTTGCAAGATTCACATTTTCGACAATCACGTGTTAAATTATCATACCTCCCTGTTTCAATCTTTAAGTCATGTGAGGACAACCGTAAGCGTGTAATTAATTTACGATATTTTGCATGAATTGGTTTCTTTAGGTAAACTTGCAAACAAAAATGATCAACAACATGTTTATATAATATACATTTTGATGCATTGCTTATATCGTTAACAACTTTTTGTTAAAAGACATCACACATTCTATTAAATATAATATCTAAAATAACAGACTCTTTCATAGTACTTTGATATAAATCGGCTAAGCCTAAGATGGACAATTCTTTCCTAATATTTGAAATCCATATGTCATTATTTTTCACCATGTCTTCGTAGCATGCTTTTAAAATACAGTTTTTACTGTTTCTTAATTTAAACCAGTATTTAAAAATTTTTTGTTTCCTGAAAATTTCTAATGGAAAGCTACCTACTTCATAATAAACTGCACTGTTGCAAGTATTTTTTCTGACCCCCAAAACCTTCTTACAAAAATTTATGTGGACTTTTTCTACATCTTGACCTTTATGGACTCCCCAAATTTCAGCACCATAACTAAGTACACTTTTAACATAAGTATCAAAAACATTCAATTGAGTTTCAACATTAAAATTCAAATTTTTCATTTTACTAGATATGCTGAACATTGCTTTATTTCCCTGTGCTGCACAGTGCTTTTGTGTAGATAAAAATTTACCATTGTAGTTAAACAACATACCAAGATAGTTAAATTGATTCACTACTTCTACGTATTTGCTATTGTATTCCCATTTTTCATTATCTTTAACACATATTCCGTTTCTAAAAATTACAATTTTGGTTTTTTGTACATTAACAGATAAGTTCCATTCATCAGTATATCTGTGCAATGTGTTTAGCATATCCTGTGAACCCTCGGGCGATTCTGCCAAAAGGACAGTATCATCAGCATACATAATTAAAAACATATTAATCATTTGTAATTCAAGTGATGTACAATTACTATTTATAAAATATCTTTCAAAATCATTAAGGTACATTGAAAATAATAATGGAGACAATATTTCACCTTGTAGAACTCCAGCTGAGATTCTAAATGTTTCTGTAAATGTACCTTTATGTTTAACACATGCTCTTACATCTTATATAGAGATTTAATAGCACGTAACAATTTTCCTTCAAAACCCTCCATTTGCAATTTATACCATAGTTTTGATCTATCAATTAAGTCAAAGGCCTTTGTATAATCCACAAAACAACAGTACAATCTTTTTTTGTTTTTTAAAGTTCTACTTGTGAGATTCTGTAGTACAAATATAAGAAGTATGTTGAATAAAATACTATCATGCGCTAAGGAAAGTAACTCTGTTAGCTTTAGTTATTTTTAAATGAAATCAAAGCTAGATATTATTGAAAAGATTCAAAGGCGTTTGTACTACATGTATTTGCATGGTTTAAAAAAATTCAAAGATTTTTCAAATATATTGTAAACCACTTGCTTTTGCTTTATCTATGTGATTAAATTGTTAAGAAAATGATTTATCGGTTAAAATTGAAATGGAACTGTAAATAACTGTATATAAAAAGTAATATTTTCCCCTTGCGTGACATGTGATGAAATATAGTAGAAGGAGATATGTGATGAAATATAGTAGAAGGAGATAATTTTCAGCATAGATTAAAACTTGATTGGAAAATAATGACAAAAAGTCACAACATAATTTATCAAATATAGAGGCTCCTATAATCAGTTACTCAGAAAAAAATGAAAAAAATGACAATAACAAACCGTGAACCATCTAAAAAATCTATAAAACGAAATACAAATTCAAAGCAGAGCAACACGGACCTCCAAAAAGATAGAGGTAGGATCAGGTGCCTAGGAAGAGTGAGCATCCTCTGCTGACCGGTCACACCCGCCGTGTACTCTTTCGGAAAAGTCCGTAGACAATTAGGTGATTAATTATGGTCTAAAAATTAATATGAAAAACGTAAGTCAGCATGCGACCCAGTGGAAGATTGTATTTGCTGACAAGGTTGTTGTATCGACCATTGAACTTACGAAAAGATGACTTCAAGCGAGACTGTGATAGTCCTGTTTTATCAACTTGTTTGTCAGTAGCTTGCTTCGTCTTAGAAACTGTTTATACGAAGAGCATGCCCCTAGTATCGAATCAACTAAGAGACAAAAAAAACCAAAAACACCTGAGAGACCAAAAATATGACCTAACATTTTGACGTAATCAATTTATTTATCGCAACATTGGTTTCAATTCCAACAACATACACCTTTTTTAAATAAATATAATTAATAACAAATTGTTATATTACTGCTCTGTGGTTATTTAAGGCACTAGAAACACCCAGATTAGAATATATTTATGAGTAAAAAAAAAAAGAACATTTTGTTGTAAAAATGCAAACGCATTGATTTGTGCCGCACATGTGTTTTTGGGGTTTTTGTTATATCATATATCATATAAAAATTATATCAATATTCAAAAACATTACTCCGAATTTTATCAACGTAAATAACATAAAAAATTTAAACAAATAATAAGATTCAATCACTCAAAACAGTAAATGTGAAGTTAGAACATAGTGATAATAGCATTTAATAAATTAAAATTTGGGGAAAATATGCAAATTCTTTGCAAAATAATGTTTTTACTAACATATGCTGATTATGAATACATATCTGGCTTAGTAAGTTAAAACATTTGATACTATGTACATTTAGCAGTTATCCCCCATTTTACATTTCGAACATAAACTATTGATGATAATTTCAAGTCTATAACAAACATTTTAAAAAAATCATACATAGAACACAAAATTTCGAATTGATTCTACATCTGTGATTGAGCCTTCTGGTTTTCAAAATAGAAAAATCGATAAATCCTTTTAAGTAGATTAGTCATGTAGGCCTATTTTATCAAGACAATTGAATTCTGTTTGTAATCAGAATATTCCGTTCAATGACATTAGTTATTGTACTTTTATGATGCTTCTAACGTTTAATTTCTTAAAAGCCAAAGACTCTCCAGAAAGTTTATTATTCGAAATTGTTTAACAAAAATATTAAACTTAGCTGTGACAACATTTTCTCCCTACAGAAATGGCGTCTAAATATTTTTTGTAAATTGCTACATGATTATATATCATGACTTTGTTTTAGATTGTAAAGACTATGTTGGTAGATGAAAATTATTTTTATGGGTGTGTAATTAATTGTTGGTTGTTTAGGTCTTATATTTATAGAAAAACAGTGTGCAAAAAGAAGTATTATTAGAAAACGCATGTGAAATTTAATTAGAAATTATTACAAATTGAAATAATGCCATACAAGAGGTCTGGTCACGGTATTTGTTTGTTTGCAGCTTTTTTGAATTTTTTCTATTAAAAATTTCTACGTTGGTCTTTTTTTTTTAACAACTAAAACTTGAATGTCAGTTGCAAGTTCTCAGAGAGATAAATCTTCAACCTGTTTTTCGTTTACGTTAAGGTTGCTAGGTAGAAACTGTAATATCTAATGCAAAGCGGGCGGTGTTTCCGTTTACCTTTTCATCTTTAAATAGAATTTAAAAACATATACACTTAGTATACGAATATACAATCATTGTAAAAAAACGTTTTTTTAAACACAAAGAATTGTGGGCACTGTGTTTTTGATTGGTATTCGAACAATAACATTTAAATTTTGGGAATTTTGAAGAAATACTTTGATAAATCACTGTAATTAATAAGGCTAATTATATAAAATGAAAAAAATGGAAGAATTTAGGCTCAGTTGGTGACATTGTCACGTTATTCTTTTTTTTTAATTTTGATAATTTATTTATTGATAAGAACAAACAAAGTATTCAATAACTTCAACATTGTCACGTTAAATACGATTATCACAGAGAACTGATGCCAAAAAATCCGACTTCATCCTGTATTTCACAGACTATACAAAACATGCCCTAATGTTAATTTTAAAAGAACTTACCGGTAACTACTTAATCCGTCATTCAAATTTGAAGCATTAAACATTAGTCCATAAAACAGACTTACGTTCTGAAAAGTCAAAGAGAGGTACTATCAATGGATTATTTTAAAAGAAAATCTTTACACTGTTCGATGATAAGGGTCCTGTATTCTGTTCGTATGAGTGCCTAAGAATTACTGTTTTCTTATCTTAGTTTAATAAATTTGACTGCAGCAAAGTTACATTTTCGTACCAAGGGTGTTTTGATTATAAAAAAACAAGTAATTTTGTTTCAAATGAATAATCAAATATTAAAAAGTTATATATACATTCTACTGCGTTTTTCCATTACATTCTGTGATCTTTAAGGTCAAGATTTAGTAAATGAAAGGTGCCTACGTGTTTATCAAATTCAGAATATAAATGCTTTTAATGATGCTTCATAACAATATCTTTGTTTCATAGATTGTACCGGGCCAAATCAACAAATCTCGGAGTTTTGACCATTTTTGACTAATCAGATATATCTAAAATGCATACAGTTTCTCCAAAAACGGCATTAAATAAGCCCTTGACCTCCTCTTTAAATGATGTCAAATCAAATATAGGTACCGGAATTACTTATCAGGTGATTGAATATAGAATTTCAAAATATTGTTTTATTTTCTACATAATTCCTTTCAAACCGTAATATAAGGGAAAAGATTCATGAAATCAATTTTGACGTCATAATGGTTCTAGCACAAAAATGACAGTCTGAAATCAATAACTAGATCTTGACCTTAAATGCCTCTAAATGCAACATCTTATCACTCGGTACTCAAAGGTTAAAATGACGAGTTTTATTATGGCGTCACAAACAGTGAACGCTGTAAACCGCAACGTCACAAGCGAAAATCAAAGTTCACGCTTGTGGCTGTTACTGTGGCTTTTCCATTAATATTAACTTACCCTTGGAATAAGATAGGGATTTTGAAGTATAAATCACATTTGCAGACAAGGCAAGGAGTTAAAAAATGTAAATATAAGCATTAAGGACGTTGTTTACTCATGGTTTGAGTTCTCAAATTTGGATTGTTATAAAGTTCAAAGTCATGAGTTAAAGTTCTAAACACTAAAATTATTTATAAAATAAATTATTATTGACAAACCATTCGATATTTTTACTATATTATGGAATTAGGCTCGAACAAAGTTGGACTTTTAGCAAAACAGGAAATTCGGACTAAAATTTTCAGATCTTGTTTTTCACTGAAATATTTTTTTAGTACTGTATTATTCAAAGTTAAGATTTTATTTGTTAGTCAACATAATTTTGGATATTTTATATTGTTTTTATCTCCCTTTTTCGTTAAGATATTCGAATGGCACCCACTACAAAAATATTGAAAAATGCTTAAAAACAATAAAAGACACCATATCTCAAAATTTTAATCATTGACCTCATATAACTTTTATGCCTGAAAAGTAAGGTCAATATACCTTGTTTAATGCTATTAATGTTTAAGTATTATCATCTTCAGTTTTTTGTAAAATTAAATAAAAAAAGGGTAGGGATTTGAAAATTAATAGAGAAAATTCGGACTGGAATATTTATAAAAACTTGGAATGAAAAAATCAATGCTTTTTGTCTGTTTAGTGTCACTGCCATTCATAAACCGTATTTTATTTTTGAAAGAGTAGAGCACTTTGTATTTTTTTTTCACAATTAAGAAAATTTCAGTCATAGTGTAAAATTTTTAAGGACTTTTCTTAAATTTTCAAAAATACTCGAGGGCCATTAGCTCAAAAAGTAGGTCATTGGCCTACTTTTTTGAAAGTGAAAAAAAAGCACTACTATGATAGGATAGGTCTTTAACACACAATAGATGGTTTTCATTATCATCAGTGGAATTGCTTTTGATTCTGAGTAAACGTATACCTTAAATCATGATTATTTTGAAGTAATCTTTACAGTCTCATAACTACAGCGATGTGTTCATACAAATTTTCATTACGAGCTAACGCGCGTTACTCAATTTGTATGCATACACCGTTGCAGTTATGAGACTGAATACTTCAAAAAATCATGATTCAATGCTATAATTATTAATTGAGGCGTTTCATATTACGGTGTTTTCTGGTAAATTCACTGTGCAGCGCATATTGCATCCAAAACCTAATACACACCTTTTAAAAACCAACTTCCGTATCTCTCAATTCTTTACAGTCCAATCCTTGTTTTAATAAAAAAGAATGTAACAGAAACCGTTTATTCCAACAAATGCCCTTAGATATACGTACATATAACAAACATCAATCTTATTGTTGCTATTGCACTGTTATCCTGTTTTAAGTTTTCAAGATATATAACATTAAATTTGTTTTGCTGTTTAAACCTCAATCGCGGTTTTTGCTGGAAGTATACTTAAGCAATTCGGAATCTAAAAATTTAAATATCTGTTAGAAGATCAAGTCTACTGTCTGCGTTAAATTCATTAAAGCTCCTATTTCCTTGTTTATGTAATAAAAATCAAGTGAAATTGAAATATTAAATAGAAGAACATCTGACACATGGTCATTTATCTCCTTCACTCTCAACAGTGAAGAGAAAAGTGAAAGTGACAAGCACAGATCCCCGAAGAGAACACTTTACGTGACAAACGGAAGAAATAAAACTGAAAGCATTTTAATATTAGGTATGAATGTGTTAAAAAATAAAAACAGTGAACAGTTTCTAAAACTTGACTTTCATTGTTTAAATTTTACAAAGTCACATGTTGGCGAATGTGAAATAAAATTATTTTTATGGAAAACTCCTTTATGAAATTAATGTTAAATAGAAATGTTTTAGTTTGAATTTGAAACATTCAAATACGTTTAACTTTTATCAATACGTGCTTCCACGCAATGATGCTTTTATAATGATAATTTCAATATTTCTTTGTTATTAGTGAATTCGGCTACGTACCTTTAAATTTTTTTGTTGTTGTAATTTTATACAACTACGACTTCTCTTCATAAAGCAGAAACATTCTATCAAGCTATGACTTCAAGCTATTGTACTTGATATAATAAGTCATACATGTAAGTATATTTTTATGTAAAAAATAACAAAATTTCTACTCCTTTTGAACGTATCTGACGTTAAACATTTTTATCTTCATGACACTCTCGCCTTTTAAATTACCTCACATATAATGCATTTATTTTACTTTGATATTTTACTTTCAATAGTAACCACTATTACGAGCGATATACCTGATAGAGGATTTGCCAAGTTTGTCGTCCTTCAAAGATTTCAAATGACCTAGCAAATTTTTCATCAGACTTTGGTTACGACTTGGTCACAAAAAGAAACTGATTTTTTCGCTTCTTCGTCACCTTATATAAATGATGTATCTGATATAGAAAAGCTCGAAGATTTAGTTGATCAACATTTCAAATGCTTAAAAACACAAGTGATTGATAAGGATAAATGTTCATCGTAGCACTTACCTGTTTAATGTATACATTAACATTAAAAAGATCTGTTCATTTCACATATCATTTACCTAAACTATGTTACAACATAAAAAGGTCACTATCAAATTTCCCCACTCGAGATACAATTCTTATAATTGTCGATGGAATGAACAGTAAATAAAGATCAAATAGAAATAACATTAAAAGGGAAGAAAAGTTTCTGATAGAAAATAAGACAGATAGTGTAAGTTTTACAAAGATAAAACATATTTTAATATTTTTGCTATACTGCAACCACGATATAAAATCTAAAGAATAATGCATTAAAGATGGAAAACATGAATTTAATAGCAAACCTAATATCTGTTTCAAAAACAGCAAAACACAAAATTAAAGCACTTTCAAACTGCAGCTTTTACTTCTTAGAAAATAATTATCATGAAAGTGCATTTAGATGCCACAACGTTAACTTCATCTCTTTTGAAATATGCTGATATGTGGTTGTTCATAAGTATCGATTATTAAAGCTATACACGCTATAATTTGCGTCAATTTTGAATAAAGGGGAAAATGTATGTGTTTGATTACTAATGAAAGTTACCTTTATGCTGTTAATTATAATGCTCAATTCGATCACGTAACAAATATATCAAATATTAAACAATAAAAAATATTTATTTTCCTGCCAGGAAAGTAATGCCTCCTCGTGAATATCAATCTATCACGTGATATCGACAGCTAAATTTAGTCTATCATACCACACCTGGTGAAGGGTCAACATCTTCATAATTGTGATAGTTTCACAAAGGAAAGGGTATTTTCAGAAAAGCATACATTTCTCCGATATATAAATACAAACAAAAGAAAAAAATACAAGCCTGTGAGTAGATATGAATGCTTCCTTTAAAAAAAATGACGTAGACATGTGTTTTCCCCTATGTGCTATTTATGTTAATGCAGAAGTAAGGGTATCGTGAATGACAAACATATTTTACTCATTATACATGTATGTATTTCAAATTAACAACTGTTAAGCATATCAAAAATCAAGTTGGATATTTAATTAGGCAAACAATAACGACCACCTAGTTCTCCGCGGACATGCGCAATGAGGTTGGTTTCGCTCTTCCTTCATCAATATTCATGAAAAGGTATATTTTCCTGGCAGGAAAATAAACAATTAAAAATCTATATCTTTGTAACGAGATGGAATTCACCATTGTAATTTACAGATTAAAGCAATATGAGCTGCAATTTTCTTGATGAAATTTTTTTTAACGAAAATGTTATTTTCTAGTAAAATGACAGAAATATAATGGTTTTTGAATATCTTTTCGCCAAAATGTTGTGATAAGGGCCGTTAAGGAGCCTTAATTGGAGCAAAATTGAATTATTGTCGTCCTGTAAAAAAATTTATTTGCTATATGTTCATTAGAAAAGATATCTTTCCTCTGTAAAAAATTAATGATTTTTTCCAACCTTATTTATCATAAAAGTTTAAGTTACATGCAGACTTATCATACTAGCAGGTTGTTACAGCAAAATAAAATTCTAAAAAAATACAGCTCATATTGCTTTAAGGATAACTTTTATAAGTAGTGAAACACATGCGTTTTCACTGTCATTCAAAATTGACGTAAATTATAGCGTGTATAGCTTTAACTGAAGTTTTTCACAATTTTGACGAACTCCTACATATTAGTTGTTTCCAAGGATATAATATTTCCTATATATTGTTATAAAAAAATCTCTTAATGTAACCCCGCC
The DNA here is from genome assembly GCF_025612915.1 of Magallana angulata. Lineage (NCBI taxonomy): Eukaryota > Metazoa > Mollusca > Bivalvia > Ostreida > Ostreidae > Magallana > Magallana angulata. The sequence goes on along the minus strand of NC_069115.1, from coordinate 55,590,114 downwards.
GTACCCCTGGAGTCATGTTTTAAACAACTTCAAAATACACTACCAGAAAAGTCTTGATTTCTAATATGTCTAGCTTGCTTTTGCTGTTTTAGAGAGGAGTATTTGACCGAATTGTCTCTAATACTTTTGAATGAACAGTATCTTTTCACAAATCCTTGTTGAGGCTAATAAATTTTGCAAATTAAAAAAGAAACAAGCTGTATAAACATGCATCTATGAAATTTGACAAATTTAACCTTGTTGTTAATCAGCAGATTATATTAAAAGATTTAATATGTCCCTACAAACATTAATGACCATTACCTTTCTTTCTGTAAAAGTTCTTCATGTTTTATCAGATACATTTAAAGTAAAAGTAGGGGTTCCCTTTTGTGGACTAGATCACATCATTGTGGTTGCGAAATGAATGAACTTTTAATCAGCACGACATGGTCACAAATTTACTATCTCGCTTTTACATAAATTTGGGATTCTCGTTTAGATAGACTTGAACTTTCCTTTTCCATCGATACACTTTGCCAAGTTTGTGGGGTTTATTGATACGTTAAAATGCCTTGTTATATTATACCGTGAAGTTTACAGCGTGTAAATCATGTTAATGTTTAACAGTTGTGCATACTCTCGTCTACTTGATTCAGAAAGTTAAATTAATTAGTACGCAAATTAATGAATCAAGAAAACCCACAACATTTACGAAAATAAAGCATTCACTCAGCTCCTTTCATTGTTACACAGTAGCATTATGTAGTGAACGATGGTATATTGTATGATATTGTTTCATACAGGGTGGCGATATCTTTATAATTTAAAATGATGAAAAAAATGTGTCGATTAAGCCAAGAATTAGAGTTCTATAATCCAACAATTTGATTTATTTTCTCAACAAACAAACACATGAACTAAAAGGGCAACAGCAAAATAACAATAAATAATAAGTATTTAAAAACTGATGAACATATTTTTAAAATATGTATCTATTATGCACAAATTATACGTTGCTTTAAATACAAATATAAGAGAGGGATCATAACAAGATTCTAGAAAGCCAGTACTGCATAACGATGGAACCAAAGTTCACTTTCAATGTTTTCAAGATGTCAATATATGCAATCATGTACACAAGCTATTTTTATCTAATTATACTTGCACTTATATATTTTTATATTGTTTTCTGAAGAATTAGAAACAGTACGAAGTTACTGTTACTTTCATTAAAACAATATCTTTGAAATGTATTGAAACTATTGTAATGCACATATTAAATGCTAGTTCTAACATATCTAGATTGATTGTCAAGTATCAGTTCTACTCATCTACAGTAAAATGATAAAATAAACAGGATTCTCCTCTCGATAAATGTAACAGTCCACATTAAAGGTATAACGAGACAGAGGTGTCACCGGTATATCGTCTGGATGATATAATCATCACAGACATTCGTCGTAACATTCAGCAAACTCGTCGTTACAGTAGTAGGCGCATCGTCGTCTGCTCCAGTAATTATTTTTCGACCGGCATCCGGTCAAGCATTTGGACTTATTATTGTCACAAGAAATCAGACAGCGACATTCATCATTGCACTCTACAAAGTCCTCCGTACATTCTGTCGCGCATTCCATGAACCCCCTTCTGCTCCGGATATAGTCGACACGACATTCATTCGTACAATCTACTCTTTCCTTTAAGCACGACTTGTTACATTTGAGATAGGACGGAGAATTGGCTTCGGTAAAGGCAGATTCAGCAATCAGAGCCTGGATCAGTAACAAAGCCACTACTGGAACCTGTTAACGAGATATAATTTAAATTCCTCAAATTTTATAAATGAATCATGAATGAGTAAAAAAAAATGTACTGAATTTTTGTTTATTCATAATCTAGGAACTTTGTTGGTAAAGCAAATATTTTGCAATATAATTTTATTTTCATAAAAGGATTACTGCCTATCCAATAAATTCAAACACGTATACAAAAAATTTGCAAACGTTGAAAACTATCAAGAAAATATTCCTTAAACTTGTACAATTAAAACATAATTCATAAAAGAATACAATTTAATAACATAGCAAAAAGATACAATCTTTTTTAAACTTACCATTGTGCAAAACAACTGGGAAATTGTTATCTCAGAACGGCACCAGAAACTGAACACTGAGGCCATTAACCGGTTGGCTTATATAGCCCAGGGATCTACATACATCACTGTTTATCCGACAATCCACCAACAGGGGAGACTGTCAAAATTTACATTTCATGAATTTCATTAGGTTATGAAAAATTACACGTTGTTGAATCATATGTAAGAATCTTTCTTTTGGATTGGGTGGATAAAAAAATCTGACCTTTACTTTAATTCTTATAAATCTTAAGTTGACATCAAAGATTCCTGAATTACATAACGAAGAAGACTGCCACATTATGACAGTTTTAACATTTGTTTGAAAAAAATCCAAACACAGATTAAAAAAAAACAAAATTACTAAAGGAAAGTATCATTTTCGAGAAACAGGTTTATTTAGTTGATATGTGTAAATTATGTCAATATTCAACTTAATGTTTAAACAAGTGGAAACACTTGCTCATCAATTTTTATTCATTAAATTGAAAAATCTTTCCTTCAACTTGATTAAAACGAAATAATACACGCTATCAACAAGTTGGAGATAAAAATTAAAATTCTTACAACGAAACCAGGTTCTCTAATATATGTTAGCAACTTTCCCATAAATATCTTGACAATTGGGTTTATTCAAGAAAAAAATCACACACTTTGTGAACGTTTTGATATTTTAGCTGGCATTTGTCGCGCGACCTCTTATCTTTGATCAATTACTTTTATCGCTGATATATAGTCCAGACGAAGTCCTATCAATTCTTACCTCAACATTATAGAGAAAGCATTTTGCGCGTATTCTCGTAAAATGCGAGATTTTTTAGCTTTGTTGTAATTAGTATGCTTCTTATACCCTATATTATCTATACCATATTAATAAATATTCACATTTGAATCTAAAATACACTCTTCATCTTTTTGAAAAGAAAACGAAACATTGTTTTCGCACTTTGTAGAGACAGATCTGTAATGCAATAGAATGCAACAACTATGAATAAAAATTTAGTTCAATTGAATCGATCGATTTGGTCGACAATTTAATAATTTACTGATATCAGTGTCTAAACATTAATCTAGTATTACAATCTTCATTAATTTTCCTTTCCGCTTTTTAATTATGAGACTAATGATATACTTTAAGAAGTAAATAAACATATTTAGCATAAATTTTCTATTAATGCGTTTCCTTTTAGAATCTATTACTTTATACTACTCAGATGGTTATGTATTTTGGTTGGTTATCACTGTGAAAGGTCGGATGAATGTTTGATTTATATATACTAAACTAGATTGTGAACATTAATACTTAAACATGAATGACCATTCATGAATTGCTGATGGTGTAAAATGTAATTTTTTAAATGCAAATGGAGATACTATTAAAAATATCCGAGACTATGATCTTCATGCAGAATTAAAAAATGCCATTGATCGGTTTGTTTTCTTTTCAAGACTTTTAATTAAGTGATATCTTAGCTTTAATACTCTAATTTACCACAATTTGCATTTAATTCGAATGATTATGTATACTTTGGTGTACGCTCTTATATGGAAGTTTTTATCACTTTGGCTTTTCTAATTTGTAAAGGAGAGTTTAAACAGATATAATGGTTGTGTGTTTGTGCCGAATTATTTTGTTTGATCTAAAAAATGCCTATAAATTGCAATATTTAGTAAACGTATTTTGCAATAAGTATATTATTTATTCAGAAATTCAACCTTGGGCAGTTTACAATAATTCACATATTACAATGAAATATAAACAAAAGACTCTTTGGAGTCTAAAATGGGGGGGGGGGGGGGCTGATCAAGTGTTCCACCATTCCCACAGTTCCACACATTACATATAGTAAATTAAATGTTTTTATTATATACGAATTGAAAATACAGTTTTGAGTCAACAAGTGTTACACATAACTAAAGGCATAGTATAAATTTATGTTACATAAACATATGTTAACATACAAGAGAATATGTTTTTCTAATACATTGAATGAGTTTCATGCAATTTGGCAATTAATTATTACGGATTAATAAAGCATAATTAATATATTTAGCAAGACCAACCTCGGAAGATAAGTGATCTGAGCCCAACAACTGAAGTAATTCAAATGTACTTGGAGACTTATAAAACTCGCCTAAATATTTTTTCGTAAATTATAATATTTTGGACATTGAAGAATAAAATGAAACTCGTCTTCGATTTGTTGAGTATCATAAACATCACATAATCCAGCCTGCCTTCTTTTACCTTGGTATCGTCCAGTTTCAATAGTTAAACAATGTGAAGATAGTCTTATGCGAAAAATATGTGTCTTAAGATTATTCTAGATTGGTTTTGTTAGGTATGATTGAATTTTTGAGCAATTGTGTTTTTGCAAGATATCTGTATAAAATACACTTTGAAGAATTTTCCATAAAGGCATTGCTTTCTTGCATGTTCAGTGTAAATATCATAAATTCTATTCTATTATATATGAAGAAACTGGCCAGGATTAAGTGAATGCTGTCCAATCCAGAATTATCCTAGACACACATGAAACAACTCATTTTTGACATCTCTTGCCCAATTGACACTAGAAGCTGCACAATTCTCAGCACTATTTCGTAAGTAATTATAAGATGATTTTAAAATACAATTTTCCGTTTCTGGTAATTTACACCAGTATTTCATAATTTTAAATTTTCTTTGTAAAATAAGCGGACGTCGACCTAATTCACTATAAATCATATAATTACATACATTACGTCTATCACAAAGAACATTCTTACAATATGAATGATGTAAACGCTCAATTTCTGGTGATTTATGAAAACTCCAGATTTCACTTCCATATGAAATTACACTTTCAACATATATATCGAATAGTTGACATCGAGTTTTTTCGTTAAATTCAAATTTCTGAATAAGGTGTGTTTGTATTTGACAATTTTGTAAGAATTCTTGAATATTAAAAAAAATGATAATATACCATAATCAAACTTTGAGATTTAAATGCTTTCAATGTTACTGAATTTACTTCCAGTGACAAATGATATTTTGGGTTGTAAATCTGTAGACCTACAGAGCATTGGTAATAAAAAGAAGTGCAGATATAATTTATGAATAGTATACATATTTGACATGTGCTTAAAATCTAGCAGCTACTGTAAGAGATTCTATTTTGCATAATAACGTTCTTGCAAATGTTAAGATTAAATTTAGTTATTTAATTAAGTACTTTTTGATAAGCTGTGTTATGTTTTGCAGCGAGGTTCACTTGTAAAATTGTGCTGACACCTTGTTTTGCAACAGTTGAGTCATAAAGGTATGGCAGAGACATCAGCATACACAATTGAAATGTAATATGAATTCACTGAAAATAGAATGAGAATGGAACTTGAAACGAAGTCTCTGAAAATGTACACCAATGCCAGTTAAGGGATTAATAAGATCTAGCTCAAATGCCATGTTTTACGTTTGATAAAAGCTGTTATCGGTACAGTCCGCTGTATCCCTGAGTTCTTTCCTACCCTTCAAGACAAGGTCATCTATTTGTGCAGATAAATCTAGAAATCACAATGCATCATTAATTCGATCAAAGGACACACAGCTTTCTCCAAACCCATTAAATAGAAATTAACTATAGTCTGTCCCAAGTTATTGCTTCCTTCGCCTTTTGGTTATTTTTTAATAAAAACACACATACCTGTGAAAAAAATACAGTTGAAATCGATTAAAAGGTATATATCCAAGATATCTTCATTGAACAATTATCATTTTTCACTCATAAAAGTTCACAGGAACGAAAACAAATTTCATACGGAGATTCATAATGGGAGATGTTTACATCTTTTCTCCATTCGGATGTACTCGGGATACCTCGCGTAATTTTTCAAAGTTATCATCCGGACTTATTAATGGCTGATGCAATGCAAATTCCCTGGAGACTTTCTATTTTGGGATGTGTAGTGAAACCGGAAGCGGTAGAAGGGGCGTTTCAAAACAGATAATCTGGACATTTTTCATATTAGTGGATGAACGAAGTTAGAGCAGAAATGTATTTATGATTATTGAAATATCAAGTAAAAGGTAGTGGAACCAAAAACTCGGGACAGAGTATAATAAAGTTATGCCTCAGCCTGTCTTTGCTTTCTAATATCATATGGTTGTAAAACTTTTTGCTTCTCATTTGAATTTCAAGAAAAAGGCTTCTTTATTTTGAGCAAGTTTGAGCAAGCTGAAAGCAGAGTTCTGGCTATAGGCAGGCAAATCGCCAATGTTACTATAAATAGCACAATTTCAAAAGTAAACAAAAAAAAAACCAAACAGCGTCAAAGTAAAAGCTCCCACTATACTAAATAGTTACACATAGAGCCACGTTTTGTCAACAGTGTTGGCATTTTGTTTCTTTTTTTTATTTCGAGAGAATTGTCTATCTTTTTTAGTTTTCCTATTAATAACGTTTTGAAAACAAGACTATGCATTTTGGACACATACAATACGCATGAATTTCCATGAACTACTTTGCTGCGCGTTTAAGAAATGAGGATTGAATATATAACGCTTGCTGCAAAATTCAAGGCGGCAACTGTTGAACTTTTTTCTACTAGACAGGCATATTCTTGTTTATAGCCGCTTACAAAATTTGGTCGCTCATTGACGCTTTGCCGACATTAAAAGCATGAGAGAAAGAGAGAGAGAGAGAGAGAGAGAGAGAGCGAGAGAGAGAGAGAGAGAGAGAGAGAGAGAGAGATTTTCAGTCTTTACTACAAAATATACATAATTAAAGACACAACAAAAGAGCCCGGCTTTCAGTACTTCAGTACTTTGATTAAGTTTGGAGAGTATAGTGGATGACCGAGTATGGCAAGACAATAATCTTCTCCGAATTCAAATATTGCTTCACAAGCTCAGATCTATGTGATGAAGCATTATCATAGTGTAGACAAGCATGCATATATCCTTACACAGGATGTCGTTTATGAAAAAAAATCTTGGGCGTTTTAGCTTTATATTTCGGTAATAACTACTGTAACAATATTGCCCTTGTACTTATCTGTCAATAAATGCGGTATCCATTTCGCAAAAATCTTTCATACTTTCGGAATGCAATTTAAAATGAAGTGCATTTGCGATAGTTTCATGCCAACAACTTTCTTTATGAGGTCGGATATTTCTTTGACATTGACGGATTTCTGTGCAAACAGAATTCACAATTTTTCATATTCTGTAGAACATCCTCAGACTAAACAGTCTATAAAAACCAAGGCAAGCCTAAAATTTATGTTCAAACAACTTTTTTACATTGTTTAAATAAAAGTCTTTTGTCAAAACGTTATTGAGTCCATTGTGTTGATGAATAATATTATGGTTTGAAGATTGATCTTTCAGTTAAATAAAGCAGATATTTACTGCCATTTTGTGTCAAATTTACACTTACATTAAGACGGATTAGTTTGCTCGGTTTATTACCATACTTTTGATTTGTTCTACTTAGAAGATAGATTTATCGTAACAGGATTATTAAGTACTAGTATAACTTTACACTTGTTCGACGCCTTATTCATTAAAATATACCATTGATAAAATTTTTACTAAATAATTTGCTGATTACAAACAGACTTTTGACATACATTCATCATTTCCACTTTTAACAATTGTGCACGTGTGTTTAATATTGATACAGCTATATGGTATATGGATGTACTTGTCATTATTTCCATGTCTTATTCGTTTTTGTTAATTAATCTGTTTGAATTTCAGGAACAAGTTTTCAATAGTATATATGATTATTTCTGATGACTTTTTAATACAAATGAATCAGATGATCCAAACTTTTATAATATCATAACAATAAATGTTTTCCAGAAGACCACGAAAACTAGAAAAAATGAAGATCGTCGTTTTCGAACTGAATAGAGTTATATTTCATATGCACATAAATATTTCACTGTTTATCCATATCTCATAAATTATGTTTTAAAGAATTCAGGTCTTTCAAGTTCTTTCAGTTCAAGAAGGCAATGGTTTGTAGAAAATTGAATTTAAACGGTAAAAATACAGTTCAAGAAGGCAATGGTTTGTAGAAAATTGAATTTAAACGGTAAAAATATAAACAATTTATTTCTTTAATCTATATTTATGAATATTCTTTACTGATTTCGGTAGGTCCTTTCACATTACAGGGAAAAGATGTCCTTGAGTCTTGTTTAGGAAATTCCTAATTAAATTATGCACTCTTTTCTTACATAATCAACAGGTCGCCTGTCACTTAAATACTTTCTGGTGACAGTTAATCTCTGTTTAATGTATCCACAACGCATAAAGTATATCAACCTTACTTGTTTTTATGAAAAAACAATCTAGAGAATTCATTTTTCAAGTCAAAATAGATGAAAAACAGGTTGAAATGATTATCAAGACCTGTGTTTAGAATATCAAACTTTTTCATTTCATTTTGTTACATAACTACTATCATTTTATGTTAAGATCTAATAAATGAAAGGAGTGGACAGAAAGCAAATACCACGTTTCACTTTTTAAGTCTTTTCTAAAGTCCTATAGTACAGAAAAAAATATTTAAAAACAGTTTTGATGTCTTAATAGATCACACTATTTAAATGGTGTCGGTGAGGGTAAAATTGGAACTTGACACGAAATTCGTTTTTCCGTTTAAATGTTTCGATGATTAAGTGAGAGTAATTCTAATAATCGGCCAGAATATAGGCGTTACTTGTTGAGCTATAAGCGAGATACAGAGTTCGCAATTTTTTTATGCAAACAAAGCTATGGTCATGTTATTTAGTTTACATTTTGAATGTTGGAAAGAAAATTCCAGATTTAAACAAAAATGAATAAGACAAACTGATTTTTTTATGTTCAACACAATTTAATAGATATTAAAAAACAGCTCGAAAACAAACTTTTACAGGTAAAATGAGTAAATATAAACAAAACATGACATGAACCTTGTTTACATAACAAAGAATGGTGAGATCTGAATGTTGATTACAATTTAAAGGCTGACACTTAAAGTTTGCCTGATTATAAGAAATGGACTACCAAAGCAACAAAACAATAAAAAAACACCAATAAAATTAGATAAACATCGTAAACATGTCCCTTGAACAGAATTGTTCACCCTATTTTTTTTTAATTGAAAATTCTTATACCTGTATTGCATAAGGTTTAAATACACTTCTAAAATGAAAAGTTTACGAGGATTTCGTACCATAAACGACATTAATTACCATGATGTTAATAATAAACAAAACGTTCGAATTAAAAGGTATTCCGAATTCTTTAAAGATGTCACATATCTCCATTGTAGATTCCCGTAAATTTATTTTTAGTCGTAATTTTCTTTCCCGTTAAAATAATTAAACATGTGATTGACGAAATTTTGAAATGTTGTTCTAAACATACGTATGGTTATTTGTTTTTTAAATCATGATTAAGATACTGTAATATAATTTTCTTCGCGTGCGACTTATTTTCGCAACGTTCGCGAGAGCATTGTTTAAGCGAATATTTCTCGACGCGAACCAGTCCTTTTGGTGTGATTGTTTACAACATGGGTCTGGATAAGGTTTGCTCGCGAATATTATTCGTCGCAGATCAGTTTGTCTCTAATAAATCGCGAAATGAAAACGTCGGGAATAAGAGTTGATTTACAGTAGAAGCCTAAGACCAACTTTAACAATAACAGATAATTAAAACTACTAGTTTTGATAAAATCAATTGATAATAAGGATCGAAAACTAATGCAAATTTTAAATATTAAGTTCTGTCACAAACAAGTTTCCATGGATAATTGTTACAAACTTGTTTTTCTTTTACGTTCAATGATTATGACAATAATCATGTCCCATACTTTATAATGGGAATAAAATATTTTTCAAATATTTTATTTGTATGTTTTTACAAATATAAGTATATATTTATGAAACGCATGTTAAACAAAATTAAATAATCGAGCAAATACTACAACAGAAAACAGCTTTACTTACAGTGTGGTAGCAAACAGACTAAGAACGTATACCATGATGAATGGTCTTTTGTAGGTTACACAATGAATCAACAGTAAACAATTTAGGAAAAATAACTCTAAAGAAAGTCGGATCACAAAATTGAAAATTTGTAGAAATCTTTAAATGAATAAAGTGGGATTTAACTAAATGTTTACTTGTAATACCCCGAAATGCAGGTTCAAATAAAATGTGATTCCTTAAATATTGCAAAGTAATACTTTCTCGGAAGATGCAGTCTATTTTCCTTTGATTGTTAATGATAATAAATGTCATAGATGTCTTAAATGTTACAGAGAAAGGAGGTTAAAAATGGTCATTTTTTTTATCACATCTTTTAACAAAGTTTATTACCAATGGAGCTGCTTTGTCTGATTTTATTCCAACTATTGCCCGGTCAATTAAACTATCTTTCGCAAATATGGCAAAATGATGAACATTTTTTTTAACACAAAAGGGTATTGCGTTATTTCGCCCCTGACGTCGAGGCAAGGATGGTTGTATTACGACTTTCAAATCGCTTCTTATAGAGTTTGAAGAGTCTAAGTGTTTTGGCAAATTTAAACTATTATTATATTTTTAGATTGTTTTGTTCACAATCAATGCATAACATTCAGGTTAAATAAACCTAAACATTCATGGGACGGAGCTAAACGGTCCTCTTTCTTAAACACTACCATAATGCATTTTTGTTGGTTTTTTTGCATGCTCATTAGAAAATTATTTTTATTTACCTTGAATATTTCTAATTTTGAATGAAGATCAATCATACTGGTGTTAAATAGGCGAAAGTCTAAAACTTAGATAATTAGTTCGTAAGGAAAATTATTTGTTACCGTAATGGCCAAAGAGATCAGAGCAAGCAGCTTTATAGGGCTATTTCCTTTTAATGTTTACTCGTTTGTTTTGTTACAAAATAAAGGCTAAATAAACATTCCTTACCTTATATCATATATTAATATTTATAAAATCTGCTTGAATATAGAATGATTTAAAAGTGACTATAATAATTAACTGATAACTTTTAAGATTGAAAGAAAACCTCTCGTTTTCGTAATTTTAGGCACACCATGAATACACATTTTAGTATGGGTAAAATGTTACACTAAATTTTAAAGTCAATACACTATAATGACACTATCACCATTATTCACAGCTTGAACTCTATTTTAAACTTTTATAACAAAGCACGTGTCTTGTTTCTTTGTTATGTAAACCGTTTACACAAACTCTGTAATTCGTTTTAGAGGCAATGAGAAATATGAAAAAAAAGTCGTAAGATGCCTTAAAAGTTAACCTCAATCGACTTTAATGTCTTTTTTGGTTCAATTGTATTATAGCCATATTTTTTTGCGCAAATTAAATCATCTATATATTTCAAAAATAAGATCCTCTCGTCCGTTGTATGTTGTAAATATTGTTGTTTTTTTTAGATCAATATTTTCATTCCAAGTTTGATTTAAAAGTAATTTTTTATTATGCCCTATATTGTTTACTTATCTTTTCAATATTTCAGTTTCCATGTAGCAAAAAATTTAAATTGGGAATGGATGAAAAGGGCTTTTATAATGAAAAAAGCGAAAATGCATTAAAGATGTCTACTTGGTTATGCTTCTGATTAATTATCAACTTTAATAGCGTCATTAACAAAATATATAAGACACTCTAGATACCGCATTATATGTCATTATGAGCAAAACAAGGGCTGACTCCCGGATAAAATGGTAAGTAAACAGGTCTGTCAAGCCCTGAAAAAGATGAAGTTGATGACATTATTCGCAATTACAAAAAATGTTCGCATGTATCTTATTTTTTTGTCATATTTCATATGTAATAATATTAAATTTTGTTATGTTTTATATAGATCAACATGCATCTTTTCTTGATATCAATCAGTTCATTGGTCATCTTAGTAAATGGAATAGGTGATTCTGACATGTGTGGAAAGGAATGCCAAAAGGAGAAAATCGAATGCTCAATGGAATGCAGAGAGAATCATCTCTCCAACCGGAGAAAGTTCTTTCAGTGTTCGCATCATTGTAAAAAAGACAATTCAAAATGTGAAAAAGAATGCAATTGCACAAACCTTTGTTCAAAGGAAATTCTAGCATGTGATTTAGGATGTTCAAAACACATGTTTAAATTTACCTGGGATCGTGAAGAATGTTATAAGGAGTGCATTCATGAATACAAATACTGCAACGACCATTGTAAAAAATAAGTTAATTTGTTTATCTATAATGTAAAGATTCCAGTTTTTATATACTATTTATTGCTGGTGTATAGTTGTTACACTTATGTAAGTATTGTAAATTGCATTATTTCAAAAATACATTCAAACAAAGTATGATTCTATGAAAAGATGTTTAAAAGCGGAATCTCGCCATTTTAGACTATTGTAGTGGATTGTTGGGGTATACAAAAACTTACAACATAGAATAGCATATTGTCAAAATCAAGAAAAGTGTAGTTTCTTTTCTGTGTTAATCACAAAATAAACTACAAAGTGTCTTGACGTTCAGAAATTACATTTATTATTTAAAAGTGATTTTAATTTAGCAAAATGCGGTTTTTTGGACAAACCTAATCGCCCACATGCATACTTGTATTTGCTCTATTTGAGGCAAATTACTATTGTAAACAATGCATTGTGCTTTGCATGTTCTGCAGATGCACAGAAAAGAAACTACACTTTTCTTGTACTGTTCATCTTTTCAAAAACTTGGAACCAAATTCATTACCAGTATTAGCTATGATCTCTATTGCTGAACAGTCATACTCGGCTTGCACTAGTTTTATTTTATCTAACTTTCTCAGATAAAACGGCAAATTCTTATATTCAGCGTTTATGTGCAAGCAGATAATCTATGCCATATAAAATGCAATGTGTAAATTTATCTTTTGTATTTTCGTGTATTAAGTGGCATCGTGTATTAAGACAAGTGTCAGCAACAACAAATATTAAGTCTGATTGTCTGGGTGTTTTGTGTTATTATATTATGAACGTCTCTGTAATTGTTTACGAAACGCATGCCACTATAATAAATCATTTACCAACCTAACCTTTTACTTGTAGAAGAAATTACTTAAGGAAATCCGTCAGGCTATACCTGATATGAATATGTACATGGATTCATTAATTCTTATATGTCTCATGATAATTTGTGATGAGTATCCTTAATGTACATTTTACCTTGATGCTGTCAGGCTTAATAGCCTAGAAACATGTATGGGACATAAACCTCATCAGCGGTCAGAAAAGTGACATTCATGATGAACTATTGTTTTTGGTGTCATTCTATTTGCTAAGAAATGTTATATGTAAGAGATAGGAATGGAACTTTTCTTATTAGTTTATCACCGTAGCTATAGGACTGTTCTTAAGCAAAGATTCAGTATTCTCACTTAATCGACAAACTGTACAAACAAAACCAGTTTATTTTAATCCCTGTCTTGTAATTCAATACAAATTATTATTTCAATTACCGAATAAGATAAAAATGTATAATTCAATGTTTCATCGTATGAAAACTAAAAAGTATTAAACAATGCTGGATACATAAAGCTAAAAATGCCTTGCAAAGGACGCCTTGTATTCTTTAATTTTTCAGTAAATATGTAATGAAAACAAACGTATATTTAATCGTAAACCGTTCAATAAACAGTTTTTAACCAGTAACATTGCAATGAATATGCTCTGCGCTTTGCTGTAATTTCTTATTTTTTAGACCTTTAATGACTCGATACTTAAAAAACCAGTTGAACGGACAACAAACAACGGTTGTTTACTCAAAAGCAATACAGAAAGGCATTTGAGCAACCATACAATTTGTTTTCAACAACAAGGTCTTGATATACCTAAAAGCAGGTAAAAGTGTGAACTTAAGAAAAAGCTTGTGATCCTAGAACTTTTATTTTATTCAACAAACTTTTTTTCCCGATATGTTCAAGCTAGGGACAGACAAACATTGAATGAAAACACACGGTACAACATGTGACAAGTTTTGATTACACAATTTAATTATAATTAACCTTTTTATAATTTTAAATGAACTTGCTGATCTAACAGTTAATGCCTTCATGGTGTTTTTAATGATTGTTACCTTGAATGGATATAATTATAGAGGTCTGTTTTACAGGATTTCAATTACATTTGTGCTTTAGGAATAGCAAATTGTAATTCATCACCCCACACAACCCCCCCCCCCCCCCCAAAAAAAAACAATTTCTTTCTTTTTATTGCACACCTAATAATAAGAAGTAAAATGTCAATCTGAAAAATTTGTTTTACAATAAAAGTGTACACATCTCTTGATGTACAAAAGCTGATTAAAATTGTAAAAGAAATATTAATATCAATACTTAAAAAAATGTTTCACATGAATAAATAAAAACGGTATTTTTTCATGCCTTGCATGCATGCAACAAACGATGCTCTAGCTATTTCCAGATACTCTGATAATGCACATTTAAGAGAAATTATATCTTGCTGCACGAGTACGGATGTAAAAAGAGAGCAATTAATTAAGAAAGAGAATATTGAAAAGTTTCTGCCTTATAACGTCACAAATACGTCATTTTCTAGAGTTTGTCTATTTCAAAAATGTTAGAGTAGTAGATTATAAAAATGGGTATGTTCATGTTTTGATACTTAAAGTTATAAGTTTAAAAATATTGAGGCAAATTGTTGCCTGTAGCGATGCTAGCTCTTTGTCCTTTGTTTGTGTCTACCATTATATAAATAGTGCCTGTTTGGGAGGGTAACTGTTGAAAATGACACCCCGAGAAAACGATTGTCAACCGACGCGAAGCGGAGGTTGATAATGGCTTTCGAGTGGTGTCAATTTCAACAGTTACCCTCCCAAACAGGCACTATTTATTTTATAATTCTGAATGTCTTAATTTGAACGAAAGTTTTACTGCTTTTATATAGAAATGAAGTTAATTCTAAGGCGAACCGTACGCGCATATTTTACGTGCATGTAACAAATTGTTGTGTTACCCGTTGCCAAGTGGGTTGCTAAGGCTGAGGGCAATAGAACGGATTACCAACTGCGTCTCAACCAATCAGATTTCAGTATTTAACATGAAAGTATAAAAATAAAACTTTGTATATTGTGCGGATGGTCAATGGCTGTGGCGAATTCCCAAAAAAACTTATGACTAATTAATCTGAGTTTATTTTCCAAACACAAAGCATTTGGTGAAGAAAAATTCAGGAATGTGTTCTAAAAAAATGAATGGTTAACATGATGGTAATTTTTGATTTAGACAGCTTGTATAAAGGATTTTGACGATGTACAAAGTTATGATATGGTTATATTTGTTGTACTTCTCATGTCCTTAAATCATGATGTACATGTACAATGTAAACAAGAAAAAAAAACATGTGAAGAATAGTACATACTAGTTATAAATGTAAGATATAGATAGTATACACATATTCTTCAAAGCCTAACACATGCATGTGTTATTCTAACAAATACTCAGTAATTATAATTTTTGATATTTCTGTATAAATTAAAGCTCATATTTAAAAGATAGATAGTAGAGTTTGGTAGAGTCAATAGAGTTTGGTAGAGTCCATGGTGAGAAAAATGCATTAATAAACTTTTAAAACATAAAATATATTTCATCAGGCAAGTAGCATGATGTTTATTGAAGTGGGGAGGAGGGGTGGGGGGACTCATCCGAAAAATCCTGACAAGGGGGCGGAGATTACACCTACAACTTCAATTTCACTAGTCATTTTTTTATTTTTACTCTAATTCCTACTTGGTCTAAAAAATGCGGGGGCCAAATCCTTGATAATATGTTAAATTAAGAAAACTGTTTGCTGCGACAAAAGGTGAAAGGGGCAGGACTCCCTGTCCCCGATACTGCGTGCCTGTTCATGCTGCTATATTGGTCCGTACAAGGAAAACATAAAGTATATAAATACTGAAATTACCAACCTTAATGAAACGGCAAAGTAATAGCTATAGTTTTTTTTATTCATTTGTTACATTTACAGAATAACACACTTGAATATTTTTCTAAAAATAATGCTTCTACATAGCATCTGTAAAATATGCAAGTGAGTTGATTTTTACTTAAATTACTTAAGTTGTCATTGAATTCAATTTGAGTTCCAACAAGGTACACCAATGTACATTAGCTAAACGATATATATGTGTTTTGAGCTAGAATACCAAAAACAGCTTGAACTGATATTAACAAGCTTGCCACGTAACACAGGCGCCGTAAATGCAAACGAAGAAAAACAAAAACCATGACAATAAATTTATGTGTGGGTTTTTTTTTCAACATAAAATAAACGAGGAAAGTCAAAGAAGTTTTTGGCTAGCATGATATGTGCATTCTGGTAGAACAGTTACGCAATGAAAAGATCAACAATAAAACCAAAATATTTTCTAAAACTACACAAACCCCCCCCCCCCCCCAAAAAAAACCAACATCACGATAAAGAAGCAAAATTTTCTTTGCACCTTTAAGATTATTTTCACAAAATTGACCTTCGTCAATCTGAGCAGTTTCTTTAATAATTTTGACTCCAGACAACGGAGAATGGTTGACCCGTTTTCATAAACAGCATTATAAAGTTTTTAATTAATTAAACAGATTACTGTGAATGCGTTTTTCCATTTTACAAATAGTATTTAAGTTCGTTTATTTACAACACAAAGTTTATACAGGTAACTTTGCTTTACTATTGGAGGAAGGTAAAAACAAATATAAAACGAGAAAAAATAACCATAAATATCAATGTTATTTAAAAAAAAAAAACCTCTAATTTAATAGAATTAAAACCGAATAGATGTCTCTATAACAGTATCATATATGAAACAATTATAAGAGAAAAGTTTTAGATCTGCCGAATTATTTTCTTTATTTGTATTGTAAACTACGTTTTCATGATAAAGAAAAAGAGTACAAGGATAACGAAGTATTAAGACACGCCTTCACAGAAAATTTGAAACATTTAGCCGTAAATGCAAAAAACAATTGCAAAACAAAATGCAAATGATGACATAAAGATACACTCTTTTCATAAAGAAAACCTCAACAAGACGTTTTTACGGTAATTTTACGAGATTGTTTAAGCAAGCTTTGTCAATAATTTGAATTCTTTATGACATTTGTGTTTAAAAGCACACAGACTGATTATTTTCATGTTTATTATGAGGTTTTGATAGATTAATCCAATTCATTCTATCATGCTTTTGAAATCTTCTGCGCATTTTTCTGTTTAAATGTTCATGCCACGGGAAGATACACTGACGTATCAGTATATTGGATCATTTTAATTGACCAGTTAATAAAAGAAACTACAACTTCAAAACAAAGAGGTTAACATAGAATGTTGAATGCAAATAATCATATCAAACAAGATGTAATTTATAGCACTTACACGTAGGTACATCGTAAAGATTCATTTTTTACACGCATATGTCAAAAATTGATCGATTTCAAATGAATTTTTACTTTTGTGATTTATTTTTGTCAATGATGTACATGATGATGATTTACATTTTTTCTTACTTGTTCGAATAAGAGAAGACTTGGAATTGCCTTTTTTGGTGAACAAACAAATTATTGTATATATGATAAGATAACTATTACAAACTTCAATAATTTGATCTAACTCTAATGTTTTTGTGGAAATAGGTGAAAAGACTTCTTTAAAAACTTTAATAAAAAGAATTAATTCTTCAGAAAATAACCAGACATGATGTACTCGACGAATTGTTTCAACGCTCTATCGTTATTGTAAACAGCATCTTTCATTACAAAGGCTAAACATTTTTTTGTTTCATTACAGTGGCTAAAACAAAAGAAAATGTGTCATACATTCATATTGCAGTTCCAAATTATTGTCGTAGCAATCTTTCGTTTCTGGAAATTGGAAATAAAAAATGAGTATGAATTATTTGTTGCTGCATTGTTAAAATTGATAAGTAAATAAATCGAGGGGTTAACAATGACATATTTTACTGTATAATCACATTTTTGCTATTTATATTAAAAAAATTCTGTCATTAATTTTGATTTGCAACATTCTATAAAGTCAAATACCAACGTTATATCAGGCAAAAAAATTTATTGAAACAATAAATCAATTTCAAAAGCATCTCTCTTCCGTACACCTTTCAAAATAAAATTAATCTTCCAAGGAAATATTAGACTATCGACCGTTTCTCACAGCAGCTGACATCTTGTGACATTTCGCTATGTTTCTAGAATAACAATCATTTCTCTATTAAGTAATTAAAATTCAATTTTTTCATCTTGTGGTTAAGAGCCAACACACAAAAATAAGAATAAGAGAAAAATAAACTGGATCATATGTCATGCTCTCCAAAAATCAAATGAACCAATCCTTTAAACAACCTGCAAAAACTCACCCTAATTAGGATTCCTTAATAATGATGAATGAATGTAATTATAGTTAAATGACATCTATAGAACCCTGATGAGGCATATATAAAAAGGCGGGAGGTCTAGAAACTCACTTCGCATTTGCTTGTTCTGTGTCTTGCAGTCGTAGCTCTGTTGTGACCTGTGAAGACTTCGCTTCCAGAGGCAAAGAGGATGATTTGCAACACTTCAGCAATGTTTATTATTCTTTCTGTACTGTATGTTATTCTTGGTGCAGAGGCTGCTTCAAAGGCTTCAGATCCCGCCTATGTGAGATGCAACAGAGAATGCATTGTAGAGAGGAATGTTTGCTCCAGTGACTGTCGTCTGCGGGAAGAGCTTTCTAATAGGATGGAGATTATGCATTGTTTGATTGAATGCAATGATGAGTACGTGGAATGTGAAGCAGAATGCGCTTGTGTTTCCAAATGTTCTAGTGATCTCAAGGCTTGCACAAGTGGATGTAACACACACCCCTTCAAGAATCGGTGGGACAGACGTCAATGCCGACATGACTGTATCCATGAGGACGAAATCTGTCAAGATCTGTGTTAGAAGACATACGTAGAAGTCCCGTTCAAGATGCCAGAAATGGACGACTCGCCATTGCAGAACCGAAGAGCAGATGGTACAGTCAACAGACCAGCGAAATGGAGACGATTTTCAGTTTGAGTTGTATGATAGCACAGAAGAGAATAAAGACACAAACTAAAGTGATATAAAATATAGATTTAATAGAAATCCGGGTTTTATTTCCATGCAAAGACGTATTAGTAAATATTGACATGCTACCTACTACGTATGAAAGAAAGCACATGTTTACGCAAGTGTTTGTATTTGAAATCTTTATCCATAGTTAAAATATGGAATACAACTTTATTTATCAAACACTATTAAACATTTTTTCTTGTTGTTGAAAATAAATGTTTACAAAAAATTCGATCGTCTGCGCCTGTTTAAACAAAGTTTATAAGAATACAAGGATGCTCGATGGTCAACGAATCAACAATCAGTTCTACCAAAAACCTGCAGATCTGATTTGCTTTCTTAAGAACGATTATTCAGTGACGAAATATCCAGAAATGATATATTTTTTTGATTAATTTGTGTATTTTACTATTTTTTTTATATAGGGCTCTTCTTCAGTACAGTACAAGCATATCCCCGACCATAAAGCACTCTTGACATTATCCAATAAAACTTCTTTTATGATTTTTTTTCTTTTTGCTTTCATAACTTTTAAACAACAAGTAAAGCAATTTACATATTTATAACATGCAATTCTAGTGTTCAGACATTTGAAAAATATTTAAGCAAAAGTAAATGTATAGGTTTCGATATGCAATTTGCAATCCTTAATAAAAATTTCGATATATCATTGGTTTGGATTATTCTGTTCATCTTCACTTTATTAGGAGAAACAGTCCAACACCCTTTTATTATGCATTGTACTGAAACAATGTACTGATTGAAAGCTTCTCTCTGAATTCGTGTGGGAATCAATTTCATAGGTGCACGTGCATTTCGTGATAATTTTGACATTGATGGAAATGTAAAAGTTAATTTGAATTTTAAATGAGAAGACGATATAATTGCTGATCATCTGTTTCAATAGATTATTCATCAGCAAAATTACCCACCAAACCAGAATTTTAAATAATATTTAGTTAATAATTTATACTGTTTGACTTCCTTTTGTGGACTATATTTGTACGAACCAGACACAAAGTAAAAATAAAGAGCTATGATTTGTTTGTATATAACCAGATGTTCTGCTACAAATATGTACGGCCAATTATTCCTAAGGAGATATACATGTAATGTGTTAACTTTATGAATACATGGCATGATCATCAGTTAAATTGAAATTCATTTAATAAAAGTTTTTCTTCAAACATACCTGTAGAAACATTCTTTTGAAAGACGTCTAAGTATACGAATATTGCGAGCTAAGTACACAGCTTTCATATGGAAGGTTATGTATTAATTGATCTCTGTCTCATTATTTGTCTACCGTAAACATGACGAATCATACATATTATACTATTGAATGAGAAATTGCACTAAAACACTGATACTTCCTTTGGCATAGCCTGACTCACAATGATATCATGAATTAATCATTGACGAAAACAAACATATAAATGAAGCAAATAACAGAAATACCGAGTAATCGAAGACATACGTGATGTCTTTCAACCATGCTCTCTTAGTGTTGTGCATGTTGTCTTATTTGCTGTGTAATATAACTGCAAGTCCACAAGTGTTTCTAGAAGAATGTGAAAGAACATGTCTTACAACGAAAGACAGTTGCAGTGCCGTTTGCCAGAAGAAAAGTGCCAGGAGAAGAAGTTCCAGACTAGAAAGATGTCAGGATAAGTGCTCCTCGCGCTATCGAGATTGTACTGGACAATGTGCGTGTTCTCTTAAATGTCGACGTGAATTCCGCGGGTGTAAGGAGGGTTGTGAATCCCATCCATTTGATTCTAAATGGGACAAGAACCAGTGTATTAAGGAGTGTCGGTTTGAGGATATACAGTGCAAACACGAATGTTGAGAAAACAAAATCGGTGTATCCGGATACAGGAGGGAGGTAACTTTACAAAGATAATAATGGACGGAGCAATTGGAAACTGTTCTTAAACTACTCAATTACTTTTTATGAACATTTGCAGCGAGATAACGGGAATTAGTTAAATAGATCTTCTATGACTCCAGCATGTTCCACGTATAATTGCGCTGTTTCATTATAAATATCAAAAAGACATACTATTATATATCATTTTTATCTTCATATAGTTTTTGTGCTTACATGTGTTTTGAACAACGAAAACAACTAAATGCAAATTGATATTTTTTATGATATTAAATTATATCTGGACCAAAGGTATGTGGCCTTTAACGTGTGTTTAAAATAGTTCTCTTCTAGATAATGGGGCTAGCCCTAAAATGTCTGCTTATAGTCCTTTTCTACATTTGATCCCAAGTGAGGTTCATTGTATTTTATAGTTAGTATAAATACACTGCAGAAAGTAAGTATTACACGTGACATTTGTTTATGTAAATATGCATTTATATTAAGTATTGTTGGAATATATTCAATCGTGATTAAACTTTTTTCATAATAGGATATTGAAATTCATGTTTTCCAAATATTTAAGAAATAAATCATTTTTAGCCGGGCTCTGCTGAAAGCAAAGTCCTGGCTATAGGCAGGCAAATCGCTAATGTTACTATAAATAGTACAACTTCAAAAGTAAACAAAAAACCAAACAGCGTCAAGGTAAAGCTTTCTCTATACCAAATAGTTACACAAAGAGCCACGTTTTGTCAAAAGTGTTGGCACTTTGTTTCTTTTTTTTAAATTACGAGAGAATTGTCTATCTTTTTCAGTTTTCTTATTAATAACGTGTTTTTAAAACATTACTATGCATTTTGGACACATACAATGCGCATGAATTCCTATGAACTACTTTGCTGCGCGATGAAGAAATGGGGATTGACTATATAATGCTTGTTGCAAAATTCAAGGCAGCAACTGTTGAACTTTTTAACTTCTACTAGACAGACATATTTTTTGTTAATAGCCGCTTACAAAATTTGGTCGCTCTCTGATGCTTTGCCGATATTAAAAGCATGAGAGAGAGAGAGAGAGAGAGAGAGAGAGAGAGAGAGAGAGAGAGAGAGAGAGAGAGAGAGAGAGAGATTTTCAGTCTTTACTACACAATATGCATAAAAACACACCAAAAGAGCCCGGCTTTCAGTACTTCAGTACTTTGATTATTTTTAGTAGTATGCAGTGATAATCTTGTTCGGGGCGTAATCCAATCTTATAAAGCGCAAAGGGCTTTCTGATACTTTAAATCACCGACCGAAATTATCACCTCATAATATTCAAAGAATGATACCTTATTACTTATATTTATACAATTTTCAGCAGTTATAGGATTACATATTTGAGAATCAGTTACCAACTTCCGCTTGCGGTCCAATTATTCGTCATTTGAATTTATTGGACTGAATAGTGAAAAATCGATACGTAGTGTTAAGAAAAAGACACTGAAAAATATAAATACATGTACATTGAATTAGATGAAAACATTATCAGCCGTGCATTATTTTATTTTCATGTCCAAGTAGCGCAGTGGATAACGCACTCGCTTTTCACCGCTGCGACCCGAGTCGATCCTCGCAATCGACAGTGTTTGTATGTGATAGGGTATGGCGGTCGCCCGCTTGGACACGTGGGTTATCTCCGGGTACTCCGGCTTCTTCCCACACAAATTGCCCCCTCGCGCTAACATCTGTACCAACGAGAGATATTAATATAAGTTGCAGAACTTGTTTATCAATCGTTGTAAAATAGATAAAGTTCAGTTTTTCAATTCCATTTTCGTTGCATACCATTATCAGCAAAGATTATAAAAATCGGATAAAAAAAAATTCTTTCAAATGCGAATAAATAAATGAGTGAATCAACAGCCAAAGTGCTTTACTGTACAAAAAGTATTGTGGTATGTGTATTGTTGTTGCCATGACGTTGTGTGTTTTGCAAGGTTGTGAAATGTTTTTGCATTGTAGATTATACAGGTTAGGTTCCAGCTTACAACTGTAATTGAGTATTAATGTGGGGAAAAAATTAACGGTTATAACAATATTTCAAATAATTTAGTATCACTTTTATAGGTATTCTTTTATGATGTAAACCGTCATCAATGTTTAACTTTATACATGAATTAACATGAAAAATCATTTATAGATTACAACAACAAATGAAGTAGAATCAACTTTATTTCTTTTAATGGAAAGATTTGTTGATCCTCACTTATCTTATGAGTTTGAATAAAAATGACATTGAGACATCATTTCTAACAGCATTTTCTTTTTTCGTTAATAATACTTTATTTATCTTGCAATAAGCAATAAATCACGCCAAAATCCAATCAAATACTGGTTAACTTGATAAACACAAGTGTTCATTAATATGGTTTATAGCAAAAGTTAGAATCTAAAAAATTTTGACAATGATACGTCTTTGAATGTATTTTTACGTATTATCGTTATTGTTTTTTGTCATTGTCACTCACTGAAAACAGCGAAGGATATATGTTATATACATATTGGAGAACTCTGAATCGATTAGATATTGATCTATTAAGTTGAAACGTTTAGAAATGGAAATCATTTAAAACATACATTTAGGTGATAGTTTTAAATTGCCTCACTTTTGAGCAAAAGTTTTCGTTAAAAGACTAGAAAATAGATAAAACAAATTATCTTCAGTAGCCTGCGTTTCTGTGATCGACTTCACCTTAAACTACTTAATTTTCTATGCAGTGACAGCCTTATATAAATCTAAAATAAATATTGCAAAATAAATTAAAAAGTATTTTAATGGGTTTGCCTGGATAGTAAAACATCTACACACTTACATGATGTTAAAAATCAAGTTTTTTTAACATGCATAAGAATATTAACCGGAAATACAATTTGCTCGCTAAGAGTAATGTTTATTTATGCCTTGCCATTTTGGAAATCTACAAAACGGTGGGATATATCCTGTTTATCATGTTTATTTCTTGTACCTTTCTGACTTCGCATTACATTAAGAGCTAGCCTTCAAAAAGAAATAATTTGAGCATGTTGATTAGTGATTTTTGAACAGTTTTTTTTTCCTTTGAAACAATAAGAAGTGTAGAGTTATCTCTCTTTCCATTAAAATAGGTACTTCACGAATAACATTATCATTATTTAAACCATATGTAATAAGAAGTAAATTTCAATTCAATATATTTTTTAAGGACATAGTTTGTTATTAGGTGTGAACATTTAGATTAAAGCGTTCTGTAGGTAAGTTTGTTGCATTTCATTTTACAATTTTCATCTTTTGACGAAAGCCTTGAAGATGAGAAATAAAGATTGATTTACATTCCTCGTGTATTGTTCAGCGTAATAGCGTGTCTATCTAAGGTAATAAAACAATACCGTATCAATATTCAGAATACATCTTATAAACATATTTATTCATATTTTGAAATAAAGGTTTGTAAATATTGTTTTTAAATGTATGTACATCTTTCAACAAGTATGCGGAAAATGTAAAACACAAATCATGAAATATTTATAAAAACAAACATGATGATTTAAGTGGACGCTAAAGACCAATCTCAATTATACATGTAAATAATTTGAATGCTGATTATGTTTTGAAAGTTTTGAAAGTATAATTCATTCAGGCTTTATAATATTTGATGCCTCAAATTTACACAAAAGATGTACAACATATAAATCAAGATGAATGTTAAACAAAAGGATCATAGGCCACATTGCCCAACTAGGCAACGATATCAGCTGGTATCTAAGGGAAAAAAACAAGCTTTAAAATATGAAATCCATTCTCAAAATTATTATAGATTTTGTTTCTTGGAGGAAAAAACGAAAACGTGATTGTTTTTGACCAAAAAAAAAATCATTTTGATTTGAACGCTATATAGTAAATTTGTGTGATTTACAAAAATGTTATGTTTTGCATTTTTTTTAAAATAAATAACCGATACCAAAATATACAAAAATATTTATTTGAGCACCTTCCTAAAATAATAAAAACAAAACAAAACAAAAAACCACATGATTACTTTATTTACTTTTCATTATTTTAACGTAACGTTATGTTCACTTTGTTCCCAATCATCTCTTTTTAAGGTCTTATTCTATAACGTAATAAAATAATACAAAGGTTCCTTTTTTTTTGCAGCTACTGTGATTTATATAAGCTTTTCAGAAACCATTCACAAATCAAAAATGTGTTCTGTATATTGCAATTTGAATTCTTGAATTTCCCATCTTTATTTCAAAATAGGATGATTCAAATTTGTTGTGGATAATCTTCGTTTAAACCAATATCAAAGTCAGCAATGATTAATGCATTGGTTCCATATAAAGAGCAGATAATCAACTATTATATCTCCCTTTTGTACAACATTCATTTAAATGTTCTACCGTGGTTTCATTAATATTCGTGGGTATCAATTTTCGTTGATAAAGTGAATGTCATAGTTTTAAGGATACGTAAACTCGTGGCCAATAATCATATCTATACAAAATGTTAATAGAAATTGCACTTCAATGACCATTTAATTTCTTGGATAAATATATCAACGAAATCCACGAAACATGGTATTCAACGAATATTGATCAAACCACAATATGTAAAGTTGGACCAACACTTGTATCTTCTCTCTGATAAACAGGGATCGAAAGCTAGAAAGATCCCACATTAAGAATATATTACACTAAGCTTCCGATATTCTTCAAATATTTGCAAAAGATATCCATTTCATGAAGATTTATGAAAAAAGGATACTATTTTTATGCTTCTTACAATTGTATCTCTGGATAATGACAACAAATTACTTTACTGATTGGGACTTTATATTAGTAAAACCATAGTGAAATAATTCTTCATCAGAATTCGTAAATTGAAACTTCTAACACAATACTAATTAAGTTCATACTTTTAAACAATAAGAAGCATAACAATTCTAGTTTTAAAAAAAACAGGATCAAGCTCACTTAAATATGAAGCTTAGATGAAGACTCCCCTTATGAACAACATTATTTTAATGCGATTGTGATATATGTTGTGTATGTATATGAATCATTTAATTAAGATGGCAACTCATCGTACGCCCTTCATGTCCTTGTGTGGCATTTTAAAAGTGTAATTCTTAGCTTAAAGCTCTATGGATAACAAAATAATGCATGTTCTCCATCTTAAATTGAAATCCAAGAATAATATCTAGACAAAGTTCAAGAAACCGATATCATAAAATATAGTTAATTTTTACGACGTTAATAAATGCTAAAAAAAACAACTCTCTTGATAAGGCATGCTATAATCTAGCATTCTTTCACAGTTTTTATTAGATTGTTGAAATGTCAATTGTATGATGGTGATATTTAGAAAAAAATGTCTTTTTTTGTTTTAAATCGTTTCTCATCAACTATTTATGAAATGACAAATAGTAATTACCAGTAATAAATACATTGTAGTTAGCAAATTAACGTAGAAGATGCAGCGTTTTATTACAAAAATCATTGTGTTTTTCCAACGCCCTCATTTTATGACAAGTCATATATCTAGTAAAAAAAAATCGACGATCCATTTTCCCAGGAATCTGTTACGATAAGAATTGAAATGATTGCCCATAAAACAAAATGTAAAGATGATAAACAGCAATTCAAAAAAATTAAACCTTGTTATATAAGCGACAAGGAAGCGTGTAAAGGCACGTGAATCGTAAGATGGACCAGAGATTTATTGGCTATTATAATTCTAAACATGATACTGCATTTAAATAAAATTAAATACAGTAGTCTCTATCAGAGTTAACCCTTTTCATTAAATCTTGAATCTTAATCTTCAAAATACAGGTTCAAGTTGCGTTTAACATACTTTATTAAACGTCGAGATCAGTAAAGAGATTTTAACACACAATTATATGATAACGCTGAATCGTCATCATGTACATATCTATTTTTCCTTATTAAATCTCCTGAATTGATAATTGTTAAATTTTACATTTTTAATGATTGATCAATGATGTCTTATATCTATTAAATCGGTCAAAATTGAATATTACTCCACTTGGATATTTTTTATCGTGAAAGACCATTCATTATCTTGTTAACAAGCTATGTGTAGGGGGGGGGGGGGGGACTGAATACCATCAACGAAATGGTTAGACTCATATTCTTTCCCAATTCATCAGGAGTTGTATATTTATTTCTAATATTGTAATTAAAATGCAGATATAAACGATGTAAAAAGTCGGCCCCTGTATTTGTGGTATAAATAGGTATAGCTTCAATCGATCACAATTTAGGTTCCTGAAGAGGAAATTCTAACGTTAACAACTCCTTAATTTATTGAAAATGATCATGGTGATTAAGAAATGATTTGTTGCAGTGATCAAAAGTCAGAATGCTATCTGCTATATAAACATCAATTGTTTCTTTAAAGTTACAAAACAGGGAGAAAATATGGACATTAAGTCACCTTTGTCTGTGATAGTTATTTATTTTTCATTACTACAAGTTAACTTACAGACGTATGCAAAGATTAATTCTGCAGAAGTAAAATGCAACAGAAAATGTATAAAACAGAAGATAGAATGCTCTACAAACTGTCGAAAGGAAGGATATGCTATCAACAAACCTGAAACAATGTGGTGTTTAAGAGACTGCAGGCTGGGGCACCAGTCATGTGAGAACAAATGTAAGTGTCTTGCTCTGTGCTCAAGGGAACGCCAGGGATGCGATCAGATATGTCGAAGGTATCCGTTCCAAAACCAACACGACAAATATGAATGTTTTGAGGAGTGTATTCATGACTGTGATCAATGTCTAGACGTTTGTAACAATGGAAAAATGCAGTTTCCCGTCTAATTGCACGATTGTTTTAATTGAGTGTACTTCTTTTTACGATTTCTTAACAAGTTGAAAGGTTTTTGTTATGTTTATTGTGGTTTTTTTTTTATATGTGTTTTGCATAAATGCTACTTTATATCACTATGTCAGCAGGCAGTTGGAACCATATAGCATTAAAAAAAATGTTTATCAAATATTTTGTTATTTATACCTTTTTTAATATTTACATTGATCAAATATTAATCTTGTTATCTTTTGAAACCTAACCTATTTATATAGATACTTAATCTAATAATTTAAAAATTAGAATGAATGTTTGGAATCTGAAACTCAATATATCATACTTTGCAATCATCATTGCTCTTTAATAAGGGACCAAAATTGGTGGCTTTCAAGGGTAACCTCTGCCACAAATTTACATCCCCACGAATATATTTTATACAAGCATTTCTTTACTATTCATTAAAATTGTCTCGAACTTGTTACTTACAAAATTATGTCCCAAGGAACCAGGAAAAGGTAGGCTATCGACAAACATTGATACTCACGAATAAAACGAGTTTCAGAGAGAATTACATTTCTTACTTTACTATTCCAATTTAAAAACCATCATTCCAGAACACAGCTTTAGTCAAAAGATAAAAATATAATCGTTTGTAATAACTGATCAACTGAAAGGTACAGGTAAAGTATAATGTCAAACATGCTGAAACAAATACGAGTTATATGCCATATTACAAAGGACTTCTGATTAGACCTTCTCTGTTAATATCTTTTAAATCATAATTAACCAACCTTAACGATGTCGACGAATAATGAAACAATCTGTAATATATATGCATCAGCAAATTTACGGAATCATATTAGCACAAATCTTTAAAATTATTGACATAGAAAAAATTGTTTCCAATAATTAATAAAAAGGTCTGAAGATGTTGAAAAACAAGACGATACCGGATCGAAGAAAACAAAATAAAAATGTTATCGTATAAAATATTTCATTATGATATCAGAGAAGAAAGCATGTACTTCTATATTGCAATTGAGAAACCAAATGTATGGATGAAGACATGCATTTTGCATTAGAAGTAGAAATTCTACGATTTCAAAATAAAAGAGTTCGCTGCGAAGAATCGCTGTTCTACATAAACATCACTGAATGAGAGTAGAATGTAAACTAAGTTAGTGTACTTTTAGAATATCGGCACTACTAGTTTTAAATACGACTGGTAAACTTAACTGTAGCGATTGAAGAGAAGACTTTTTAACTATCTTCTCTCTTGTCATCATTAAATGAGTAAGATATATGAAAGATAATTAACCTAATTAAATTTTATGCATTTTAGTGAGATTAATTCTTTTGATATGCAGGGATAATTATCGTTAATTAAAAGTTAATAGACCTCAAAACAGTAAATAATTTCCTTGTACTGACACTTAGGACTTTACTGTATTGGTAGGTGGTATAGGTCAGGAATGTATCCCTAAAATAACCTTGTCAACGATTGGCCTAGCTAAAAATAAACGATAATTGATTAGTGAAATTATAATTACATGTAAAATGATTTATAGCAGTCGAATTTATATGATTTTCAAAATTGTATAAATACATAACTTTTTTCTCTTTTTATCAGATAGTCTGAAGTCGGGTTTTTGAACGTTGGTATATTGATAAAGCTAAGGAAATGGCAAACAAAACAGCATTTGTGCTGGCTTTAGGCGTTTGCATTTTTAGTGTAGAACTTTTTGCTTCTCCAGAAAAGTACTTTAAAAGATGTGAAAAGAAATGCTGCTCCGCAAGAAATAAGTGCACGACTGAGAGCCGAAAGGAGGATATAAAAGACATTCAAAGAAAGTTCGAAATTCTGAATGATCTCATGGAATGCCGGAAAAATTTCGAACAGTGTGAAAATGGATGTGTTTGTCATTTTGAATGTGCAGCTGAGGGTATGGAGTGCAGAAAAAACTGTGAGATTTTTCCTGGATTCTCCAGACGAGACAAACGGCGATGTCACAGACGATGTCGTCATGACGGTAAAAAGTGCAGAAGAGCCTGCCGATAGCCCTTAACTTGGAACTTGATGATAAAAAAAATGGCAGCCTTCTTTTCTTTTGCGTTTAACTAACTGCATGTTTCATGAAGAATACTCATGGTTTACAATTATATATTTGTATATTGTTTATGCACATGTACTTCTGTATTAATTATGCAATACAAGCGACTCTAAAAAATCATTTTTGTGTAAAAAACGTTAAACGTAATTAATATAGTGTTTGCATCATATTGTTTATTAGTTGCGTTGATGTGATTGTTTTTTTTAGCAAATGTAAAGCAAATAGGGGTATTTTAAACGTTATTGATAGTTTTACAAGATATCTTAAATATTCAAAAAAATTCGCATGAAATTCTTATTGCTATCTATAGTTTATAAATCCATGTGAGATTTCATTGCTTTTGATGCAATGTAAAGTTCTAATGTAAGAAAGATAACTCATATGCATAATTAGAGTTTATATTTCGGTATTTTTGATATGTGTATTAGCTTTAATTTTGTTTGAAATGCATACTGTTTTAAGTTTATGCATGATTTTCATTAAACAAAATAAAATTTCCATAATGATGTTTATTGGAATTCTTTTCATTTTTATTATTTTTTAAGGTATTTTGGACATGACCACGATTTGAATAAAAAGTATATGTGAAATACAACGCTAACAATTTTTCGTTGAGCTATGATGAGTTGGACAAATGTTTCTTTACATATTTGAGCTAAATAGAAACAACCAAGTCAAGCATCAAGTTTATAAACACTGGAAACTATTTAAATATACCACAAACATGCAGTTTTACTTAAAACAGTACATTTATCAGCATACTTGATCAAAGTTATGAATAGCGTTGTTTACAAAACAACATTGAGTACTGTATATCGTATATATCTTAACGTCTGACATTCAAATTTTGGCTGAGCACTATACCAACCCTAAATAAGCAATATATAATAAAAATGAATTTATTTAATTAGGACAGCGTTCAGCTGAAATCCTGTACATGCCTCTTAAGCTTTAAACTTGATTTGAAAAATTTCACAACAAAAATTAGCATTTGTTTTCAATGCCTTTATGTTCCATTCAGGATTATGCATACTGTTTTTACTCACTACTTACATGTACGTCTCCCGCATATAATATCATGAAGTTTTGTATTAAAATTTGTAAAGATATTTAAAGTAAATTCCACAATACGAGTTATTTTTCAACACCAAAGTGAAGAGTAGTAACATATAACTTCTAATTTGCGATGTAAATTTAATTTAATGTGCTTGTATGACCTACATTTATGTACTTTGTCTCTGATCGATGCATGTATGTTTGCAGTCGCTGTGATAGCCTTTATTAAACACCGTACCACTTTATACAATATATATATATCCATATATGTGTATAATACAGTAAAACATGGTCATAACAAACACGCTTATTATGAAATGACGCTTACAGCAAATTGATTTTTTACCCGTAACTTTATTGCTTATCGTAAACTTGACGGATATAACAAATTACGACGAAGTAAAATTGCCCGTCCCTGGCACTTCATTGTGAGCGCTTTTAACTGTAATAGGTCCTGTGTAAAGAGCAAATTGAACATCGCATATACAGATACAGAACGTTAACTCCTCGTGAGCAGGCGTTGTATAAAACTGTGGGCTGGCTTGTTAGGGATGACTGGTGATGACAGACAAACCACTATTTAAATCAAAGTACTGAAGTACTGAAAGCCGGTGTTGTATAGCAGTTTTTCCCCCATAGTAGCTTTTCCCCCCGGAAAACCTACTATATAGTAGACTTTCCCCCCGGGGGGAAAAGCTACTATATAGTAGTTTTTCCCCCATAGTAGAGTTTCTCCCTCACGTTTTTGGTTCAGATTTTATAAAAAATATTTATGGAAATCCAGTAAGGATTAAAATCAATGGTTCTACACTCCCAGGTTGCATTCATCTGTACAGGTTAAGTTTTGTTTTGCCGATTTATTATTTTTATAGACAATGCTGAAAGTTGAACATGTGTGTAATGGAATTACACATAGAACTTAATTTAGGTAATTTATTGAAAAAAGTTTTACAAGTTATACACTTATATGCGTAATTCTGTGTTCTGAAATTGTATTAAGCGAGAATGTTTTAGGAATTTTTTGATAAATCTATCAGACTGTCTGTTTGTGAAAATTTCATCCCGGCTAAACCCCTGTTTTAGAGAAATTTTGTTTCCGATGTTTCAGAGCCCGATTTTTAAAATCCTATTGTAATAATTATAGTGCATATTCTTTAGGGTCCAATGTCACATAAACTAGAGATACATGTAACCATATCACCATATTTTTATAGTGGCAGTGGTTTACCACTTGAAGATGACTCTGAAAATTTCAGCACTCAGGGTAGGGGCCCTTGATGTTTCAGGGCACGATGTTTAAAACCCCATTATAATGATTGAATAGTGTTCTATAAGTGGGGACCCGAATCTCAAATTCTAGAGATGACCAATTAACCATATTTTCACAGTGATAGTGATATACCAGTAGATGATGACACCGAAAATTTAAGCCCCCATGCAGGGTAGGAGCCTTTGCTGTTTTCGAGCCCGATGTTTGAAATCCAATTATAAAGAATATGTATTTTTTAGGGCCCCATATCTCAAAAACTATAGATGACCATATTAACATATTTTTACGGTCATTTGAAAGTAAAAAAATCATTTAAAAATACACAATCACTCATATATTTCTTTATCAAAATGATTGAAAATTACGTTTAATTCTGCTGCTTTTTTTTTAATTTTCTAACAAATTTTTTTAAAAAGGTACGCGGGTAAAATTCATTATTCTTCAAAACATTTAATCAATTCATGAGATGAATTATGATATAATAAATAATTAGATAAATAAATCAATGAACTTTTATTCATAAAAGGAGAAACCGAAAATAAAAAATGGATAACCAACCTAAGCGCATATGCGACTTTTTGACTTGTTAGTTGATTAGAAGTAAAAAAAAAAAAAAAGTCAGCTCATCACAATATATGAGTTTGTTGTTTTTTTGGGTTTTTATGTTGTTTTTTTATTACCCTTGTTTAATTGTTTGAAGAAATAATATGGTACACAAGTAAATCTTTATTGCAAAAATATGAAACAAATAGTATAAATGTTTAGGTAATTGAATCGTCTTGATTTATATGGCATCGTTTTCAAAATTGTATATTTATAAATCACGTTGCAAACTTAAAAGTGGAAAAATTAGCAAATAGTGAGTGACAATATAAACATAAAGTTAGTTCAGGCTCCATTTCACATTTTCCAAAGTACCGACATTGTTCTGGTTGTGAAGACATTTCATTGTTTTTTAAAATGCTTACATCATAATATCTCGCGTTTTGTAGAAATGTGCTTAAAATATGAATATGCGTAACTTTAAAACGAAATGGTACACAATAACTTTACACAATCATGCCTTTAATACATAATTAAAATACCCCTTACCTATGATTTAGAACCCCATCATTCAAAGTAAAACTAAAACATTTCAGTTTTTCATCATGTCATTGCATCATATCTCCCGTTTGATATTTAGAAGAAGAAATATATAATTGTTTTTAAGATCGTCAATTCTAACGGTATTGATTTAAAATTGATAGCCTTTTGGACGAAGGGAGTAATAAATTTCCACTTCTTATTCCCTTCCTCTACAAAATTAAGTTAAGATTGGTCAGTTAGTTCCATGGGAGAAGCTTATACATTGATGTTAATACGTTGGAAAATTAAAGTTCCAAACTGGCGTATTTTCACTCAAATGTGTTCTCACGTGTTCATAACGTTGAAGTAAAAACTGTAGATAAGCATCGATTAGATGAAAAAGTTTCGAGGTATTCCGAAATCCGTGTAAAAGGTGTTCCAAAAAGATGTGAGAACATGTGAAATAAACGATGATGACACATGAATGTTATGAAGGCGCATGTCTTAGTTCATATTTGGGGTTGAAAAACCATGTATTTTATTCTATGTATTAATAAATGCCATAATTATCCTTTTTTGTGAGAAATTAATATCATATCAGTTATTGCAAATTATTGTCACGAATGGTCCGCAATAAACATGGCCGGAAAGTAAAAATGAGGGAAAATCCACTATATAGTAGGTTTTCCGTGGGGGTAATCTGGCTATGAAAAGGGGGAAAGCCCACTATATAGTCAGCTTTCCGTGGGGGAAAAACTGCTATATAGCCATTTTTCCGGGGGGAAGAACTGCTATATAGCCATTTTTCCGGGGGGAAAGATGGCTAGGGGGAAAAGCACTATATAACACCGGGCTCTTTTGGTGTGTCTTTATGCATATTGTGTAGTAAAGACTGAAACATCTCTCTCTCCATCTCTCTCTCTCCATCTCTCTCTCTCTCTCTCTCTCTCTCTCTCTCGTGCTTTTAATATCGGAAAAGCGTCAGAGAGCTACCAAATTTTGTAAACAGCTATAAACAAAAATATGTCTGTCTAGTAGAAAAAAGTTCAACAGTTGCTGCCTTGAATTTTGCAACAAGCGTTATATATTCAATTCCCATTTCTGCAACGCGCAGCAAAGTAGTTCATGGAAATTCATGCGCATTGTGTCCAAAATGCATAGTCTAGTTTATAAAACACATTATTAATAAGAAAATAAAAAAAGATAGACAATTCTTTCGAAATTAAAAAAGAAGAAACAAAATACCAACACTTTTGACAAAACGTGGCTCTTTGTGTAACTATTTGGTATAGCGGAAGCTTTTACTTTGACGCTGTTTGGTTTTTTGTTTACTTTTGCTAATTATAGTAACATTGGCGATTGGCCTGCCTACAGCCAGGACTCTGCTTTCAGCAGAGCCCGGCTAAAAAGCATTCTGAGAGTATTGCATTAGCAATACCATCCCCTACCGGTTTGTAGAAATTTGTGAAAACAATGCACTGTTATGAGGAATATCAGTTCTCACCGTCCTCTGTACCCCGAATCAACAGACCAACCCAATAACGAACCCGATTGTAATTATACAAAAAACCTTGTCAATTAAATTTACAACACAATGCTTGACACTATTTTACAGAAATTATTTGTTTGTTAGAAACAATAAAAGGAATTGTCCAAGTAATGCACGATATTATTACTAAGTACATACTTTCCTCGTTTATTCAATACACACCGAACCCGATAACGAACCCGAACATTAATAAATTGGAATATAAAAAATTTATTTTCTCGAAAATATGTCAACCAGACGCTACAAAAGTGTAAACTTGATCTGTAGTTTGAAATTTTGAAGTTGTTCAGCAAATTTCATATTATTCCTCAAACGCATAAAGTGTGGAAATCTGAGTGGGACAGACAGACGGACGGACAGACAGACGGACGGAGGAAGAGGAAAGCTATAGTCCCCTCCGGTGAAAACCGGCAGGGGACTAATAATAGTTTAAGCAATTTTAACAAAATATTTGAAATTATGTTGAAACATTGGTCGTTACAAAAACCCGACATACAAGTATTAGAAACTTAATAAAGTTTAATTTCGATTAATTACTTAAATCAGTGACAACACAGTTTTGTTTGGGCAGATTTATGCATATGTAAATGTGTGGTATTAAAACGTTAGCACTTTTATTGCAAATATTAAACGTTGTAAATCAACAAGATTAGACAAATTACTAATTCATATATGTAAGACATCTAATTTGATCATGGTTCAAGCGCTCACGTTTTAACAACTTATGTTGTCTTCTTTTTATACTCCTTTTTAAGGTCTTCCGTTTCCAACTGAAGACCTTATATTGATTGAAAGGTTTTTTCTTTCTTTCTTCTTCTTCTTCTTCTTCTTCTTCTTCTTCTTCTTCTTCTTTTTTCCCCTTTTTGTTTTATTAATATATCTGATATGTGTGGATAGATTTTCCTAAAATTTTTAGTGATGATTAGAAATAAAGAGGTCGAGATGTATTTAATAAAAGTTTTTCTAAACTCACTTCCGTTCTTCCGTTTTAAAACAGATTTTGTAAACTTTCATGGATGATAGACATTTGATTGAAGATGTGTTTAACCGGTTTCTTTTTGTCTCCCGTCACTTGCGGTCCACACCGGAAGAATTCAAACAAATCGAAGTTGTTTATCAGTTTAACTTTTTTCCTTTAATATTTGTAGTTAGCTCGATGTACAAAAGGCAAGTATACAAGAAATATTAAATACACTTTACATTGAGCACTTCCGTTTGTCCGTTTCCTTTTCCGAGACAAAAAACCTTATTTTGACGAGATCTCAAAAACGGTTTCGACTCGAACAACCAAACTTTGTGGGATGATAGACCTATGTATGAAGATGTGTTAACACTATTTTATCATATCCAGCGTAACTTCCGGTCATCACAGAAACTACACTCGATTTTGATTTAAAAAAAAAATGTTTTGATTATTTAGCATGGAAGAAACGTTTTAGCTATAGAAATACAAAAGGTTATCTACACATGGTTAAAAAAAACAAAAAAGTTCTACTTTGAGACATCTCAAATTTCTCAAGTAGCCTTATTCTATAAAAACAAAGAGCCCACAAGATCTCAGACACTGTGAGAGATCAAGAGGCAAAACTTATATGGATAATAGACATTTGATTGAACATGTGTTTAACGGATTTCATTTGGTCGTGCATCACTCCCGGTTCTTATTCGAAGGGTTCAAGCAATAGATGTTTTTTTTATTTTAAACTTTAGATTTTTTCAATATTTTACTCAGTGTGATGAACAGTAACGTGTCGTAGGTAAATGTACTAAAATTATCTACTTAAAAAGTTTTAATTTCTTAAATCACTTCCGTTAATCTGTTTCCGGTCCCGAGACAAAAACCATTTTTTCAATGAGATAATATAACTAACAAAAACTTGAACATCCAAACTTTGAGGAAAAACAAAACAATATATGAAAATATGTTTAGTATGTGCTGTATGATCCGGCATAACTTTCGGTCGTCACAGGAAGTACTCAAAAATTGATATTTTGTCTTTCTGTTTTGTTTACCTTAGAAATAATTTCTTAGGAATTCCTTTACAGTATATATTATATCCCTTTTCCTTTCACAAGAAAAAGAGGTTTTTATGCACAGATTGACACATAAGGAACGGAATACATTTTTGTTGCTACAGCAACAAGAGTCTAGTTAAATATTTATTTCTGTTCATTGACATTTCTAATGTAAAAAGTCGACTTTTGATGTTACTTTCAATTTTAAACTTGATTTATTCATCATTAGGGTAATGGTTTCTAGAATAAATCAAGTTAATATCATTTTCCAAGCAATTAGCAATTTTTAAAATACTTTATTGATTTAAAAATTTATCTGAATAAAAATATTTTGTTTCTTTCAATTTCTAAAAATAAGATAAAGAAGGATAGAAATTAAACAATGAAAAAAATATCTATTTTAGTTTAAATACATAACTAAATAAAGGTAGAAAACCACATCAAATAATATCAGCATTCAAAGCCAATATCATATGGGACTTTAAAATAGAATCAAGTCACAAGACAGACCTCATCGTTGTTTTTTCTTGAAGTTAATGACATTAACCCTAAATTAACCTTACGACTGTTGAATTTCATTTTATTATTATATATCAAAATTTACATTAAATAATACTTTTGTATTGAGCTGTTAACAGTTATCAGAGTAAGTGAATCGGATCAGGGATTTTTTTTTTATTGTAAACTTGCATGCACGTTTATAATGATATCACATTACTTTTTTGTAATTTCCATAAAAATTTATGATTTAAAAACGCCCTTGTATTTTATTAAAATATGCATTTACAAATTAAAAGCTCGAAGTGTTAAGTGTTTTCATGATTACATTTAAGCTTGTTGTCAAACTTTGCAAGCATAAATATAATTTGTACCACTGAATGCCACGTTATTAATTCTATGGTTTTTGTGTACTTAACAATTTTTACAAGCTTTAAAATATTAAACAATTACTGATTCAGAACATAAATAAATCCGTCAACATATATGACTTTTCGTGTGGATTGTCAAAATACTACGACCAAATCACTTTTAATTTTTGACAACTTTGAATATAGATTTTAGTTATGCAAGTGTAGTTAGTATAAATTAAAACAATTTGTATGTTAATTTTTATTTGGATTTTATTTATAATTAATAACGGATTAACCACATATTTATATCACCCCCTCTAATGGACATATTTACAATTGACCTTTTGATGCCTCATTTCTTTTAAGAAGTTAAGGATATAAATATTATAAATGAGCTTGGGAGGATTTCTGCCGCGCAAATCCATTTTGATGAGGTTACGTGTCCATGCTCTTATAAAAACAGACTCGAAGAAGTACAAGTCAGTTCAAGAAAACATCGCCAGGAAGATGGAACAAACAAAGTTACTCACTGTGGTCTTAGTATTTGGCCTCTTCATTTTTGAAGCACATGGATCACCAGAAAAGAGGTTAAAGAGATGTGAGAACAAATGCACAACAGAAATGAACACTTGCTCTGTGGAATGCCGAATGAAGAATTTCAAGAACATGAAAAGAAAAGTAATTATGGACTGTTTGATTGAATGTCAGAAGGAATACCAGGAGTGCGGGACAGAATGTTCGTGTTCCGCTCAATGTGCCATTGAGACAAACATTTGTAGGGACAACTGTGCTTTAAATTATCCCGATAAGAAAGAGAGGAGACAGTGTAATCGAAATTGTCGAAGTGAGAACAAAAACTGCAAAAACAACTGCTGAGGAGAAGGTGTTATAACTTATTTATGCATGTACACGTGTATAATCTGAAATGAAAACCAAAGAATTGAATGTGATTGTTTTTATGTAAAACTGAGCCCATATTCATGTTTACTCAAATTGAAATCAATATTCGTGTTAATAACTTTAATTTGCTCTTAATTGTAGGATGATATGTAATTTAGCAAAGCTGATCTATCCTTTATGAGTACTCTACTTCATTTTCGAAAGCAACTACTTAGTTTTTTTAAATACATTTTCTTTGTTATTTGCATTTTTATTAGAATATGTGTTTGTGAACTCGACGCATATCTTTTATGAAGATGATTGTAAAATATAAAAAAATGTTTTGATGTACCTTAACTTATTTTTATAAAAATAAATGACATATTTTTTAAACCATTGGTATTTTTTTTTGTAAAAACTAACTTTAAAGTTTTCTTATGCTCGGCATTAAAGATAAAATATCTGAATAACCTTGCTTTCAAATGATATATCTATTATAACAGCTATATGGATAGAACTGGCATGATGCCAACTTTATTTACTAGTTCTGTTACTAGGAATATCCACTAATGTCAAGCAATAATAATGGTTCCGTTTAAAAAAAAAAATCTGATTCACAACACGTTTGCGTAAATCATAATAAGTATACTTTGAGAGACAGACACGTCACTTATTGCCTAAATACATTTTTATCTGTTTCTATGAACTTGTTCCATTGATCAATAAGATATCAGATTTTTTTTTAAATTTTAGACAGACTCAAAATTTTACAGGATATATACCCACTCGATTCCAAAATTGTTTACTTTATGCCTTTGTCTGTAATATATCAAAAATATTTTATCAATTGATCAATATTCATTGATACTAATATGCTGAAATAATGTACTGGAATGAATATCATTGTATATCGAAAATCAAACCAATCTCTTCTTGGAAGCTTTAACTTTCCTGCTGACAGCGATGCTCCTTGGTACTGTCTTAAATCTAAGTTTGTAGCATATCCAAAATCTTTCGGATTTGGTACACTTTAAAATATTTTACTGTAATTTTTATTATCATTCATTTGTACTTATATTCTTGATATACGTTCGGTTTTTTTACTTTGTTGACAAGAGCATCCTGGAGATACTTCGTACTAAATAAACAAATGACGCATATTTTGTGTAACATCGTGTAATAATGGGGTTCGATGGTCGATATAACAATCTTGTCAGCGAATAAAATACTCCACGTGGTCGCATGCTGACTGACGTTTTTCATACTTATTGTTGGACCATAATTAATCACCTAATTGTCTACGGATTTCCCATCTCCCCCCCCCCAATTTCGATAAAGAGCACACGACGGGTGTGACCTGTCAGCAGTGGATTTTTCACACCTTTAATTTTTTTAAAGGTCTGCGTTTTCTTTGCTCCTGTTTTTTTTCCTTTGGATTGTGGGCACTGTTCGTTATCACCACATGGCATTAATTCATATGTCATTAGTTTCACTATTTAAAAGGGGTACAATATAACTTTTGTTCACAATTGGCGTATCATTTAACGTATGCACTCTTTTAAAGTCTCAAATATAATAAAAGTAAGCTGAAAATTCAACCTCAACATGTAATTAATGTTTTATAAATAGTTTATATTTCTAAAAGCACTCACTATTTGTGATATTTAATGAGCTATCATTATAAAATATAGTACATATTGGTGACATACAAAACT
This sequence comes from Magallana angulata, assembly GCF_025612915.1. Classification (NCBI taxonomy): domain Eukaryota; kingdom Metazoa; phylum Mollusca; class Bivalvia; order Ostreida; family Ostreidae; genus Magallana; species Magallana angulata. Next base: position 55,549,628 of record NC_069115.1, on the reverse strand, counting down.
GCGATGTTTTAGATGACAGATAACAGGCCGAAATAACCCCAAACCGTTTTTAATTTTTTTCGTATTTATTCCCAAAATGTACCTGGGTTTTTTTCAATGATATATTGGTTGCAAAAACTTTTTGACAACTATAGGATTGATGTTAGAAATTACGATATGTTATAAGGTATAAAAGTATTTTAGACTGCAGTCAAAACAAGTCTAAAACGTAACTTACTACCAAAACACAAAGATGGGATTCATTGTACATTCAATGTTTTTTGTAGTATTGTTGAGCGCATGCTATGCGGACGATTCAATGGAGTCAACAGTTATTCGCTGTAACCACCAATGTTCCATAGAAACGGTTGAGTGCTCTGCAAATTGTCGTATGGAAGACGTACTTGACAAATCAGATGTCTTAAGTTGTTTGGCAGACTGCAAACTGAAATCCGAAACTTGCGATACCACTTGCATTTGCCTGACGGATTGTGCGAGCCGAATGAAAGGTTGTGGTCAACTATGCAAGTCGCACAGCTTCCAGACCAGTCATGACAGGAGGGAGTGCTATGCTGAATGCAGTTATGAAACGGAACAATGCCGCAACAAATGTAATCAGTGATAAGTTGTAAATGTGAATATGAGGAAAGATCTATTTGAAATATCTTTTTCCTGTACTTTACTATTTTCAAAATAGATAAAAAATAATCTAAATATTTGCAACGCATATTAGTGTTCTTTAATAAATAACTGATTATCTTGTTTTAGTGTTGATATCCATTGATTTCATTTAAGAAGAACAAAAAGCGAAAAATGAAAAATAATTATGGGGAAAATGCAAAAGTTGCAAGTAACGAATGGCGTAATAAAGAAATATTACATTGTTGGTGTTAAACGGATAATTTACTTATTTTTTTGGATCGCATTTGTTTGCAATATAAGTTCCTATATATGTCAAAATTTAGAGAGAGTATAATTTCAACAAACCGTTACATTTTCTACTTTTATTGTCTTTACCCATTATGATTGTCATATCCTTGTTAATGTACATTTGATGACACGTTCAGCAGCCCAAAACATAAAAGTTACTGTATGACCGATCACAAAGATTGATAATGACAGACACGTTAAAACGGTAAAAATATAAACTTAAGTAAAACATAATGAGTTTATTTTATTTTTTTGGCGTGCAAATAATGTATAGTTTTTTAGATATATTACTTTGGTGGATATTAGAGCAACTGAGTCTTTTCTAATTGTTGGCATCGCCGTTTAACCAAGAGGAATAAATTGCATGCGTATAAAATAACTAAATTCTAAATTTAGTATAATTAAAAAAAAATATTTCGCAAAATCGCTTACTTGTGTTAAATAAAACCATAATCTTCGAAGGTTTACAGGATATATCATATAGTTGGTCTACATTTATCGTGCATTATTTTTCATGTTGTTCTATGATATGGTCTTATTTGTAATATGCATTATTTTAACAACATTTTTTATAACGATAAGTTCATACTAAGGGTTAATATCAAATAGATATAACTTTTAAGTTTTGTTGCACTATCAGAAAAAAGTTCAGTCTTTTATTAATGCTGAGGACTACATTAGTTCTGGAACTTTTGCCCGATGACATTAAAATAAAGTAACAATTAAATAAGTTCAAACCAATACTTTCTTCGTTGATAGCTAAAAGACATTTTATTTAGCATGCAAATAAAATATTTTTCTGGTTAATTTCAAATATGAAATAAGAATGGTCTTTTTCAAAATTGAAGACTGATTTCTTTTTCGTCAATTAATTTTTTTTCATTCAAAATGAACATACACGCAAAAGTTGATGCATTACATAGTATATGATATAAAACTTGGAAGTTGGATTAAAACTTTGAATCGTCCTTTGGCCTTGGATCTTGTTTTAGACCAATTATTCTAATTTTAACCATTTATCACATGATATTCACATTGCTTGTTTTTTTTCTCCGAGGACACTTTACACGTGTTAATGCATACCACCTGAAATATAGATAGATTTAGATTTGGACATTTTAATATTCTTGTCATTTGAAAAAAGGTTATCGAAATAAGATTTACAAGCTGATATGAGAACTTAAGTTTATTTTTTTCTCAGATTAATTAAACAGTATAGTTTGTAACCCAAAAAAATAACCAAACGAACGAACGGAGAGGCTTTTAAGTGGCAAAAATGTTAATCCTATTGACACTAGTCTTTGATATCTACTAACTTAATCTCCCGGCAAGTGAAATAATTGCTGGACAATAGAGGTGCGAAATTATCGTAACATTTATATGTATGATTGATTATTTTTCTGTCATGTCATTACCATCTCTCACAGAAAAAAGCAAAGCCTGTCCAAAAAAATAAGTGTAAGAGAAAATGGTTTAAGATCTAGAGGAGTATGGTTGGGCTAACTGTGCTGGATCCCCGCACGTTAGTGGAGTGTGTGTGATATCGGACTAGCTGTGCTGGATTTCCGCACGATAGGGTCGATTTTGTGTACAGAATTATATCGGACTGTTCATGCTGGAATCTCCGCACGTTGTTAATAAGTTGTTCTCTCGAACTCCGACAATCTGTTTTCATTGGAATACCATGTACCTTTAATTCCACCAACTTAAATACAACTTGTTGAACTTTTATTTCGTTTTGCAGTTTTTATTCAGCGTAAACTTGAGCGAGTGTTACGAATTGAGCTTTCCCCTGAATTCACCATATGGATTTTATGAAACTTACATTACGATTTGCAGTTTACAATACAAATAAAATACAAGATACGTTCTTGAAAGTGGGGTAGTATTTCGTAGAAAGCCGAGTGCCATGAAACTAAGCTAACCGCAGCTTCACGGAAACTTCACAGAAAATTCACGATAGGAACTTTACACTTAAAATTCATTGATGAAATTTGGTGTGAGAATCGAATTGCTTAAACATGGCAACAAATTAAAAAAATAATAAAATTAAATGACATTTCTCAATGATCTAGCCCAAGCTATAAATGGTTATTAAAGACTGTGGATACGGGTATTTGTACCAATCTGTCATTGTCTAAAAATATTTATTTCTTGAAGAGCAATTCGGGTAGTCTCCTTTCGATATATATGACTAAACTGGACGTAGAAAATAATGAATAAACGTGTTGCATAGAGTCTTGTTTAACAAATTCAGGTAAATGGATCATACCGTAATCAAATAAGTACTATTTAAAGCTGCTTGGTCCGATTTTTTTGTTATTACAGTATCAAATTTTTTTTTCCATACAAACCATTTATCTTAGAAAGTTATGGACTTTCTCCTATTTACACGAGCAGAATCAGTCTCCTTTCAAAATTAGAAATATTCAAAGTAAATAAAATAATTTCTTTTTGGGCAAACGAAATAACAAAACAAAGCGCATCACGGGAATTTTTAGAAAAGGAAACCGTTTGGTTTCGTCCCCTGAATGATTGGGGTTACTAGTATTTAACCCGCATGCTGTGCATCGATTGTAAAGAAAGCAAACTTCCGAAATATTAGCGAACAAAACGTATTCATGTTTATTTGTAATTTGTCTGATTATTTCGACCTTTATTTAATACGATGTCAAAGTCGTAATACAACCATGATACCCGTCTCGTTGTCAGGGGTTATAACATGAGGCGAAATAACGCGGTATGCTTTTATGTCGTTTGTTTGTTAGCAAATTTTGTACGTATTTTTCTTCATTGAAATTTGGCATAATTGACTAGAAAAAACTACTGCAATGTCTATTATTATACATATACTAAGCATAGCCATTGTTTAAGGCGTGCATAAAATTTGATATAAAATCGGACCAAGCAGCTTTAATTGTTTCAGATTTTATTCCTGAAACTAGAACACCAAAAACAATTTAACTCGACTCAGGAAATACAAAATTCAGTCTGATAAAACAAAGTTCAAAACGATTTGTATATATACAAGACCCCCTTTTTAACGTAGTGTTGCGAAAATGAATAATGATGCAACTTGATTAATTGACAATAGTTGAGTTCGTTTTCTTATCTCTGTGACTGTTCGTCACATCTGTTATCTAGTCAATAAAACTGACATTGATTGATCGTTTTGATATCGCGGTATTGCTGAGGCGACAATTCAAAATAACCTAAAAGCAACAGATTATAAAATTGGTAACAGATTGTACATTGGTTTACACTTAACCAAAAAAGTTGATAAATCACCATATGCTTTGGGACGTTAATGCTATTTGATATTTCGTATTTAAACCTTTATGCAATTGATATTGAAAACGTTTTAAACTGCATTTTGTCCGAAGTCTACTGCATTAAACGCAGTATGGTGTTTCCGAAAACGATGATCACGGCATTGTGCTTGATAGCTGTGTTTGCTTCATGTTACGCATCAGTGGAATCTGAATCCGTTAAATGCAGCAGAGATTGCAAGAAAGAAGAACTTGAGTGTTCCACTGAATGTCGTATGGAAGACGTAATAGACAAACCAGAGGTTCTTGGATGTCTGAAGGAATGCAAGATAGAAACAGAAACGTGTACGGCAGAATGTGAATGTCTTGGACTTTGTGAAAGAGAACTTAAAGCTTGCAATGAGAAATGCCAGTCTCATCCATTTCAGAACGACCACGACAGAGAGGAATGTCTAAAGGAATGTTCTTATGACGCCGAGATATGTAGTGAGCCCTGTGACGAACTGGACCGTTAACTATGTCATGTGTCTAAAGATATGGAGAAATGGGTCACTCATATTTTTTTGAATTGAATTAAATGTTGATACTCTTCACAAGTCTTCAATATGTTTTTCATACGGTTTTTAAATATTTGATATGCGTAATTAATTTATACCATTCGAAAACACTATTTTTAGTATGATTTTTTGAAACTAAGATATGATTTTTCATAAGATTTTCAATTTGATTTTTTCATCCGATAAGCTCAAGACTCAAAACACTAACAGTATGGCCACCTGATTGGAAAGAAAAGTCTAAATGTTGATTAAGATGTTTATTACATTCGATTTTCAAACGATAGCACAATTGTAAAATACGAAGATATTCAAGCAACTTTAAGTTTGTCTTACATCACATTTATTATTGTTAATAGAACATTTGTTTACAAATGTAAAAATTATTATATTGATACATCGTTATAATGATTTAAGGAGAGCAGTAATACTTTATTTTTTATCTATCTTTATCTATTTTGCAATGATTTGTCTCTCATTGTACACATGTCTTGATAACTATTTAAGAAGAACAATAGTTACCATATATTTAGTTACAACATCACAAAATAATTTTTACGTTTTAATGTCAGTATTTCTATATTAAAGTATATGATTACTAGAAATGCATAATTATCAAATAAGAGAGGTTTGATGTTTTCGAAATACATAAAATTGAATGATGTCAATATTGTATTGATTTAAGAAAAAAACTTTATTTCATCTTAATTTTGTCTAAATCCTCATCTGATTCCCTCATTAATACGTTATACGTTTTTAAGATCTGATAAATAAAAAATCAATTTAATGAGAAGCTAAAATGAAATTCAAAACATTATATTCTTTACACGACATGAAAGCAGGGTCTGTTTAATTGCATACCATGAATATCACGGACTGCTGATTTGTTAGATGTGTAAATAAACTAAACATCCTGTCCCGTATATTTGGTCATTTTAAGTTAAACATTTTAGGAAAAAAAAACCTCTGCGCAGTTAGAAACTAACTGCGTAATGGCTATAATCGCCATAATTAATCTTTAAGATATATATATATAAAATAACCTACATTTTTCATAAACAGAATCTTTTAACATTTATGTTAAAGTTGAAGTCTACATGAATAATTGTTGAGGGAAAGCAGTTTCCCACTCGAGCTCAAGTATCAATCCTTTTCTTTCCTTTTTAAAATTATATATAAATGTATTCTGTTATTCATTAAATTTGTTTTATGAGAAACTTGCCCATTTTAATATTTTTTTACTTAACGCATTGACAAGTATGCAAAATGGTTGTTTACAATCCATGCATCACTTTTCTGATTCTATTATGAGGATTGATAGTCGCCGCCTTTTTTTAGACTGTATTGATCTCCTCTGGAAGAGAGCTAAAACAAAGTAAATACTGAAATTCAAAAGATAAAATATATGGATTTTTTCTTTACCAAATGATACCTTAGAGCTAAATAAATCTTATCTTAAATCTGTAGGTAGGTGTGATGGTTTCTCAGTTGACCATCCAGCCTCCTGGTTCCTTATATGACATTCAGTTGAGCAACACCCCTGATTCATACGAAGAAAGAGATAATGCCATGTTTTAATGCAATCTTTTCTGTTGGGAGCGTTGACAAATTTAACCAGTTCATTATTACCTTAAATAAAAACGAAACATAAGAAGGTAATGCTTCATATGATATTCTATTTTTAAAAATCATAGGAAACTATAAAAAAAATATTAATGTGTCAATATGTTTATTGTGTGTTGCTCATCAATTCTAATCAATAGCAGAATTAAACAATAAACGAGAAATATAATTTTTTAACATTTGATTCCATTAACTGCACACCACATCTTGATCATTCTTGGTTTCACAACGTGATGAAAGCAACTCATAGACTACATGCAGTCAATTTGAAAAAGTATCAGTTGTGAGTTGAAGCCAAATGTCTTGTTCTGTTGCCTCCGCAATGTATCATGTATCTTCCTCATATCGATGCATCATAAAACCCTTTTGGTATTAAAATGACATAAATTAAAGTGCGCGCGTTTCATAATATTTTAGATTTATAAAAATGACGAATTACCAATAAATTACTGATTTTCAGGTAGTGCGTAAAAATCTCCAATATAATTATATATAAACCATGATCACAGCCACATCAGTGAAGTTTAAAGTAAGCATAGTGATTATTCTGATTGTGAACAGCAATGCATAGCTTACATTTCATGATCGTAGTTGCAATGTTAGTAGCCTTTGCCTTCAATGCAATTGAAAGCAACGCTACTTCCGAATCTGTACAATGTAACCGAGAGTGTACAGCCGAAAAGTTGGAGTGTTCCGATGAATGTCGTATGGGAGAGGATGCCATTGATAGATCTGAAGTAATTCAATGTCTACGAGAATGCAAGATCGAATCAGAGGACTGTAAAGAATCGTGTAACTGTATGTCAAAATGCGAAAAGAAGAGTCAGCCATGTGAACAGAAGTGTAAATCGAATTCCCAACAGGATCCTGAGGCTTCTGAAGATTGCATTGAGATGTGCGCCGAGGAAGTTGAGCAGTGTATGGACCTTTGTGGAGAATAACATTAATTACCTTCGTCAAATGAGAAAATGCTATAAAAATTTTTAAAATAAAAACTAAAATAATTATAAATTACTATTCATTAACTACAGCTACCATTAGGGCAGTCATATTTTCTGATATTATTACGTTTTGATAAGCAAAGTTTTGACTTTTATTTGCTCAGTGACGAATGCTTTGTGTTAAATAGAGAATTGATATAGATTAAGCTAGTTTTCTGTTTTGAATAAAAAAATATACTAGTAGTTATAATTTTAGGACTGTAATAAATTTAAGCAAATCATTACATTGTTCTTTTTATGTTTGTATTCTTATTTGTTTGTTATTATATACATTTCTTGTTTTTGTTTAAATGTAAGATACGTGGTTCTGCGTCAATACAATATGCTATTCGATGGCGAAAGCAACTTTGACAAATATGTACAGTTGACATTAATAAAATCAATAAACATTTATATAATGACGCTAAGAACAAAAGCAAATATCCCCATCTTGCAACAGGACATCAAGTGGTTAGCAAGAAGTACGATCAAAATGAACCAAAGATTTTTTTCTATACTGTGCGTGTCTCTCATAATAACGGATATTCATTGCATTAAGGTATCCAAGGCCATCAATTGCAAACAATTTTGTAAAAAGGAAACCAGGGAATGTGGTGTGCAATGTCGAAAAGAGGAGCATGCATTCGATCGACCGGACGTCTTAGAATGTCTCCAGGAATGTAGTGTTGAGTCCATGGAATGCAAGAAAGCCTGTGACTGTTTGAGTCAGTGTGCCAGAGAGGTGGACGGATGTAATGATAGCTGCGAGTCTCACCCATTTCAGAGGAAAATAGATAAACTGGAGTGTTACAAAGAGTGTTGGTATGACTCTAATCAATGTACAGATACTTGTCAAGACATTGTGTAATTGTATAGAAAAAGATTGCGCATTTTATTTTTCCAGCAAAGATTTTTTCTTTGAACTATACTTGATAACAAAAATGTGAAAATAGTCATAAATTAGTTACTGTTCATCAATAAAAGATATCATATATATTTTGGCACAAGAAAACTTTGAACGTTTTTTTTTTTAAAGAAATAAAGTTTCTGATAATAGATTGCATTTTCTCTTTCGTGGGTTTTCGCATGCATCAGATTTGAGGTCAATTAAATATGTAACTTAAATGGTAAATGAACATGAGTGGTGGGTACCGATAGACACCCTGAGGTCGCAAACACCCGAATCTCGGATTATTCCTCGTATCTCATATCACGTGATCAAAGAGTATAAATAAGCAGATATCGTGAGTTTCAAGGAGTTGCAGTTTAGACCCTCAAGAGAATACTTCGAAGTAAGGTTATTGTTCGTAAATCAATTTTGCTCAGCGATTTGGAGAACAATAATACCGGTATATAGAAGCAACGTGTCCTCCTGGGAGTTGCTTGTTAAAATCAGCGGGTAGACATTTGATGTCAGTTGCAAGGGCGCTTTGTGTGGTTGCTTTGGGTTGAAAAATGACCAATAGTGGCCGACAGGAGCGACAGGTCGCTTGAAGTGACCAATAGAAGCGACGGAAAGCTTCAGAGCGACACCTAGAGTTTGGCTAGGGCCCATACATTAGTATATTTATATTTAATTGAGTTTTAAATCAATAAACGCAAGGAAAGCGACAAGGGAAATTAATATACATGTATATTTTAAACAATTAACATAATATTCAAACACCTCAGCAAGGTATCTGAGGGGACCCGTTATATTTAATACCGTGTCCAGGCAGAAACGTTATAATTACACCGCGTTCTTCGCCTACTATAAAAGTGGTCATTTACATGTTGGTTATATGCGCATTTGCTATTGTCATACAAAGCACGTGGGTATTAAATAAGCTGATGCGTGATATACCACTTTAAAGTTTAGATTTTTTAACTTATGCGCGGGGTGTTTTCCGTTGTTTTAAGCTTACCACTCAACTGTGTAAATTGCCCCCAATAACCACTTTAACAACATTCGTTGTAGGACAAATAGATGAAAATTCGTATTATCGTATCAATTTTTATCAAAAAGCTTAAAAGCATTCGGATAATGTATATTCTATCAAAAACAGTTTTAATCTTAATTTTTTTTGTTTAACTCTTAGAGAGAATAACGATATCGCGATTACCTGTGACAATTTTTTTTGTAATTTGAAAGGATTTTTTAAAACGAGAGCATTTCGTACAATATCATAAATAATACCAACTTTGAACTTCGTAAAGTTATTCAAGTTTGTTTTGAAACTGTCGTTTAAACAGAACATATAGATTTAAAGTGAACTCAAAAGATGTGTGAAATCTGAAATAATACTGACAATATCCTTAACCTTCAGATTATCAATCATTCTGTTAAAACAATTTCATCCGAAATAAAATGTTCCCTTACAATGACTTCTTGACAGAACCGTGATATTGTCTTGTGTAACCTTTTTCAGAAATAGGCATGCAATCAATTAACTTCTAGTAAACTTTGCATAAATTAGTTAAAATACCATGTGCAGTAATCACTTATTCACGAATTGTAATTGATTTTTTTCTTTGGAAATTATGACTTTTGATTGAGTAATGCCGTATATATATTTAAATAAAGATTCGTTTTGAAATCAGTTATATTCTAACATACTGCAGAATGAAGGCAATGATTGGAATAAGACGGATCTTTTATTTAACAATGTTTGTTCTATGGATGTTATCAGTAGAGGTATATACAACGCCGGAAATAGCTTTCAGAAACTGCGAAAGAAAATGTTTAATAAAAAGGGACACTTGTTCACTTCGATGTCGCATGAAAAGAATTAAAAATTTCAGAAGGAAAATGAGAATCATAGGATGTCTGAGTGAGTGCGGGCGGGACTATATAGAGTGTGAAGGAGAATGCGCTTGCTCTGCTACTTGTGCCAGGGAGAGACTTGGTTGTCAATTCAGCTGTCAATGGTACCCGTTTATATCCAGGTGGAATAGGAAGCAGTGTCGGGAAGAGTGTTACCACGAGAATGAATATTGTAGGGATATATGCTGAGAAAACTTAGAAACTTTGAAATTGACTGTATCAAATTTGTCCCATGTACCGTTCAAAAATCATAAATATGTATGATATACTGTGAGAAAGTGTTGAATTACACCCTTCTGTTGTGTAACCATCGAAACAGAACATAATCGGAGATATGATTATTGTTGTTTCTAACTGGACGTGTATGCGTTATATGCATTGTTTATTTCATTCTTGTTGTAGAAATCCATCCAGTGTATACATTGCATCTGTAGTTGTAAATATTATTATTCATATTTATAGATAGTCTTTCCATACAACGTTAACGTTCAGTTTTCAATGAGAAAGTGACATAGAAAATATTTATAAACTTGCATTTTTCAGTCACCAATTCATTTAATGTTGTAAACTACATGTATTTGTGTGAGTACCATAAATTATTTTATGAAATTTTTATTTTAAGGTTTCACTAACATGTTAAAACAAAACATACTGTATATCAACATTTATAAACAACTACCACTGTCTCAAAGATTGTTTGTAAACATTTATTTTTGCAAGAAAAATTCCAAAACTAACCAAGGTTTTCGTATTCATAAAAAGAGATATCGATGAACAGAGAAAATCATCAAAACTTTACAATGACCGTTTCGGATATTTTTTCCATTAGTCTACAAAATATTGACATTGTTCAGTGAATGAAAATTGAATTCATTTGAAAATTTCCAATGCTGCATGTTTTGTTTTAGTTTTTTAAACTGAATTTCGTGAATTAAGTTATTTAAGCAAAAGAAAATGTGATAAAGTAATAACGTATTGGAGGGGTTAACTTTGATAGTAATTAGGAGGGTTTTTGATTGAGAATGATCAATCGCTTTTATAGATGATCATTGATATGATAGTTTTTGTATTATTTTGCCAAATTTAGAGTAAAACCTAGGAACGAAAAACGATTATGCGAAAAATTTACAATCGGTATAAAATTCCTTGAGTTTTGAGTACAATACATGTTTACAATTATCATAGCATAAGAAATAAAAACTATTTATTTTAAATTACATCGCCTTTTGTTACAATAAACACTATTAAAAATAAGGTTTGTGGCAAAAAATGCATTTCGTGACAGAATGCATTAATAAAACGATTAAAAATCTCAACATTTGTCACAAACAAATACAAGAGGAAAGAAATACGTTAAAGTTATGTGTGGCTAGCCGCAATGGTGTTTCTGCTTAATGAAGAATAATTAACGAGATAACCTCAGAAGCTGAGAGTGGGATTGTTGTGATGTTTCCTTATACTTATACTTAAAAAAAATAACTATAAAAAAATGAGCAAAATAAAAGTTTCAATAGAAATATATTTAGAACATTCCTCATTGATATTTTTATCATCTTTAAGCTTTAACGATTTAAAAGAATTAAAAATTAATTATGTTTTAATTATCTCCCACCTTTGGGAAGGTCTAGCATTTAATTCAATTGGTCATTAATTATCATGAATAATTCATGTTTTGGCCAATTATACATTCTGTATTCGTGTGGTTTTTGGAAAACCACAAGTTAAACCATGCACTTCATATTAATGTTTTCAACCGACTTTGCCAGCCCGAATACTGGTTTGGTACAATGATATTTTTTAATATACAAACAAGAAGCTGATATTTTGGATATATATATATATATATATATATATATATATATATATATATATATATATATATATATATATATATATATATATATATATATATATAAACTGTACCTTTTCAGAAAGATAAGATATTTTGAAACATATGCTTTATTTACATCAACATCTATATTCTTCGGGGATTTATATTTTACAAAACGCACCAACCAATATCAATAAGACAAGGGTTTACTTGTTGAATAACAGCAGATACTGCTAAAAGGTATTCAAATGCAAATGCTCTCGATTATGATAATGATTGACGCATTTCGACTACGAAAGATAGGGCTGCGTATATCAAATATATATTGACAAAAATAGATGCAAAAAATGATCGACGGACTTGAAGTTGCTTGCAGCCACGAATCTGTCAGACCAGATGTTGCAGGTCAGAACTGAACTTGCCAATAGTAATGACCGTTTAGGATTGATGCGGTCAACCTTGCAGCACTCAACGCAGTGTAAAGTCACTGTAACTTCATTACCAAGTACGTCGTAAATGTACGCTTACCAGGTCAAAGATATTCTTACTTTGTAGGAACTAGTGTGTTTATCAAATATTAAAGTGGGGATTAAAATAAGTTAAGCCATTTTTAAATAAATAGATTGAATTGATTGAAAACTTACCAAATAAAAAGTTTTTAGGCATTTATAAAATCTTCTATTATTGATGAAGTTGAAGTACATCTGTTACATTTTGCTAATACACCAACGGAATACGATAAAAACATCCGAAAACTATACGTACGTAAATAATGAAAGATTAGGTGATTTATCCTGGATACACGTCATTTTTCGATGTCTTATATAACATGGAGAACTAGCCAAGTCATAACGTGATCCATACTAATTAACGTTAACTTTTTTTCCCTTCATGCATTGTAGTTATTTGATTTTTGGGAGTTGATTTTAGTCAACTCTCCTATGCAGTTACTCAGACAAACCAAAAGTGAAACAGTGTTTGGACCTCAGCACAAATCATCGCTGCTGACAAGACTTAGTTCTTGAAAATAATTGATAAATTCGAAGTAATGTATGCTAAAGCATTGTTTTTCAAGGAAACTTATTTATAAATACCTTGAAAATGGTCAGATTTCAAATGGTACAAACAATTTAGATATTTTTTGTAGTCGTATGTATTCCTACGCCAGAGTGCAATATAGTCTCGTTCAACTCGACGTTCGGCTGTCTCCTTAAATCTCCGACAAGCAGAGAGTCTCTCTTGCTTGTTGGAGATTTACAGTGTCAGCCGAGCGTTTGGTTGAACGAGACTAGATTTCAATATTGCTTGGATCCATACAATTTTCGAGAGATATTTCTATTACTAATATATAGTTTGATTGAAATAATTTTATCTTGACATTTTATTTAACATGATTCATATGGGGGTTTCTCGACATTCTTGTCGAAAAAGTCCAAAAATTCACATCATAAAAATGTGCGTAATTCAAATACAAATTAGAAACTACATGTACTTGTCATGCAAAATAACATATAATTGATTTTAAAATAAATAAACATCGACAAAATTAACTCCCGTCAGTTCTTCAGTACTTTGATTTGTTTAAAGATCAAACTGATTTAGATTTTTAACATTCTTAAGTAAGAGAGAAAGGTTATATATGATCACAGCATATTCTAGTTTTAGAAAATAATTATTTTTGACATTTGTATCTTGCTGTGTTTTTCATTTACATTTTAAACGATAGTTAAAATTCATATTATTTACAATCTTTGTAGAAATGAAACCATGTTTACGTCAGTTATTTATTAATAATGGGAATAAACAATTAAAAAATGCTTAACATTTCAGATGAAAATGATTTAGCAGAAAATATACAAAAATGCATGATAAATGAGTATGTAAGGTAATAAATACACTACATATGCTCAAGTATATCCAAATTGGTTATGGAATCCAAAATTAATTTCAAGTAAGAACCTTTGATACAATAAATATACTTAAGAAGTGAATGTATATACAGCTTTATTGTTCATTTTATGACTAGAACAAGAAAATGAGAATTCCAATCTTATGTTAAGATATATACAGATATTAGGGAATGTTGGGAAAATTTACAGACATAATTATGTGAGAAATGTTTCATTGGTATGCGGAATAATCAAACCAATAACACAAATTGTTCTTTGAAGTTGAAGGTTACATGAATATAATACCAATCATATTTACTAACCATTAGGCGTTTCTATCAAAAAATGTCTATTGAGGATTGACAACTGAATAAAATAAGTTTGTCATGCAAATAATGTCTTTTTACAAAAATATGCTGAAATTTTTTTATTTTATTTTGATGATATATAGAATTTAATGGATAATCTACTTTTACAGACGAATTCTATTAAAGTTTTATAGGTGATTTTGATCAAGTATGCATTTCATAAATATTTATCATGTGTATTTGAATATATACGGAAATATGGTTTACATTATTTTATGTGCAGCCGCCTCCGTGATTAAATATTGAGCCTACACACTTCTGACACTATACAAAGACAGAAGTGCACCAATGTCTTACTCTTTTAATTCAACAAGGAACTTCTTTGTCACAATGAATCAGGATCTTGATTGACTAATTTCCTTTCTGTCAGTCTTAATCAGCGGGGAAATAATAGCACTGATCCTATGAAAGACATTCGAAAGATCTCTTGGTATGATTATCTAATCAAATTTAAAATGTCATTTTAAAAAAACCTTTTTCTTAAAGTGTCCGTCTTTTGTTTGAATTTTGATCCAACAGCAACATGCATATTGCTCCTATGACCAAACTTAAAAATGTTACCAGAATCAATGTTATGGTTTGTAAGTTCTGTTGCTTCAATCGTTATGTTCGTAAGGTATTGATTGCCATTGCAAATGTTTAGCAATGATAAAGAGAGAAAATCGTAATTTATATATTTATATATCTCAAGGAGACAATATGATGATATCTCTATAAAAGAATCCTCTTAAACATTAAAAGGTCTATAGTCTGTCCCAAGATATTTTTGCCGCATATTTTCTTAATTTATTCAATATTTATAAATACCTCATGGTTCAGACGATGTTCATTCAATAGTATGAAAAAATCCCAAGATTTCCCCTTTGAAACGCCCCCTCTAGCTTGTCGGGTATCAGTACACGGCTAAAAATAAAAAGTCTACGAGGTTTTTCCATTGCTAAGGAGATGAAGACGCCCGGATGATAACGTTGAAAAATTGCGCGAGGGGTCCCGAGTATTTCCGAATGGAGAAAAGATGTCAACATTCCCTATTATAAATCTCCGTAGGAAATCTGTTTTCGTTCCTGTGAATTTTTACGAGGAAAAAATGATAATGTGTGAATGAAGTTATCTTGGGAATTTTCCCTTCCATCGATTTTAATTGCACTTCAGTCACAGGTATGTGTATTTTTATTAAAAATCGTTCAAATATGCAGCAAAAATATCTTGGGACAGACTATAGAAACAATTCTAATTTTGAATGACTTTGGAAAATAAAGATGTTGAACAGTAATCCAGACTGATAGAATCCGAACTAGAAAATTCTTTTTGTATTGTCATATTTTTACATTTTGTATCTAAATCATAAAAGACTTGAGATACTGACGCTTTCAAGACTCAACTAAGAATCAATTGGCTAACACTGTATGTAGATTACTCTCTGTTAATCAGGAAACACTACTGACACATTGCCATTTGATTAAGAGGGAGTTATGTGCATTTGACAAATAATAAAGCTAATAAGTTCACACAAAATTAATTATGCCCTCTGAATATATTGACAAAGTAAAAGTTATTGTATCATAGGCATTAATGAAAAGGATAATGTGGAATAAGTGGGATAATGTTCATTTCATTTGAACACCTGACATTTGATACAATCCCAATATCTGTAAACGAGATATCTCTTCAGCATTTGTCGGAATACATCAGCATTTCTAATAAACATTTCAGATTCATTATCAGGCATATTAAAGCTGAATTAGTGGTATAAAAGAGAAACAAAGGTTGCTTTTTTATTATTTGTAACTGTTTGTTATTGCTAATATTTCTTTCACATTATGGCTGTAGCGAGGAAAACGGTAAGAGTTTTTACTTCATCAAATCCGCATACAGTTTAAAAACTATTATTATATTTAATATTGCCTTTTCCATTCAGACAAATCCAACACAATGACTGAAACAATCAATATTCTATCGGTATTGTAATGATATTAACTAATACATATCGAGTAACTATAAATCAATAATGTTATTAATTTATACGAAGGACGTGACCGTTGTTTAAGGAGATACGTGATTAATGGTTTATTTTTCTGATTGTAGATTTTGACAGCACAGCTATGTCTGTTCACATTGTTTGTGTTTACTCCTATTGAGACATTACCACGATCTCGTCGCAGTACAACCTGTCAGGAAAAGTGCTCAGCAGAAAGAATTGAATCAGAAACTGAATGCAAAACAGACTTCAAAACAAACAGAACACAATTTTTAAATTGTTCCAGGGATAATACCATAGAATATAATGAATGCTTAAGTGAATGCAGTCCAGAAAACACTTCTCCTCCTGAAGAAGTGGCCAACACTGGAATGTCTTGTAGTTTTTTCTGTACTCGTGAACATTTAAGGTGTCAGGGAATATGTCGATTGCACCCCTTCCAGGATGAATGGGACAGGAAAGAGTGTACTAGAGAATGTGAGCATGAAACAGAAGTGTGCAAGAAAAGCTGCGAGGACAGTGGGAAAGTTTGACATTGGATCAAGCTAATCAAGTCTTCCCAAAAACTCTGAATTTCTTCCGTTAATTTTTTCCACGTTGTAGTTTTGGATGGATGTGTATTTTGTAAGTTTCGAGGTGAATTTATTTATTTCTATCAGAATAAAAGTTATGAAACTCTCTTTAGTTTGTATCTTTGTCTTTGAAAAAAAAATGCTTGTTAGAAAAAGACCATAGTAAGGTAAATGTTATTATTTACCTGATAAAACAATTACTCTTTCATGATGCTCAGGTTGCAACAATATTTTTCCTGGGGGTTTTTTTTGGGGAGACCTACATATACCTTGTATCGTTGATATGGAAAAATAAATGTCAAGTAGTTACCATGTTCATATTAATTTCTTGATAAGGTAGTTTCGAACACTTCCATATTTCAATGTACTTCCTATCAAAATAAAATCAAGTATAATTTTATCAATGTTTTTCCCCTCACAACGTAGTGCAATTGGTTAGAGCGTTAACTACGAATCTGTAAGTCACAAATTCGCATCTTGCTGGGATTTTTGTGATCGGCTTCGGCTTCCGCTTGCATAAGTAGTTCTTATAAAAACTTGAAGCTTTGGTTTACTATTTATATAACATTTTACTCAGTTTTACTTCAATTCATTTACCTTAAGAGATGTAAACATACATTAAATACAGTTCGACCTGTTAACTCAAGAATGCACATTTTGTCTCACGCGTAAGGATTCATTCTGGAATGCAGTTGACCTCGATGAACTGACCTCAATCATAAGAAGATGCTCCATGAACTGACCTCGATCTATTGATGTTGCATAATAGTAGCTAGGAAGACGGCTTGATTTATAAACAAGGTTACGTTATAATGCGACCTCAATAGCAAGTTATGATGGCATTCAATGTTTTTCAGTCGCATTAAATTATTTTAGTACAACTCTTTCTTTGTATACGTGTTAATGCTCTTTGAAGAGCCCTACTCAGTACTCTGAAGAAGATACATTAACATTTAATGATTACGTTAAAAATATAAAACTAGACAAGGAGTTTACGAACGGCTTTCCCCAAATTTATTTCAAAATTAAATTTGTTGACGGTTAATAAAGATGAAAATATGGTATACAGATTCAAAATATTTTATATTTTGTAAAAATACAGTACTTTTTAAATTATTTTACATCAAACTGATCATGTTGAATGCCTCTAGCTATCAATATATCATTATTGCCGATCATTCCTTTCAAAGGAATACTTGTCATGCTTTTTAACCGTTCCAAAAATTATCAAAAGCGTATATATGTTGGTGAAATATTGTAAAATTGTAAAAAAAAAATGTAAAAAGTATCTCGATGAAATTGTTCTTTTATTTACGTTAATAACGAAAATGTCCCATACCACATTAAGTTTTCAGGGTAGAGAAAAGGGAAGTCAAGAGGGTAGATCACCCGAAGCAAAACGAATTCGTTAAAAATAAACTGTTAGAGGTTCTTTAATGAAAGTGATTGTTTCGAACGCGATTAGACCTATGAAAAATTGAAGAATGAGAGATGTATTTTTTGGTAGGCAATGAAGATCTTCTGTCATGCGATTGATGTAGCTCTAGCTATTTAAGAAAATTTTGGGTTGAAATGTCATCAACATACAGTTTCTCACATGCAAAAATACTGAAATTACTGCAATGTATTATTGTATGATACTTGTAGTATTATAAAGAGTTATCATACATATTTGGAGAATTTTTATTCAAAGAGAGACAATCTAATTTGTCCCTGCTCTGCAAGGTCATACTATTAGCAAACCAAGGGACTATTGAATTTTCGTTAAATATTATCATTGTTCAGTGGTTAAAGTATTGGGCTTGTAAATCGCAGATCAAATTCGTCAGAAATTAATATTCATGTTTATTAAATTAGATTATTTGAAAATATATTTTTTTTTAAATTGTATTTTTTCTAAATTTGACTTATTTACGTCTTTTGCGCCATGCTTTTTATCATGAACAAAAAGATTTCTGCTGAATAGAAAAAAATATTTTAAGGTTTAGTCAGCCACCTTAAAAACAATTTCTTTTCTCATTGTCTGATATGTCCTGTTAGAAAATTTATCCTATTGCTAAACATTAAACAGTTACTGTGTGGATTTTAATGATATGTATCGATGCAACCAGTTATTTTTAGTTCCTCACGTACAGTTTTGTAAAATATTTCATGTTTTATTTAACCTTGAATTTCAGGTCATCTGAATGCTGTAGCCCCCTAATCATATTGGGTTGATAAATTATAATATGCATTGTCCATGCGTACAGTTTAAATTTCTATGACCGAAAATAATTCATTTTAGATTATGATTATGATAATGGTTACATTTAAACAATGAACAACAGAGTACCATAAATCTAGAATTTGGCATAAATAAAACTTTTTTCTATATTCTAATATTTTTTTAATGATATATATCAGTTCATTATTAATTTGAATAAAACGAATAAAAAGTAGAACTAAATAAGTATTTAATTACATATTATCAAAGCAAATCGTAATAGTACACATCTAAATCAAAAACAATTTGCGCCTTTTTTGGGAGGAAAATATTCACAATTTCTTATAGAAATGCAAATTTCCTCACTTAAGATAAAAAAAGTGGCTATAATTTTGTACTAAAAATATGTAATTAATGCGTTTGTGTCAAAGGTCAAATTGCTCGCTTTTGCGATTGTTACTTGTAACTATAATAAAGCCATGATCATTCCGAATGACAGAAAGATCATTTAAGCTTTGCATGAGCATTTCATTTTAATTTTAGCTACATCGACACATGATTAGAATTTTATCAAAACAGTTTGTTTATAGTTGTGTGGTATGAATTAAAATTGGACGTTCTGGTTAACCCAATTAAAGAGGGTCAAGGCCTTCTTTATATTGATAATCAGATTTTGATAGGCTTAGCATCTTTAATTTATACATATTTGTCAGATGTGAATTAATGATGACAATAGTATGACCAACAAATAAAAACCCACTGCGTCCAAGTTTACAAGGAATGGTTGGTCAATGATAAATTCTAAGCTTTTATTGAAATGGGATTGTCATTGATAATTCATGATAATAGAACAGAATTTTTTTTTGCCGTGAATATTAATTGCTAATTATATTAAACCTAGATATTATTTGAAGAATAAACAGCCAACAAATGTGTCAACTTTTTCTAAATTCTGGTTATGCACTCTTTGAAAAAGAATTAATAAATAAGTAGTTTTATTATATGATTGATTAATTCTAAGTTCTCTGATTGGCTTAAATCCCACTAACTCGTAAAAACAGAACGTTATGTTCACCTACATGTGACTTAGGAGGTCAATGTAACCTTTGATTTCCTCTACATTGGACTTAAAATAGATTCTCCAATGAAACATTGCCTTTCTCAATTTGTTCGGCTATTGCTTCAAATTAAAATCTGCTTAATTACACTCAATTTAATATATGTCTGCATCAATCCGCCACTAAATCGCATAGTAATATCATTATTGCTTTTTATTACTTTTTTCGATCATTACGAAGATTTAGCAACCCTTGAAGTACAATTATCACTTCTCGGATAGTTAAATCATCGTATTGACCTAAAAACGGCAATAATAGTATAGAATAGCTATTATCATTACATACAATGAGTTAATATCAGTACAAACATTAAATTAATATTTGATGATTTTTTTTAATTACATGGATAAGTGATATAAAAGTAATAATGATAACAAAATTGAAACAATTAAAGAAATTATATTGAGGTCCTTTATGAAATAATCCTCATTGATTTGTACATTACATGTTTTATTGAAAAAATATTTATTCCTGCTTAATATTTATATATAGACAATATATGTCGAATAAAAAAAAAACTTCAGTTGGAAAGGGGCTTTGGAATGCGTACAAATGAGTATACAATGTGCAAAAATAGAAATTCACATGATATACCATACTTTTGTTGACCTTGAATATTTTATATATTCTTGTCCAAACTTGCACTCATTTTTCACCACATACCACACATATGCAAATGACTTTCAGTTTGGGTACGAATAATTATTCGTACCCAAACTGAAAGTTATTTGCACACAATCATTTAAAAATCATTACCATTGTAAGAAAGTGATATATCTTATAATTATGCAATTTATATATCCTACATATTTGAGAATTGATTGACCATACTTTTATCCCCTTTATATTCAGCATATGGCCCTTTGATTAATTGCTAAAAGTGTTATCCTAAAAACTTACTATCCTACGTAAGAAAACGTTCCAAGATCGACAACTTGTTTTTTAGTTAAGCAACCCCCCCCCCCCCGGGCCAAAAAAAAAACCAACCCAATAAATACACGAAAAATATTTTCTCCTTCCAATTAAGTGTTAAAAGTCTACGCTTTCGCCTGATTTTCAAACAAAACAACAAAAGAAATATCATTTAATTCATAAAATTATTTGACATTTTTTTTTTCGATTTTTGGCAAAAAATTACATCATTTGTTCATAATAAGACTAAATTGTAAAAAGTGACAAAATAGACATCTTTTTTGGGCTATGATGCTATGATGAAAATGAAAGATATAATATCCCTCAGGACATAGTTGTCGTTGAACTTTTTAAAAGTTTGTTAAAATTCGCACCAATCGGAACACAATAAAAAAATCCATTTGCAAGGTTTCTAAGTAATTTAATATAAATTATTTGTCAAATATCTTTTATGCAATTTGCTATTTGGCTTTAATCTTTAAAAATTTTATGTGTGTTTTGTTTTAACAGTGTGATATTTATGTGGTGTGTGTAGAGTAAAACTTTTGTTTGAACAAGTGTAGGAAAGTTTGCAATAAAAACTTTTTCTGACATTTTAGATGGTAAACATACAAGAGATGGGATCGGGTTTGACTCATTAACAAACAATCGTTAAGTGTAATATATTTTTGTTACATGCATTTTTTTCACAGTTATGAGTAGGCAAAGTATTACACAATATAGGGACCCAAAGTAAAACGCTCTTTTTAACGTTTAAATATTTCAGACATTTTCCTCAATCTTCTGTTTATGAAAATATTCTGCAAAGTACAATAATATTTAATAATCGTGAGTCAATAAGATGAACCAAAATAAAAATGAATGAATTGAAAGTCAGAAGAAATATAAAACAATGATAACAATCCAGGTATAAAAGATTTGTATAAAGAGTTGTCTTTCTTTGTTTTAAGTTTACTTCAGATATATTCAGAACAATCTTGTAATACATATATATATTTAACAGTAACTTGATCCAAATGGTCGGATCCCGCCATTTTTTCAGTGGCAGATCATCAGATCAAACAAGATGCAAAGCGTCATGTTTGATCTGAAGATTCGCGCCTTGCAACGAGAGTGATCCGGCTCTTTGGATCAAGTTACTGTTACAATGATAAATTTATTATATACCATTGTCCATTTAAAAGTTTTGTTTTATAAAATTTCCTTTTAAAATCAATTGTATGCCGTTTACGTAAACGAACTCGTTTGAAGCATCATAAAATACAGATGTTATTTAATGTGTACTACGTCATCAGTTTCAGAGAGTAGTGATACGAAATAGGAAACCTACATGTACAGTATTGAATCCAGAAAATCAGATCACACTCTGTAAAAAAAAGTATCAAGGGAGGAAAATTGATAGGTACATAATAGAGGTAAAATTACTTTTCAAAGTATCCAAAAAATATATTTATATTGAAGGGGCATTGTCACGATTTTTGTCAAATTCTATTTTTCTGTTTTTTATCATTTACCATGCTTTATGAAAGCGTATCTAATGATCAAATGAAAATTGAGAGTCAGAGTTATAAGTAAGATATTAGGCTCACAATTCTATGTCATGTAAACAAGACTTGTGTCCTGTGTTTGTTAACATAGGTTCAATACAAAGGTAAAACATCTTTTTTAAGCTGATGTGTCTGTTTTTCTCCTTTATTAATCTTTAGCATAAATAATCTGTTCTTAACTTTAAACACATTCATTTTAGGTCTTAAACTGGAATTTTCACTTCAACATTCATAACGTAAACAAACGCTTTGTTTACATTGCAAAGAATTATCTCGCTTATAACTCAACGAATGACACTCATATTTTGGTTGCCTATTAAAAGTACCTCGATTTAGCATTTTAAACATTAAAATCTAAAAATATTTTTTGACAAAAATCTTGACCAAACCCCTTCAAAACATGTAGCACAGTTACATTTTATCCTCTTCATAAATCTCCAAGAAAAATTAAATCATATTTGCGTTACTTGTCATTCTTTATGTAATTACCCTATTCAAGTATATTTATTTTAAAGAATGAATTAAATTGCATGTAATTGAAGAACAACAAAAAGGTAGGAAGACAAATTATCATATCTTTGAGAATATCAGTATAACTGTAGTGTTGTTCTGTGTATTTATAGAATACCTGTATTTTGTACATAGTCAATTTTTTAGGCAACATGTATTTTTTTATGTTTGCACCTTTTTCACCCTTTCATGCTATCCATTGAGTCATCTGTTTCAATCTGACAAAATGATATATTCATCATGATTTATAAAATCAACTTGTTAAAAAAAATTGAAAAATTGTTTTTAATTTTTATGCAAATGCCAATCATGTCAGCGGGAAATAATAAACCAAAGGCATAGCAACACATACATAAGTCACATATGTATCTGCAAGTGCGTCTTGGAAAACATTTTCCTGTGCAGAATTCTGTATTTTCTCCATTTTGGCTTTCAATTGTTCAAATGCTGTTACTACTTACAATGAATTGCAACCAAAATGCATAATTTAAGTTCCAAATATACCTTACGATTATCATAGCATGCAATTGTTCTGCAATTGGAAAAAAGTAATTATTATATTCTTCAAAATTAAAGTTTATATGAAAATAAAATACCTCTGCTATCAGCCACGTGTTTATCATCGTGTAGTGGAGACCACGTGACAGGTGCTGTATTGTCAAAATCAGGAAACTGTGAACGCTTTTTGCAATACACAGCTGATAATATACTGTGTGTCGAAGTCCGAGATACAACCATTAAACACATTTTAAGGCATTTTGGTGTTTTCATACTTTTATTTTTCTCACTCATTAGTGGAGTTCCATTACACGGTTTATAGCTTGTTTTGTTCGACGACAAAATATTATCCTTCCGTAACAAAATGGTGTTTCAAAAAATGTCAGATTTGTTCTCGAAATGATGCGATCCACCTTATTAATGAAATGACAGTTTCTTGATATTGAATGGTTTACACTATATATATTGATATTATATTTAGGCGTTATGGGTACAATATGTGGCAGCTAATGTGTTACATTTAGGATGCTTTTTTATTTATCTTTTATTTTTAGTCATCCTTTACTAGACCTCTGAATCATTTACTCTCTTTTGTATCCCTCGATACTTGTGTATATCCACCTGAGTTTAGGTTTTTCTGCTCTCTTTGTACTGGACTGCTGTAGTTTGAGTAGTAAATGAGTGACTCTAAATTGTGTAATTGGCAAGTAAATGTCATTACAGTATTTTAAGTTACGTGTAAAGTAATTCAGTATTATATCATTAATTGTGAAATGCAAGTAATTGTAATGCTACGCTGCCACCAAGTTGTCTCATTGTTATGTACGATGGGTCCGGTGAGTCATTACTTGTATTCAATTTTATGTGAAACTTAATGTGTATGTTCAGTGAACACAAGTCCTGGATAGTAGATAGTGTTTCGAATAGTGTACAGAAATAAAGTTATGAAATTTAGTGTCTAACAAACCTAACAGTGTGTCCTTTGACGACTGTCAGTCAATGAATTTATTGTGCAACTTCTTGAGGGCATTTAGAACCGTATCAAAACTACATTATTCTACATTAAAAATGAAACGATCTCTTAAAATTGCTTATGCATAATATTCTTGCTAAAAGATGTTTGTAAAAATCTTTAAGTACATGAACAGATTAAACAAAATACTGTAAATGTAAAATTATATACTGTCTTCAGCACACTCATTATACATTAGAAACATCAGTTTTGAAAATGACGTGCAAAAAAATGCAAATTTTATTTTCGCTTTGTACAAAGTATATTTCTAAATATATATCCACATTTGGCTAATTACAGTGTGTGCAAAAACACGTGGTTTCAAAGGTGCAACATGATTTACGGCTATATGTTTTAGAAGCCAAAAAATCAATAGTCCCACATAATTTGAACTTGTCAGAGATTGATTAATATTCTTTAAAACGACTATCAAAGTGACACTTATTAGACTGATAGTAGCATTATATTCAAATACCATGCAATTTTATATTTTATAGGGTAAATTTAAGTGACATATAAATAAAAAGCAAAATCAAGCATCGCCCTTATTCCATCATATCATCCTTCAATATCAACTTTATATTTTCTTTATATGGAATGATGTTTATTTTTTTGCACCATGTTGGATTCTCTAACGACCATCATTTTAGTTGCAAAGCGATGATTTTAAACAAGGCAAATACTGAAGTGAAAAGCTTTCATCTTGTTTTAATATTGACATGCAACCAGATTAATCGCGATTTAGACTTCGCTGTTATGGCATTTGAATGATTTGGAAGCAAGTAACAAAGATGAAACAATTAGAAAATGAAGACTTACTCTCATTCTAGAATAGACTGTATTCCATCAACCGCTCTGTTCAGTGGTTATGTGATGCTTACATTGTGTTCTTGTCCGTGTGTCTGTTACAACTCTGGCTAGAAGTTCGCTGTGAAAAAATAAGCGAATTCATTTGTTAGTCTTATTCACCAGATACACGTATAGCCTATCTGTCTATCTATCTTTCTATCTATCTGTCTGTACTACTCCTTTTCTATTCTGAGTATTGTGAGTAGGGTGCGTCGCTGGTTAAACAGATTTTTAAAAATGGGAGAGAGAAAAATTTCAATGGAGTGAAAGAAAATACTAATATTACTACATTTTAGTGAAAATAAAAGAGAAGAAAGATAGTTTTTACAATTAAAAGACATAAGAACACTTTTACATAGTTATGGCCTGAGGTAGTTTAGTTTGCCCTCCTCCAGTTTGAAAAGATCAAAACCTGGAAGCGATACAACACTGCCTTGCAGTCTGTTCCACTTGACAATGGTAAGTAGGAACAAAGAATATTTGTAAACATTTTTGTGATTTGAATCTGTCGAAAAGTAAAGGGGTGAGTTGAGCGAGTAATCCTACCATGGGGAATAAGGTACACCGATGTGATGGTTACTAAGCCATGAATGACCTTGTACATAAGTACAAGATTGGCATCGGCCCTCCTCAGGCTTTTCCAACCTTAAATATGTAACATGCTTGTTACACTTGATGCTCTGCTATGGTCTCACATCACCAACCTCGCTACTCTGCGCTGAAATGACTTAATGTGGATAAAAGTACATTAAAATCCAAATACTTTAATGTTTATTTATTTCAAATTTTTGGGTTCTGTTTATTTTTTTTTGGTTTTAAATCTTTTTGGAAAGTTAAAAATTACAAATTCCCAGCGGGATTTGAACTCGTGACTTACAGATTGGTAGATTACACACTTTTTTTAAAAAAATATTTTATTTGTAGATAACTCTCCAACCCATTACGCTGGGCGTTAAGAAACTATTTCGGGATAGAGAAAGTTTATATAACTGTACTTGATTTTATTGTTTATTTCAATCGGAAGTAAGTCATATTATGTAGGTGTCCCTTACCACCTTAAGTATTTCTATCATGTATTGTTCATCCTGTATCATATCCTATCCTTGTCAACGTTCATGATGGCAGCACTGTATATGAGATCATCAGGAAATGGAGACTGAGTACCACATGTCTCGAAAGAAACTAGGCCACTATATTACGGAATGCACGGCCAATCAGTGTGAAGTTCAACCACGATGCTTGCTATCCTTATCCCCAGCTATGGTTTAATTAATTTCATTGTCTGGTGGATAGCTTGGGAAAGTCAACAGCTATGGAGAGAAATCCAGACAGGAAATGAACACAAGTGCAACGAGTATCGGTCGTCTACGAGATGAAAACATAGAAAAAACCACTGGTCCTCCGAATTCAATAGGCTTTGCTTAGGGACAACATTCGTATTATTTCTAACAAGACAACAAAATGGTGGAGGAAGAATTAATATCATACAAGATACTAAACATTTAACGGGTGTTTTTTTAACCCTAAAGGAGATTTTTTCTTCGTCCAAAAACAACATTTAGAGTCGGCTACGGGCTAATGGAACACTAAACCAAACTTGAAAAATGGCACAAATAGTGAAATAAATTTAAGTTTATATAGATCGGACCTCCTTTTAATAGTTTAAAACAAATGGTTTCAAGACTTCACACAGGATGAACCTCTGCCATTCAGTCAACTGAGAGGTGACTGAAAGGTAACTGAAATGTGGCTGAATGGCATAGCTATGCCATTCAGTCACTTTTCCAGATCATTCAATTGACATTCATTTGACTGAATGGCAGAGCTTCATCCTGTGTCAAAGATTTACTTTGCAAAAAACTGATATCCGTTATGTTGTAATTGTATCATTAGTTACACATACAGGTGATGAAGGAAATGTCTAGAAGGTTTTCTTCAATGAAAGCATAAAGAAGATATAGAAAATACCCCATATCATGGTGTACTACTCATCTTGAGAGTAGGGAAAAGCAATCAAAACATAAAGAGGATTATGAGTGAGCAAGAAGTAGGTGAATGCAACAACAATGATAAGATGGTGAGACATTTCTGTCAAGAAAACGACCTTCAATATCATTGTACTATTTTTATGCTCATTGATTATATCTATAAAATAACATGGAACTTCCAATATGGCCATACCAAAACCCTAATTGACCATGTCAGAGCTTCTCAAGGCTAAAGAATGCTGACACTTGCCATCATGACAACCATTGTACAGAAATATGAGAACAGACATCAATGTACTGGAAAAAAAGGCCTTATAGTTAATAGATAAAGTAGATAAAAAGTACGTACGAGAATTTCAAATCTTCTTTTAGTTAAGTGTTGCTGTGTACATATTGTGGTGAGGGTACAATTTAACTACGAAGCCACGTAGATAAAAAGTATATCCGAGAATTTCAAATCCCCTTTAGTACCAACAAATCAACTGTATGCTGAGCCCTCCAAAAATAATAATGCATGCATTTCAACTCCATGAAGGTAGGTTCGTGTGGAAAAACTAGATCTTCTCCTTGTCATTTCGATATGTGTATTGGACAGTGGCGCCTAGAACGTTCTCCGAGGAGATCGATAGACATTGCTTGCGTAATGTTATTCGAAACAACATTTTTTGGGCATATTTACGGTATAGGTGATGCATTTGAGATTAATATGCATGTCAATTCATTTTTCACCAGACAATCATAAAACGCGATATTTTTATACATAGATTAAAGAGAAGAATAGATTCATTTACAACAAGATAACATTAATGTATATTACATATTTGAAAAGAGATGTGTATCAACACCACGTGTGCTTTTAGTTAACGTAAGGCTCAAGTAAAGTTCAATGTCTTTTTTCAGGCAATGAAACCATGTGTTTTTCAAATTATGAAAATCAAAGTATAAAAACTTATAAAGCGCTAAATATAGTTCTAAGATTACTCTAAAGCGCAGCATAATAAGAAATTGGCATGATATGAATTAGCGCTACACTTCTCTAGCAACATAGACAAAATAATGAATATTTGCACAAGAACACGATGTTTTTGTAGTAAAAAATGAAAATGAAACAGTGCAATAAGAATATCAACTATAAATGCCATATATCTAGCCAATGTCAAATATCAGCGATAAGGCAAATGAAAACTAAAGTATGATAGAATATGTTTCATGTTGCATGTTATAAAATAAAAGTAGAACATGTATGAAAAATTAATCTTCTAATTGCAAACAAATAAAATAGTAAAGGTAAACTGGCGACATACATCACTGACTTTATGCGTAACAACAAACACTTGATACATTAGCTCAATAATCATAAATGTTTGAAGTGTTTAATTTGATATATTAGCTTTATAATCACGAGTGCTTTAATGTTTGCCAGCAAATAAATTTTACAGGACTTCATGAACTTAATCAACCACAAATATTCTTTAAAACGATAAACAAACAAAACATCTATGAATAAACTGATTATCAAAGTTGTATTCTCTTTTCACAAAGACGACAACATGACCCACGCAAATACTTTTTACAGTGCACAACCCATGTGATATGAATACATATTGAATGAGCAGCATTGTTAAAAACAATGTGATTGTCATATGATTTTAAAGTAAAGACACGCAATCCATCACACATCTTGTGATTCTTTATGGTAAATGAATGAACAGCGCACTCTCTAATCACAGTTGATAATTGTTTGCAGGTTATTGCATTGTATACCCTTGCGATTGGTGCTGTACTTTTATTTTTAAATATCAGCATTTGCGAGAAGATACATCCGTAGGTACATCCAAAGTGAATACACATTTAAAAATCTATACACATTAATTTAATGCATGTACATGTATATTAAATTCATTCCGATCAAGTACACTATCTTTCCCTCTGTCAAATTCCCGACATCTTTTCTTTGCACACGTATTTTAATTCCTACATTTACGCATTTATTAATGAGATGAAATTAGAACGAATTCAGCTACACATTATGATATGCTTGTTGTTGATCTTTCTATCCCCCCCCCCCTCCTCAATTTATATCGTAGAAATAGACTTAACTCATATCGCAAGGACGTCTGATGAACATGCATGCAATACTTTACTTTAAAAATATTCAAATAATTATACATTTTAACATTAGACTTATAGGCAAAGCATAACTATTCTATTTATTCCTTCTGATAAGACCATGAAATATAAGAAATCACCATATCATATAGCGCACTACCTTAAACCTTATTAGTTTTTTTTTTAATTTTGATGGGGGGGGGTGTAGGGGCGGGGTACTTTTCTATACATACTTAAGTAATTTATTGCGGCACGACAATTTTTCTCAATGTAAAAATGACGTTTTTATGGTTTCTTATGCTGTCGATATTTAGTTCTAGATACTGGCTTCGAAGGCGAGAAAGTGATAGCTTCATTTTTTTAATCGCTACTATTTCCTGATTTCCGTAATCTAGTTGTCTTTTATTGGTGCTGATTTGTTTCGCTAATACTGTCTGCTACATCATTGTTATACTAATTAACCACAAGGACTGATATTTCAATCACATTTACATAAGTATGTTAAGAATGAAACATTTTCGTAATTTGTAAGTGGCAATTTTACAATATTCTATTATTTCACTAAAAATACAATTAAATAAATGATTCATTATGACAAACAATATAAGTTCATACTTAATTATTAGGGGATTTTGTGCAAATTACTAGTGTATTTTTGTAGATCTAAAATATCTTAATGAACTATGTAACCTCAGTGACTATTTTGTTTAGTATGACTATGGGTGAACGTAGAAAAGAATGACCTTTACTGTGGCCGGACATTTAAAATAACAGATTTATTACAAAGTTTCAACATGTTCCTAATATAGATATAATGAATTGAAATAATCAAGTAACTAAAATGAAAAGGTTAAAGGAGTAATTACAAAATGATCACGTTGGTTCACATCAATCCCTAAGAAACATTAATGAAGATAAATAATATACTCGGTGCAGTTTTAATTTATCGTTTAAAACATCATTATATAGACGTTTCTTATCAAACAGACAGGGCCTGCTAAAGGAACAAGAAATCATTATGCACAATTATATCTTTGAAATCTAATTTGGTATTCTCTAATTGATTGTGTGCATCAGCGGTCAGCCTGTCACATTGATTTGTAAAATAACTGTCAATGTTTCAGAAAATACGAAAAGGGAGATCAGGAAATGAGATCGTTTTGTAATAATCGTGTTGGCATTGATGTCCAACCTTCATTCAATTAAGAAGTTATGGAACAGATTTTCCGCTTAGGATCGCATAACAGGCCCACCCCGCCTCTTTCGGTATATTTTATAGTAGTATATAAATTGGGTTTTTTGCTGACGAAGCCAACTCTGACAAAGGCCAGAGCGTTAACTTCTGGTTGCTGTCTTTAATGCCATGACGTTTTGTTCCATGAAAAATCAGCTTTCTTGGAATAGTTTTAAAAATTAGATATTATAAATAGAAAATAAATTACAATAACTGACATTAAATGTTGTGTTGACATTTTACTCTTAACTTTGTTTCCATTTAAAATAAATATTAAAAAGGCTTTTATGCTATGGATATTATATATACTTTGAAGCGTCATTTAAAACTGCGGTTTATTCTATTATTTGATTACATGTATGTTCTAATATGTTTAACTTATCTGATATGTTCTATGAGATGTTTGTTCTAAAAATTCCAGAACATAAGAAGGTGCTAAATCCTTCAAAACATGATTATATAATCCCATTTACTCTGCAAGTAAAAACATGAAAATAAGATATGCGTAGTATCCAAGGTCAGAGAATCCTAAACGGAAAGACAAAAACGTAGGCTGAATCCTTAACGCACCTGAACAGCATTTATTAAAAATTAGAATCAATTTCGGTTGTGTAATCCTCCAACGAGTAAATATATTTTGACAGCTAAGACGGGACACACTCCAAAAAACCACAAACGTAAATGCTCCAATAATAGTAAAGTGATGGATGTTTCATTGAATTTTAATGACACGTCATGTTGTCATGATAATTTTCATTATTTTAATTAACTCATTGCATGTCTTGTTGTGTAGGGAGGAGTAATGACGTCATCAGTCTTTCGGAATATAAACACAGCGCTCCTTTTGAATCCTCACACTTTGTGAAAGCTACAGTAGTCATGAGGATTTCGGTAAGTTTTAGAGTTTCATTTCGAAATGATATTTTGCAACTGTTTGCTTTGAAAGGACACTTTGTTCGGTTTTTTTATTGTTTGAAATATTGTTTGAATGCACATGTTAGATCATAATACGCTATTTAAAAATTATTGCTAAACTGGACAATTCTCTCTCTCTCTTGCGTCGAATTAAGAAAACCTTTTCTAAAATTACGATGCCTGCTTTTTAAAGTAAACATATATTACGTTCTTTTTAAAAATTGAAAATTTTAGACTTGTATATCATATATTAATTTTTTTAGGTTGTTGCTGCCTTACTCGGAATGGTATTCCTCTGCGCAGAGGGTATGCCTGTTGGGCACAAAATGCCTGAAGCCTGTCAAAAGAACTGTCATCTAGACCATGTGACCTGTAGTTCAACCTGCAGAAAACAACACACCTATAACAAATTTGGATTCCTCGACTGTTCAAAAAACTGCAAATTTACATACTCAAACTGTTCAGATGGTTGTGTCCCTAAAGGATTTTCAGAAACCCCTATTGTTGAGGCTACAACTAAAGCAGCGGGAACCATCGATCAACAGCAAGGTCAGCTGACCACCACACCAGCCTCCCCCACGTCAGTTTGTTTAAGGGCTTGTTCTGCCGTTTCGGAAGCATGTCAAGTCGAATGCAAAAACGACCCACATGACCCTGACTGCGTAACCGAATGTTCTGCTGACTATGATGAATGCGTTCAGGATTGCGGAGCTAATGCTCTCAAAGTTGCAAACGGCCAAAGTGTTATCGCAAACTCAACGAACAGCCAAAAGGTGACATGTATGATGGGATGTTCCGTTGAAAACGTGGAGTGCATGACAGAATGCCAAACCGATGTTACGGACAGTTCCTGTTTGACTGAATGCACAGCAGAATTGGGTGAGTGTCAGAAAGAATGCAATGACAGACACCCAGAGGTAACGCCTGAAGTTGATGCCGCCAATACTGCCAATGCTGTCAAAGTCGAATTTCTCCCAGGAACAGCAACAAACAATGCGCAGTCAGGAAGTTACAGTTTTTACGTTGATCAAACACAGACAAATAACCAAGACGTGAAACAGTCCACGCTAACAGATTGGGTTAATCCATCCAACACAGCTCCTGAGCAGTCATACACTCTTCATTCCATCTGCATAAGACAGTGCTCCCTGGAGCGCTCCAAGTGTGAGATTGAATGCTCAGCCACAGAAATTTCCTGTAAGTCAGAATGTAAAGTTGAGTACGATGAATGTGTCACCGAATGCAACCAAGACTACCCGCAGAATGTACAAATAGGACAAACAAATCTAGCTGACAATTCCGGTAAAAGCGACATCGGTTTTGGATCATCACCAAAACCTCCAATGGGGATAAGTGCCAGTACATCATCTTCCTCCAAGTCTGGCGCTGTTGTTCTTCAAGCAGCCGCTGCTGCAGATCTCAAGACCGAAGTCGTAATCCAGACCAGCAATGGACAAGTCAAGACAACCTCTGACAAACCAATGAGCATGTTGAAGTTGCTCTGTCTGTCATCCTGCGTAATTGAAAGAAAAAGTTGTCTGAATGAATGTAAAACAGGTACCCCCGAAGCTGGATGTTCAACTGAATGTTACGATGAATATAAAGAATGCGTTGACGAGTGTAAAGAAGATGAAATCGAAAGAGAACAAGAGAAGCTTGAAAAAGAAAAGGAAAAACTTGAAAAACAGCAAGAAAAAGCGTCAAAAGCCTATGAATTTTCCTTCAACAATATAGAAAAGGACCAAGGAGAAGATTATGATTACGACTATGACTCCTCATCCGAATCAAACGAGAGATAAGCCATTAAAATGAATGACATAAGGATTCAGTTCCAACACAAAACAGGACAGAAGCGTCATTTATTCACGTCTTACTATCCTGTCTTAACTTATCGCTGAAATAGCCCGGTGCATTTAGACACAGCTAGAGAAAGACGTCGCAATCAGGCCAGCTTCATCCCCCAAACAGTCTGGAAGAGGACAACATAGAGAACGTTTGTGTGTAACAGTGGTTGATACTTTGTCCACTCTACTTTTTTCATTTTTTAATTATTTTGTTGTACTAATATTTAGAAGTATCTTCGACGAAGAACATTTTTTCTTATATCTTTGTGACTTTACACATAACCCATTTCATAATTGTGCAAATTCATCTTATGCATATGTGAATCAAATGTGGTCAAATGACGCCATTTTCAGGTGTGGCTAACATTTCCTCGTTATGCGGACACTGTGTCTGCTAATTGTTTACTAAACCATATATATTCATGCGATACACCTTTACATATGTCACCTGTGTAAAACATGTCCATGCCATTATACATACTGTTGATAAAAAAATAAATTTTTGAAATCTTAATTAATTTTTGTCATTTTTATGGATTTAAACATTTAGGTAAATGATGATTCATTTGTCGCAGAGATACGTTTCTGTCACATACTTAAGGGCTTGAAAGAATTCTACTTTAATTTAATCATTATTTTAAAACTGTTCTGACAGTTATAATTTATGGCGGTTGTTTAAGGCTAGTTTATGCATTCGTGTTCTGCATTTATAATTCATATTTTATTTTTCTGAACATTCACTATAAAAACTTGTTTTAAATGTTGCTTCTGAAATTTGTTCTCAGATCACGCACATTTCTTAATATTTCAACATCTTTCTATGTAAATTTTGGGTACAGGTTTTTCCCTAATGATACTATTTTCTATTATAATAATTTTTGATTACATCTATTCAATTAAAAAAAATCAAATCCTTTTTATAAATATATATTATGTACATACATGTAATCATCCAACACATTTGACAAACATTCATAAGTTTTTGACAAATTGAGCATTGTTTTTAAAAACAAAAACATTAGAGAGTGCTTCAAATGATGTCCTTTTTTTATCAGTGATAACATCAAGTCCATGAGTAAAACTAACAGCAGCCACTGTACAGATCCCGTTTTCTCAAATCTTTTCACTAGTCACAGAATCTTTTGCTTGTTGAGTTGTTTTCCTCTAGGTATTCTTTTTGCATAAATCGTACAACTATATTTGTAGTCTGTGTTTAATAATACAGTTTTAAAACGGAAGATGCCTGCTCTCATGTCCGATTCATCTTGAATAAAATTCAATTCAAATATGATGCAATTTTGTGACAGGATAATGAAAAGGAAAACATGTCTTCCCAAAAAACTTTTTAATGGGGAAAAATTGAATAATTTTACAATTTACAAGTTTAAGCCAAATATTTTTCAATTTATACAATTTCCAAATGGTATTATGTATTACTTACACCCTGTATAATGATATCTTTTCGATCCAATCTTGAATTCAGTATAAACTTAATTTATTTTCTGCAAAACTGTCAACCACAATGAATATAAATATAGATGCTAAATGCCAATTGTTTATTAATGGCGGCTTGATTCAGATATCAATTTATTCATATCTTAGGGCTAAAACCATCGTGTGATGAAACGTGAATCTATTAAATTCTATTGATATAAATTGCAAGTTTCGTGTTTTGCAGAAAAAAGTTTCGATTGTGTAATTTGTTTATATTTTAGACATTTTGAATGTTATATGTGAATTAACTTGATAAGTTAATTATTCTTTAAAAAGATAATAGTGATTTTCGTCCTTGAATTCAGTTACAAACGACATTCCAACAGAGTTTTTCCCATAAGTGAATATAAAAAAAAATTCTTTGATGATGGCCTGTTTTTGAATTTTTCGGTAATAAATTGAAAACAGAAGTGTAGCTGGTTTGCACACATTTGGAAGAAAGACTTTGCTCATGTGAGATGTATGTGATCCATGAAATCTTTTTCGAAACACAGTATATATTTTAGCTTTCATTTTAATATACTAAAACCTTAGGACATTTCTTAGAATTCTATATCTCAGTGATTCGCGTGTATTTCAGCTTCAGCTATCTCAAAGGACATATGTAGACAGTTCCATTTTAATGAATTTTCTTCAGCTGCATACCTCATTACTCTACCTTTAATTGACACTCTCAAAAAAAAATTGTAACAGAATATAAGGTTTCTAGGAGACTGCGTTGTTTGACTTTATATCAGCTAACGCTATTTTTAAAGAAATATCAAATAAGGCTGTTGTTACAAAAATGTGAAAATTAGTTTTTAACCAAAATTACACTTTAAAAATAAACCAGGCTTGCGCATTGCCATTTAAACAAATAATCATTTTTTTCTGTATCGCGCATACTCATTGATACTCAGCATATGATATTACAGGCACCCGTAAGCAATAAAAGTCCATAGATAAGTTTATGTTTAGAAAGAATAATGACAATTTAGAAAAAGAGTGTCTTTTTTTCAGTACACAACATATTTTGCCCCTTGAACATTTGTATAATGTGATTCATGAATAAAAGTATATCAACTAATGTATGCAGGTTTTTCGTGAAATGGTTCTCAAAACTTCAGAAATAATAATTATTAATGATGATCTGAATTGACATAAATCAAAGCACAATCCTGAACTGCCTTATTTTACATGTACTTTAAACGTTAAATATAAGCTATTGAATTGCACCTAGTTAAAACTGCATAATAAAGAAAAAATCAAATTAACATGTAAGTTCCTCTTTTCATTTATTCCATGCATTACAAAATTTATGGTATTAGTTATCATTCTAATATTTCTGTAAACTGGTTTTTATCGGAAAAATTTCTTAAATAAATTAACTAAATGCGCTGTTAGTTTTTGTGGTAATTATTTCTCATGTTATCTTTACTATATCTTTTTAATTGTTCAATACCATACAATAGAACCAACAAAATCAAATTTGAAAGTATTTTATTTAAAAAAAATTACAAAAGGTTAAAAAAACCAGTGAGCAGTGGATACGATATATAAATAGATGGACATTGACACCGGATTATGAGTAACATATAACAATAAAATCAACAAATAACAAAATGGATGGATTTCAAGAGTTGAATGCCTTATATACGCCAGTTTCCAATTATTTGGGTGCCTTCTGCAGGAAGTCCCATGAGGATCCTGCGGAGGATGGACATATCCGTGTCCGGGTTATCTAAAGAGGAACTCTGCACCGTCATCCCCAGACTTGTGATTCGGTTTGGCGATGCAGCGACGATGTCCTTTGGCTCTCTTTGAACGGTATAATGTAAGGGTGAACATGTTTCAAGGCAAATGTTTTTATTTCTTTTACACATGGAACTACAGTCGTTGTCCATGTCCATGCTTTTGGTAAGATCAATAAAGCACTGAAGCTCGCAGTCTACCTCTTTAGAAACACAGTCTTGCACACAGGACGATGACTCGTCTGTTCTCACTACAAGGTTGGTATCTGCATCAGTCGTCTCTAAGGGAACTATTGATGATGGAGGTCTGATTTTCTCAGAAGAAAGCCTGTCGATATTAACATCAACCAAATCAGAAGAAACGGTTTCGATGTTTTCCTGCCTATCCTTGGTAGTGTCTTTGCTTGTATGCTCTGAGATAACATGTTCGAGCTTTACCATATTGTTACAACGATCGAAACATGATTCCATATCATTGTCACATTGTACTTCGCATGTATTTGCTTCTATGTTGAAAAGAAAATGAGTGCAGTCTCTATCACAATATGTTTTCTCTTCTCTGCACATTTGATGACACAGGTTGGTATCTTGGCATCGTGTCTCAATAACAAACAGAAAGACCGTCATTATGCTGACAATAAAGCATCTTCTTGTTGCATAAGAGCTATTCATCTTTCTGAAAAGAAAAGACATGGAATTTAATACTTTACTAAATGAAGAATCAAGCATGTTATGACCATCTAAAAATACTGATATACTTTATATATATATATATTGCATTGATACTTACGTAAACGTCAAAGGTGTTTCTTTCTCTAGAGTTTATGGAGATTCTGATATCGAAACTAGATCAATTTGTGTCTTTTATACTGAATATCTCGTGGAATGTTTTTCGGAGGAAATTCCCCATAACTTGTAAAATCGGATGTAGTCCGATTTATTTATAGATCGATGGCCTGTTTTTTGATCCTGTTTGTTATGTTACGTCACGCATTATCCGGACTTAAAACATTCCAATTTCTGTCGAGCATATTCATACATTTTTGTTTTCAATGCAATTCGTCTATCTGACTTGTAAGAACAGAATGATTCCCCGTTAACAAGCAGACGTTATCAATCAACCGCCATCAATCAGTGCAAACAATGGGACAGTTGTTGACGCGTCTAAAGCTGGCTACATGCTATCCGTTAAAAAAATATGTATTTTCTTTGATCTTATATACATTTTCAAATAATAGCATTCTAATAGATTAGCGCATTTCCGAAAATTTCAAACATTGATCGATTATTTGTGTTTATGTTTTGGTCGGAATTTTAGATTTTACTCTCTAAGAATAGAAATTATTTCATTATTCTATAAACAAGTTTCCGAATCTCATAAATTAAACATATTCCTCACCAAATGAAAGGTAACTACCTCTTTGTTGACTGACGTAGAAACAATCACAAAGCCGTGTTTGAATTTCTCTTCAGTTTAAATTAATCTGCCAAATGAATTCTGTTCACTTTTGTTCATTAAGAGATGCATTCATGTAATACTATATTAGCGTTCGTTTTCTGTAGAATGAAAAATGATTGAACCCCAAAAGACTTACCAACTGCTGATGTTATATTGGAGCAAAATAGGTAAGTAATGCCAGGTAAACGATTGTCAGATTTTTAAAAAAAAGCATTTTAAACGCAAAATATCTATTTATAATGTTTCAAACTGCAAACTGCAGAGAATACAAAATGGGTCCTATGATATTTTTAACATGGAAAGATAGTCATACTACAATCACGTTTATCTTCAGCATTGGTCTTCTGATAGTCTGTTTGTCTTTTCAGCATTAGTCTTCTGTTAGTATGTCTCTTCAGCATAGGTCTTCTGATAGTCTGTCTCCTCGGCATTAGTCTCCTGTTAGTCTGTTTGTCTCTTCAGCATTAGTCTTCTGTTAGTATGTCTCTTCAGCATAGGTCTTCTGATAGTCTGTCTCTTCAGCATTGGTCTCTTCAGGCACGTAGCATCAGGGGGGCCAGGGGGGGGGGGCCTGGTCACTTTTTCTCGCAGCAACAAATTTTTTAAAATTTACATATAAAAAAATGAATTATATTGGAGTTGGCCCCCCCCCCCCCACTTTTTTGGAAGTAAGTAAAAAATTGATATGAAAATAAGGAAATGAGGAGTCAAATTGAAGTTATCCCCCCCCCCCCCCCCACGGATTAGGATTTTGAAGATTTTTGAAAACTTTAATTTTCCTTTTTTTTTTTTTTTTTTTTTTTTTTGCTTGTAAAGATTTTTTGGATGGGTCTGGCCCCCCCCCCCACTTTCAAAAACGATGATACGTGCCTGCTCTTGTTAGTCTGTCTCTTCAGCATTGGTCTCTTGTTAGTCTGTCTCTTCAGTAGTGGTCTCCTGTTAGTCTGTCTCTTCAGTAGTGGTCTCCTGTTAGTCTGTTTGCCTCTTCAGCATTAGTCTTCTGTTAGTCTGTCTCCTCAGCATTGGTCTTCTGATAGTCTTTCTCTTCAGCATTGGTTTCCTGTTAGTCTGTCTCTTTCCATGATTCTAAGTCTGGCCAAAGTTCCAGTTTTCTTCATCTTCGTCTTTCTTATCAAAAACATGGATATAAATTGGTTAATATTAATATAGAGGTGAAAGTCAAAGATTTCTTCTGCATATTGACCCCCCCCCCCCCGTTCACCCGGAGTAAGTAAGCAGAGTGAACATTTTTAAGTTGTTTATAACTTAGAACAATTCTGGTGCATCCTCGAACACTTTGTGATAATTTTTTCAACATTCTTGTCTGGGTCGTATGAATGCCATATGGGTTGCAAAATCATTGTTTGGATTTTATTTTTACCGAGTCTTTCAACCAGACAAAATGGAAGGTGATATCTAGAAATTTAATGTTGTTTGAACATAGATGTATTGAATTTATATTCATTAGAAACATATAAAAACTTAGATAGAAAAATACTTAAAAGTGGAAGTGGGCTTATTTATAACTTATTATTTTTAGATATGTAATGCTGGTATTTTTTTTTTTTTTGAATTTGAGATAAAATAATTTATCTTGAACTTTTCAGTAACGAAATGGTTTGGTTTTTTTCCAATATTAGTGTAAGTGTTTAGATAAGTAAACTTTAGGAGTTTGTGATATATCTTATCATGTTATTAAGTGTTATCGTGTTATTAAGAAAAATAATATAAACGTAACAAGATTCAATAGATATATATTCTGATAAGCAGCTATTATATACTAGTCAATCAACTGGTCTAACACATGCTCTGAATGAAAATGAATTTATTTTTGCAAAATGAAGAAAGGCGCATTAATCTACAAAATGTCCATTAAAAATAATTCAAACGGAAAGCAAACGCGTATTTATGGGATCAAAAGTCTATAACGCTGTACATATAGAAAAGGAATTTCTGTGCAGTACTAGTCACTTCGGTGGTCATATGTACATATAACTCGAAGAAAAGGATTGCAATAAATCTAAAATTACATATATAAATTTACAATCATGTGTCAAGAACGATGGCAATATGACTATTTACTGCAAATGTAGGAGTTTTAATTTTTCGTGCTTTGCGCCTAAACGCTCATATTGCTAAGTTCTCTGATTAAGGATCCAAACAGGGCTGTACATCATATGCTAAGCAGGATGTAAAAAGATTCTCATCGTAAACAAGTCGGTAAATCATCATTATGCATATCATTGCCGTATTTAGATGATGGGACGCGTGGTAGAATGATATACTACATGCGTAGATATTTGACATATATTACGCGTTGATGATTAACTTTTATACATTTTTACAAATTCATTCGTTGGGATAATCAAAAGAATCTTAATGATATGGATTTTTCTTTTTTATTATCATTTTTGTTTTGCTTATTTATACCTTTCTCTTATGTTTTTGCTTTTTTGTTTGTTTGTTTTTGATTTTTGCTTTTTTAATTTGTTTTGGTTTTTTTAGGAGGAGGGTTGTACTTTGTTTCAGTTTTCCTTCTTAATTGTTAAAGTAGTTTGGTTTTTTTTACTGTCAATTCACCAGATATTTAAATTTTGAGAAAACCGATTATAATTCTTAGAGAGGAAACGTGAGAACTTTGACCCAGGAAATGCACCGAAATAAAGGTCAGGTCAAACTGTAACCCTTGTCAATTTTCTGTTATCAATAAATTCATATTAGGTTTAATTAAAAACTTGTAACAAGTGAGGACTGGTTCACAAAGAATTGAACAGATATTAAGATTTTTATGACCCCCCCCCCCCAAAAAAAAAGAAATCTTACACCTAAACCTATATGAACATTCTCAATTTATTTCTACTAGAATTTAAAAAAAACATTGATCAGAGGGGTTTGACTATAAATGTTAACGTTTAATCAAAATTCATTTCAGCAATCTTGATTGAGTAATTAATATAACACGTGCATGGCATAATAGCCCTTGCCTTTTTTGCAAAGAATGCAGACGCCCAAAGAAAAACATCTTTACCTATAATATGATTTGTTAGTTGTAAAATTGGTTGGATGTTAGCCATCCTGTTACGAGTGTGGTGGCAGGAAACAGGACATTTGTTTTGAGTTATCTGATTTGTCAGCAAATCATCCTTGTTCTAGCGTTGAGGGAGCACTTAAGAATTTTTGTTGTCCAACATTTTTCTCATCAATCAAAAAAACGTTTGAAATTTCTTTTTTACTTTTTATTTATTACAAAACTGCAAATAAAGAAATTGGAGCAATGAAATGTGCATCATTTTTGTGCATAATAATGTTATATTTTGTATCTCTTTTGCATTCAAATATTCAATTGAATTATGACCGTTTTGAAAATGCAATTGACATTATATGAATAATTACGTTGGCATATATGTGTACATATCAAGCAGAGTGTTTAAAATTATGGAAACTTTAATTATTTTTTCAAGTCTATACATAACAGTTATTCAAATGAGATAGACCTTAAAGCAATTTTTGTTTCAACTTTTCTGTCGCCTCATGCAGACAACAGTCACAACATGTGCTTATAAATATTTTTTTCAAGGAAATTCATGCTGCATTGCTACTAGTAAATACATGTTTTGTTTATGATTGTAATAGCGTTAGGACGTGTTTATTTCAAATCTTATTTCTGATAACTTATTTCAAGAGATTGGTTTATCATTAGACATATCTGCGTTTCTGTTTCGCAAGTTTCCAGTTTCTTTCTA
This sequence comes from Magallana angulata, assembly GCF_025612915.1. NCBI lineage: Eukaryota > Metazoa > Mollusca > Bivalvia > Ostreida > Ostreidae > Magallana > Magallana angulata. Next base: position 55,507,687 of record NC_069115.1, on the reverse strand, counting down.
CATACTTAAGGGAAACCTTTCCACCATCCAGCAACCTCTTTAATATTTTTTAAATAAATGCTCTAACAAAATAAAATAGCACTTAACATAAAAATTATGCATTTACCCGCTGTTTAACACAATTTATACATATTTAAAGAGTCACTAACGTCATGGTATCATTTTTATTCCAAAAATTTAAAAAATATATATTTTTTTTTACTAATGTAATACTTATGACACATGGTGTAATTAAATTCTATATATATTTATTTTTGAGCTTGACATTTCACCAGCAGCCTTGGTTTCTGGACCTCAGAGTGTGCCTTATGCATTAAGTTGTTCACGATACGGAATTATTAAATTACCACGCACTCTTAATGGCAATGCATATAATACCTCTTGTCCCTTTTTCCTCCTTAAAAGTATTTGTCAAGTTTTTGACAGTAAATCATGTACCGCTTTTGTTCCTACAAATGTATGGGGGGTTTTCAAATTTAGACATGTCTTCTAGTTTGATTTAAATCAATTTCTAGTATTTATAGACTGTAAAAAATGAGTCTTACTAAGAACATGTAAATACATCTCTCTCTCTCTCTCTCTCTCTCTCTCTCTCTCTCTCTCTCTCTCAAACAGATGTTCAAAATAGCTTTTAAGTTGATGGTCTGTGAAAAGAAAAAGAATATTTTAAAGCCTGGTTAATACCTACATGATACTAATCATGAAATCAATGCAAGGCTCATTTTTATAAATACATTTTTTTTAAAAGCAATTAATAATGTGAAGTTTTTAACAAAAACAATGTTTACCTGATCAGTTTTTCGATATATATATTGTAACAATATTTTCGAATATGTATACAAGTCTAGCTGCCCATATTTATTCTTTGTGCTACAATCATCAGGGAAGCTTTTGTATTACTGAGATGTGAATATGTAAATATATACTTGTCGCAGCATTGACATTTTGTCTACTTTTAGGTCCTTTTTGACACTGCTGGTGTGTCTGTATCTATGAGTGATGGTGTCGGTTAATTATAGACGTTAGTTAATCAGGGCCACATATATATTCTCAGGCTATTGATTTTATGAATAGAAAAACCGTACCTGTCTAAATAGATTTGGTTTTTAAATTTCATAATCAAAGGGCACTTAACTAAAAATAAAAGTATGTTAAACATTCATATTTGATATTTTTAGAACGATGTCTTGCTGACAAATGTGTTTTGAAAGTAACACAAAAATACGTTTATGCAACCAGATAAAAAACACGCATTGCTTAAATTGTTTGCATAAAACATGATTCTAGATCATTGAACTGTTTTCAATGATAAACGTTTAAATGGTTACCTTGATTTTCACTCTTTGTTGGCAGTTCTATTTGAGCCTTGTCAATTTTCTTTACAGAATTCTTTGTGTAAATTTATCTGTATGTAGTTTTTGTAATTGATTGCAAATTGAAAGAAAATGGAGGGGTAAGATAGCGCAAATGTCCGTTTGGTTTAGTCAACATATTCCAAGTATTGAACATATACAAGGGATACAAACCGATGCTATGGTAAATATATTTTGTTTTGAATGATTCCTTTAATAAAAAATAATAGAGGAACTGTGAGCAAGCTCACAAATGATACCGCGGCTTAGAGGATATAACAACTCAAGAATTTATTTCCCTATTAGAAATTAAAAGATGCAGCATATTTTTTTATATAGTGACCTTGAACTTGCACAAATGATTTAACCTCAAGATCAGAACATATTTAAAGGTCACAAACATTCTTTATGTCAAATGTTAGCTTCGATTAATTGTCCATTACAAGATATGGCCTAAACATGAATTATGCATTTTTTTTAAAACAGTGACCTTTAACTTGCACAACTGACCTGGGTCAATTCATGACACATCAGCAGGTCATCAGCAAGTTGTAATCACGTGATATCAAGTCATACGTACGAGACAATAGTTTCAAATTAAATTTTATTCGTGTTGTAACACTCTGTTCTCAATGACCATGACCAATATAAAGGCCTTTAGAGGGATTTAAGGCCCAACAGGCTTACGACAAAGGGGACACAAAAATTGACATATTAACTGAAACTGAAGTAATGATGTGTTCTCGTAATCTCTAGTGTGGTTTTTTTTATTATCTTAAGGTACCTCACTACACCGAGACTTATACTTTTTAAGACACTACGTCACAAGATGGCGATTTAAATGTTTTGTTAAACTGTTTGTATCAATTGATTCACATGTATATCGTCATAGCTCAGTGGTTAAAGTATCAGGCTTGTGAAACGCAGGTCATGAGTTCGAATCCACCTGGGGCTTTTGTTTATGTTTACTGATTAAAATTATTGAAAATATCATTTTTTATCTAAAATTGCACATTTTTTCGCCTATTTGACATCTATACTTCTTATCCATCATGCTTTCTATCATAATCAATTAATTTTCTGCTGATTTGAGAAACTATTTCAAGGCACCTTAAGCACTCAAAATGATATGATGGCGTTGATCATATTTAAACTACTATATTTCCTGAAAAAGAATGCATTTACATTTAATAAAAGGGAAGTTTCAAATACGATTAGATATTAAAGTCATATTGTATTCATTTATTAGCTTTACTATATAAAAGTTTATGGTAAAAACGATCTCTCAGTGAATCCGTTGACAATTTGTTAAACAGACTTTCTAATGCACTTTTAAAACGAGAAATCCAATTTAGTTCTCATATTGATAAGCAATGGTCATCTATAAACACATAAATGAATTGTAGTGATTCATTTCTCAAGACAAGTGTAGCTCTTATTCGGAATATTAAAAAAGGGTACATGCATATGGTAAACTATGTGTTGTTATATATGTACACGCATGCACGGATCGGGGGGGGGGGGGTGACGATTAGAAAAATGCCTCGGATACCCCATACCCTGGGGAAAAAGTTCTGGATCCGTGCATGACATGTACATTGTAAGAGCATGCATTAGTTGCATTCCCTACCACTGTACCTGTCCAAGAGCAAGATCGACAACTCCAATTAAAAAACCAGAAAGACAACAAAGCCAGTTCAGTTCAGTTCAGTTCAGTTTATTTTCACTCAACACCATATAATGGTACAAGAGGTACATAAGAAGAACAAACATATTTACATATATACAATATAGTTGTAAGGTTCAAGAAAGTAAGAGGGGTGAACGAACAATATGATTAATTTTTGAAATAAAGAAACACAGTTTTCTTAATGTGATATAATCGACTGAAGACATGATTTCATAAAACTTTTTAGTGTTAGGAGAAGAACAGTAATATGTATCTAAAAACTGACTTCGTAATTTACTTAATGCCTTGCATTCTAATATAACATGAAATTCATCACCAATTTTGTTACAATTACACAAATTACAATAACGTTTACTTTTTCAACAATACCCCACCTTCCTATTTCAACCGGAAGATGATGATTTGTAGTTCTAAACTTAACTAATATTTTTCTTAATTTACTGGGTAACAAGAGTAAGTAGCGTTCACATTCAAAATTTGTTTTATAAATTCTATATATAACACCCTTAGTCGATTCCTGAATATCGTTATGCCATTTTTGTAAAAATTGATCTCTTAACCTTTGGTTAATAGTTGTCTTAATCCAACTGGAGTTATAATGGTACGATTCATGATCACACCATAAATTTGAAAGCCCACATTTATCTAAAACATTTTTTAAAGAGCATAGCCATGGATTTAATATTTGTCCCTTATCAAAAAGAATACGTACATACATATATATGATTTTGCTTAACTTGTTTTCACTGCTATTGATTATGTTGGTCCAGAATGAAATCATTCTAGTAAAAATGGTTATATACAGAGGAAATCGTCCAGTTTCACCATATACCATGTAACTAGGTGTACAACTTTTCAGATTAAGTATATGTTTCAAATATTTTAAATGAACACGTTCAATAATCTCAATATTTTCATAACCCCAAACTTCGCATGCATACAATAAAACTGGTACAACAATTTTATCAAATAAATCTAATTGACACTCAATAGGTAAATTAAAAGTTCTTATCTTCCTTATAACTCCATACATTGATTTCTGTGCTTGCTCACATAGCCGTTTTTTTGCTTTGAAAAATGAACCTGTTCTTGAGAAAATTACACCGAGATAATTAAATTCCTTAACTATTTCAATAGGTAAACCATTATATGAAAAGACATATTTGGGTTGACGACCTTTAGAAAATACAACAATTTTTGTTTTACAAATATTAACAGTAAGTTTCCACGTATCACAGTATCTATAGAATTCATTAAGGGCAAACTGTAAGTCGTTTGCAGACTCAGCTAAAATAACAGTATCGTCTGCATAAAACAGGATAAACATTTTTAAATATAAAAATAGTTCCTTTTCAATTCCCTCAGTAATTGTAGACAGTCCAGTTATGTTTTTATCTAACAAATAATCTTCTAGATCATTTATATACAAGGAAAACAAGAATGGAGATGAACTTTCTCCTTGTCGTACACCGACATTACAAGTAAAAAGATCAGATGAAAAACCATTAATACATATTTTTGATTTTATAGCTTTGTACATGTTTTTTATGTATGTAAAACATTTACCATTTATTCCACTTTTAAGAAGTTTGTACCAGAGCCCATCCCTCCATACTGTATCAAAAGCTTGTTTGAAATCTACAAATGCACAGAATAATTTCTTTTTACTGTTGATCAGTGTGTGTGTTAAAAACTGCAGAACTAGAATATTGTCAAGTGTGGAAAACCCTTTCCTAAATCCCGCCTGACTTTCTTTAATAAGTGAAATATCATCTGCAAAATGTTAAATGCGTGTTCCTAAAATATTAGTAAATACTTTCCCTAAGCAACTTAATAAAGTGATTGGTCTATAATTTTCTGGATTAGATGGGTCACCCTTATTTTTATATATTGGTCTAATAATGCCTATTAACCATTCGTCTGGGACAATACCAGTATCAAAAATAATGTTGAACAAGTTTTCATACAGTGGTAAAAAATTCGACATAGTAGTTTTAATGTGTTCGTTCATAACATTGTCATAGCCAGGGGCTTTGATGTTTTTTAAACTATTAATTGAATTCACAATCTCTTCCCTAGTGATAGGGCTATTAAGTAATTCATTCACCGTATCCGATTGATCAATAATATTATCACATGTTTCAGCGCCTTCATTTTCATTCAATATTTTAAAAAAGTTATACAATGTATCAATATCCGCAGAACATTTTTTTGTCTTATTTGAATTGTTAAGAATGTTCCAGTATTCTCTAGTATTCGACGCACGTAGATTCTGCAATTTATTTGATAAGTCCTTTCTGTATTTCTTTAAAGCTATACACGCTATAATTTGCGTCAATTTTGAATAAAGGGGAAAATGTATGTGTTTGATTACTAATAAAAGTTACCTTTATTCTGTTAATTATAATGCTCAATTCGATCACGTAACAAATATATCAAATATTAAACAATAAAAAATATTTATTTTCCTGCCAGGAAAGTAATGCCTCCTCGTGAATATCAATCTATCACGTGATATCGACAGCTAAATTTAGCCTATCATACCAAAACTGGTGAAGGGTCAACATCTTCATAATTGTGATAGTTTCACAAAGGAAAGGATATTTTCAGTAAAGCATAAATTTGTCCGATATACGAGTACAAACAAAAGAAAAAAATACAAGCCTGTGAGTAGATATGAATACTTCCTTTAAAAAAATGACGTAGACCTAAGTTTTCAAGTTCCCCTATGTGCTATTTATAGATCCTATAAGTGTTAATGCAGAAGTAAGGGTATCGTGAATGACAAGCGTATTTTACTCATTATACATGTATGTATTTCAATTTAACAACTGTTAAGCATATTAAAAATCAAGTTAGATATTTAATTAGGCAAACAATAACGACCACCTAGTTCTCCGCGGACATGCGCAATCAGGTCGGTTTGCTCTTCCTTCATCAATATTCATGAAAAGGTATATTTTCCTGGCAGGAAAATAAACAATTAAAAATCTATATCTTTGTAAAGTAGACAAACACATGCGTTTTCACTGTCATTCAAAATTGACGCAAATTATAGCGTGTAAAGCTTTAAGGATTCGTCCATAACTGTTTTATAATGTTTACTTGTTAACTATAAGGTGGCCTTATTTTCTGTAGATTGATTGCGGCTGTGCATACGCTTCGCTAAATGAAATTTCGTCCTTGCTGTCTTACATTTGGAGTTAAACCATGGTTTATCCTTAGAATTTACAGGAGCACTATGTTTTTTCCCAAAAGATTGTTCTGCCGTTGTAATGAATAATTTACACAATTTTGTCATCACCGTTTTAATATTTTCCTCATTCACGGTATTTGATGTCTTTAAATGTAATAGTTCGTCAGTGATCCTTTCGACGGTGGAGTGATCTAACTTTTCACGGAAAACGTCTGCATTGTTTGCTGACCAAAGTTTCACAGTTGGTTGGTTTTTCGCAGGTAAAGAATTAACAATTGAAGCGGTGACATTTGTCTTGATAGAAAAAGATATAGGCTAGCTTATGTACATCAGAAAATAAATTACAAAAGTCTAGAACTTGAAAATTACATAGATACTGAAACAGCTCTAGACTACATAAAACATAATCTACGGTACTACTGTTTTTGCACGTGAGTGCACCAACACCAATATCATTACCATCTCGACCATTTGCAATAAAAAAATTGTTATTTTTACAGAAGTCTATCATCTTATAACCAAAATTATTACATACAGTATCCATGGCAGCTCTAGATATAGGGATTCCTAAAGTTTCAAAATAAGAGGCGCAATCAATGTTTTCAGTAACAACATTATGTTGTTTTACATTTGTTAAAAAATCATCAGGTTCAACAAAATCACCAAGACGACCAACTCGGGAGTTAAAATCTCCCATGAAACAAAAATAATTGGAGTCTTTAGAGAAATTAAAAAGCTCTTGTTCTATTTCCATAAAACTGTCATTAGATGAATAGTTGCTAGCCTCTGGAGGTATGTAAACAACTCCACAGATTACATCTTTATCAATGTTGAATAAAACCTTGCTTATCTTTAGCCACATAATAAATTTACAGTCAGTATCTATTACATTTATATGTTTCGCAATATTGTCTTTGATAGCTACGATTATCCATCCCGATCTAATGTTTGAGAGTTTGTGTCTATTTTTCATATAGGTTACAAAGCCGGGGATTTGTATAGAATCAGTATCATCTGTTTTGGTTTCTGTGAAACTTAAAATATCATATTCAGAAATAAGGTTTGCAAATTCATCGTAATGAAGTCTATTTTTTAGTCCACATACATTTAAAGATAAGAATTTAAGTGAGCACTGAGTCTTGGGACACCGGATCCGCTCCCCCGCGCATTCCTAGCGTCCGTTACAATCAGGAGTTGAACCGTAGCGCGCTCTTTTGTTTTCACGTCTGCTACCGCGTACACTGCTGTCGGATTTTGCATCCAGTGTCTGGACAACGTTGTTCGGTAGAATGGGGTCGCCATTGATTCTAAATAACTTTTCTTTGCCTAGTAGAATAAGCTCACATTCATCTAAAAACTACATTTAAGATGTTTAAAAAATGCATTGACTGTTTTGAATTTTTTATTACTTTCTTTAATCACTTTTATTAGTAAATGAAATCAATACAAGGCATTCCATTAATCACTGTCGAGGACTCATCGTCCGATAACTATAAGGTATCATTTCTACTAGAGACGCAATCAAATGACAAATAGGCGCCAACCTTAGGTTTTAGTCATAATAACAATATTATATTGTCAGGTAATGTTTCATCTCTAACAGAAGGAACGTTCAATCAATTTATATTTGAACCATGCACGTCTTTTTTTTAATGATTTCTTATCATGTATGTAAAAACGTCAGTATACTGAAATTTACAATTTGATTTGAAATTTTAAAGATATGTAATAATAAAATTATTATCATTGTTTTCCAATAAAAAAAACAATGAAAATAATCTAAAATAGCTACAATGTAAGTACTTCATATAAAGACCGAGTTCTTTAATTTTATGTATTAATTTAAACAAATATTCGTCCAATGGAAAGAGTGGAACTGTGTTCCAAAAACAAATCATTCCAAACTTCCCTGGCACCAGATTTAACAATATAAAAATCTTATTTAATCCTAATCTGAGATACATGACTGTTTTTAATTGTAACCCCTAAACAAAAATAAAATCATGCCCTAGAAAGGGCGAAAGCTGACAATAATAGTTCAGTGCCTTCCTTTAGAAAATTTAGATGGGTACTCACAATTAAACACAGGAACTGGTCAGTTGCATGCATGGATCTAGAGAAGAGGATTTATCGGAGATGGGAGGAGGGTTAGGGGCTAGAAAATTTTAAAATTATTTAGTTGCATAGTAAAGTTACCATACATAGGCCTTGGACAACCCCCACCAATTTGCATATGACCAGAACAATGCAGCACAAGGACCAACCCCTTGTATGGTCTGTTTCCGGTGTAAAGGGTTATTTGGTTATGATGAATTTTGGACTAATAACACCTCCTAAATAAACTTTTTTATTAAAAAAAAATTATGCTATGAATTAAATACCACTAGAACTCTCTATACATATTTTGTTAAGACTCACTGTTTAGTACTCTGTTTTGGGTTGGGTTTTTTTTTTTGGGGGGGGGGGGGGTATCATCATTTTTATCATTTGTTTATAACTATTGGCTATATGCCGGATTCTTGATGAATATACTTCGTATCTTTACATCAACTTGATTGTTCTTTACAGAGCACCAATCAAACGTACGAAAGCATTTTGTTCCAGAAATAGTTTGAAATACAATGAAATAATAAAGATACAATATGTAGAAAATAGAATTTTTGAAATATTGAAATATTTTTGATAAGGGATCAAAGGTACCATATGATATAAATATCAAAGCTAATTTTAGACGTATATTGTTATTGTACAATTTATATCAAAGATTAAATTGGAATGTTTTCGGTTAATCTGGGGGCAATGTGTTGACCAGCAAGCCGCTGTAAATAAAACATTGATGTGCCTTTAAGACACTGGTAATGTAATGTTTAAGACATTTCAACGCAAAATGAGTCGTATATTTTAATTCACATAACAATTCAGATATTTCTGAATATTGGAGAAAAAATCCATAAAAAAATATTGCTTCGTCAATGTACTCTGTATAAGCATAGATGTTATTTATTTATACTAAAGCAAGATCGACAACTCCAAAATGAAAACGTTTAAATCTACCAAAGCAAAACTTTGTTTAGAAAGTGTATTTTTTCTGTAGTATGAAGTTGCTATTGATGCAATATAACTTTTGTATTTACTACTTGTATATATGAATTTAAGGCTCGTTAAAATGCATGTATTGATTTGATTCGTTTATATCTCCCACTTGCATTGTGGTACCTGGGAAACAGAGTGACTATCATCAATATCAAAAAACAATACCTGTATAATGCATTCGATAAATCAAATTCGAGGACTCATCGTAAGGTAAGATACTAGTATCATCTCTACCAACATTCAATTACTCAGTAAGCCAACTCCCTCTCTCTGGTCAAACGTAAAACATTACTTAACTAAATGTTTGTGGGGGGTTTTTCTGTAGGCTTGGGGTAAAATGCTGACGATGGACCCTCCACTTTGGAGGGTCCATAGTGGAGGGGGTGGAGCTTGGTGTGTCAGTCTTAATTCAGAGTCCGTTTGATCTGTCGTTCCAATTATGTTATCAGAAACAGAATGGGGCACATTGTTTTATTTATATGACTTTTAAACACAAGCACATAAAACATCTCTCCCCTAATTGACGATGACGAATGGTGGCACTTTCATTTAGGTGCTGGGTTTTTTAAAAGTACATATTGTTCATTAGTTCTACACAAGGTGTATATAGTAAAAATATTACAGTTGCATTATTGCTGAAATGGACAAAATTTGTCAAATTTGTAACAGCTTATGAATTTTATTCTACAAAAGTGTAAGTCTTGTAAAAATGATTAATTTATTTTATATTACATTTCCTTTAAATGTCCCTATGTCCTGAAGATAATTGTGCTGAAATTTCTAAATGCACTATGACATTTCAAACACCGGACATTGTCTCCGACAACAATCCGCATTGTTAATACATATTTTGCAACGAAGCTGACACTCTTGGTGACTTGGAATTCGGACTCAGATATTTCCGATAATCATATTGTTTGAGAACAAGATCATCGGGTGGTTTTCTTAATTTTTCTGTAAATAATTGTGAACATCCATAGCATTTTTTTGTTACTATTAATATATTAACATTTGTTACTCGGGGGAATAAAGATAAATCTCTCCCAACGTTGAGGTGAGTTAAACCTCCTGTTCACAGTCTCACTGGACTCAGAATAATTGGTACACAAACATAGAGTGATTTATGTATCCTGATAAAGTTCATTTGAAGTTGCTAAATTCATTAAATGTTAGGACCTCCCTCTCCTTTTTTTTAATTTCTAATAAACAACCCATATGTTTTAGCTATTTAGTGCATGATGAAATTGGAATGACAGATCAAACGGATTCTTAATTAAGACTGACACACCAAGCTCCACCCCCTCCACTATGGACCCTCCAAAGTGGAGGTTCCATCGTCAGCATTTTACCCCAAGCCTGTTTTAGAAACATCAAATTCTTACGGAAACCTTTATTCAAAATTTTCAATTGTATTTCACTGTATTTTTCATCATGATATCGGTTGATGTTTGTATCCGTCAAACTGCTTCACATACAACATTTCAAGGGTTTGAATAAAAAAAAATGTCAGTTCTTACTGATTACTCTCATAATTTGATTTCTGAAGACATAACGCCTAATGACAAAAAAGCTCTCTCAGCATGAACAGTGATCACAATTAACCTGTAATAAAACAGAATTAGATGTAAACTTCCATACTCTAAACATCAAAGAAACCTGTCTGATTAACCCTAGTTCTTAGTTCTCAACTCTGCTCAAAGTCACCTCCTTCCTTTTTAACTCTCAATGCCCACATGTTGAGTACCTAATTTGTTGTTTGATGAACACAGCATACATCATTTCTACTTTGGCATCGGCAGCACATCTTCACACATATTCAAGATTTGATCAATATGATTTCTTTTGGTAGTGTTTCTTTGATGAATTCCAGATCGCATTTCCGAGTTCTAGCATATGTATTTGTTCAGATTAGGATTTAACAATCCCATTTCTAAACATTCCGTCGATTTTCATTTTTTAAGAGTTTTTTCTTCAAATAATAGATAATTTGATCTTGTGCAAATATCACATCAGCAACTAGACTTGCTCAGAACTCGAAAGCGGATAAAAGCTTTAATTGACATTGTGTGTTAATCAGCAAAGGCAGAACTAGCCTTTCAAAATAAACGGATTGATATTTTCGAAATGTTTTCAGTAATGGTCAATCGAGTCATTTCCGAAGTAATCAGAGAATCTGACGGAACAAAGCAAGAATAGTGCGCAAAAACTGACATCTGTTTCCATAATTTCATAACTATCGTCTCTATACTACTTTTTTCTCTCAGTAATCCTTTTAATTAACTCTGAGTGCTAAAACACTCTCAGGACCGATTTACAGGGGGAAAAAAGCAATCCGCGACTGAGTGAATAAATGAAGAAGCCTTGTTTTTTTACGATTGGACGTGTATATTAATGCATCAAGAGGTGCATTAAATCAGTAGTGAGGGGTTTAGTATGAAAACCTCATGATCAATACAAACAGTGTCTGATGTTTGTATGAAGCACCAAGTATGTCGAAGCTGCCGGTTTAAAATATAAAAAGTTCTCAATTTTAGTTTTCAGCGTGTGAGGGGATTATATATTAGGACCATACAAGTAAGTGAATGTAAATTAAAGTTAATTTTCAGAGACAAAGCTATTAATCTATTCAAGTTCAATATTTTTTTCTTATCGGGTTTCTAAAAAGCCTTTATTTTTTTTACGACTATAAGGTATATTTCGTGTGTTTTGCTGTAATCATATGAAATTACCAATGACAAACAGAAAAGCTGTTGATCCTTTTAAATGTATTTAATATCAACAAGCATCATCAAAGATAACCTATTATGTTATGTTCTACGTGTTTGTTTAAGTTTGTTCTACGTGTTCTAAGTCAAGTGTGTTCTACGTAATGAACATTAAAAAACATAATTTCAGTCTCGTTTATGATCATTATAGCTTTACCATCCATTGATGATGTTCTTCCCATTCAATCAAATATTTCTTCTTTAACAGTCTTTTATCTATCATCCCAACAGTGCACTGGAATTGAAATATTTCACCACTCTACAAAAGAACAAAGTTTCTTTTGAGGTTTATTAACATTTTTGTACACTAAAATGTCATATTCTCAAAACATCTTGGAAAATTCTGAAGAAAATAATGGTCTTTAACTGTTCATGTAATATTAAATAATAATTTCACAAAATATTTCAAATAATCTTAACTTGCTTTAAGCAACTATATTTGAAATCGATAGCACACTAAAAAAGTTGAAAACAACTGAACATCGATTTGCGCAAAAAACAAAAAAAATGAACTTGGGGTATGCTATTCTGGATAAAATTAACTGACAAATTGTTGAAAGATTTATTCAATTAAAGGATATCTTTCGCATCGCTTGGGGTAATTGTCTCGCGCATAATTGACCCACATTGTGTCATATTCAACTAACCGATTGGACAACACAGTACATTGGGGAAATCTCGAATTAACGTGGAAAGATTTCGAGACCACGAGAAAATGAAATATTATTGATTGTGCAGTTTCATCGCTTGATAAAGCCCTAACTTCCCAAAACATGACATGGAATTATGGGAACATGGACACAGATGCATTAACGGCTCAAGTCCAGAATTATACCACAGGGTCACAACGTGATGGCTTTTCAGCACCTAAAAATGCATGAATAAACGGCTCGAAGAAACGATCATCATTCATTGAAGAAGATAACAAATAAATAAAAAAAAAATAGTGGATTAAATGGAAAAAAATATTTTTTTTTCAAACCAGCTTAAACGTTTTGTAATTTTGTAAAAGAACAGGCCCTTTATGTTTAGTTCCCCTGGGTCAGTAGTTGATGGTGTTGTGTTAGGTTATCGTTAATGCATTTCGACCCGATGCACCTTCTCTATAAAAAATATCCTACACATTTTCTAGATTAAATTCGTTTAAAAATGAATAATCTTGAGTTTCAACATGTGCATGGCATGCGCTGGATAAGACGACCCATTCTGTTACATTAATAAATGGCGAGGTGGGTTTCTTCTTACTCTTTTTTCGAGGAATGGGCGAATATTACACAGCTTTTTCAAATATAAAAACTGATCAGGAAATAACATGCATTTATCGCCAAAGTCTCTGAAAATTGATTTGTCACAGGAAAAAAAGGAGAGTATACATTATGTTGCAACTGTAATTAGGCGCAGCAAATATTCAATTAAAGCCCCCATTTATCGACCACCATAGATTTACAGGGCTATCCGATTGCACCAAAATATTCCAACCTGTTTACGTATCCATCCTCCCAAAAAACTGAAAACGTCACAGCTTTATCTTGGAGAGTTTTTCATTCAGTTGAGAGATCGTTTTTAGAAGGCAGAATTTTCGCTTGATTTGCTGTTCATCAACGTTCAAGGTTTAACAAATCTCAAATTGGAGCCGCCTTGATATCAAATGTTTTTAAAAACTTTCCGATTATTCTGCTAGATCTTGCAATTCTCGATTTCAATGGTAAGTCTCATTTTGTCTGCTTATTATATTGGCTAATTTGATAACTGTTTAAAAGAAAGTAATTTAAGTTTGAAGGAAAGGCTGCTTGCATGTACATGCATGACAAGTAATGGCTTTTTGTCAGGTTAGGTCTGTTCTCTTTATCAAGTTCTGGCAATACATTGTTTCCTTGAGTTTGCTTCTTTCTGGTATGAAAACTAATCTGGCATTAGTTAACTTTTTTCAATCAGAGGAATCATTTTTTCCTCCAATACATTGTATTTTAGTCACCATTCTCCTCGCTGTTGGCTTTAACAGCTCTGTTTATACCTAAAATCTTGTTACAAACTAGGGATATTTGACTTTTGGCCAGAGCATATCTACATGTACCTTACTCATTCCATGTCTCTTCCTTTGCTTTGCAAAGAAAATGTGATCTGACTAGAGGAAGAGGTTTACCTGCAGAATAACTCTTCCTCAGGATTTAAGTTATAAAAGTCAGATTGTTGTTCAGGTCAATGGCATGAATGTTTTAAATACACAAAAAAGAAATAAATTAATATTGCTATATATTTCTATTTTATCAATAGGAAAATGTATATTTGTGGCAAAACAGAGGAAATTGGAACAAAGTTTTTTCCCACTAAAACGTCCTGTTAGCAACATTACAATAAATGTTAAGTAATAGAATTACAGAGGGAAATCATTAATGGATTATAATATTTTTAAAAATTACTGATCATTTTTTTCTGTTTAGCTTCACTATGAAACAAGAAACAATATACTATATATATGCTGGGAAAGCAATATTTGTTTGAAATAAACGATTGTATGATTTCACCAGCATTAACAATAAGACGTTAGTAATGTATGATAATATAGTGTCATTGCATAGATTTTGGCTTCGTATTAATTTGAACATTATCAATTTAGGGGTTTTTTTGTTTGGGTCTTTTTTCTTTAAAGGAGGGGATGCTGTAATTTTGCTTTGCAAATATTGTCGAATTCCACCAGATGTTCAGAGTACCCAGATTTTAATTATTTTTTTTTCATATTACAATATATATTTGAAAGAATGGCAAAGCTGACCTAGATATGAACTGCCTCCTCAGAAATAGCAGAAATATCTCCCTCTCTTATCTCTTTATCACAATATCTCATTCTTTCGGCGCGCGATCTGGAAGAGAAAAACTAATTTTCCTGAAAACCGGATCTAATTCTCGCATTCTACAGACAACCGATACCGCGCTCGGAATTATGAAGACTTATTTCATTTCCTACTGGTCTGAGCCCAGCTTTGGGTTGGAGCCACGTTCCGATAGGATTTATTATTAACTCTATCTAATCTCTATCTTGTTTGTATCAAAGTATCCATAGGAAGGGTCAAACATGGAAAGCTAATGGCTTCGTAATGGGTTGCAGCGTGCCTTCTGTACAAATGAAATATGTATAAATTTCGGATTAAACTAATGACGCAAGAAAAGAAATTAGATTATTTTTAGTAATGGAATAGTTCGTCGAGGAAATCCAATCAAACGGCCTGGGAAGAAAGCATTCGGACTCCGTACTCATTGTTAAAAAAAGATTACAGCGTAAATAATTAATCCGTGTGTCAAAAGTTAAAGATAAACCCGTAGTTCCATTTCTATATATCATAAAAACTATGACTACGTAATAAAGAACATAGATTTAGACAAACAGATAAATAAGAAGATTTGAATAAAAATATCGTAGTCTTGTAAAATATTCAATTCAAAGGCCGAATGCCTATAAAATCATCAACTATAACTGACATTTTCTACTACAGACACTGGCACTCCTTTTACGACAGGTTGTTAAAAAATCTTTGCACGTCAAATGCATGTAAAAAGAGATCTTTGGACCATCATTTCCGCCATTACAAAACTATTTTGTGAAAACTGAATTTGCAATTGTCACCAGCTCCTTTATAGGCCAAACGTGTCCATGGTAGCAATGACCGAGTAATTGGAAACCTTGTGTCACGTGCACATCAGTGGCACAACACAAAAACTCTGGATTCGAACCTGGCACAAAAATTATTTCTTCCAAATGATTTCTCTTGTATCATTACCCAATTAAAGAATTATTCTGTAACACCATCATTTAGATATATGATACAGTTTTACGACTCTGTGTGAATTTATACACTAATTATGCTATAACTGTCAGTTTGGTTCTCTTTCAAACGTTCAATATCAGCATTAATTGGAAAGTTAAGGATAAAAATACCTAGCTATGCTGATTTGTGCCACTATACTTCCGTTCTCCTGCGTTTCATTCTTCTACGATATTCATAGATCTGTGAGACTTAATCAGAATTCTTTTATCACATAAAACTCTCTGTTGGTTAGTATCGGCTATGGGACATCACAATGTTGTATGAGTTTATCTCATGTAATTTAAAGTATTCACATCAGAAATGACCGATCGCCGATAAAAGAGAGAGAGAGAGAGAGAGAGAGAGAGAGAGAGAGAGAGAGAGAGAGAGAGAGAGAGAGATTAAATAAATAATGCATGATATAATATTTGACTATACGAATTCTCTTTCGTAAGTTTTCAAAGATAGAAGTCCCATGAATCCTTTTAGACAGATTGAACGTTCGTCAAGGGAATGCTATGTTTGATTGCACTCTGAAGGTGCACCATTGTACCCAGAACCTGTGCGCGTGTCTTGTTAAAACCCAGAAATACAGCAAACACAGCATGCCAAACAATTCACGGTACATTCAGGTTCAACGCAGCTGTAAAGTAGATTTAATGGATGATAATGAGACAGAAGAGAAACGGAATAATTCAGCAATTATTTATTGCTTCATCCTCCTCCTGAAAGAAATTAAGACAGGTGTAGGTGGAGATAAAGATTTATCTTACTAATTTCATCAGCTGATTGATTTATATAATGTGTACCGGCTGCAAGTCTCTCTCAATCCTACCAAGTTCCAAAACAACAAATTTAATTAAATTCAATACCGAGTATTAAATGGGTAAAGAAAAAACCATCTTGTTTTTGATTTGCAAGCGACCTCAAACATTGTGTTCAGTATAAAATAAAATGTAAAAAGGGAACGGGATTATCAAATTTATGATTAAAGATTTTATCAGAATAAGTGAAATTTTTGGTTAGCATTATTGTTTAGAAGAATTATAAAGTTTATTTTCAATACTTAAAAACAGTGTCTTCATATGTTTTTTTTTTAATTCTAGAACTAACGGAAGTATTTATTTAATTACGATAAATTCGTTCTAAGGAAAAAAACAGGTTGGAAAACTCATTCAACGTATCATTATATTTATTGTATTCTTTGCATTTCTTCCTCTCATTTCAATAAAAAAAAAACCACGTAAATGATTTTTATAATGTTGCAATTTGAATTTCTTACATTGAATGTTGATGCAATTATCAAGTGACAAAATTTACATAAAACTGCATCTCCTATCAAACAATGGTCCTTACATTTATATATGGAAATCTTATCAATTTTCTCGTATTCTACGTTTCAGCAGCTTTTTAACGACTGATTTTTCATAATCCTGTGTGGTTCTCTGTTGAAATTCTCCAGACAATTCAGTATAACCGCACTTATGTTTGACGATTGCCTTGTTGAAAACAATTAATTGATCCACTTATCGTCTGTTTTATAATGCAATGCAAGACCCAAATGCTTTTGCGGAATTGACTCCCAAACTCGGTGTTTGCATCCAGTCACATCTGGTTGATGATTTCAATCATACTTTCAGTGCAAAGCGCCTTTAGCACAGTCGTAGCGAAGTGTGAATTGGTGATACTATTTTCTTAGAATGCTCCATGTCTCGTGCCCCTGCTTTCGGTGAAGCGTTATGCGTCGTTCCCCTACTTCCGGTCCAGATTCATGCCTCATGTACTTATTTTCGGTATAGTTATACGTAATGAGGGAGCCAACCTTCGGATTATTAGTGATAGGTCAGTTTGTAATGTTTGCCTTTATAAGCTTCATCAAAATAACAAGCTGTTCTCCTTAAAAAGAGGAGTGCAATAATTATTTCAACAGAATCCTCTCTAGTATAATTGATTAAGAATATTTATGGTTGATTTCAATCATATTGAAACTAGTAAATATTAAAGAATTGTAAAAGTCCTATTTGTCAAGCTGTGTTAATGAATTAGTATCAGTAGCATTCGGATTAGTCTCGTTTATCTAATTATTTTCTGCATTTGTGATGAAAATACTTAAATGAGAGACGATGAATCCAATGTGCAAATTTTCAAGAATTGGTACATAAACCAGCATTACATGTAATGTCAACCAATATTTATTTGATCATTGATTTTTGATCAAAATCGACATGAACACAAAAACATTGTAGCATGGTTGTTTTCGATAGCATGCAATAATCCGATCTGATTACTGATATTTAATGATTTTTATGATATCAAAATACTTTTCAACTTTGCAATTTTTCGATTTCACGTTTAAATTCAGCTGAAAAGTCAAAAAGTAGTTTTTCATGGTATTAATCAATCTACCGCTTGAGTTCAGGTTCCAATCTTGCAGACTCATACTCGTTGTAACCAAATAATTTACTTCAAATTTATGTGTTTTGTAAGCGTCTTGACGAGGAATTATGCTGATTTTATCGAGAATTTCCGAAATTTGATAACCTTATCACTTCTTAATAATCACTAACAGCATTTCCCCTGAGAGGTTGTTGTACAAAAGAAGTTCCTCAGTTTCTGGTCTGGACCGACCATCTAGACAATAACCTGTGTATGTGATCACCGATACAGCGTGATGCCGGGCGTCTGTAAACGATGTCGCATGACGAGTGGTGAGCAAACATCGAATCTTCCTAGACTGATTAAAACCAGCAGAATTCAAGGACATATGAACCCTTTCATAAAAAGTGTTTTATGTAATTACGTCACTCTTACCAGCATTAACAATTTTTGTTTTCTGTTATCGGCAACTCTTCGGAAATGGCATGGATTTACGTCAAGAGAAATGTGAGTTGTGGGGAGACATATATAGACATTTTGTCGGTAATTCAGACAGTAACCGAGAAAATTATATAACAAGGGAAAACTAGCTATCTTTAAAAAGACATTAAATTGCATGACAGCAGGATCCGATTAGGGTGAGTGAAGATTCACCGATTAGATGATCAAGTTCTAAAATACTGTACTGGCATTAAAAAGGTTTGTTGTTTTAGCCGCATGATGTCTGTATTTTCAATACAACAAATATTAATGCATTTTTACAGTGATTTGTAATTTAACGACATTTTGCTTTCGCTTTTCTTGTTATCAACCATCGCTCCCTTTGATTTCATTTATTTTAATAGACTCTTCGCTCATGAAATATTAAAACGTGTAAAAGCAAACCAAGAGAAATATTACCCTACCTCTCAACGTTTATCAATTTCAGTGCTTTTATATTCCAAAATCAAGCTCATTTCTCGTCTCGTAAAACAAGTTATTACCAGCTAGAAGTTGTGTTAGTCTCTAGATTGACAACTCGTGTGTGATAAGCTTACATTTTAGTGTCTGATTACCCAACGGTCTTTGATAATTTGCCTTATCTTCAAATCTAGGGCCAATTCTAGGAAAGGATAGTAATCTCCATCTCCATCTTACAGAGATCACAGATAGCGATGTGACATTTAAAGGGACTTCTTGATTCCGTCGTGCCGAGAGAGTTCCCGAAATAAGCAGGATCTTGTGTATCTCTACTGTGTTTTAATAGTTTTTAAAGTGAAGATATCATATTAATAATCGTGGTAACTTCATTTTAATAGACTCTGTTAAATTGGTACCCTTTACCAACGAACTTATATCTCTAACAGGCACGTAGCATCAGGGGGGGGGGGGGGGGGGGGCAGGGGGGCCTGCCCCCCCCCCCCCCCACTTTTTCTCGCAGCAACAATTTTTTTTTAAATCTACATATATAAAATTGAGTTCTCATGGAGTTGCCCCCCCCCCCACTTTTTTGTGTATGTAAAAAATTGATATGAAAATAAGGAAATGAGGAGTGAAATGGAAGTTAAAGTTATATTCTACGCCATGATGATGAGTCTGCCCCCCCCCCCCCCCCCATTTTCAAAAACGATGCTACGTGCCTGTCTAAGGCATATATTCACAACAAATTCACGATATTACGTCTCTATAAGAACTTAAACAATGAATTTCCTTAAATGTGGCCCAAAAAGTTTGAATAACATCTTTGCATTTCGCTATGGTACCTTGATTAAGTCTCAATCGAAAGAAAAACTCGGCCAGTTTTTCATACACTAACTTGCCGATTGTTTATATATTATTTTCCATTCATTAGTAAGAAAGCGAAATTAGAGGGATGAAAATGACGATCATTTGATGAAATCGTGCCGTTGTTGATAGATTCAGCATTAAAAGAATAGCTGATATTTCCTCTACGAGAGTGTAAAGGAGTAAATCAAAACAGAGCATGAATTATTCATGAGAACGAGAAGCCCACTATTATGATTATATTTAAAACAAACCGTGGGATTCAGACGGTGGACAAGTCTAACGTATCTCCAATAAATTTCACCAGTCTCAGGTATTACCAATAAAATTCAACAGTATCTAATAAAAAAAGTACATGTATCTCTAATGAATTTCACAAGTTTCTGAGGTATCTTAAATGAGTTTCACCAGCCTCTAAAGTATCTCCAGTGAATTTCACCTGTCTCTGTAGTATGTTAATTTTTATCAGTATCATTAGTTTATTTATTCTCAGTGACTTTTTCCAGTCTTACAGGCATTTTCAATGAATTTCATCCGCGTCTGTAAAGTATCTACGAAGAATTTTACCCGTCTTTCGAATATCTCCTATGAATGGCACCAGATTCTTACGTGTCTCTAGTGAATTCACTTTCCCGAATGTATCCATAATGTATTTGTATAAGTCAGTATCTTTAATTTTTAAAAAAATTGATCTTATACATCTTTCCTTGAAATCGGAAATATGATTTACTGTCGAATTAATCGATTGATGTGTCATGCTATCTTTAGAAAAAAAATACCAGTCATAATGGAAATTAAAAGTCCAGAACAGTAATGCATTTTCTAAATTCATTTGTACAAAACGGACATAAATGATTTGAGAGACTGTGGGTTGGTTCAAATCGTTTCGAAATAACGGTATTTTTGTGTAAAAACAATTACAAGTATTCATTTACGTTGCAGTTGTCAGGGAAACTTCTAGAATGTTGAAGTCTGAGCAAATCCAGACCCTCTATCGTCCTTGATGATAACAATTAAAAAATGCGATGTTTAGTTTTATTTAACATAATCAAATACTAAGAATGTCCTGTAAAAAGAAATGTGCCATGTTTTAAAACTATCTAATAGTATAAATTTCATTTCAGAAAGAAATGAAAATGGTCTTTAGGAAAGCTTTTCCAGTCTCAGCAATTAGATATGACGAATAAAGAAAAAGATAAATTAAACCTAAAATTTACTTGAGTGGCTTTTTTACTTCTAGTAACCATATTCTGTCATGGTAACATATTTTTGCAGGTAGGCAAAATAGTGACTGGTTCGTGGAGACGATACCTCGTCTTCTTTGTCTCAGTAAGAAAGACAACTTTTGCGGTAATGCTATTAACAAGTATTTGGCGATGTAAATCTGTGATGAATATAAAACTGGTATTTGTGCCATCATCAAAAATAATGATTGCAAGGAAGTGATATCTTTAAATGGTATATGTACATGTATTTTTTTCAATCCAATCTTTTGTCAATACAAACTATTTTTAAGCCGTTGACTGTTATTAAGTACTTCTGTATAAATAAAGTTCATATAGACGATATTCGTAACATTAAAGTACAAAATTACGGAATAAATTCATTGGGTTTTTAGCTCACCTGAGCTGAAAGCTCAAATGAGCTTTTCTGATCACATTTTGTCTGTCGTCCGTTTGTCCGTCTGTCTGTCCGTAAACTTTTCACATTTTCAACATCTTCTCAAGAACTACTGGGCGAATTTCAACCAAATATGACCCAAATCATCCTTAGGCAAAGGGAATTCAAAGTTGTGAGGGCCTCACCCTTTTTCAAAGGGAGATAATTAGAAATTAATGAAAATTTTTGAGAAATTTTCAAAAATCTTCTACTCAAGAACCATTAAGCCAGGAGAGTTGAAACTTGTGTGGAAGCATCCCCAGGTAATGTAAATTTAAAGTTGTGAAAATCATGATCCCCAGGGGTAGGGTGGGGCCACAATGGGGGGGGGGGTCGAGTCGAAGTTTAACATATAGAGAACATATAGAGTAAATCTTTAAAAATCTTCTCAAAAACAAATCAGCCAGGAAAGCTGAAACTTGTGTGGAAGCATCCTCAGGTAGTGTAGATTCAAAGTGATTAAAATCATGACCCCTGGGGGTAGGATGGGGCCACAATGGGGGGATCAAATTTAACATAGGAATATATAGAGTAAAGCTTAAAAAATATTCTTCTCAAAAACTTATCAGCCAGGAAAGCTGAAACTTGTGTTGAAGCATCTTCAGGTTGTGTAAATTCAAAGTTGTAAAATTCATGACTCAAGGGGGTAGTGTGGGGCCACAAAGAGGGGGGGTCAAATTTAACATAGGAATATTTAGAGTAAATCTTTAAAAATCTTCTTCTCAAAAACCAATCAGCCAGGAAAGTTGAAACTTGTGTTGAAGCATCCTCAGGTAGGTAATGTAAATTCAAAGTTGTAAATATTATGATTCACGGGGGTAGGGTGGGGCCACAATTGGGGGTCGACGTTTTACATAGGAATATATAGAGTGAATCTTTAAAAATTCTTCTTTCTCAAAAACTGATCAGCCAGGAAAGTTCAGAGTTTGATGCAGGTTTATATCCCATATATAAACAATTGTTAAGGATCTTTTTGAGAACTGCAATACTCAACATGTGATATGACTATAATATCATCGTGTTAGAAAAGGGACTAATGATTATAAACATAAGAATATCCAGGGGGAAAATGGATTTTATTTATACAGTATCTACGTGTGTTATTTTACATTGTCCAGATAGTTTGTATTATGACTCCATTAAGCTGATTTTATCATACCTATTGTTCCTCAGGTGAGCGATGTGACCCATGGGCCTCTTGTTTATTGTAAACATATTAATCTTCCATCGGAAACATGCATATCAGTGCGACAGATTAGACTTCATTACTACAGCATCTCTTTGCGTAGCTATCCCATCATCTTATATAACATTCTGGTAACTTACCATAAAGAGATAAACGTTTTGTTGACTTCGCCAGTGGCGCTGATAACCATTCCATTAAGAGTAATCAGTACTTTGCGACATATTTTAATCAACACTCATTAAAACAATGTTTCTTGTTTGTTGTTTTTAAACGAATTTATTATTTCTGTATTCTAAAAACATATTAATCACATGTTAAAGAATCGACAGTATACTTAGTAAATCAGTTTGCTTATCAAAGTATATTAATCAAAGCGAACGCCCGTAGAAGTTACGATTGTTAAAGTTTGGTTTTTTTTTTGTGAAATTTATATAAGCACGGCTAACTGTTGATAATAGATACGTTAAAGGAGTTCCTGTTCTCCAGTTGATATTCTCTGCCCATTCATTTAAGATATGTCTTTAGTTTCTTCATTTTGTTCTATTGCTAAAGCATTTGTGTAGGATCTTTCTGTTGATTGGTTAAAAATGTATTCCATTCTCTCTGGTGATTATTTCCAGGTTTTCTATGTCCATTGGTTCAATTTGTTTAAGTAAAGTCCATTCTCTCTGTCGATTGGTTTGTGTTATAACGATTAAACACAAATAGAACCTTAAAACTTTCAGTAGGATGTAACTATCTATTTATTGCGTCAAAACAAGTTGAAATGACGCTGGTTTCAAGCGAAATATACACTATAGCCAGACAAATCTTGTTGATTTAAAAGAGCTATTACTGAGTGGTCTACAATGAAATAGACAGGCCTACGTTACAATGCTGTTTGACACAACTACCCAAAGTCCAAGCTCCTGTTAAAATGGTTCTAAGCCATGGACGTCATAAAATGAGTTTATATGCTCGCACTTACGCTGATTGATTGGAACTTTGCTGTTTGATATCCCTTTGAGGTTTTTTAAATCATACACAGGATCCTCCTTTTCATGTAGAAGGCTATCGGGACTTTTTTATGCACATGCTTAGGAGTGGAAGAAAGGATTTTTCGAGACTTCAACTTTGGAGTTGAATTATAGGATCCGGCATCTTTCGCCTCTCATGATCCAACCAATTAACAAAACAAGGCTTCTTTGTGGAGTTACTGACTGAATTGATAGCTGTGGTTTGGAATCCAACATAAGCACGCTGCCTGTTACTGGTTTCTGCCAAAAGTAATAATTTACCCAGTTGTAATGTTGCAGACGGGAAGGGGAACGATTACATTATTTCTGCTGTTACTTTTTCACTAATATATTTAAGGTTGTCACCAAGAGATATAACGGTAATTTCATCTTCTGTTACTATTACACTTAACATTGTTCGCTTCCATCGCCTCTACATTCGTTAAAAAACAGTGAGTTCTTTTAACACACACACACACACATTCTCTCTCTCTCTCTCTCTCTCTCTCTCTCTCTCTCTCTCTCTCTCTCTCTCTCTCTCACGTTTTAGAGACTATCCAAGATAGATTATCTTATGCCCGTTGACCTTTGACTACTGTCCAAGGTCTTATGTCTTATGCTACTATCAGGCCCGACTGTCCATGACATAGATGTTAACAGATGCTAATGTTCTAATTTCCTATATAGCTGTCCAGCGTAAGTGATCAACACAGATTGATCGATTCGGGGTGCCATAACTTGCTGCTTTTCAACAATTATATAGCCCAGTCGATACGAATGACACAGAAATTTGGCTCTCTTAATGTGTTTTAGATATTAAACTGTCCATTCTTTCCCCTAACATCGCTGTATGCAGTCGCTAGGGTCTTTTTCCAGGAGAATAATGACAGCGGGTGCTTGTTTATCCGATATATCATCCAGGCAAAAAATAATTAATGTGTCGACATAGATGGTGCAAGATGTATTCGATGACATATTTCAGTAATTAATTATAGTATATAACATATATATAGAATATTTTTCCTTAACCATAATTGCCTGTATACATTGTACATGTATTGTTGTAGAAAGTTCTCTTTTAATATAAATTATTTCTGCATTTGACAGCAGCGTTTTTTATTTCAAATTAAATAAGCGGTCATACTTTCATTGCAATGTTGGCCCTTTACCGAACTCTAAAACGACAATATATTCTTGTTCATACGCGCGCAGTCGATCCCATAACTAGAGCAACTGCATTAAACACGAAATTCAAGGCTTCAGATAGCCCCGGTGTCATAAATTGCATCAATACACATGTAATACATCATGCAATTTGTAATGCCAACAACATACATAAGATGATATTTGAACCTTTGAAAAAATTTAATCTTGATAGTTATGTTTTATTCCGTTTCCTTATCCTAGAAATGTGAGGCGTTTAGGAATTTTGGTGATAAGTGTCTCTAGTGTTGATAAGATCTGATCTTTCCGAGTCTCTTCAGACAGAATTTGAGCATGCATTGCGTATTTACATACTTTTGGAGAAAAACTTCGTTGATAACACTCTTTGATGGACCTCGATATCGGAATTAAACCATTGATTACAACTGCTTTAAACGATAACCGAGAAACGCAACTATACGATTTTGTTTTCTTTAATCGTCACTCGAAGTGCCATTGGTTTCGAAGATTTTTATTTATCTATTTATATATCTTTACATTTTGAATTGATAGATAACCAAGATTACGGTCAGCTAGGGATCTTCAGATGAAGATTCATAACGTTAGGCGATTATTTTCGCAAAGATCCATATGGTTTTTTCAATTTTCATTTCAGGTAGGTTTAGAATATTACATGTACTACCTATACTTAGTTTAAGTTATTTTATAATATCTTCATCAGTTGGTCGATTGACAGTGGTAATTATGAAAACCACTTTAAATACCTAATGAATAATTCTCTTTTGTAAATGACAATGTGCAGTCTTGATGAGGTAGATTTAATGGACCGACAGTTCAGTGACCCAGGACATGTATTATGGACATATCCGATGTATCCACTCCCGATATTGGCTTCTATCGTATACGGTTTAAGGTGATAAAAACAAAGGGACATTGTCTTATAATGCCATGTTCCATGCTTGTACAACGAAGTAATAGAAAAGTATTTATAAAAGGACCCCAAGAAATTTTGTCAAGAGGAATAGAATTCGTTTATCTAAATAAATCATATTTGCAATTATTGTCAAAGAAAGCCCTAACTTGAAATTGCACAAACCGCGAAGTCCGATTTTCTCCGTTTATACCGGTTGCTTGTCGGCGGTCCGTGGTATCACTTGTATAGCAGCAGCTGTGTTCTAATATTGACAATTCGTTCCATAGAAGTTGCTGGTAATACCGCTATACTGATAACAGTCAACTTCTTTGGATCTTTTGACAAGGTTTCTGTTGAGTTTCCTTCGCTTTCTTCTAATTGAATTCTAGCTAGATGCCAGAATGACAGATATTGCATTTTGCATCATTTTCAGGAATTTAATGCTTCCATTCCAATGTCATCTGATTGCGGGCGAACATCATGATCTATAATGTTAGCAATGGTACATGTAGTTGTTAAAACAAAATTAGGGTTTGATACATAGTGCACGAGCCGGAAGCGAGTGCACTATGTAATCAAACCCTGACTACTATTTAGGCATAGTACATGCACAACACAACACTATTGTTATTATTATGCCGACTGTTGAATATACTGACGTGCTTTGCTAGTAGCTGTGACGTTCGAGTGGTGACAAGTCCCTAAAAATAATCACCGGAAAAGCAAGCGGTTTTTTTTAATAATCAATTGATTCGACTGTTTATTTAATCAACAAGTTGTTGTACAATAAAAAGTTAACAAAGGTTTATGTTCTTTTCAAAAAATGAGAGACGTTTGGCCTTACCGAGAAAACTCGAAATGTTTAGTTTAAACAATATTTTATTTAGCTGGAATTGAGTATTGGGACAATTGTATCAAACTAATAGATAATGTCTATGCTAAAAGACTAAGGTTACTTATACATGTATTAATATTGAAACATAATGTTGCTAAGTAACTCTAAATAAGCATTATATATCTGTGAACATACTGGTACATACAAATATGATACTTAATGCAATAGTTATAGTAAAACAACGGGTGAACTCAGAACCTTTTACTTTCAACAAGAAATTTCTTGACAAGGTAGAAAATATTGTTGTTTTCACTTTCAGATAAATAAGCATTACCATATACTAATAATTCAACATTAAGAAAATATGGAAGTGTCAGGATTGTATTGATTCTAACTCTGGAATATGTATTACAGTGTAATAAAAAATGGTCAGTACTTTCAACTTCGCCACAAATACAAAGAAGCGAGTCGATTAACTTTCTTTGAAACAAATGAAGATTAAGACCACCACATTCTAGTCTTAGTTTGGAGTGAAGAGTTTGGCCTATTCTGGTACCTAAATAAAAATAATTTGGGACTTTAATTCTTCTGGTATGTAAGTATGACTTAAAGCAATGTAATGAAGGATTTGATTGCACATTTTGGGGTAAAGCATTCCATTGTCTTATTGTAGCTGGGAAGAACGAATTAAAATAAAGCTTAGTTCTTGTATTGATTTCTCGCAGTGGGTGCATTGTTCTTGTGTTGTAGTTATGTCCTTGAGTTTTTTGTGATTGGATGATAGTAGATAAATAATTAGGAGCCATATTGTGAAATATTTTGTGAAATTGAATAAGACGATGATTTTCCCTACGTTTCGATAATGGTTCCCATCCCGTTTCTTTATATAACATATGCCTGGATGCCAGTCTATTCCCTCCCGTAACTATTTCTGGCTGCTTCCAATCGTATACTTTCAATCTTATTAACCAAGTATTCTGGTATGTTGTCCCATATAATACATATTCAAAGACTGGTCTTACAAAAGAAAAATACAGTGTTTACAAAGATTTCCTATCAAGGATATTCTTGAGTCTTCGCATCATACCAAGGCGCGAATAGGCTTTTTTAACTGTTTCATCTACATGTAAATTCCAAGACAAATTACTACTAAGAATAACTCCTAAGTGTTTATGGGTTTCTACTTCTTTCAGGTGAACATCGTTAAATATTAGGGAGGGATGGAAGGGTTTCTTGACTTTATTAGATAGGTTAGACATTCCGTTTTGGTTGGGTTAAAAGACACAAGCCACTGTTTTGACCATTTATGTATTTTTTCAAGGTCTGTATTTAATAAACATGCTGAAGTATCAGCATTATCAACAACAATATAAAGTGATGTATCGTCAGCAAATAATATGACCATACATTTAATATTGGTGACCAAGTCATTTATATATATAAGGAAACGGAAGGGACCAAGTATGCTACCTTGGGGTACCCCAGCCTTAATATGGCCAGTGTTTGATTTGTTGCCACTGATTACGTCATACTGTTTTCTATCATGTAAGTAAGAAGATGGGGGAACAAGATAGCGCAAATGCCCATTTGGTTTTGTCGTAAAAAACAGTTTCAAATTTTTTTCTCCAACCAAATATACTATATGATGTTATATTACAAGTTTACAAAAGAACGATTTCTAATTATATTCAGTTTTGAATATTTCAACAAACGATAAGAAAAAAAATAATAAATTATAAAGTTTTGGTGGTATCAAACCCACAACCTAAAAACCCTAGCTCTGTAATGTTACCTAATGTCTGGTGCTCTAACCACTGAGCCATTTCAGTCACAACAATCTTCATTGTTAAATGCTATGTGCAACTTCAACCACGAATTTACGGACTAGTAGTATTTCTCTAAAACGTTCAATTGTTGGGATACAAAATGACATTTTTAAAGTATAGTGGGTCATCTCTCCACGTTTTTGTTGATTGAAATCGGTTTGATTTTCTTTAAACCTCATATAGACTTTGACAAAAATATGGAGCCCAGACCCACTCTATAAAAGAAAAGGCATTGAAGTTCTAAAAATGACACTATTTGGAGGTTTTGACACGCATACGCCAGTTTAAATCAACCTACTCTAAACATTTAACATATTTAAAGGTTATAAATCGATGTTATGGTAAATATACATTGTTTTTAATAATTGAGAAAGAAATTATGAGATTTGTTCATATTTTAATTTTATAGTATCTTATCTATCCTCATATGGGCAGTTTACACGCCTTATTCATCCATCTTCTTTCTAAACCATTCGAGTAATTCTCCTCGAACGCCAACTTTTTCAATCTTGTACAGTAGACCAATGTGCCATAATTTATCAAAAGCCTTGCTTATATTGAAAAATACAACTCTAACTTCTTTACCCTGATCGACTGCTTTGTATATAAAAATCACTAGTTATACTTAATAACTGATTGACCGTAGAATCATTTGGTCTAAAGCCAGATTGGTGCGGTGTAAGAATATCGTTAGTGAGAATGAAGTTGTATAGATGTTTGAAAATACACTTTTCCATACATTTACCAAGAACACTTAATAATGATATCGGCCTATAATTGCTAACGATATTGCTGGCGCCTTTTTTGAATACGGGGATAACGTTTGCAATTTTTCATTGGGTTGGAACTGTTGACTTACGAAGCGATAAATTGAAAAACTTGCTTAGTGGTTCAACAATAGATGGCGAAGCTTGTTTTAGTAATGTTGGGTTGATGCAATCCGGCCCGGTAGCCTTACTCGTGTCTAGTGTTTCTAAGACATCTCTAACGTCTTGTGTTGAGATCACTATGTTCGAAATGGTACATGTATCTAGTGTTTCTAAGACATCTTTAACGTCTTGTGTTGAGATCACTATGTTCGAAATGGTACATGTATCTAGTGTTTCTAAGACATCTTTAACGTCTTGTGTTGAGATCACTATGTTCGAAATGATACATGTAACACTAAAACTATCGTAGTTTGGCAACTCAGTATTTTCATCGTTAACTACTGATTGTGAACAGAAGTAATTGTTAAACAAATCTGCTTTAATTTTATTGTCACTTATTGGCAGGCTGTGTTCCTCGCTTTTAATTGGGGGATAAGTACTTGAGTTTTTAGAACCGATGATTTTTCTTAATATCATCCAAAATTGTTTAGAGCTTAAGTTACATGTTTTTAATATGTTCGAAATCTTATCGTTATATATGTTTGTTTTGCATTCCTTATTTTATTTACACATACATTTCTTATTTTTCTATATTTTGCCCAGTCATAAGGAGAATTTGTTGTTTTAGCAATAAAATGAAGACGTTTTCTAGCTCTAATAGATTTTCTAATATTATTATGCATCCATGGCGGATCATTGGGGCGTAAGGTAAAAATTTTATTTGGATTATAAATTATTATTATTATTTAAGTTTAGCAGACGAAATCTCTTTGAATTTTTTTCTTGTACATTCTTTATCAGGCGTCATTTCAAAAAGCGTTTTTGTGATTCTTATGTAGAATTTCTTTGTAAAATGTTCAATCAATTAGTTCAAAAGTTTATAAGAAACTTTGACTTTAAAATTACCGTCAATTATGAAGTGTTTTTGGAAAAATGAATAATTTTAATTGCTTGATGTCAGTAGTATAATTTATATCTACGTTATAATTATATATAAATACCATTAGTTATAATAACGGCTAATTTAGCGTAGCGTTAACGCGTTGGGCTTCAAGCTGGAATGATTTTAGGCGTCGTGATTTCGAATCCCGCTGTCTGCGCTTCAAAGATTTTCGTTGAAAACATCTGCCGTGCTCTATTTCGGCATAGTATGCTTACGCTATATAAATCCTTTAATACTATGCGAAAATAGATGAGTATTGAATATATAGTGAAAACTGACAGAAGGCATAATAATGTACAATATATGAATAAGTAATGTTTATTTATTCATTTATTTTTCAGGATTTAGGATTTCTGCAGTACAATATAACAATTTTCAACAGACAGATATTTGTCTCCGGATATACATCATCTGACGGATTCGTATCCATTTAATAGAAGTGGATAAAAGTAGAACTTCTAAGCGTCCGCCTCAGTGATGGATCGGCAGAATTTTACCACCCTGTACAAAGCGAGTGGAATGAACGACACACAAGAAATGCCGGGTCTGAGTGGACCATCAGCGCCTGAACACTTTAAGGCTATACAGGACTTCGTGAAAGTTGTGTCACCCATCACGTTCTGCATTGGCTACCCTCTGAACTGGCTCGTGTTTTACATCTTTTCCAGGTCCAAGCTCAAAACGACCTCGTCTTCCCGCTACATTGCCGCCATTGCTTTTGTGGACAACGTGGTTATTTTTACTTATTTTATGATTCATTTGTCTGATTATTATAACGTCCCTGTATATAACATCTACGGTGCCTGTCAGTTTCTTAACTATTTCAATTTTATAGGAATATTCCTCTCTATTTGGTACGTAACGGCGCTTGTGATTGACAAATTCATTGGATTGTACTGGCCAGTCAAAAGGTCTGAATATTGTACGGAGTTTCGGGCGAAGTGTGTAACTGTGCTGTTCGCCATCTTCTCTATTGTAATGTATCACTATCTTTTGTGGACAGTTGGAAATAAGGTCAATGGACATACCACTTTATGTATGCCTTACCATGCACCGAGTTTGATGGAAACTTGGAGTTTTCTTAATCATGTTGATTACGTAATCGTGGCGATAATTCCGTATTTAACGATAGTGATATTGCTCGGCCTTATTATCGTAAAGCTCTGTACGTACAAATCCAACGTCAGACAGGTGCGCGGATCCCTGCGGGGGAGGCTTCCTAGTGTTAACACGGAACAGGAGTTCAAGACCATGCCACTAGTCATTGCAGTGGCCGTCACAACCATCGCTCTAGGACTTCTCTTCAATATCTATAGGATTTTTCGAATCATGGATCAAAACACTCACACGGTGGCTTTATGTTTTTATCAAATTTCTTTTGCCTGCAAGTTTTTTTCGTACGTGATGACGTCAGAGAGTTTCCGTGATCACCTGACTATGCTGTGCCGTCAGTGTATTTACCATGGCCCTGGGATTCCCCTCTGTCGCGGGCACTCCGAGTCGGAGCCGACCACATTCATCAGTGTTAACCAACAGACACACGGTTCCACGGAGGACCACTGTATCATTGAGGGCACTGTATAAACGCTATACTGTCAGTTACTTGTGTTTATTATACATGCATATACTCAAAATATTATGTAATTAGCTGAACCCGAAATCCGTGAAGAGCGTTTAGTAACCATAGCATATAGTGAGTAACTGTAAGGTCCACGAGACCTTGTCAATAATAAGCTACATATATCAAGGATATAAACATAGGACAAAAAATGTATTGATTTTGGAATGTTGGTCTGTTTACTTGTGAAGGAAGGTGGGAATAAACACGAGAAGAATTTACCGAGCTGCCGTAGAAGAGTATGCGTATTTCAATATTTAATTAAATACTGGTATTACTTTCCCTGTTAATAAAATTTACCACTGCAATTCACTGTGTTTTGAAAGTGAAAAAGACATCACCTCTTTATCCATTATATGACTGACATATATATACGGGTGTCAAAGTTCATAAATGTTATCGTGCATAAAAACTATTTCCATACTTATGTTTGACAAACTGGCAAGATACATTTCCGGATCCGTATCTACTTAAAGCTCTGTTTCAAGATATAAATGAAATGAAATACTGCCATACTTCGTGATCCTTCGCATTTGCCCTTTTTGTCCGCCTATTGATTTGGAAAACAATCAGTTACCCTATATATTGATGTCAGTTGGAGATTGCTTACTGAATTTTATAACAAGACAGTATATATACCCCAGTATCATTAAACACTTAATAATCCAATGGATGTGAGTGCGAGCTCTTCCGTCGATCTCGAGGTTTGTTAAAAGAGCTATCCCACTTAGGGAAATTGGATTAGTGTATAAACTATCCTTATCTAATGTCAACTAAGTTTTATTCGCGTACGTGCGAGAAATTTTCGCAAGATCCGCGTTTGCCTCGTCGAATATTTCTCGCCGCGAACCATCCTCAAATATCTTTGCTATTATACTTTTCAGATAATCTGCATTTAAATCGCGAAAATATCGCCTTGAGCCACTTTTTCTTCGGTTAATCGCGAAATAAAGTAATCGCGAAGAAAAGTTGGTTTACAGAATCTAAGTTAGCTTGAAGTGTTTCATTGTGAAATGGCAATTAAAGTAAAACGATGTAGTTCGTTTGTAATGTACCTGAAACACGTGCATATAAATCACCATAAGTGTATGCCTTGGCAACTTTATAAATACATCAAAGTTACTTCGATGTAGACTTTTTTCTTCTCAAATTACTTGAAACCGTAGAAAAAAATACTCATTAGAGACACATGTACATGTACGATCATCAATATCAGTTTTTTTCTTCAAAATATTAAAATCTGAGGAAACAATTGAGCTAAGTTTGTGCACAAATCAAGTTCAATAATTTAAATTATTTAAATTGCCGTGATAAAAACGATAAAATCGGTTTACCGAGGTGCAGAGTGCAAGAAATGCAATATCTACGTGCACTCAAATTCAATAAAATGCTATTCTGTGTAGATTGAAATCCAATTTCACAAAGGATTTTATTACTAGGATAATTTAAGTATCAATATTTCGCAATGACGAAACTGATTAATTTCGACTGTGAACAAAGGACGCCAATTAAAATCATATCGGAGACGATTAATTCAAAATGTTCCAATTCAACTGTCATGCAATAAGGTTTATCGATACAGACTTTAAACCTTTTCAGCTTGCAATTTTTTTGTTGATCCACGTACATTAAAAAGAGTCGGGATATAAAATTAACACCAAGACAATTAGGCGAGATATATCTTAATCAGGTTTAA
Source organism: Magallana angulata (assembly GCF_025612915.1). Taxonomy (NCBI): domain Eukaryota; kingdom Metazoa; phylum Mollusca; class Bivalvia; order Ostreida; family Ostreidae; genus Magallana; species Magallana angulata. The sequence continues at coordinate 55,473,944 of NC_069115.1, read as the reverse complement.
AACCCAGTGACCCAGAAATGCAAAACTTCAAATTGATAAAAAAAAAATAGATCGATGGAATGCCAGTATAATCTGGTGCATGTCATCCTCGCTCCTTTGTCCACAAGTGTAAAGCCGGTTTCGATCCATCTTATATCTTAATTAGGTCAGTGTTTCTAACGAAAGAAGGGGTTTGATGAGGGAATAGGAATACACGTAAGTAATGGATTTATTGCCCTCCTTTTGATATATTTAGTGTGCTTTTGACTATGAAGAAGTTAAATACACAGAACCAGCAGTTTTTAACGAAGCATTTAGCGACGTTAGATACATAGTCCTTATTACTTGACAAAAAGACAATGGACAGTAGTCTCAAATATCAGGATTTTTATTTTCTTTGTGGACATTTTGAACTTATTCTAATTGTTTCAACGTAATCTGTCGTCAAAGCCTAAACAAATAGAATACTTAAACTAGAGCAGAGCTCGTGGCAAAGCCACGAGTAGGTCTTCCGTTGTTGCTGCGAGTTGAAAATGTATGTGATATGGTGTCAATAATTTATAATGACTAAACTTTCAGTTCTGCTTTTGTTATAAAAATGTGTTGTGATTGAAAGCCTGTATATAAAACGTGTTTTGAAAAAGAAAGAAAGAAAATGTTTTAGGAAAACTATCTGTCGAACACAGTTTATGTAATCGTTTCAAACATTTTTTAAAAAAATGAGATGTTTAATGGCGAGTTAAATTTTCAGAGGGTAGCAAGCATTGTTACATGTACTCATGATTCATGTGAGGAATTGTGTTTTTTGGGAGTTGATTTTAATCAACTCTCCTATGCAGTTACTCTAGCATACCGAAACTGAAACTGTGTTTGCACCTAAGCACAAATCATCGCCGCCGACAAGACTTAGTTCTTGAAAATAATGAAGCATTTTTTTAAAGGAAACTTTTTTATAAATACCTTGGAAATAATCAGATTTTAAATGATACGAACAATTTGAAGTTTTTTTTCGTCGTGTGTATTCCTACGCCAGAGTTCAATATATAGTCTCGTTCAACCATCGGCTGTCTCCTTACATCTCCGGCAAGTAGAGAGTCTATATTTAGAGGTCGCATCATCAAGCTATCACGTGACCTGGTATCTCTTGCTTGTCGGAGATTAACGGAGACAGCCAAGCATCTGGTTCAACGAGACTAGAGTTCATTATTGGTTGGATCCATACAATTTTTGAAATATTTGGAATACCAAAACATAGTTTGATGAAATCAATTCTATTTTGAAATATTACACAACATGATTCATCAGAGGTTTTTTCGAAATTCTAGTCGGAAAAGTCAGAGAATTCATATTATAAAAATCTGCATAATTCAAATGCAGATTATAAACTACTTGCCAAGCAAACTAGCATATCGTTGATTTTAAAATAAATAATATTCGAAAAAATCAACTCTCGTCAGTACATCAGTACTTTGATTTAAAAACCGAAGCCGCCTACAAAACACGTAACCTTTTCTCTAAGATAACTTCTTTATTTAAAAATATTTCTAAATTTTTGAAAACTATGTGCAAGTTTAGAATTGTTGCGTGATGACAAAATTTACAGACCGTGCAACGTACTACTACACCAAAAAACGTGCGACTTACGTGCGAGAAACGTTTCGTGTAAACCGTTTAGCATTTCGTGTGATTGTGAAGCGTTTCGTGTAAACCGTTTAGCGTTTCGGGCAAAGCGTGTAAATCGTTTCGGGCAAAGCGTGCGAGAACCGCGTGAAACATTCATCAGATTTCATTCGGAACTCACTGATACTTCAATTCATTTTCAATTGATGAAAGGGAATATATCCAAGATATCTTCATTGAACAATTTTCACTCATAAAATTTCACAGGAACGAAAACAATTTTCTTACGGAGATTTATAATGGGAAATGTTTACATCTTTTCTCCATTCGGAAGTACTCGGGATACCTCGCGCAATTTTTAAACGTTATCATCCGGGCTTATTAATGGCTGATGCAATGCAAAATCCCCGTAGACTTTCAACATTGGGATGTGTATTGAAACCTGAAGCGGTAGAGGGGGCGTTTCAACACATATAATCTGGACATTTTTCATATAAGTGGATGAACGTAGTTTGAGCACAAAGGTATTTACTATTATTGAAATATCAAGCAAAAAGTGGTGGAAGAAAAAACTCGGGACATAGTATATCTTATAAATTTATGAAACCTTGAAGTGTTTTGAAATTCTTTAACCAGGGAACAACGATGTCTATATAAAGATCAGTAATAGGATAAGGTAATTTCAAACATAGAAGACTGTACGAATATTTAAGAAACTGTTTTTATTACAAGTGTTACCGTTAATAATTAAATCAAAGTTTGCAGAATCTTCCTGGAATTAAACATAGTTTGTAAATTTACTTTGTATAAAAACTTTCTTCATGGTTACTCAGTGTGAGACATTCTTTACCTTAGACATTTTACTTTTCCACTAAGCATCCGCCTTCGTTGCCTTTCCTTTACACTACATATAAATTCATCATGTTCATAAGTGATTATTCGTTCGCATTTTAAAATATTTAATGTCCGTATTCTCGGACTCCATGCTAGGAAATTTAGTTGAATATAAGCTACGTCATTCTAACCATGTGCATGTTGTCGACGGCGCGCGGCCAAAGAAATTTTCACAATCGTTCTTTAAAAAGCTTTAAAGTTATACAATATAGGATATACATGTAATTTTTATATACAGACCTTAATTATTTTGTTTGCAAGTTTATAACTAATGATTATTCCTTTATCGGCACCACTTATAATTTACTCAACTCTCTCTCTCTCTCTCTCTCTCTCTCTCTCTCTCTCTCTCTCTTTTCTTTCTCCCATTCAAGTCACGAGCGGCAATGTCTTAACTCCGCCCAGCTACGCTCTGATTGGACAAAGGTCAGTGAAAACATTAGGTAGAAACTTTTCTGGAGTAAACCCCTATTAAACGCTTCAATGTACTTAGCTGTAACATAAACGATCATGTTTTGATAAGCATATATATTTTTTTATTTATTTACATCGATAACTCTTACTGAGACCATTCGACTTTGTACAAGCAGCACACATAACCTCGGACATCGGGTGTCTCCTGCACCTGGCTGAACCTGTCAATCAACCTATGTGTATTTGTTTTCATTGGATGGTCAAGCGTCTCTTTTTTTGTCAATAGCCAATGGAAAATTAATGACTTCAAGGTAATCGGAATCAGTATTTGATGAAGCATACAATTCAATTGCAAATAACAAAATTTTTATTAATTATCTGAAAATTATTTAAACCACTGTTAATGGAAAACAAAGAGTCTTAGAAGGAATTAACACACAGGGATTTGTCTACAATGTACACAGTCATGCAATTAATTATTATGGGAATCTTCACGTATGGTACTTAATTCAAATAGATCATGATAATCTATTCACTGTACGCCGTTATACACGTACATGTAAGGAGCGCCGGTAATATATACGAAGATTGGGTCAAAAAATTAAATCATTTTTATTTCTTGTTGTTTTCAATACAATGTTAAATTACTTTGAAAAAAAAATCCGAAATAGTAATTACAACTTTCTTTTTTGTTTAATCATTTGAATTTTTTCTGAGGTGCATGGATATGTACAGAACATATTTATTTACGCGAATGATACGACATAGGAAAAAAATTAACGGATGTTTGTATAACATTGTTTTCTAACGAATGTGACTAATTTGATTTTAAATATTTTTCAACATTATCAACGTAAATAATATCAGATTTATTTACTGTTTGTATTTTTACATCGTATTCTCTGAAACCAATAAAAATACTAATGTTAGAAGAAAAATCAAATCCCGCCGAATACTGAAAACCCGATTTCAGTTTGTAATCATGCGGATTTTATTTTTGGTATTGACAATTGAGTTACGGTAACATTTTTTCTGGATGATTTTTTTTAATTTTATGTAGTAAAAGCACCATTCCAATTGTTACTCAATAAACATAACAATTGATGACCAGGGGCTATATATGTTCTGAGCTGTGTGCGCTGAAGCGACACAAGATTCTCGGTCGCACGTGGCGGTTGAATTAACACAGACTGACCGAATAAACAAACGGGTGGGAAAGTGAAACAAATTGTTACACATAAGAAGAAGCCACCAAAAACGATTTTCGACAGATCTTGATATCGTTTCGCGAATCAAAAAAAAAAAAACAGCGCGAGCTCCTGTCATCGGGGCGGGAGGAGGGGGGGGGGGGGGGCAGCAATGAGTTCGCTTCCACAATGAAACGAACATGTAGAAAAACTACAGAAGTGATTAATATGTGACCGATAGAATCTAATTTAAAGTGTTTAAAACTCATGTGAATATTCTTTTAAATAATCATCGGATGCCTCAACTCAGGACATTCTTTTATCGTGCTAGCACCTACCGCAAACATGTAACATGGAACTTTGATTATAATTTAATTTGATTTTTAAACTACCTTGTACGCTATCGTATACATCAATGCTTAATCAACTGTACAAGTAAAATAAATTTATCTTTTCAACTTAAACCAATATAATAGTTGAAAACATAATAAAATATAGTTGTGTCCGTGCAAAATATGAAACATGAACGCGTGATAAGGTACATGTAGAAGATCACGAACCGACCGCGGATCACTTGTCCACTTGCGCCGGATCTCCTCAGCCATGTGCAATGGATGATCATCATTTAAATGTTTAATATTTAGGGGTTGTTGTTGTTGATTTAAAGCATTATTTGTACAGTTTATAAAATATTTTACATAAACAAACCAACCATTAATTTATGTCTGACGGTGTTTCCGATTTGGAGTAATATCGTTCATTAATATTCATTTACGCTCAGATTTAATTAAATAAATACAAAATGGACAAACTTAGATAACATAAAATTAAAACAGTTCTTGTATTTACGGCTATATTAACTCAAACACGTTCATATGCATGGAAGTGTGCGTCTCGGTGTGCGAATCTTGTGTATTAAATAACCGCTATGTAGTGCAGCCGTGGCTGAGATCCTCGGCCGTGGGCGAACGATAGATTACGTAAAGGTATAACGCACAAACCCGCACAGCTAAGAACCCAGAAAGCTTTGAAAAGATTGCAGTGTAATGACCTTACTCTATCAAATAGAAGTTATTTATTTTAAGCTCAAAAACCCACAATTGATCTATGTATATTATTGCTTTAGATTGAAAATGACATTCCTTTATTAATTAACTGAACGATTTCTTAATTGACACACAATCGTTTAATCCATAAAAAAATATGTGTAATCAAAACGAAAACAATTCTTGAGTTTGCGGATAAATAAACTCATATATGAGAGACGCAACTCTCGTGTATTAGATCACCGCTGACCGCTAGGTAGTCCAGCCGCGACCATGGTGACCGATTTTCTCGGCCGCAGGCGAGGGAGAGCTTACGTAATGGTACACACACACAGCTCTGATTCAAAGTAGATTTTAAATGCATGGAGTTAATAACTAAAATGTAATGCATATATTTTTTTTTTTAATTCCATATTTTGTGGTTTACTAGAAAAGAAAAACAATGAATTGTTTCCCAAATCCAGTTTTTAAGGATTGTGCATTAAAGGACCTTAACAACAATGACTTAAACTCCTAAAATAAAGCACGTATTCTAAAAAAAAAAAATTCTTATGAATTAATGCCGTTTGTATAAACCAGCATACTTTCTGCGGTAACTTTATGCCAGTTGTACGCGCAAAGACTTTCGTTAACTTGTCAAATGAAAACAGGTACATGTTAACATGTTAAGCATTTTACACTCATACTACACAAATCTCATACAAAATAACATTGTAACGACCTTTATGAGATCCCAACAAACAACTTTTCCAGCAACAGCCATATCAAAATCCTAACCCTTTTTGAGTTATTAAGCAAAAACTTTTAGGAGCTATTGGCCCTTAATTTAAGGGGCCAGCCCCTTTTTATTGGTGTCAAATGAAAGCCCTTGATATTTTGGACAACTTTTATTCTACATGTCTTAACAAAATGTTTTTCGTTTAAAAGATATAAAGGAAAACATGTCTAAATTTTTGCACTTTTTTGAATCCTGTTTTTTGACCCCCTACCTTTTCCTAAATAAAAAACGTAATCTAAAAACAAAAACAGATGTGCACAACTACAATGTCTCTGTTATTCAAATTCGTTGGATTCCCATTCCCTGCTATCATAGTCTCGGAGCCTTTGTCTGGAAACAAAAGGCCCTAAAAAATTTTTAAAGGGGAATAACTCTTTAACGGAAAGGGAATTCTACATTTTATGAATTGCTTAAGATAGGGTTTTGTAAAGTACATTAGCCCTGAAAATTTGAGCAAAAACTGTTCAGAAATGAGCAAGATATGAAGCCTCAAAGTTCGCGTCTAGGAAACAAAAAAAAAAAAAGAAAAATAAGAATAATCTTAATTTTTTTCCCGCACAATAATAGAAAGGTCTTCCGTTGGAAACGGAAGACCTTAAAAAATCGACTGAATATACTAATATATACTTAGTTCAAAAAAAAATCTTCGTTTACAAAACATTTCCTAAATTTTGAACGTTTTTTTAAAAGAACTTTTTTTCAGCCCGAGTCACCATGAGCATAATAGCAAAGCGGCATTATTCCCTGGCCGCAAGGCGGTCATCCAATCATGATATACTACAAAACAGGCGTCGCTCATCCGCGTGTGAGGTACATCTAGCAATGGAGGAAGTGCGACAGCTTGGTAAGAATAGCGAGGGTTGGCCAACTTGTGTGTACGACTGTACGTCCACCGATTGATACACCCAACTGAACTCATACAACTGTAAAACGGCAATAAACTTTGTCTCACTGAACCGGTTAAATCTGAGTAAATCAAGAAGCCACTGCATATGATAACTATATATGGAAATTGACTAAAGATTATATAAGCTTCAGATCCTCTTACAGAGGTCCTGTAAAATACCTTCAAATGTAGACAAGTAGTACATGTGTATATGGTCAAATGGATACTGGCTGTTAGATCTCGGTACAATTGTATAGCATACTGATCAATAATGCGATATTTCACGTAAGTCAAGATTCTCTAATATTATATTTAAAAGATAATTTGATGCATTAAGATCATTTTGCAAGTAATGTGTAGCTTCATGATAAATAAAACTTATTCAAATCTTAAAATTCAGCACACATTGCAGCTATAAAATGCAATCCGCAAAACTGTTTTCCAAAAGTATTTTTGGAATCCAAGAAATTCCAATGTAAGCAAGTTCACATCTTGATAATTAATGCACACTACTACCTAATGGACTGCTGCTCTAGCCCTCTTCGTCACAATTATTTTTTTATAGATCGTCGCCATGTTTTCCACGAAAAAGAGAAGGTCATCAACGAGTCGAGCGAGTCTCGGGTTTCCATGGAGACTGGCGGTGATATACAGACCGGAACTATGATGCCGTATGAACAACTGATGCATGCTATCGCCATTAAAAGCTTCCCAAACGTAGCCATTGCTGTACAGGATATACTCACGAACCAGGAACCAGTTCTCAACAAACGCAAGCTCGCACTATATCTGGAAACCATCAACACCCAAAATGTCCCCATCATTCGTGAAGTCATGTCTGCTATAAGACCTTGTGCTTTATTTCCAAAACATTACAAGTATACACTCATGATGAAAGCTGTTGCAACCAGGGATTCGGATATCGTCGACGCTGTCTGCAAACAGATGCTTCCAAGATGCAAGTTATCAAAAGAGGACACGGTTCGACTTCTGAGAGAAGTGTTAGGCATGGATGATATACGTCCCATGACATCTATATGTGGGTCTTTGAAAAACCAAAGAGCCGTGGAAAGAGACCATGCCTACTGTCTTCTTCTTCAAGCTGTAAAATCTGGAAGTCCTACACGGGTGATTTATATCCTTCGTGTGATAAGACCAAAGAAGGCCTTAACCTTGCAACAGAGTTCCACCCTCATGATATCCTCAATAGAGTCGGGTAATTTGGAAACAGTTCATATTATACTTAAGTTACGCAAGAAATATCCCACCAAAATGATTGAAAAGTGTCTTTACCGAGCTTTGACATCCAGTGCAGATATTTTCTTGCATCTGATACACGAAATAAAACCACGAATTTCCAATCTTGCGTTAGACGAACTTTTAAACAAAACGTACATCATTAACGGAAACCGAGAAGCGACCTGTCACATTCTAAGACACTACCCAACCCCGTCAGATGTTGCAAGTAAATTTCTCAAAGTCTTCATGCGAGACAATGACACAGTTTTGGTCCCTGTCATATTGACCCACGTCGCCAATCTGACCAATGAGGAGGTCCAGTGTATCTGTCGATTGTCCTTGGACACCTGCTCAAACTTGTTCATATTCTTCACCGGGACTCACAGCTGTCCCGGAGAAGCAGTTACAGAACTCTTTGCCGACCACTTTCAACAAGCAAATATCGAGAATGGAAATAGAGCTATGTTCCAAACAGAAACCTTGCCCGACACCATCGTTCACTTAATTCGATCATTACAGTATTCAGAATCAAAAATCATGAAGAGCCTTCTCCTGCATTTTGCAAAATCAGACAATGTACCTGCCCTGCGATTATTCTGTAATTCTTTCATGAGGACTGATAAGGATAAACACATTTTCCATGTAATTGACACTCTCCTGTCTATATCTTCAGACACTGAAGGTATTGAGTGTTTGTTGAGTTCCATTCGATCTCCCTCACCCAAATTGCTCACCAAACTTGACGCCATTGTTAACAAAAGTAAAGTTGACCCAAACCTAATTGAGATGGTCCAACATTACAGACAAAAATTAAAACATGTTGAAACAGAACTTTAAAAAAATCTCTGTTTTGCATCCTACAGTTTTTGTTCTTCTTGTTAAAATGCATGTATTTCAGTAATTTCAGTCAAGTCATTTGTTTATGCGACAGGTAGACTTTTAGGACCACTCAAAATGAGTAAGAAGGTACATATATTGTTGATTTGATTTTCCTCACGTTTTTTTTTAAAACACCGATTGAAACAATAAAATCAGTTTGGTTTTTGCCCATGTTTCTCTGTAATGTTCTTAGATATACATTAATTTTTTCATATTTATCAAACCACAAGTCTGTCAATCAAGAAGCCAAAGGTAATTTTGTTGATAATCATTAAGCGTAATCCATGATTCACAAATCTCTAGAAGAACCCTGTTTCAATTTTGCCAGAGTTCTCCAAGGGTTATATTATGTGGTTTACACTCCATACTTTAGCATATATAGACTGTGTATCAAGAAATCCTCTCATACAAATGTATAAACGTTACACTGTATTTGGTTGACAACCAACTTCTGAGTCTATGTCTCATAGATCTCCTTTGGGGTCACGTCAGAAATAAGAACAGACTGAATCATTAACAATATAAAACATGAACATATATCATACAAAATTTTATTTTTGTAACATTTAAACATCTTGGTTATCTAACAATTGTAAAATTCGTTCAACATTCTATCAAAATCAACCAGATTCATATATACATGTACAGTTATGGCTGATATTACAAAGGAATAATTGATATCTGGATAAAAAAAAATTATAAAAAATTACATCATTTTTATAATAGAAGTTTCTAATTGCTTTCCTATATTCTCTATGGTATATTGAATCCTAGGAGTTTCCCGAGCTGACCCAGTTTGTTGGCGTAGTAGGTGGGTACGTAAGAAGCCTGGGTGGGGTCCCCCGAGGCCTTGTAGGTCTCTACGTCAGACAGGGTGGAGACCCCGGTCAGGACCAGAAGGGACTGCATCCCACAGTTTGTGGCCATGGATATGTCAGTGTTACACCTGCCAGGGAAAGAGTGTAGGTTACAGCAATGGAAACCACTTTGTTGGATATATCTAAGTACATAAATTTTTAGCGTTCTGCACATTGGGCCATTAAATAACTAAAATTGCATCTGAGTAAGCTATTAGAACCATTTTAACAAGAGCTTTGACTTTGGGTAGTTGTGTCAAACGACAACGTGACGTTGGCCTGTCCATTTCATTGCTGGGCATTCAGCCATGGCTCTTTGAAATCAACATAGTTTGTCTGGCTTTTAAGTTAAGTCTAAGCAATCGGTGTATATTTCGCTTGAAACCAGCGTCATTTTGAACTTGTTTTGACAGAAGAAATTGATAGTTACATCCTACTGAAAGTCCAAGGCCTTGTTAAAATGCTTCTATAACATATCAAGTTGAATAAATATGCGATGAATTCCTTTCTATTGTAAGTAACACTATCTGATAGATAAATCATACAGAAATACAATGTATGTGTAGTCTGAATGGCAAATGAACGGTTTTAATAGTGGTTTCTTAGATTAAAAAAAAAATCTTAAAATTATCGACAACACCTTAAACCTTAAAGGTTGTCATACAGTATGAAGACTCTGTCGCACGTCTAATACAGTCTTAATAGCGGGTTGTTTTGGTTTTATATCCTTGGTTTACCGACATTGCTCATGCGCAATAAACAGGGTATAGAAATTATCAGTTTCTCTACAAAAACTTGGGGGGGGGGGGGGGGAGGTCGGTCGAACGCCTTAGTGTGTGTTTTCCCGTACACTCCATTATTCTCGGGGGGGGGGGGGGGGGGGGTTAAAACAAATTTGTCGACTTCTATTTGAGAACTGTATAGTGGAAATCTGCATTCATGCATTGCACAGTTGATCTTTTACCTTAAGAGGGCTGGATAGTTGTAACCATTTTTGGACAATGTAAGTCTCATTTGGCAGAAGAGCTTTGTATGACAATACATGTAGTAAAACGTTCAAATTTTACAAATAAAGACCTTTGTATGATAATATTAAAATGTTCGAATTTTACATATAAAATATTACGAATTTTTCTTTACTAAATAAAAGTTTATGGCTAGAGAAATCTTTCTAAAAGTTTAAGGTAGATCTGATGGTAATTTTTGGACCACCCATCTTCCTTATTTAAAACATAATAATTATGTCTGATTAAGCATAGTGTATTGTATCTGTAGACTCTTTGTTGCAAATAAGCAGGTATTAAATGGGTCTGTCATTTTTTTTTCAAAAATAGCAAATCTGGCAAGCCAATAAAAGGATGAATTGTTTGGTCTTGATTCTCTGAAACTTTTTGATAGGAACTGTAGCACTGTTGAGTTTGAAATCCCATTTTACTCAAACATTAACATCATTTTGTTGATAAACAACAGTTGAGTATTGTATATGTTTCACAGATACATATATCTATTGCAGCTTACAATTCCAATGGAAGTGACAACAGAAAGATTCACTGTAAATATAGATATGTAAATAGATATAATAAAACATTTTATTTCTCTAATAGTATCAAAACCTATAAATAAATAAACAATTAAAAAAAATTTCAACCTTTTATTAAATTCAAAAAACTTACTCAAATGTACAGCTGTAATAGGTAAAATAAAATCTGGTAAAAAGGCTTTCAAAAGAAAGATTAATATAAGGGTAAAAATTAAATCTAAAATTAAATACATGTATAAGCACAAGATGTGAGGTATTTCAACAGATAAGTTACTGTATGCCCCCTATATATTCTCAGGTATACTGAATCCTAGGAGTTTCCCGAGCTGACCCAATTTGTTGGCATAGTAGGTGGGTACGTAAGTCCCCCGAGGCCTTGTAGGTCTCTACGTTGGACAGGGTGGAGACCCCGGTCAGGACCAGAAGGGACTGCATCCCACTAACTGTGGCCATTGAAATGTCTGTATGACAACTGAGGGTGAAAAAAGTAGGTTCAATAAAAGGAAAAAATAAAAAAATAAAAACTTGGTATGACTTATCAGTGTATTTCAAATGAATCACTGGCAAACTTTTCTATTGTTTTAGTGGATCCAGCCACAAAGGGTTGGGGGATTGTGAGGGAGTAGTAGAGACCGAGAGGGGTGTGTGGTGGTCAAGACCTTTACCCCTCATTTTAAAATCATCTCAATAATTTTTATTGGATCTACTCCTATCATTTACATAATGAAAAGTCTCTGTCATATTGTTTGAAGAAATCCTTAAAATTGCTCTTAGTCAGTCTTTGGGCTAAAACACCCTGAATTAGCTCTTTAGAAGTTGGTATAGATCCTTGTTTAGATTTACATATCTCTAAAAAATATTTCAAATAAGCTAGAGAACTGCTCACCTGTCTCCCACCATCATACACCTGGCTGGGTCCAGATTGTGGGCCTTCTGTAGACATCTGAACATGTTGGTTTCTGGTTTCCCCATCACTAGAGGTTCTCTCCGGGCAGGAACCTTTACAGAGGCAACAATGGTCCCCGTCCCTAAACAGTTCAAAGTTCAGTTGAAGAGGGTTTAATATATTTAAATTAAATTAATACACGAGTAGAAATAAGGCCTATAAAAAAAATTGTGTGTTTAGGGTAACACTGATGAAAAAATTAGGTTAGGTAGGTAGGGATTTTTATTTATCTTATCATATTTTTTTCTGCATGAATCCTAAGAATGTTAGTTTGTGTCATATTTAAAAACATATGTTTTAATAGAAATAATATAAAATTCACAATCGGATAAAAACAGACATCTAAAAATGGTAGGATCGGGGCATTTTTGTAGGTAAGGTCGGGTTACCCTAAACACACAACTTCTTTTTTAGGCCTAAGTACAAAAATTCTCTATACATGTAATAATATTTATGCTTAGCAAAAATCAAACAAATATTCAGTTCCCCAGGCAAAAAATTGAAGAAAAAAAAATATAATGCAGCAGAAAATTTCATTGCTAGAACTGGAAAGGGGAATAACTCTATTTTAAAGTTAAAATTGATATTTTTTCTTTTTGAGGCAATACATTAATCAATGTGCCAGCACCTGACAAAATGTGATGTTTCCTGAGAAACTATATATATGATCATCCATTTTCTTTTTGGCCTTTGCAGCATGTACTTGCAACCTTCATCAAAACTGTTGAATGAAGTAGTTTGATCAACCATTTACAAAAGCTTACTGACATACAAATAATACATACAAAAAATAAATTTTTTTACATGTACACACTTTGTAGTTATTATTTACATCCCCCATCAGCAACAGACTTCCGTCACTTACCTGGAATAACAAAAGGCACATCCATAGGGAGATGGGTATCTTCATTGGTGGCTAGAAAGATACAATCCTTCTGTCTGGCATATGACGCAGCTTTCATCATTTTGGGATAAGAAATATATTTGTCAAATCCAACCAAGACACATTTTATCTGAAAACAGAAGTAGTTTATATCAGAGACCAGCCTTTTTTGGAAGCTTATATGTACATGTACCATAGATCATTTCAATGGATAGATAACTTGTCTATAACATTACCAAATTGCAACTCAAACTTTTCTGTACACTTTCAAAGATCATTTTCATGAAGTTCAACAAAATTATTTGCTTTTAAGCATTAAATATATAAGTACATGTACATGTATTTATGTAACAACTTTTGTTCAGATCTCGAAGATCTTTGAAATTTATCATCATACATTTTAGATTTTAAAAAATCCAACAGATTCATTTGCACTTTTTTGTTCTCCTACAGCTAGAAATAGATGCAAAATAGTTTTACCATAAACACTGGTTAGAGAGCAGAAACACAATAACACAATTAATATGTACATGTAAAAATTCATCTCTTGAATTTAGATTTAAATATTAAGAGTTTCAATGAACATGTTTTAAGCATTGAAATAAAGATAGTATTACCATGATCAAGATTGATTACTTGGTATATGTATATTTAACCTCAGAGTCTGAAGAAATTTAAAACTCCATATCCTGACCAAATATTGTAAATTTAAGTCTTAGAATCTGTGTCTAATTTTTGTCAGTTGTAAATGAGAGGGCAAACAAATAGGTTTGTGAGGGGTATTTTTAAAATGGGGCCTTGCTGACAATCATTTAATGGCAAATATGGTACAAGTTAAATTAAATACAATTACAGCATAACTTGATTGACATCATAAGAAGTGACGAGGAATGTGCTGTTAAGATCCATTCACATATCAATCATTTCAATCAAAGGTGGGATGGAATTTTCCAAATGGCCTTGACAAGTAATAACTTGTCATTCATGATAAAATTGTTAGTATTCAAGAAAAAACTTCTGATTTAATACCTAAATGATTGTGATCCCAATGTGCGTATAAATCATAAAGGTTAAAATGTGTACAAGTAAAAATGGTAACAGGTTTAACAATTTGACATAGTACTGACCGCAGGGTCAAGGGTAAATCCGGACACAACTTGTAGCCCTGCTTGGTTATCGTCGGGAGGGTCTGGCTTCAAGAGAATAAAGTCCCTAAACATACAGTTACACAATATGGAAAAAAACTATACATGTAAATTATAGAGTCCAAACATACATTTGTGAAAACTAAAATTATCATCATCTGCAATTCTTTTCATGACAGCTTGGTCATTGTTGAAAGCCAAAAAATACTGATTCAATGTGAATATATACATTTGAAAAACTGTATTATAAATGTTTTCCTACCCCCCCCCCCCCAAAAAAAAATAAAAAAAATTCACTTAACATGGTAAGATAGCTTATAAAAATGTATGCATAATAATTATTTCAAAAAATCAAAGAATTATGTTTTAACTTGATACCAGTAAAACATTTAAAGAGATTGAAATATTTTTTTAAAAATTCTGTGCATCGGGCATCATTCCATTAGACTGAAAAGATTTGTAACTTTTCATTCGTTCTTTGGTAAAACACAGTCCAGACAACACCAGAGGGACTGAGTATGTTAAGCTCTGTCCCATGAGCCTAATGACTGAGAAAGGAAATAGAGGAGTTACTTATCATTGTAGCTTATTCAGGTGATCAAATTAAGCTGCTTTACAAGAGAAATCAATTGTATCAATCAATGATATTCCATAAAAATTAAAAAAGCACACAATATCAGATAATTCTAATTTATTCACTAATTGTGCATGATTTAAAATCTAAATTGATCTCAGATTAATATTTCTTACCAAAGGGTCATAGTTTCCTTATTTATGTTCTGTCTTTAGCAAAACCCAACATAAACAAACTCAGTCTTATTTTTCATACTCACACCAATTCCTGTGTGCTTCAGACCAAACCTATCCAACTCTTCTCCCATGCTGGGATTGCCAACAACGTAAATCTTTCCTTGGAAGTTCATATTATGTAGGTACAGGGCCGAAATGTAACTTGTACACACAATCTCCTCCTTCATTAATAATATTTATATAAAGCAATTCACAATTTCATATGACCATTTTCAAACTGAAAACTTTGTTGATTATTAGCAAAAACAATGTAAATACATGTATTGAAGACTGTCAAACTCTGTAAAAATTTCAACAGAAGTTTAATTATACAAATTCATAGCACACGTTCTAAATACACTTATAAAACAGGAAAATCTGCCTTCCTCTCACCTCTGATGCAGGAAATCCGAGCTTGACACACTTTTCAGCATACTCAGCCCGAGTTTTTGTGCTGTTGTTTGTGATGTAAAATACTCTCTTCCCCTGTAATGTGAAATTCATTCCTGTCAGAGTTTGAACCATAAAATGAATTATCACAACTCCCCTATGTTAAGCACTGACTTAAATACAATCAAAGACAGTCATATTTTATTTAAATTACTTGCCGGAAACTCATTTTTTTTAGTTTTTGGTTTGGTTTTTTTTTTAAATTTAAATTCAGTAAATGAGTTACTTGGAAATTTATTTGTGTTTTAAACTGCTGTATTGCCCCAGAGGCAAAGTCCCTAATGCTTAAGTGCCCCTAATTTTTTTATTTAGTGCTCCAATTACATTTCACAAGTACACTAATGGATAAAGTGTTGGGCTTGTGATCCGTACATCCCCCCCAAGTTCGAATCCTGGAGGGGCTTTCGCTGTTTCATCATGTACATACTGTTTTGATTTTTTTAGATATTCATTTTTTATTCCAAATCTGCAAATTTTTCGCCTGTTTGACATATATTCAGTTTATTTATCATATCTTCCATAATCAAATAATTTACTATTAATATAAGTGACTTTTTTTCAGGTGTATTATTCCAGGTCCCAGTCTTACCAAAGCTTTTAGTCCTTTCACAGTTTCTAGGCTTCCGGGAATTACTTCATTAGCATTCCATAACACACCTATAATATAAAGTCAACACGATAAGAAAATTGAATCTATAACAACATTTAATTATGTTGACAGTTTGATTTTTCTGTAGCCAGTAGAGAATATTACCATCACAGTCAAATAAAAAGTTGTCCACATTGTTAGATATCTCTTTCGCAATATTGGGACTGATTTCTTCACACATCCTGATTAATCCCCCCGCTGCACGTGTAAAAAGTTGTCTAGTGATATGCATAAAGACATTGGACGTTGATCACGATCATCTACCATCAACCAGCGTAAGGGAACCAGTTAAATTAAAGAATTGGGTAAAAAGACAAATGGATGTTGCCGAATCCGCGTTTGATTTTCGGGGGAAACAAATCTCAGTTGCGATATGCCGGGTCGAGAATTTCACACCTGAAACACAGGGGCTCGTCACGAAGTTTTTTCAACCTTTTATATATGTAATGATTGTGTTATTGTAGATAAAGACAACAACTCCAACGTAGGGTTCTCTATTATGACTTTATATTATATCATAAGCTCTGAAATATTTAACAATACATGTATCACAATAAGTAATTTATCAATATCACATCATCATAAAAATAAAATAGATCACACATAATATATCATTTCATTTTGTTATACTTTCATGTTAAATACTGAAATCTGATTGGTTAAGACGCAGTTAATAATATTTACTATTACCCTCAGCGTTAGCAACGCACTTGGCAACGGGTAACATTAAAAAATGTTACATGCGCGAAAATTATGCGCGTACGGTTCGCTGTAGAATTCACGTTATTCCTATATAAAAGCAGAAAAATGTTCTTAAAAATTTAAAAAAAGACATTCAGTATAACAAAATAAATAGTGCCTGTTTTGGAGGATAACAGTTGAAATTGACACCCCTCGAAAACCATTGTCAACCTCCGCTTCGATTTTGCCAAGCACAGTTTACAAGCAAGAGTTATTCCCCTTATCACATTGCTAACTGATATATAAAGAGTTAAATAATATTTATCCCGTGTCATGCGCGGATCTAGAGGGGGGGGGGGGGGGTCGGGGGGGTCCCGACCCCCCCCCCCCCCCTGGAAAATGAAAATTTATTAAATTTACATAGTAAAATTATCGAGAAAATATGCCTCGGACCCCCCCTGGCAAACACAATTATCCTTCGGACCCCCCCCCCCCCCTGGAAAAATTTTCTGGATCCGCGCATGCGTGTAATTAATAATTTAGATAGTTATTAATGTTTAATAAATAAAACATATTAAACTTAACTTAGGCAATAAGTATCAAATCTGATATTTATATATATGCATACCTATGTGTGACACAAAGCCTAATTGATCTGCATCTGCATGATCCTTCTATATTCTTCAGGTATGGAATCTATATACATATAGCAATACTCTTAAAACTACATTTAGGTTATCTAGCTTAAGATTGTTAAAATAACTATAATGAGTGTTGCTCAAACACTAAGTTTTCACTCATGATAATTTACATTTAAATAGATTTACATTTCACTATATATCATTTACTTATCTAGCAAATATAATATACTTTATTAATAAGCAGTAATCTTAATAGCATAAAATATAAAACAATTACTTACAGTCTATAGATTTCTTCTTGGTCTTAAGATAAATACATCTGGTCAGTATGAAGATCAGATCAAAAAGGACAAAGCAAAGAGAGGGAATTTAAAAGACCAATCAAATTGAGAATTCAAAAATAGAATTGACCATGTGATATATAATTAACTAAAACAGGTTTACACTGACCATAATGACCATTGTGATGTCATACTATATAAATAACTATGTAGCTATTTACATACTGTTAGGTTGTACATAAAGTTGTTTATATTGACAACTTTTATAGTAAATACTGTAAACTTATAATTTATAGAACTATTAATTAATAATTTCATGAAAATGAAATTATGACTTAATTAATATGAAATATCACCCTATCACATGCTTCCCCTCTTCGTGAAATGACGTCCTCGTCATTTATTACTTATCAAAACAAATATCTACGAGTAATTTGAATTACTTTTAAACCTTCATGACTGCAAGAAAACTGTAAATAAAATATCTTAAAAACTATAAAAACGCACTATATCTCGCCTAGTAATTTTATAGACTTTATCACTAATTTAGCTGATTGAACTGACTGGTTAATACTGATCTCGTGTAAAATTGTAAATACTAATGTCTACCAGAAATGATCTGTAGTAGAGTCTTTTCTATAAGTTCTTTGCTATTTTTAGAGTTAAAAACATCACTAGAGACTAATGTCTGAAGGTAGTCTGCTCTTATCTTCCAATCTGGTTGTTTTGTTAATACCTGTTGATTTACTATATAATCGCCACTTGTAATCCATGATGTTGTTTTCTTTGCTCTCTGAGATCTCCTTGGTAATGGTTCTGTCTGCTGTTCGTAAGCTGGATTTTCTCTAGAATTGGTATTATCCAAATCATTATCATCATCATCTTCTTCAGTATCATCTTCAGCATCATCACCATCTGTAGATGTATCTACATGTACTTCCTTTATCTGAGTATCTTCTGCAGTTCTATCTTCTTCATGGTTGTCTTCTTCATCATTGTTATCTTCTTCATTGTTGTTATCTTCTTCATTGGCCAATGAATTCTCTATTCTCAAAGCAACAGTATCGTCGTTGCTATGTGCAATGGAATCTGCTTCATGCACCATTATCTCATCACTGTTGGTATCTGATGCAGAATCTTCATATTTTGAAGCATTCAATTGAGATCTTCTTTTCATTTTGATCGATTTCCTTGGTGCTGGCTTTGGTTTTTCTTCTTGTAAATCAACATGTCCAATTGGAAGTTGCAAATTTCTATGTAAAGTTCTTGATTTTGAAAAGTTATTTTCCTTTTTAACTATGTATACAGGAATGTCCTTGTTAGGTTGACTAATTACAATGTATGGGTCTTCTTCCCTTTTGTCTGACAACTTATGCGGGCCATCGAAAGCAACTATCTTCACCAGTACTTTATCCCCGGGTTGAATAACAGTACCTCTTATTTTGATATCATAGTTTTTCTTCTGCTTTTCCTGAGAAATTTTGATAGATTTCTTTGCCAAATTGTACGATTGTTCTAATTTAGATTTTAAAGATTTTATATAAGCGTTGAGATTTTCTGGTTGATTTTGTTCTTCTGTTCTGAATAGTAAATCTATTGGAAGTCTCGCTTCTCTGCCAAACATTAGAAAGAAAGGTGATTGACCTGTTGTCTCTTGCTTCATAGAATTATATGCATGGACTTAACTTGAAATATGTGATTTCCAGTCCTGTTTTTGCGAATTCTCAAGAGTTCCAAACATCTTTATCAAAGTTCGATTAAAGCGTTCTGTCAATCCATTTCCCATTGGATGGTATGGCGTTGTTCTAGACTTGTTAATGCCCAATATATGACAGAGTTCCTGTATAATCTTAGATTCAAAATTGGCACCCTGATCACTATGAAGCCGCAAAGGTATTCCATAGTGGACTATGAAATGGTTAAACAATGCCTCGGCTGTAGTTTTGGCAGTTTGATTTCTCGTAGCTATAGCCTGAGCATAACGAGTGAAGTGATCAGTGATGACCAACACATTTTCATATCCTCCTTTTGATTTCTCTAGTTTTAAGTAGTCCACACATACAATTTCCAAAGGCTGTGAAGTTTTTATGTTGGTAAGTGGAGCTCTTTCTGTAGTTGGAGTTTTTCTGAGAAGACATCTCCTGCAGTTGGATATGAAGTGTTCAATATCTTTCGTCATGCCATACCAGTAAAATCGATCTCTGATTAGACTGGTAGTCTTCTCTCGGCCAGGGTGTCCCATGTCTGTATGAAGATGGTACAGTACTGTTGGAATACATGATCTCGGTATAATGATCTGTGTCTTCTTATTTTCATTAACAACTGTCTCTCTGATCAATACTCCATCTCGAAGTCTTAGCTTTTCAAAATTCTTGTGAAGTAAAGCATGGTACTGTACATTGTTGTATGGTAGATGATGTTTCTCTGGCTAATACCCATCTCGCACATATGGTATCCAGAATCTTAGTACTGGGTCATTGTACTGATGACAACAAACATCAATCTCTGTTTGATCACTCAAATCCGGTTGGTTGTCAACTGCTGATGAAGATATGGATAAGCATTGTACATATGGACCATTGTTTCCAATTGAGTTGCATATGGTCTTTATGGAATCAGATGTAATGATTTCTTGGTTTGGTATTCTGCTTAATCCATCTGCATCTGCGTTAAGTTTTCCAGGTCGATACAGAATCTCAAAATTAAAGCTAGCTAGATCTGCGATCCATCTCTGACTCGCTGCATCTAGTTTTGTTGATGTTAATACATAATTAAGTGAGCGGATTGTTGTCTGTGTACACTTTAAATGTGCCTCCATATAGATAATCTCGAAATTTTTCACATGCAGCCCACTTTAATGCCAAAAACTCCAATTTATGAACAGGATAATTCTTTTCAGATTTTGACAAACTCCTGCTTGCATAAGCAATAACTCTCTTGAAATTATCTTGCATCTGATATAATACAGCACCAATGCTTGATGTATGTAACTCGAATGGTAATGAGTAATCTGGGAATCCTAAAATTGGATAAGTAGTGAGTTTCTCCTTTAGTTTTCTGAATGACTGTTCTTGTTCATCTCCCCATTTCCATTTGTCATCTACTTTTAATGTCCTAACACCCTTTCTTGTTTTCTTTTTAGTATTAGGTAGGAGGTCATTTAATGGACGAGCTATTGTTGAAAATCCCTCAATGAATCTTCGGTAGTAAATCCAACAAAACCCAAGAATTGGCGAACTTCATCTGAATTTCTTGGTTTCGGCCAATTCTGTACCTTGCTGATCTTATCTGGGTCTGGCTCTATCACCTCCTCACTGACAATATTTCCTACATATTTGACTTTCTTTTTAAAGAATTTGCATTTCTTTGGCGATAGCTTCAAATTTACTTCCCTAAGTCGCTGAAAAATCTTTTCCAAACGTTCTACATGCTCTTCATAGGTTTTGGAGAAAATTATCAAGTCATCAAGATAGATGTAACATATGTCTAGGTGAAGTCCATCAAAGCATTCTTCCATAAGCCTTTAATAAGTGGCAGGAGCATTGACAAGACCAAATGGCATGCGATGGTATTCATAAAAGCCTAGAGTCCCAACAGTAAATGCTGTTCTCTCTTTGTGCTTTTCATGTAACTCAACTTGATGGTAACCACTCTTCATGTCCAATATGGTAAAGAATCTATTTCCTGCCTATGCATCCAAAATTTCCTCTATACGTGGCAATGCATAGGAATCTTTCTTTGTTCTCAAGTTCAGTTGTCGATAGTCTACGCACATGCGCAATTCATTATTCTTCTTTCGACAAAGGACAACATTACTCGACCATGGCGACTTAGATTTCTTTATAATTCCTCCTTCTAACAACTTTCTTAAGTGATCTTTAACCTCTTCAAACATAGCAGGTGGAATACGTCTTGGACGTTGTTTGAATGGTGTGTCGTCATGAAGATCAATCCTATGTTTTACAATGCTAGTATGTCCAATATCTATTTCTGACTTGGAGAAAACATCCTCATACTTCCTCAATAAATTCTCTGCTTGTTGTTTCTCTAAAGTCGTGAGTCCCTCATCTTCAATTGTAACTAAGCTCAGGACATCTTTTGCTTGTTGGAAATTAACACAAGGTATAGCTCTTTGTTCTGGTTCAAGTTTTACAGGCTGCAACTCACACAAGATAGATTTTGGTGGAACTTGTACTGTCCTGGTAGTGATATTATCAATGTCCACTCTTATCACATGATTTGCTGGATAGCAGTAGTCTGTAAGTGATGGTACAATATCCAGGTCTGATGGAATAACAGAGCGAGATGTAGCTTGTAGAACTGCTGTTGTAGATTGATATGGTATTGCTTTATCAATGTATCCAGATATTGAGACTGTTGAATTTGGTGGTATAGAAATACAAAAGTTTTCAGCTGATTTTACAATTCCAAGTCTATTGTTGTTGCTAGCAAGTTCTTTATCCCGTATGGTCATGCCTCTAAAA
Organism: Magallana angulata; assembly: GCF_025612915.1. NCBI lineage: Eukaryota > Metazoa > Mollusca > Bivalvia > Ostreida > Ostreidae > Magallana > Magallana angulata. Next base: position 55,451,676 of record NC_069115.1, on the reverse strand, counting down.
GCTAAATACCAAGGCGTAAACAATGCAGCTTCTTGCAGATATCGGTCTCCGTATTTGTCTTTGACAACATCTAGCATGTGTTGTAATATGTTGGTCCCAATAAGAAGTGGTACTTGGCTGTTGTAATTGCTGGTGGATACAACAAGTAATGGAAAATTAAGTGGCTGTTCCAGTGATTGTGGTATTCCAGTACTTTGGATATTAGCCTCGATGTAACCAAAATATGGCAACTGTTGACCATCAGCGCATTCCACTTCTAAAAGTTCTCTTATTGGGTGGAGTTCTAAATGACGAAGGTGGTTTGTATAAAAATCATTGCTGACTGTTGAAACAGTAGATCCAGTGTCAATCAATGCTCGAACTAAGTTTCCTTCTATACTTGCTTCAACTTCAGAGGTATTTCCTACTAGTTCAACTGGTCTACTCTGGTAAGGGCGTTTCTTGTAATGACCTATCGTCTGCCCCGCAACGAAGGTCTCCTGATGTTAAAATTTCTCCGGCTGTGATCCATACGCACAGTACATCTACGTGCTATATGTCCAGGTTGTTTGCATCTATAACATATTGGTTGTCCATCTTCGGTCTCTTGTAGATTAGATTCTTGGTCACCATAGCCATACTCATATTGGTGGTAATATCCTTGATTATATCTTGGACTACGTCTATAGCTACCATATGAACTTCTGGATTGGTAGTTTCCTCTACTGTATTGTTGTTGCTGATCCTTATGATCCCAACTTGTTGGTTGTTGTTCGAATCTCTTGTACGTACTTCTTTGTTCAATAGCACTGACTTTGGTGGTAAGCTGTTGATTCATTCCTTTGAGTTCTTGATCTCATCTTGTGTCTCAGGTTCACTCGATGTTACAGCCATGTTTGATTGTGCTCTTTTCGTTACATGTTCTTTTTCTACAAGTCTGATTTCCTTCCTAAGTTCATCAAAATTTGTAAGTGCATCAAACTTGTATCCTGTGATATCTTTAATCCATTGATGCAATCCATTCCAGAATTTGGATCTTAAATTCTCATTAGCATCTGCCTGTGTCGCAACTCCTTTAATGACCGCTTTTCTATAAATCTCTTCTAACCTACAACTCCAACTCATGCTATCCTCGTCTTTCTGTTGTCGACGCACTGTAAAATTGTTCCATAATGGTTTCTCCTCGTTCTATTGTTCCAAATACACTCTCCATCTTGTCTAGTATCTGGGTTACAGTGGCTCCAGAACCAAGTCTCATTGCAACTTTTCCAGCATCTCCTCTTAGGGATCTTCTAATTGATTGAGCGATAGATTCCTCTTTGTATTTCTCTTTAATTAAACAATCCACTTCATATCGCCAAAGATCATAAGTAGTGTCGTTCTTGCTGCCGTCTCCAGAAAAGCAAGAGATCTTTGGGATATAGGAGCTAGTGTTGCTTCCTGATGCTGCTGATTTAACAATTTCAGTTTGTTGTTCTGTTTTAACATTAACAAACTCCTCTTCATTCATTTGTGTGACATATTGAGTCATCCATTGTTTGAAATCTTGAGCAGAATCAGCTTTTGGTTTTACATTCAGTTCTTTAAAAACTGACGCAATTTGATTGAGTTCGTCTGGGGATAATTCTGCCATGCTTAATTGTTTATGTTTCGATTTCGGAACGCGGCTTGCTAGCTATTTCAACGGATTAAATTCAGAATCGGTGTTTCGGAAATTTATAACTTAATTTTCTAAATTAAATTTCTAATTAAATATCTATGACTACTACTTACTGATAACTTATCTAATACTATCTTAATAAAATCTTAATATTAATTTAAGTAACTAACAAGATTAATAAATTGATTGACTTGTAATAAACCTTAATTAAATATACTTTGTTATACTAATGCTAAATAAATATTCTTATAAGAATAACTACTGGGTAACAGTATCTAAATAAATACCTTAATGTACTAAATGATGCTCTATCAAAATTATAAAAAAGTGAAAAATATCTAGTACTGTAGTACTTGAAATAAATAGAAGATACAAAAATTTAATTAACTTTATATAAAAAAATAATTACTTTCAATGAAAGATAACTCTCAAGAAAATGGCAATATTTGGCTTGTGCACTCAAGCGTGACAAAAATTTAAACAGGAAAATATTACTTTTATGTCAATATAGTTCTTAAATGATAGTGTTTTAAATAATTGCAATGCTCAAAAAGAAAATCTTTCAAATAGAAAAAATTATGATTACCAAATAATTAATGAATATGAAATGAAAAATGAAATGACAAATTTGCTGAAAATAAGTGCTAATTATAACACTTAAAAAATAACTATGTGATGTTTATGAAAAAAAATGAATATATATTACAAACCAATCTAGTCTAAGTCTCTAAGATAATAAGAATCTAACTTAAATATCAATAAATACTTATTACAACTCAAAGGGAATTCAGACATCTGAAACTAATTATAAGGTAGACAAAAAATGTGCTAAGTAATCTTAAAGATTAACTTAAAAAATGTTACATGCACCAAAAAATTCTACCTTACCGTGCTGGCAAATCTTGAAACAATGAAAAACACATGCAGTTCAATAAATTGACTGTCAGAGGTTCAATGGTTAACACTGAAGTCACTATCTTCACAATGTGAATGATCCTGGTCCTTGACAGGCGTCCTAGTCCTGGGGTTGATCCTCAGTCCTGTTCCTGATAGGTCCCTCCTGGTCCGGTTGATGGGGTTCCTCCTGATCCGTCCTAGGGTTCCTCCTGATCCGTCCTGGGGTTCCTCCTGATCAGTCCCGGGGCTCCTCCTGATCAGTCCTGGGGCTCCTCCTGGTCCGTCCTGGGGTCCTCTGGGTTACGCATCCACCGTAGGGCGCATCTGCTTCAGTATGTATGTCCAGCCAGTCCCAACGTGTGCGCCATTGTAATGATGGTGTTATTGTAGATAAAGACAACAACTCCAACGTAGGGTTCTCTATTATGACTTTATATTATATCATAAGCTCTGAAATATTTAACAATACATGTATCACAATAAGTAATTTATCAATATCACATCATCATAAAAATAAAATAGATCACACATAATATATCATTTCATTGTATAAGATCATAACATCCATTTCATGATTTTGCCAAGCACAGTTTACAAGCAAGAGTTATTCCCCTTATCACAGTGCTAACTGATATATAAAGAGTTAAATAATATTTATCCCGTGTAATTAATAATTTAGATAGTTATTAATGTTTAATAAATAAAACATATTAAACTTAACTTAGGCAATAAGTATCAAATCTGATATTTATATATATGCATACCTATGTGTGACACAAAGCCTAATTGATCTGCATCTGCATGATCCTTCTATATTCTTCAGGTATGGAATCTATATACATATAGCAATACTCTTAAAACTACATTTAGGTTATCTAGCTTAAGATTGTTAAAATAACTATAATAATTGTGTTGTTCAAACACTAAGTTTTCACTCATGATAATTTACATTTAAATAGATTTACATTTCACTATATATCATTTACTTATCTAGCAAATATAATATACTTTATTAATAAGCAGTAATCTTAATAGCATAAAATATAAAACAATTACTTACAGTCTATAGATTTCTTGTTGGTCTTAAGATAAATACATCTGGTCAGTATGAAGATCAGATCAAAAAGGACAAAGCAAAGAGAGGGAATTTAAAAGACCAATCAAATTGAGAATTCAGAAATAGAATTGACCATGTGATATATAATTAACTAAAACAGGTTTACACTGACCATAATGACCATTGTGATGTCATACTATATAAATAACTATGTAGCTATTTACATACTGTTAGGTTGTACATAAAGTTGTTTATATTGACAACTTTTATAGTAAATACTGTAAACTTATAATTTATAGAACTATTAATTAATAATTTCATGATAATGAAATTATGACTTAATTAATATGAAATATCACCCTATCACATATATACCACTTCTATACTATAAAAGTGTATTTTATAGTATACAGGTGGAATATATAAAAGGTTGAAAAAACTTCGTGACGAGCCCCTGTGACTGAAAACGGGGTTTTGTTATATTTCTTAGGTAATACTCATTTGCTCTGCACGAAATTTGTAGGATTACTTTATTAAATATTTATTGTCTTCGCTGAAATTTTCATCATCACAGAATGAATTTTTTTTATATATTTATTACGAACAAACACGAAGCTTCGTTTTTGAAAGTATGGGGGAGGGGAGGGAACCTCATCCAAAAAATTCTTGACAAGCAGAAAAAAACCATTCCAAAATCGCAAAAACTCTAATTCGTGGAAGGGGGAGGGGGAGGGGCTAGTGTACTTTCGGTGTTTCAGGTTTTTGGGAGTTGATTTTAATCATCTCTCTTATGCAGTTACTCAGACAAACCGAAAGTGAAACAGTGTTTGGACCTCAGCACAAATCATTGCTGCCGACAAGACTTAGTTCTTGAAAATAATTGATAAATTCGATGTAATGTAATTGCTAAAGCATTGTTTTTCAAGGAAACTTATTTATAAATACCTTGAAAATAGTCAGATTTTAAATGGTACGAACAATTAAAATTTTTTTTGTAGTCGTATGTATTCCTACGCCAGAGTTCAATATATAGTATCGTTCAACTCGACGCTCGGCTATCTCCGTAAATCCTTGTCGGAGATTTACGGTGTCAGCCGAGCGTTTATACAGTTGAATGAGACTACATTTTACTATTGCTTGGATCCATGCAATTTCGAAAATATTTCTATTACTAATACAGGTAACTCTCGATGGCTCGAAATTCGATGGCTCGAAGTTCTTGATCGCTCGAAGTGAGTCTAGTGTTCCGATTTTTTTCCCTATATAACTAAGCAAATTTACTATTGATTTCTCGAACTCTTGATCTCTCGAAACCCTTGATCCCTCGAGTCAGACTGCAGTCCCGTTATTCATAATCTATAGTTTTTTACTCTCGATATCTCGAAGTGGCTGTGTATATCCAAGCGTTACCTAATTAACACCTACTTGGTCATTCAAATGACTCCAGGTGTTAGACGCGGGACCCGTGTCACGGGGTGTTTATTCAGGCGACACTTGTCCTGCCAGGTGATGATTGTTTGATGATTGACCATATCGATACCTTATCTATAATTAACACCGACAGTTTTACGATAATTTAGAGACGCAGTGAAAATGAGAAATTATACTGAGACGAAAATTAAGATAATTTTTAGCCATGGTCAAAATTTTAGAATTATAAAACTGTAGAAATTATGCTTATCAGCATCATTTTCATTATACTGATTATTGTTGAACAAGTTCTTACAGTTGCTGAAGGACCCGTAGAGTGGTAACAATAGGTGATACTCATTTATCTAATTTACGACATGTCGTCTCGCAGTCAAGTAGTACTAAGCAATCTGATCATAATATGATGCATAAAATAAATAATTACTGTTTATCGTAAATTTATTCAACATTCGTTTATATTTAGTTTTAAAAATATCCAGGTCTGTATATTTAACTAAAACGAAAACGTCGTTTAAGCACGTGCACTAAATAAATGGCTTAATCATAACATCCGGTAAGACTAATTTTAAAACCCGTCGGTCAACCTGGAAATTCCGAACTCTTGAAGTTATTGTAGGAAACTCTTGATACCTCGAAGTTTTTCCTCGGTCCCATGGACTTCGAGCTATCGAGAGTTTCCTACAATAACTACATACATAGTTTGATTAAATTAATTTTATCTTTAAATATTATTTAAAATGATTCATATGGAGGATTATCGACCTTCTTGTCGAAAAAGTACAAAAATTCATTTATAAAAATGTGCGTAATTCAAATCAATTTAGAAACTACATGTACTTGTCATGCAAAATAACATATCGTTGACTTTAAAATAAATCAAAATCAACTCCCACCAGTTTTTCAGTGCTCTGATTTTAATATAGTTTTCACATTGAATGCAGAATGTGTATTTCGTATTAAAGGTATCTGTGGCGTATTCTTTCATGCTAAGAAATATTTGATTGATTGATTTATTTAAATATGTTATATAAAGATATATCTTTACAATAAATTACGCAGTTTATATCAATCGGGTTAAAAAGATACAGAAATTAATAAATAATTTTTATAATTATTTTCGCGTCCACAATAAAAACAGCATTTGAATAAACCCCGCCTTAAATCGGCCACGTGATACCACGCTCCGTCTATCACAACAACAATGGCGACGACAAGAAAGATAGGTATACCCGTAATACCGTTAAGTTTGACAGATTTGGCCAAGAAAGAAAAAAGAGACAGACTGACAAGGATAGGAGCAAAGGGAAGATTGTCATCGGTGAATATGTAGATTGATGGAATATGAATTAAAGCCGAATTAAACTAAAGTTGAATAAGTTTTCATCATGAAATTGTTGGGGTTTTGCTAGCCAGGTTCGTACGTGCTCCATGTGTTCCATGTCTTTACTATACAAGTTATGAACCACAAGTGGATTTTCGTTTAGAGAATTTTTTGAATAAAGAATTAATTAACACTTTCAGTAAATGCATCCCTCAGGAGAGGGGTATGGGGTATTCACTCAATTTACTGTGTCGTTGATGCTAAAATAGTGTTTCATCTTGATTACACATAATTAGAAATTTATATCGTTCTACTTTAACGAATTAGGGAATACTAATGATTCGGGTATCATCTGATATAAGAATTATCTAATTTAAGACATGAAAAACGTGATTCTAAGTTCTTCCATCGTGTTTTCAATACTAGGTTTTCCCGCACTCATGCGCAGTGGCGTTACAAATGGCCGATCACATTGTTATTCATCAGACGTGTAGCAAAGTTTAAAGACAAATAACTAAAGAAAGAACATGTTTTACGGGTCTAGAGTTTGTGAAACGTCTCATTGTAAGAAGCATGATTTATATTTTTACTTAAACTTATGTGAAAAAATTTTACTCTAAATACGCCACATATACCTTTAGTAATCATTATCATCTGAGATATTGCATTTAATTTATTGCCACAAAAGGTTCGCCATAAACATGACCGGAATGTAAATCAGGGGCAAATCAACTTTATAGTAGGTTTTTTGTGGGTGGGGGTAATCTAGATATAAAAAGGAGGAAATCCCACTAGATATAGTCAGATTTCCATGGGGCAAAACTGCTATTTAGCAATTTTTTCGGGGCAAAACTGTTTTACGAGGGTTGTTCGGAAATTATTGAGACATTTTCTCTCATTCTTTTAGTAAAAAAGATAAACTCTTGAAATTTCACAAAAAGTAAATCAGGATAGAGATTATCAATGTGAAAAGTTTCTTCTCCATGGCATGAATAGATCATTCCTGGTAAGCTGGCCAACCTGCCTTCGTCCAGTGACCCGGCGCAACCGCAAACTTTTCGCAACGTCATTTTAACGCTTCTTATTGCTCCTGTGTTTTAAACACCTTACAAACGAACGGAAATAAGAATTATTCTTTATTTCTCATCTTTTGTTTTCATTTCAAGATGTCATCATTCACATTTTCTCTCATTCTAGGTTTTTTTTAAGGAAAAATCGAATTATTTTTACCCGAAAGTCTAATTACTGTGAATGTCTCCTGCAGTCATTTTTTATATGTTTTAGAACTGATGACAACAGTTAGCGTGTCAAAAGTACTTGATAATTAATCCCGTTGACCTAATTCTAGTTAAACAATCAGTGAAAAAAATATGATGAACTGAAGCTCTATACCTTGTCTTGTCATCGTATAGTTTTTTTAAGCAACTGCGTGGCCTTAAAAGGTCTTCTTCTGAGATTTCCACCAGTTTGACGGTTTTCAATGCGCCGCCTTGACGTCAAAATTCAATGTAAAGTCGTTGTCAGATTTCTATTGTTTGGTAAATACACGTGTACCATATCCGTATTTCAACTCGAACATCAGTGAAACTTAATCAAAAGTTAGTCGCAAAGAATAGCAAAATGAGCATATTTAATTTCATTTCTTTTATCATTAACTGTAATTCTACGTACACTTATAAAGTAGATGTTTAAGTTGTTAAATCTCCGAGTTCATGGCTGCGTCGGGTACCCCAACCACCGACTTGTTTATCTACCGTCGTAAACAAAATATTAAATATTCTTTTAATATTACTTTGTTTTATTATTTGTTGGCGTTTCTTCCATGTCGATGCCAATTTTCACCAAAATTCGTCAATTAGAAAAGAAAATATTCGAGTTGTCTCAATAATTTCCGAACAACCCTCGTATAACAATTTTTCCAGGGGGTGGGGGTGGCTAGGGGAATTAGGCACTATATAACATCGTAACTTTAGCTCCCTTATTTTCAGTGCAGACGAGATTTTCAGATAATTTGTGAATTGTGATATCTTCATGTTGATTCGATCATATTTAACAATTTTTATTATATATTTAATAAAAGTCAAGAAAAAAATGAGCTCCAATTTTTGCCTAAATTAAAATTATAGCTTATTTCATGCCTTATCTCAAATTTCACCTCATAGACCTATATTGTAATGTCGGTATTATTTTCTGAATTTGTAACATTTTTTGACAAGTCTATCATAATTTAAGAAAAAGTTTGAGGCTTTTAAATAATATCATTGAATGTTATTGTTGCATTTTATAGAGGCATTACAGTTGCTTTTGTAAATTATTCACTTCTATTTTAATCAAAGATTGCTAACATGTTCTGACGCAAATGATGAAATCACTGATGCACATGTTGGATTTCAATCCAAACGAGGTTATATTTCGCGTTTCGGTTTTTATTAATATGTCATTAGATAGAAAAAGATTAAATTGTTGTTTTTGTTGATTTCAAAAAGCATTTGTTACAGCTGAAAGATTAAAATTATGGGGACAATTGTTTAACGTCGGTATTGGAGGAAAATTGTTGAGATTTTTCGTAGTATATATGATTATATGAAATCATGTGTTAATTCAGCGGGAAAGTTATCTGATTTTTTAAATAATAAAACAGGACTCTTGCAGGGAGAATATTATCTCGTCATTTCTATGTACCTTTCGTGAAACGGTCTTAACTACGTGCGTACATAGTACTTAAGTGTGTCGTAAATCGTTAAGTAGTACCTAATTTACGATGCTTTTGTGAAACGGTACCCACATTTAGACTTGCATGTCACTTTATTGTTTTCATATTCATGCTTATCTAATTTCACTTTGATTCTCTTTAATTCTTTATTGCTTGCTTATTTCTATGTTGCAATATTCTCTTCTTATTCGTGTAAATTCTTCTATCTCTGTTACAAACGTGAATTCAAACACGCAAACCATAAAGCACTTTCAATAAAGACGAATACAAGTTGTATGAATTTAATGCTGCATTATGACGCCAGGCGGCAGTGTGTGCACTACAATTGCTGCTCCCGAAGATTTAACAAATGGCATAAATTTAATAAATTCGTGAAAACATCTCAATTAAGGGCTTAGTATAGGAATATGAAATACATGTTAATATAGTCAACTTTTAACAAGCCACGATATACGCAGACTCAAAATGGTACGGGTTTTTTTGTATACATGTAAAATGTCTCCGCGCGGTTCTAAAAAAATCATAAGGGGGGGGGGGTGGGTGGTGGGGGTATGAGAGATAATTTGGTATTAATTTTTTTATTGGTTGATTAAATAAGTGTGAATTTTCCATTGGGGGGTAGATCTGATCTCATTCTAGATCCGCAATGCAATGTATTGTAGATATATGCAGTAACAATTTTTTTGCAAATTATTTGCAGGAACGGTTTATTTTTAGAAGAGGAACATGTCATTAGTACTTGTCGACTGGACTTTATTTTCATTTGAGGTGAAAAGAGGTGGGGTGATGCACAGTTCTGTCCAGTGGTACCAGTGGAACATGTAGATGAAAAAGAAATAAATTTAAACCAAATTTAAAGATGTTTTTGAAAAACAATAAAAGGACTGGGGTACGAAATTCTTAGAAGTAGCTTTTCCTGTACTCTAGTGCGTGTGAAAATTATCACTTGCATGAATCACTATGTATCCCTTCCATAGAAGTGTACCATACCATTACAGCAATATTGCATTTTGATTATACATAACAAACTACATGCACCATAAGATTGGGCAAAGGATGAATGAAATTAGGAAGGTGGTGCTCATTTTCTCAGCCTTTAACACACACAACTTTTGTGCTTGTGCAGTTATAGAAACCAACTGAATTTTAATGTATTCAATTGAGTTTGCAGCTTTATTGGGGCGCGTGATTGCCCCTCTTAAATTTTGAAATGATGTATTCATTTGACTTCGCAACTTTTTTGCAGCGTGTAACTCTTACAAGGCACTTCTTGAATGACTGCCCCTCATAAATTTGCAATTCAATTTTTATTGTCAGAACGTGTACTTGATCTAATGATGAAAGAGTCAAGAGGCTATTTTCTAATTGACTTACACGATTGAATTGTTTACCTTAAAAATCATAAAAAATGACAAATATTTAAAACGTAATGAATGTTTTTTAAATGTAATGCAAAACCAAGTTTCTAGCCTTTGATAGTAATCGATTTTCTAGTTAGGCAGAGTGTAATGGTATAAAAGTTGTCTTTGTCATATGAATAATTCTCAAAATTCTTTTTAATATAGGGCTCAAGAGTTCGGCACAAAATGCGAGTCTAATGATAACAATGATTCACTGGAATTAGCTGATCGACAGATGGTGTACGTAACGAAATAGTTGAACAATAAACAATAAATTTAATTCAAATTATAGCAGACAGGTCAAGCACAGTTTTAAAGTTTTGATAAATAGATATACTTGTTATTTACATTTATTGAAATTGCGCGAAAGAAAGAAAGAGAGGGGAGAGAAAGAGAGAGAGAGACGCAAAAAAGTTTGATAGGTTACAGGTACATAGGCTACCGTTATGTTAATTACATTGTGGTTAAAAATTCATCCTTGCATAATAACATGTTTAGTGACAATATCATATAATAGAATTTGCTGAAATGTTTAATTTGAAAGAAATATGTTTCATTATTTTTAAATAATTGTAGCCATAGAGATATGTCCAAAATTTTCGATTCAACTGAATAGCTTTGTTTGTTTCTATTATTTGTTTTTTGTCATCGATATTTTTTTACATTCCACATATTTTTTTTGGCACGTATAGTACATGGAAAGCTACTGCAGATATAACACCATAACGCAGACAGGGTATTCAAAGGTTTAATGACTGTGTTTAATTGTGCTTCGCGCCGCGTAATGCGCTCGACTAAGATATGTCTCAGACATCACTTAGGACACGTCTTAGTCTTAAGTCAATTTCTTGAAGCCGTCCTATTTTAGGACATGTCTTAAGACATCCTAACAAGTGTCTAACTAGTAAAAATGGTCGTCGCCTATTACAACTACATAAGGAGAAGAAACCCAAACCTACATCGCGAGCGCATATTTCGAGATATCGACAACCCGTTTGATTACCTAGATGACACAGATATCATCTGTAAGTACAGACTGACCCGTCATAACATAATATACCTTTGTGGACGCTTCAATCGTGACCTGAGACGACCTACATTGAGGTCACGCCCACTACCCGTATCGCTCCAAGTGATGGTAGCTTTGAGATTTTACGCCACCGGCAGCTTCCAAGCCGTTCCAGGGTGATGTGCACAGAATATCCAGACCTAGCGTGTCTAGAATAATTAATGATTTTACTGATTGTTTAGTGAGACTTTCTCCTAAGTATGTTAAAATGCCTACCTAAAACGACTCAGTTCAGATCATGCGGGGGTTCAGTGATATTGCAGGCTTCCCAAATGTCATAGGTGCATTCGATGGGACCCATATTAGAATAAAATCACCATCTCTTGATGAACACTTGTATGTAAATAGAAAAAAACTACCATTCAATTAATGTGCAGGGTGTGTGTGATTCAAAGCTTAGATTCATGAACATTGTAGCAAAATGGCCAGACAGCACACACGACTCTTTCATTCTAGAAAACAGTGCGTTGAAAGATATGTTTGAGAGGGGTGCAATTCCTGAGGGGTGGCTCCTTGGGGACAACGGCTATCCACTGCGGCCTTGGCTGCTCACTCCAGTGCTGAACCCAACAACCAGACCGGTAGTGAGATACAACGCGTCTCACATCAGGACAAGGAATACCGTGGAACGCAGCTTCGGAGTCCTAATATCAAGATTTAGGTGCCTCCACACAAGTGGAGGCCGTCTCAGGTCACGATTGAAGCGTCCACAAAGGTCTATAATGTTATGACGGGGCAGTCTGTACTTACAGATGATATCTGTGTCATTTAGGTAATCAAGCGGGTTGTCAATATCTCGAAATATGCGTCGTCCGTTAACACTTTTACATTTTTAACTTCTTGAAAACTACAAGGCCAATCGTTTCCATTTTTTATTTCAAACATTTCTATGATAAGAGGAATCAAAAATGTAATATTCATTACTTGACCAACCCAGGGGTCTCAAGGGCAGAGCCAAATGTAAAAAAAAAAACCCAAAAAAAACAAATTTTCAAAATTTATTTTCTCTAAATCCACACATGAAGAAATAACCTAAATGCGTGGTTATGCTGCCTATAAAGCACCATACACCAATCATAAAATTCATGGCACCTGGGTCAGGGGTTCAGGCCCTAGGGGAGAGGGGAAAATATGTCCATATCGTGAAAATGTATTAAAAAATCTTTTTAATACTTGCATATATATTAGAGAAAAATTAAATGCCTGGTTATAATGATCATGAAACCCTGTACGGAAAATGTGAAATTTATGGCCTCTGGGTCATAAGAAAATTGAATCTATTAACAACATTTGATTATGTTGACAGTTTGATTTTTCTGTAGCCAGTAGAGAATATTACCATCACAGTCAAATAAAAAGTTGTCCACATTGTTAGATATCTCTTTCGCAATATTGGGACTGATTTCTTAACACATCCTGATTAATCCCCCCGCTGCACGTGTAAAAAGTTGTCTAGTGATATGCATAAAGACATTGGACGTTGATCACGATCATCTACCATCAACCAGCGTAAGGGAACCAGTTAAATTCAAGAATTGGGTAAAAAGACAAATGGATGTTGCCGAATCCGCGTATGATTTTCGGGGGAAACAAATCTCAGTTGCGATATGCCGGGTCGGGAATTTCACAACTGAAAGCGGGGTTTTGTTATATTTCTTAGGTAATACTCATTTGCTCTGCACGAAATTTGCAGAATTACTTTATTAAATATTTATTGTTTTCGCTGAAATTTTCATCATCACAGAATGATTTTTTTTAAAATATTTATTACGAACAAACACGAAGCTTCGTTTTTGAAAGTATGGGGGAGGGGAGGGAACCTCATCCAAAAAATTCTTGACAAGCAGAAAAAACCCTTTCCAAAATCGCAAAAACTCTAATTCGTGGAAGGGTAGGGGGAGGGGCTAGTGTACTTTTGGTGTTTCAGGTTTTTGGGAGTTGATTTTAATCAACTCTCCTATGCAGTTACTCAGACAAACCGAAAGTGAAACAGTGTTTGGACCTCAGCACAAATCATTGCTGCTGACAAGACGTAGTTCTTGAAAATAATTGATAAATTCGATGTAATGTAATTGCTAAAGCATTGTCTTTCAAGGAAACTTATTTATAAATACCTTGAAAATAGTCAGATTTTAAATGGTACGAACAATTAAAATATTTTTGTAGTCGTATGTATTCCTACGCCAGAGTTCAATATATAGTATCGTTCAACTCGACGCTCGGCTATCTCCGTAAATCCTTGTCGGAGATTTACGGTGTCAGCCGAGCGTTTATACAGTTGAATGAGACTACATTTTACTATTGCTTGGATCCATGCAATTTCGAAAATATTTCTATTACTAATACAGGTAACTCTCGATGGCTCGAAATTCGATGGCTCGAAGTTCTTGATCGCTCGAAGTGAGTCTAGTGTTCCGATTTTTTTCCCTATATAACTAAGCAAATTTACTATTGATTTCTCGAACTCTTGATCTCTCGAAACCCTTGATCCCTCGAGTCAGACTGCAGTCCCGTTATTCATAATCTATAGTTTTTTACTCTCGATATCTCGAAGTGGCTGTGTATATCCAAGCGTTACCTAATTAACACCTACTTGGTCATTCAAATGACTCCAGGTGTTAGACGCGGGACCCGTGTCACGGGGTGTTTATTCAGGCGACACTTGTCCTGCCAGGTGATGATTGTTTGATGATTGACCATATCGATACCTAATCTATAATTAACACCGACAGTTTTACGATAATTTGGAGACGCAGTGAAAATGAGAAATTATAACTGAGACGAAAATTAAGATAATTTTTAGCCATGGTCAAAATTTTAGAATTATAAAACTGTAGAAATTATGCTTATCAGCATCATTTTCATTATAATGATTATTGTTGAACAAGTTCTTACAGTTGGTGAAGGACCCGTAGAGTGGCAACAATAGGTGATACTCATTTATCTAATTTACGACATGTCGTCTCGCAGTCAAGTAGTACTGAGCAATCTGATCATAATATGATGCATAAAATACATAATTACTGTTTATCGTAAATTTATTCAACATTCGTTTATATTTAGTTTTAAAAATATCCAGGTCTGTATATTTAACTAAAACGAAAACGTCGTTTAAGCACGTGCACTAAATAAATGGCTAAATCATAACATCCGGTAAGACTAATTTTAAAACCCGTCGGTCAACCTAGAAAATTCCGAACTCTTGAAGTTATTGTAGGAAACTCTTGATACCTCGAAGTTTTTCCTCGGTCCCATGGACTTCGAGCTATCGAGAGTTTCCTACAATAACTACATACATAGTTTGATTAAATTAATTTTATCTTTAAATATTATTTAAAATGATTCATATGGAGGATTCTCGACCTTCTTGTCGAAAAAGTACAAAAATTCATTTATAAAAATGTGCGTAATTCAAATCAAATTAGAAACTACATGTACTTGTCATGCAAAATAACATATCGTTGACTTTAAAATAAATCAAAATCAACTCCCACCAGTTCTTCAGTACTTTGATTTTAATATAGTTTTCACATTGAATGCAGAATGTGTATTTCGTATTAAAGGTATCTGTGGCGTATTCTTTCATGCTAAGAAATATTTGATTGATTGATTTATTTAAATATGTTATATAAAGATATATCTTTACAATAAATTACGCAGTTTATATCAATCGGGTTAAAAAGATACAGAAATTAATAAATAATTTTTATAATTATTTTCGCGTCCGCAATAAAAACAGCATTTGAATAAACCCCGCCTTAAATCGGCCACGTGATACCACGCTCCGTCTATCACAACAACAATGGCGACGACAAGAAAGATAGGTATACCCGTAATACCGTTAAGTTTGACAGATTTGGCCAAGAAAGAAAAAAGAGACAGACTGACAAGGATAGGAGCAAAGGGAAGAGTGTCATCGGTGAATATGTAGATTGATGGAATATGAATTAAAGCCGAATTAAACTAAAGTTGAATAAGTTTTCATCATGAAATTGTTGGGGTTTTGCAAGCCAGGTTCGTACGTGCTCCATGTGTTCCATGTCTTTACTATATAAGTTATGAACCACAAGTGGATTTTCGTTTAGAGAAATTTTTGAATAAAGAATTAATAAACACTTTCAGTACATGCATCCCTCAGGAGAGGGGTAAGGGGTATTCACTCAATTTACTGTGTCGTTGATGCTAAAATAGTGTTTCATCTTGATTACACATAATTAGAAATTTATATCGTTCTACTTTAACGAATTAGGGAATACTAATGATTCGGGTATCATCTGATATAAGAATTATCTAATTTAAGACATGAAAAAACGTGATTCTAAGTTCTTCCATCGTGTTTTCAATACTAGGTTTTCCCGCACTCATGCGCAGTGGCGTTACAAATGGCCGATCACATTGTTATTCATCAGACGTGTAGCAAAGTTTAAAGACAAATAACTAAAGAAAGAACATGTTTTACGGGTCTAGAGTTTGTGAAACGTCTCATTGTAAGAAGCATGATTTATATTTTTACTTAAACTTATGTGAAAAAATTTCACTCTAAATACGCCACATATACCTTTAGTAATCATTATCATCTGAGATATTGCATTTGATTTATTGCCACAAAAGGTTCGCCATAAACATGACCGTAATGTAAATCAGGGGCAAATCAACTTTATAGTAGGTTTTTTGTGGGTGGGGGTAATCTAGATATAAAAAGGAGGAAATCCCACTAGATATAGTCAGATTTCCATGGGGCAAAACTGCTATTTAGCAATTTTTTCGGGGCAAAACTGTTTTACGAGGGTTGTTCGGAAATTATTGAGACATTTTCTCTCATTCTTTTAGTAAAAAAGATAAACTCTTGAAATTTCACAAAAAGTAAATCAGGATAGAGATTATCAATGTGAAAAGTTTCTTGTCCATGGCATGAATAGATCATTCCTGGTAAGCTGGCCAACCTGCCTTCGTCCAGTGACCCGGCGCAACCGCAAACTTTTCGCAACGTCATTTTAACGCTTCTTATTGCTCCTGTGTTTTAAACACCTTACAAACGAACGGAAATAAGAATTATTCTTTATTTCTCATCTTTTGTTTTCATTTCAAGATGTCATCATTCACATTTTCTCTCATTCTAGGTTTTTTTTAAGGAAAAATCGAATTATTTTTACCCGAAAGTCTAATTACTGTGAATGTCTCCTGCAGTCATTTTTTATATGTTTTAGAACTGATGACAACAGTTAGCGTGTCAAAAGTACATGTACTTGATAATTAATCCCTTTGACCTAATTCTAGTTAAACAATCAGTGAAAAAAATATGATGAACTGAAGCTCTATACCTTGTCTTGTCATCGTATAGTTTTTTTAAGCAACTGCGTGGCCTTAAAAGGTCTTCTTCTGAGATTTCCACCAGTTTGACGGTTTTCAATGCGCCGCCTTGACGTCAAAATTCAATGTAAAGTCGTTGTCAGATTTCTATTGTTTGGTAAATATACGTGTACCATATCCGTATTTCAACTCGAACATCAGTGAAACTTAATCAAAAGTTAGTCGCAAAGAATAGCAAAATGAGCATATTTAATTTCATTTCTTTTATCATTAACTGTAATTCTACGTACACTTATAAAGTAGATGTTTAAGTTGTTAAATCTCCGAGTTCATGGCTGCGCCGGGTACCCCGACCACCGACTTGTTTATCTACCGTCGTAAACAAAATATTAAATATTCTTTTAATATTACTTTGTTTTATTATTTGTTGGCGTTTTTTCCATGTCGATGCCAATTTTCACCAAAATTCGTCAATTAGAAAAGAAAATATTTGAGTTGTCTCAATAATTTCCGAACAACCCTCGTATAGCAATTTTTCCAGGGGGTGGGGGTGGCTAGGGGAATTAGGCACTATATAACATCGTAACTTTAGCTCCCTTATTTTCAGTGCAGACGAGATTTTCAGATAATTTGTGAATTGTGATATCTTCATGTTGATTCGATCATATTTAACAATTTTTATTATATATTTAATGAAAGTCAAGAAAAAAATGAACTCCAATTTTTGCCTAAATTAAAATTATAGCTTATTTCATGCCTTATCTCAAATTTCACCTCATTGACCTATATTGTAATGTCGGTATTATTTTCTGAATTTGTAACATTTTTTTGACAAGTCTATCATAATTTAAGAAAAAGTTTGAGGCTTTTAAATAATATCATTGAATGTTATTGTTGCATTTTATAGAGGCATTACAGTTGCTTTTGTAAATTATTCACTTCTATTTTAATCAAAGATTGCTAACATGTTCTGACGCAAATGATGAAATCACTGATGCACATGTTGGATTTCAATCCAAACGAGGTTATATTTCGCGTTTCGGTTTTTATTAATATGTCATTAGACAGAAAAAGATTAAATTGTTGTTTTTGTTGATTTCAAAAAGCATTTGTTACAGCTGAAAGATTAAAATTATGGGGACAATTGTTTAACGTCGGTATTGGAGGAAAATTGTTGAGATTTTTCGTAGTATATATGATTATATGAAATCATGTGTTAATTCAGCGGGAAAGTTATCTGATTTTTTAAATAATAAAACAGGACTCTTGCAGGGAGAATATTATCTCGTCATTTCTACGTACCTTTCGTGAAACGGTCTTAACTACGTGCGTACATAGTACTTAAGTGTGTCGTAAATCGTTAAGTAGTACCTAATTTACGATGCTTTTGTGAAACGGTACCCACATTTAGACTTGCATGTCACTTTATTGTTTTCATATTCATGCTTATCTAATTTCACTTTGATTCTCTTTAATTCTTTATTGCTTGCTTATTTCTATGTTGCAATATTCTCTTCTTATTCGTGTAAATTCTTCTATCTCTGTTACAAACGTGAATTCAAACACGCAAACCATAAAGCACTTTCAATAAAGACGAATACAAGTTGTATGAATTTAATGCTGCATTATGACGCCAGGCGGCAGTGTGTGCACTACAATTGCTGCTCCCGAAGATTTAACAAATGGCATAAATTTAATAAATTCGTGAAAACATCTCAATTAAGGGCTTAGTATAGGAATATGAAATACATGTTAATATAGTCAACTTTTAACAAGCCACGATATACGCAGACTCAAAATGGTACGGGTTTTTTTGTATACATGTAAAATGTCTCCGCGCGGTTCTAAAAAAATCATAAGGGGGGGGGGGGGTTGGGGGGGGGGGCGTATGAGAGATAATTTGGTATTAATTTTTTTATTAGTTGATTAAATAAGTGTGAATTTTCCATTGGGGGGTAGATCTGATCTCATTCTAGATCCGCAATGCAATGTATTGTAGATATATGCAGTAACATTTTTTTTGCAAATTATTTGCATGAACGGTTAATTTTTAGAAGAGGAACATGTCATTAGTACTTGTCGACTGGACTTTATTTTCATTTGAGGTGAAACGAGGTGGGGTGATGCACAGTTCTGTCCAGCGGTACCAGTGGAACATGTAGATGAAAAAGAAATAAATTTAAACCAAATTTAAAGATGTTTTTGAAAAACAATAAAAGGACTGGGGTACGAAATTCTTAGAAGTAGCTTTTCCTGTACTCTAGTGCGTGTGAAAATTATCACTTGCATGAATCACTATGTATCCCTTCCATAGAAGTGTACCATACCATTACAGCAATATTGCATTTTGATTATACATAACAAACTACATGCACCATAAGATTGGGCAAACAAAGGATGAATGAAAATATGAAGGTGGTGCTCATTTTCTCAGCCTTTACCACACACAACTTTTGTGCTTGTGCAGTTATAGAAACCAACTGAATTTTAATGTATTCAATTGAGTTTGCAGCTTTATTGGGGCGCGTGATTGCCCCTCATAAATTTTGAAATGATGTATTCTTTTGACTTCGCAACTTTTTTGCAGCGTGTAACTCTTACAAGGCATTTCTTGAATGACTGCCCCTCATAAATTTGCAATTCAATTTATATTGTCAGAACGTGTACTTGATCTAATGATGAAAGAGTTAAGAGGCTATTTTCTAAATTGACTTACACGATTGAATTGTTTACCTTAAAAATCATAAAAAATGACAAATATTTAAAACGTAATGAATGTTTTTTAAATGTAATGCAAAACCCAGTTTCTAGCCTTTGATAGTAATCGATTTTCTAGTTAGGCAGAGTGTAATGGTATAAAAGTTGTCTTTGTCATATGAATAATTCTCAAAATTCTTTTTTATATATGGCGCAAGAGTTCGGCACAAAATGCGAGTCTAATGATAAAAATGATTCACTGGAATTAGCTGATCGACAGATGGTGTACGTAACGAAATAGTTGAACAATAAACAATAAATTTAATTCAAATTATAGCAGACAGGTCAAGCACAGTTTTAAAGTTTTGATAAATAGATATACTTGTTATTTACATTTATTGAAATTGCGCGAAAGAAAGAAAGAGAGAGGGGAGAGAAAGAGAGAGACGCAAAAAAGTTTGATAGGTTACAGGTACATAGGCTACCGTTATGTTAATAACATTGTGGTTAAAAATTCATCCTTGCATAATAACATGTTTAGTGACAATATCATATAATAAAATTTACTGAAATGTTTATTTTGAAAGAAATATGTTTCATTATTTTTAAATAATTGTAGCCATAGAGATATGTCCAAAATTTTCGATTCAACTGAACTGCTTTGTTTGTTTCTATTATTTTTTTTTTGTCATCGATATATTTTTACATTCCACATATTTTTTTTTGGCACGTATTGTACATGGAAAGCTACTGCAGATATAACACCATAACGCAGACAGGGTATTCAAAGGTTTAATGACTGTGTTTAATTGTGCTTCGCGCCGCGTAATGCGCTCGACTAAGATATGTCTCAGACATCACTAAGGACACGTCTTAGTCTTAAGTCAATTTCTTGAAGCCGTCCTATTTTAGAACATGTCTTAAGACATCCTAACAGGTGTCTAACTAGTAAAAATGGTCGTCGCCTATTACAACTACATAAGGAGAAGAAACCCAAACCTACATCGCGAGCGCATATTTCGAGATATCGACAACCCGTTTGATTACCTAGATGACACAGATATCATCTGCAAGTACAGACTGACCCGTCATAACATAATATACCTTTGTAGACGCTTCAATCGTGACCTGAGACGACCTACATTGAGGTCACGCCCACTACCCGTATCGCTCCAAGTGATGGTAGCTTTGAGATTTTACGCCACCGGCAGCTTCCAAGCCGTTCCAGGGTGATGTGCACAGAATATCCAGACCTAGCGTGTCTAGAATAATTAATGATTTTACTGATTGTTTAGTGAGACTTTCTCCTAAGTATGTTAAAATGCCTACCTAAAACGACTCAGTTCAGAGCATGCGGGGGTTCAGTGATATTGCAGGCTTCCCAAATGTCATAGGTGCATTCGATGGGACCCATATTAGAATAAAATCACCATCTCTTGATGAACACTTGTATGTAAATAGAAAAAAACTACCATTCAATTAATGTGCAGGCTGTGTGTGATTCAAAGCTTAGATTCATGAACATTGTAGCAAAATGGCCAGACAGCACACACGACTCTTTCATTCAGTGCGTTGAAAGATATGTTTGAGAGGGGTGCAATTCCTGAGGGGTGGCTCCTTGGGGACAACGGCTATCCACTGCGGCCTTGGCTGCTCACTCCAGTGCTGAACCCAACAACCAGACCGGAGGAGAGATACAACGCGTCTCACATCAGGACAAGGAATACCGTGGAACGCAGCTTCGGAGTCCTAAAATCAAGATTTAGGTGCCTCCACACAAGTGGAGGCCGTCTCAGGTCACGATTGAAGCGTCCACAAAGGTCTATTATGTTATGACGGGGCAGTCTGTACTTACAGATGGTATCTGTGTCATTTAGGTAATCAAGCGGGTTGTCGATATCTCGAAATATGCGTCGTCCGTTAACACTTTTACATTTTTAACTTCCTGAAAACTACAAGGCCAATCGTTTCCATTTTTTATTTCAAACATTCTATGATAAGAGGAATCAAAAATGTAATATTCATTACTTGACCAACCCAGGGGTCTCAAGGGCAGAGCCAAATGTAAAAAAAAAAAAACAAAAAAAACAAATTTTCAAAATTTATTTTCTCTAAATCCACACATGAAGAAATAACTTAAATGCGTGGTTATGCTGCCTATGAAGCCCCATACACCAATCATAAAATTCATGGCACCTGGGTCAGGGGTTCAGGGCCTAGGAGAGAGGGGAAAATATATCCATATCGTGAAAATGTATTAAAAAATCTTTTTAATACTTGCATATATATTAGAGAAAAATTAAATGCCTGGTTATAATGATCATGAAACCCTCTACGGAAAATGTGAAATTTATGGCCTCTGGGTCAGAAGGTCATATAGTGAAAATGTATTAAGTCTTTAATTAGACAATCTTCTTCTCTACTTGCGTTTATATTTGAGAAAAACCGAATACATGGTTATGATGTCCATGAAGTCTTCTACCAAAATTGTGAAATCCATAATCCCAGGAGGTGGGGGGGGGGGGTATGGTCATATTGTGAAAATGTAATAAAACTTCTTAAATCTTTATCTCTATTCTTTATATGTTATAGAAAAACTGAATGCTTATTAATAATGTTCATTAAGCCATCTACCTTAAATGTAAGAATTATGACCAGGGGTTTATGCTCTTTGGATAGGGCCAATACGGCAAAATATAAAGAATTATTAAAATTTTGAATATTTTCTTCTATACTGTTATTGTTGGAGATAAACTAAATGCATAGTTGTTATGTCCATAATGTCCTCTGTTTAAATAGTGAAATACACTGCACAAGGGACAGGGGTTGTTATGACATTTTTTTGGGAGGGGGGAGGGAGGGTTTAACAAATATGGCTATATAGTATTAAAACGTATTTTTAGGTCACGTAAGACGTAAGGGTAACCTATTGCTGTTGGTCGTACATTGTCTGTAAACAATGTTATATTTTTAACATGGTTACATAGAGGTATATTGTGAATTCGTCATATTAATTGAATCTGTGTTCTATTTTTCTTTAATTTCCTGTGCATTGTATGCTTCTGTGCATTTAAAATGAAACTGTGAATATTATCAAAGATTAACCATTAAAGGCCTACATGTTTCTTTTTAGGAGCTAGGGTATAATCCGAGATGTCCCCGACTCTCCCCTCCCCCCTTTATAAATATGTGTTTGCAAACACACATATTGTGTAGTAAAGACTGAAAACCAATCTCTCTCTCTCTCTCTTTCTCGCTCTCTCATGCTTTTAATGTCGGCAAAGCGTCAGAGAGCGACAAAATTTGGAAAGCGGCTATAAACAAAAAATATGTCTGTCTAGTAGAAAAAAGTATAACAGTTGCTGCCTTGAATTTTGCAACAAGCGTTATATATTCAATCCCCATTTATTCAACGCGCAGCAAAGTAGCTCATGGAAATTCATGCGCATTGTATATGTCCAAAATGCATGGTCTTGTTTTTTAAAACACGTTATTTATAAGAAAACTAAAAAAGATAGACAATTCTCTCGAAATTAAAAAAAAATATGCCAACACTTTTGACAAAATGTGGCTCTTTGTGTAACTATTTGGTATAGCGGAAGCTTTTACTTTGACACTGTTTGGTTTTTCGTTTACTTTTGAAGTTGTGCTATTTATAGTGACATTGGCGATTTGCCTGCCTACAGTCATGACTCTGCTTCCAGCAGAGCCCGGCTAAAAACGATGGTTACTTGTCAGAGGAGTCTCGTATTGGGGTTTAAACTTAAATTTGAGGCTTAGAATGCAAATATGAGACTCCCTGACAGTTCCATTGAAGGGCTATGGTTCTCAGCTGACCGTCATGACACAGGAGTCGGCGATTTTATCAATTACTTGAAAATAAATGAGAAACAGGCAAAATCCTTCCACAGAGCTTCGTGAGCGTAGCGACAGGATGAAAACGAGTTTTAACGATGTCCTTTATTTCGCTATCCAATCGATATTGAACACCATACATCAACTCCGTGATGTTTTCAATTCCTTGCATTTATTTCCCTAAAATTATCCTTCAAAATCATTTTAAATCCATTTTTGCACATCTCGATCTTAAACAGCGGCCATTGCCAATTTCGTGTGACGCCACACTCACTGGACTTGTCAACATTGGTTCTTTTTAACATGATATATTATTGTGCGATAAAAGAAAGTAAATTTACTTACTAGAGAGACTTTCCAAAGTTGTGTTACATTTTAGGTGTCCAAAATCATCCAATTAAAACGATTTCCATATCTGTGTAGTAGCGTTTTCTTTATATAAATGAAAACTCCACGTCTAAGGTTCGATGGATTTAATATAATTTCATTATGAACCCTGATTATGGACCAGCAGGCATGTTCACGAAGGTATCTTAGGACTATGGTGCGTCCTAAGTACATCTTAGGATACGTCTTAGTCTTAAGTCTGTTTCTCGAAGCTCTCCTAAATCTAGGAACCGCCATAACTTTGTCCTAACTTTAGGACAACACCTACCTTGTCCTAAGACCATCATAAAGCTATAAAATCACGTTTTTGGGGATATTGGGATATTGGGATGTTGTGAAGCCTTTTTCTTAAGACCGGTATAATAAAGCAATATTTTCCACAGTTCCAGCATTTTCGACAAACATCAAATTCCTAATCCGTGAGGGGGGGGGGGGGGGGGCATAGTCATTTATTCTATCGTGTGTGTTCATTTAAACAAAATGACGTGGAGCATCAATCTACATATTCACCGATGACAATCTTCCCTTTGCTCCTATCCTTGTCAGTCTGTCTCTTTTTTCTTTCTTGGCCAAATCTGTCAAACATAACGGTATTACGGGTATACCTATCTTTCTTGTCGTCGCCATTGTTGTTGTGATAGACGGAGCGTGGTATCACGTGGCCGATTTAAGGCGGGGTTTATTCAAATGCTGTTTTTATTGTGGACGCGAAAATAATTATAAAAATTATTTATTAATTTCTGTATCTTTTTAACCCGATTGATATAAACTGCGTAATTTATTGTAAAGATATATCTTTATATAACATATTTAAATAAATCAATCAATCAAATATTTCTTAGCATGAAAGAATACGCCACATATACCTTTAATACGAAATACACATTCTGCATTCAATGTGAAAACTATATTAAAATCAAAGTACTGAAGAACTGGTGGGAGTTGATTTTGATTTATTTTAAAGTCAACGATATGTTATTTTGCATGACAAGTACATGTAGTTTCTAATTTGATTTGAATTACGCACATTTTTATACTTTTTCGACAAGAAGGTCGAGAATCCTCCATATGAATCATTTTAAATAATATTTAAAGATAAAATTAATTCAATCAAACTATGTATGTAGTTATTGTAGGAAACTCTCGATAGCTCGAAGTCCATGGGACCGAGGAAAAACTTCGAGGTATCAAGAGTTTCCTACAATAACTTCAAGAGTTCGGAATTTTCCAGGTTGACCGACGGGTTTTAAAATTAGTCTTACCGGATGTTATGATTAAGCCATTTATTTAGTGCACGTGCTTAAACGACGTTTTCGTTTTAGTTAAATATACAGACCTGGATATTTTTAAAACTAAATATAAACAAATGTTGAATAAATTTACGATAAACAGTAATTATTTATTTTATGCATCATATTATGATCAGATTGCTCAGTACTACTTGACTGCGAGACGACATGTCGTAAATTAGATAAATGAGTATCACCTATTGTTACCACTCTACGGGTCCTTCACCAACTGTAAGAACTTGTTCAACAATAATCATTATAATGAAAATGATGCTGATAAGCATAATTTCTACAGTTTTATAATTCTAAAATTTTGACCATGGCTAAAAATATCTTAATTTTCGTCTCAGTTATAATTTCTCATTTTCACTGCGTCTCCAAATTATCGTAAAACTGTCGGTGTTAATAATAGATTAGGTATCGATATGGTCAATCATCAAACAATCATCACCTGGCAGGACAAGTGTCGCCTGAATAAACACCCCGTGACACGGGTCCCGCGTCTAACACCTGGAGTCATTTGAATGACCAAGTAGGTGTTAATTAGGTAACGCTTGGATATACACAGCCACTTCGAGATATCGAGAGTAAAAAACTATAGATTATGAATAACGGGACTGCAGTCTGACTCGAGGGATCAAGGGTTTCGAGAGATCAAGAGTTCGAGAAATCAATAGTAAATTTGCTTAGTTATATAGGGAAAAAATCGGAACACTAGACTCACTTCGAGCGATCAAGAACTTCGAGCCATCGAATTTCGAGCCATCGAGAGTTACCTGTATTAGTAATAGAAATATTTTCGAAATTGCATGGATCCAAGCAATAGTAAAATGTAGTCTCATTCAACTGTATAAACGCTCGGCTGACACCGTAAATCTCCGACAAGGATTTACGGAGATAGCCGAGCGTCGAGTTGAACGATACTATATATTGAACTCTGGCGTAGGAATACATACGACTACAAAAAATATTTTAATTGTTCGTACCATTTAAAATCTGACTATTTTCAAGGTATTTATAAATAAGTTTCCTTGAAAGACAATGCTTTAGCAATTACATTACATCGAATTTATCAATTATTTTCAAGAACTAAGTCTTGTCAGCAGCAATGATTTGTGCTGAGGTCCAAACACTGTTTCACTTTCGGTTTGTCTGAGTAACTGCATAGGAGAGTTGATTAAAATCAACTCCCAAAAACCTGAAACACCAAAAGTACACAAGCCCCTCCCCCTCCCCCTTCCACGAATTAGAGTTTTTGCGATTTTGGAAAGGGTTTTTTTCTGCTTGTCAAGAATTTTTTGGATGAGGTTCCCTCCCCTCCCCCATACTTTCAAAAACGAAGCTTCGTGTTTGTTCGTAATAAATATTTTAAAAAAATCATTCTGTGATGATGAAAATTTCAGCGAAGACAATAAATATTTAAAAAAGTAATTCTGCAAATTTCGTGCAGGGCAAATGAGTATTACCTAAGAAATATAACAAAACCTTGTTTTCAGTTGTGAAATTCCCGACCCGGCATATCGCAACTGAGATTTGTTTCCCCCGAAAATCATACGCGGATTCGGCAACATCCATTTGTCTTTTTACCCAATTCTTGAATTTAACTGGTTCCCTTACGCTGGTTGATGGTAGATGATCGTGATCAACGTCCAATGTCTTTATGCATATCACTAGACAACTTTTTACACGTGCAGCGGGGGGATTAATCAGGATGTGTGAAGAAATCAGTCCCAATATTGCGAAAGAGATATCTAACAATGTGGACAACTTTTTATTTGACTGTGATGGTAATATTCTCTACTGGCTACAGAAAAATCAAACTGTCAACATAATCAAATGTTGTTAATAGATTCAATTTTCTTATGACCCAGAGGCCATAAATTTCACATTTTCCGTACAAAGTTTCATGATCATTATAACCAGGCATTTAATTTTTCTCTAAAATATATGCAAGTATTAAAAAGATTTTTTAAAACATTTTCACGATATGGACATATTTTCCCCTCTCCCCTAGGGCCTGAACCCCTGACCCAGGTGCCATGAATTTTATGATTGGTGTATGGGGCATCATAGGCAGCATAACCACGCATTTAGGTTATTTCTTCATGTGTGGATTTAGAGAAAATAAATTTTGAAAATTTGTTTTTTTTGTTGTTTTTTTTTACATTTGGCTCTGCCCTTGAGACCCCTGGGTTGGTCAAGTAATGAATATTACATTTTTGATTCCTCTTATCATAGAAATGTTTCAAATAAAAAATGGAAACGATTGGCCTTGTAGTTTTCAAGAAGTTAAAAATGTAAAAGTGTTAACGGACGACGCATATTTCGAGATATTGACAACCCGCTTGATTACCTAAATGACACAGATATCATCTGTAAGTACAGACTGCCCCGTCATAACATAATAGACCTTTGTGGACGCTTCAATCGTGACCTGAGACGGCCTCCACTTGTGTGGAGGCACCTAAATCTTGATTTTAGGACTCCGAAGCTGCGTTCCACGGTATTCCTTGTCCTGATGTGAGACGCGTTGTATCTCTCCAAGTCTGGAAAATGTAGCCTAACGAATGACGACCTCCAAGCATATTTTAAAAGTCTTATTGAAAGTAACAGCGTTGACGACACAGAAAGTACTTGTGACTTTGTAAATTATAATGCCGTATATGAAGAGTTAGATAAAGAAATTACCTATGATGAAATTAGTAAGGCTATTAAAAAACTAAAATGTAACAAAATTTGTAGTGAGGACTACATTGTAAATGAGTTATATATAAGATGTAGTGATATTTTAATGCCTGTGTTACATAAACTTTTTAACAAAATACTAATGTCAGGTTTATTCCCTGATCTGTGGACAAAAAGTTGTATTGTACCAGTACACAAAAAGGTGACATTGATGATGTAAACAACTACAGGGGTATCTCTATTGTCAGTTGTTTTGGAAAACTATTTACAAGTGTTTTAAATAATAGAATCCTAGAATGGGATAACAAATACGATATCTTGACTGATGCTCAGTTTGGGTTTCGACCAGGACTTAGTACAGTAGATGCTATATTTGTTTTACAATCACTTATTAACAAAACTCTATGTAACAAAAAACGTCTATATTGTTGTTTTGTGGATTTTCAAAAGGCATTTGACTCTATTAACAGATGCAAGTTATGGGATAAAATATATAAAGTTGGTATACGAGGGAAATTATTACAAGTTATACAATCACTGTATAATAATGTGAAGTCATGTGTCAAATATGGTGGTGTTTTAAGTGATTACTTTAGTAATGACATGGGTCTTATGCAAGGTGAAGTGTTATCACCACTACTTTTTGCTTTGTATGTTAACGATTTTGAGATAAACTTTATTTAAAACAAATGTCCATCCATTGAACTACAAATGATTAATATTTTCCTGCTAATGTTTGCAGATGACATGGTATTGATTGCTGAAACCCCTGCTGGGTTACAGAGTATGTTAAATACACTTAAGGAATATACTATAGAATGGGATCTGAATGTAAATGTGTCTAAAACCAAGGTTGTCAGTTTTAGAAATGGTGGGAAAATATCAGATCTTGAAAGCTGGTCATACAATGAACAAAAACTAGAAGTTGTGAATACTTTTAAGTATCTTGGTATGTTATTTAACTTCAATGGAAAATTTTTACAAACACAAAAATATGTAGCAGATCAAGGACGGAAAGCACTTTTTGCAATATCAAACACTATGAAGAATTATTCTCTTAATGTTGAAACTCAATGTTCTGTATTTGATACGTATGTACATAGCATTCTTTCATATGCCTGTGAAATTTGGGGTTTCCACAAAGCACCCGATATAGAAAAGGTACATCTCAAATTTTGTAAGAGAATTCTTGGGGTCAACAAAAAAACTACAAATAATTTAGTGTATTATGAACTGGGTAGATTTCCTTTGTATATTAGAAGAAAACTACGAATTTTCAAATACTGGTTAAAAATTAAAAATACAAATAACATTATCTTGAAGGAGGCACACGAAAGCATGCTTGTCAATAACGATAACTGGATGGTTTCCATACAAAGCCAGTTATCTAGCATGGGTCTAAAATATTTGTTTGACGAAACTTGTTCAAATCATTGTAAAACCTACAAGATAATTGAGTGTAGAATATTAGATATTTATAAACAAAGTTTGATGTCATCTCTTTCGACATCTCCGAAGAGTATGTTATATCGACACCTTGTGGATAATTTTTGTTTGCAAACTTATCTTAGGAGACCAATTTATTATACTTCAAAAAAATTTATAAGTATTTTTCGAACTTCATCACACTCTTTAAATATTGAAATAGGTCGACACAACAAGGTGCCAAGAAATGAAAGATTTTGCAATCATTGTAATAAAAAAGATTTAGAAGATGAGTTCCACTTTATACTCATATGTCCTTTTTACGCTGAATTACGAAAGAAATATATAAAGAGTTTTTATTACAAACAAGAGGCCCATGGGCCACATCGCTCACCTGAGGAACAATAGGTATGATAAAATCAGCTTAATGGAGTCATAATACAAACTATCTGGACAATGTACAATAATACATGTAGATCCTGTATAATTAAAAACCCTTTTTTCCTTTGAATATTCTTATGTTTATAATCATTAGTCCCTTTTCTAACAGGATGATTTTATAGTCATATCATATGTTGAGTATTGCAGTTCTCAAAAAGATCCTTAACAATATAATTTATATAAGGGATATAAACGTACATCAAACTCTGAACCTTCTCGGGAGGCCAAAGAATTGTCCTGGGGCCAAAGTCTTAACAATTATGAAGAATCATCTGGCTGATTAGTTTCTGAGAAGATTTTTTAAAGATTTACCCTATATATTCCTTTGTTAAACTTTGACCCCCCCCCCCATTGTGGCCCCACCCTACCCCTGGGGATCATGATTTTCACAACTTTGAATCTACACTACTTGAGGATGCTTTCACACAAGTGTCAGCTTTCCTGGCTTATTAGTTTCTGAGAAGAAGATTTTTTAAGATTAACTCTGTGTATTCCTATGTAAAACATCGACCTCCCATTGTGGCCCCACCCTACCTCCGGGGGTCATGATTTTCACAAATTTGAATTTACACTACCTGAGGATGCTTCCACACAAGTTTCAGCTTTCCTTGCCGATTAGTTTCTGAGAAGCAGATTTTTAAAGATTTACTCTATATATTCCTATGTAAAACTTCGACCCCCCGCCCCCCATTGTGGCCCCATTCTACCCCAAGGGGTTATTATTTTAACAACTTTGAATCTACACTGCCTGAGGATGCTTCCGAACAAGTTTCAGCATTGCCGGCTGATTAGTTTCTGAGGAGAAGTTTTTTAAAGATTTACTCTATATATTCCTATGTTAAACTTCGATCCCCCATTGTGGCCCCACCCTACCCCCGGGGGTCATGATTTTCATAACTTTGAATCTACACTACCTGAGGATGCTTCCACACAAGTTTCAGCTTTCCTTGCTGATTAGTTTCTGAGAAGCAGATTTTTAAAGATTTACTCTATATATTCCTATGTAAAACTTCGACCCACCATTGTGGCCCCACCGTACCCCTGGGGTAATAATTATCACAGCTTTGAATCTACACTACCTGACGATCCGTCCACACAAGTGTCAGCTTTCCTGGCCGATTAGTTTCTGAGAAGAAGATTTTTTAAGATTTACTTTATATATTCATGTTAAACTTCGACCCCCCATTGTGGCCCCACCCTACCCCCGGGGGTCATAATATTCACAACTTTGAATCTAGTCTACCTGAGGATGCTTCCACACAAGTGTCAGCTTTCCTTGCCGATTAGTTTCTGAGAAGAAGATTTTTAAAGATTTACTCTATATATTCCTATGTAAAACTTCGATCCTTCATTGTGGCCCCACCCTACCTCCGGGGGTCATAAATTTCACAAATTTGTATCTACATTACCTGATGATGCTTTCACACAAGTTTCAGCTTTCCTGGCTGATTAGTTTCTGAGAAGAAGATTTTTAAAAATTTACTCTATATATTCCTATGTTAAACTTCGACCCCCCATTGTGGCCCACCCTCAGGTGAGCTAAAAAGGTGTTAAGTTTACAATACAATAAGTTGTTAAAGTTGGTTTCTGGAAGAACAGACTTTGAAAATTTTCTTAATAAATATTGACATTTTTTTTTACTTTTTTAATCTTTAGTTTTTAAGATCTGTGTACAAACATAGAATTGTGAGCAAATCTATGTATCTTTCTTATAATTCGAAGTTTAACACTCAAATATGGTTAGTAAATAGAAATTGTAAACAATTAAACACAAGAAACATGCACTACATGTATAACAAATAAAGAACACAATTTATTTTTTCGAAATGAATCATATATATGATACATGTATATACCTACATATTTCCGTCAGCGATATCAAACTATATTTAAACTGAATAAACTCGAGAAAATGCCGAGCATCTCAACAAAACCTATTGCATTAATCTTCCATTACGCAAAAGATAATGCCGAATTACCGATAGAATGAATTGTATTTCAGTACCCCTACATCAGATTTTGCTTAATTTGCGCAGGAAACCAGTTAACTGTTTGATTTACCGAAGTCTCTGTTTGATTTGATACGTAAAAATCACGAAATACAGACGATAGTTTCCAGGTTACAAAGCATAAATAATGAAAACGAAACGAAAATCAGAACAAGCTAACACCAACGTCATGTGTGAAAACTGTCAACGCATTGAAATATTTAGCCTCAATTTACTTCACAAAATCGGCACCAATATATTTTGCATGTTTCAAAATTTCCCTTCATACGCGAACTGTTGCACAACAAGCAATTTCATCATAGTCCGATCGACCCTTTTTCGTATAATGTCATGGCTGCTTGAAACAAAGAACCTCGTTTTAGAAGTATGGAATCATTTTACCGGATGCCGAACCCGAAGCTATTAAACTGATTGAAACACGCCTTTCCTTTATTATTATTTTCGTAATAACTCAAATTTGAAACAGAATTACACCTTAATTTTTGCAATTTATATTTTCCTTCCCATAAGGATAATTTATGCTAAACTGCGTTGAATTTGCATCGGTAGTTCCTGAGAAGAAGATTTTTAAAAATGCACCCCCCTTTTTCTACAGTTTCAAGGTTTTCTCCGCATTGAATGCAGATCGGACTTTTATTTCTGCAATTTATATTCGCCCTCCCATAAGGATGCTTTGTGCCAAATTTGGTTGAAATTGGATAAGCGGTTTTAGAGAAGAAGTTCAAAATGTAAAAAGTTTACAGACGGACAGACGGACGGACGGACAGACGGACAGACGGACGGACAGACGGACGACGGACAAAATGTGATCAGAATAGCTCACTTGAGCTTTCAGCTCAGGTGAGCTAAAAACCAAGTGTTTTTAAGCTAACTAAACTTTTAAGTGTTAACAATACAAAGGATCTAGCGCTTCCAAAATGAGAGCGCAGCATTGTAATAATACTACAGTTTAAGCTACATGTACTTATACATTTATGTTCATTCATATCTTAGATATGTACATGATTATATTGTCTTAATATGTCCACTCACTTACTGCACATTGCACATTTGTATATAATTTTATATGTATTATAATTTGTATTCCGATGAGTTGTAAAGCTCAAGGATAATAAATTGAATTGAATTGAAATTGAATTGAATCTCTCCTCCGGTCTGGTTGTTGGGTTCAGCACTGGAGTGAGCAGCCAAGGCCACAGTGGATAGCCGTTGTCCCCAAGGAGCCACCCTCAGGAATTGCACCCCTCTCAAACATATCTTTCAACGCACTGTTTTCTAGAATGAAAGAGTCGTGTGTGCTGTCTGGCCATTTTGCTACAATGTTCATGAATCTAAGCTTTGAATCACACACAGCCTGCACATTAATTGAATGGTAGTTTTTTTTCTATTTACATACAAGTGTTCATCAAGAGATGGTGATTTTATTCTAATATGGGTCCCATCGAATGCACCTATGACATTTGGGAAGCCTGCAATATCACTGAACCCCCGCATGATCTGAACTGAGTCGTTTTAGGTAGGCATTTTAACATACTTAGGAGAAAGTCTCACTAAACAATCAGTAAAATCATTAATTATTCTAGACACGCTAGGTCTGGATATTCTATGCACATCACCCTGGAACGGCTTGGAAGCTGCCGGTGGCGTAAAATCTCAAAGCTACCATCACTTGGAGCGATAAGGGTAGTGGGCGTGACCTCAATGTAGGTCGTCTCAGATCACGATTGAAGCGTCTACAAAGGTATATTATGTTATGACGGGTCAGTCTGTACTTGCAGATGATATCTGTGTCATCTAGGTAATCAAACGGGTTGTCGATATCTCGAAATATGCGCTCGCGATGTAGGTTTGGGTTTCTTCTCCTTATGTAGTTGTAATAGGCGACGACCATTTTTACTAGTTAGACACCTTTTAGGATGTCTTAAGACATGTCCTAAAATAGGACGGCTTCAAGAAATTGACTTAAGACTAAGACGTGTCCTAAGTGATGTCTGAGACATATCTTAGTCGAGCGCATTACGCGGCGCGAAGCACAATTAAACACAGTCATTAAACCTTTGAATACCCTGTCTGCGTTATGGTGTTATATCTGCAGTAGCTTTCCATGTACTATACGTGCCAAAAAAAAAAATATGTGGAATGTAAAAATATATCGATGACAAAAAAAAAATAATAGAAACAAACAAAGCAGTTCAGTTGAATCGAAAATTTTGGACATATCTCTATGGCTGGAGGGGGACCCCGAACTCTCACCACTTCTCCGTTACTACATGCCTGCCTGGCGGCTGACAAATTTTTAAGAATTTTTTTTTGCAAGTACTATCTCTGTTTGACGAATGAAAATTATTCACTTATTTTTTTTTTATCTACACTGTACACTTAATGCGTTACATTCATTGTTTTGATTTTAATAATTTTTGATAACAATTATTTGAATGTCCTTTGCTAAAAAGTAAATTTACATCGGGTTATGTAAGCCTAATTTCCTAATTTTTATCACTTTATTCTGAAAAAAAACCAATCTTTAAAAAAAATTGTAATGTTGAATGAACTGTATATTTATATTTTCGAGATACATGTATATTACAACTTATTTATTATTTAACATGTTCGTGTATTCTGTATATTGCAGATTAAAGGGAAATTGGCTGTGTATGTAAGGGTACAAGTGTTTCCTCATGTAACGTTTCAAATTCTATGAAAATCGCGAGTTTATGTATATTACATATACTTGAATGACAAGATTCTTAAATGTTAATTATCTAATGACAATACACACGTGTTGTTTACATAATTATCTGCTTGTAAGCCAATTCTGCCCTGATACATATTTTCTTTAAAAAAAAAAAGAACAGTTATTTGAATTTTTTGGGGCTTGTGATATTTTTTATTTCAATATTTCATTTTTTTTAGGGGGGGGGTGTTTCATTTAAAAAAAAACAACAAAAACAAAACTAAATTGTTATTGGTCACTGATATATACTTAGGTATTAAATGTAAATTTTTAAAATGTATACATAAAAATTACTGGTTTTAGGCCTATTGTGTTAACTACCGAGACGTACAATTTTCTGGCAAAATGTTTAATGATTCATCCCTACACAAGTCTCTCAAATTCGATCTGAATGAATAAATGTGAAAAATAAGAATGGTTGTAGAAGGTTAGGATATCCTAACTTAAGATGTTCCTAAGTTACCGTCGAGCTACATCTTAAGACATGTCCTAAGTTGATCTTAGGATGTTCCTAACTTTTTTCCTAAGTCATATCTTAGGAACACACTTAGGTCATATCTTAGGAAAGTTTCGTGAACATGCCTGCAGGGTTCCAATTAAGTGCATGGCCCGAATAATGGGCGAAAATACTGAATGACCAATAGCCAGTCGATGTCCTGGAGTCTTTTGTAATGAATAAATTAATTAATGTATATATATATATATATATATATATATATATATATATATATATATATATATATATATATATATATATATATATATAAGAAGCACTAGCAAACCAACAACACTCGTTATCTAAAGTGTCGGATCAAAAGATACAAGGTTAAAAGATGAGATATAAAAAAGCACTAAAAATGTACTTACAAAATTTTCGCAAATACTTCTTGTCGTACGGACAATTGTGTATATCTCATCAATTGTAAATTTTGTCAGAAACAATACGTAGGGGAAACAGGAGACCTCCGCAGACGCATCAATAATCATCGTTCCACCATCAAAACTAAGAAAATTAAAGAACCCGTCGGGGAACATTTTAATTTAGATGATCACAAATGGGAGGACATGATGGT
Organism: Magallana angulata; assembly: GCF_025612915.1. Lineage (NCBI taxonomy): Eukaryota > Metazoa > Mollusca > Bivalvia > Ostreida > Ostreidae > Magallana > Magallana angulata. Next base: position 55,416,244 of record NC_069115.1, on the reverse strand, counting down.
TTTGGTCATTGATCACAACCCTAACTGGACAGATGCGGAGAGAAAAAACAAAGAAAAATTTTGGATGCATAGACTGAAGTCATTCCGCCCTGACGGCATTAACAAATTAAGTGACTTCACCAAAATGAACATCAACTAAGTACTGATTTGTTTTCGTAGCAATATCACCATCTTCATCTTTTTCGGTCCATGTACAAACTATTAATCATGTTATTTATTCAAATTATTAGCTATTTCCTTAATCGGTTTTGTTCTTTTGCTTTATTTCACTTTCATTAGTTTTTACATTCATGATTATTTATGTGGTCTTTTACAGGGCCAATCTTCCCTACAAACTTTCACTACGAATTATCTTACTAGTACAACTTAATTAACAGCAACCCCCAATTAGCAAGTTAATTCGTTCGCGTTATCTTTCAGCACTTCTTCACAGACCGTCCGCTGCGTCGGACGGGATTTTTCTTTCTCGGGCTCGAATTCTTAAATATAAAGATGTAGCTGCCACGTTTTGATCCGGTGTTTAAACATTATCTAGTTTTTATATATCATTTAGTTTAGTTTAGTGCTAGTTTTGTAGATGTTTTTCTTCTTTCTTATGTAGTTTTTATATTATATTATTTTGTTGTCCTGAAGAAGGGACGGGTTGTCCCGAAAATTTGACAATATTTTACTTTATTGTTCGTGTCGTTGGTTATTTTTAGTGCTTTTATATATATATATATATATATATATATATATATATATATATATATATATATATATATATATAGTCAAATAACCCAGGAACCAAGATTGCCTAACAACTGGCTGAAAATATATCTCGCTCTCACTGACCAGTACAAAGAACGGGAATCTCTCTCCACCAATGAAAATCAAGGATTTCAATAACTAGCCCCAGGACTTATATGTACAAATAAAATAAAAACTAAAAGTATTGTAATCTTTTATTTATTACGGAAAATCGAAAGAGGCGCAGAAAATTACCGGTAACACGATGTAATGCAACGGATACACACAAATAATATACGCAGATATTAAATCGCCGAATTAATAGTTTCGTGTTGTATGATATGACAAATTAAATAAAACTAATAAAACACACTATCACATCTGTTTTTAAATTCCCCGCAAAGGCAAGTACTGGATTACCTCCCTTATTTTTCAAACAAGAATGTTAGATTTAACATAGATTAAGGTAAAATTTTGATTTATCTTACTGTTGATTTGATTATTTTAAAACGAAAGCATCAAGCACTTTATTATTTATATCTAATTAACGCATCTTTCAATTTTATAAATGAAATATTTTCGACTCTGAGAGTGACGTCACACAAATTTGGCAATGGCTGCTGTTTAAGATCGAGATGTGGCAGAAATGGATTTAAAATGATTTTGAAGGATAATTTTAGGGAAATAAATGCAGGGAATTGATAAAATAACACCATGTAGTTGATGTCTGGTGTTCAATATCGATTGGATAGCGAGATAAAGAAAATCTAGAAAACTCGTTGTCATCCTTTCGCTTCGCTCGCTACGCTCGCGAAGCTCACTGGTATGAATTTGCTTGTTTCTCATTTATTTACAAATTGATAAAATCGCCGACGCCTATGGGTCTCTTGTTTATTTAAGACGATTAATTTTTTGAATCCCTACTCCACTTCTTGAGAGAATTTACTTAAATTGTTACTTATAGATCTGAAAGTGCCTTGTATTTAGAACCTTTTTAACACGAGCTATCTTGGACTTTGGGTAGTTGTGTCAAACAGCAATGTGACGTAGGCCTGTCTATTTCATTGCTGACCACTCAGCCATAGCTCTGTGAAATTAACAAGATTAGTCTGGCTTTTGAGTTAAAATTACGCAATTAGTGTATATTTAGCTTGAAACCAGCGTCATTTTAAACTTGTTTTGACGCTACAACCTACTGAAAGTCCAAGGCCTTGTTAAAATGGTTTTATTACTGTGTTTTGATCTGTTGACAACAGTTGTGTTCAGTTTTGGGCAGAAACAAGCCAGTTCAAGAAATGTTTACATTTTGATCCTCAGTTGTACAAGAATACCGCAGATCCCACTTTAAGTTGCCATACGTCATATGATTGCGGGGTTTAAAATTAAATGCTGAGCGGAACCAATGAAATCCGAAGAAAATAAGCCAGCATTAATTTAGCTGATACAAAATCACAATTAACGATTGAAAATGCTTCTTAATTGATCCTTGACACAAAACTTTTTTGAAACTATATTATTTTTCCCAATGATTTTTTAATTTGTTTTGTAACTAATATATATGAATGAATTTTTTCGAGGGGATGGGCAATGATTTCTAACCATTCTTTTATAGAGAGAACAGCCCCAAATACAAACAAACAAAATTCAAGAAGACTTTTTAATCATAAAATCATTTCTGCAATAAAAAGACATGTAGATCGAAATAAGGAATAAGGAATCATTCTTTGAGTATTATGAGGTGATAATTTTGGTCGGGGCGTGATCAAATCCAATAGAGCCCGAAGGGCTTTGTGATAGATTTGATCACGCCCCGACCGAAATTATCACCTCATAATATTCAAAGAATGATTCCTTATTACTTATATTTATATAATCTTAGTCCATCGTACGATTAAATATTTAAATATAAATTAACAAACCCCGCTGGCGCCTCGATTTGGCGTCGTTTGTATTATGAGTTATATAGTACAAAATCGATACGTAGTGTTATCACAGGCAAAGACACTGGATAATGTAAATATATAGTAATACAGTACAGCAGATGACAAGGCGCATATGGTATCAGTATCGGTTTAAGGCGGAACAGGAGGAGGAGCAGATATTTGTGCCTTTTCCAGTTCAACACCCCGCTCTAGAGTACCTGTCACTATTCTAGCCTCGCACCTTGACCCGGTCCATCCAGGTGGACAAGAACAGAGTTTGACGGAGTCTGTGCCGTGGACCTTACAGGTACCAGCCCCCTTACAATCGGCATCTTTACCACAGGTATCTGCCAACTCTGAGAATTAAAAGACATTTACAAGTCTGTATTTAAGTTATATAAAGATACACATGAAAAGAAAAAAGTCTGCATTTGTCAAAAACAAAAATTAACTATGGTTACCTCTGTTCATACATGTATTTATTAACTAACTAAACAGATAAACAGATGAAGTTTAAAAGCATTTATAGCAGACTGTCGTAAAGTGATTAAGCCGAATAACTGAACCAGTATGATCAATAGACACTGGAAATACAGATACATAACCCAATTTACCACTCTAAAATATTGTAGTAAGTGATAAATGATGCTTTTAAACGTTAAGAAATTTTGGAATAGGCCTCGGCCGGTCACAGTTGTGTCCGTATGAGGCACCCGGCAAACTTAACTATTTGCGCAGACAAAGAACATTACGCCTTGCTCTACTTTGTTAACTATGCAGTGACAACCTTTTAAATCATTGCAAATTAATACTGGTGTATTGTGGACCATTGTTTTGATGTACTTAAATTGAGATTTAATCATTTATACAGTTGCATAATGATTTGAATCATTTTGTTTAAGCGTTGAATCATTATTTTTTGAAAGATGTGGTCTCATGTGTGCATACAAATTGAATACAAATTTGTTTGCAAACACCGTTGCAGTTATGAGACAAAAAATTTCAAACATTTTTATTCAATGCTTATATTTACGTTTTTATTTTCCTTTGTTGCCTTTCCGCAAGTATGATTTATTTCTCAAAATATTTGTCTTATTCTAGTTGTAATGCGCAGTTAACGGAAAAGGCATTGGAACTGCCGAAATATGCTGCTAAAAATAGTGCACAACGCTATAGATTCTAATTACACAATTTTAATTTTCATTCTGTTACTTAATGAATATAACCTTCGGTATAATAATACATTTATACATTTAATTCATTTAACTGTTAAAAAATATTAACATCAATGAAATGTTTATCAGCGTGAGTATGATATCAGTCGTAATCCGGTCCGAAGTCGCAAGGAGAGTCGGTTATGTTCTTTGAGAAATAGGGAAGGAAGGTAGTGTTCATACGCACAAGATTTGGTGATTGGGTCTTATGTGGTATGCGTAAATATATCTCTCTCAAATCAATCAGTGCAATATCATAAGGAGTAAAAAAGTGAATGTAAATATTTTTCTTTATTTGCGTAAGAATTTCGTTTGGAAGTACCTTTTCGCTAACCGAAAAGTTATTTCGTTTCTTGCTATTTTGGAAAGCAACAAAACAGCGCGATTTATTTTATTACACCATCGGTAAATAAACAAAATATCTTAAATTTTCAACTTAATTCTATCTACCTTTTCTAGAAAACAACATGCAAATCTTATATTCGTTGTATATATATAAAACATTTTTCAGTACTTTTGGCCTAACACAAAAAAAGGTACGTTGTTAGTCAATACAGATATTTATAAAAAAATATATTTATTTTAGAATATTTAATACTTACTATCGCATTGTGTTTTATCGGCCGATGTTCCATACCCGTATCCACAATTGCAAAACTTATTCCAGCAGAACGCATTCTTTACACAATCATCATTCTTTACGCAAGCTCCTCCTAGTTTGATAAAATGCAATTTCATCAAATGTGCATACAGTTTTATATAAAAATATGCATAGTTTTGAAAATAAATGCAAAGTTAATATCAAATTTGCCAAAAAATACCGTACCATTAATAACAGCCTCTACCCTGAGAACCATAAACAACGCCAGTACAACGGCCGAAGCAACTACCAGAGATCGAGTCATGCTACAATGAAATTCCGGAAAAAGAAAGAGAAATTAAACACGTAAACAAACGTAGAGAGAGAGAGAGAGAGAGAGAGAGGGTTTATATGACGTTCCCATTTTAGCTCTTACCTTGTGCAGTTAAGAAAATACTATAACAGCTTGGGAAGCTAATGTTATTATATATATATATATATATATATATATATATATATATATATATATATATATATATATATATATATATATATATATATATATACACGTATAGAAGCACGTTGTGTAGTTATAGAAACCAACTGAATCTTAATGAATATTCATTTGACTTCACGGATTTGATTAAAATTATCAAATAGATCTCAGATTATTGGGGCATGAACCTTTAACAAGTCGCTGTTCCTCATTAGTTTGCAATTTTTTTTCTAGAAAATTACATTTGGAACGGTGTAGTTGATCTAAAATCGTTTCATTGTCAGATAAATTTAATTTAAGGTTATTTTGAATAAAGTATTATTCCTTTATTGATCTCTAGAAATTGAAGAGAGCCCATTTTTGTTCATATATATATATATAGGTCATATCATTAAAATTACAATAAATTTTTGCTATTTCGCTGTAAACCTGAAATCAAAAGAAAACTACAGATCAATTTCTAAATTGATCTTTGTGATTAAGTTATATATCTAAGAATCAATACAAAATATCAAAGAATTTAAAACGGCATGTTTTTTTAACAATGCAATGCACAGAGTCGAGCTTTAAAAGGTTTCTAACCTTTGAAAGTCATCGATTTTCTAGTTAGGCAGAATGTAAAGGCATAGAAGTTTTTTTTTTTTGGTCATATAATTAATTTTTAGAATCTGTTTTTATGCAGCAAGAGTTTGGTACAAAATGTGACCCGGGTGATCACGATGATTAGCAACCATTGATACAGACTGAGGCATAAACATTCGGTGTGTTGGTGTTTTGCATATCTTGTTTTGGGTTTTTTTTTGGAGGGGGGGGGGGGTTGGTCTATTGAAAAATACCTTACACCAATTACTTGACAGTCTAGTTGGTCCCAATCAAGTGTTCACACCTTTAAGGTCTGCCTGAATCTTCCCACCCATGCATATACATAGCGAGTTTAAATGATCCCAACAGACCCTTACTCAACTTAAGACAACTGAAGACTAAAAAGGTATAAGAATGAATGTCGTATTTTTAAAGAATTCAAGCTTCAAAATACCACTGATTCAACAGGCAAAATGGTTTTTTTCCAACGTTAATTATAAATGAAAGGATAACGCTAAATACCGGTATTATCAAAAATGGTATAAAAGTTGTTAGATATCTTGTATATTATAGAAGATTAAACACCGACGACTTAACAGCAAGAAAAAACTGCATCTGTCTGATTTTTCGTCCTTCGATACATGTATGTAGCAGTACAAATTTGATGTAGCAATGTTAGTTGAGTAAAAGAAAAATGAAAGATATCAGAGAACATCCCTATTTCTTTTATAAAGCATTTTTGCATGACAATACTTTAAAACCTAGTATGCAAAGAATAAGGTAAGAAAAAATATAATGTTTATTAACTGCGTTTAAATACAAAATGACATTATGAAAATAAAAAGACCATAAACAATATTATCAGTCTTACTGTAGGTAAGAGAAATTCTAGATACCTCACGTATAGACTACGCGAGGCATTACATCAAGATACTGTAAGTGTGTTTTCTAATATGGGAAAAGTGAAATATAAATGAACTTAAGAGAAACCTTGCTCTTTTTCAATATGTGGTATATGCGAAACTCAAGGATTTTGTTTGTAAGCATTATAGCAAGTCGTACTTCATTTTCATTAATTGTTGATGAATTTCAACTCAAAAGCATTTTAATAAAATAAAATGACGAACTTAGTCCTAACGCACATTTAAATGTAGCTTTTATGAACATGCTTTATGATTGGATAATTAGCTTAAGTAAAGAATCATTTATTCAAAGGTATTATTACATGTTTATTTGTTTTAATGAATGTCGTTGATCGTATAACTTTGTAAATAAATAAAAATTAGCCAATGAACGTTCAGATCTATGAAAGATATTTGTGCATTATGAGGAATCTAATAATTAAGTGAACAGTAATATAGCCATTAAAATCTCCTTCAAATAAACCTCGTTCGGGTCTAAGCTTGTTTCTTGTTCACCTTTTCATCGACTTTTTAGTACTGAAGTTAGGCAAAAAGTAAGGGTAAAATAGGTTGTATTCTGTAATCTTATATTTGTCTTCATCTTCCTGCAGTCAACCGAGTTAGGCAAACTATGCCTGTATTCGTGGACGAATGAACAAACGATGATCAAGAATTCATTATTCCTGTAAAAAACGTTAAGCATAATCTATTGATGTTGTGTTCAAAAAAATTCTCTGTAAAAATTGTTTAAATGCAATTAAGTGTCTAAATAAGCTTGTGCACTCAAACGTTTATTTGTCACCATGGTTGCAGTTTAAGGTTTGAGGATGCATTAATATTTCAAATTAACTTTTGAAGATTTCAAATCAATTTTAACCATCAGCGTAAACCGGAGATTTATACCCTGGCCTCTTTGCTTTGACGCCAACCTGAGTATTAAGGATGACGTTTACTCAGAATGAAAAAAAAATTCCACTGAAGAAAATGAAAAACCAGCTATTGTGTGGTATAGACCTTCTTGGTAGTGTTATTCTTCACTTTCAAAAAAGTAGGTCAATGACCTGCTTTTTGAGTTAATGACCATTGAATATTTTTGGGAAATTCAAGAAAAATCCATAAAAATTTTACACTATGATTCAGATTTTTTTTTAATTGTGAAAATAATACAAATTGCTTAACTCTTTATCAAATGAAATACAGTTTATGAATGGTAGTGACATTATATAGATACAAAGCATTTAGTTTTCATTCACAATTTTTATAGATATTCTAGTCCGAATTTCCTCTATCAGTTTTCAAATTACTACCCATTTTTGATTCAATATAACAAAAAACTGAATGATGATAATGCTAAAACATCTATAGTATTAAACTAAGTATATTGACTTTTCTCTGCTGGTATAAAATTTATATGAGGTCAATAATCAAAATTTTGAGATATGGTGTCTTTTATCATTTTTAAGCATTTTTCAATATTTTTGTAGTGTGTGCCATACGATTATCTAAACGAAAAAGCAAGATAAAACCAACAGAAAATATGCAAAATTATGTTGACTAACAAATAATTTTTTTTTTACTTTAAATATCATAGTACTAGCAAAAATATTTCAGTGGGAAACAAAATCTGAAAAATTTAGTCCGAATTTCCTCTGTTTTGCTAAAAGTCACTTTGTCAGAGCCTAATTCCATAACTTAGTAAAAATATCGATTGTTATAATAATTCATTTCATAAATACTTTTTGTATTTAAAACAAATTATACTCATGAAATTGAACTTTTTAACAATCCGGATTTGAGAACTCAAACCCTGAGTAAACAACGTCCTTAAACAACTTAATAATTAACCATTTTGGTTTCTTTGTTGTTGCATTGTATTCAATGAAAACTGAATGCGTTAGTTTATATGATTTCAAGGGACCACGTGATAAAATAGAAATGGATTAGTTCAAATTTTCCAGTCAATTCAAATTTTCATTTCTGTCATATTTTTGCGTAACTAATTGATATGGATGTCATTTCATGATATTTTATACCACATTTTACATGGAAATATAATAAATACACACACAAAGTCATTTTACTTGAAACGACACATAGAAATTCAAATATATCATTTATATAAAATTTAATGCCATTCAGGTCTTTAGTATTTCAGCAGGCATGTTCACGAAACTTTCCTAAGATATGACCTAATTTAAGTGTGTTCCTAAGATATGACTTAGGAAAACAGTTAGAAACATCCTAAGATCAACATAGGACACGTCATAAGATGTAGCTCGACGGTTACTTAGGAACATCTTAAGTGAGGATATCCTAACCTTCTACAACCATTCTTATTTTTTCACAATTATTCATTCAGATCGAATTTGAGAGACTTGTGTAGGGATGAATCGTTAAACATTTTGCCAGAGAAAATTGTACGTCTTGGTAGTTAACACAAAAGGCCTAAAACCAGTAATTTTAATGTATGCATTTTAATAATTTTACATTTACCTAAATATATATCAGTTACCAATAACAATTTAGTTTGTTTTTCTTTAAATTACCCCCTCCCCCCCCCCCCCAAAAAAAAAAAATTAAAAATTCAAATAAAAAAAATTCATATTACTGTTCTTTTTTTAAAAAAGAAAATATTTATCTGGACAGAATTGGCTTACAAGTAGATAATTATGTAAACACGACGTGTGTATTGTCATTTCATAATTAACATTTGAGAATCTTGTCATTCAAGTATATGTAATACATAAACACGCGATTTTCATGGAATTTGAAACGTTACATGAGGAAACACATGTACTCGTACAAACACAACCAATTTCCCTTTAATCTGCAATATATAGAATACACGAACATGTTAAATAAGAAATAAGTTGTCATATATTTCGAAAATATATAAATACAGTTCATTCAACATTACAAATGTTTTAAAGATTATTTTTTTCAGACTAAAGTGATAAAAATTAGGAATGATCATGCATGGTATATGTAACCCGATGTAAATTTACTTTTTATAGCAAAGGACATTTAAATAATTGTTATCAAAAACTATTATAATCAAAACAATAAATGTAACCCATTTAGTGTACAATGTAGATAAAAAAAATAAGTGAATAACTTTCATTCGCCAAACAGAGATAGTATTTGCAACAACAAAAATCTTAATTTGTCAGCTCCAAGGCAGGCATGTAGCAACGGGGAAGTGGTGAGAGTTCGGGGCCCCCCTCCACATCATTTTGTTAAAATGAACATACATGATAGAATAATTGACTATGCCCCCCCCCCCTCCCTCCCGGATTAGGAATTTGATGTTTGTCGAAAATGCTGGAACTGTGGAAAATATTGCCTTATTCTACCGGTCTTAAGAAAAGGCTTCACAACATCCTCATATACCTAAAAACGTGATTTTATAGCTTTAGGATGGTCTTAGGACAAGGTAGGTGATGTCTTAAAGTTAGGACAAAGTTATGGCGGTTCCTAAATTTAGGAGAGCTTCGAGAAACAGACTTAAGACTAAGACATATCCTAAGATGTACTTAGGACATACCATAGTCCTAAGATAGCTTCGTGAACATGCCTGCAGGTTTTTAGAATGTCTCGCATACCGATCCCGATGCATTGTTTTGAAAAGAATGAAGAACTCCGAAATTTTCCAAATAGATTATAGTCTCGATAAAAACGCGCCAAACACGACAATTCACTAAGTATGACCAATTTTTATTTACGAGTAAAACAAAAAATGTGTGATATTTTTTAAAAGGCATAACACATATTTCTACATGCAAATTTACTTTCAATTCATAAAAAATAAGCATATTAATTCTATTAAAAAAGAACTATCCCGCAGAAACGCAGTAACAATATCTATATGTATATCAACAAGCTTATCTTTTAAAAAGATTGGTGAGCTAGCGCTATAGCTATCATAAAACACATAAGTAGATTTATAAAACATTGGTTTAAATTTCTGAATCGATTAATTAACAATAGGAAGGCACAGTGGTGTAATGAAATTGTGCTGGACTGGGGTCTCAATTTAGAATTGTGAATTTAGAGTGGGCTTCACATCGGCAATGATATAGCTCATTGACGGTGCCTTAATCATTACGTATCTACTGTAATTTCAATTTCTATGTTATTTCTATGAGAACCATATTGAGGCTGTTTTGTACCAATCGTATCTTCTCGGGTCTTTCCAACAAGCTCGGAAAACATTATCCGAGGTTGGTTTCCGAGCTTGAAGGAATAAAGCTACCTATTTATCATAATACTTTAAATAACTTTGCATTATAAGACCTAAGCTACTGTTACTTTTTGACATTTAAAATAGAACACAAAACTTCTTGTGAAGATTATAAAACGAAATTCAAATGGTACAGTTTATCTACAGTAGTACAGAATTCCCAGAATCCCTTACTATGGAGTCGAGCATGCGTATTCCAGTGAAAAAGACTAACGTAGTTGCTAGCGCTCGAGAGCGCTAGCAAAAAAGCTTATCTTTTAAAAAGATTGGTGAGCTAGCGCTGTAGCCATCATCAAACACAAAACGAGATTTCTAAAACATTGGTTTAAATTTTTGAATCGACAAATTAACAATATGAAGTCATTGTACTGGTGTGCTTGAATTGTGCTGGAGTGGGGTCTCAATTTAAAATTGTGAATCTAGAGTGGGCTTCACATCGGTAATGTCATTTTGTATCTACTGTAATTTCGCTTTCGAGGTGAATCTTTTTAAGAATCATTGGTACTGTTTTGTAGCAATCGTATCTTCTCGGGCCTTTCCGGCAAGCTCGGAGGTTGTTTTCCGAACTTGAAAGGAATTTATGATAAGATAAAGCTAGCTAATTATTACAATATATAAAATAACTTTGCATTATATGACCCGCTACTGTTACTCTTTGACATTTACAATAAAACACACAAAAAAAACGAAATACAAATGGCACAGTTTATCTACAGTAGTACATTATTCCCAGAATCCCTACTATGGAGTTGAGCATGCGTATTCCAGTGAAAAAGACTAACGTAGTTGCTAGCGCCCGAGAGTGCTAGCAATATTGCTAGCGCCCGAGAGCGCTAGCAATAACGGACCGCCTTCCGGCGGCCCGTAACAACAGCGTAACAAGGATGGGAAAAACAGTTGTATGATAGCTTACTTGTACATTAAAAAAAATGTGTAAAAATTCTAATTCATATGTTACAATGGCTAAATGTGTGTAAATTATAGGCCTACGTGTAATTTAGAAATAACAATTGAAAAAAAAAATAGTTTAAATTTAAAATTTAAAACTTGCTAAACAGTTAATTTCATTACATAGAGCAAATATATATTTATATATATATATATATATATATATATATATATATATATATATATATATATATATATATATATATATATATATATATAAGTACTATAAATAAATAGAGCTTCTTTGTATCCTAAATGACTACATAGCTAACTACAGTCTGGTACAGGGTTAACGGGTTAAGGTTTTGTGAGCCAAGGTCTGTTAAATCATAGAAGGCAATGTTCTAATTACGACAGGCAACATTGATGCGGTCGGAGAAGTTACATTTGTTATTTAGCAAAATGACCAGGTGTTTTGAACTGAAGAGGATCTGTATCATTATGACAACCTCGCCCGAGAAACTTGCGATTGTCAAGGAAACAGAAAATGTGCATTTTAAGGTGGTATAGGAAAGCTGTCGATATTAATGTGGATTTAAGAACATTATAAACTAGATGCTGTCATTAGACTATGGAACGCCTCAACTGCCTTATATAGATAATCTTCATAATATGATGATACTTCAACATTACATGCTGATACTTTAACATTACATGATGGTACTTTAACATAACGTGCTGATACTTCAACATTACATGCTGATACTTTAACATTACATGATGGTACTTTAACATTACATGCTGATACTTCAACATTACATGCTGATACTTTAACATTACATGATGGTACTTTAACATTACATGCTGATACTTCAACATTACATGCTGATACTTTAACATTACATGATGGTACTTTAACATTACGTGCTGATACTTCAACATTACATGCTGATACTTTAACATTACGTGCTGATACTTTAACATTACATGCTGATACTTTAACATTACATGATGGTACTTTAACATTACATGCTAATACTTCATTATATGATGGTACTTCACTATGCGGTAGTTCTAAAAGTAGGGTTAGGGAAGCGTCGCCTAGGGAACGAAATACGCTAAAACTCAAAACACGTGGATGCCTGTAAAGTTTTTAACACTGGGCTGTTTCTCTGTTTCAGAGATTGATCAGATTGGACTAAGGTCCACTAAAACTAGTTTTGATCGAGATACTCAACAAATGCTACTATTTGATTAAGTGTTGTCTTTTAAATGGGTCATTTTAAATTTTAAAGAATGGCTGCATTGTGAGTTCATTGGGGCTCAACGCATAAAAATCAGGGGGTACCAAAAGTCCTTCAGGGAATTTTGGTCTAAAAATGTGCATTCAGAACCCAATCTTTTGGCGCTTAGTCAGAGCGAACAGCTAATTTTTTTAAAAAAAAAAGCACCCAAACAAATACTTCTGTCATTCATGTTACATGTAGATTCCTGGAGATCCACGTGAAAGAGTGGGCAATGAAAGCACTGATTTGTTCAACAGTACAGTTACTGCTAAAATCAGATTCAACAGCAATGCAATGCTTTATCCTTTGCATGATCTTATAAGTTGCATGTGTGGTTGTCGTTTGCCTAAATACATTGCACCAAAACAAATCGTATGTTTCGACAATATTTTTATTCCGTAGAGATCCTTTCTCATGAGCTGTAGTGTATTGTGTACTTCTTCAGTTGCAGCTTTTTTTTTTTTTTTTTTTTTTTTTGTTTACACATAAATCCACATACACACATATTTCAGACATATTTTATACATTTCAAGATTCTACATCATTACTTATTAGGTTTGTTACTGACTGTTTACAGAAATTTGTGGGGTCGGTAAAGTCCATAGAAGGCGAGGCGGAGCCGAGCCTTCTATGGACTTTACCGACCCCACAAATTTCTGTAAACAGTCAGTAACAAACCTAATAAGTGTTTTGTTTTGTCGAGGACCTAAAGTTTGATATGTAAACAACAAAAGACAATATATAACAGGCTTATTCTCTAATTTTTTACCTTTCTCGTCAGTCGTCTGTGCAAACCTGGATGCCATTGTATATAGGATCGTTTTATTACGTCACGGGCAAATGGGGGTCACTCTAAATATTTCGGGGCTTAAAAATTAAAGGTATGGTTGAACGTTTGTGTAAAAAATTAGCTTAAATAACGTTACGTCCGCCATGTTGCCGTCTAAATTTTGACGCCCGCCGTGTAAAGAAATTTATAAGGCAATCACGTGACGCGATTCATCCAATGACGTCGAGACATTTTAGTCCGAGGCAAAACAATATTACTTATTAGGTTTGTTACTGACTTTTTACAGGAATTTGTTGGGTCGGTAAAGTCCATAGAAGGCGAGGCGGAGCCGAGCCTTCTATGGACTTTACGTACACCACAACTTTCTGTAAATAGTCAGTAACAAACCTAATAAGTGTTTTGTTTTGTCGAGGACCTTACGTTTGATATGTAAACAACAAAAGAATATATATAACAATTAATTTCATAGGCTTATTCTCTAATTTTGTACCTTTCTTGTCAGTCGTCTGTGCAAACCTGGATGCCATTGTATATAGGATCGTTTTATTACGTCATGGGCAAATGGGGGTCACTCTAAATATTTCGGGGCTTAAAAATTAAAGGTATGGTTGAACGTTTGTGTAAAAAATCAGCTTAAATAACGTTACGTCCGCCATGTTGCCGTATAAATTTTGACGCCCGCCGTGTAAAGAAATTTAAAAGGCAATCACGTGACGCGATTCATTCAATGACGTCGAGACATTCTAGTCCGAGGCAAAACAAATTGTAATATCTTATCAATCTAAAGGAAATAGATTATCCGTGTAGTGTGAAAACGTGTTTTCTTGCAAAAAAAATATATATATAAATAAAAAAAATAGCAGTAAATGAAAAGAGAAAAAGGGAGATATAGAAGATTTTAAAAAATTACAATAGAAAAGGGGGTACATGTATATTTGTTCACAAGTCAATATAATTTTTTAAAAAAGAGAATGGTTTAAGCAATCACATATGTCATAAAACTTGTTATAATTTCTCACAAATTGTTTGCCAGTTGTTTTCATAATCTGAGTATCTACAGCTTTTCAATAACATATATTTTTCAAGCAGAATCCTGTTTTTTATTATTTGTAGTTCCAGCTTTTTGACAATAACCAAACTAGTCTCAGTGGACCTTAGTTCTATATGATCAATCTCTGAAAGAGAGAAACAGCCCAATGTTAAAACTTCCCTATTTTTAGAACCACCGCATAGTGAAGTACCATCATGTAATGAAGTATCAGCATGTAATGTTGAACTATCAGCACGTAATATTTAAGTACCATCATGTAATGTTAAAGTATCAGCATGTAATGTTAAAGTACCATCACGTAATGTTAAAGTACCATCACGTAATGTTGAAGTATCAGCACGTAATGTTAAAGTACCATCATGTAATGTTAAAGTATCAGCATGTAATGTTAAAGTATCAGCACGTAATGTTAAAGTACCATCACGTAATGTTAAAGTACCATCACGTAATGTTGAAGTATCAGCATGTAATGTTAAAGTACCATCATGTAATGTTGAAGTATCAGCACGTAATGTTAAAGTACCATCATGTAATGTTAAAGTATCAGCATGTAATGTTAAAGTATCAGCACGTAATGTTAAAGTACCATCACGTAATGTTAAAGTACCATCACGTAATGTTGAAGTATCAGCATGTAATGTTAAAGTACCATCATGTAATGTTGAAGTATCAGCACATAATGTTAAAGTACCATCTTATAATGTTAAAGTATCATCATATTATGAAGATTACCTACATAAGGCAGTTGAGGCGTTCCATATTAGACAGTAATACCCGCACCATGTGTTTGCCCCTAAATAACACTGTTTTGTACCAGTTTAATTAAAAGTGAAGGCTATATGCAAGCTCCGGTAATACAATTAACATTTATAATTTTCATAACTGAAGGATGAGATCCCTTCCCATATGATGATACACATCGTGACATAAGCAGCACTTTATGTGCAATTTGGGGTAGAACTGTTTGCAGTGAATTTTCAGTAAATCAATAATCTTAACATTTTATGTCATAGAAAGTATAATGGTGTACATAATTATTACAAACAAAATTCAAAATTAAATTATGCCCCCTCCCCGTGGCGGTTGCATAATTGCCGGTTTTAGATTGGCTTCTGTGTGCCTACATGAACATCTTCGTGTGCACAGATTTAAAGAAGGGGTGGGAGTGAGGGGTCCAGACCCCCCCCCCTCCTCCCCATGAAAATTCATTTATATCAATTGTAAAATTACCAAAAATACACTTTGGACCCCAATGCTCTTACAGACATGTAAACGCTTTAACCCATTGCGCTTCAATGTTAGGTAACATTATTTGGGGGGTAAATATTTAATCAATATTTAATATACTTTATTGTTTATCTCAATGGAAAGTATACATGTACATCACAATATGCAGGTGTCCTGCACCACCTTAAAGCTGTTATTTACCTAATAAAATAGTGCGCATGCAAGTGGATTTGAAGAATACGTCATAAAATACATGCATGTTACAAATGAATGATCTTTGTCTGAAGTTACGTACACAACACAGGTCTGCATGTCTCATTAGCGGGTACTAGTTTTACCCAGCTCTTTGATTAGATGGGTTCACGTGTATACATACATGGGTGTTGCTAAACACGGAACGGAAAACGGAACGGAAAGCGGAACGGAAGGGAAAACGGAAAATCTTATCTAATGTTATTTACCTCATAGATTTGTTAATCATGCTAAAACGATATACTTTATGAACCTTTTTAATTTTTTTTGAAAGATTAGCAATATTAGATTATTTATTCAAGAATATTTATTTCCTCAAAATTAACAGTACATGCATTGACCACTATATTCTGTCCCAAAATATCCTCGATTCACTTTTTGCTGTATATTTATATATACCTCAGGGTTCAAGCGATTCTCTTTTAGAAGCATTAAACATTCTCACTTTCTTTAAAACGTCCTCTCTAGCTTATCAGCTGGTATAAATACACGGCTAAAAATAAAGAAGGCTACGGGGTTTTGCATTTCAACAGACCCGGATGATAGTGTTGAAAAATTGTGCAAGGTCTTTTGAGTGACTTCCAAATGGAGAAAATATGTCAACATTTTCCATTATAAATCGTCCAAATGTGCTGCATGAATATTTTGGGATCGACAGACTATAGTCCCAATATATAATCGGAAAATCAAACCAGGCAACGTCTAGAGCTCTCTATGCGGATCATATGTATATAACTGCTGGAATAAACAACAGTACTGCTTAGTAATGCAAACGTAAACAAAATTGGATTGCTAAAAATACTAGTTTCACAAATTGCTAGTTTCACAAATTACCGGATATTTTAATGTTTACTGTATTTTAATTTTTAATGTCGTCAGTCCTACGGTTTTTTTCTTCCATCTCAATGATACTGCATCGTCTGTATGATAAAAGATCGTCTAGAACACCGAAAATTCAATTTTGGTGTAAGTATATACATGTACATCATATTTGAAATATAAAAATACTCAAAACACGCATAAAACGCTTTCACTAACTGCGTACGTTACGCTGATATGCCAGCAATACCATATAAGAAAAATAAGTAAAAAGTTATGGCTAATGTGCTCGTTTAATCATGTTCATGTTTCACGATTCGTATACATTTGATTTTTCCGTTTCGTACTCAACTAAAGCCGAATGAATACAATGCTATAATTGATAGACATCCATATGAATATTAATAAGATAGCAACATGTTGATAATCATTCATTAGATGTAAATAAAAGATACAAAGTAAATCGTTTCTGGCCAGTCTATACCCTTTTTAAGCGATAAACGTGATGATATTTTCCATTCCGTTCCGCTTGGAGACACCCTGGCATTTTAGAACTAGAACTAATAATGTATTTTATCTTATTCATATGTTACACAGTAGTGTTTGATCCATGTGGGTAATTCCTAGCCTAATGATGTCACTGCTTTGTTTAGGAGACTTTACAATTGCCCCAAATAGGCGAATACATGCACATGGAAGTGATGCATATAACATTTTGTTTTTAAATCTTAAAAATTGAATTAAGCAATTTTCAAAATGTTAATGTCAATCACGAGAGAAAAAGCAATCAAGAAGTGATTTAAAATTTGCTACTGTACACATGTAAGAATGTATTAAGAAGACTGAATCTTTATAACCAGGTTAGATTGGGGGGGGGGGGGGGTGAATGTGGAGTATAAACATTTATAATTTGAATCATTTATTGTTATTAATTTTAACTTGTTAATGAATACTAATTATTGATCCCAAGGTAAAAATATGACCTCTGATCATATCTCAATAGATCATTTGTCAATTATGCAAGGTGTAATATAATTTTTTTTAAGAATAACATTTTTTACCAGTTTATAAAAGTGTTTAGACACCCAAATTATATTTTGATTTTAATAGATCATTCGACAAGGGGGGGAGAACAGTTTATATTTGAGTTTGTTTGGGAGTGGGGGTTCCAAGTCATATATGTGACAATTTTTTATGTAATTTAAAATAAGACTAAGCCATACTACAGTCATGAACATGAATAGTATAGAACAAAACACAAACTAATACATGTACATGTATATATATATATACTAGGAAGTATTACAAAACAGATGATTGATCTATAGCTGGGTTCTTAAATTGAATCATATATCATGTACATATTATGTTATTGTTTCTTTGTTCAAGGCATTTAAGATGGTATATGTAGGTCATGATCCCAAGTGCTCTTCCTGAAATTATTAAATATCATAAAAACCATTGAGATCCCCATAAAAATCCAAAGATATTATTCCTCCTTAGGTCATGCAGTCGCATCAGATCATTATGGCATGTAAGTCATGACCCTAAGGGGTCATCCTGACCCCCTTAGAATCAGAAATTGTCAATTTTCTTTAAATTATTGAAGTTTGATGATACTATCTCTATTTATACCCGCACTTTCTAAAGAAAGTTCGGGTATATTGTTGTTACCCTGTTCCGTCCGTCCGTCCGTCCGTCCGTCCGTCCGTCTGTCTGTCCGTCCGTCCGCCCGTCCGTCCGTCACGTTTTACTTTCTCAAACTGCTCTTACATCTTATAAACCAGCAAACTGAACTCTTGGAGTTTGATTTGGGGTATCATGTTGTTTTGTAAAAAGGTTTCAAAAATTCTCTGTTAGTCCTGGGGGTCAAATAATTGGTAAAAAATGACGCTTTTTCACAAAAAATCTTCTTCCTCGAACTCCTCCTACATTTTTAACAGTAGACAAATCATCTTTTGGAATATGTTTTAGGGTATACTATAGATGCGCAATAAGGTTTCGGAATTTTCAATTTTGTCCTGGGGGTCATTTAATGGCTGAAAAATGACGTTTTTTTTAAACCAAAAAACTGGTTTCAAAAACGTCATTTTATTTTGGCAGTAGCCAAATGATCTTCTAGAATATGATTGGGGTTGTCATATTGAGGCGTGATCAGGTTCCAGAATTTTTTTTTTAATAAAGGGGGTCAGTGGGCAACAAAAAATGACGTTTTTTGGCCAAAAAAATATGGTTCCCAGAACTCCTCTTACAACTTTTGGAGTAGCTACGTCATCTCTTGGGATATAATTGTGGCTGTCCTATAGATGTGCAACAAGGTTTTAAAAATTTAAATTTCATCCAGGGAGTCAAATAGTAGCAGAAAATTGACGTTTATTACTAAAAAACAAAACATTGATCCAAGAGCTCCTCTTATGATTTAATGGATAGACAATCATATCTTGGGATATGATAGGGACTGTTATATAGATGTGCAGTAAGGTTTTAAAAATTTAAATTTCATCCAGGGAGTCAAAAAGTAGCAGAAAATTGACGTTTATCACTTCAAAAAAACATAGATCCTAAAAATCCTTTTATGATTTAATGGATAGACACATCATATCTTGGGATATGATAGGAACTGTTCTATAGATGTGCATTACGGTTTTGAAAAATTAAATTTAACCCTGAGGCCCATTACCTACCGGTACATACCTTTTGATGCCCTTTAAGGATCAAGAATATATATGGTTAAGGGGTGGGGATCCCAACCGTTTTCGAGATATTCGTGCACTTCCTGTTCAAGGGGGGTCATGACCACCCCCAGGGCCCATGACCTACATACCGTTTGATGCCCCTTGACACAAGGAACAAGAATATATATGGTTTAAGGGTGGGGATCTCAACTGTTTTGAAGATATTAAGGGACTTGCTGTTTGAGGGGGTCAGGACCACCCACAGGGCCCATGACCTACATAACATTTGATGCCCCTTGACATCAGAAACATGAATATATATGGTTTAGGGGTCATGATTATAACAGTTTCTGAGATATATAGTAATTTCAAATTCCTGGGGGGTGGGGATGACCCCAGGGGTCAGATCTAATAAACCCTATATATTGCCAGTAACAGCCAATATATGATTATGAAAACCCTATATTATTATCTTTGTCCGTTTTCAAGTTACCATTTACAATAGAGTCTACGATTCTTCCTACAAGGTTCAATGTTAGACCCCGCACCCTTTTGACACCCCCCTACCCCGAAAAGTGATTGTCTAACCCAAAATGAGAAAAATCAAACCAGAGTGCACAACTAGATATGCAGGCCTATCATATCCTAGAGTTTTGGACAATTCTGTTCAGCCATCTCTTAGAAACAAGTTCAGAGCAGGAAAGAAGAAAAAGAAGATGAAGAATAATAATACATGTATTAAGAACCGTACAAAAACAATAAGTCTTCAAATTTCATTCGGGAGACTTAATAAAAAAGATTAAATAGAGATAGGATCATCAAACATCAATAATTTAAAGATAATTGACAATTTCTGATTCTAAGGGGCTCAGGATGACCCCTTAGGGTCATGACTTACATGCCATAATGATCTGATGCGCCTGCATGACCTAAGGAGGAATAATATCTTTGGATTACGGTGGGGATAGTTTTTATGATATTTAATAATTTCAGGAAGAGCACTTGGGATCATGACCTACATACCATCTTAAATGCATTGAACAAAGAAACAATAATATAATATGTACATGATATATGATTCAATTTAAGAACCCAGGTATAAATCAATCATCTGTTTTGTAATATCCCTATGTATATATACATGTATATGTATTAGTCTTTGTTTTGTTCAATACTATTCATGTTCATGACTGTAGTATGGCTTAGTCTTATTTTAAATTACATTAAAAAATTGTCAAATATATGACTTGGAACCCCCACTCCCAAACAAACTCAAATATAAACTGTTCTCCCCCCCCCCCCCCCTCGCTTGTCAAATGATCTATTAAAATCAAAATATAATTTGGGTGTCTAAAAACTTAAATAAACTGGTAAAAAATGTTATTCTTAAAAAAATTATATTACACCTTGCATAATTGACAAATGATCTATTGAGATATGATCAGAGGTCATATTTCTACCTTGGGATCAATAAGTAGTATTCATTGACAAGTTAAAATTAATAACAATAAATTATTCAAATTATAAATGTTTATATCCACATTCAACCCCCCCCCCCCCCCCCAATCTAATCTGGTTAAAAAGATTCAGTCTTCTTAATACATTCTTACATGTGTACAATAGCAAATTTTAAATCATTTCTTGATTGCTTTTTCTCTTGTGATTAACATTTTGGAAATTGCTTAATTCAATTTTTAAGATTTATAAACAGAATGTTATATGCATCACTTCCATGTGTATTCGCCTATTTGGGGCAATTGTAAAGTCTCCTAAACAAAGCAGTAACATATCATTAGGCTAGGAATTACCCACATGGATCAAACACTACTGTATAACATATGAATAAGATAAAATACATTATTATGGGGGTTGGGGGGTTAAAGACAACACCTGGGAGTCATTAATGTACTTTACACCATTTGATGCATCATGCATGCATAATGACATTAGAAGATATTTTTGTATTTTCCTTTTTCGTGGGGTCAGAACGTACAGTCCCATAAGGTCATGACTTACATTGTATTTGATGCATTATAATACATTAGGAAAGAAATACTCCTTCCTTCCTATTATAACTCATATAAAAATGATAAGTGTCTACACCTACTTACATGCAATACACAAATTTAATAAGAAATTGTTTATACAGGGTCAATATGGGGTCAACTCAATAGTGCATGATCATGCAGTCTGACAAATGAAAAAAAATAACTTTTGCAACTAAAATGACAGAAACTTTACAAATGCGATAGGATAGGTAACGATGATAAGCTTATTTAAATATTAAAAGATGATGATACAGTATGCTGTCAAAGGGAGATCACATTTAGAAAGTGAAAGTAGAACTTATATATGCATGCTGGCATCTCATTATATTGCGCTACTGCTACTACATGTTTTATGCTTACCTAAATTGGTCAACATCATAATGATAATCCAATTAAAACACAATAATGAATTCCTTTAGCTGATCTTAACTAGGGGCCTAATCCTTTTCTGCATACGGAAAACACAGACATGTATGTATGGGTGTTGCTAAAACGCGGAACGAAAAACGGAACGGAAAGCGAAACGGAATGGAAAATATCATCACGTTTATCGCTTAAAAAGGGTATAGACTGGCCAGAAACGATTTACTTTGTTTCTTTTATTTATATCTAATGAATGATTATCAACATGTTATTATCTTATTAATATTCATATGAATGTCTATCAATTATAGCATTGTATTCATTCGGCTTTAGTTGAGTACGAAACGGAAAAATCAAATGTATACGAATTGTGAAACATTTACATGATTAATTAAACGAGCAAATTAGCCATAACTTTTTACTTATTTTTCTTATATGGTATTGCTGGCATATCAGCGTAACGTACGCAGTTAGTGAAAGCGTTTTATGCGTGTTTTGAGTATTTTTATATTTCAAATATGATGATGTACATGTATATACTTACATCAAAATTGAATTGTTGGTGTTCTAGGCGATCTTTTATCATACAGACGATACAGTATCATTGAGATGGAAGAAAAAAAACTCCGTAGGACTGACGACATTAAAAATTAAAATACAGAAAACATTAAAACATACCCGGTAATTTGTGAAACTAGTAATTTGTGAAACTAGTATTTTTAGCAATGCAATTTTGTTTACGTTTGCATTACTAAGCAGTTGTTTATTCCAGCAGCTATATACATATGATCCGAATAGAGAACTCTAGACGTTGCCTAATTTGATTTTACGATTATATATTGGGACTATAGACTGTCGATCCCAAAATATTCATGCAGCACATTTGGACGATTTATAATGGAAAATGTTGACATCTTTTCTCCATTTGGAAGTCACTTAAAAGACCTTGCACAATTTTTCAACACTATAATTCGGGTCTGTTGAAATGCAAAACCCCGTAGGCTTCTTTGTTTTTAGCCGTGTATTTATACCAGCTGATAAGCTAGAGAGGACGTTTTAAAGAAAAAATAATGAGAATGTGTAATGCTTCTCAAAGAGAATCGCTTGAAAACTGAGGTATATATAAATATACAGCAAAAAGTGAATCGAGGATATTTTGGGACAGAATATAGTGGTCAATGCATGTACTGTTAATTTTGAGGAAATAAATATTCTTGAATAAATAATCTAATATTGCTAATCTTTCAAAAAAAAAGGTACATAAAGTATATCGTTTTAGCATGATTAACAAATCTATGAGGTAAATAACATTAGATAAGATTTTCCGTTTTCCCTTCCGTTCCGCTTTCCGTTCCGTTTTCCCTTCCGCGTTTTAGCAACACCCATGTATGTATACAATCAAAGAGCTGGGTAAAACTAGTACCCGCTAATGAGACATGCAGACCTGTGTTGTGTACTTAACTTCAGACAAAGATCATTCATTTGTAACATGCATGTATTTTTATGACCTATTCTTCAAATCCACTTGCACTATTTTATTAGGTAAATAACAGCTTTAAGGTGGTGCAGGACACCTGCATATTGTGATGTACATGTATACTTTCTATTGAGATAAACAATAAAGTATATCAAATATTGATTAAATATTTACCCCCCATATAATGTTACCTAACATTGAAGCGCAATGGTTTTGAGCGTTTACATGTCTGTAAGAGCATTGGGGTCCAAGGTGTATTTTTGGTACTTTTACAATTGATATAAATGAATTTTCATGGGGAGGGGGGGGGGTCTGGACCCCTCACTCCCACCCTTCTCTAAATCTGTGCACACGATGATGTTCATGTAGGCACACAGAAGCAAATCTAAAACCGGCAACCGCCACGGGGAGGGGGCATAATTTAATTTTTAATTTTGTTTGTAATAATTATATAGACCATTATACTTTCTATGACATAAAATGTTAAGATTATTGATTAACTGAAAATTCAATGCAAACAGTTCTACCCCAAATTGCACATAAAGTGCTGCTCATGTCACGATGTGTATTATCATATGGGAAGGGATCTCATCCTTCAGTTATGAAAATTGTAAATTTTAATTGTATTACCGGAGCTTGCATATAGCCTTCATTTTTAATTAAACTGGTACAAAACAGTGTAATTTTGGGGCAAACACATGGTGCGGGTATTACTGTCTAATGACAGCATCTAGTTAATCTTCATTATTAAGTCTCCCGAATGAAATTTGGAGACTTATTGTTTTTGTACGGTTCCTAATACATGTATTATTATTCTTCGTCTACTTTTTCTTCTTTCCTGATCTGAACTTGTTTCTCAGAGATGGCTGAACAGAATTATACAAAACTCTAGGATATGATAGGCCTGCATATCTAGCTGTGCACTCTGGTTTGATTTTTCTCATTTTGGGTTAGACAACCACTTTTCGGGGGAGGGGGGGAGGGGGGTGTCAAAAGGGTGTGGGGTCTAACATTGAACCTTGTAGGAAGAATCGTAGACTCTATTTAAATGGTTACTTGAAAACGGACAAAGATAATAATATAGGGTTTTCATAATCATATATTAGCTGTTACTGGGAATATATAGGGTTTATTAGATCTGACCCATGGGGTCATCCCACCCCCAGGAATTTGAAATTACCATATATCTCAGAAACTGTTATAATCATGACCCCTAAACCATATATATTCATGTTTCTGATGTCAAGGGGCATCAAATGTTATGTAGGTCATGGGCCCTGTGGGTGGTCCTGACCCCCTCAAACAGCAAGTCCCTTAGTATCTTCAAAGCAGTTGAGATCTCCACCCTTAAACCATATATATTCTTGTTCCTTGTGTCAAGGGGCATCAAACGGTATGTAGGTCATGGGCCCCGGGGGTGGTCATGACCCCCCTTGAACAGGAAGTGCACGAATATCTCGAAAACGGTTGAGATCCCTACCCCTTAACCATATATATTCTTGATCCTTAAAGGGCATCAAAAGGTATGTACCGATAGGTAATGGGCCTCAGGGTTAAATTTAATTTTTCAAAACCGTAATGACATCTATGGAACAGTTCCTATCATATCCCAAGATATGATGTGTCTATCCATTAAATCATAAAAGGAGTTCTAGGATCTATGTTTTTTTGAAGTGATAAACGTCAATTTTCTGCTACTTTTTGACTCCCTGGGTGAAATTTAAATTTTTAAAACCTTACTGCACATCTATATAACAGTCCCTATCATATCCCAAGATATGATTGTCTATCCATTAAATCATAAGAGGAGCTCTTGGATCAATTTTTTTTTTAGTGATAAACGTCAATTTTCTGCTACTATTTGACTCCCTGGATGAAAAATAAATTTTTAAAACCTTATTGCACATCTGTAGGACAGCCCCAATTATATCCCAAGAGATGACGTAGCTACTCCAAAAGTTGTAAGAGGAGTTCTTGGAACCATACTTTTTTGCAAAAAAACGTCATTTTTTGTTGCCCACTGATCCCCTTAATAAAAAAAAATTCTGGAACCTAATCACGCCTCAATATGACACCCCCAATCATATTCTAGAAGATCATTTGGCTATTGCCAAAAAAAAATGACGTTTTTGAAACCAGTTTTTTTGTAAAAAAAAACACCCGTCATTTTTCAGCCATTAAATGACCCCCAAGACAAAATTAAAAATTCCGAAACCTTATTGCGCATCTGTAGGATACCCTAAAACATATTCCAAAAGATGATTTGTCTACTGTTGAAAATGTAGGAAGAGTTCGAGGAAGAAGGTTTTTTTGTGGAAAAAACGTCATTTTTTACCAATTATTTGACCCCCAGGACTAACAGAGAATTTTTGAAACCTTTTTACAAAACAACATGATACCCCAAATCAAACTCCAAGAGTTCAGTTTGCTGGTTTATAAGATGTAAGAGCAGTTTGAGAAAGTAAAACGTGACAGACGGACGGACGGACGGACGGACGGAGACGGAACAGGGTAACAACCATATACCCGAACTTTCTTTAGAAAGTGCGGGTATAATAAAATATTTCCAGCGGTTTAGAATTTCAAAATTTTACAATACTTAACCAAAAAATAGCTTTTGAAAATATTTAGAAGGTGAAAATTATAACCCCCTCCCCGTGGGATTTTAACTCATGACTTACAGATTCGTGGTAAACCTACTAACGCACTGTGCTACGCTGTTAGGTGACAATGTTAGGAAAGAAACTATTTATAGTTGCACTTTATTTTACTATTCATTTCGATAAACAATACGTCACAACGTGGAGGTGTCCCATGCCACCTTAAAAGAATTTTTCATAAAGAGGTTTTTAAAATAGCCTTTGATCATGAAAAATAGTTCAAGGCCACTGCCCACTTCTATCGGTGACCTGTAAGGATGACGTTTTAGCCCAACTTGTCAAAGTAGAAAGAAATACTATGGAACGCCTCAACTGTATGGAACGCCTCAACTGCCTCATGTAGGTAATCTTCATAATATGATGATGCTTCAACATTACATGATGGTACTTCAACATTACATACTGATATTTCAACATTACATGATGGTACTTTAACATTACGTGCTGATACTTCAACATTACATGATGGTACTTTAACATTACATGCTGATACTTCAACATTACGTGCTGATACTTTAACATTACATGCTGATACTTTACGTTGAAGTATCAGCACGTAATGTTAAAGTACCATCATGTAATGTTGAAGTATCATCATATTATGATTATCTACATATGGCAGTTGAGGCGTTCCATATAACTGCCTTATGTAGATTGTACTTTAACATTACATGCCTTTACTTCAACATTACATGCTGATACTTCATTATATGATGGTACTTCACTATGCGGTAGTTCTAAAAATAGGGTTAGGGAAGCGTCGCCTAGGGAACGAAATACGCTAAAACTCAGAACACGTGGATGCCTGTAAAGTTTTTAACACTGGGCTGTTTCTCTGTTTCAGAGATTGATCAGATTAGACTAAGGTCCACTAAAACTTGTTTAGATCGAGATACTCAACAAATGCTACTATTTGATTAAGTGTTGTCTTTTAAATGGGTCATTTTAAATTTTAAAGAATGGCTGCATTGTGAGTTCATTAATTGGGGCTCAGCGCATAAAAATCAGGGGGTACCAAAAGTCCTTCAGGGAATTTTGGTCTAAAAATGTGCATTCAGAACCCAATCTTTTGGCGCTTAGTCAGAGGGAACAGCTAATTTTTTTTAAAAAGCACCCAAACAAATACTTCTGTCATTCATGTTACATGTAGATTGGACTTATGGGGATTAATGGGTTCTTCCTGGAGATCCACGTGAAAGAGTGGGCAATGAAAGCACTGATTTGTTCAACAGTACAGTTACTGCTAAAATCAGATTCAGCAGCAATGCAACGCTTTATCCTTTGCATGATCTTATAAGTTGCATGTGTGGTTGTCGTTTGCCTTAATACATTGCAACAAAACAAATCGTATGTTTCGACAATATTAATATTTTTATTCAGCAGAGATCCTCTCTCATGAGCTGCAGTGTATTGTGTACTTCTTCAGTTGCAGCTTTTTTTTTTTTTTATTTTTTTTTTTGTTTACACATAAATCCACATACACACATATTTAAGACATATTTTATACATTTCAAGATTCTACATATTGTATTATCTTATTAATCTGAAGGAAATAGATTATCCGTGTAGTGTGAAAACGTGTTTTCTTGCAAAAAAAAATTTATAGATAAAATAAAATAGCAGTAAATGAAAAGAGAAAAAGGGAGATATAGAAGATAGAAAAAAATACAATAGAAAAGGGGGTACATGTATCAAAATATTTGTTCACAAGTCAATTTGATTAAAAAAAAGATAGTAGTTTAAGCAATCACATACGTCATAAAACTTGTTATAATTTCTCACAAATTGTTTGCCAGTGGTTTTCATAATTTGAGTATCTACAGTTTTTCAATAACATATATTTTCAAGCAGAATCCTGTTTTTTATTATTTGTAGTTCCAGGTTTTGTCATGATCCAAACTAGTCTCAGTGGACCTTAGTCCTATATGATCAATCTCTGAAACAGAGTAACAGCCCAATGTTAAAACTTCCCTATTTTTAGAACCACCGCATAGTGAAGTATCATATAATGAAGTATCAGCATGTAATGTTGAACTATCAGCGCGTAATGTTAAAGTACCATCATGTAATGTTAAAGTATCAGCATGTAATGTTAAAGTATCAGCACGTAATGTTAGTACCATCACGTAATGTTTAAGTACCATCACGTAATGTTGAAGTATCAGCATGTACTGTTAAAGTACCATCATGTAATGTTGAAGTATCAGCACGTAATGTTAAAGTACCATCATGTAATGTTGAAGTATCATCATATTATGAAGATTACCTACATGAGGCAGTTGAGGCGTTCAATAAAATACGATCGGGACAAATGAAATCGGGCACACTTATTGGACGGACAGACAACGCACTCACTATGGGGTGTTCGCAGAGCGGGACTCTAATAAAAGAATTATTTAAACACTTTTTTGCAAAGTAATACATAACAACAACCAAAGACCATTTTTTTCCTTTCAAGTTTTTTGATAAGTCTAGCCCCCATCCCCATCCCCCCTCCAACTTTTAAATTGCTTCCGACGCCACAGGAAACGAAATATGAATTTTATTTTTATGAATTCTAAGATAAACGTCCTCTAACAGTACCAACTGATCAATTTTTTTAACTGCTAATATCCCCCCCCCCCCCAAAAAAAAAGCCTCAGGTTCTGCCGCATAGCCTGTGCTTTGACTCTTACAATCTGGGACATTATGAACATAATAACATGACTCCAACGACTGTGATAGTACAGGCGAAAATATTGTTTCATTATGTGGCCATATTGGGCCCGCCCGTTTTCTAACTTTAAGTGTTTAGCCTTTTTTTGGCAGTTATACTTTTAATATACATAATGATCATGCCAATCAAGTGCTAGCATGCACACCAAAAATAAATAATCTAAAACTTTGTAATAAATTTAAAAGAAAATTGTTAATAGATGTAGAATGCAGTTAAGAACCAAAGTAATGTCATGAAATGAATTTACCTATAGGGTGACAAAATGAGGTTAAAGAATTTTGTTTGTTTGATTGATTACTTGTTTGTTTGTTTTTGTTTATGTGTTTTGCTTGGTTTTCTTTATTTATTGGGGGGGGGGGGGGAGAGAGAGAGAGGGCAGAAGTTATATAGAGAATAATACACACCCTTTTCCATATCAAAGCCTGTATGAGCCCGCGACTCTAATTCTCATTATTCTTTATCAACCAATGAAAAAGTTGTTTGCATTTGCATACGTTAGCATGTAAATGAGTGGTGAGAATCCCTTAACGAAAACATGAAAGAGTCAATCAAAAGAGGGCATTAATTATCATGAAAATGAAGAAAAATATGCGAGCTGGCATGCAGTTTTAATGTATGCTAGACTCGCCTGGAATTTCTGACAAGTATTTGGGACCGATGGGAAATAAATATAAGAATCTAGATATTGATTTCCGCTTTTTTTTTCGATGTACAGTATATATAAATGATTACCACGCAGTTTCAAATGACAGAAGGAAAATATCCCTCCATTTGTTGAATATTACTTGTTCAAGGACTAGGTAAGCCTAATCATCTGTTTGTCAGTGGAATATTAAACCATCGTAATAAACTTTGCTTATTTTCTTTCGACCCTTGTGATGGATACTCTTAATTGAAAGTGACTTCCTCTATGACAATTTAATTATGATTAAAATGCTTTGCAGTCATGACTGTATTTGCTAGAATTTTCATCAGTCATTAAAAATAAAGACAAAGATAATCATGTAAATATGTTTATTTATCATCATGTCATATACACAATTTGATATTTGCTATAATTTTTTGTGTTTTATATCTGAGACAATCACAACGTTATAACGTAATTATTTAATCTACAAAACATATTTTATATCTAAGAAAGTTTTGTTTACTGAGACAGACAAGCTAGAGTGATCTTCTAAATCATCATTAACGAAAAGTCATATTAGAAAACCATTCAGTTGATCCATATTTCTTTGTCCTTGACAGCCGTCCGGTAGTCTACGGTCGTGGGACTAGAGCGGCGAGGGCAGACATGAGAAGGACAGTGCCGATACTGAGCCGTGCGGCCACCACTCCTGTGAAAGAACAAATGACATTGTAAAAAGTTGTAGTTTGAATAACTAGTTGTCAGTTAGTTAAAAGAAGCTTTAGATCGATGGATGGATTTACCTCTGCTCGACGGCGGAATGAGGACGAAGGGATCCATATGCAACTCGCACCTTTCTCCAGATGCAAACATACTATTGCAATAACACATATTGGACCTGCACTCTCCTAATCCACAGTCCTCGTTTTGGTTACAGCCTTTATAACCCGTGATCGCTAAAATGACAAATAAGTACATTAACAAGATATCTGTGAGCCAATGCTCACTAGTGATACCCCTGTTATGATGTGAATACGTCAAAAAAGCAGGTCAACATTTAACAGGAAATTGGCATATAATAAGTACTAAATATATCCCACGATATGGCATGCCTAAACAAATAGACGTAAGTGTGTTTTAATTATAAGTATCTGCGATAAACAGTTGCTGAGAAATCTTTGACGAAAATTTGTTTGAAAATTTAGGCTAAAAATAAATATAGTCGTCATTTAACAGGAAGTTGAAGTCAAATTGGTACAAAAATACCCCAACCACAGCATGCCTAAACAAATAGTGTGTTAAATTTCAAGCATCTGCAATAATTTCTAGTAGTTGCCGAAAAATCTTTGACGAATTTTTTTTTTTTTGGAAAATTTAGGCTAAAAATAAACAAAGTTATCATTTAACAGGAAATTGACGTCCTATTGGTACAGAAATATATCCCACGATATGGCATGCCCAAAACAAATAGTGTGTTAAAATTTCAAGCATCTGCGAAGTTGCTAAGTGCGTTGCTAACGCTGAGGGTAATAGAACGGATTATGAACTGCGTCTTAACCAATCAGATTTCAGTATTTAACATGAAAGTATAACAACAAATTTTGTTACAGACAGACGGACAAAGGACAGAAGGACAGACAGACACACAAGGGTGAAACAGTAAACCCCCTTCTCCTACGAAGCGGAGGTAAAACAAGTATGAAAGTATGATAACGAAGACTTACACTATACACTATATGTGTTTGCTCTATAAAAAAATATAGTTCGTTTACTGCCATGTTTTACTGTTGCCATACAATTAATATGTTCAATTAATGAAGTCGTAACAAGATTGGATTTACTACGTTTGAATGCCGTCTATTTCATTCTAAAAGTTAATCTGATCAATAGTGTGTGTAACTTCCCATCTACATTCTCCCTCTAAAAATAAAAAGGAAATAAAAAGACAATACGAATAAACAAACTTATAGCGAAGCTTCAGTTAGAAAACAAAAAGGTATTTTTTTTATATCCGATTAGTTGAATTTTAACACCAGTGAGGATAAAACTGACTTTAGGTAGCGTGAATTTATTATGTGTTCGCTATAAGCGTGTTTTACTCTTTATTGCTGAATCATTTTAATACGCACCACCGCAAGCA
Organism: Magallana angulata; assembly: GCF_025612915.1. NCBI lineage: Eukaryota > Metazoa > Mollusca > Bivalvia > Ostreida > Ostreidae > Magallana > Magallana angulata. Next base: position 55,384,559 of record NC_069115.1, on the reverse strand, counting down.
GTAGAGCCATCGTTTTCTTTAAACCCATACTTGCATAGGCATTTACCCCCATAACAAACAGAATCTGTCACCGACGAGCAATCTGTGGTCAGGTAACACGCATCACCTTATACACAAAAAAAACAACAACATTAAATTCACTAGTTTTAAAGTATACTTGTATAATAAAGGAGATCTATAACAGTTTGTGTGGTTGTAAAACATACCTAGGTCGGCGGAGACCCCTTGGAAGAGACCGCACAGCGACACAGTCAAGACGACACAGAGGCCAGATGGTGAATACATTATATTCGACTGCAATTCAAAATACAACCAATTGGCTTGACCGAAATGCTCTATTTGTTTAAAAGAAAAGAAAAACAACACAAAACGGTGTCCTAAGTTTATAAGGTGTACATAAATTTACCTTAACAGTAAACATGAACAAGGGAACATTTTACATGCATGTGAAGGATTCTTCAAATACGATTAAGTGTTTGCAACTCTACACACTAATACACCCTACCCCCACAAACATTAAGCTGTTTTCATTTGTAATTAAATGAGCTCTTCTTTAATCAAAGGGGAATATTGTTCGAATGGTGATCGAAAGTTTTGACAAATACATGTTTATTCCAATTTGCGGGTATACCAAGACTCTATCTCGGCAGCCTATGTGCTGTGAATTGCAGGATTCAGGATTAACTCTATTTCGGCAGCCTGTGTGCTGTGAATTTTAGGATTAACTATATTTCAGCAGCCTATGTGCTGTGAGTTGCGTCACGCCGGTC